>NC_073352.2:14502500-15875000 GCF_027580225.2 Misgurnus anguillicaudatus | reverse complement strand
TCCGGACGAAATATAAAGAAAGAAACTAAGCGCTCGGTAGTGAGGCAATTGCAAATAAATGACTGGTGAAACTTTGTTTACCTTCTCTCTGGAAATTTACATACCGTTCACACTGCTGTCTGAGGTGGGTGTCTTTGGCACTGAACTCTGGCTTGTGGAAATATTTTATAGTGCAATCAAATGAGCGCTTTCATCCTCTGTGCCACATTTTCAAACGTCGGCTGAAACATGCAAAGTACCTTCATCTTTGGCGATTTCATCTTTATCTCTTTCAGCCTCTTTCTTATAATGTGGCATTTCTGCAACTGATATCTTCTGGAATGAGGCAGAGAATCGCAAAGAGAGCTAATGAATGCTGATGTTCATTATTCTAAATGTATAAATCTGACCACTTATATTAAATTAGTTCTTAAAATCTATGCATTAAGATGTCCACATCCTTTACTAATGGCTTCCATGAATACATAATTAGGCACAATATTTCTTGCAAATATGAATGCAATTATGGAGGGCGCGTCTGCATTTGGACTTTTAGGTGTATGTGCGGGCGTGTAAAATATTCCAGGGGTATGAAAATATGGGTCTGCTTTTGCTGTGTGTGTGAGTTTAAGAAAGAATAGAAAATGGGTGAACCTGTTTCATGCCTCGCTAATTCTTTTTATCTTCAGAGACAGTGGAGCAGAGATAAAAAATAAAATGAAGGATGATGAACGCCGGCAATAAAGGAGTCACATTTCACAGGCCCGAGACTGCACCACACAATTCTGACTTTAAAGCTTTATATAAAAGCTAGCTGCTAGTTTAAAAGAGACACTTTTTTGCCATATCTGTCTCTGAAGACATATGAAAAATGAAAGAAGTGTTACATTGTCTGTGTGAGATAAAACATGCGACTTTTATTAAGAGAATTTTTATCAAAGATAAAATCACTTAGATGAATTGGCTTTAGTTTCTGTGCATGAGAACTGATTTTAAGCTTACAGAGGATTGCGTTTTCAGTCAAATGTGAGAAGCAATATATGTTTGACATTTATTCTTAGCAAGTTCCCCTTACTGTCATTTGCTATATTGCCGCATCTTTGTCGGGCAGAGCAGTTCTTGCCCACTCAATAAAGATCTATGAGCTCCCCAGACAACTTAAAACGTCAAATGCTCAAAGCAGCCATTTGGTTTTTCAAAGCCTGTACACATATCCATAGACACACAATGGAGAGAAGTTTTTAAAAACCATGGGAATCTGCGTTCGACCCACTTTCATGGAACGCTGGTGATGGTGGAGAGAAAAACAAACATTAGTTTAAATGCTGGAGTCTGGCCTCGCGACGCTGCCAGCCAGAATCAATCCAATGGCATGCACTTATAAAAATAGAGATCTGGATCTGTAGCTTAGCTCGACCGTGAACCGACTGAGTGCACTCAGCCCCCAATGCTAGCTAGAGGAATGATGGGATATGTGTGGACACAGGTAGGCCATCTTGAGTTCTTGCTCTTGCTTCGGGCTACGTGCAATGTGATGGTGTGTGTGTGTGTAACACAGTGTTAAGATGGCTCATCACCCCAAGGCTGCTGTGAATGTCCAACCCTGGTCCTAGCCAAAAGCTTAGATTAAACCCAGATGTGTGACCCTCCTAGGCCATCAGCCTGTTTCCCCTCGAGCAACTGTCTGTTGGGTCACACACATGCCTGACACACACAGTGATTGGCCGTTGGCTGCAGAGCTTATGTACAGTACAGATTTCTCATTTAAATAAAGTCATATTTCTTAGCGCTTTTTACAGTTTTGCATTACTGCCAATACATATTAGTACAGGCGGTATTTAAAATGAGCCTAATTAAATATATAGAATGCTATTACTGCAAACAATAGTCTGTATAGATTTGCAATCAAACAGTTTTATATGTGTATCAATGTATATATATTCACTAGTGTCTTTAACATGTTGTTTTATTCAGCCATGTGTCATGTCATACTGGCAATAGGATTTACAGTTAGTATTGCTATAATACACATTTTAAATAATATAATATTTAATATACAATTAAATAAATAAAAAAAAAAAATATATATATATATATATATATATATATATATATATAAAACGAGATAACCACAGTTTTTTTAATTGTTCAGAAATCTCGTTTTTTGGTTGTGCATTCCAATTAATTTCAATGCAACTGCAGTTGGTTTGTTTTGATTTAAAACCTTCATAACTTAAAAAATACAGCTAAGTAGCACCATAAAACTAAATAATAACATGATAACATAATATTAAACATGTTTTGACAAAAATGTAAAAAAAATGGATTTCTCGTTTTGCAACGAAACTCTTCATATATAAAATTTTATTTATTTAATTGTATATTTTATTATATAAAATGTATATCATAGCAATACTAACTGTAAATCTAATTATCAGTATGACATGACACACAGCTGAATAAAACAACAACATGTTAAAGACACTAGTAAAAATGCTTTAATTTTACATTTTTATATTTTGTACTTGTAAATGTATTTTTCAGCATTATTTAAATAATATGCATAAAAAGATAATAGAAAAATGTGGTTATTTGCACATGGTCAATGTCACATTTTCTTGTTATAGTGTAATATCATAAAACATACAGTATATATTTTTTGCCATAATGTCTGTTTTTTCATTGTTGTATTTACGTTCATCAGAGCGTTTGACCTCGCTGTGCCATTAGGTCTGTGCATGTGTGTAAGACCCATGAGAGTGTTACTAATGGGAAAAGAGTCCTGTTGGTCTGAAACATCAGATGGTTGGGTGATGTTTGTCCTCAGGCCCCTGATTCATGGGAAAAATATGTCTATAAGAGAGACTAAGAGAAGTGTTTGTATAGACCGTAGTCACTAACTGTGGATAATAAATGAACCTGTAATCCTAATAAAGACAAAATGTTACAAAATGGCGTCCAGGCTGCAGGTTACCAAACAACACATGAAACATATGCTCACCTCTGCCATGGTGTTTAGGTTCTGGCAAAGTCCAAAAACAAGCAGACATGAATGGGATTAAAATTACAGAGAAACTGTATAATTATAACACCAACCCAATTCCCCACATAAAACTAATCTCGTCCGAATAGGGCTTTAGACAAAGACAAATGTGCAGCATACATAAGCAGGCTCTCTGTGTGTGCAATGTGTGTAAGCCATGAGAAATACATGCAGCACTTGAGGCCAGAAAGATGAAGGTAGCTGCTCTTTTTGTGAAAGCAAACAGAAGAAAAAGCCCACGAGGGAATAACAAGACTGATTTTAAAGGTATACTGTAGCAAGCCATTTTGCTTTGGAATAATGCCCATAAATTGTCCACACTAACAAATATCACTGAAATAGTTGCCCTGAGGAATCACCTCACAGCCTTAGGCTCTGTAAAAACAGCCATTTGAGGACCAATCAAAACAGCTACCTGTCTGTCAATCAATCATTTTACATATTTTAATTTGCTGACATCAGATTTGCTGACATGAGCAGGGTGAATCGGTCTAATATAGTACCTGAATCTGGCAGATGTATTTATTTGAAGTGAATTCAGCACATTTTATGTTAAAAGACCTTTACGAGTAGATGATTGTGGGTAGGTGCACTCATGCACCATGAGAGTGTACAGTAACCGCTCCTGTTATTGAATTTTCAAACCTCCAGCATAGTGAAGAACACAGTGACCCGGCGCTGAAGGCCGACTTACTGCTGAGATCTTTTAAAATGTTTTTTGAAATAAATGTCAATTCGTAAACCCGCATCCCTGAGAGATTGTAGACTGTGGTTAGCTGATGCTAAACTGCACACGTCGGGAGATAATAAACATCTTATCAAGTAGGAGAGAAGTGCGCTCACATTGGAGAGCATTCAGAACACATTTGGTGCAAATGCATGCACAGAACAAACCACTTTGGAACGAACGCCAGATGTAAATTCTCCCAGGCACTAAAAGAAAATCACCATCACATAGACATACACCATTACTTTTCTTTACCACGTTTCTCTGCGATGTGAGTTTATGAGCTGGAATTGTATATGTAATTATGAACTGAAATGATTTTCTTTTTCTGAGGCTTTTCTGGATGAATAAGAATATTTCCCTCTGGGCTTTTATGGTAATTAAAACTTTGCCTATGGCCAACGTGATGTTGAATGGGACATAAACATTTAATAAAAACCCACTTCAATTCTTGCAAACGCAAACACAACAATTAAAGCAGAAAGCACTGTAATAATAAAAAAGCATGTTTTTGGAACCGCATCATTGACTTGGGAATTACAAACACAGCTTGAAATAAGGCAGCATGTGGAAGCAGATTGTGACAGGAGGCAAATTTCGAAATGTCAAGAACTTTGGCAAACTAAAAGCTGTTTCCCAGCCTTCTCATTTCTGCCATGTACTGCTGGATGGCTTCTTCATCAGCCGACTGTGTCCAAGCACTAAGATTTGGTGTGTCTATTCTCGAAATTCTGCTGGGTTATTTTTAACCCAATGCTGGGTAAATATTAGACAGAAACACATATTGGGTAAATAATTCCATCTATGATGGGTTGTTTCAAATCATGGTTGGATTAACAACATCCCAGGATAGGTTTATTTTATAAATATTTACCCAGCATTGGGTTAAAAATAACCCAGCAGAATATAAAGTGTAATTGTTCACCTGCACTCCACCATATTCTTCACCAGTTTCTGTACACTGGTAACCTTCACCTCCTAACCTTTTGAAAAGCACCCCCACACTGGCCCAAACTATGAAAAGACCTACTTTCACTAAAAGGATTGTTTTACTAAACCATTTAGAGTATAAGCATAACCATTGTATCATTAGAAAGAAGACACTTTGAGCTTCATTTTCCATGTTTCAAAATTATTTTAAGTTAAAACATGCATAACATCTTTTTTAATACTAAAAATCTTAATGATAAATATGTGTGTGAAACCTAAAAATGCAATGATGCCAAGGCCATAAGTCTAAAGAAGTTATGTTTCATGTTTGAGGTCAATGGGCCCCAAAATAAAAGTCTTTTGATTACATGCATACATGTTCGTTCTTCTTATTATTTATCCTTATGTTAGAGTATAAAATGCAGTTTCCACACCTGAAAATAAAACGTCACACAAAGATCATTGGATTCGTTATCTAATTGGCTACACATTCTATCTATCATTATTTCCATGAAATCATTGGAGGAACGAGCGAGTCAGATGACATCACGATATTTGACCGCGCTGTTTGGATATTGTGTATTATACAAAGTTTGAACGCGGGTTTGAACGCGAGTGTAATCTCATATACAATGTTACGACGTAAACAGTCCTCAGATTGTATATTATATTGTATTACAAGACGTTCAAGCGAAATCTGATGTATCTATATTTCAAGGATTATACGCATTTGTGGACAAAACTGGTCATTGGATGTATTCTATTAGACGGTTTTCATGGATTATTCACACATCTTAAACAGACTAGATTCGACTTGCGATCGTTATATCAACACAAAGGTAAGAAGTCACATTCATATTTTGCATGTTGTCATCTGGACTTCTGTCACAAAATACTACATTTTTGATGCTAGAGCATCTGTATCTCAAAGCAGAGACCATACACTGATGCTAAACCCGTAGACCTTTTAAACGATGTATAGTAATGTTAATATTATTAATGTTTGTAGACAGTAGGCTATATAGATATTGTTAGCAGCTTTAAAAACACCTGACATCCTCCCGCACCCGAGCAAGTGCGCGTCAAGAGGCTAAAGGTATATTTCTCTGTGACATGCCAGCAGGCATTAATTTACTCTATGTATGGCAAAAAAATAAAAAAATAAATCTTAACTCTTAATTATTTAAATTATGTGCTCAACTTTAACTCCGGCATAACTGTCAACACATTTGACAGTTGAATGATCTTGCATTTACTGTAAAAGCAAATCTGCTATCACTCTTATCACTCATATGCATGCACGCACACACACACACACACACACCAACGTTTCATGGATGCAATGCATTTTATAAGGTACAAACTGTATATTTGATCCCCTTAACCGACCCCAGTCTCTAACCCCAACCGTCACAAAAACCTGTTGTCTTTAATCTATGAAAAAGTATAATTTATTAAGTTTTTTAAGCTGTTCAGTTTACGTAAACCCTGTTTATAGCATAATAAACATGCCATTATACACTATTCCCCGTAAACCACATATACCAACCCACACAACACAGCCTCCATATGTGCAAGATCTCTTAAAACATGAATAAATACCTATATTTTCGATCTGTGACTTGCTACTGGCAGTTCAGGTAAACCGGTTCTGATACATACATGCAGAAAGAATTTAACACGTTTCTTCTTAAGAGAAACTGTACTGTTTTGCATCAGGTTATAACAACCCTACCAAGATTAAATGTGTGCATGTTTGATAAACCTCTATAACTAAAGCTGGGCTCCATGGTTTTACCACAGGGAGGTCATAAGAAGAATTCAGCTTAAATCGATGCTGTCAGCTAATGACAAAGAACGAACAAGAACGAACCATATGCTTTCAGAGCACAACCTGCCCTGCCTCACTGACATACACGTTCATTATTCATCCTCCACATCAGTTCAAACAGTACACAACATAAAGCCATGTGGTCTGTTGATGCAGCGGCCCTCTCATTAAACAATGCAGCGAGCTACGGCGGCGAGAGAACGGCTGTTTGCTCTCAGTGGTGAGCTGAGGAGAGATCATTCGCTTTACAGCGGCAGAATCAGAGGGGTCACGCGAGCCCCGTGGGGTCCCGTGCGCGTGACGGTAATGAGAAATCACTGGATGAGCCGCTGCCAATCAGACTGTGCCACTGAGCGTGTCAAAAGTATTGAGTTATGATTGATTTCTCTCCCGGCCAGGAAGAGTTACACAGGCATCTGAGGGAGAACGGGGGGCGTGTGTGTTTTTCCGCCATTGGTAATCAAAAAGACAGAGGAATACAGTCTCAGGGCTGATTGATTTTGATGTCTTTTATATCATTGATCTATGTCTTCTGTAAAACAGCTGATTTAATCCATAGATTAAGAGCTAAATATTGACTATATGAAATCCAGACACCGGTGCAGGTTTACTTACAATGCTTTTCTCTTTATCACTAAGAATGTAAAAAAATTAAAGTATTTTAAAGGGGACAGAGAATGAAAAAACATTTTTACCTTGTCTTTGTTGAATAATGGTAGTGCACATTCACAAACATACAAAAAGTGCTAAACCTGCTAAACATCTCAGTCTCATAGAAAATCCTCTTTTAGAAATGTCAGCCAGAAAACAGCCCAATCTGAAAATCTGATGCTTATGACATCACAGGCATCTAACTGCCCCTTCACTTTAAAATAATTGGCTACATTTTTTGAGTGGCAGCAAAGTCAGCCAATCAGTAATGAGATTGCAAGTTAAGCCAGTAAATAGGTAGGGGGAGCCAAATAGGTGCAAAACCACTTGTTTAAAATCCCCCACCCTAATAGAGCTATCTGAGAGAGGTTTTTAGGAAGCTTCTAAGGCATTACAGACCCAAACAAAAATTTTTTGTCTACATGTCACATCACAGAACAAGGATAAATACTCCGTTCAATCATTCTATGTCACCTTTAAATTATTTTAAAAGCACAGTTATCCAACTTAAAAGCCAGAATTTTAAATCTGAGGGGATGAATGGTACATTCTTAAAAATTAAGGTCTTAAAAGGGTTCTTTTTAGCAATGCACACACTTATAAAACATATCAGTGGGCTTGTCATAACAACAGCTGGTATAATGTACATAGCTGTGATGCCACTCACAAACTCTGCCATATATATAACATAAAAATGTACCAGTGCATCTATAAATCTTGCGCTATTTGCATGTTTCTATCATCCTCACTCACTAACACACACTCACACACACACACACACACACACACACACACACACACACACACACACACACACACACACACACACACACACACACACACACTCTCTCTCACACACACACACACACACACACACACACACACACACACACACACACACACACACACACACACACACACAGACACACACACACACACACACACACACATACACACATTCTGGTTTCCATGTTTTATGGGGACATTCCATAGAGACAGAGCGCAGTGCGTCATAACCTGAAAACCACGCCCACCGGGGGGGAAATCAATCCAACTGTCTCCATTGACTTTGTATTGCAAGAGGCCGCCTCCTTGTCATTTCTGGCTTATAACAAAAAACTGAATAATGCCTAAAAGCTGCTTTGTGACAATATGTACAGCTAACAAGCCAAAGAACCCAGAAATAAGTTTTTATAAGCTGTCGAGCCGTAAAACTCAGCCTTTAAGGAGAATAAAGTGGATCACTGACTACGTTTCCCCCGATTGGACGCAGTTTTACTAATAGGAGTACTATGAAAAGTCGCCTGTCTCCACCTCCGTGTCCAAACGCTCGTTTTTTGAAGTCGACAGCTTATAAGAACGTTTTTTTTTTTTTTTTTGGCGTGTTAGATGTACACCTTGTCACACAGCAGCTTTTAGGTATTATTCTGTTTTTAAGTTTAATCTGTAAATAAGTTTTTATAAGCTGTCGACCCCAAAAAACGAGCGTTTAAAGACACAGAAATGGATACAGGCAACTTTTCATAGTACTTCTTAGTAGAACTGCGTCCACTACGGGGAAACGTAGTCGGCGATCCACTTTATTCTCCTTAAAGACTGGGTTTTAAGGCTCGTCAGCTTATAAAAACTTATTTCTGGGTTATTTGGCTTGTTAGCTGTACATATTGTCACACAGCAGCTTTTAGGCATTATTCAGTTTTTTGTTATAAGCCAGAAATGACAAGGAGGCGGCTTCTCGCAATACAAAGTCAATGGAGACGGTTGGATTGATTTCCCCCTCGGTGGGCGTGGTTTTCAAATTTGCATAACTGCGCTCTGTCTCTATTGACGTAATGCATTTTATACTGTACAAACTGTATATTCTATTCCCCTTACCTACCCCATTCCCTAACCCCAACCATCACAGAAACCCTTCTGCTACTTCACATTTTCAAGAAATATCATTTTGTTTAACGTATAAGCTTGTTTCCTCATGGGGACATCAAAATGTCCCCACAAGGTCACAAAAACATTCGTATTCCTATGTTTGTGGAGACAATTGGTCCCCACAACGTGATAATTACCAGGTACACACACACACACACACACACACACACACACACACACACACACACACAATAAGGTAATTTTCGCACATCTCTTGACTGGCACGTTTGAGCTGTTTTACCCTGATTCACTTAGGGAGAAAGGCAGGGACTCCACCATTAGGTGCTCAATGACGAAATATCTCACTCGCAGCATAAATGTAGCACTCGTAGCATAAGATTTTTCTCAAGCCTGTAAATGTGTATGCATGTGTACTCTTTTAAGCAATATTCTGGTGTAAATGTCCTCCCAGTTTAAGACATGATGTTTGCATGGGCTGCAAGGTCTAGTGAGCCCCTGGTGGTGAATTCCATAATAACACCATCTGGTTTTAACAGATAATCTTTTTCTATTGAAAATATATATCTTTTTTTTTTATTTAAGATTTTAATATAACATGTTTAATATAGCATATTCTAATGAATAGCCTTTAGTGTGTTTTTTTTTAAGAATGACATTTCCTTCCTCTAATTATGCTTGTTTTTTAGAGTATTTTTAATTTACAATCCAAAATCCCACCAAATCATGACTAGGGGCTAACTACATGAACACAGACGTTAAGTTAGGACTAACTAGCAACTACTTAGGGCAAACCAGTTTCATCAATTACAATTTTACTATACAAAAAGCCTTGGGGGGGGGGGTCAATGGTATTTCATGCATTCTGCCTTATTAACACAGTTTAAGAGTTGGTTTCCTCGAGCTAAACGTAGGCTAAGTGTCAAAAAATCAGTTGGACATGTTACGAGTATTTTTGTGTCGAATGCACTTTTTTTGTACAAGTTTTGTATTTTTTTCGAACACGGGTACAGCTTACGTAACCTTTCTTGGTAACACTTTACAATAAGGTTCATTAGTTAACATTAGTTAATGTATTAACTAACGTGAAGAAACCATGAGCAATACATTTGTTACAGTATTTATTAATCTTTGTTAATGATAGTTAATAGAAATTAAGCTTTTAATTGTTTGTTCACGTTAGTTCACAGTGCATTAACTAACATTAACAAGATTTGAATAAAGTATTAGTTGTTGTTGGCACCCTTCTGTCTCTAGAGACAATGGATTCTGCACCTGACTATTTATTTAGCTGTGGGGCAGCAGCGCCGGCTATGGCTGAATAAGCCAATACGGGAGCTGCAGCTCCTGCCGCACTTGCTGCAAATATGGGCCATGGTGGGTACTATAGGGGGAGCAGTGGTAGGCTGGGTTCTCTGCTGCTTACGACTCTTCCTTTCCTCATGCTGGATTCCTCTCCTCTCCTCAGCCTGCTTGATGCCAGTTATGACACTTGCACTCCTGCTATTGCGGTCAGAAATTGCTGTTTCAAGATCTGCTGGGTTAATGTTGCACGACTTCAGATCCCTCTTGCAGACATCCTTGTAGCGTAGGGCAGGTCGACCGGTTGGCCGTGTTCCAGTGGCAAGCTCGCCATAGAGGATGTCCTTTGGGATGCGGCCATCGTCCATCCTGCATACGTGTCCGAGCCAGCGAAGGCGCCTCTGGGAGAGGGTGGCGAACATGCTTAACATGCCTGCCTGAGCCAAAACATCTGCGTTGGAGATGCGATCCTGCCAGGTGATGCCAAGGAGTCGTCTGAGATTGCGCATATGAAAGGCGTTCAGTCTTCGCTCTTGGTGCGTGTATAAGGTCCAGGCCTCACTGCCATACAGAAGGGTGCTGAGCACGCACGCTTGGTACACTTTCATCTTTGTATTAAGGGTCAACATGGGGTTGTCCCACACACGCTTCGTAAGGCGAGCCATGGTGGTTGCTGATTTGCCTATCCTCAGGTTAAGCTCAGCATCCAGGGATAGATTGTTGGAGATTGTAGAGCCGAGGTATGTGAACTTGTCCACCACCTCCAGGGTGTGTTCGCCAATGGTGATTTTGGGAGCGGTGCTGACATCCTGCCCCATGATGTTGGTCTTCTTAAGGCTGATGGTGAGGCCAAACTCTGTGCATGCCTCCGCGAAGAGAGTGATGAGTCGCTGAAGGGCAGCTTCCGTGTGAGCAGTGAGGGCGGCGTCATCGGCATAGAGCATCTCCCGGATGAGGACTTTGCGCACCTTGGTCTTTGCTCTGAGCCGGGCAAGGTTGAATAAGTTCCCGTCGCTCCGTGTGTGAAGGAAGATGCCATTTTCGGACTCGTTGAATGCATAGCGCAGGAGCAGGGAGAAGAATATGCCGAAAAGTGTCGGGGCCAGGACACACCCCTGTTTCACGCCGCTCTTGATTGGGAAGGGGTCAGATGACGCTCCGTCGTACTGAACAGTACCAGACATATTGTCGTGGAATGACTCGACCATCTTCAGAAGCTTGGAGGGGCATCCAATCTTGTGGAGGAGGGCGAAGAGGCCAGAACGACTGACTAAATCAAACGCCTTGGTCAAGTCGATGAAGGCAAAGTACAGGGGACGTCGCTGTTCGCGGCACTTTTCCTGCAGCTGCCTGAGGGAGAACACCATGTCGATGGTTGATCGCTTAGCCCGGAAACCACACTGTGACTCGGGATACACGCGGGCAGCAAGTACCTGCAGGCGGTTGAGGACAACCCTGGCGAAGGCTTTTCCCACAACGCTGAGGAGAGAGATCCCACGATAGTTGTTACAATCCCTGCGGTCGCCCTTGTTCTTGTAGAGCGTGATGATATTCACGTCCCGCATGTCTTGGGGAATCGTTCCCTCTTCCCAGCACTGTAGCAAAAGCTCATGGAGATGCCTGAGGAGGGAGCTCTCTTTTGCGGTCTTCACAACCTCTGGTGGGATTCCATCACTGCCTGGTGCTTTCTTGCAAGACAGCGAGTCAATGGCCTTACTGAGCTCCTCGATGGTGGGTGGTGAGTCAAGCTCTTCCATGCTGGGCAGTGAGGTGATGTTCTCCATGGCTGTGTCTGTGACTATATTCTCTCTAGAGTACAGCTCCTTATAGTACTCCACCCATCTCTCCATCTGCTCGCCGCGGTCCTTGATGATGTCGCCAGATGTAGACTTGAGGGGTGCGATCTTGATGACGCTTGGTCCAAGTGCTTTCTTTATCCCCTGGTACATAGCATGGGTGTTTCCACAGTCTGCAGAGATCTGGATGTCACTGCAAAGCTTCAGCCAGTAGTCGTTAGCACACCTACGGGCCACCCTCTTGGCGTTGTTGCGGGCTTCTCTATAGGCAACCAGTGTTTTCTTGCAGGGCTTCCTCTTGTACTTGAGAAGCGCAACACCCTTGGCAGCTAAGGCAGGCTCCATCTCTTCCATCCCAACCTCGAACCAGTCCTCGTTCTTCCTGACCCTTTTTCCAAAGGTGTCTGAGGCTGCCTGGTATATGGCATCGCGGATAAAGTCCCAGCGTGCTGTGGCACTGTCTGTGGGGCAGTCTTCCAAGGTCTTGTCAATGACTTCGGCAAAGTGTTCACGCAGCTCAGGCTTTGAGGTTCTGGCTGTGTCGATGCGAGGCCGGCCCTTCTGCTTGGAGCGGTGGGTCCTTCTGAGTTGGAGACGCACCATGCTGCCGACAAGGGAGTGGTGTGTGTCGCAGTCGGCACTATGGTAACTGCGCGTGAGGAGCACGTGGTTCAGCATGGGTCTTCTGGTAATAACAAGGTCCAGCTGGTGCCAGTGCTTCGACCTGGGATGTCTCCAAGACACTCTGTGGTGGGACTTGGTGGAATAGAAGGTGTTGGTGATGGCAAAGTCATGATAGGAGCAGAGCTCAAGTAGTCGTTGTCCGTTCTCGTTGATCTTTCCGACGCCGAAGTGTCCGATACAACGTGGCCAGGAGGTGTGGGCTGCGCCTACCCGGGCATTGAAGTCTCCGAGCAGGTACAGATTTTCCTTCACTGGGATTTCTCTAATCTTTGTCTCAAGCTCCTCATAGAATGCATCTTTGGCCTCGGCTTTAGAGCAGAGTGTGGGGGCGTAGACGCTAAAGATGTGTGTAGGTCTTGAGGAGGTACTGAGGCGGAGTGAGAGGATACGCTCAGTTCCCTGTGAAGGTGGTCGACTAATAGCAGGAGGGAGTTGCGAACTGCAAAGCCAACCCCATAGAGTCGGCGCTCGTCTGACTCCAGACCTTGCCAGAAGAACGTGTAGTCCTTCTCCTTGAGACTGCCACTGGAAGCGAGGCGTGTCTCCTGGAGGGCGGCGATGTCGATGTTCCGCTTGGCTAGCTCACGGTCGATGATGGCGGTTTTCCTGGCGTCATCTACTTGTTGGAGATCGTCAGAGAGGCCAGGACACATTGTTCTGACGTTCCAGGTTGCCAGTCGCAGGGCTGGCGGTTTCTTTTTCTTCCGGTGTTTGCCTGGTGCTCAATTTTACAACAAGCCTGTCGATTTTGTCTAAGCTTCACGCACCCGATGAAGCAAGCAAGTTGTGGCGAGGTAGTACCTTATTGCCCGAGGGCTGCCCGGGTTGAGGCGGGCGGTAACTTCCCAATGGAGTCAGAAGACTCCTCCCACCGTCAAGAGCAACCCCTAGCGCCCGGCTCTACGCCAAACGAGCCTGGGCTTATCACTGGTGACTGCTGCTCCCCGTGTTGAGTCTACGCTGAGACAGCGAAGCTGGAGTGACCTCTCCAGGTGCAGGCCTGGGCGAATAGTTTGGAGATCCTAGAGTGCCCAGTGCCAGGATCCCCCTCTCGGCGTTGCTGGCAAAGTCCGGCGGAAAGGCAAGCCAATACAGCCGGTGCCAACGCAGCTGCAGGAGGTGCCAGAAGGCATCACAAAGCTAAGTCAACCAACTGCCTACGGGTCTCCGTACCGGATTTTCTATTTGGGTTTACTCCCATAGCCTTTGACCAACCAAGGCCGACCTGCAAGGCAACAAGAAACTCGTGGAAAGCGGGGTCGTTCAGTTCCCGTGCAAATGCGAGGCATCTGCCCACTGCTTCAGTATTACTAAAGTATTAGTAATTGTTGAAATTAACATTAACAAAGATTAATAAATGCTGTATAAGTGCAGTTCATTATTATTTCATGTTAATTAATGTAGTTAACTAATGTTAACTAATGAACCTTATTGTAAAGTGTTACCCATTTCTTTTTATGGGCACTTCTCCCGGAAACCACTCCCACACATCAATCAGCGGGAGAGCCAGAACCGAAGACACTAGAAGTCACAGGCATCAATTCACGTGATAACTTTGTTTTATATTAAGACTCAACAATGGCACAAAAGTAGAAGTGTGTTTTTGGATGTAAGGAGAAGTAAGCCAACATTATGGAAACAATGGATATAGTTTGTTTATCCGTGGTAGCAGCAGAGTGTTGCGTGTGTGTTTGTTTAATGCTGGATTTCGTTGAAATTTTCAACCGGGTCATGAGTTGCATGAGGTAAGTAAGACTTCTGTGTTATGTTCTTAAACTACTGTCAGAGCAAATACATACACCCCTAAGCAGAATTAAAAATGCACACTTTTGGGTCATTTTCCCAGACAGGGTGTAGATTATTCCAAGATTAGGCCTTATTTTATTAGGACATTTCAGTAGTTTTTACAAACATACCTTACAAAAAACAATAAAGGTTTGAATTTTGAGACAAAACAATGGCACTGATATATGTAAAGATATGTTTTTTAAATTAAGGCTGTTCAAATATGCATTTTAGTCTGGGACTATATAAGCCCTGTTTGGGAAATCACCCCTTTTTGTTTATTGTAGTTCAATATTGTGTATACACTGTAAAAAAATCATGTTACTTAAAGAATTAGTACATTTTCTTAAAAAATAAAATAAAACAACAGATAATTTATTCACCACCATGTCATCCAAAATGTTGATGTCTTTCTTTGTTCAGTAGAAAAGAAATCGTGTTTTTTGAGGAAAACATTCCAGGATTTTTCTCATTTTAATGGACTTTAATGGACCCCAACACTTAACAGTTTTAATGCAGTTAAAAATTGCAACGATCCCAAACGAGGCTTAAGGGTCTTGTCTAGTGAAACGATTGTCATTTTTGGCAAGAAAAAAAATATGCACTTTTGGGCCACAACTTCTCGTCTTCCTCCGGGCCTGTGACGCACCAAGCGTGACCTCACGTAATTGCGTATGACGTTGAAAGGTCACGTGTTACATATATGAAACGCACATTTACAGACCATTTTAAACAATAAACTGACACAAAGACATTAATTAGTATCATTCGACACACAAAAACGTTGGAACGGTTTCTTTCTCCACACTTGTAAACACTGGGGCGTAGTTTCGATACATCATCCGTGACTTCTTAACGTGATGACGTATTACGTGAGGTCACGCTGGCGCATCACAGGACTGGAGGAAGAAAAGAAGTTGTGGTTTAAAAGTACATATTTTTATTTTTCTTGGAAAAAATGACAATCGTTTCACTAGATAAGACCCTTATGCCTCGTTGAGATCGTTTAGAGTCCTTTGAAACTGCAATTTTAAACTGCATTAAAACTGTTAAGTGTTGGGGTCCATTAAATTCCATTAAAATGAAAAAATGTTTTTCACAAAAAAAATCTTCTCGACTGAACAAAGAAAGACATCAACATTTTGGATGACTTGGTGGTGAGTAAATTATCTGGATTTTTTTTAAGAAAATGGACTAATCCTTTAAAATACACGTAAAGCAATTTCAACTTGATTTTATAAGTTATGTCAACTTTTTTAAGCCGAAACTTAATATAGTAGGTTGAATTGACTTGCAAAATCAAGTTGTTTTAACTTTGTGCTACATTTTTATACATGTATTATACTGGAACAGATGTACCTGCATGAATCACACTGCATCTTGTATTCTTTTCTAAAGCAAGAAAAAACTTTAAAGCCCCATTTATTAAGATCAGTAAACTGACAGGTGAATACATCTCAAAGCCACAACAGAATGGATTTTGATGCCATCTTCTGTTTACAGCGCAGCAATATCAAATGGATTAATGTTGTCAGAGAGAGAAATAGATCAATCAGAAGCGTTATCAAATACGGCTTACAGGTAAACAACAGAGCACTGTGTATGTGCGCACATGTGTCCAGATGTTTACCCGTGAGCAATATGACCGTCACTATCGATACCCTAAAAGCCAAAAATACAAAGGCGGCTGGAGTGACAGAACCTTTTACTTCCTGTCCTATCTTATCTCACAGGGAATGAAACCTGCTGCTTCCAGCTAACAGTCGTTCAAAGCCCTTTGTTATGTTCCACAGTCTATCCCCTTCACCACAAAGTGCTATTCATTTCCAATCACATGACCCTGTAATTGCCAACGGCCTGCTGTCCACAGAGACCTATATTTGTGTTTTTCCTCCTTAAACCGAGGCATGCGTCAGTCAGACTGCGGTGAAAAGCTTAAAGCCGCTGAGAGTTAAATGCTTCCCGAGCTGGTGGAGTACAGTAGTGCATGCAAGCCATTTGTTGTTATAAAGATGTGTGCGATTTCTTTAATGTTAGAAAAGTAGAATGCGCAAAGGGTTTATGCAACCCTGTGCGGCTTTCAAAACACAGCTGTCAAAGGCTAAATATACTACAAAAAACTATTTTCCAGCCATAAGATGTAATAATAACTGTGTGACTGTTTCTATGGTGAAGAGCAGAACTTAAAGACAACATCTTCACAGACGTCATCACCTCTGGCCTACTTCATCTGGCTGTCAGATGCTATGTGTGCTGGCTGAGGTCGCTGATGTGGAACTCTCCATATTCAGCTGCTCACGCTGAGGTCACACCTGGTTGCTGTCCGTGACACCTGACAGACACTCGATGGCCCCGTGTCCACGGCAATGGCAGACAGAGATGGGAAGAAACAGAGGTCAAGTTTAAGACTTATCGCTCACAGAGGAAATGACACGTTGAGGGTCTGCACGACTGATCTGGATGGTGGGACTTAAGAAAAGAAGACAATAAGAGACACCTGAGGTGGCAGGTGATAAACTAAGAAACCAATAAGTGCATCCAAGTGACAAGGTAATTGGCAAATCTCATCTTAATATTTGGATTGGGCACATAATGGTTTCAAGAGGTGCTCTGTGTCTCACCGATATTAAATTCTCCTCCCGTGAGCTTATCGACTTTGACTGTGAGGGCGCAACATAGAATCAGGTTTACCAGATGCTCAATTAACAGGGTAATTTCATAAGTATCTGAAGCACATTACAAGTCAATAGTAATGCCCTCTTGTGAGGAACACACAGATGTTCCATAGATTTATTTTTCCATCTTAATCCCACTTGAGCTCTGCTAAGAGACATCAGAGCATTCATGGCTAGAGACAAATCAGTGAGAAAACGTGCTCAAAGATTCATTACATACAATTACAGTATATACTGTGGCTTACAGTAAACACAAAGATTTAGGATTTAAAAAGGATTTCCATTCATATCTGTGAAATGACATTTGCAGTAATGTGTCACACGGTATTGTCTTGTGTTTTATTTGGATTTGTCGGTTGCATATTTATGATAAAGCACAGGTCTCTTCACAGAGATATTGTCTGGGGGAAGCACCCACAGATGATCATTAGTTGTTTCATAGCAATGTCTATGCTAGATTTTTAGGACCCACAACCTATTGGGTCAAATTTAAAAAAATCTGGGGTAATTTAACCCAACAGATGGGCTTATTCCTTTTTTGGAAAATAACCCAGCTTTTTTAAGGGTGTAATAACATCTATTAAAATTGCACTTCATGATTTTACTTGTAATAATTACATTTTAATAAACATTTGAGTGCTCAGTATTTTATTACGTTATAGCCATTTTATATAAAAGGCACTCATTGCCATGCTGTTTGGCAATGAGCATATGTTGTGTTTTTGTTCTCATAAGGCTTCACTAAAAGATTTGTTATGTGAACCAGCCTTACAAAAAATATCAATATCATAATAAAAATAATATTGGTTGAACAGCATATTTTGCCAGCATATAGTGCATATTTTGCAGATTATGACCATATTAAAAAAACTAATAAAAAGACACTTAAAATCCAAGATATTATTCACATGCACTGTAAAAAAATGCAGCGTGAAGTTAAAACAGCTTGGTTTTGCAAGTCAATTTGATTTAGGTTTCGACCTGTGAATAGTTGACATAACTTATAAATACCAGTTGAAGCTGTTTAACTTAATTTTTAAGTTAAAGTAACATAAAATATATGTTGAGAAAAAATGGTGCATATTTTTTATAGTGTGCTAAGATTGGCTGAGTGGTTCAGACACAGCAACATTTAATTCCTTATGTTACACTCTTTTGGTTCCCCATTTTTGGTTTTCTATCCTTTCTATTCTATTTTTGCTTAGCTAAATCTTTTATCACTGCAAAAAAACCTTTTGTGAAATAAAAAGATTCTTTGGACGTTAAGGTAAAAGCACCCCGCTTCGTGTCGTGCCGCATTAATGCAATAATGGCCAGTCATCAATTATTTCTAATGTAACATATACTATAAACTTTATTTTTGTATTTTTACTGAAATCAAGTCACTGAACCAGTCACCTTCTGAAAAGTGTATACTGTATACTAAAAATTTTGAATTGGTGGAATTATTATTTTGTAATGCATCCTTAAGCTTGTTACATAACACTTCGCAATCACAATGGCAATGTGTGACTGATGCCTTGGTTTTATTTCAGATTTTTCCTTTCATATAAAATATTAATTAACCAAATATTTAAACACTACAAAACTCTACAAAATTTTTCTTTAACCGAGGACCAATTTTTTCTTAAATTGTTAAATGTATGTGTGACTTAAAGCAACACTATGTAGTTTCCATGTAAAATGACTTACAGCTCCCCCATGTGGTTGAAAAGCGCAACAGTGCCTGGTATCAGACACCCTTCTACAGGCAGGGGGAGGGGCGGGGCTGTGTTTCCTACCCTCCACCACCACTTTCAGAGTGTGATTGTAGCAGCTAGGAGGCTGCTCAGGTTGCAGCAACAGTACAATTTGTCCAGTTAAAAGTTGTTCTATCACTGAAATAATTTTAGAAACATTATTTAAAGGTAAAAAAAAACTACATAGTGTTGCTTTAAATACTCAAGAAAACATACTTGGAGGCAACATGAAAATTTTTAATGTTGTTATTTTAAACCCATCTAAGAAATCATCTCCTCTCCTTTTAAACTGGAGTCCCCCCAGAGAATTTCTGCCATTTCCAGCCCTGTAGGCTATATACTAAAATAATTTTAAAGGGACATTGCACTTTTTTGAAAATATGCTCATTTTCCAGCTCCCACAGAGTTAAACATTTGATTTTTACCGTTTTGGAATCCATTCAGCTGATCTTCGGGTTTGACGCTAGCACTTTTAGAATAGCTTAGCATAATCCATTGAATCTGATTAGACCATTAGCATCGCACTAAAAATAACCAAAGACTTTGGATATATTTCCTATTTAAAACTTGACTCTTCTGTAGTTACATCGTGTACTAAGACAGACGGTTACTTGGTTACTTTCAATAGCAGGGGACTATTTTCGAGCACTGCATAATATCACTATGCCTTCTGCAGATATGTTACAGCAGCAAAGTCCTTGATTATTACACCAGAATAAGAATATAGTTTCTAGCCATATCTGCCTAGAAAATCGCAACTTTAAATTTTCAGTCAGTCTTAGTACACAATGTAACTACAGAAGATTCAAGTTTTAAATAGGAAAAATATCCAAAGTCTCTGGATATTTTTAGCGCAGATTCAATGGATTGAAGAATCAAATGTTTAACTCTAGGGGAGCTGGAAAATTAGCATATTTTCAAAAAAAGTGGAATGTCCCTTTAAATGTATACAATAATGTTTTTTTTATTAGTATATGTTTATAAATATATTTGTAATACTTCGCATTATATAAATATTCAAATGTATTATTATTATTATTATTTTAAACCTAGGTGAACTGCAGGTGTGTATCTCTGTCAGAGTGACCAATGAAGTGCACACTACAGTGAAAAAAGAGTCTGAAAGCCACAGAGAAGAGCAGAGAATGACAGGCTGTGATGGAGATCGGGATAAAAAAGAGGAGAGAGGAAACTGCACACAACTGTCACTGGGATATCCCTCTGGGTGAAGAGATGGAGGGAGTGAGAGTAAAACATGCCTGACAAACTGGATCAGAACTGCTGACAAACATCCAAAGTAGAACTCAAGAAATATTCTGCCTGCCAGACTTCATAACCACACATGCACAGCATATTCTTGTTTCCTGCACATAGACTACACTAGTTAAGTCAAATTAAACATGCTTCCTGGTGTTTTAATTCAGATGATGTATTTTAGCTGTGTTACAAAATCAAAAGTCTTACTGCTCTGAGAAACCTAACCATTGATACACATTAAACATGATTTGTGACACCCTATGGGAAGAATAACGCCACCACACAAATAGTTACAGTATTAACTAAATCTTCAAAGGCTTTTTCTTTACCCACCTCCATTACTGAGCTTGTTGCAATGCATTCTGAGATTTCATATTGGCTTAATGTTCATAGTGGCTAAAACATTGTATCATACTGTAGAAGACAGTCTATCTTTAGGAACAGCCTTTACTGGGTTTTGGAGCCAAGTAATTGTTTCTTAAACATAAAGTAGTTCAAAATCAAATCTAAGTCCTTATTGAACATTTTTTCTCTTGGCAGATGGAAATGAACAAACATATTGCTTAGGATGAAAGTAAAGCCTTACACAAATTCCAGAGCAGGGGGACAAAAAAGTCGCTAGAAACCAATCACAACACCACCAGAGTCTTTCACAAAGTGTGTGAGTGTGAAAGTAGACCCCAAAGCTGTCCACATTATCTGTGCCTTACCGAGAAGCTAAAAAGAAGAAAAACAACTTCCATTTTCTAACATTGATTAAAGTTTTTCTTTCTCTGATGAAAGTATGGCTTTAAATAAGAGTGAAAAGCAAATTGCTTTGGTTTGCTTTGTGTGGGGATTCTTCCATCTTGTTGACCTTTACTTCAATCTGTTTGAACAGCTCTTTGGAGTCCGAGAGCAAGTTCATTCAAAATGAGATTGCTCACAACACCAGTACACACACTAACCACAGCTGGTTTACACAAAACATGATGAAAACATTAGAGGGAAGATTGGTCTCAGGTTTAGAGAGATTGCTTACATGTTGTAGAGCAATGGGAACTATTCCACGCTCAATTATAATCTAAAACCCTCGTCAAATTTCATCAGCATTTAGTCTTTGTTTATTTGTTGACCTAAAGCTGACATGAAATTCATCTATATGTGGTTAACTGGGCAATTGATTTTTTTTAAAACTGACAACTAAAAGATTTCATCTTTGTTACTGTATATGAATTTCACATTGTATAAAGTTTACATGCTGTTCCAGGTGAAAAAAGCGCACTAAAATACACTTTACTTAAAGGGACACTTCACCCATTTGCATTAAGCTTTGTATAGTTAGAACCACAGTCATGTTTTTGAATGGTCGTGCATCATTTCCTCAGTTCCCACTGAGACAGGAGAAATACAGATTTCAGTGTTGCACTTCCTTCTTTCAATGATGTAAAAATCATCATTTTGCATCATCGAAAGAAAGAAGTCCAATATCTTTGTTGAGCGGGTGAGACTACAAACACCCCTTTTCTCGGTCAAATAGGCACCAAATTCTAAATGTATGTTACATTTTGACCACAAATATGACGGACTTTAAATAAAGATTAATGTTTCTACGGGTGAAATGCTCCTTTAAGTACACTAAGTTAATGTACTATTTTCATGCAATCATTTTGTACTTAATATACAAAAAAATCAGGGATACTCCATCATCTTTCAGACAAACATATTTGGAGTGATTTTGGTAAATGTCCTTGCTTTGCACACTTTATAACAGTTAAAAACAGGAATCAGGGAACAACGACTTTACAGGGTTCCCACACCTTAGTTAACTTTTATTCAAGGACATTTCAAGGACTTTCCAGGTCCAATACCCTCAAATTCAAGGTACTAAATGTGGGAACAGCGTGTTAACTTTTAAGATACATTGTTACAGTTCCCTTTTGAGGAAACTCGCACTGTGCACTGTAGTGACACTTTGGGGACACCTCCAGGGGTAAGTGCGTCTAAATGTGGATGTCACAAGGTGACGATCTTTTTAAGGGCGGAACCAAAGTTAAGGACGTTTGGTTCCGCCCGGAAGGTTTCCCACCGGGCCGCACTCGAGGATGGATCTTCTCACTTCCTGGTTTCCAGGGAAACATAATCGGGCTTTACGAGCCACAGGTGAGAGGAATTAAGTAAGCGAAGTGTGATTGGAGGCTGTGTGAAAGGGAGACAAATAAATAGCTCTGCTGAAACACAAAGAAATGACGTCAGACACGAGAGGCGATCGACACGGGGAAAGCTCCTCTGCCTAAGGCAGAAAGATGATCCGCACCTTTTGAAGAGCCCGTAGGCTCTGTTGATCCGGGCTGCGCTACGAAGCGCGTGGAAAGAGGACAGGAGCCACGAGAGGCGAAAGAAAGGCAAGACGGGAAGAGAGAGTAAAGGAGCACCCCGAAGAGAGCTTTTGGCTGAAGCTGTGTGGTTGTGGAAGACACCGCGAACCTTAAAGGTTGAGAAGTGAACGGAGTATATTTCAAACGGAGATAAAGGAAAAGGGGATTGAAAACGGCACTGATATGAGTACCAAGACTAAGTGGAAAGCATCCTGTATATTTACCTGGCTTTTTGTTGGATTCCTCCAGGAGAAGGAGGGCGGCCCTACCCCTAGCATAGCGTGGTGGGTGAGCCGAAGGAATATTTATTGAAGCAGTCACAACGACGACATCACTAGCTGGGCCGCATATTTCATCGCCAGATCCGAACCAAGCGAAGTGAAGGAAGACGGGCGTCCTTTTTGTACACTGAGCGTGGTGGGTGAGTCTTTGTGCTGTGGAAACCTTTATTTTTGACGTGGTGCTGTATATTTGCTGTGGGCTGCTGTGTATTGCTGTGTGTCCTGTCAGATAAACCCCCGCCTTCACGCACTTTGTTGAGGAAGGACAAAGAGGCTGTTGGTCCTAGCCAGTACTGTACAGCATATGTTGTGAGCGTGCTTCAGATCTCGGGAAATAACACGGTGCTTTGGGACGATCTTTTCCGTCTGGACATCGGGCGGATGTGAAGAGTGGCAGTAAAGAGCTGAAGAAACCGCAGAGGTGTGAGTACGATTTGGGGCCATTATCATTGATACTTTCGATTGTATGAATATTGTTGTTGCAGAGAGAGAGGTGAAGTAATTCCATCGTCCCGTGGCCTCTACAAAGGGGCGCCCCTGTCCAGAGTTCGAACGCCTGACGGCAGCGAGGAGAGGGCAGCGCTCGGCCCGGCGAGACGTTGTGATATCCCACCCCTCTGCCACCACAGAGTAGTCGAGAGGGTTCGCCCCCGACGCCAAGTAGGAACTACTTACCCCATCAGACGCCTCGTAAAGTGCTGTACGTCCACCACTGCTGCCAGTTGATACCTGTGGAGAGAAAAGGAGAGAGAGTGAATAAACTGAGGAGAAATCGAGAGAACCTGTACCTACGGTACGCCGAGTCCAGCCAAGAGGTGAGAGCCATCCGAAGCAGAGTAACTGTTCCTCTTGTGTTTCCAGCTGGTGCCTGTGGAAAGAGAGAAAATGAGCGACACGAAGAGGAACTGTGCGAAATCCAGCCGGTGGAAAATAACGAGAGCCTGAAGAGGCCGTTATTTTAAGTTCCCCCCTATTTATTATTTTAAGTAATTTAAATAAAGTACATTTTAATTTTATGCTTACCTTGTGTGTCTGGTCATTGGGGTGGCTTTGGGAATCTCCTCGAGGTGGAAAAAGGGGCGTGACCTTATTTACATCTGGGTCCACCACGACTTGTGACATGTATATCAAATTCAACCAATGGTGAGGCTTAACGACAAAGACAGGGTGACGCATGTCGCTACCTGAAATATTGCCAAAGACGGCGGTACAGGGACGCATGAAGTATGGCAAGGGAGACGCAGCGTCTCGTTCCCTTCTCAGGGAATAACAGTTACATACGAAACCCAAGACGTTTTTATGTGTCAAACACAACTATGCAAAAAAGCTTTTGGTATGAATCAACATTCGTATACAGAAGATATTAGAATTTAAAGCGAACAGTTTATCACGCAAACTAGAATTTTTATGATATTATCCTACACTACACAGGTAATAATATGGATTTTTTTCCAGAAAATGTCTTGCATAAAATAGATTCAAGCACTTTCAATGACCTGTATCTATGTATGTATATTTTCAAAAACTTCCAGGGCCTTGAATTTTCCCCCCAGATTCACAAATTTTCAAGGATTTCAAGGACCCGTGGGAACCCTGAACTTTAAACCCCCTAAAAAGTGCATACATCCTTCACAGATGTAATCCACACGGTTCCAAGGGGTTAATAAAGGTCTTCAATATGATTTTGTAACAAAATATCCATATTTTAAACTTTATCAACTATAATAACTATATACTTCTGTAAACGACACCATCTTGGACTCACATGATTCATAAGATTCACTGTTCAACGTACCCATGGAAACCAACACTCACTGCACTAAAACTCTCTTGTGAAGTTTGTAAAACGAATCTAAGATGGCGTCATTACAATACAGTTTTATTAAAATCAGTAAAGAGCGTGCATTTACTCAGATGAAACAGGATGTAGGCAAACGATTTAAGATAAAAATATAACCAGTGAACAGAATTATTCTCCAACGCATTTAAATCTATCAAACGACAAATCAAATTGAAGTTGTTTCTAAAAGTTTAAATCCAAAATAATTAAGAAAACGTCCATGTATGAAGAGTTTTTGTTCTAACTGCAAAACAACAGCCCATGCTGAGACTGAAAGTGTTATATTTTAGTTGATGTATTGATACACTTTGGACTGTATGAAGACTATCTGAAGGAAAAAGACCTTTAGAAATCAGCTCGGATGGTTTGGCTAGCCAAAATTCTTGGGCAGTCTGCTATTCTAATATGAATGTGAGCGAGTATAATATGTAATATTCATCGCTTATCACAACCTCACTTTCGGTTTAAACTCTGTTTGTTCGGTTACCTTGTGAATAATTAAGCTTTGAAAACTGATCTGTATCTCTGACAAGCAGGTCCATTATAATTATAGGCCTCTACATTATTATGATTACCAATTGAAAGGAGAGTGAGAAAGTGTGAAAGAAAATGTGTGTGTGTGTGAGAGAGAGAGAGAGAGAGAGAGAGAGAGAGAGAGAGAGAGAGAGAGAGAGAAAGTGTGAAAAAGCTTCTTAATTTTTTTTTTACCATGAGATGATATGCTAAATGAAAGAAATGCTCACTGAATTTCTCATTTATGTCGGACGTCTCAACGCCAATCGAGAGAGCCGCAGACAATTTATTCATCTGACAATATGAAGAATATAAGATGCATATCTTCTGCGCTAATGAGACAGAAGCACCCGGAACATCAGCAAAATCAGAGGAAATAGCGAATCATTTAGTCAGGTTTGTTGGAGGCGATTAGAAAACGCTTGATCGTCATCTTCTACAAGTGATTTGATCTGCTTTCCAAATCATCTCTTGTGTCTCATAGAATGGGATTTTGGATGAGGATTTTTTTTTGATAACAAACTTGGTTTTGATGGGGCTCAGGAGGTGTAAATTGGAATAGTCAGGTTTAGCTTCAAACCCCATTATGGTTTAAAAAATAGCAGAATTACACACCAGTGTCTAAAATGAATGAAACTGGAATAAGCATTACTGTAAACATGAAGATTGTAATAAGACCACTCTTTAGATCTTCAGTGGAAAGTTGCATAAAACAGAATAAACAGAGACAATGATTTCTAAAGTCTCATATAACAATATTTCCTTAATTGACTATTTAATATGCTTTAAAAGATGGAATTAATATTAAGCCTGTTCACTTTCCTAATACAGGGTCATGGCCTTACGTCGTGTGATTCAGTGATACACATTAATCCAAAAAAAGAAATATTTGTCTTCATAATCTTTCATCAGGCTGTGTAATCACTTGCTGTTGCTATTGGTTATGCAAATGCAGCCTTTCTAAAATCTTGCCCACATTTAATACACAGTAAAAAAAAATCTGTAGTTTTTGCAGTGAACAATACAGAAAACAACGTGCGACATAAAAATAATGTTAACTAAACAACGCAAATGTAACATAAAACATGCTAATGTTGTATGTAAATGTTAAAAACATGAAAAATTGTCATGTTATGTTATTTTAAACCCATCAAAGAAGTCATCTAAAATTACCCCTCCTTTTAAACTGGAGTCCCCCTCAGATAATTTCTGCCATTTCCAGACCTGTAGGCTATATACTAAAATAATTTTAGGGGAGCTGGAAAATGAGCACATTTTCAAAAAAAGTGGAGTGTCCCTTTAAATGTATACAATAAATATATTTGAAGAGCTCTTTTCCCAAACGTTATAAATGCCATTAAAAAAAAAAAAAAAAAAAAAAAAACGAGTTTGTCATGTCATTTGGCTGTGTACTGAACCTATTCACTGCTCCATGAACGTTTCATGCCAAATCATTACATTTCCTTGTTAAAATGTAGGTACAAGATACCGTTCTTTTCCAAAATGCGACAAGCGCCAGAGTCTATTTTTAGCCTAAACGCGATTTATCCTCTTGACCAATCAGAATTCGATGAGCGTTCGACGCAATCCAGTGGCGCCGCTCTGAACAGTTTGTTTATGTTCGTTCATTCCTCAAAATGAGGATTAATGTCATGTTAATACATCATTCGGAGAAGGTACCCGTTTGCAAGGCGATCTTCATCAAAGTGTTTGGTATGTACAACTTTCGTTTCAGAACTGGCTCGTTTAATACCGTTTTGTATGTTTCTACTTCGCGATAAAGTTTTTTTCCTGTGAGGAAGCCTGCTAACGTAACATGAAAAAACGTTGACTGAGGAAGATCAGACGATCGAACCGTTGCAACGCAACAATTATTTAAAAAATTTCAGCAAGCAGATAGTGTGCGGGAATTATTTTCTGTGGATGTTTCGAGACTTGATGTTACAAGACTTGATGTTACGAGACTTTTTGTCTTCTTATCCTACGCACCTATTAATTTACTTCAGGTGTGCGACGCTAATTTGTTTAACATGTAAATGTTAAAAAAAATATGAGGAAACATAATTACACTGAAAAAAAATATATTCATTCAGTTTACTTTTTTAAGGTAAGTGGTCGCAATCAATTTATTTAAGCTACATTTAAAGCTCACGTAACACACGCTGTTTCTGCATTTCTGATGTTAATCTGGAGTACCTAAAGAGTAGTATGACATCCTTTAAAACTCCCCGAAGAGTCTTTAGTTTAATCAGATTTATAAAAGAAAGATTAGGTTTACCGAATCTTTCCGATAACGTACAAAAAAATGAAGAAAGAGGAGTTACTACCGCGGGTGGAGCGAGTACGAGTCATGCAACACTATACAACACTGTTTAACTTATGATTCACTACATGTTCGTGTCATTTATATTATATGCACGCGCATATTTCCAACATAAGGCACAAGTCCAGGGCCGGTTTTTGCTATGGGCAATGTGGGCGAACGCCCAGGGCGCAATCTATGTGAGGGCGCACGAGCGCACTCAAAAAAAACAAAAAAAAAATCCAAGCGGTTTTTTAGACAAACGCTCATTTCCATCTCAAGTTAGTGCTAAGAGTCATACACAGGTTGTGTGTATGTCAGAAGAGGCACGGGAGAAAGGGGTGGGGAAACAGCTTGCGACTGCAAAACGCTCGCTCGCCTTAAGGGGGGCGAGTGAGGGATAGACTGATCCCAGACCAGAGGCCATACAACACAAACTGCTGCGTCTGCTTCCAAAATCATTTTATTTTTAATTCCTAAAATTAACATAGACCCATATACCTACGAACATGTTATGAATTGGATTTTGTGAGAAAAAAAATCTGTAGAGTCAGTCATCTACGTGACTCACGTCACGTGACACCGGTTGATTGAAGGGCGAACGGACGTTGTTGTTGGCAAAATGTAATGCAAAGTTAAAGGAGCATTTCACCCGTAGAAACATTAATCTTTATTGAAAGTGTGTCATATTTGTAGTCGAAATGTAACATACATTTCAAATTTGGTGCCTATTTGACCGAGAAAATGGGTGTTTGTAGTCTTACCCCCTCAACAAAGATAACAATATGATGATTTTTACATCATTGAAAGAAGGAAGTGCAACACTGAAATCTGTATTTCTCCTGTCTCAGGGGAAACTGAGGGAATGATGCATGACCATTCAAAAACATGACTGGGGTTCTAACTATACAAAGCTTAATGTAAATGAGTGAAGTGTCCCTTTAATGATGTCGAGTCTTCATCATCATGGATCAAATTAAAAGACCAAAGAAGCCATAAGTTGCCCAGATCAGAAAAATAAGAAAAGAAGATGAGGAAAAATGGGCAAAAGATAAAAGGTATGCCGATTTCTACGAGCTAATGTTATTTATATTAGCCTCGCTCTCTTGCTAATATGTTGCTATTAGCCACAGAACACGACTGTTTTTTTGTTTTGTTTTGTTTTAGTTTTGCTGAACTAGCAACTATTAGAATTGAGGCACCATGTCATGCAACTAAATTCACCCATAGGCAACACACAGTCTAGTTTGTGTTTGCAACACAACAAGTGCAAACTCACACAGACCTCCTGACTGTGTCATTTTTTATTGCTATACGCTATATGTGAACTTAAATAACTTCTAATATAAATTGACATGCCATTTTGTAAGCTACACAGTGATATAGCTTTTTAAATAATTTGTAGTGTATGCTTAGCATTTGTTAACATCCTATAAACTAATAAAATGTGTGTTATGGTCATTTTAATTGGGTAACTGATGCATGTGTGATGTAAGTGTATCTAACTTACATATTGGATCTTAATTGTAAATTCAGGGGCATTTCTGAAATATTTTGAAGTTAGAGCACCCACTGGCAAAAATGAGGAGTCAGATACTTCAACAGCAGCCACAGACATGGTTGTGGAGTCTGATGAGGAGTGTGTGTGTGTGTTTATATACTGTATTACATTTATTTATCTTGTTTTTCTCTGTTCTTGTTACCTTTTTGTATTTAAGATTATATATAATAAAATAATACATGTTGGTGGCGGGATTTGGGGGTAATTCTTTTTTTTCTGGGGGCGGCCAAGGGATGGTTCGCCCAGGGCGTAAATCTAGCCAGGACCGCCACTGCACAAGTCTTACTTACCGCATGCAACTTGTGACCCAGTTGGGAAAATCCAGCGCATCAAACACACACGCAAAACTCAGCTGCTATCCCGGATAATAAACTATATCCATTGTTTTCATAAGGCTGGCTTTCTTCTCCTTACATCCAAAAACACACTTCTTCATTCGTGTCATTGTTGAGTTTTGAAATTAACCAAAGCTGTCGCGTGATGTGAATGTTTGTAAGTTCTAGCGTCTCCCGCCGATTGATGGGTGGGCAGGGTTTTCCGGGGGATGTTCCCATATGAAGAAGTTATACGTATAGAAAACCCCTGAGACGTCAGTTGGACCTGTAATCGAAAAAAACTTTCCGAAACTTGTACGAACCCTGGCGAAGTGCATTCGCCACAGAAATACTCTGTAACATGCCCAACTGCTTTTTTGACACTTTGCCTACGTTTAGCATGAGGAAACAACTCTATAATTGTGTCAATAAGTCAGAATGCTTGAAATAGAATTGAACCCCCCTTTAAACAAAAGTTTTTTGTTTTGTTTTGTTTTTCCAATTTTTTGTTTAAATGTAGCTTAAATAAATTGATTGCGACCACTTACCTTAAAAAATTGAGAAAATTGAATGAATTTTTTCAGTGTACTTAAATGAAATATCATCATCATCGTCACACAGAGAAGTGTGGGAAAATCCTTTTACTGTTTTTATAAGGTAAATTGTACTGTGACTTGTATTTGTAACTTAAAGAAACCATAATTTTAACAATATTTTATGGTAAAAATAAGAAACATAACGTCACAGATTTTTAACTAATACAATTGTTTTCTAAAAAAGAGTGAGTATTGCACAAATTTTCCATTTAATTTGCTTTATTTTAACATAACATTAGAGTTGTTAACTGTATTGTATGTCATGTTTTTTGTAAGTTAACCAATTAATGTGTTATTACCAAACTGCTAAAATGACAAAACAATTACCTGTATGTTCCTCTAAGGACCCAATGTGTATCTTTGAGGTAACAATATGCAGCTTTTAGATACAAAATAGTTGATAGTTGTATTATTAACTTACAGAAACCATCATTTTAATAATATTTTACGTTAAAAGTAAAAAAAAAATGTCACAGATTAAAATTTTTTTTTTTGAATAATGAGTGGTGCACAATTTTTCCATTTAATTTGCTTTACTTAACAATAAGATTTGAGTTGTTAACTGTATGTCACGTTTTTAGTAAGTTAACCAAGTAATGGGTTTTTACCGTACCCTTAAAATGACAAAATAATTACCTGTATGTACCTCCAAGGTTCCAATGCATACTTTTGAGGAAACAATATGCAACTTTTAAATACAAAAGTGTACATAGCAGAGCAATAAAATCAAGCCCCGCCTTACATTATTGCTCACTGAATATCCTGTTTCAATCAAAAACACATCACTTCACAAGTAAAACAGGTTGTAAACAGCACATGAACTTTAATTAGTTGTTGATATTGGGAGAACATCTCTAACTGTGAAGAGCAAGAGAGCATTAAGTCAATGTGAATATTGAGTCACTGGGATCAATAGAAGCTAATTACACAGAAGATTGGCTCATTTTTTTAAGACCAAAAAAATAAAGAATAGCCAAACAAATGCACTCAACTACACCTCCACCTGCTGGATATATCTCAGATAATTCAATAAAAGCATGATTTTCGAAGAGGAAGCATCGTTTTTTTCCAAAAAACATCCCGTGAGAACAAATTTTACTTCAGCTCTTCATTCCTCCAGCACTCTCTGAGCATTCTGCTTGCCTCCGCGGGCTCAGTTTTCTTTTCCGCTTCACGTTATTTCGCTGACCTCAACAGAAGCCACAAAAACAAAGCATCTAAATGTCAGATGTTTATTTAAACAACAGCTCGAACAGCATTCGGCAAAGCTTCACTTTATTACAGATGTTACAGTGCAATATATCAAACGCGACAAGATTTTCATTTTGTTTTTAGCACAGTTCACATAGATATTGTGAATGGTGGGTGTCCCAAGCATCAGATCTAAACAAGCGCTGTTAGGAGCCTGTGACATTTGGGGATGGATGGGAAATGAAGTGACCTAGGAGCACACTACACATAGGACAGAAAGACAAGCGTTTGAAGAGGAACAGACCAGTTCAGAATGAGTCCATGGTCAGGGTCCCAGACAGCTTTAGGGGAAATGTCGAGATATATTAGGTCACATAGCGGCAGACACTGATGCGCTTTGTTTTGTTTTTGAAGATGTTCTGATAATATAGTTGTCATGTTTCTGTAGTTCAATCGGTTGAGTGTGGCACTACCAACGGCGAGGTCAAAGGGTAAAATATATATGTTGCACTGGATAAAAGTGTCTTGATGTTATGAAACAAAAATCGACATTTTGGTGACATCTTTGCACATACTCAAAGCTGAGATTTACTGTAGCACTTTAAATTACTCGCTGTCTTTTGTCTGCAAACCACAATGATGATTGAAAATCTGTCTATATTTCGAAGAAAAGCACTTTTAGGTTTAAAAGGGAAACAACTTCTTCCCAGGTTGTTAGCTTGCTATCACCTGTATCTGTGCAGACACATCTGAAAAGGAAGTTCAAGTGTGAAAATGAGATTTACATTGTAGTTATCTGGAAGGTGTAAATTATGCGATATGAATCTTATTCATCTCTAACAAGCTTTTGTCCTTAGATTCACAGCATGATTCATATTACAGTATGTATTTTTGGTTTGCTTTCATGCAAAGCCTTAAACTCAAGCGTTTTGACAGAGTAGATAGCAGAAAGCTGGTATAAAATACAACCATGGTCTGCGCTCTGTAAAGTATTTTTAAACCCACAGGTCAGAGGTCTCCTAGCCTCACTCTCAATGATTCAGGCTAGAGAGTCAGATCCTTGGCCAAACCCTCACAAAGTTTTTCTGCTTCCCTTTTCTACTAATGGCCAGATACTTCAGGCAGAGAGCTTGACTGAAGATTGTAAAGGACCGTTCTGTCTGGGTGAGAGAGAGAGAGAGAGAGAGAGAGAGAGAGAGAAATACAAATATAGATTTTATATAAAAAATCAGTATGTTCTCAGGTACAAAACCATACGTGGATCTGATATGTTTTTTGTAAATAAGCATTTTTTTATCAGACTCTTAAAGGGACACTCCTTTTTTTGAAAATATGGTAATTTTCCAGCTCCCGTAGAGTTAAACATTTGATTTTTACCATTTTGGAATCCATTCAGCTGATCTCCGGGTCTGCCGCTACCACTATTAGCATAGTTTAGCATAATCCATTGAATCCGATTAGACCATTAGCATCACGCTAAAAAATAACCAAAGAGTTTCATTATTTTTCCTATTTAAAACTGAACTCTTCTGTAGTTACAGTTACAGTACGACCGACAGAAAATTAAAAGTTGCGGCTTCTAGGCCGATATGGCTAGGAACTATACTCACATTCTGGTGTAATAAACAAGGACATTGCTGCTAGGAAAAATATCGAAACTCTTGGTTATTTTTTAGCGCGATGCTAATGGTCTAATCAGATTCAATGGATTATGCTAAGCTATGCTAAAAGTGGTAGCGCCAGACCTGGAGATCAGCTGAATGGATTCCAAAACGTAAAAATAAAATGTTTAACTCTAGGGGAGCTAGAAAAGGTGTATATTTTTTAAAAAGTGGAGTGTCCCTTTAATTGATTTAGCCAACAATTCTGTATTTCTGTAGCCTGACGTTGTCATACTCAATTCTAGTCAGAATTTGAGTCTGATACCGCTCCATTGAGCTATAATTATGAGGCGTGTCTCAACCGAAAAATGCCTCTGCACTCAATTGGATAGACCTACGACCAATCAGAGCAATGGAGTGTGTGACGTACGTTACGTCTTTTGCAGCCTGACCGAACTGCTAGTTATTTCGCTACAATGACACTAACTTGTGATTATACTAAGTCTGAGTTAGCAACGTACATCAACACCTACTATGTTTACAACATTTCGTTTATATCAGAACATTAAGTATTTACTAAGTCATACAGTAAGACTATCTCTTACCATTTGTACGTTAGGTGAACTTCATCCATGACGATACCCATTACGTTGGCTTGAAAATATTGGAGCCTAGCATGTCCCTCCACTTATTCAGCAACCACGATTCCGGGCTTCTGAAAAGAAGCTGGCAACGACCGCTAATTATATCCATCTCGTCATGCAGGCCGAGTTGCATCGCCTTGATACCAGTTTTAGTTGCGACCAACTTTTGCCGAATCCCGTAGGAAGGACGGCAAAAACATCAACAAATGCCTTGCTCGCGTTTCTCTGTTCCTCTTTTAAAATCAATGCTCTGTCGATATCTTTTAGAACAGACTCAATGTCAAAATCCACACATATGAATTCTACAGCGGCAGCCATTTCGTTGTAAACAGATTCAACACACGCGCTCTTTGGTGACGTGGTTCATTACGTTACTGTTGATCATCTGTCCATCATCGTATAAAGCCCGCCTTGACAATTTGATTGGTTCGACCAGCTTTGAGTCTAGCATAGTAGCTCCTCAACGCAGAAACCCCAGACCGATCTTTCCGTTCTCAAAATGTTGTGGGCGGGGCTAAGATCGGCTGGCATCCAGGCTAATATTTCTGAATGGCATGGGGGCGAGCCAAGGGTGTTCATTTAATATCATTATCTAATTTTTGATGGTGGCAGCGTTTAGTTGCTTTAGCATCTGAGCTCCTTAAATCTTTATTTAATGATTAGTGCTGCATATTGTTGGCAGTGCTTTAAGTTAAAAAATAAAACTGTTAAAAAAATGTTAAAAAAATTACATGTGTCTTGGTCTGTGAAAACCCAGTCTTTTGGGGGATTTACTGTTTTCTGCATAAAATCATCCTATACATAAGGAACATTCTGTGAAAATATAACCTTGATATATTTAATATTGACTGAGTAAAGCTATGTAAAAGATTAAATCAATGTGAAATCAAACTTTAATGCTCCCAAGCTTTGGCCTGGATTTCACAGACAGGGTCACATTTGTATACATTGAATCCAAGTATAATACATTTATAATAACTAAATGCAATTACTTAATCTACATTTGCTTTAAGAATGATTGCATCACATCTGCAACATGTCAATTACAAGTGGACGTGTGTGATTTAATAAACCCAAAATGTACTCTGCCATACACTATAACCCCCTTCATGAGATGCTTTTAAAGTAACCGAGTCGAGGAAAGTATCCGAAACAAGCCCACTTCATCCATTCGGCAAACTGGACGATACTGGATCTCCATGGAAACAGAAAGGAAGAGTAGGACACTTCAAGTGGCCTTCTCCTCCCTTCCCCGCTTTTATGTGGAAATGTATCCCACTGTTCGAGAGCAGAATGAGATGGAGGAAGGAAGGCACGAGAATTGGGCTAAAGAGAGAGATGAGGGGGGAAAGAAACGTGGAAGGAGATGGCCCCTTCGACGACAGGATTTGTTGCAAGTGGCCCTGAGTGCTCCTACTGTTTCCTGAAGAGCTCCAGGAATAGCCGGCATCTCTGCTGATCCTCTGTGACAGCTGTGCCACAAGGGTTTTGTTTGTTTGTCAACGACAGTTCATTTTCTGGAGTAATTTCTCTACACAGGAGAAAAGGTTAAAAAAGAAACCCGTACTACCTCACTGAGATTTTTATACTTTATGATGTTTGCGAGATAACTGTGTTGTTCTGTTTTCCAAAATCGGATTTGTAGCGATCTGTTGATGTCAGCAATGAAATCACAGAAAACAGTAAGTGAGAAAATGAATAAATGCAATTTTACAAATGACAGCGTAACAAGACCAAGCTTGGAGCGCTTAAGAATGAATTTCATAATTTTGGCATAATATTTTTCCCTTAGTAAGCGTTTTTCAAAATAGATGCGTCATACAAATGCACATACACTGTTAGAACGGATGTGTTAAAAATAACATACCAGTGTTAGTTTAGGGACAACACACTATGCATTGTCCCAGAATCAACACATATCTGGGTTATTATTGAAACGACACATTTTGTGTTACTTTTAAAACAACTTGTGATTCATTTGAACACAAAAGGACATCTAATGTGTTAACATTACACATAATGAAAACAATAAAAGCATAACACAAAAATATGTGAAAAATAAACACACAATTTCTTATAGTACATACACACAGCAACTGAGTAACTGAATAACGTGTTTGGCAGAAACTGGTGTTTTAGGGTTTCACAGTGTGTATGTTTTCAGGTTTTTATACCTGATGTCCACAGCCCTGATTTTAGTTTAACTTACTGAGACAAGAGAATGTGGAACAGCAAGATGCAGACAGCCAATTTTTATGTTTACCAGGTGCTATATCAGACTGAAACAGACACGTGCACTTGTAAAATGAAAATGATCATGAAGATTGTTTGTGGTAAGAAACATGACATTTTTCATCATTGGTGCATCATTTTCATAATCATAAATGATTACATTGCTACTGACTAAGAAGCCAGTGTTTGTTTGAATAAAGGCATATATGCCTTCTATGATTCATTAGATTTAATAATGATTTATAGCCGTTGGTCTTCAATGCTTGCACCCAAGCTATAAAGAATTTAATGTAATCATTTATTTTCATAAACTATTATAGGGTCAAATTATGAATAATGAAATTTTTTGATATTTTTAAAATCCTATTTAGTGTGCTCAGAGACTGCTGGAGGAATGAAGAGCTGAAGTAAATTTGTTCTCACAAGATGTTTTTTGGAAAAAAACGATTGTTCCTCTTCGAAAATCATGCTTTTATTGAATTTTCTGAGATATATTCAGCAGGTGGAGGTGTAGTTGATTGGATTTATGTGGCAATACCTTTTTTGTTCTTAAAAAAATTAGCCAACATTCAGTGCATAATTTTAAAAAGTGTTCATTGTGCTATGAAAACAAACTGAAACGTTTAGAAATGCAAATTTTTGTATAACAAAACCATCTGAACTTCAGCAATATTCTAATATACAAACCACATTACCACAAATTGACACATTAACAAAGCTTAGTCTACAGCAGGGGTCTTCAACGTTTTTTGGGTCGCGGACCCCTTAGATGAAAGAGGCATGGAGCAGGGACCCCCTAATACTAAATGTGTAAAACAGAGATATTTAAGTAAGCAGTAAGGTACGAGAGGCTGCCTTTTCGTATTAGGCACAACGTAAAGTGGAGTAAAGTACAACTGATGACCAATCAGAATCAAGGACTGGAACTGTTTTATATATAGAAACAAACCATATTGTCACACAGCCATACTATATTAACATGCATCAAGTAGAGTTTGTTTTTATATTAATATAATAATAATAATAATAATAATAAAAGAATATTATTTTAAGGTATTTGCAGTGTAATATATTTTCATTTTTACTGTGAATTAGACAAGGGCTTTCAGTTTATAAAGATGACTGATCATGGTGAAAGGCACAAAGATTCTATTCTGCTGGCTGGGGATAGAGGTTGTGCTACTTTATAATTTTGAGGTTTCCCACATAGCAATGTTGTTGCCTTTCTCGTGTATCGTGATTGTCACGAGTTTGAGTAACGCAGGTTTATTTTCTGCATAGCTTAATATCAGACTCAGGAGAACAACATGCAACGAGTCCGCGCGCATCCCTTTGGGGCAAATTTTTGAAAGGCGGATTTCAACCTGACTATAAATCTTGCACAAATTTAAGCACCATCACGGCGCGCGTTTAATTTATTTTTAAAATCGAGTGATAGTTTTGTCACAGTTTAAAATGCAGACGCGGTGTGGTGTCATTTGCCTGTTGAATTAGCGCTTTAAATCTGAACCGCGTGAAACAGCCGTCCAAGTGCAGAAATATAGATGAGACAACATGTTGCACTGATTCTAAAATGACATTCTGAAAGAAAGACACACATAAGATTTACCTGTTTTATGATGACATTTCTGTCGCTACTGCTGCTTCCTGAGTGGACATTTATAATCTTTAGATATTTTATTTTGGTCCGCTGGCTAAACTGAACGCGCGCGCCTTCAAACCTATGCGGCCACGCACGTGCACAACTTAAAGGGGACATGTAATGTTTTGTACATGTATTTTAAATTTTTAACCAAAAAATAGCTTGTAGTTAAACATCATTTGGCGGACCCCCTGCAGTTCCGTCACGGACACCCGGTTGAAGACCCATGGTCTACAGCAGGGTTCCTAAAATCTTGCCCTGGAGGGCACTGCAGAGTTTAGCTCCAACCCTGATCAAACACACCTGTGCAAGCTAATTAAGGTCTTCATGATCACTAGAAAATCACAGGTGGGTAAGTTTGGTTAGGGTTGGACCTGGACTCTGTAGTGCTCTGGCTCTCCAGGGTGGGATATGGGGAACCCTAGTCTACAGCATATTCATATTCATTGTAACATTTTTTTTAATTTAGCAAGTTTCCCTCAGCTGTCCCATTTTGCTAGAATATGAAATCTCTGAATTTACAAAATGCTGTCAATGTAAAGTAACAATGCATTAATGTTACAGTGATACAGTTAACCAGTGTGTTAACTATACTGAGGATTTTATTATGGCTTGAAATACCTTACAGATCACTCAGCAACCAGAACAAAAACTAAAACACTCTTAGAAAAAAAGGTACAAGAAGGTACAAAGGTTGTCACTGGTGCAGTACCTTTTCATAAAGTACATTCGTACCTTAGGCACGGGATACACTGCACGAATATTGGCTGTCCCAGATGAAAGATTGCAATCGTGAAACAATTGTCGCGATTTCTGTGACCGTGGCTCTTCATTGGTGGTCCTATGTCGTACAGAGAGAGGTTCAAAGACGGACATTTTCCCAGTCTTGCATCCAAAGATAGCCTACGATAGTTTTCTGACAGTGTCAGAAATTCAGGATGATCACCGAACAGTGTGTTTGCTGCTACAACCTGCATACTGGTATTTGTTTACCACGAGCGCATGCTGGTGACGTTGCGTTAACGTGTGACACAGCCGCCGAAGCTTCCGTGTCATAATTGTACAGTCTACATGCCTGTCGTACTAGAGTTTAAACGATCCATGTCGCACAGTGTGATAAGGCAATGATCTTATAGGAGGGCAAAAATCCTGTATTCCGGGCTTACTGCTACCTCAAAGATAAATATTTGACCAAAATGTGTGTACCTTTTTTTTCTAAGAGTGTAAAATCTGGTTTGTAAGGTTATTTTTCCCAGTGAGAAATAGCACTGAGTATATTTATTTCAACATAACCAGCAGGCAGTTTTGGTGTTTTATTGTTTTAACTGAGCAATGTGAGTTCTCGAGACATGTGTGAAACATGAGACCAAGATTTCGTGAATAGGTCTACCATCTGCATCATACCTGCCCCCATCAAACCAACCTACACTTATGATCAACACACATTCAACAGATTACAACTCACATCTGTTCATTTTACCCATGTTGTCAAGGAAACCAGCACAGGTAAAATTAGCAGCGCTATTGCATTAAAAAGCATGATTACTACGAAATAAATCTGCAAAAAATTGAGTTTGTGTCCTTGAACATGCTTTAGAAAAATAAAAAATTCAATTACACATCAAACAGTTATATTTTTATGTTTTTGTTAGCTGTAATAATTTGGCTCACACGCTTATTTCAGTTTGTTCCAGCATGAGTGTTTCTTAAAATTTTCAGAAAAAGACAAAAACTCGCACATTCATAATTTAGTCAGAACCTCAGGGCACCAGGGGCAAGTCACTATAGACATCCACAGCACACATACACACAAAATATTTCACCAAACATTTATTCCATCTAACAAAAACACTGTTATATGGTTTATCTGGTTTATCTAATTCAGTTCAGCAAAATTCTTAAAAAAAACACACACACAATTGAGAAAGACAGGGACATAAATATATAAAACATGATGCAATACACGAGAGAAAGATAAGTGAAATGAGAAAAAAACGTTATTCTTAGCAAATACAAAAATATCATATAAGACACATATTTTTCTATCAGGAGCGTGCAGCTGTAAATGCTCATAGCCAAGCCATTTGAGAGAATGAGTTTAGGATCCGGCTTATTATTACAATTAACATTAGAATATGAATTCCTCGTCATCTGAGGTCATAAAACATATATTATGTTAAGAAAATAGATGCATCTGTAAATTACTTATTTGCTTAATGACTGAGGAAGGTTTGGTCAAACAGATTTTCAACTACTTTGGCATTTGCATTTTTTTGTCATAGACTACCGTTACTGTTGCAGTTTTCCATTAGTTTGTTGCCAGGTAAACCAACTTTTTACGCCCACTTTGCCAATAAAGTCTTATGTTATTTTGTATGTGAAGGTGGAATCTATCTTATGTTGTGCTGTTGTTTGTCAATGTTGTATGATTTAATTTAAAATGTATAAAAGTATATGTGTTGTGTATGTTTGGTACTGAGTAAGCAAACGTGCATACATATACATATTTACAGTAGATATATTGTTGCATGTTAAAGTCATGGCTGTTTCACAACAATACTGATTCATCTGAAATCTGAACAAGTAAAAAATCTGATGAAAATGCTTTTTTATTATTTAAGGTTAATGTGTTTGTGTATTTTAATCAAACAATGAATAAAAGATAAATTATTCACCAGGTATACAGGTAGGCCTGCATGTACAGGTATATTGTTGCAATGCAAGTCTAATGAAGTCTTTTATTATTTGATGGCCAGGTGAACTTGACCTGAGCATCAACAATGAAAAACAGAAATATATATATACAAATCTATAAATAAGCATTTGCTAAATGATCAATCTAGTTCATACAAAGTGCACTTTTCCGCACAAGGTAAAAACTACAAAAAACAAGCTTCAGCATGATTCAAATATATAGACTGTAAAACCTTCATGTGCTAGGTTCATATGAATGCTTCTCCTGTAACTTGCAACAACAAGAGGGGAAAACAAATACACAAATGCCTAATAACAGGCTGATAAAAGAGCTACCTATGAGATGTCAGCACACAATTCATTAAAAATACTGCAAACAAATCCACACAGAGAATAGCAGAGGAACTGAAAAGAGGCTATCTGAATTTTGCAGCTATAAATCAGGATTTAAGTGTGAAAGGCCCCTAAAGATTAGGTGAACGAGTATAAGTGAGGTGAATTAAAAACCTTGCTTGCCAGCCCATACTTACAAAACTAATTAAATTCACACTATTAAATCAAACATATCAGATAGAAAGTACTTAGCATTTTTATAGCTTCTCCATGCATTAACGCCCGTGCGGCATTGAGAGCTTTTTACTCTCTGCAGGTTTGAGTGTTGCAGGCCGTCTGGAGATAATTAAGACATTGGTGCTCCCTTCAACTTTCTACACTAATGACACAACATGCCACACCATATGGCCCTATCGCATGGGTCCACTGTGGTTCACTGTGCCGTCAGCCCTCCACAACAGGGCAAGGCGTGTGCTAGCCTACATACAGTTAAACAGATGAGGTACATCACACATACACTTACAGACACAACCATAAACACACACACATTTACCAAGTTTCCCAAATTAGATACTTCTACAGTAGCACCACTAAAAGTTCCAACTTTGTCAGTGTGGGACATCAACAGTCAATACGATAGATTGATGTTATGCACACCTTGCAATGCGCTGTAAGTCGCTTTGGATAAAGTGTCTGCCAAATGCATAAATGTAATGTAAATGTTAAAACATAATATTGAAACTAACTATAAAAAATAATTTAAGAATAATTAGGTCATTCTAATCAAAAACCTATATGCATTAATTATAACATTAAGCACTTTTAAAAGTGAAAAATATAATCATTTAACTTCCTTATGCATTGTTTCTATTCTTGAGAACATCACTCCCCCACCACACTTTCATTGTCAGCTATTTTGTACCTACAGGAATAGCTTGGAAACATTACTGCACGCAATATTACTGTACTTAACCCACATCTGACACTTGACAACCTTTAGTTTAAGTAAATATATAACAGATCTTTATCAGTGTGTGGTAAGAGAGGGTGAAATATAATAGAAAGGCTCCAGGCAACTTTTGTCTGGATTTGACGTATTGGCAGACACAGTCAAGTGATCCTCCACAACTAATGTACTTTTCAAATGCACCAGGCTTTCGCCCAGTGAGAATTAATAATACAGCAATTAAACCCAATGGGGATTCGAGTCCTTTTTTTGACAATTACATCTGTTAAAGTTTGAGAGCATTAATGCCTAAAAATATTAATTAAAGTGATTGATTTGAATGTTAACATTCTATTAAATACGAGTGGAGCGTTCAAGTATCAGAGCTGATTAGAGACTGATTATTGTGACTAAGATGCTAATTTTCTTTTAGCTCATATTTAAAATAAGGGTAACACATAGAAAAAATATACAATGATATGGCACTCAATATTAGCAGAGTAATTGGTACAGTGTATGTCTGGTTACTGAAAAAATAAATACAGCAAGAATACACCATCAAAAAGGTCATGTATTTTTAAAGATCAAACTTTAAAGCACATATTTATTTCAGGAATGATAAAGTATTATAAAGCATGATCTAAACAAACATTTATTTTTCATTAAATTTCATTTCCCCATGCTGCCTTGCACGCAAATTTATTCACGCTGCAAGTCTAGCATGGAAACCATGGCCCAAATTTTCGCCCAAAATAGCAATCCAATCACAGAACAGGGAGGGGGCAAAAAGAAGATGACGACGTCTATGCGACACACCAATTGGCTATGAGCTATAGACGCATTTGATAGACATTCATAGCACCCAATAAATGGCATAGGGAACCAATCACGGAACAGGGAAGGGGCAGCAAGATGATGACAACGTCTATGCGACACACCGATTGGCTATGAGCTACGTACAGATGCATTTGATAGACATTCGTAGCACCCGATAAACAGCATAGGGAACCAATCACAGAACGAGGAGGGGCAGCAAGACAATGAAGACATCTATGCGACACACCAATTGGCTATGAGCTACGTACAGACGCATTTGATAGACATTCGTAGCACCCAATAAACGGCATAGAGAACCAATGACAGAACGGGGCGGGGGCAGCAAGACCATGACGACGTCTATGCGACACACCGACTGGCTATGAGCTACGTACAGTCGCATTTGATAGACATTCCTAGCACCCAATAAACGGCATAGGGAACCAATCACAGAACAGGGAAGGGGCAGCAAGATGATGACGACGTCTATGCGACACACCAGTTGGATCTGAGCTATAGACGCATTTGATATACATTCGTAGCACCCAATAAACCGCATAGGGAACCAATCACAGAACGGGGAGGAGCAGCAAGACAATGACGACGTCTATGCGACACACCGATTGGCTATGAGCTACATACAGATGCATTTGATAGACATTCGTAGCACCCAATAAACAGCATAGGGAACCAATCACAAACGGGGAGGGGCAGCAAGACAATGACGACTTCTATGCAACACACTGATTGGCTATGAGCTACGTACAGGTGCATTTCATAGACATTCGTAGCACCCAATAAACAGCATAGGGAACCAATCACAGAACGGAGAGGGGCAGCAAGACAATGACGAGGTCTATGCAACACACCGATTGGCTATGAGCTACGTACAGGCGCATTTGATAGACATTCGTAGCACCCAATAAATGGCATAGGGAACCAATCACAGAACAGGGAGGAGCAGCACGACAATGACGATGTCTATGCGACACACTGATTGGCTATGAGCTACGTACAAACGCATTTGATAGACATTCGTAGCACCCAATAAACAGCATAAGGAACCAATCACAGAATGGGGAGGGAGCAGCAAGACCATGACGACGTCTATGCGACACACCGATTGGCTATGAGCTACGTACAGACGCATTTGATAGACATTCCTAGCACCCAATAAACGGCATAGAGAACCAATCACAGAACAGAGAGGGGGCAGCAAGATGATGACGACGCCTATGCGACACACCAGTTGGATCTGAGCTATAGACGCATTTGATATACATTCATAGCACCCAATAACAGCATAGGGAACCAATCACAGAATGGGGAGGGAGCAGCAAGACAATGACGACGTCTATGCGACACACCGATTGGCTATGAGCTCTGTACAGACGCATTTGATAGACATTCGTAGCACCCAATAAACAGCATAGGGAAACAATCACAAACGGGGAGGGGCAGCAAGACAATGATGACTTCTATGCAACACACCGATTGGCTATGAGCTACATACAGACGCATTTGATAGACATTCGTAGGACCCAATAAACGGCATAGGGAACCAATCACAGAACAGGGAGGAGCAGCACGACAATGACGATGTCTATGCGACACACTGATTGGGTATGAGCTACGTACAGACACATTTGATAGACATTCCTAGCACCCAATAAACCGCATAGGGAACCAATCATAGAACGGGTCTTTTTACACCTGGTCTTTTTACGATCGGATAGCCATCCGATCAGAGAAAACGCATGAAGTGACCAGGTGTAAAAAGGCCCAAAGAGACTGGTCTTGTGTTAGCCAGGCTAGATGTCACATGGATCTTGCTTCATCAAACAGTGACATGAATAAAAGTAACTTCATGTAGTGTCTGTCTAAAGTGGCACATTTGTGCCCATAATCTGTAAACTGTGCAAGACTTCTTATCTTAACACCTGAATTGAGTTGAAGGAGTGAAATTCACACAATTAAGTAACATGTACTGCATAACTTTGCGATTTTGAGGCCAATATAGTCAGCCGACAGGACAAAGAAGAGAAAGAATGGCCCTGCTTTGAAACACAATACTGTAATAGGAACAGGGACTCTTTATTTCAAGGAAATTGTTGGAAGGTGCCGTATTGTTTCATCTTTAATGGATACCTTGAATGGGGTCAATTAAAATCCTGGAATGTAATTTCATGCATTTGCGGTGCTTGAATGTTTTCTTTTTTAAGCATTTGTCAGACGAGGCATTGAAGTCCCCCCTCACATCCCCAATTTGCAATTAATGGCTCCACACGTGTTCTTCAGACACCCATTTCATTCTCATTTGCAGACAGACAATCAGAATGTCATTACTGTGTCCGCACTGGGCAGCCACAGGAGTAAATGAGCAACAAGAAAGGCATTGGTGGTTGGCCGAGACATAGAGAGCGAAGGGGAGTGACAGGATAGGAGAGCGGGAGAACAAGGGACCAATGGAGGTCCGGGCTGAGTGACAACTAATACTTAGCTCGATTCTCAGGTATCCAGATCTGATCAGGTGACCTATTACTGTCATTCTGGTTAACCATCTAATGTCAATGTCATTTACAACCGGGTCAGTGACACAAAAGCTGACCTTTCCTTTCAACCCATCGTCAGACACCCCAGTCAAGCTGTCTTTTCTTACAGTACCTCAACATCAAAATAAAACTGTAAAACCTAACTTCTGTTCTTCTTTTTTTAATCCAAGGGACAATGGCTTAGCGATTGAGACATTGGCCAGACAAACTGTTTGACGTAAACACTGCCAGGATGTGCTGATCTTGATTTGGGGTGTGATTTTATTTATCGTAAAGGTTTGTCAGTTAGGCTATGCCCATAGCCCCCTGACATACCCGGCTGGCATGGATCCAGAGACCTGTTTGGCCACAGTGGTACATTTCCATCTCATTCATCACGGACAGACAGATAATCAGAAAGTCATTACAGTAGCCTGACACCGCCACACGCTCCAGGAAGACAGAGTAATTGAGCAGTGCAGAAGGGAGGACAGCAGCGCGAGCCAAGGCCAAAGGATAATGAATGCGAGATGTCTTCCTGCTACATGAGGAAGAGAGAAAGATGGCTGGTGCGTTAAGAGTGAGCCACTGAGCGAGAACGAGAGAAAGGGGTATGGGTATTTGAAGATAAGAATTATTATTATAAAAGCTGGACGCTTTAGTGTTTTGGTCTGACTGAACAAAGACAGACAAACAGACAGACATACAGAATGAATGAAGACATATGGGTAATTCTCGCTGTTATGTGTATGTGTGTCACGAAGTTTTAAATAATTATTGTAATTAATTATATTTCATTTGTCCCCTTTAGTTTCTTATTGGCTGTGCTGGGATACGAGGCTATAAAGGTGAAGGAGGCGGATTGGTCTGCTAGCCACGGGCCGTTGGTACAGCCACATGCGTTCATTGTCAGTTTCTGTTTGTCATGTTAGTTTGGAGCAGGGAGTCCTAGTTTGCTTTGAAATTAGACTTATGAGGTGTCCTGAAACATTTTGATAAAAAAAGTAAATGCAAAGTAAGAGTATCAAAATAAGAAGCATACAGTTACAAACATCTCTTTACAGACTATTTTGCACATGATTTCAAATGACATCATACAAACCAATTTTGTTGTTTTTTCTACATTTAAGGGGAAAATTGTCACTACCGCAACGTGTCCATGACTAGATTTGGTTTCTTTGACATGGAAATATTTATAATTAAAAAATCTAAAAAATAAAAAAGCTTCAGTGTATGTTATACTATAAACATTTTCAGTAAAGAAACGTGTGGTATTTGGTGATCATTGATAAATGATGAGACAACAATAAGGAATATAAATGTGTCCAAGAAAAATTTTCTCATCCTCCGCAACAATTTTCAATCATTGTTTAAGTCTTCAAGGAACTAACATTTTCAAAAAATAAATAAATAAATAAATAAATAAAAAATATTTGGAAGGGACATAATTGACTGTGACACTCAAGATGGCTCCCAGCAGTTCTTATTTTACTCTCCAGATAAAAGTAGAAATTTTGTTTGTCATAGTACCTAGACAACTTTTTAGTTCTCATTACTGAAACATGAGTTTGTAAATGCATATATTAAATGTAATATCATGTTGCGGTAATGATAATTTTTGATAATGATAATCTAAAAAATGTAACTAATTCTATAGGAAATATTTTTTTAAATCCTCTAAAAAATAATGGTTATAGTAAGTTCAGACCTTAATCTTATATGTGCAAAAAAATTGGCTTCAAGGGCTTTTTTTTTTAAATATATGATGCTGGACACCTTCTAAGTCTGGATTTCGTGAGAATCACTCATATGTCTGTGCATAGATTTGATCAGCAGTGTATTAGATACATTGAGGATTTGTTTTAATCCAAGATTGAATAGCAATGACTTGGTGACAGGAGTTTCATTGGTGCAAAGCAGAAAAAAAAACTCTTGGCGTAATGGAATCAGATGCAAGATCTTTTTAACAATGGCCGACCTCTGCTCCAAATTTAAACCTTGCTCGGGCACCATTTGTCTTGATGCTTTGTGTTGAGCGCTGGCGTTTTGTCGATACACTGGTGAAGCTTCTCTCATTGTGTTGTGCCTTCATCAAGCCACACAAAATGGTATCTGCCCATCTCCAATCAGCCCAAAGCCCTGGCTGCACTTTCTTGGAGGATTACTGACAGATCCCCTAAAACCTTATTCTAGACACACTGTCACTACTGCCTCTGCGATAGCAATCGTGCACGTTGCCTTTGTGATTATCAACCAATCAGTGTCGAGGAGCGACTAACGAAGAGTAGGACTGTTGCTAACTTTAATTTTAAGTGGCATGACAATGGTTCCCTATTCCACAGTAGCCAATAACAAGCTGCTTTTCTAACAAATAGCAATGTGGGGTGACCAAATAGTACATCATTGGTTTTACATTGTTGCTTTGAGATTAACACCTGCTGATCAAATTTGCTTTCTTGTGTCTCTCTGGGACGTTGAAAGAATAAGTAGCTTGCAGCTCAGTACGGTAACACGCCTACCCAACAATAAAACCAAATTAGAAATGAATGGCCATGGAAAAGTTTATCCCACAGGTCCTTTCCTTTCCTTTGTTGTACAAAATGTTTTAGTGAGTGCGATGTAATAAAAAAGGTCTCGAATACAAAACAAATCAGAAAGAGGAAAATTTTTGGTTGAATCACGTGAAATATTAAACTGTTTACCAAAGCATTTGTGCAGCAGGTAGTCTCATCTCCTTAAGCCTGCTGCTGTTTATCCAGCCAAAAGCTTTTTGATGCTTTATCGTTTCCTTTCAAAGATCAGCTTTAAAAGTCTGAAATTTTCCCATTGTTACGTCCGCTGTGCGCACAGCGCTGTTGTCATCACCGTCAATCTTCAAACACATGTAATTTCGCTAAGTGCTTCAAAATTGAGTGAGGTATGAAATCAGTTTGGCGTGTCAAACATCAGTTAAAGCATTGGAGTCCAAAGGGCCCTTCAGTGTGAAAATGTGAATCTTCGAATCGCTAGTATTTTCCCTGAATAGTCCAAGCTGGCATTCTGAAGATGGGTACAGCATGTTTTTCAAGTACCCCCTTCAGGATGAATTGAACACCCCTGATCACTGCTCTCTTCTAAGACAGACAGTAAAAACGGAGGCAGCTGTATATCTCATTCCTTCTGCTTTGCTAAAACTGTAGCAAATTAGACTACTCAAAAATCCACCTGCTGTACTGCACATACCTTTTACATTACGTTATCAACTGACTTCCTTCACTCTGCTGTTATGTGAACTTTATAAAAACAGTGACACATATATGAGCTTGGAAAATAGAGAATTTTTTAAGTGACGGCACATGAATGGATCAGTAATGTCAACATAGTCTCAAAAGAATGTCATCGCTTTACATTTTACATTCTACAGAGGGTAAAGATTTAGTCAAGACTCTCAGATAATCTCTAATGAAGTGTTCTTGACATTGTCAAAGAAATACTTAAATGCCAATATACCAAGAATGGCAGACACAGAGCATACAGGTGGGTTGGGGAAACGAAACCCTCATATTTTTCTAAGAATTTATTCATATTAATATATTAGTAATTTGTTTCATTTATATAGCACTTTTCTGTAGCACTCAAAGCGCTTTACATACTGTATGAAAAGGGGGATTCTTCCACCTGGATGATGTGATGGCAGCCATATTGCACTAGACCACACACCAGTATATTAGTGGAGTGGAGAGTGATAAACCAATTAGTATATTAGGGGATGATTACCCAATGGGCAAGTTTGGCAAGGATGCCGGGGCACACCCCTACTCTTCTTCGGATGACATCCAGGGATTTTTAATGAACATAGAGAGTCAGGACCTCAGGTTAACGTATCATCCAAAGATGGTGTTGTTTGACAGTAGTGTCCTCGTCACTATACTGGGGTGTTTGGACCCACACAGACCAGTGAGAGTTACAGGATAAGTCTCACTAACACCTCTACCAGCACTGACCTGGTTTTTCCTAGGTGGTCTCCCATTTAAGTATCGACCAAGCTCAACCCAAGCAGTCTTGGGCTATAGGGTGATATAAAGTTTATAAATATTATACATAAATACATTTACATTTAATCATTTAGCAGACACTTTTTTCCAAAGCAACTTACAAATGAGGTTACAATCAGGGACGTACTGGGACTGAAATTCAGCCCGGGACTTTAAGATGGAGAGGCCTTTTACGCGAGTGCCTTTGGCTAAGCTTTTCACCCAAACTTGAATAATTTTCAGCTCTGCTGAGCTGCTAGATTTTTTGAAAAATTTTGCACTTCCATTTGAAACAATTGAAAACATACGCCAGTGGCCGGCATTAAAGCTTTGGTGTGCATGGCTCCTAACGCAGTATATTAGGCCATAAACACCTTTATATATGTGAAAAGAGTGGGAAAGGAAAGAATATGAAAAATAGAAGTATTGCAGGGTCAGGTGTTGACGAAACAGATGCGTCTTTAGTCAAACAAATAAATTATTATTATAAAATTATAATATCTGAAGAAGTTCTTTGTTGACCAGAACATTTTGTTCCACTTTGTAAATGGGTCACTATTACACTTTTAACAAACTTTTTTGCCAAAGGTCTTATGAACTGGCAACGTATTTGGATGTTGCCCAATTTAGGGTTGGGTTTGGTTATAAAACAAAAACACTATAAAATAAAGTGATGTTTTATTTGCATTTGTTTGCAGAAAATTAAAACAGGTCAATCTGAACAGTAAAAGTGAAAGTTGGATTAGCTTAAAAATTACTTTAATTAGCAACAACTAAAAACAATCGATTTAAAAAAAAAATGTAAAGTGAAAAAGCTTACATCTTTAGGTGTTACCAATTAAAAAAGTTCTCACTTTACACTCTAAAAAAACAAACGGTGCTATATAGCACCAAAACTGTTGATTTGAATCATAACCATAGAAGAACCGTTTTTAGTGCCATATAGCACCGGTGAAGCACCGGTGAAGCACCTGTGTAGAACCATATAGGTGCCATATAGCACCACTATAGCACCACGTTTGGTTCTACATAGCACTATATGGTTCTACACAGGTGCTTCACCGGTGCTTCACCGGTGCTATATGGCACTAAAAACGGTTCTTCTATGATTACGAGCAAAGAACCACTTTGGTGCTATATAGCACCGTTTGTTTTTAGAGTGCATGCAAAAAATTTAAGTTGACAAAACCTATTTTTAAGTGTGACAAATTGAAGTAATTTATTTAAAGGCGGGGTGGGTGATCTCTGAAAGCCAATGTTGATATTTGAAATCACTTAAACAAACACGCCCCTACCCCAATAGAATCTGGACCTTATTTTGATAGACCCACCCCACACATACGCAACCCAGGCAACGATGTCGGTTGCTGATTGGCTGCAAGTGTGTTTTGGTACTCGGTCTGACTCCCTTTTCCAAAGTGTTTTTCAAAAATCACGCACCTCGCCTTTAAGCAGATACTAGTTAGTAGAAACATTCAGCTTTTACAGTGTGATCAAAATATAAAAATGTGAATATAAAATGTTTCAGACCTTGAATGCTGCAAAGAAAACAGGGCTGCATTCAGCCTCGACAAAACGTTGCACAACGTTTATTAAACAGAAACAGTGATGCGTTGAACTCCCTGTTGTGATAACAACTACGGGCTGAGAAGGCTATTCTTTGTGTTCTTTTTTTAATGTTTCTGAAGCCTGATGAAATCGTTATAAATACGTGTTTAATACTGTAAAATATGCTGTATGTTACAATTACTGCCCTTGCCGTCCAGAATGAAAGAGAAAATTCCAACTTGAACCCATTGTGTGAGCTGTCTCTTTAGTACTGGGTGGTTTATTTACATGTTGTAGCTGATTGGACTGCAGTTCTGACACACCCACCAAACAAGAGAAAACGTATCTCAAACCCTGTTGCACATCGGTGCACACCATTTACAGGAAACATGACGTTCGGAAACCGTAGCAAAACGTTGCACACCGTTTTGAACTTGAACGTGCTCCAGGTTCATATTCATTTTTAAACAACACAACTAATATTTTTACATGTATTTAAGAAGAGTTAAAAAATAATATTTGGCACAATCCTGAATTTTTGCCTCTTGGCATGCTCTCTCAGTCGTTTACATTGCTGTTGGCTGACTTCATGTCACTTCTAAGGTTTATATATTTAAAAATTACTAAATGAAATCTATTTTGTGTGATGTTCTTCACTCTTAAGCCACCTCAATAAAAGCAAAAAAAAAAAAAAAAACGACAATGTAAATGTATAAATGTAACATACGAATCTTCTGTTAAATTTATGACCTCGTCCAAAAAATCCTTTCAGCGAGATTGTAAAAAGCGAGATATACAACACAACAAAATATTCTCACTCTCACATACACAGTTACGCTCTCAACATCACTATTCGAAATACATCCGTCAAGAGCTGTTAAAGATTACCCATAATGCACTACAACACTTTTCACAATGCCATGGCTTCTCTTTGTTCGCTTCAATCTAAATACCTTCTTCGTTGGGTCCATCAATTTTGTGCAGTGTGTGATGGCCGGAGAAGAGAGGTTTGGATGGAGTGATGTAAGGGAGTTTTAACAAGCACTGCCACTCGACATCGGCAGCAGCATCAGTCTGATCTCATTAGCTGCCACTTAGACTACCACAAACAACTGCAGGCTGCTCGTTCCCCGCTAGCTTATTCTTAAAGACCAGATTCACATCTATTCCCTATGCATCTTTTTTATCTCCATCCCTCCACTGAGAGTGGTTTAAAGATGGGACACTCCAGCAGTAAAGCCCTAATGTTCTGCATTTTGAGTTTCTCGGTGCTATTACAGCCCTCCATCTCTACTTATGATCCGCTCTTCCGTGCACCCTGTGCCTGTCTGAGCGATACCTGGCATTGAAATGCTATTTATGTGAGTGTATGTGTGTGTATGTGTGTGTGTATCTGGGCTGGCTAATTGACAAGATGGACGTTTGTCATAAATAGTGCCTCAGTCCACCCGGTGCCATTATATAGTAATTTCCTGGTTTAATGTGTATGGAGAATGTTCATTATTTGTGACAGATGGACTCGTCTCTTCCTCTTTGAGATCCTGTTCTCAGAAAGCCAAATTAGGATCTACTAATCGGACAGGACCTTTATAGTCACTTCAATTTAATCTTAATCTTAATTAAAGCAGCCAAAATTAGACTCTACGGCAATTTTGTGTTAGAGTGTTAAGATAATTTACTACGAAGTGTACTAGTAATGGTAGGTAGATATTTGTATTTATTTCTTGCACCTAAATTGTCATAATTTATCTTCTCCTATACACTTTTGAATCGAGTATTTCTTCAAAGACCAACTGAGGAAGGTCTTCAAGTTGTTCTGAGGAGGAAGTCAATCTAAATTTCAAATTAGATTGTTATATGGTCCAGTTTATATAAACTATAATGTATAATCTATGATGTAAGCTTTTGCTGGCCTAAATGAGTGTACAAATGTGTTCTGATTATAATGTATGCTCTTACAGTCATAGCACACACATGACCGCTTTTGGCACGGTGCTGCATTACAGTGTTGGATTGCTCTGCTCCACTCACCTCTGCATAGCAAAAAATTTAAATACTCTCATAATTTATTCACCCTCAGGTTGTGGATACCAGACTCCTCTGACTGACCTTGGTTGAAACACGACAGGAAAAATGTAGATGATGTTATGGTCTTTCAATACAATCATGGGCACCGGAACCATTATGTGTGGGTGGGACCCTAACCCTAAGACCCTGCCAATTTTTTCGAACAATGGTATTGGACCGACTCACCTTTTCTCTAATTTAGCGCATATGTCTGTTCACTTGTCAGATTGTCAAATCCATTCCACTAGAGAAAAGCCCAAAATAAATTTTTTCATGTTTCAGCTACAGAATTGACATCCATGTTGCCGCTTCCTCAAATCCATTCCACTTGGCTCATTTAGAGTCCATATAAATTAAACTACTTTGGTCAGTTGCAAGTCACAAGTCATCTTAATAACTACATTTTGGATCTTACCTCACACAACAGTTTTTCATTTCGGGAATAAATGACAGACTTTGCAATTTTGGGTGAACTATTCCTTTAACCGATAACAAGTCATTCTTCATAGCTCATTAAATTTATTGCATTCCTCGAAGACTTCTCTTAAAATAGTACTGTATACAAATAAAATGCAAGAACAGCATGGATTAAGACGAAACCAGACAGAAGTTAGCATTGTGCCTCTATAAATTATTTACATTTGTGCTTTGTGTTGGTCTTGGACAGATTTCAGGCTTGTTTAAAATGTATTTGGCATTTCCAGCAGCTGTAGATGACAGCATGAATTACTCTTACAGAATGTGTCACAATGAGAACACACAGACTACTGTATGCTCACTGTCATTCCTTCATCCAGCCTGCTAGTGAATTCAGAAATAGCTGTTATCCTATTATTCTGTGCCTCTTCTCATCCAGCATCTGTTTCTCTGCCCGATTAATAGAAACCTGCTGCAGTGTCGCATATTAAACATGTACCGAAAGCATCTGACGATTCTCCCTGAAGAAATCCCTTCTCCTGCATCCGCCGTGTCCGCAAGATCAATACAGCATTACGGATATCCAGACACTCAAAACTCCAGATGTTTCATCACAGCTGTAAACACAATATGGCAACAGGTACCAAGAGCCTTAAACACTCCATACTTCATTTAATACACACTAACATTGTAATATTCGTTCAAACATGGCTAAAATGATTTCAGAAGCTATCAGGAACAGGAAACCATATGCTCCCATACACTTGCCTGGTAAAATGAGCCTATTGAATACAATCAACAGAGCATGTTGAAGCTTTTTGAAATATTATACACTGTCAAAAATAAAGACACAGTCACCTTATGTACCAATGTAGGTATATAGGTGTACTTTTTACCCCAGTGACAGCTATTGTACCTTTATGTCTGACAGTGTATGAACAAACATTTCGGCTAAAGAGCCCAACTGTTTTAGAAAATTTAGTTAATTTGCTTTCTATTGTGTATATATACACTCACCCAAAGGATTATTAGGAACACCAGTTCAATTTCTCATTAATGCAATTATCTAATCATCCAATCACATGGCAGTTGCTTCAATGCATTTAGGGGTGAGGTCCTGGTCAAGACAATCTCCTGAATTCCAAACTGAATGTCAGAATGGGAAAGAAAGATGATTTAAGCAATTTTGAGTGTGGAATGGTTGTTGGTGCCAGACGGGCCTTTTTGAGTATTTCACAATCTGCTCATTTACTGGGATTTTCATGCACAACCATTTCTAGGGTTTACAAAGAATGGTGTGAAAAGGGAAAAACATCCAGTATGCAGCAGTCCTGTGGGTGAAAATGCCTTGTTGATGCTAGAGGTCAGAGGAGAATGGGCCGACTGATTCAAGCTGATAGAAGAGCAACTTTGACTGAAATAACCACTCGTTACAACCGAGGTATGCAGCAAAGCACTTGTGAAGCCACAACACTCACAACCTTGAGGCGGATGGGCTACAATAGCAGAAGACACCACCGCGTACCACTTATCTCCACTACAAATAGGAAAAAGAGGCTACAATTTGCACGAGCTCAAAAAAATTGGACAGTTGAAGACTGGAAAAATGTTGCCTGTTGAGACATTCAGATGGTAGAGTCAGAATTTGGCTTAAACAGAATGAGAACATGGATCCATCATGCCTTGTTACCACTGTGCAGGCTGGTTGTGGTGGTGTAATGGTGTGGGGGATGTTTTTTTTATCACACTTTAGGCCCCTTAGTGCCAATTGGGCATTGTTTAAATGCCACGGCTTACCTGAGCATTGTTTCTGACCATGTCCATCCCTTTATGACCACCATATACCATCCTCTAATGGGCACTTCCAGCAGAATAATGCACCATGTCACAAAGCTCGAATCATTTCAAATTGGTTTCTTGAACATGACAATGAGTTCACTATACTAAAATGGCCCCCAGTCACCAGATCTCAACCCAATAGAGCATCTTTGGGATGTGGTGGAACGGGAGCTTCGTGCCCAGGATGTGCATCCCACAAATCTCCATCAACTGCAAGATGCTATCCTATCAATATGAGCCAACATTTCAGCACCTTGTTTAATCAATGCCACGTAGAATTAAGGCAGTTCTGAAGGCGAAAGGGGGTCAAACACAGTATTAGTATGGTGTTCCTAATAATCCTTTAGGGGAGTGTATATGTTTGACCTCCAACAACCAACCCCTCTACACACTAACAATGTAGAAGTGACTTTTGCAGTGGCAAGCACTACTTTTATGTACTTTACGAAATCTAAGTTGCTTTTAATTACAGACTCAGAGGCATGGCGCAATGGGTTATGCAGGCTTGAGTCCAGCTTGCAACATACCCCGATCCCTTTTCCCTTTGTTTCCTGTCGCTGTCCACTGTCCCAAAGAGAAAAAAACTTAAAATGATTGAGTGATAGCCGATTTTAGATGAGTAATTAATGGGCCGAGGGAAGTATGCCAAGATGCTTCAAAGGAAGTCGCATTGATTCTTTCTTTGGCAACACAGACTTCATTTTTAAAAATCCACTTTATCATATTGTCTTAATACGTCAATATACTTAATGTACAGATAAACAATGCATAAACAGAACTGGCTATTTAAAGAAGAACATTTGTTTTGTTTTTACTTGCAACCAGCAACAAGTGTTAACCTGGAAACATTTACTCTTTTATTCTACATCAGACACATCTTCATAGAAAGGAAACTGCAATTTAACACCTTTTTAGGCAATCATCTTAAGAGATCATGTTCCAAAGAGTCTATAATCAGCAAAGAAAAAATCATCGTTCATCACACAACGTCATCTAATAAAACATTCATCCCGATGACCTCATTGAGTCATTAAGGACGCTTTTATTCTGTAGTACCTGTATGAGATAAATGCATGACTTATTAGACGATTTTTGTAACATTTGAAGGTCAAAAATTGAACTCCAAACATCAAGCGAAATAAATCAATGGCAGGCTGTGAGTGTGAGCTATTTTGGTGGGGTGTCGAGACCCTCTGTTGTGTGGTTTGAGGTTTGCCACACAGTGTTTTTTATACAGTAAGTACAAGTAGATCTGAGCAAGCACAGGGCCAGAGGATATATGAAGCTGGATGTTTGGAGAACAAGTTTGGATGTTATGGCCCGAGGACAAGCAGAGATGGGGGAGACGGTGGTGTTTCAAGAAGATCACTGAGATAAAATGGATAGCGTGAAGCTTCTCCTAGAGGCCAAACAGGTGTGGGTGGCTCTCAAAACTGTCTCGGTTTCTCTCTTTCACCTCACTCTCCTTTTAAAATCCAAGCCTACACAATTTGGGATTTCTGTCAGCGGTAAAATGATGAAACGATAGAGGTCCCCCGAAGAGACACATTTTTCGTCTGTGTAGCTACCGATACATCACGTATAACAAGTATGAACGCCTCAACAATGTACACCGCAATCCATCAAGGCAGAGCTGTGGTTATCGTACACGCCGAGCCATCACAACAACGACTGCCGATGCTAGAAGCGCGCATCATTAAAGAGAGCGCAGAATGATGGGAAAGCATTACAGTGCCCTATAACAGGATTTGTACTTCAGTGAGCCGAAAACAACACCTTGCGTTAACTGGGCTGCTGTTGTGAATAGCGGGGAGTGCTTGATGGCCTTCACTGCACTTAGATTTCCATTTAATCCTTAATCTGCTAAATAGTTAATGCTAAATTGACAACAATTATGAGCGGCTTAACTGGCACCGGCTCCCTGGGAAAACCCGGCACTATTGTAGGGAAATAATTAAACAGACAATTAGTTTGGCAGCTTAAGACAGGGATAATAATTATTCTAAATACCTTGATGCATTTCTGAAAAGTGCAAGGACAACAAGCGAACGCACACAGGTTGTATTTAAAGATCTCGATTTGCTCCCATGTCTGTGATCATGTGTCAATGTTAAGTGTCTATGAGAGCTGATCCCTAAAGAGAAGCGGATTAGGCCCTCTCAGGAGAGAGAAACTCTGTCCTAAATTATGCCTGTATACGCATCATCTGTTTTCTATAGAGGCGGACGGTGTGGAAATACATTCATGGATTTGAGCACACTGGTGGATGTGTTAACAGCTAAACAGTTGCAAAGCTCATCACACTCAGTCTCCTGAGAACGCTGTCCATCCGGGAGAACTCTCACTAGGGAAATATGCCGAGAGGGAAGCGATACACATATGCTCTCGCTCTCACAAACACGCTCTCTGGAGTCGGCGACCGAAGTGAGTCAGTTTTAAAGCGCTGTTGATGTAATTAATTCTAATGACTCTGAATCTGCCGCCGCTAATTTGGTTCTGATTGTACAATTACTCTAATCAAGACGCAGAAATGACAGGTGAGAGCTCGCTCATCCAAACTCATCCAAACACTGCCAACTTGGCGCTTTTAAAGGAATAGTTCGCCTAAAATGGAAAATGTTTTCATGATTTACTAAACCCTGTGTCAATCTAAGCATGTGTTATTTTCAGTATTCAGTGAAGCACAGAAATTGTTGTAAGGAAGAATGACCAAGCCGCTTGTTGATTTACAGTATACTGTCAGGCTTTAAAAAGCATAATAAAAGTGGTGCATACCAACGCTAACCCATGCCAATTTCGTATGTATTTCAGCATACATTTTTATCATTTACAGTATATGTTCTCTAGGAATCGAACCCACAACCTGATGCTAAAGAAATCCTCTACCACCCTTATTTTCAACCCAGCATTGGCTAAAAAATAGACTAATCCAACCGGTGGCTAATTTGTATTAATTTGTACGACCACATTCGTACAATTTTGTACGATTTGCCTTTGACATTGTTTTTTTTATGATAATCATACATTTTTACACAATTAACTTTGTACAAATTCATATGAATTAGTCAACTTGTAAAATAGTACGTATAAATTCTTGTGCATGGGATTAGGCTGTGCAAACTGTATGTATATTATGTTTATTTAACTGATTCCCCGTCAGCCATTTTTAAAAAAGTTGCCCGCTACCATTTTTTGTAATTTTCACAAAAGTTTAAAAAATGCCTTTCAGGAACATTTTCTACTAAAAATATATAAACATACAAATAAATCAAAAAAAAGAACAGACCCTCTGCTTTCAAACAATCAATAAACAAACAAACCAGAAAAAAGTTTCTTCCTATCAATATTTTTTTCTCTGCTCATAAACTCTTAAATACGGTTATTTATCTTTAAAATTAGCAAAAAACTGAAGTAATTGCATTTTTGTGAAGGAATTTTGTCAAAGATCAGATTCAGAACGATTATCAAAACATACAGTACACAGAGTGTAAAATTAGTAAATAACGTTTAAGTCGTTTTTTTTCATAAATCAGTTTTACAGATTAACATAAAATTTGTTGAACAGTGATACTTTTACAAATGTTTTCTCTTTAATGACAAGATAACTCCTCAATGGCGGGGAAAGAGTTAAATAAGCTGCATATCTGTATTTCGTATGACATAAGAAAAACAATGTCGTTTGTCATTATTCACATAAGTTACACTTTATTTTAATAGTCCAAGTAAATGTGCAACTACATGTCAACAAAATCTAATTTATTTGCCATTACCTCTCATTAAAGTATTAGTATAAGTATTAATTTAGGAATGTAACAGTACACAAAATCCACGGTTTGGTACGTACCTCTGTATTTAAGGCTGGGTCCAAAAATTTAGGCAGCTGACTTGTTGCCTCTCTTCCTCATGAGGCAATGACTTCGGAGGCATGTATGCAGCTCCAGAAAACACATTCGGCAGCCTTCATAGGCATCTTAATGGAGTTCTGTTTGAAATATAAACAGTGAGAATCTTTGTGATAACTATTCTTATATTTGTAATACTGTTATACTAATTTATTGCTAGAAATGCAATCAAAAATGTGAAAAAAGTTAATATTTGTGATCCAGACGCTTTCTTGTCCGCGGTTTTATTTTTTTTAATTCGACCAGGCTCAACCAATCGAATTTTCCACGCACAAACACAATTAGGATTGTGGGACAAAACGTTGAAGGTATCTCAGGAGACAGGAATTAAAGCAAACATTGGATTCAAACGTACCTTGATGCCTTCCTGCCTTGGAATACTGTCTTCAATGGCAGCATGTTAGAGATTTCGGACGCAGCCTCTGTCACATGTTTTACATAGGAAGTCAATGGGAAAGTAGCGTAGTGGGATTTTTTTTTGGGCTTTAACAGCTTTGCTACACCCACTTTATATGTTCATGTAGGAACTGGGTTTTGAAACATGTTTTTTTGCACGAAAAACAAGTCTACTGTTAAAAACTATTAAAGATTGCATTCTGTACATGCACAAAACCAGCAGTCCTGTACCAAAACAATTTGTTACGAATTTACCGTTACACCCCTACAATAAAGTCTTAAGAAATATTAAGCAGACAGTCCACGAATACTCAAATAACTGGAAGTCGAAGTTAGTTATAGTTCGTTAGTTAGAATTTCTAAAGTTGCCATTTTTAAATAAAACACTCAAGATTTGTGAGTTTTCTCAGATTAACATTGAGTAATGACTTATATTTCGATGTGTTCCTCAGTCGTTCGTAATACTTTTATGACACTGTAACATTGTTATTTTGTCCTTATTGGAACCTGGCAGTATAAATCACTATCCACTTTTATTGTTTGTAAAAAAAAGTGTCTCTACCTGCTTAACTACTTTTGTGTTTCACTGAAGAAAGAAAATAATATGCTGTAGAGACATAAAGATCCAGTAAGTAAATTATCACAATGTTTTTCCTTCTTCTCTGGGTGAGCGATTCCTTTAAACGGTCACGTAAAAAAAAATAAACAAAGACCTGATATACAGTATTCAGCAGTCATCCCAGCCATCCGACAGAAATGCGGCTGCATGGATGAGGAACTCTGTTTTACTGAATGTTTGTTGTTGAGGTATAGCCATCCTGCTCTCATAACAGAAACAATGGTAACCTCTGGCACTTTACTTCCAGGGTGTAATTGAGTATTAATGGAAGCTTGACCCAGCCAGTGTGAGAGTTGTTATCACCAGCCCATGGCTGGTAAGGCTGGCTGTGTTTTAGAGGATTTGGTTATCTATTATTTATGAGGGATTACTCTCTTTCTCTCCTACTTTCTGTTCTCTCCACTGTCTAATATCAAGGCCCCCACTGGGTCGATTCACTGCCTACACAGATCCATTCACAGTAAAGCCCACTCATATTTTAACCTTGATGGCGGGTGTCCCATTAAGTACACCACATACATCTAAGCACACTTTTAAGGGTTTGAGGACATTCCTGTCCTCCGACATGCAGGATGATGTAAACCAACCGGTTATCGATGCTTGAACGGCCTTGTTTCACATGCATATAAATATTAATAAAACTGCAAAATAAAAACCTTTCCACTAGATCGCATCCTTGTATGGTTCTTTAATCCCCCTCAATTGAAAGTGAAGGCCCCAGAGATGAAGTGGGCAGAGAAAAATTCACTATGTCATTCCTCATTCTGTGAATGTCTCTTATGTGGGTAGGGCCTCTAATCCATCAAGATCTCTTTTCTTATTAAATTCTTAAGGAGACACTTTCAACGCCCTCCACGTGCTACTCTGTCCTCTTCCATCTCAAAAATAAATAGCTATAGAAAAGCAGAGGACAGTTAAAGTCCCTCATCTTGGACTAACTGCAGAAACTGTCGGAAATGTTCACTAACAATGAAATGCGTCTACTGATTGCACATGCAGATTAATTTAAATACACCGCAGTGCAATTTTGGGGGATTTTGTGTCTGGTTAAATTAAATGGAGGGTCTGAATATTGTTTTTTGTGCACACAAAAATGTGTCATTGTAGCTCAATTATCATGCCTCAATTATAATTGGTTATTTGGTTATTTTTAAACCAGCAGGTTGTTTTCATCAGTGATAGACCATCAGGGCCCGCAAAGCATTTGCTGGCTTAAACATACAGTACATTGTATCTTTTGCACGTTTCTCCTCTTCCTCCTTTCTAATCTGTGCACTTGATGGCTTAGTCTAGACATTTTCTCGTCTGTAATGTTTTCATAGAAAAGAAATCTGTAAAAAATTGCATGTTCCCCTCACTCTCCGCTCCTACTTTGCACACTTTGCATTGGACTCCTTGTTCAGCCTGTATCGGTGTATAGTGTATTTGATGTCATACACTGATCGTTCTGTGCAGTCGAACGCACCGCCAATGTAGTCCGGGCAGCAGGGTGCTCCCAGTCCCAAACAGGTTACCTGACAGCACTGTGACATGAAATGAGCGGTAAAAATCCCGGCCACGCATTGTATTTTTTTGCACTCACTCCATGTGGCGGATTTCTGCATGAATCTGTGCCACAAATGACACGTGAATATTATTTCACCCTTTACTTAAAATATTAGCGGATCTGTCCGCATGCAGGACTCTGGTATGAATGTACAGTAAAGGGTATTTCACATTAGACACCCGCTATTGCGGACGGGAATCTTAAGACATATAGCATTCATTTTCGCTGCATGAAATACATCTCTGTGATGCAATGACCTGTTATTAAATTCCTAAGGAGACACTTTCAACACCCTCCACTGCGTTTCTGTATACTATCGATGGTTTCTAGAGCTGCAGCATGATAATAATGCTATGAAGAAGTGGATTGAATCAGCTAGGACAGCAGCCCTATGTGTAAAATACATTGTTTGGGGTAATTTAACCGGTAATGCTGTACAATAAGGTTGTATTAGTACACATTAACTAACAATGAACAATATACTGTAGTTTTCCAACATGTATTATTTCTTGTTAATATTAGTTAAAGCAACACTAAAGATTTTTTTTACCTTCCAAAAAAGTTTCAGTTGTTCATCCACTCGAAACAGGTTGAATGGCACTTTCACATTCGCTTTGTAGCCCTCAATCGGCCAAAACCGCACTAAAGAAGTTTCCAACCGTCGGGTCGGGGCCCTGTAGTTCGAGTGAAAACTACAAAAACTTGCTCTACGGCAGACCTACAATCCAATCAGAGCCAGCTTTGCTGCAGTAGGCTAAATTATTTACGACAGTGGTAATGGACAATTCTGCCTCCAACCTGTAGGGGGAGCAAAGAGCAAAAACCCCTTAGTGTCGCTTTAATGTCAATACAGTTGATTTTATAAATGTAAATGCCAAAATTAACACGAACAAAGATTAATAATTGCTGTAGAAGAATTGTTCATTGTTAAATAATGCATTAACTAATTGCTAACAAATATAACCTTAATGTAAGGTTGGATTAGTCTATTTTTTACCCAATGCTGGGTGGAAAATAAGTGTAGTAGAGGATTTCTTTAGCATCACTAAGGTTGTGTGTTCGATTCCTAGAAAACACATACTGTATAGACAGTTTCATCGGATGCACGTGCGATAATGCGATTACGCGTCTGGTCCGAACTTTACTTCCGGTTTCTGTGTGTTTAATGGTCTGACTAGTTGCTGAAACTGAACTCTTAAACAAATACTTAATTGAAAATAACAAATGTTTTGGTTTCCAAGGTAATCTACATGTTGTTTATTTTGCTTGTTATATAAATAAACTACTTTAAACGGATTTTGTTGTTATTTAATCTTAGCGGAGTTTACCGGAAGTTATGTGTTTTCCACAAAAGTCGCTTGTTTATGTTGTTACTGCTGAAATTGGCTATACTGTAAATGATAAAAATGTATGCTGAAATGCATTGTAAATATTTTAGTTGTTATATTTGCTCTTAAAGGCTATTCGTCAAATTAACCTTCTTGTTAAAAATCCGTCATCATGCATGTTTGTTAGCTAGATATAAATTGGCTCTTGACTTATAAAATCCAAGAAATACTGAAGCAGGAGCAATGCCAGACATTTTAAACTGAGTGGACTTTGGTGAAATAGGGTAGACCTCAATGCCTACTCTTAAATTACATAATTTTATACTATAGTGATTAAATTGATTACATTTTTATAGAAAAGAACAAAGTTACAAATAAAGTATAACAGTAGTATTTAGGACAAGAATTATTATCAAATGAATAATAACACTTCTTCTGTCTTCTTTATTCTATCAATTAAATATAATTAATCTACAGCTGCGATTTTCCTTTTGTCTTCTGTTGTTTGATTAACATAAGGACACAAACATAAGCAGATTGCATAAGCTTGAGGGTATACTGCCACTTTAAGATCGGATAAGCACGGATCCATGTACTGTTTGGGTTCAGACATAACTGGCTGATTTTATGATAATACATGCCAAGTCTGTTGTATTTCAAGATAATCTTGGGTGTATGTGTGCTGTCAAGCGCAGAGAGTCTGTGTTTGCATGCTTTTTAAAAAGCGTGTATCCGTGTGTGCTCGTATGAGTGTGTGTCCATTTGAGTATGGGTGCGTCTTTGCGCACAGAAAACAGCTCACTTAACATATTGTGCTCAGATTGTTCAAAATGTTTGAATGTTAACATTTGTAAGGTTTGGAAACACATGCAAATGATAAACGCTCTATATAAATAGTTATTTATTTCTGAACTGAGCGATTATTATTACAGGAATTATTATCATTTATGGGTGATTTCTTTTGCTTTTCTTTTGTGTCTCTTCTGACTGCCGTCAATCGGAGTGGGCCAGTGCCACCCTGACCCTTATGTAGCCTCGCCACTGTACTGAAGGTGATAAAAATAGACTTAATTAAATTGGCTGAAGGATTATAATCACAATGAACCTGCTGACAGTGAAATGCTAGGTTTAAATAACTGCTGCTAATTCTTCTAAACAAAAAACTCCTGGAGCTTAAGAAAGGTTGCAGCCTCACGATGACAGAAATAGCAAAAGCTGAGGAAAGTTAAAAGTGGTCATCGCTAAAACTGCAACAAGAGTGAGAGATTCTCGGGAGAAAACATTCTCATTAAAAGAATAGCAGAGATGGAGAGAGTTAGTTTAACAGAAACAATATAATGAGTGGTAGGACGGAGTGACCTCCAGGGATGCTCTGATGACGATAGACTTTCACATGGAGTTTTCTGGTTTATCGCAGGTGGGCGAACTAAAGCAGTGCAAGTCTGCTTGAAACAACTAAACAGACTAAATAAGTCAGCATATTAAAGCTCCACAGTGGCCATTAAGCCTCTTACGACTGGAACAGACAGAAAGAGCCCTAAGAGAGCTAACGGCCCATTGTCCACATGCTTGGAGTTAAAGTTATTTATACAGCTCTTCTTTTGCTGTCTGAACTGAATGAAATTGACCTTAAAGCTCATTTGATTTTCGGAAGCATGCACTGGTAAAAGAAGAGCCCCTTTAAATGCGCCAGACTTGGCACTGAGGGTACAGAGAGAACCACACGCTGAGATAAAAAGGATATAAAGCTAAAATTATGATTTGTGGTATAATGACATCGTTTAAACTCATAATGGTCTGTAACAGATAACGTGATGGACCGAGTGGGTCACTCCAAAAGTTTTCGGTTTTTCATTACGTTAGCCTGTCGGCCATGATAAAGACGGTCAATTCAAATCGGCTCAAGTGCATTAGTTTTTGGCCTCTCTGTTTGGGCAGACAGTTCGATTTATCTCCAGAACTCTACGATCTCTGTGTTCTCTAACGGTAAATTCACATGGGGCGTAAGCGTTAAAGGATTAGTCAATTAAAAAAAAAATCCAGACAATTTACTCACCACCATGTCATCCAAAATGTTGACGTCTTTCTTTGTTCAGTCGAGAAGAAATTGGAAAACATTCCAAAAATTTTCTCATTTTAATAGACTTTAATGGACCCCAACACGTAACAGTTTTAATGCAGTTTAAATTGCAGTTTCAACAAAGTTTCAAAGGACTCTAAACGATCCCAAACGTGGCATAACGATTGTCATTTTTGACAAGAAAAAAATGCACTTTTAAACCACAACTTCTCGTATATCTCCGGTCATGTGACGCGCCAGCGTGACCTCACACAATATGTCATCACGTCAAGAGGTCGCAGATGACGAATGCGAAACTACGCCCCAGTGTTTACAAGTGTGGAGAAAGAGGAGCGTTCCTACGTTGTTGTATGTCAATGATACTAATTAATGTCTTTGTGCCAGTTTATTGTTTAAAATGGTCCACAAATGTGCGTTTCATATATGTAACACGTGACCTTTCCACGGCATTACGCAATTAAGTGAGGTCGTGCTGGCACGTCACAGGACCGGAGATAGATGAGAAGTTGTGGTTTAAAACTGCATATTTTTTATTTTTCTTGTCAAAAATGACAATCGTTTCGCTAGATAAGACCCGTAATGGATCATTTGGGATCGTTTAGAGTCCTTTGAAACTCTGTTAAAACTGCAATTTTAAACTACATTTAAAACTGTTACGTGTTGGTGTCCATTAAAGTCAATTAAAATGAGAAAAATCCTGGAATGTTTTCATTAAAAAACATAATTTCTTCTCGACTGAACAAAGAAAGACATCAACATTTTGGATGACATGGTGGTGAGTATTATCTGAATTTTTTCTTTTTTTAAAGAAAATGGACTAATCCTTTAACGCTTCCCATTCACTTTCAATGGGTGACGTCATGCGTTGCCAAACTGAATTGTGGATCCGTCGGAGCCGTGTTAGTGCCGTTGCTCGGGTCAGAAGTTGAACATTTCTCAACTTTTCAAGCGGCAACGTGTGCGTCAGCCAATCAGATTGCCTTATGCAATTAACCTAGGGCGAACCAGCAGTCATATCACCCTGTAGCCCAAGACAGCTTGCCCACTGAAGCTAAGCAGGGCTGAGCCTGGTCAGTACTTGGATGGGAGACCACCTGGGAAAACCAGGTTGCTGCTGGTAGAGGTGCTCACCCTGTGGTCTGTGTGGGTCCTAACACCCCAGTATAGTGACAGGGACCCTATACTGTCAAAAAAGCATCGTCCTTCGGATGAGACGTTAAAACGAGGTCCTGACTCTCTGTGGTCATTAAAAAAATCCCAGGATGTCCTTTGGAAAAGAGAAGGGGTATGCCCTGGCATCCTGGCCAACTTGCCCATTGGCCTACTAATCATCCCTCATACTAATTGGCTATATCACTCTGTATCCTCTCCACTAATAAGCTGGTGTGTTGGGCGTTTTGGCACAATATGGCTGCCGTCGCATCATCCAGGTGAATGCTGCACATTGGTGGTGGTTGAGGAGATTCCCCCATTCATATGTAAAGCGCTTTGAGTACTTAGAAAAGCGCTATATAAATGTAACTAATTAATAATTAAATTAATTAATTAACCAGCCAATTACGCTTATGTGGCCACTGTGATTGGCTGTTGGCCACGCTTCAGACAAGCCTTCCGTCAAGCGTTAACGCTTACGCTCTGTGTGAATGTACCGTAAGGCTCTTTAATGGCCGTTTACACTCTTAAAAATAACTATAACAACAAAGTTTTAAAAATTGTTATACATTTAAAAGTCTGATAAAAACACACAGGGACGATTGCTTTTTTTAAGCTGATGAATGATAAAACATACAATATTGCCAAATAATCTCTGCTAATTGAATTCCTGTATGTTTTTGACTCATGTTGATGTCCAGGATGTTTGAAACTCGGCTTCTCCAAACTCCTCTGGTCTTAAAAGTATTTCATGTACCTGAATGTGCCTGTTTTTCCTTTTGTATTTTTGCGATACATAAAGCAACAGCAAGTTGTCTACATGTGACTGTAACGCGTGAGTTTAAAATGAACGTAACATCCTAATCGTTACTTGATGCGGACGCTAATACAGTTATCGTGCGACCAACCCTTTTAGCCATTTCAATAACTCTCAGAATCGATTCCTTGAGCAACAGAACTTTCTTACATGGCTTACAAGTTTTATTACCATCAAATTATGCAGAACATCACGGCTACCCGCTTATTAGCATTTCTGTCATTTTCATCCTAGGTGCTATGGTTTCCCCAACCCTGACAGCCACTGGTAATAGATCATTAGTTTGTCTTTTAGCTCTATGTGACCTGCCATGGCTGTCTCAACAGTCTCCATATCTGTCTGTCTTGTTTTCTCCATTCCAGAAGCTTCTTTCTCGTGGCCTTATCGCTAGGGGTTACAGAAGAAGAAGGTCATGCCGAATTACCGTCAACTTTTATCTCGGGCTACAGAGCCGGAGGGTCTGGGATCCCAGATCTGATAGCTTCTGCTCATCTAATGACCTCTGGGCCTGCACTCAACCTTTTAACAGCGAACTCTTCTGCTGGATTTATTGCACTCATAAAGCGCGAATCATTATTTTTGGGCATTGTCCTGAGGACAGTGCGACTCGGTGAGACCTAGTTTGCTTGTCCGTGAAACTTTTGCGAGATGTAATTAAAACTGCTGTACGAGTGAAGTCTACGTAAATCAATGTGCCCTTAGTGGTGAGCTACGGATGCTGGTCTCACAACAGAGCGATCCATTCGCATGAGGTGCTATGCTCCACCCACTCTAATGCAGCAATATCGAATAGGAAATTGTTTCCTAATGGTTCCCGCTAGCTGCTAATTCAATAAATGCACTCTTGTTTGGCCTTTTGGGAGGAGCGTACGAATAAAGACCAGAGATAAAAACAAAAAATGGATGTATCATCTAGATATAGAGATGTATGCTGTTCCTCCGGCATATGTACAGTGGGGATTAAAAACATTGGCCGTGAGAGCAGATAAGTAATGTTTATCTTTGCCACATGTCTCTTGAGCTTATAAGACAAGAAATCTTTCCTCCCGTCTATCTGTCATGTAACCACGGCAACAAAAGCGACTCAATTTGTAGGCTGTGCTCACGGTGTAGTCTGTATACTGTATTTCCTTGATAAATGTGGAAAAGCATGCAAGTGTAAAAAAACAAATGCGGGGCTTTACGGTTTGCATGCACATGCATCTGTTTGTACGTGCACATTATGTCAGTCTTTTAGTATTGCATGAGCTTTTCTGCAGGTTGAAAACCAAACTAAATATATCATGATGTCAATCCTAAATGTATAAGTAAGTGATGGGCATAGATTGGCAAATATGTTGACTTTTATTTTTTTTTTAAAATATTGCGATGTTTGAATTCTTGTTTCATTCCAATTTAGTGTTTTAAAAACCATTTACACAATACTATATTATTTATTGAAACAAAGTCACATCAAAGTCTCACTTTTACATTGCTATTAAAAAAAACTGCAATAACACATTAAAATGCACAGTCTGCACTACCAACTGTTATTTAGCTATTATTATTAATAGCCACCTTCATCCAGTAAGCAAATCTTTGGTAAACACTGCAGATATCATAAAGGTTGCAGACACTAGTTGCAGCTATACTTTAACCGAACCGACATCCAGCTAAGCTGATACGTTCATTAAAAGAGACAATCACATTTCTTTCTCTCTATAGATCTGCATGCTTTGTCCACCCGGTGCTGTATCAGGATATGGGCGGACTCAAATCAATACCACCATCAATCATGAAAAGACATTCAATCTATTGGGAAACGTTTTAAGCATTGAGGAAGGATATTGGTGGGGGAAACAACAAAGTAGCGCTCGGAGAGATATTAATTATATAAAATGGAGAATAAACCCCGGCATACAGACACATCTGAGATAGGCATTAACCCCTCAGGGCCCACTTAGCTCTGCGAGATCTCAATATAACACAGACCTTTTGAAAATGCTAGAGGACTTGGGAATCGTGCAATTGAGAATAGAAGCATCCAGAGCTGTGGCCTAACCTAATTGCTCTCAAGATAAAAGCTATATTGATGGCACTTAAATGAGACCATGGCCTCAACACCATATAAATCGGTCGCGTCACTAAGATTCAATCTATTCCTCGGCTCATACATCACTTAAAATGGCTCAAAAACACGCTGCATATGCAGCACTCCAGAAGAACACAGCATATCACGTAAGGTGTTTAAGTGTGCAGTTTTTGGAAATATAAATATCTTTGTACCTCATAAGGTGTATTTTTCAGTTTCAAATGACCTTTTATCTATAGTCTGATGAATGGTCCAGACACTAATGTCTCTAATCTCTGCTAGCATGCTATCATTGCAGAACAGTGAGGTGAAAACTATTAGAGAATGTACTTTATGTACAGTAAATCTTTCCTGCCCGCAATGATATATCTTAGAGGGAAGAACATCAGGTCTAGTTAACCTCTTGATAGTATTTTGCAAAAGGATTTGCATTAGCAGTGCATTAGCAAGAGCACTCGTATGCATAGAGTATCTTAGCACTAAGGCTATACAAACCCATATAAAGAAATATGAACCAAACCAAACTCTGTCAATAAGTAATACATAATAAATAATATATTGTGTATTCAGACCATTTGGGATACTTTTCACTCTGAAATAAGATGATATATGATCTCACAACTATTATGCACTGATTTAATTTCATTTCTGTAAATTAAATGTCATACAAGGGCTATTGTCTAATTCACGATTTTACATTTCCTTTGGTGTGTAAGTGTGTATTAGTATGTGTTAAAGGACAGTAAGTAGGGTTTTAAGTGTTTTATTAATCAAAATCAATGTCTTTATTCATAAATATGTCCTCATTGGTGTCAAATGACCTATGCCACTGACTTTTCTTTGTAAGCTTAGAATTTCTTCTTTTTATTGAACGGTAAGTCCAAGGAGGCTTCCATGTCGTTCCGCCATACTGATAAACTATAATAGCAGAGAGGGACAAAAAGCACTAGCCTACCAACGCGTTTCCACAACGCGCTTTCGTTCAGAACACATGAACCAGCCAAAAACGGACAAGGAGATCAGTGATTACATAACGGCTACCGTAGTTGCAACACGCATTTGAAAAGGGGAGGCGCTAGAGAGCACTATTCATTTGAACGCAAAATACAATTTCACCACTAGATGGGGTAAATCCTACTTATTTTCCCTTTAACGATATGCAAAAGGTACAAACCCCAAAGTAAACGGTGATGCCAGTTATCGTCTCCAACGTAAATCTCTTTTTTTGGACTACAACAAACACACGGATTGTAGGCAACAGTTTACTTCCTGGGATTGGTGATGTAGACAAGGCCAACATTATCGCAATTCCTCTCGCTTCTGACCCACAGCCTGTAAGGTAACTCCTGTTAGCATTGCGTTGTGACCGAATCTTTCAAACATGGTAAGGAGCATCACATTTCCGGCTAAGGTGAGACGTATTAAGGCCAATCACAATGTACAGATTAGCTGGCCAATCAGGGACACAGAGCTTTTCAAATCTGTGCATTTCAGGAAAAGAGATCTGGATCCATAAATCACATAAAACATATTGTATTATACCAAATACACAAAATAATGTTTAGTTTTTAGCAATGAATTAGGTGCACTTTAAATACATTATGAAGGTACATATGCCATCGCAACAAAAAATGCGGTAAAACTGAGACGGTAGCAGTGGCGGCCGGTGACTTTTTTTGACGCATGATGCGAAGCTTGTCAAAACATGTATTTAGCCCGTCATGTGTGTGGCTCGTCATGTCAAAATATATGTTCGGCACGTCATGTTCATCACGCGTCATGTCAAAATATGTGCCTACTGCAGACGCATCAAAGAGGTTTATGATAAAAGAGATGCTTGCGTTTGCCAGATACTCGCTTAATCTCATGTGCAATCAGAGTTTAGTGTTAAGTTAGTTTTCTCTTTTATCATAAACTCTTCGACGCGTGTGCAGCAGGCACATATTTTGACATGACGCATGATGAACATATGTTTACATGACGCACCAAGCACATATTTTGACATGACAAGCTACACACATGACATTCCGAACACATATTTTAAATTCCCGCCACTCGGAAGAGTTACCTTTTACCAATTAAAAGGTAAATCTTTCAGTAATTACTAATTTCTATCAAAGTTGTGAGAGAAACACAGAGACGTCTTTATTTATTTGGACAGGATTATAATCACAGAGTATGTCTACTCAACACAAATTTAACAGATCTCCTTTGGAAACACTAGTCCTGTCCGAGCAGGTCATACTGTATATAGACACACACACACACACAGCTTTCTGCCCATGGGGCTGAGCTTTCCATTTGCTGTAGAGTGGTTTGAGGATTAATTCGGGGCAACTGTCCACACTTGGCCTTCTTTAAAAATGTCAGATAATGTCATCATCATCGCTTTATAATACATAGAGGGGATTAATCCAGAGATGTACTGTAAAAACCCTGAAGAGAGCAGATAATCACTGATTCACAGCAGCGATTAAAAAGTCAACCTGAACTCAAGAGAATTTGTATGTATTAAATGAGGTGGCTAATTTATATGAATTTATACTAAATTAATCAAACATACGATTATTAGAAAATTAATAATGAAGCAACACCCCTAACTCCATCCCTAAACCCAATATCAATGGGCCAAAAGCAGATCATACAAAAATGTACAATTTTGATTGTACAAATTCATACAAATTTGCCACCTTGTAACATATGTACGAATTGCTATGAGATTTATAAACGTATTTATGACCCTCAGTGAAATCCAGGCTAAAGTTTTAATTTTAATCTTTGACATAACCTTACTCAGTCAATATTAAAGATAACAAACTTACATTTTCTTAACATTATGTAGGATCATTTATGTAGAAAACAGTAAATCACAAAACAATGAGTTTAGCTGGGTTTTCACAACCAGGGTCAAATATATAAATATTAGGGCTGTCAAAAGATTTATCACGATTAATCACATACAAAATAAAAATTTGTTTTTGCATAATATATTTGTGTGTGTGTTATGTCTAATTATTATGTATATATAAATACACACAAACTAAATTTAAGAATAATGTTGTTTATGTATATATTTTTATTTATCTAAATCAATATATATATATATATATATACATTTAAATATTTTTTTAAATACATACATGCATGTGTGTGTGTATTTATAGATACAAAATAATTACACACAGTGTACACACATATATTATGCAAAAACTAACTTTTATTTTGTATGTGATTAATCGTGATTAATCTTTTGACAGCTCTATTAAATATAAATCACATACATAACATAATATTTATAGAAAAAATCATATATTTTATATTACAAATATTACACATATTCCAATATAAATAAAAAAATCCAGATTTTTTTAATATAATCCTTGGCTGTTTTGAGTACAACACGCCTTTACACATTTATCCACCCAGCTGTTTTAGCAGACAGTCAGGCAGCGAAACACTGTCCTCCTGCTGAAGCCACCTGGATGAATGATGGATCTGGAACAGGAGGGAGCAGGTGAAAGTAAGAGAGAGTGAGCGACAGACCAGGGGACACAGCAGGTAGACTATCCTGCCAAAGCATTGTCTCTGGAGCTGTGTGCTGGGTGCACCTGCTGTCTCAGAGTGAGATGCCGCTAATCCCCAGAGGTCTGATTTGGCAGTCTTGCACCCCGCCTGTTTTGCAGATATTTACTGAGAGATACAGCAGCCAGTGATGAATATGGGAGTTATTCTAAATAATGAGATAATATAATCTGAGCACATACTGAGGATTGCAATATCAAACTTCTGTCATCGTTAAATATTAGGAAGATAGTGAAAAGGAGGGGCGAGAGAATGGAGAAGAAAGAGGTATGGAGGAATAGGAGTGAGCTCACTAATGAATCCGGGTTCAAACTCCAGGTCGTGCGCTGGCAGCAGAACTGTGATATTTTTGGAGAAGTCAGGGGGCTTTTTCATTCTGGTCTGGTTGGTCTTGGCAACATTAGGAACAGAACAGGCTGTTCAGAAAAAAACTCCAACTGCAAAATACCCCATTTAGTAAAGCACAAATACTCTTTAGTATTAACTCACAATCTCTTTCTGAGCACATCAAGTTTGTTTCCCTTTATGATTCATTTTCACATGACACTTTGTCATGTTGAAATTAAACTGATGTGTAAAGCTACATTTGAAGGGCTGCAGAGTGCATCTGACATATTTCCTTGTATGTTTTCTCAGAAGGCTTTTAATGGATTTTGCCAACAAACCAGAATTTCTGAATGCCCTGAAGCCAGGATTAATCAGATTTGAAGCAAAAGCATTTGATGAACATATAATACGTCCCAAGAGCTTGAAGAGCATTTGGTTTATATCATTATCTAATTTTGGATGGAGGCAGTGTTTAGTGGCTTTTGCATTTGACCTTCTCATTTAGATCAAATCTGCTTTGAGATATATATATTTTTTGCATATGTAATGCAAAAAACCCTATAAAAAGGCCTTTAAATCACTCACAGAGCAGGATGAATGAAGGGAAGAGTGTGCATGAGATATGTCAACATTATGAAGGGGCAGCAGATGGAGGAGGGAGGACATTTTGAAATGCTCCAGTAATTTCAAGGGTTGGTATATGACTGTAATAATCTGTATAGAGAAGTTTATAAGAAGGTAGACCAAAAGACACACATATGATTTGTGCATCTGCAAGGTACAGCCACAAACTCCATGTCTTCATAAACAGAGGCTATTAAATGTGTAACTGAGGCTACAGGGAGATTGGGTAATCAATCATATGGACTACTGCACTGTGTGGGATACTGCCTTATACCCATACACCTCTATCAGGATTACACTGAAGCTAAAACTAAAAGGCACACACTAAATTCTTAATAAATAATATTAAATAATAAAACATATAGCTTGTTGCTGGAAAGGCTACTGCAGTGCATCATTTGCAAACAGCTGAGTACTGTAATATGACTTTTTTGGTTTACAAATAAACAAAACATTATTAATCATGTACATTATGAATTCCTATTTAATGTATATTTTTCCTATATAAAACTTGACTCTTCTGTAGTTACATCGTGTACTAAGACCGACAGAAAATTAAAAGTTGCGATTTTCTAGGCAGATATGGCTAGGAACTTTACTCTCAAACTGGCGTAATAATCCAGTAGCGCCTCACTGCAGAACACGAGATCCAGGGGGTTGGATTGGATTCAGATCCAGGGGCGGAGCTGGATCCAGATCCAGAGATTCCATTGGTCGGCAGTTTTACCATAAGACACGTGTTGCTGCGTTACCATTTCCGCATTAAGTCGTAACTAAATTAAGTTATTCGTTCGACATAAAAACAAACTTTACTTATGACTACAATAAAAGTAGTGACTTTAGGGTGAAATTTTTTGCTATAATGTTTTTGAGCAAAACATTTCGGATAAGCCTACTATAAGTAATCTTACCACATGCAGTTTAAGACCTATGAATGGCTATACAGTATAAATATGTATAATTATTAAAATATATAGGCTATGGCAGGGCTATTCAATTAGTTTGTCGTGGGGGCCAGTTCATAAAAAGTATCTTAAATGAGGGGCCGGAGATATAACAGTGATGATGACTACATTTTTCTACATTTAAACATATTCATGTTGTATTTTGAAACTGCATAACAACAGTGCATTGTACAATAAGCTTTTTCTACAAACATGTATTTTGAAACTGCATTCAACAACATTAGTGCATTGTTAGATGTCAAAGTAGGCTTTTTCTACACCCAGACATGTTCATACAGGTATGTTGTATTTTAAAATTGCATAACAACATAAGTGCATTGTAAGATGCCCAAGTAAGCTTTATTCTACATTTAAATAGGTAAAAAAGATCCATATCACTTATTGAGAATTAAACTCATTTACTCACTTTAGTGCACATAACAATGTTTTATGCTGTTTTTTGTCAAGGCTAATTATTACAGTAGCCCTATTTAAACTACAACAGCCATCTTAATAATTGGCAAACATTAGGCTACCTTCTAATAAACAGAATATGTTTTTAGATTTCGCAAGAGCAGTAAAATCAGGTGTATGTTTGTCCAACCCAGTCTCACCCCATGGCGTCAATATTTGACGACACTTGACCATGCGTCAATATGTTGACGCGGAGGGTATACCTTTGGGGACTTCAATACTATTAGGTACGCGAAATTCTCTTTCCTATTTTCTTACCATTTTCTACCATTTTCGCGTCGGTTTAGGGTTAGATTTACATAATGACATCCCTACCCAAACCTATCCCTAACCCCAATGTCAGGTGACAACTGTTTAATTTCGCGTACCTAATAGTATTGAAGTCCCCAGTTCGTCAAAAAGTGACGCGAAAGGTATACCCTCCGCGTCAACATATTGACGCATGGTCAAGTGTCGTCAAATATTGACGCCATGGGTGTGAGACTGTGTTAGTTTGTCAGCATGATACGCATACAGTGGTGCAGGTGCTGGGCTGTGAGCGATGGGTGACTAACTGTTACTCGTTTTAATTGTATTCTTGTGTGAGAACGATGACTCGCATAATATTTGAGCCTTTGTCTGCTTTGAATTTTGGAGAAACGGCAGGTTCTTTTTTGTCTAGTTCACAAAATCGTTTCAACGAGTTTCCTTTATCTAACGTTAATGTCATTGTGGATAAGCATAAACATATCAGACAACAATTGTCAGAAAAGGCAGTGTTTTAAGCTGAAAATACAAAAAATAAAGTTAAAACAAGCATAGAGTCCGGTCTCTTAACTCACCACTGTCAGCTATCACGTCTTGAGACGCGGGCGCGAGCAGGGGAGGCAATCGCTTTGAACTTGTGGACCAAAGCACGGATATAATCACGTGACACAGCTGCTCGCACCAGTCACGTGACTCGCGCTCTGCAGCTCATGCTGCATGAAACAGACGCACGCGCATCAACTCGTAACTGTACGGCCCGTTGTCTAACTTAATTTATTTTACAGATGTCTTTGTTACAGACTACATAAAGGGCCGGATCAAATAACCTTGGGGGCCGGGTTTGGCCCGCGGGCCGCCAATTGAATAGCCCTGGGCTATGGCATGTTATTTAGAAATTACTAAATTGAATGCTTATCCTGTATGGACTTTGAACTTGTTTTAACGCATCTTTGCTTACAGCCATTACGAAACAGGTTTCCCTCGTAGATGGTTTACTTTAAAAAAAAAAAAATGCTAATAAAATATATCAAATACATTTGTTTTTCTATTTACCCATATAGGAATAGCTGCACTGTAAAAAAATTCAGTAGAAATTGCAGCTGGGTTGCCGGTAACCCATCGCAGATCTAAATTGATGTTATTTACTGGCAACATTTTGTTAAAAGTTAAATGAACATCAAACATTTACAAGTCTTTGTCTTTACAGGGTAAAAAAAAACAAAAAAAAAACGCATCAAGCTAATCATTCTGGGAAACAAAATCTGAAGCAAAAACAGAAAAAGGTTGATGATGATTTCTGGTTCCCAGAATGCTTTGCATGAGGCTGTTATTGTATAGTTTTATTTTGTAAAGATAAAGACTTGTTAATATTTAAAATTTATTTAACTTTGAACAAACTCTTGCCAGTAAATAACATAAATGTAAATCTACAGTAAATTACCGGCAACCCAGCTGCAATAACTTTGTAATTTCTACGGAGAACCTCTAATAATCAAGGACTTTGCTGCTGTAACATGGCTGCAGCAGGCGTAGTGATATTACGCACTGCCCGAAAAAAGTCAACTTGGTTACTTTCAGTAGCAGGGGACTATTTTTGGGCGTAATATCCAACCCATTCTCACTACCCAAGGCGTCAAGCGTTAGTATGAAGACGCAAAGGGTGCCCCTATGCGTCACTATATCAACGAAATGGGAACTCCATTGCTTTCATGCTAATCCCTCAGCATCGGATATAGACAAAAGGGAATCCCGGAAGGTGATGCCGTCACGTTATGCGATGATCGGCAGGATCATGCCGCTTCTGGACATTAAAGGCGGAGTCCACGATGTTTGAAAAACGCGTTGGAAAAGGAGACGGGCCGACTACCAAAACACACTTATAGCCAATCAAATCAAATCAAATGCCGGGTTGCGTATGTGTGGGGCGGGTCTATCAACAGAAGGTCCAGATTCTATTGGGGTAGGGGCGTGTTTGTTTGGGTGATTTCAAATATCAACACTGGCTTTCAAACATCGTGGACTCCGCCTTTAACTACTCAATTTTTTTCTAATTTTAAACCATTGTCGCTTGGGGTTGGGGTTAGAACGACTTTCTGTTACAGAGAGTTCCCATTTCGTCGATATAGTGATGCATAGGGGCACCCTTCGCGTCTTCATACTGACGCCTTGGGGAGTGAGAATGTGTTGCAATATCACATGATGTAACTACAGAAGAGTCAAGTTTTAAATAGGAAACATAATGAAACTCTATTGTGCTAAGCTATGCTAAAAGTGCTAGCGCCAGATCCAGAGATGAGCTGAATGGATTCCAAAATGGTAAGAATCAAATTTTTAACTCTAGGGGAGCTGGAAAATTAGCATATTTTCAAAAAAAGTGGAATGTCCCTTTAATGACAAAATATGTGACCCGTGCTGGCAAACTGAATCGGAATGAGCAATTTTTTTTATTATATTTTGGCATTCTCTATAAAAAAAAAACTTAAAGCGATGTATGATTTGTTAGAATCTGACAAAAAATGAGCTACACCTGTTTGAAGTTGATAGAGTTGGCTCCCCTTGTGATGTCAGAAGGGGCTAATACCGCCCCTTAATCTGCACTACCCAACCACGGCACTGCCATTTAGTACAGAGATCATTTGCATTAAAAAGCACTTTATTGCTCAAACCTTCAAAGTGGCAATTTTAACATGTTTTATTAAATTATCTATTTGGTATTTTGAGCTAAAATATCACATACTTTGGGGACACCAAAGATTTATTTGACTAAAAAAGTATTGTGAAATGTTCCCTTTAAAAAAAAACAAGCAGAATAATATGAACAAGACAATATCACTGCTCTGATAAGCAGAATAGCTTTCAAACTGTTAGTCCTGGCTAGTTAATCTGCTTGTCCACTGGCTTAACAAGTTCAGACTGTCACATGCTAGATACAGACATAGATAGTTGACTGTTTTACATGGAAATTCATATTAAATATACGGATTCATATTTATGAAAGGTTTATGAAAACATATATTGCTGAGCCAGGAGGAAATGTTTAGAATATATGAGATTACAGTAGGTGAGAAGTGTGGTCCCAAGGAAAATAAAATGAGTACATCACTCATCACACATCTTCTAGGAGAACATATGCATCCACACTTTCTTAAATCTGTTCGTCTTACAGACGTTTGATCAATGAGAACTCCACATAATGACTGATGAGAAAGCCGGCACCTAAAACTGACTAGGAAAAGCAATTTACATAGACTGAATAAAGCACTCTGTTTATATGCCAAAATATCCTAATGTGAAATCATTCAGAACTAGAGATGAAATGGGCTCAAAGCTTGACCGTGTTAATCATTAATTTCTTTAGTCTAATTCGCTGTCTCATCTAACCAAGCCCAGGGTTGTGAATATTAATTTGTGGTAATTTAGCAGGTCAAGACTTACATTTCTCATGGCCCACATTGTTCATAATTAAATGCATTAGCATGAAAACCAAGGGGAACAATAGCATCCTGTCTACTTTTGTTCCAGACGGATACATTTCTCCAGACAATGCAAAACCATCTTGTCCAAAGCTAAAAGCACCATGTTCTTTTGTATATTTGATGTGTTAATGTAGCTCAGTCTGCGCTGAAAGGGTTTATATTCTCTATGGGTCTTGCCCACCCTAAGCTAGCTTTGTATTGTATTGTTGGATTTAACATAACATTTGATCAAACTGTCAGAAAAATGGTCAAAATAGGGTACCCTTTAAAAGGTCATATATGTACTATTTAGGTAGAGATATGTATACATTTGGTACCAATATGTACTCTTTAGGTGCAACATTTTCTAAGGGAAACTGCCCCAGTGCAACCCAATATCACGAAATTATGTACCTATAGGCACGTATGGACCAACCTGACAATGTCACGTTTTGCCGCGTTTGAGCATGTCACGCTTTTCTGTTTGTGTCACTGTCACGTATTGGTTACTCAACTTTTTTGACCTAATTTCTTACCATTGTCGCTTCGGTTTAGGGTTAGATTTACATAAAATGACATCCCTACCCAAACCCAACTCTAACCTCAACGTCAGGCGATAATTGGTTAAAGTTTAGAAAATATAAAAGAATAAGTCTTGTATCTTTTTTTTATAAACCAATGCTTAAAGTGACATATAATGCAAGCACCAAATCTTTGTACCCAAAGAGGGCATATTAGTACTTTGAACTGCCAAAATGTACCTTTAAAGGTACATATTTGTACCTAAATGGTACATATTAGGACCTTTTTTAAAGGGTACTGCCCCAGTGACAGCCTCGTACCTTTATTTTTGACAGTGTAACCAATACGTCACGTGACACAAACAGAAAAGCGTGACATGCTCACGCTCAAACGCGGCAAAACGTGACATTGTCACGTTGGTCCATACGTGCCAATAGGTACGTAATTTCGTGATATAGTACCTTTAGTACCTAAAAGTACCTTTTTTTTACTTTTTTTTCTGACAGTGTGTGTTGTATTTTAATTACTTGGCCATTTTATTATATTTGTGCTAATGCACGCCTTTTATTATTAGTGATTATGCGGGTTGCACTTTGAATGACAATTGTTAACTAAATGTTTTTTTTTATTTACAAATATTTTTTTTATAATATTATATATTATTTTATTTATAGTACTTAACATCATTATTTATTAATAATTAGGGCCGGGACTTTAACGCGTTAATTAAGATTAATTAATTACACAAAAAATAACGCGTTAAACATTTTTAACGCATTTAACGCAGTTATTTTTGCACCGCAGAACATTTATCATTGGATGAGTTTCGGCAGACCGATTATACTGGAGCACCAACTAGCGTTCATGACTTCAGACAACAACAAACCACAGTGAACATGAAGGAAGCAGCTGATGATGAGATCGCTTTGGTTGGCCCCATGGATGGGAATTTTTTAAATAAAAAACGAACGGATGTAAGCGTCGATAAGAGCGTGGTTGTGTGTAAGGTATGCAACAAGGAATTCACATATCACCGCAGCACATCGAGCCTCAAGGATCATCTCAATGCAAAACATATAGCAGCTAGCCCGACTCCGACTACAACGACTTGGTTGAACAAAAAGAAACAAATTTTTGTTGCTTAAGCTTATGTATTCAGTCATTATTCATGGTACACTCTTAGAACGAATGTGTTAAAAACAACACATTAGTGTTGATTCTGGGACAACACACTAACTGCTTCGTCCTGGAATCCACCCATCTCTGTGTTATTATTGAAACAACACATTCTGTGTTACTTTTAACACAACATGTGTTATACTTACCGCACAATGATGTGTAAAAAATTAACACATCCTTTCTAAGAGTGTATACTAAAAATCCATGTAAAAAATTACTTCTTAATGTTCTCAGGTCAAATATTTATATGTGATTAAAATGCGATTAATTAAGATTAATTAATTACAAAGCCCCTAATTAATTAGATTAATTTTTTTAATCGAGTCCCGGCCCTATTAATAATATTTATTTACAAATAAATAATGAACCACATTGTAAGCAGTTTAAAGAGTTCGTTATAACATAGTAATAGCTGACAATGTCATTGATTTCTCTTTTGGCTTTCGGTTATTTTCAACTTCTCTTCAATTCTTTTTGTCTTTAATTCTCGTTCCTTCTCATTGCTCTCCATCTATCTAATGGGCCTGAGACATCGGGCAGGCACTAATTATGTCAGGAAGGGCAGAGGAGTGATGGCAGAATGGCTCATCAAAACCAGAGCAAGTAACAGGCTGCTGATGGGGAGCAAAAACAGCTCATAAATTAGCAAACAAGAAGCCTACTTACACAAGCACACACACTCACTCACTCACTTATTGAAAGTAGCTTGAAAGGATTTGTCACACACCACGTATATCACGGTACATTACCTTTCATTTGTGAATTTAATGGACATAGGATGTCAAAAACATGAGAAAATTTATTAAAACGGGATAACTGTATTTAAAAAGACCATGATGCAAAGACCTAAAAAGTTTAACAGTTACTTACAGTAATAAGTGACCAGAAGTCTTATAGACCAGAATGCTTTTCTCTCATTCGCTCATTTCTGCACTTCAGCACAAGCCAATGAGGCTCAGAGAAGCTATTAGGCTTGACATGTATGAGCAGCATGATGGCATTTTCCACTAAACCGTCGCAGTCCTTTATCCTAATTGTCTGTTTCCTAATCAAATATGTGCATTTGTTTTCCTTAATGGATATTTTACTGTTAACGAGTGGCACTTTCTGTGTTTGTTTGCTTTTCAATTTGCATTCGGTTTTTTATGTGCTCATTTATTTCATAGCTTTAGGTGTAGCTGCCACAGAGAGAGGTTAAGAGCCTTGTCAAAGGAAAAAGTGTTTTTGATAAATGATGGCATTGTGAGGACTGTGAGTACAGAAATGCATCTTAAAATGAAGAGTTTGGAGAGAGATATAATGAAATATATTAACATTCTCTTCAATTAAATTCTGGATGAAAAACCTGAACTATAATTAAAGCAGGTCTAATAGATATTACACTTAGAATTGTGCATGTTTGACTAAATTAAAACTAGCACAATGTGTAGTGGGGTTATCTATCTACTGTATGTGGAGGAGAGAGAGAGAAAGCAACAAAAGTGGTAATCTAACATTATCCAGTGTTAGTGTATCATGTATCATTCATAATAACTACTTCTTATCAGTGTGTATCTCACTGTAAACTGAGAGAAATAGAAATTGGAGCAAGTAATGCAGATCACACAACAGTAATTCTTCACATTTCAAACAAGGCCTTTCATATTTTCTGAAGAAGACATGGTGCGTGACCATGCAAAATTTGTCACCAAGAGTATATTTCTTTGATGCAGCCCAGCTTTGTTGTCATATATTTGGATGATACTTTGTGTGTGCACAGTGGAGGATCACAGATCCAATACTGAGTTTTATGTTAATATTGATGAGAGATAAGAAGAATCTGGTGTACCGAATCGCATGCTACCAAGGATCTGTTTTTAGTGTGCTATCATGAGCCTGGACATTGGCCAGCTAGAGCAAAGACAAGAAGATAATGATTTGAGTCGGATTCACTGTAACACAATCTCTTCTTATGCGATTTTAATTAGCCCGTTTCCACAAGCACCTTTGCCTGCAGGCTATGTGAAAAGTTTAGCTTTTTAAAAAATCCATGCAGACTGACTTCAATGCATTTCGTGGAGTCTCACAGAATCTTTATATATACAGTTTGGGCTGTCAGTGATATGAAAAAGCTCAGTGACATGCCAAGTTGGCGTCGTTCCTGGCGTTTCTCGTGCCAGGAGATGCCATTGGTTATGGTAAACCCGCAGGGACTTAGAAAGGTTTTCATTAGAATGACATGACTGCTGAGTGTAATGTCATCAGGGGTATGACACATGGCACGGTGAATTCTGTCCACGGTACTGTCGGGGTGGCGTTAGACAGCAACCTCCATTATGTTTGTTTCAGAATATTCTCCATCTCATTTTCAAACAGAGTGAAAAGCCCTGTGCGAGACCACAGCCGGTCTGATAATGAGTTTGGGGACCTGTTCTCCACTGTCCTGTAGACCTGTAAGGTTTGACTTCTCACCTGCTTCAGGAAGATGACAGTGTGATATATCACAGCGTAGATGGCAACTGGTACAAGAACCCAATTCATCACATTAGATTTAAATGTCACAACACAAAAGTCACAAAGTGAAGAATGTGAAGTTTGCTGATGAAGTATATGGGCATATGACAAGCCGTGCTTTTTTCGACACCTGGAATTTAATTTTAAAAAGTAATGTGTTGTTTTGTTACTTTTTCTGCTTTTCATGAACGGTTTGATCATGTTACTGTTATTTTATTAAAAGTAAACAAAAACAACTTCTCATTTTCTGATACCAATCACTACTGCATGTTAAGTGATTTAAAAGGGAGGGGGTCTTAAAGGAGACCTATCATGAAAATCTGATGTTTAAGTGCTATAATTGGGTCCCCAGTGCTTCTATTAACCCAAAAAATGTGCAAAAGAACAACCCCGTAACTTAGTTTTGGTAAACCATTCTATGCATGTGAAAAAAATAGTTCAATCAAATTTGGCTCCCCTTGTGATGTCAGAAGGGGATAAAATCGCCCCTCAATCTCCACTATCCAACCATGGCACTGCTATTTAGTGCAGAGATCAGCTCATTTGCATTTTAAAGGACACACCCAAAAAACGCACATTTTTGCTCACACATACAAAGTGGCAAATTTGACATGTTATTATAAATTATCTATAGGGTATTTTGAGCTAAAACTTCAAAGACATACTCTGGGGACACCAAAGACTTATTTAAAATCTTTAAAAAGTCTTGTGAAATGTCCCCTTTAAGTTATTACATGCATTCTAACTTATTAACACTGTTTAAGAGTTGGATTCCTCATGCTAAACATAGGCAAAGTGTAAAAAAGCACTTGGACTTATGATGGAGTATTACTGTGTCGAATGCACTTCACCAGTACAAGTTTCGGAAAGTGTTTTTTGAGCATGAAAGATTCATACATACCAATCTTGCTTTATTTCTTTTATTGGGCAAATCCAGTGCAAGAAGTACAGTGGATGTCCTTATATGGGCACTTTAACTGGAATAGTGCATGCACACAGCAACCAGGAATTGAGTTGTTTGTTGTTGAGTGAAATTTAAGCTTGTTCCGCTTTCCAAAAAATACAACGCTATGGAAATAATGGAAATAGTTTGTTAATCTGAAATAGCAGCAGAGTTGTGCGTGTGTATTTGTTTAATGCTGGATTTGGTTGAAATGGGGTGGTCCCAACTGGGGCGGTCCCAACTGGGTGATGAGTTGCAGGCTGAAAGTAAAACTGCATGAAATGTCTGTGTTTTTGATGGATCTTAAAAGATGCCAGGGTCATTGATTTGTCTCAAGATACACACCAGTAATGTATTTTTCTAAGGAACGTTTATAAAAGATGCTTAAGCATCTTCATTTAACCTGATAAGGAACACTGTGCTGTACACGGTACACCCCCTCTCTTGCACGTGAGGCTGCATTACGTCATTGTAACTTTGAAGCATTAAATCTGTAAAATATACAGTCATGCGGCACATCGTTGGAAAGCTTAGACTTTCGGGATTCCATTAAGTGCACACACAAAGCATAATATGATTTATAGCAGTCATAAAACTGTAATCTAGTTGTTAGTTACCTGAACCAGGTGGCGTCGATTTAGGATATTTACTTACCTTCAAAATCTTCCCTTTATCCGCTTCGGTGAAATTGTCCAAATTGTTCATAAATCCCCAAAAGTCCAAGGAAATGGAATATCCAAGCCTTTTAATCCAAAACGATTTGTTCATCTCACTATCTTGAAGTTTCTGACCGAATTACGATATAAATAGTGTATACAATTAGTTCACTAACGGACATTCGTTCGAATATCACTTTTCATTCACGATTTATAATGAATATATTCGGATGTCACGTTTATTGTGCAACGTCTGAGGAACAAATACGCCCCCTTGTGGAATTTCAGCCGTTCCATAAGAGGCTACCTAAGTCCTAGTCCTGGCTTAAGCTAAGCCTTGTCTGTAAAACCAGACCCATATTTAATATTCATAAAAAATGCATGATCATTTGAAGTAAACTTGTAAAAATACAAAAATGTGATCAAAAGTGCAAGAAGTTGTTTGCGACAAAACTCTAGTAGTAACAAGGCACCCATTACCATTTTTATTCACCACACTGTCATATAAATGGCAATTAGACTAAATTAAGTCTCATGAGCCAACACTAAGAAGCCAGAACACACAGTAATCACTCCTGGTTCATTTTCATCTTACATGACTGAAAAAAACAACCTGCCAACAATTCAATAAAACATATCGGTTTATAATAGCAATTCATTCACAAATCAAATCAGACTACACTGGCTTTATGTTTATTACTGTGTGCATCCACTGAGCTCCACAAAACAAAATGATTATCTATACTAAAATGTACAACTCAGCTACAATAAAAAAAATAAAATAACAGTTTATAGTTTGTAATCCTTCAAAGCTTTGCTGATTTTTTGCAAAAAACAACAACAGAGAATCCATCTCTTACAGCTTATGGATCACAACGTACCTGATGTGTAAACCATATCATTCTACAGCTCCATTGCACAAACCCTTAATAGAAAAGCTACGGATAGCTCAGACCAGTACTGACCCTCCTGGCCTCCCACCATTTATTCTCTCAACACTTCCCACCCTCCATCGAATACCAATGCTCTGGTCACCTTGAAAGTCCAATAAACACAGTACCGGTGAAAACATTAAGTGCACAGACCACACACCCTTGGGGTGTCTCTACCCCTCGCGTCATTCTAATTCTTTATCGTTTGTAATTGAGGTAACAATTACATGGTGACCCTCTGTAGAAAATAAATCTCTGGCTCTGGCTGTGCTCTATCCGTCTTCATTAGCATGGCACTGATGTGCTGTTTATTATCTGCTGAGTAGGATCCTGGTCTCCTGAGGCATGGCACCAATTCACAGCACTGCAGTACTGAAGACACCTAAAGGAAACGCCAGTGCAGAAGTCATTCGGGGATACATGAACATTAATGCACGAAGGAGACATGAGTGAACGTCTGCTGGTCGTAAAAAAACATGAGATATCGATTTGCCAAACCCCACAACCTGCAGTGAAGATTAAAACCGAAACATTTACACGCTGAGCAATCTTTCATTAACTTTACTTGTTTTAAATGCATAACATTGATTTAGGTTTATATACCTAGATATACTGTACATTATACGTTTAAACTGATTACAATCACTTTCAATTAAGCTGAATATAATAAGTAAATTCAACACCATCTTCATTCGATTCATTAAATAAAATATATATTCATACACATGTAACCTTCAAAATCCACTGTAGTTGTTTGTTCATGCATAATGTAAAGAACAGTCTGTGAAAATATAACCTTGATACACCTAAAAATACACTTAAAAATAACCCAGCATTGGGTCAAAAAGAGACGAGCCCAGCCCGCTGGTTTGTAATTTAACCCATGCTGGGATGTTTTGACCCAAAATGCTGGGTTGTTTTAACCCATTGATGGGTTATGTTTTACTCAATGCTGGGTATATATTGGACAGAACACATGTTGGGCTATAAATAAACCCATATTGGGTTGTTGTTTACTCGTTTATAAGTTGAAACCACACAGCATAGGTTTATTTAACTCATTCCCCGCCATCCATTTTTTTTTTAAAGTTGCCCGCCAGCATTTTTTGTGAAGTTTTACAAAATACCTTCCAGGAAAAATTATAAATATATAAACATACAATTTAAAGCAACACTATGTAGTTTCCATGTAAAAATGACTTACAGCTCCCCCATGTGGTTGAAAAGCGCAACAGTGCCTGGTATCAGACACTCTTCTGCAGGCAGGGGGAGGGGCGGGGCTGTGTTTCCAACCCTCCACCGCCACTTTCAGAGTGTGCTTGTAGCAGCTAGGAGGCTGCTCAGGTTGCAGCACCATTACAATTTGTCCAGTTAAAAGTTGTTCTATTACTTAAATAATTTTAGAGACATTATTTAAAGTTAAAAAAACTACATAGTGTTGCTTTAAAATACAATAACAGACCCTCTGCTTTTAAACAAACAAAATGGAAAAAAGTTTTATCCCATTTTCATTTTTTCTGTTTTTATAATCACTCAAATATGGGAAGGTTTCTTCAAAAATAACACATTTTGAGCAAAAGGCTGAAATTATTGCATTTTCGTGAAGGACTTTTGTTAGAGATCAGATTCAGAACGATGAGTAAAACATATACCGTGTTTACAATGTTGTAGAATTAGTTGATAATTCAGTTTTTTTATAAATTGGGTAAGATCACCCCCTAGTGGAAAATAGCGGAATTATAGATTAACGTGAAAACTCGTATAAAAATATATGTGTCACTATCAGTGGCGGCCGGGACTTCTCTTCCGAGGGACGCGAATTCATATATAAAAGTTTATATAAAAGACACACACGTGTGTGTGTGTGTGTGTGCTGCACACGCGTCGAAAGGGTTAACAATAAAAGACACGTGTGTGTGTGTGTGTGTGTGTGTGTGTGTGTGTGTGTAAGAAAGACACTGACTTTACAGTAAACTGATTACACATGAGATTAAATGAGTATTGAAAGTTAGTTTGACTACGAAAAACTGTTATCCAATCATAGCAGTGGGCGTTTACTTCCAAGTCATCAATGCAGCTGGCCCCTCAAATCGGATAATTTCTCGAACCAGCCTCAAAACCAGGGTACAAAATGTCCTATTACTTATTGCTTTTGATGTTTTTGGATGTAAAAACCATGTGAACATCATGAGTAGACCTCAGACAACAGTATAAAACAATAAAAACGACAGAGGAAGGGCACCTTTAAATACAAAGAACGCTTCTGTTCCCCTCCCAGTATGCAAAGTAAGGGCTAGAGTGCTTACACATGTCCTTTGGACTACATCAAAACATGTGTCTCTCTCATAAGGGGGAGTATGTGAGTGGTTAGGGATGGGGCATAATCAATGTGACATCACATTGATAGTGCTACCCCAACAGTCTGTTTTGTGTGACTGTTGCTGTTTAAAGGAGATTACACAAAGAAGAATAGATGGATTTGTATAATAACAGGATGTTTCTGCACACACACTGGCGACTAATTTTCTGCTAGAAACACATTTAAAAGTGCATTTTCTAGGTTAGGGGGGCTTTAAAAGGATACTGCCCAGTGACAGCTGGGACCATTTTATCTGACAGTGTAAGGTCACGTCAAATATTGAAATCAATGATTGAAATGAAACTTTGAAACCTAATAACTAGACTATAAGACTTTAGTCTGGATTTTGCAGACAGGTCACAAAAAGTCAACATATTACTGGTAATACAAATAATATAAGCTGTAGATGTACAGTAGAGAAATGAAGTTACACCAGATAGAAGCTGTGCTAATATATTTGCTCTTATGCGTGTAAGCTATGAGAAAAACAAAGGTTATTTTAGTAAATACAATGATGGCAGTCATTCGAAAAATGTAAGTATAACTCAATATAAAAGCCCCAAAATAACCCCAAACACAACACAGTCTCAATATAACATCCACTGCTTATATAGTAAGATGATTAAAGTGAATCAGAATGTTATGAAATTTACTCGGGCCAAGTGAAATTTTTCTTCGGTGTGCATTTTATAATCTATTTAATCGCAGACATTTTAAAGAACTCATTACGGAAACATCAGATCACACAGCAGCAAATGAGACGAGCTAAATCATATTCTGCAAAGTCATAAAATAAATCTGTAGTAGTCTGAGTGAAACACGGGACTGAACGTTTAAAAAAGAGCAGTTTCACACTCATTACGGTTATTAAATTATTCTTCTCACCAGATGTTTCATTTATCACGCTGAGGGCGCACTCAGCAAGCTCTATATCGACTGACGTAAGCTCTGTGGAATACACACACAAACACCGATTCACATTTACTGGTGTTTAAGTCTGACCCAGGAGACAGAGGCCACCATTAGCTGTTTGGAAGATCTGCCTGGCTCAGTGAGGCAGTCAGTCAGGCTGAGCCCCTGCTGGTGACTGGCCCCTTCATTATCTGCTTTTAATTGCTTATTTAATGGGCTCTCCTCAAGCACCGTAGACCCGCTGTGAGAGTTAGACTGCAGCTTGGCTTCAGTCCTCCTACCAGACGCGCCGCATCAGCGCAATCGCAGCGGGGCATCCACACCCGTAACCTGCATCCTCAACTTCCATCTCCTCATGCTCATTATTGCCGTTCGCCTTAATCACTATGCACATCCATAGCTAAACTATGAATTCTGTGTTTTTTCGGTATGCCGAATGCATGGATGATGCTATTTTGACCCTTGTTTACTGTAATTATACCTTCTGCTTATGCATCTTTTTCTTTATTGCAGTAGTGCACGCTGCAATTTACCCATTTTGTAATGAGTACCTATGCAGTCGCAAGAGTAACAAGTGCAGATGCATTAAATTCCTGCAGAAGCGTTTGTTTTCGTTGCAGTTAACCGTCGATGACAAGTCCTGATACGAATTAAACACAGTGTAAAATTGCAGTCATGCAGGATCGAATGCAGTTTCGATTGCCTGCAGCTGATTGGCCGCTCTGATTGAAACACATTGCACCAGCGAAAACCATAAATGCCAAACCACTCATTACGTTTGTTCATGCGGCAGAATGCCAGAGGTGACCTTCCAGTCTCTGTCAGGCTCTATCATGTCATTCTCCTAACCCAAGGCAACACCACAAAGCCATCCTTAATATGTTACAACATGGACATCTTTTTGAAAGCAGCAAGATTTAAGTGGGAATAATTGATAATATGGTACGCGGCTCAGTTGCATATGTTTGTAATGCTTTGAGGCGCAAATCGCAAGGAACTTACTAAGCCACCAAGTGGATCAAATCATCGATTTCTGGTTATTAGCTCATTAGCTCAGCAGTCAAGTCAGGCTTTAATTATAGAGGCTAACTCGAATACCCCATCCTAAGTTGAAACGTCAAAACACAGGTGTAAACATTCCCTGAGAGGTGCTTAGACGTGCAGATAGGAACAAAGTCAGTACTAGTTTACAATATTTAACAAATCATATCTTCTGTCATGCTGTGTGTGAAACTAAGCCTATCTTATCCATAAATAACAATTCACAATCAATAAAGCTTGATTCTTAAACTTCAACTAGCCGAAATGTCCCCACCCTTCCCCGAGTGCCATGTAATTTAATCGGCAAGATCGATATACATCCCTGTAATCTTAAAAAAAAAAAAACTAGCTGTCTGGTCTTCTCAGATTTGCAACATGATTGCAAAAATCTACAATTGAACTTCCTTTACGGAAAAGACATTTAGAAGACGAAAGCCAACAATACAAATGGAGTAATTAAGTCTGACTGGAGCAAAACAAACAGCAAAGCTTTTATCTTGTTTCCGGTAAATGCGAAGTCATTGCTGATTTGGGCTAACAAGCAATTGACAGTGGATTAAATAAATGTAATGAGGTGCAAGGCTTTTCTCCAGCCAAATAGGAGAATAATTAAATAAGAGCAAAATAAAATGCTTGTTGGAGTGTCCGGGGCTTTAAATTAAAGGATGAGGGGATTGGTGGGGGTGGGCTTGAATAACTTCATTAATGCTTCCTTCTTACTATGATTAACTAATTCAAAGACAGCTGCAGAGGTATAAAGAGTAAGTAAATATAAAACATAACAAACATTAAAACTCATCACCATTCACATCACAGAACAGACCTTCAGGTCTCAAAAAAGCTTGTGAATACAAACACGCTAAGACTATGAGCTTGATAAAATATGCTTTACTGATGCTCACTGAAGTACAATGCGTTGATGCATCAGCTATCTGTTTTGGGCAGTAAACAAATGAGCTATTGTAATGTGCTGGTTTGTTGCAATGTTTGGTAAAGTAAAGATAACCAGCTTTGAAAATGTGAATTACTACAGTAGGCTGTTTGCTGACTCAGAGATCTTTGATGATAAACATGACAAATGCAACTCATGGCAAAAACGGTCATTAAAGTGAAATTACTGAACCTAAACATAAGAGCATGATAAAAAATGTGCATTTGCAAAAAAACACTTTCAGATGCACTTAGATGGCTTGCTCATCAATTGTTGATCACTCCTTATTACATTTAATAGTTTAATCAATGTGCACAGATTTGAAGTGAAAATAGGAGACACAACAGCTGGCGAGCTGTGCCAAAAAACCCAGAATCTATACTTGACGGAAGTCCTTCTTCCCAATGTTTCGATTGGATTACACATTTCCTGACTCCTCGCAGTCAATCTTGTTTCTATTGACTCTTATGTGATGTTCAGCTACAGTATGATTGAATCAAGACATTGCATCTCTCTCAGCACGTGTACGGATGACCTGATGGCCTGAAACCAGTTTTAGACCGGTTGAGGAAACTGTCATACTTCTTGTTTTTCTTTTAGCAGACATATACTGTGTTCAACAAGACATTTACATTTAAATGGCAGACACTTTTGCATTCAATGTACATTTTATGTACACTTTTATGGTGTGTGTGTTTTCTGGATTTAAAGTCCCCATAAACTAGAAGTAGCGATTGACTTTAATTCGGTGTTGTGATGTATTTCCGAGTGAAACAAAACATCACGCTGGAAATAGTAGGCATGGCTTGTGTTTTCCATGTACTTTGATTGGATATAGAAAAGTAGGAGTTTCATTCAGAAATGAACTCCCAGCTGACTGACAGTTGGAGGGGCGGAGTTAACGGATGCTCCCGCCCAAGTCGTCTAGCTGACGTATCACCGAATGATCGCTAGTGGGTGGAAGTACATTTTAAGATTTTGATTTAAATTTATGAGGGCAAAGTTAATAAAAAAATAAATACCTACATGGATGAATTGTTTATAATAAACACTGCGATATTACATAAAAAACAAAACAATTTGTCAGTTTTGATTTCATTGGGACGTTAAACCTATGATCTTTGTACTTTGTTTTTTAAATCTCTGTATAAAATATTGATTCAACAAAGCACAATCTTTGGATTTTTGATTGTGTTTCCCTGTTAGATTGTAAATGTAGATAAATGTAATAGATGCAGCAGGTGTTCCCTGCTGGGTGTGCATGAAGAGAAATGAGATAGTGATATATTCAATATTGGTGATGATGATTTCCCATAATTCTGTACACCTGCCCCTTTGAAGAGATGGTGGAAAGTAAGAGAGCCAGACATCTGCATCCAAACCATGAGTTATGACTGAAATTTTTTTTTTTTTTTTAGTTTACTGGGGATACAATCTCAACTGTGAGATCAAGTTTGGTTGATATGTGTTGTATAAAGGAATCGCAGTTGTTGTTTGTAATGTTACATGTGCCGAGTATTTCACTGCGAGTATTTCATTTCTTTCCTGTCTGTCTCTGTCATGGTATAAAATCTGGAGGAAAACATGAACTTGAAGAAAACCCAGAAAATTCATATTCGATCTTTGGGTAAAACAGAAGTTGAATCTAAATGCTGTTGGATCTAAAAAAGCGTTCAGACTCAGATCCAGAGAATACTGCAAATTTTTATGACTTTTCCAAAATGATATAAATCAACCAGTTGAAATCTGACTTGACCTTTAACAAAAAGACAATGTGTTTTAAGCACAAATCTGATCCTAATCAGATTTAAGCCACATATGGATTTATTTCACACTATAAAAAATCCCAAAATAAATAAATCTGAATTTTGCTGCCTGTCTGAAGTGAGACATAGTCATTTTTCAGGCCACTTGTGATGGATCCATTCTGTTGTGGGAGATGAAGGTTTGGTTAAGATAACTTGTGAAAGGTATAGATGTGCATATCAGGAAGCACGTCAATCACACACACACACACGCACGCACGCACGCACGCACACACACACACACACACATGTCTATCTAACATAAGAGACAGAGAGACAGACCCTGTTAGTCCCGTCTCACAAATCTTTTTCAAATCTCTCTCTATCTCTCTCTCACTACAGTACATTTTTTATCAATCTTTCTGTCTATCTGTCTGTCCACTGTATATCCACTCAGAACACTTTAGGATCTGCCAGGTAAATGCCTAGCAACCACCCAGACCATCCTGTAGCAATCACTCTGAAGACGTTAGCAACCACCAAGTCCTGCATGCTCCTCAGCCAGACAAAACATTCAAACTATATAAAGTAAGGCCTACATAACCTTCATTTCTTTTACTTACAGACAAGGCTTTCTCAGGCATCATTCAATGTATCTGTCTGACAATCTCTTCTTAAAGAAGTACTTGTGTGTGCAAGCGTCCAGGGTTCACTTATTCATCTTCTGCAAACCCCAGTGTTTCTTTCAGCATGCTATTTGTGTCTTACTGAACATATCTATGAGTATGAGAGAGTAACTTTATTCTGCATGAGCATACCCATACAGTTGTATGAGCTACAACCAAGTAGTCCTTAGACATCGATCGTGAAAAAATGGCCACTGGTTGACCTTCATGTTATGGACACAGAATGACAGTTTAATATAGCCTCTCATTAATGCAGGCTTCCAAGGTCACAATCATGTCTCAAGCTTAGGGAGTATGTCAAGATTTAGACCACTATATTTTTTGAAATCCCTTAACATGTTGCATCTACAATGTATTAGTCTACTGCACATTAAAATGCAGCTGGATATAGGTTAATGCCTTTATTAAGCAAGCGAGTAGTAATATATACAGAACTGTGGCCTATATATTTCTGTATCCCCATAAGGAAAATTTGCATTCACCGCAAAAGAAGATCTGTTTAAATCTGTGATTTGAGGGCTGCTGTCATCCAATCCCATTAGATTAATAGCACCTCATAATCAGATGCTAATTTAATCCCATCATCCATGTAAAGTAATTCATGTTAAAGGTAACCCATTAAAGTGTCTGCTGTAATATTCAGCTTCAGATGGTTAGAAAGAAGCTAATTAAGAGGAAAAATTAGATTCACTACAAAAAAAAATGGGTGAGATCGGTGGGGAAACGTGATGAATGTAAGACAAAGGTATGCAAATAATATAAGTAATGTAATATAACGCTAAATAAAATATTTCATGACCTTTGCAAACTTGTACACTTTTGAGAATTACTCACAATGCAGTATGTTTCAAAATAGCTATTTTATGACCATTTTCAAATAATAACTAAAAATTTGTTTCATAATTTTCTTACTGTCATTATGCTAAATGAAGCGTAGGCTGTAATTAACGCTATTGATTTAAATAATATTCCAATTAAATCTAAATTACAAAAACAGGTGAAGAAATATCCTCACAGAATCTCATGGGGTCATCTTCAGTTTAGTTTTTCTTCAAATAAAAATACACACAGACAAATACATTTTTTGGACCAAAAAATTGCTTTACGCACCTTTGTCAACAAATCTTAAACCAAAATAACGCAATAAAAATGTTATTAACTTCTATTTAGTTTGTGCCAAACCGGAAGGCAAGCTATAGCACCAAACCTGTGTTTTATTTACAGATTTACTTCCATTTACAAACTTATTTCTTTCCATGTTGCTTAAAGGGAGGATAAGAACTTAAAGGAATATTCCATTTTCTTAAAAGAAAAATCCAGATAATTTACTCACCACCATGTCATCCAAAATGTTGATGTCTTTCTTTGTTCAGTCGAGAAGAAATTATGTTTTTTGAGGAAAACGTTCCAGGATTTTTCTCATTTTAATGGACTTTAATAGAGCCCAACATTTAATACTTAACTCAACACTTAACAGTTTTCAAAGGACTATAAACGATCCCAGGCGAGGCATGGGGGTCTTGTCTAGCGAAGCGATTGTCATTTTTGACAGGAAAAATGGAAGGTGTGCACTGTTGAGCCACAACTTCTCGTCTAGATCCGGTTGTGATGCGCCAGCGTGACCCCACACAATACGTCATGACGTCAAGAGGTCACAGAGGACGAACGCGAAACTCCGCCCCAGTGTTTACAAGTGTTGAGAAAGAGGACCGTTCCGACGTTGTTGTATGTCGAATGATACTAATTAATGTATTTGTGTCAGTTTATTGTTTACAATGGTCCGCAAATGTGCGTTTCATATATGTAACACTTGACCTCTCTACGTCACTACGCATTTACGTTAGGTCACGCAAGAAAGGACCTAGACAAGAAGTTGTGGTTTAAAAGTGGATATTTTTTTATTTTTCTTGTCAAAAATGACAATCGTTTCGCTAGATAAGACCCTTATGCCTCGTTTGGGATCGTTTATAGTCCTTTGAAACTCTGTTGAAAAAAACTGTTAAGTGTTAAGTATTAAATGTTGGGCTCTATTAAAGTCCATTAAAATGAGAAAAATCCTGCAATGTTTTCCTCAAAAAACATAATTTCTTCTCGACTGAACAAAGAAAGACATCAACATTTTGGATGACATGGTGGTGAGTAAATTATCTGGATTTTTTTTTTTTTAAGAAAATTGACTATTCCTTTAAGAACTCCACAGCAAAGAAGATCCAAGAGGTAAATATAGCATGATCCCTTTTATCCGATGCAGAAGTGAAGCTTTTCCAGCTTCACCGCACAATACCATCGAATTGTTCTTACTTTTGCTGGCCTAACCATGCCTTAGGGCTTCTTTACTTGGATCCAAAAGTTCAAGATGCTAGTAATGCCTCGCATAAGACATAAACCTGCAAAATCACATACATCCATAGCAAGCAAGACTAGACTGCGACTGGTGTGTCATTGCTGACGGCACACAACAGTAATAGGGCATCGTGCCGACAGAGCCAACGGGATAATCTGTGCTCGTACAGCAGGCGGAGACAAATAAAGGACAGATCTGCGGTTTCTCTGTCCATCACACAGGTAGGAGGACAAGTGTTCAATCAGCCCGCTAACCTTTACCCATCCACACCTATCTCTCTGTCCCGCAGGAGATGCTGCATATCTCAAAGCATCGCCAGTCCTCGCATGCTCAGCTTTTTGAGATGATAATCGTCAGCCCAACTTTATGAGTTTAGCTTGGATTTCACAGTGACAAATATAAAAAAATATTGTATTATTTAGTTGGTTTAGAACCAAATATTAGATATCCAGAAACAAAACTGATATTTTTTAACATACTGTTTATCAAGGACATAAAAAGGGTTAAATAAACAGACAGTACCGGAGTAAAGACAGGGGTGAATCAGCAGGATTAGAGGAGAGGTGATGGAGAGCAAGGTACCGAGATCAAAGATGGTCACTTCACAGAAGGGCAACAGTATACGGGTGAACTGAGATCAGATAGAAGATTGTCTGTAGGGTGCATTGCGCTTTTTATATACTGTAGGTCATTCAGTAAACAGAAAACTGACTGATATGTAATTTGGGATATTGCACACAAAACTTTCGCACTAACCTTATACACCGATAAATGTCTGATTACGAAAGACTACATACAATGCAACTCCGAGTAAATTTATCCTTCAGTTTCTCAAAGATCTGTATCTATGAACAGTTGGCCAGTTGGAGGTTGTTAGGAGGTCATTGTATCCCTGCGGGGTCTCCTTGAGGTGGATTGTAATTCCTGCGGCGATTTGCATATATTCAATCAGAATGAGTAATTGGGAACGGAGCAAAAAAGAGCAAAGATGCGACCGATTTAGCAGGCGTTAAAAGAAGACGGGCCTACAGCTGTTTAGATCAGCTGATGGCACAGATAATCTTGACACTGACTGATGTGTCTAATCACCAAAACTATCTGCACAATCAATTGCCCTTCCCCACAGCATTTCAAAAAGTGCTTTTCTCGCACCCCAAGAGAGACAAGCGCGTTCTGGCGCAGCACAAAACACCAACAGATAATAAACGACCTTCACACTGTCAGGTGCGGCAAAGATAAAGGCCACCTACAGTACAGACCCTCCTGTTCCTCATTTTTGCCAAAAAATACTCGGTCACTTGACTTTCATTGTCTATGCCGGTGGTCTGTGCTTTGGTTCCCTCACACCAAAGGCTGCTGAAATGAAAGCATAAATTAAGTTAGGGTTAGGAACTATTTGAACTCATTGCACTTTTAATGTCCCGCTAGCACCCGACTGCACCACCTGAAGTCATTTAAACAACGTCGTCCTGAGCTGCACATCTCAGGCCGTACACTAATGAAACATGAATCACACCAAAGCGGAATGACAGATAATGGTTGGTACTGACGTGGCGAGGGACTTAGAGGGCGCAAAGTAAAGCGAGGCGATGGAAGAAGGAGCTGAGCAAAACCGTAATTATCACCATCCTGGCAAATGGAGCTCAGTGCCACCAGATAATTGGCAGTTAGATTTTGCAGTGGCAAAGCACAACAACAGCAGCAATCATTTCTTAATGGAGGCTTATTAACATAAAGATATCTGGCAGACACTCTGGTTGGCCCTAGTCCCTTAAAGATCCCTGAAAAACTACTGTATATACAGTATTTACTGATGTCACCATAACACTTTTGTCCGATAACCATATTTGGCCAAGCTAATCCATTATTACAGTAAAACTTTGTTATTTGTTAACATTAGTAAATGCATTAGCTAACATGAACTAAAAATTACTAAATGGGCAGTATTGTTTTTCAGCATTAAGCCCATGTTATAGTCATGCGTAAGGTTCTCGCCGTAGGTTATCCGTAGCCTGATGTGCACCTCGCCAAAATTTTTACAGCGCGTCAGTTCTATACGGACCGCAAGCGCTGTAATTGGTCCATTATAACTCCTCCCGTCAGGTAAAAAAAACTGCGTCAAAGGTATTTCCGTTTGCGATGGTGAGAACAAAGATGGGCCAAGTTGAAGAGTAATTTAACTGAAACTGCAACAAACATGTCTGTTCAAAACATACACAACAAGCTGCTGTTTCTTCTTCGTTTGTGGGGTTAGCTGAGCAAGCTGCTTCTTCATTGACGTTGCGCTGCTACTGAGGTTACACGCGTAGATTCTGCCTACCAGCGTTCTGCGCGGGTGTTTGCACGTCGATACGGACGACGACGCAGAAGTATATATGAAAACCGATGCGTAGCCTACACCATAGTGGCTACGCCGTAGGACGTACGCACAACTATAAGGAGCCCTTTAACCCTCTGGGGTCTGCCTATTTTGGGACATTGGCAGAGGTTCTGACATGCTCTTACAATTGGTCTTTTTTCAGTTGCTTTAAAACATAGTAATGGCTAATATCACATAACACTGTATTCAGCACAAACTGTGCTATAATATGAAATGGCTCAATGAGGAATGTTGTGAAAAAGAATGAATGTGGGGAGACTTATAGAGAAAATCTTTTGCTTGTAGATTAATAAAATAGTGTACAATAAAGTAAAAAGTACAAAAGACTTAAGACTTTATTTTTATCTGTAATTAGTAAAATGAAAGTCATTAAAGTCATTTTGGCAACACTGGACTGCATAAATCACATACTGTAGGTCAGTACTAAAAAGTGCATGTGTGCAACTTTGTGCAAACAAATGAAGATACAAATAAACATCAGCATTTCCAAAGTCTTTATACAAGCAATGCTAAGAAATTTACATAAACGTCATTTGGTTCATGTTACCATATAACTTTAAGTCAAAAAAGTGTGAATATGTTTTTCCACTTCATTGTTTTGTACTGATGAGAGTCATGCAGACCTGTAAGAGAGTTATAAACAGCTGTTAGCATATATCGTCCATAGAAATACCACATAAGCTTACTTACTTAACTGATGGGTAAATATCACTGATTAAACTAAATTCAGATAAACTATCATGTACATAAACTAAATTCAGAACATCTCAGATAAACATCTGCATGATTAGTTATATAGACCATTCTGCAAAATGTAAACAACACTGGTTCAGATAGCACTTCTTCATTATACCCGCGTCTACTTGCACGTAAACAATTGCGTTGCATGTAAAAAATATATGAAATGATATTACAGCACACACTTAAAAGATCCTGCAGTGCAGCCTCACTGAAAGTTGCCATGAAGGATACGAAAGTGAATTACTGTGTCTAACACTGTACGGCATGTCACAGTTATCCGCGGTTACGCGAGTTCATGTGTCCTCGTTTCTAAACAATGCGAACGTTTTTCAATCCGAAGCGTGCAGTCTGCTGAGGTCACTTATGTAGGCTGAACTGCACAAGCCATATGCATATTACATGATAGCAAATATAAATGAGGATAAATCACTTACTTTTGGAATATATCCTCCTCCAGTGCGTCTTCTATTGTTCTTCTTCTTAGGTAACGTTAACGTTAAAGATAAACGCTTCTCTTCCTCAATGTCCAGACATAAATTAAGATCTTCCTCATGTGTGTGTGTATAAAGTTTATCATCCAAACATGAGGTAAAGTCTTTAAATCTGATAACGCTTTGTTTGTCATTGTTTGAACTGTTCGTCTGTTCATTACCATGTGAACAGCGGGTACCGCCTCTGGGCATGACCGCATTAGAGATAATGACGTCAGCCAGGAAAAACTGTACTTTCTTTACTTCAATGCATATTATACAAACAGGCAATATTTGTTTTCGATTATAACAGTAGACACTTCAGGCTTTCTTTGGATATGTGTATCATGCTTGTGTGACAAGTATTCGCAGAGTTTCAATTGATTTTTGTAACGTGTTTTGAGAGACAGCTGGCGGAGACAGAAATGTCTGAATGCGCACCCTGTTTATTTTCTTTATTTGACAAAAACTCAAAGATTTGTTGTTATTGTGAATGTATACAAATGAAAATAGACCCTTTATAGTTTTAAATGATGTCAAACACGTAAATATATGATTATTAATAATGGAGAATTTTAAGTTGATTCTGCTATGATAAGGAGAAAACACGTCAAAACCCGGTGCCGCGTTTTTGGACCCCAGGGAGTTAATGTTAGTTAATGCCAATACAATCATTAATGTTAGTTCATTGTTAACATATACAACCTCATTGTAAAGTGTTACTATTAATACTGAACATTTACAAATGTTCTTCTCATATTGCTGTTATATTAATGTAATTGATCAACTAAATCGAGTCCATATCATGTCCCAGGTTCTCATCTCCAGTAGGTTAAGTAAGATATAATGTAGAGGCAGCCAGTTGTTATCGCAGAAATAGAGCCTCGGCACTGTGATTAGAAGGGTCCTTTTTCACACTGAAAGGGCTTATTTCAAAATAACAACCAGCTGACTGTACATTATCCTGCTTATTATCCTCAAAAGTAAAGTAAGGAACATTTAATATTGATTTGAAATCATTTTTAACAAATGCAGACATTCCGCATGGAAAACCTGTTTAAGATAAGACAAGACGGTCAAATGTCACATACACCCTATTTGGTTTAATCATTTGATAATATAATTTCATCTATGTTACCAAAAGACTTATTTATATGTATTTTTGTGTAATATTAAACTATACATGTCAAAATGATTTGCAACGTCCGGGTTAGCGAGTGTTATTCGTTTTGAGCGGTTGTTATCTGAGAATAACAAACTTCGAATGTCATGACTGGCCAATCAGAATCAAGCATTCCAACGAGCTGTGTAATAATAGGTCAAATTTCCAGATCTAATTTTTATCATTGCTCCGACACCACCTGCTCTCATGTTCATCTGGTTTTGGAATTCTGACACATCTGTTTTTCTGCCTCTGGTTGAAGGGTTTGATAATAATCACTCAAACATGTGCATTGTACCGCTTGGCTGGTTTTGAGAGCTTAGGCGCAGTCCAGCGAGATCAGGCAGCAAATATAACGTCTTTGTTCAGAAACAAAAGCAAACAAGTGGATCGTCCTCTTGCGCTTTTTGTGGAAAATAATGAGGGCTTCTGTCCACTTAATCTAGTCTCTCTGGTAAAGGCCAGAGGAAGAGGAGAAGCTGAGAAACGGGCAGCTGACTGCCGCCAGTCAAAAGCACTGCAGTAGATATAGATGTGCTTGGATAGTTTCTGTAAAATTATACTTGAGGACATAATCTTGACATATCCATGTTTCATGTTATTTCCGCTTGATCTGAATGTTGACATTCAAATTGTTGTTAAAAAAGCAAAATGTGGGTAAGGGTAAACTCACAATGAAATAAAACTGTAGTTTGTTTTGCTACTTTTTAATGTAACAGAATTAACTTTTCACCGCCAGCGTTTTTTTTTAAAGTTGCCACACAACTTTTCACAAAAGTTTAATGCCTTCCAGAAAATGTTTTTCTTCAAATATATAAACATACAATATACCAAATGAAAGAACAGACCCTCTGCTTTCAAACAAAAAAACCTGTTTTATCCTACCATCAGTAGTTCTTTTGTAATCAGCTTTGAATATGGGAAGGTTTCTGCAAAAACACCACATTTTGAGCAAAAAGCAGAGATAATTCCATTTTTGTGACGGACTTTTCATAGAGATCCCATTCAGAGCGATCTTTAAAACAGACACGGACATGCAGCAGCTTGCCATAGGGCAATACTTGGATACCTTAAGTGGCACCTAGTGGATAATAGCGGTATTGCGGAAAGACGGAAATACTCGTCATTGGCATGGAAGCGTTTTCTCTTGATTGACGAGATATCTCGTCAATGGCGGGGAAAGAGTTAAACAACGTGCATGAGGATTTCAAAGGTGACAAATCAGAAAATCATATTTTGTTAATTTGCTATTTATGCATTTTTTCCGTAGTTTGTACCATGCACACTGTATTTGATGCAATACTGCCAAGTTAAAAACATTTGAGTTTAAAAGTCTCAAAATCCTTACCAAGCTATACTAAGATATGGCTATAAAAATTATGCTAAAAATATATACCATAAAAGCAATTATGAGACCTATTTGTTTCTCAAGTGACCCAATACTCAGTCACAACCCTTGAGCCTCTAAAAATAGATACAGCAAAGCGGATATACGCTATTTGAGTGCTTTAAACATAAGTCACTGTAGCTAGTTATCTTTTAACAGCTTGAGCAAGATGCTGCTGTCATATCTACATGAACAACTATTCATGTCTTTAACCTTTCTGCTTAGTGCCAGAGCAGTATTGCAGTGGTTAGCAAATATGTCTGAAAGTTAGTTTGACTGAGGTTAGAAGATTCAGCTGACCCGCTGTGTTACAACTCAAAGACCTTCCCAACCTTTCCTCTGTGCTATCAGAGTAACTGCCGGGCACCTGGAACGAGGTCGTGGGTCACTTTTCAACAATCCTCACTCTCGCGCCCTACCAGCATTCTGATTGGAGGCTGAGGGTGGGCTGACCCAAACACACTGAACCATAGCCAAAGACATGAGGGGAGAGAAAGAGAACAAAAATCATCATCATCGTTCATCTCAAGGTGCCATTGGCAGCCACACGTGCAACCTTGCGGTTTGTATTTCCCTTTGAAGTATCTGCTTTCATTGGACAACAGTGAGAATGCAGCTATCATTTCAAACAGTACTTACAGGAAAAGGTAAATATGAGACAGCAGAGCTGTCAGCCCTCACCGGATTTACAGAGCAGGCAGCCAGATGCTCATACTTTGGGAATATCAAGATATTTTAATAAGATGTTTTTAAACCATTTTTATATGGTAAGCCTTTGTATAAAGCCTACATATATCATGCACCCTAAAGATATTTCTAATGCATTACCATTTCTAAAAATAAAGGTGCTAGAAAGAGTTCTTCACAGTGATGCCAAAGATTCATCAAAGAAACATTTCTATCTTTTAAAGTATAGTAAGATTTTTCACTACAAGGATCTTTATAAAACAGAAAGTTTTTTCAGATGTTAAAGTTCCTTTATGGAAGCGTGTCAAAAATGGTTCTTCTGTGGCATTGTGTAGCATCTTTATTTTACTATAAGATAATTTATTGTCACGATAAACTTACTTTACAGTATTAGTCTGCACAATAAGTATCTTCTCAGAAATCATTGTAAATTGTAACTAAGCTCGGATGCATTTTAACATTATTAAAAAAATCTGAAATGTGGTGATGATCATATGTCTCGACTAATATGTGTCTCATGAATAAGTAAGCATTATAATGTATTATAGTAACTGATTTTAGACATGAAACTGAACATTATGCATTATGAAACATTATGAAAACTTGATTCTGATGACTCCCAGTAATACCATGGGGCTGTCAAATGCTTTATTTTATGATTGGTTAAGAATTGTTCCACAGGTATGCATTATTTTTTGTTATACCACGGGTCTGTTGAATGCTGCATTCTGATTGGCTGAGAAATTTTCTATGGGTGTTGATTATTTTTCTGTAAACCGCACACCTATCTTTTCAAATGTCTTAAAAATAGGCACCAGAGCAAAGTTTGTGGTAACCGTGGTATAAGCGGAACAATTGACTCCGGTCCCCTGAATTATTTGAAAACAACGCACACCTGCGGCATTACCACCTTGGTGTGCATTATTTTCTTACAATTCAATGGCCCGTCGTCAATTATTCCTCACATAACACCTAACCTATCAAAAGTCTTATAACTTATACATGTCTTATAAAATAACCACCAGAGCAATGTCTGTTGCAACCGTGGTATAAGCACAATAATTGACGACGAGCCGTTGAATTATTTGAAAATAATGCACACCTGTGGTGCATTATCACATTGGGTGTGCATTATTTTCGAATTTCAATTACACTTTACAGTACATAACAATAACACAGCTTCATGCGAGTACTGTGAGCCAGTGTTAATTTCGTTGAGGAATAATTTTGCTCATTAAGTTTCATTTTAACGAAACTATCATGTTTGATTTTGTCAATGGACCTTTTTTTTTGACTTACAATCAAAACAAACGTGAAGCACAGTTGCTGGAGAGTAATTTTAAAGGCAAGCACAAATGTTTTATATGTTGATGCTACTTTGCTAACCTGAGCTACTATATAAGCCAAAATAAACCAGCAATGTCCTGTACTGATTGCTTGAGTAAGATGATACATATATAAGATTGATTGACATAAAAAATAATAAGTGTACAATTTCACTGTCCTCACATTGAATCAACAATGCTATGTAATATAAAGAGGTATGCATGACTGAAAACATGTAATGCACTTAATGTGAGATACTGTAGTGGTGTTACGTACTACATGTCTTTTAGCATTAATCTTTCGAGTGAAAAACATACTGTTTTTAATATGCATTACCTCATATTTCTCATTCACAGAATTTTCTCCCTCATTGGCCAGAAGCCCAAAGCATGAATTGATAGCATTCAAGTGCGAGCCTTAAAGGATCATTGGTTGAATGTACTGAACAAACACACCCTTCACTAAATGAGTCAATTGAGTCCGAAAGAGAGCATTCCTGATTTGAATAAACTGATAATGCCATTCATAGTCCAGTGTCCTCTGCCTCTGTGTTAAAACAATGTAGGAAAAATTCAGGCATTAAGATGAATGTTAAAAGTGTCCCAATTGACCTGAATACAACCTACTGGATTTAACAACCTACTGGACTCTAATTATTTGATTTTTTCTGAAATATTATGGTTATGGCTTGAAAGATGTATAAAAGAATGTTTAAATAGTTTATTAATCATTTACTTACACTTCCTATATGATCTTATAAACCACTAACAACTCCTCAATAACTGGTCTGTAAATAATGTAATACCTATTTTAGAAATGATGAATTGATCATTAATAAACACAATTTTTAAACACATTTGCGTATAAATCATGAATAAAGCATTTATAAACTACTTACTAATGTCTATTAATGTTTAATAAATGATAAATTGACTATTTAATACTGCTTATCTAATGCTTCAAAGTGTGCAGTTATTATAAAGTGTTACCCAAAAAGGGAACAACATTTCAATTACTTTTTACAACTAAATTAAAATCTATTCAAGTTTAGTCGACTTAATCTTATGTATATTTCATTCACTAAAATTTAGTTGACTAAAACTAAAACAATTCAGATGACTAAAATATGACTAAAATTAAACTGCATTTTAGGCCAAAAATGTAAAATCTGCTGTCAAAATGAACACTGCTGTGAGTCTTCTTGCTGCTGTAGTATAATACTTACAAATAAACTATAAATATATAAATATGCATAATTAATTACATTTACAAATAATTAAAACAAACTGCATGTTTGGCTTGTTTAAACTTCACATGTTGGCTTTTAGCTGATATAAAATGCTTTTTTCTTTTGGAAGGCTCGCATTTCTCACAAATGAGCTAATAAAATATATCAAATCAATATTTTGCGTCCATATACAGTATTTATTCATGTGGCAAGTAGCCATGCACTAAGCGGGATGATGTACAGCCAGCCGGATCTTATCGCAAATAGACCCCTTTAGGATGATACAAGATCCTGATCACCCCATCGGGACTCAGGAGTTATTCTGGAATAACACTTGTATATTATTTCTCACTTAAATGTGTTACACATAGTACAGACTCCATATAGAACAATATATTTTCTGTCCTTTCTGTACAATAAGATATAAAATATACAATAATAATAAATGCAATTTGAGAAAAAAAAATCTGTGCGAACGCCAAATGTTTTCTCTCCACAGGCTTTAAATAAATAAGGCTGTAAACTCTTGATTTTGTGGACCTTGCTGAAGTTCTTAAGGCGCCCCGCCAGAAGTTCTCCTATCTGGCAGGGCAGGCATTAGCAGGCTGTTGGGTGGGCGGCAGACAGATGGAGACTTAACAGAAGGTTCTGACAGTGAGTGTTCCTGACAGCTCTGAATCAGTTCAGATGGGACGAGCCCCACCGCCGTGATTGCTAACTGAGACATTAATACGTACTGTGTCTGCGGATGCAATCATAATACAGGGACTGTGTATTATTAAAAATATCCACAATTGCCCCAAACCAGTTGAGGGTCCCTGGTCAGCACTCAACCTTGGAGTTCATTTTGAAAGCAGGTTTCTGTAATTACTATTTTCAGAGATAAAGGAGAAAAGAAAAATTACTCTATTGGGCTGTTTGCTGCTTGAATTTTTTTATAATGTAAAACCCTGGATACCTGTATACCTGGGTTATCCCTCTTTTGCACATGTTACCCGGGTTAGTAAATAATATGAGTAGTCAGGTTTTGAGTTGTCCCACTGTGTGATTTAAACACTAGGTTAACATTGCTAATTTGCATTTTTATGAGGTCAATTACATTGATAAATACAGCTGGTGACGATGCTGAAATTGCTTGTCCATCTGTGAAAATGTCACCGTAAATGTAAATCCGCCCTGCTTATACTGTTATGCATAACAAACAATGATAATAAAGTCTTAACTCTGGTTGAAATGTTAGCACTAAAAAGTGAAGCTTATCCTCTATCAAAAGATTCGAGTGTTAAACATAGCTTAACCCAAAGCTAAAAATGTGATTAGCCCCAGGTTAACCACACTGTGAACAGCCCTTATGTGTGTGTGTTTGAATGTGTAAGAAAAACTATTAACCTACAGTTTATATTCTTGATATTCTCAGTTATTGTCTATTTGGAGCATTGAATGGTTTCCAATTTTCAGACAAATGCAATATTACGAGACCCGAGTAAACATAGAAGTCAGTATTTTAATGTTTATTTCCTTTCTTCTGTCAAATCAGTTACAGTAACATGCAATCATATCTTCCTTTTGAAAAAGTAAATGCCCCCTTAAACCTACAGTAATATCCAGCCGGACCACTCATAACAGCAATAACTAAACACTTTCTATAATGTGATATGAGCCTTGAACATCTCTGTGGAGTAATCTTGGCCTAATCTTTTTCCCAGACGTACTTTAACTCTGACAGATTGGCAGATTATCAGGCTATTTTCAGATACTGACACATCCTTTCCACTGAGTTTGAATCAGGATTTCAGCTTAAACCACTCCATTGTCCTTTTACTGTAGATGTGAAATTGCTTCTGTTTTAGATCATTGTCCTGTTGCATCCCCCAATAACACTTTAGCAGAATTCATGCTTCTGTCAAATGCGGCAAGTCATTCAGATCCCAAGGCAACAGAGCATTGCAATTCTGCCAACACATTTTGCTTTGATGTTCTTATAGGGGGAAAACGTTATTCACTTTACACCAGACATATGGAGACTCTCGCTTTTAAAAGTTTCACTACCACAAAGCTCTCTGTGGATCAAAAAATAGTGGGATGATTCAGATGAGATGTTCTTTTAGGCGAGCAGTGGTTATCACCTTTTTGCAGTTACTTTTGGAGAGCACTGGGCTTAGCTGATGCAAGAGACATCTGCAGTTCTTTCTGAGATCCTTTGAGACTTTATGGATGAGGTGCCACTGTGCCTTCGGATGTATTCTGGCTGGTCGGGCACTCATGGGAATACTCACCACTATTCCAACACTCCATACGGGGATAATGACTCATTTTGTGGGTTGAGTCTTAAAAAGAACTTTAGAAATGGCTTTATAACCCTTTCCAGACTGATATACTGCATTAAAACATTTTAAGTACAGTTAAAAAGATTTATACAAACTTTGAAGTTCTTGTTTTTCTGTGTCTGCCCTTAGCTGTCAAACATTCAGACTCCTGCACGTGAATTGAATTATTCTGTCTCTCAGAGGGGCGTCCAGGCCAAATTGAAGAGAGGACAAGAAAAAAGAAAATAAATATCCTTTCTCTGGACATTTGGTATGTGAATACTTATTAACTACCAATCTTTAGAGAATCAGTAGACTGTCTGCTTAATATCTACTAGCACTTTATTGTGATATCATCTCAACAGACATTCAACTGTCTATAAGTATCTTTGCAGGTGCATGTCAATTTTTTCACTAACCCAAACCTTTTCCCTAACCCTTACAGTCTACTAATACTCTAATGACATTTATTTGACATAATAGTTGCAAATTATTAAAAGTTAGATGACATGTAGTTGCAAAGTTATTTATAGTTAGTAGAATGTCTTAAGTGGACTATGAAAATAAAGTGTAAGCTGATAGGACAATTCTGTTCAGTTTGCCTAATCAACTCAAATTTACCAATCATGTAAATAGTAACAGGATTCGAGACAACAAATTAAACAAGTAATGTAGGACAAATCTGGAATCTGAGGGTGCAAAAAAAATCTAAATACTGACAAAATTGCCTTTAAAAGTGTCCAAATGAAGACATAAGCAACTGCATCCCCACACAAGTTTTTAGATATGTACGGTAGGAAATTAACAAAATAACTTTATGGAACATGATCTTTACATAATATCCTTATGGCATAATATCCTTATGGATTTTTGGCATAAAAGAAATTATGACCCATACTACATATTTTTGGCTTTTTCTATAAATATAACCGTGCGATTTACTACTGATTATGTGGTCCAGGGTCACGACTGAGAGTGTAAGAAATATAATTACATTTGAAATAAAGCATTGGATTGATCCAAAAATATTGATATACTGTTTTTTCAGTAGTTTTATTCTGCATTGTAACTGTAATTCAGAACCAGTTATATCTTATTATATTTGAAGAATTTGATATTCAAGTTTTGTTTTTATTATTTAATTTTTCTGGCCTCTAAACAGCATTCATCTTTAAAGCAGTTCAATCCTGAAGGCTATTGGCAAGTATGTCTTTAAAAACATCGCTTTAGTCACTGCAAACATTGAAGAGTGTGTCATTACTATAAAATTTCAACCACTTTTCTCTAATAAAATGTTTATTCACAGTGTTCTGAAACAGAGTTTATACTTCAGTATATAAAATAAATACAATTTCTACAATGCAACACATGTTGGATTGTTGTTAACTCAACCATGACTTAATGAGTTAACACAACTCAGAATAGGTTAATTTGAGACAGTCCTCCAAAAATAAAGACCTCATAGTTTGTTTGTGCAAGCACTTTATTACAACATCAGATTGCGTATAAGGGATGAGTGCCCTCTAGCGGCCAGCAGCGTATTACAACCTGTGGTTACGTTTTAAAGGGACACGCCACTCTTTCATAATATGCTCATTTTCCAGCTCCTTTAGAGTTAAACATTAGATTTTTACCATTTTGAAATCCATTCAGCTGATCTCTGGGTCTGGCGGTACCATTTTATAGCTTAGCACAATTCATTGAATCTGATTAGACCATTAGCATTGCGATAAAAAATAGCCAGAGTTTCGATATTTAAAACATGACTCTTCTGTAATTACATCGTGTACTAAGACCGATGGAAAAAGTTGTGATTTCTAGGCCGATATGGCTAGGAACTATACTCTCATTCTGGCGTAATAATCAAGGACTTTGCTGCTGTAACATGGCTGCAGGAGGGGCAATGATATTATGCACTGCCCGAAAATAGTCCCCTTGGTTACTTTCAATAGCAGGGGTCTATTTCAGGGGCTGTGTAATATCATTCCACATGCTGCAGCCATGTTACAGCACCAAAGTCATTGATTATTACACCAGAATGAGAGTATAGTTCCCAGCCATATCTGTCTAGAAAATCGCAACTTTTAATTTTCTATCTGTCCTAGTACACAATGTAATTACAGAGAAGTCAAATTTTAATTAAGAAAAATATCGAAACTCTGGTTTGAGCGCGCTGCTAATGGTCTAATCATATTCAAAGGATTATGCTAGGCTATGCTAGAAGTTGTGGCGCCGGACCCGGAGATCAGCTGAGTGAGTTTCAAAACGATAAGAATCAAATGTTAAAGTGGAGTGTCCCTTTAAGGTTTTTGCCTTATTTGTCAGATTAAAATCAATACATGTTCTGCATTTGTAAATGTAAAAATGGTTTCATAAACAATGGTACCAGTTCTCAACCACTTAAAACACAACAAGCAAGTAAAAGTACAGTCAGGTTGCATAAATTAACCAAAAACAGTATAAATGTATTTCAAACTATTTACATTGCAAACCTTGTGAAGCCATGTGATCGTTTTATATGAAGAAATCCATGAACACAGTCAAAGTCAGATCTCATTTAAACATCAATTGTTCATGAAACACACGAGAGCCAATGGTAGTTCACAATCAAAGCTGACATATCATCGCTTGATCTGGCATCAATTGTTGAATCAATGTACACAGGATCTGATATTTACAGTCTTTTCATCACATAAATCGATAATTAGAACTTGGTACACTTGAATTTTTTTCTGTTTAACTCATTCCCCACAGTATTTTTTTTTTAAGTTGCCCGCCTGCATTTTTGTGTGATTTTTACAAAAGTTTCACATATAAACATACAAATATATCAAATGAAAGAACAGACCCTCTGCTTTCAAACAAACAAACAAAACGGGGAAAAAATGTTTCATCCTTTCTTTATTTGTTCTCTTTTTATAACCTCTCATATATGAGTAGGTTTCTTCAAAAATACCAAATTTTGAGCAAAAAGCTGAAATAATTGCATTTTTGTAAAGGGGTTTAAAATGTTAAATTAGTATTTGCTTCAGTTGTTTGGGTAAGAGCGCCATGTATAATAGAGGAATTACAGATTACTGTAAAAACCGGATAGGAAAGCGTCATTGGCAGGTAAATGTTTACTCTTAATTGATGAGATAACTTGTCAATGGCGAGAAAAGAGTTAATAAAAGGTAGTACTGTTTGCATACTGTTTTTTATATCATATAATAAGTAAATGGGTACATTATTTGCCTTAAAGGTTCTCTAAGCGAATCTGTGTATTGATTTTTGAAATGTGTTTTCAAACAAACTGAGCGTAGTTAAGTCCTCCCCCTCCCTTCCGTGCTTTCATGAATGCGCCCAAACCCAACCCCCAAATCCTTCTTGGCATTTATTGGTTAGAACACTTTGTTATGGTTTCTGGTGTAGGTTTGGCCAGTTTGTTGTTATCTCAGTTTGTGGAGGCTGGGCTGTCTACAGAGATCGCGTTTTTTACAGTTTGATCAGCGGACAGGAAGCAAGCAGATAGTGAGATGTTTGCTGTATGCAACAAAAAATGTATTATGGTCTAAAACGCGTGAATTCACTTAGAGAACCTTTAAATGCCTGAATTGTGTAATATGTATTAAAATGAATACTGGTGGATTCAACTGAAAATCATACACTCTAAAAATGGCTGGGTTATTTTGGATCCAAAATGGGTAAATATTGGACAGAACACATGTTGGGTTAAAAATGACCCAATGTTGGGTTTTGTTATGCACCTATGGGCAGTAGCGGAGTGGCCATCAGGAGAGTCGGGACATTTCCCGGTGGGCCGGTAGTGTTTTGAGGCTGCGAGGGCCGGTCTGATACTTTGCAAGTTATATAGCAACCCCGTCTGGCGGCCTGATGTGCGGCCGCTTCCCTCTGGTCAAACTGTGCAGCCTCTTTGCTCAACACAGTAGGCTATATAAAAGTGCTCAAACTGTTCGGCAGGTCCAACCATGTTTAGGATTTTTTTTAAATATAGGGGGATTATTGAACGGCCCCTCTCCAGATTGCATAGCCTGTCGGCCTTGATGTGAAAAGCCGCGTCGCCGAATGCCTGTTTATTTCAGAACATATGCGGTCGGATTGATCCATCAAGCGGAGACTATTTGATAGAAAGTGTGGATTAAGGATGTTTAAAATCTCTAGCCTGGTGGTAAGTACATGAATGGATAAAATCAGCACATTTGCAAAGGTTTATCTCCATATGGCTATATATAATAAATACAATTTAGAAGGGTAACTTTGCAGTATCACATTTTATATTTCCTACTATTAGATTTCTATTAGATTTCCGTATTTATAGACGAGAGTATTCAACTGAAATATATAAATATCTTCATAACATTATTATTTCTCAAAACTTTGACAAAAAATATTTTCAAATGAAGCTGTATTCTAGATGCACACATTATTCCGGATATGATTTGAATATTAGACGAGATAATATAACGGCAATGAATGTCTCATATGCCATTAAATATCCACATATAAATTAACATTACAGCATAATGAAATTAATAAAAAGACAAGGAAGCAGGATTGGCATGTAAATTGTATTATTATTAGCAGGAAAAAAGCAATATTACTGAAATAATCTCGGAGGTAATGCGCCAAACACGTTAAAATAAATAGGCAATAACCGTGGAAAAAACATTATTATCTCTCAAAACTTTATATGACAAAAATTATATTTATTCTTACAGTTTTTCAAAGATGCACAAATTATTCCATATTACTCCCGTTTATGAGGACATTCATCTCTGGCCTCGCTCTGTTATGTAATAGCTGATTGACAGGTGCGCAACTCCGTCTTTCAAAGAGGTATAATTTTGTATAGTTACTCATTTAGGAAAATTAGCCATGATTTAATTATTTTATTAATATTATGAAAATGTTTTTTTTTTGGAGAAAATTGATTACGATTTGTATTACCCTAGTTTTACTACAAATAGGCTACGAGACATTTTTTTTACCACGGAGGGCCGGTGGTATACGAAATTTCCCAAGAGATTTTTTGGTCCCACTCCGCCCCTGCCTATGGGTCATAATAAGCCAGCAATTGGGTTAAAATAACCCAGCATTGGGTCAATTTTTAACCCAGCACGTGTTCTGTCAAATATTTACCCATTGTGGGTCAAAAATAACCCAGCCATTTTTAGAGTGTATCATGTCATCACTGCAAAATTATACTCCCATATATCATTTTATACCCTAATATATACATTTTTACATGGTGCCGGTGGAGGTGTTAATTTGTTGGTCAGGATGGGTTTGAGAATAGGTTGGTTTATTTAACAACCCAACATGTGTTCTGGCCAACATAATATAACACAGCATTTTAAAAGTGTATATTCAAAAAAATGTCCACGGGTTACTAATATGATTCTCATCCGGTTTGATTTTGCTTGGATTTTTGTGTGGGGAATCTTTTAGAGGTCACACTTCAGTGGAGCAGACAACACAGACCAGACAACACACAGACACGCAGTAGTTGAGCTGCATTAATGTGGCTGGATTAAGGGTGAGCGCCGCAGCTGCATTGAAAGTTTACAAGCTGCTCCTTCTGTTCTTTGATTAAACATTTCAGCTTGACTAAACACGGCCGTATGAAGAATCGTTTCCAACATACACAAACATACACAAGCACTCAGATCATTCAAAGGCCAGGCGCAAGCTCCCAACGTGAATCTAGATATAATCCAATCTTTTGATTTCTCAAGTAATCCACCCATGAAGCAGTTACAACAACTGAGAGGAACAACACATCAGTCTTCTTTTTCACATACATGTATCTGCCGCTACTAAATAAAAGAGCTACTGATGCGGTGTTACACACATAACTGCTCTGTCTTGAAAGAGGAGGGATCTAGTTTATATCAAAGCTCAGTGATTGGATTTGGCATGTATGATTGTGTCATGTTGAGATATCATGTGAAGAATGAAGATATTCAGGTTTTTGTCAAAGAAAGAACGAAATAATCAATCTTCCAAGTCTCGAATCTTGTCTCAATTTTTATTGACTTATTTAGATAAAAGTCCTCATTAAACCAAAAATGACGATTTGTGGTTTTCAGTCCATGTGTGTTATATACATTCATATTTATGCCAATGTACTCCTCAATGTTGACAAAATTAAGCAGACACATACTTTAAAGGACAAGTTCGGTATTTTACACTTAAAGCCCTGTTTTCAGATTGTTTATGATGAAATCGAACGGTTTTGACTGGAATTTCGACGTATGCGGGTGCCCCGAGAATTTTCGGGTGTTTCTTGAATCGCCTCCCACCTCCACAATGGGTCCATAGGTGCACTGGAACAATCCTTCCTAAAATGCTTTAAACTTTCATTTACAAAGACGTGAAACTCACCGAGTGGTCAGGGGTGTTCACTGATATGCTCACACAAAAATCGCTGCAAAAGATGCTTTCCAACAGGTTTTATCGTAGTTTTTGCCAACTCCATTGACTTGTATTAGATGTGCTGTGAGGTACGGTATTACTGCGCGCCGGGAAACCGTTTGTATTCTTGCAATTGGCAAAGGCGGATTATCGCCACCAACTGGGCTGGAGTGTTTATTATTCAAGCTCTCGGCGGAAGAATGTACGTGTGAGGCGTTTGGAAAAATAGGTCCACAAGTTTACAACGAATGCTAAAACAGCTGTTGGAAAGCATCTTTTGCAGCGATTTTTGTGTGAACATATCAGTGAACACCCCTGACCACTCAGTGAGTTTGACGTCTTTGTAAACGAATATTTAATGCGTTTTAGGAAGGATTGTTGCAGTGCACCTATGGACCTATTGTAGGGGTGGGAGGTGAAACAACAAACACCCCAAAATTCTCGGGGCAGCCGCATATGTCGAAATTTCAGTAGAAGCCGTTCTGTTTCATCATGGGCAGTCTGAGAGCAGGGCTTTAGGTGTGAAATACCGAACTTGTCCTTTAAACACCTTATTTAATCCTCTCTTTCAGGAAAACAGACCATTTTGTCCAATATCAATTAATTTAGCTTTCTCTCTTTTTATATTCTTCTGTTCTTATCATCTTCCTCTGTATCTCTCTCTTTTCCTCTTTGTAATGTCTCATTTTACATCCTTCCCTCCTCTATTGGAATTGTAATTGGTCAGATTTGGCAAGGGTTCTTCATGCCTGTCAGTTAGCCCAGACTGATGCAGACCAAACAGAACCACCAGAGGCTCCATACATCCAGGCTTCTGCTGGATGTCCTTGTTAGTCAATCAAAATGAATGAGCAGAAAAACCGCCTCAACTTAATTTCAAACTAAATTGCATTGTTGCCTCCCTCCTATCTCTGCTGCGTATTCATAGAATGCGCTGTCAAGCAAAAGAAAATGACGCGTCCCAGCGGGTCTCTCAGTGCTGGAAGCGGGTGTGATCTGAGATTCGTGTTTCCCCTCAGGCTGCTTGCATCCATGTTTGTTATTCCAGAGGGAGATGGCATCCACAATTTAGATGCTAAAGGCTTGGCCACACAAGCCCAGCAGCCAAGGGAAAATGCGCTGTTAATTGGACGAGTAAAACGTCTTTGTAAACACAGCAATCACATACAACAGCGATGTGATGTGACACGAACCGTGTCGTATGTAATGTAAATGTCTACATAGTAATTTAAACATCAATGCACATTTCATGTATACTGTCATTGGTTATTCACAGCCTGTGTTTTAGGCATCACTTGGGATCAAGTTCTGGATTGAAGAAAACGAGAATGAAACTGTCAAGACTGTTCAGAAAAAAGCTACACGTACAGTTTCAAGAACATCAGTCATTTCTGGTTAATGTGGTAAATGAGTTAGGATGGTGTGGTCTGGTGGTTAATGATCTGGGCTGAAAATCAAAAGGTTAATTAATGGAGTACACTTAAGGGATTTTCTTTGTAATAAGAGAACTGTAGGGTTATATTATTATGAATATGTTGAGGTAAGACCTTGATGAAAACACAGTACAACTTTAAGAAATTCAAAACATAATTTTTTAAAACTACTGTAAACTGCCAAACAATCTTGTTCTGAATTTCAGCAACTTTATTATGTGACACAGATTAATGCATTTGACACAAGAACGTCTGACTAAATACATTTACATGTCAATGGCTATGTTTACATGCACAAAATTTAGTCAATCCGACTAAATTTAATCCGAATGAATAATACGACAATACAGTTTACATCAGTGTTGTTTTCATCAACGATGACGATAACAATATGATTTTGTTAATGCACCTTTTTTTATGATGATAACGCGCCAATGACTAGCTAAAAATGGCTCTAAGGTGACTAAAACATGAAGAGACGCTTTTGAGTTTTCATTCACGAGACGAGATGGAACAAAAATGATTATAAGTCTGACGTTCACAATGCATGTCATTTCTGCCTATTTTGCGTTAAATCTGTCTGTTTTTAACATAAAAGTATCAGCAATGTTGCCGCTTCCTACCCTTGTTTTGGGTACGCCCACCACCCGGCTGCCGCCATGTCGCGCACGCGCACCAGATTTCATTCAACAACACCACACCTGCGGCTGTGGCGAGTTCGAAGGACCATGGCGGTGACGCCAATAAATGGGCTTGGTATTCGGAAAAGACTAAATTTATGGACATACTTTCAGTATAATCCATCAGAAAGAAAAACAGAATGCATATTGGGAGACAACGGTAAATGTGGCCACAAACTAGGTGGAAAGAAAACCACCAACCTCAAGCGGCACCTGAAGGCTCATCACGCTGATATTTTTTTAAAGGTAACTAACAAGTCACACTGTTAACATATCATATACATTCAATTTTCCTCGACAATCGGCTTGTGACACATTTCATGGTAAGCTTAAGGTTTTACATGTATCTACTTGTCAAACCTAAGCCCATTTCCAATACTTTCTACTCTGATTAAAATGTTCGCTCACTTAAAATGAAAAAATGTAGGTTGACAAAAATTTTTTTACATGCTACCAATTAAAGTACATTTTTAATGAAATCCAACTTTTACTTTTTACAGTGTATATGCAATCCAAACCTCCGTGGGGAATGAACCCTGCATTTGGGTTAAATTAGAGATTTAAACAAAGATTTAAAAAAAACAACAAAGGTTTAAAAAAAAACAGCATATGTAAAATTACAATCCAACCTGTTGGGTTTGTCCCTTTTGACCCAACGCTGGATTGAAAATAACCCAGCATTTTTAGAGGCAGTGTTGGCATTTGCCCATCATCTGCTTTATGATCGGCTCTATATTTGTTTAATTGCATTCAGCGTTGTTTGATTTCTATACCATATATTCACCTTTAAAATCATCAGCTCCCCTTGCAAAGATGATTTCATTGTCACAACAAGAGTCTTTGTTCGAACAATACGTATGTTATTATACCTACATCCTTTTCTTTTTGTCAATATGGAAAATAAATTCTGCCTTCTTTTTGCTTTTCTTCCATTTACTTTCAGACAAGAACTTTGAGCAAGAGCTTGACTCCTGTTGCTTGTTGCTTCTGAGAGCTGTCACCAGCTCATGCTCATCTCTGAAGCTGTCTAAGCTATCCAAACCTATTAAAGCGATCTTACACCCAAAAATGAAAATTCTGTCACCATTTACTCACCCATACGTCATTCCACACCATATGACTGTCTTTTTACAGTGCAGACAAAACAAGATGTGATGCAGAATATTACAGACTGACAGCCTCACCCTTCACTTTCATTGTATTTTTCAATACTGAAAATTCTGTCAATGATAATAGAATTTACAACTTTTCCCAACTTAATTGACAAAATTTTAAATGTAAAGATGCACCAGAGGTGACTGTTCTTGTCTCATCATGAACTTAAATCATAATCACAAGCAGCCAGGTTTGCTTTACTGCTCTGTCTGCTTCTTTCATTCTCTTCTTACTTTTTGAGATCTCACACATGACAGTGAAGAATGTCAAATCCTAAAAAGGGGGAAAAATTGAAAACTTTAAAGGGCAAATGGATTTCTTCGGAAAAGCTGTACTGGAACAGATCAATAAATGTGCCCATACACACATTTGCTCATGCCATTATTAGACCCTTGTAAATCTGTGTCTTTTGTTTCAAATGAACTGCTTCAAACTAATAAATGTTCAGTTCTATAGTTTGGCTGCGCTTGGTTAATATAATACGTGGGGTAAAAATCACTGTTGGCTGGCACATACTTGCTTTGAATCCATTCCTTGAGTTTTCATTATTCACTTTTTACAATTAAAACATGCAAAAAACTGCTATAATTCCTGTTAGTAATGTTTTAAGCAGGTAATTTGTATTTAGTTAAATGTTAATTTAAGACCCAGAATAGATCTATCTTGCTAATTGCATACACTATAACTAAACCCCTTATTTAAACCACCAACAGACATGTGCAACAGGTTATCCGGGCTTTATAAATGAGAAAAGCATGTACTTTTCTAACTCCGGTAAAGAGATGCTGTGTTCTAGTGAAGACTGGAGCCATGTTGTGCGGAAGTACAGACTGATTACAGGCTTGTGCTAATGCTCGGTACATTACAGCATGCATGCACAGTAGGTGGAACCAGCAAATTATCAGCCTCCAATTGAACTCTCTGTGACGACCAGGGTAGATTTGAGTGGTATGAATGTTAATGGAAAAAATAATAGGACTGAAAAATGGGAAAAGGAAAAAATGAAATGATGCACACGGAAGCCTATGACTCAAATCAAAAGAACGCTAAGAAATAAAGATTATAATATTCAAGCATTTCATCCAACTCTGAGAGTCCAAATCACTGCATGTGCTGTTAACTTATGATTTCAGTATTGACTAAGTCTTTGGTTATTAGTGATAGGAAAATGGTAAGTCTTTATTGCCATTTTGCTGTTTACAGGAGATGACAGAAGGCTTTTTGGGGATTTGAGATTTCTGGATGCTTTGTAAAATTTTAATTTGTCTGTCTACAGTATGCAACAGAACTGTGGGCATTAAATACGAATTAACCAAATTTATTAATACAATAAAATATAAAATATTAATTTATGTTGTTTAACACTGTGGCTCTGGAAAGCCTATAGTATATATTTTTAACTAAATCAACTCAAGAAGCGTTATTGTAATTTCAACCATATATAGCCTATCAGTGCACTAAAATAAGATGACATTTCACCAGGACCATGGGGCTAAACTACATAAGATAACACAAAGCTAAGGACTAAAAAGTACATGTTTAACCTCGCCACATAAACTGCAAGTGTAACCTAGTGCAGTGGTTTTCAAACTGGGGGGCCGCGAGATGGTGCCGGGGGGCCCCAGTTTTATGACATTTTATGAACAAATTTTTTTATTAAAATGTTGTGTTTTAGAACAGTTTTTTGTCACAAATTTTCTTTGGGGGGCCGCGAAGGAATGCACCGTACACAAGGGGGGCCACACGCTGAAAAAGTTTGGGAACCACTGACCTAGTGCAACCAGTGCCAGACAAGAGACAGAAGACAACAAATTAAATAGTGCCTCTTCTAAAAGAGTTGGTGGTCATTTCAGAAAACAAAAATGGCAATGCTAATCTAAATTTCATCAGGAACCCATGACGATTATCCTTCAGTGCTGGCCTACAAATTAACATCATAACATATCTATATAATTGCTTGAGGTCCAATGGAGATATGATTTTGTCAGGGGATGACAGAGGGTTTGGATATTCATATAATTAAAAGGTGACGAACACTTGGCACTACAGTACTGTGTTTTAGTGAATAAATTGTATTCATGGTAACAGGGCATATAAAAATGAGAAGAAAGGCTACAGTTGCTAACTTCACCATTCTGTTGCAATTAAGTGAACCTGCATTCTGTTCCGTACCCCGTGGACATTTTCATGGACGCAGCTGTGCCCGCTGAGACGCCTGGGGCAAAAGAATGTCCCTTTCCAATCCAGCATGTGGATACTTGAGAAAACGGCCATTTTGCTAAAGACCAGAATAAGACAAGCATATAGAGAGCTAACTCAATGGTCAAACAGTAAGGTTAAGGCTCATGATGATCTGTATTTGACAGTCTGAAAGCGCATTGTCAAGTAGAAAACAAAACAGTTGTATACGCTCACCTAAAGGATTATTAGGAACACCTGGTCAATTTCTCATTAATGCAATTATCTAATCAACCAATCACGTGGCAGTTGCTTCAATGCATTTAGGGATGTGGTCCTGGTCAAGACAATCTCCTGAACTCCAAACTGAATGTCAGAATTTTCACGCACAACCATTTCTAGGATTTACAAAGAATGGTGTGAAAAGGAAAAACCTTCAGTATGCGGTATGAGGTCAGAAAAGAATGGGCCGACTGATTCAAGCTGATAGAACAGCAACTTTGACTGAAACAACCACTCGTTACAACCGAGGTATGCAGCAAAGCATTTGTGAAGCCACAACACGCACAACCTTGAGGCGGATGGGCTACAACAACAGAAGACCCCACCGGGTACCACTCATCTCCACTACAAATAGGAAAAAGAGGCTACAATTTACCTGTGCTCACAAATATTGGACAGTTGAAGACTGGAAAAATGTTTCCTGGCCTTATGAGTCTCGATTTCTGTTGAGACATTCAGATGGTAGAGTCAGAATTTGGCGTAAACAGAATGAGAACATGGATCCATCATGCCTTGTTACCACTGTGCAGGCTGGTGGTGGTGGTGTAATGTGTGGGGGATGTTTTCTTGGCACACTTTAGGCCTCTTAGTGCCAATTGGGCATCGTTTAAATGCCACGGCCTACCTGAGCATTGTTTCTGACCATGTCCATCCCTTTCTTGAACATGACAATGAGATCACTGTACTAAAATGGCCCCCACAGTCACATACTGCAAGATGCTATCCTATCAATATGTGACAACATTTGTAAAGAATACCTCCAGCACCTTGTTGAATCAATGCCACGTAGAATTAAGGCAGTTCTGAAGGCGAAAGGGGGTCAAACACAGTATTAGTTTGGTGTTCCTAATAATCCTGTAGGTGAGTGTATACTTGGGCTGGGGATTATAACACATCTCAATTTAAACCCAAATCCGAATGTAGTGGACAGGGGATAGGCCTTAAATCTGTGTTTATAAAGTGTTTTGAGTAGACCCACACTCGCTTACACACAATCCTCCCTCCCACTGTGGAAAGGATGCTTTTGTTTACGGTTTGATCTGACAGAGATATAATGATTTCATTGGCCTCAGCAGGCAGTATTACTGCTTGTCAACACAGATTAGGTCATTAAAAATAAAGCTCGCCCAAACAGCAAGACCTACAGGTGCATAACACACACACGCAGAACAGCACACAGCAGGGAACCAGCTTTCCTGTGTGTTTATTTGAAATGAGACACACTATATAGCTACTGTATATGCTAGCATTCTTTCTCTAAGCCACATAATATTACTCAGACTAACAAAATGATCAAATCAGCAAAGAGCAAAGTGTATTTAGAAGTTGTGAAAACATTGTATGATATTTTAATTTCCAGCAGCGAATCTAATTCTGGTTAAATGTTGGTCTATAAGACTTTTTGCCAGGTGAAAATCTTATATCTGATCACCGCAGAAAATTAACAGCACAACTCTTCTCAGGAAAATGTATGATTTAAAGTGTTATTCATACTCATAGCCCAGCTTGTACAGGATTAATGTTTAATATTCAGGTTTACGGGTTTGTAAAAATCTCCAACCTTAACAAATGACCACTATTCAATAGTTACATTATACCCTGCAGGCGCCTATGACTGCTTTGCTGAAGTTTTTTCTTGATTTTAAAGTGTTCCTGAAAATAGCATGAATGTGTCACATAATGTAACATGTGATGCTTTGCATCAGATTATGTCCTATTTGTAAAAGCACAGCAGTATTTTTAAGTATTCAGCAAGTGCTGATTTAACATGAAGCCAGCAAACTTGTAGTGAAAGCAGGGATTCCTTTGATGATCCCAGAGCTATGCATCAACCAGAATCTTTAAAAATGTATAACATACACACCTAAAAATGGTTATGAATTTGAAGATCAAGCGATTTCTGGTTTGTCTCCTCTTCAAAGGGCCACGTGCTATGCATAGAGTCCTGGGCATTACGAAGACATTGATCTGTTTAAATGGGACATTTCACAAGACTTTTTAAAAATGTAAAATAAATCTTTAGTGTACCCAGAGTACATTTATGAAGTTCTAGCTCAAAAAAACCCATAGATAATTTATTATAGCATCTTAAAGTTGGCACTTTATAGGTGTGAGCAAAAATGGGACGTTTTGTCCTTTTGAATGCAAATATGCTGATCTCTGCTCTAAATGGCAGTACCATGGTTGGAAAGTGCAGATTAAGGGGCGGTAATATCCCCTTCTGACATCACAGGGGGAGCCAAATTTCAATTACCTATTTTTCACATGCTTGCAGAGAATGATTTACTAAAACTAAGATACTGGGTTGATCTTTTTCAGATTTAGGTTGATAAAAAGCACTGGGGAACCAATTATAGCACTTAAACCTGGAAAAAGTCAGATTTTCATTTTCACTTTAATTACCAGTCTCTGAGAGGGAGGGGGTGAGATACTGTAACCCAGCCAGGTCACAACACTTCAGAGTCATTCAGTCAAGGAATGATCATGGGATAATCACACAGAAGTAAAAGAAAAGTTTCACTAAAAACTTAATGGCAAGTGTATATTTCACCTGAAATAAAAAAAAAAAAAACAGGGAAAAGCCACACACTATGTGAGAGTCTATGTAGCATGATAATGTTTCCAGTGCCCTATTCGGACGGGATTAGTTTTACAGGGGTAGATGGCCACAGGACGTCAGGACGTCTTTAAAATTGGTGGTCAATTTGCACGGAATTAGAAATCTCAGTAAAATATTCAGAAGTGGGAGGGGTAACTCGATTACGCAGGGCGTCACCTCCTCGTTGTCGTCACGTGCACATTATGTTGCTTCCTGATATCACATGTGCAAACATGACGCTGACAAGAAAATCGCAGTCGGACCAGGGAAAAACATTGTGTTTAATTCGGTTTGGTGAAAACTTCTGTTTCAGAAACAATTTGGTGCCTCTGAGAAGCGATTTTTACTTTTTTTTAAGTCTTTGTCGTGGTATGCATGAACTGACTTGCTACGGACAGCCTAGAACGCAAGTGAATGCTTTTTAAACCTCCTTTATTTTTACAAATTTTTTTTGTTGTTTGCACCATACTACTTAATTCTGTGTAACTGGAACCTGTTGTACACAAACATGGACAATTACACTGCTTCATGTTCAAAGAAAAAAAAATGGTTATTAAATTTATTGGTTCTTTCTAACCTCAAAATAGCTGGAAGAAATCTGAAAAAAAAAGACAAACCAAAACTCAGGTCTTATGAGGTCTATATTTGAACAAACTGCGCGAAATTACAGAAAATGACGAAATTTAAGTGTATATTTACCAATGGTCTATTCACACGGGATTAGTATTACCCTAGGTCATTTCTCTGAACCTTTTTATTCGCCGTAATCTTTAATAACATTGTCCGTAATGATTCCTGACATGGAGCATTCGGACGGGACTAAAATCACAACAAAGCTCTGATAAAAATGGCCAATCCCGTCTGATTACTCAAGACTTTACAAACCTTACAGAGTTTAAGCGACTATAGTGGCAATTTATCTACACTTAAAGTTCCTGTAAATTGTTTCTAAACACATTATAAATGTTAGAAATGTATTGCCTAAACATGCCAAAAAGACTGTAAACAATGATTTGCAGAGTTAGGTCGTTAAACAGTTTTTTTTACATTTCTGTGTATTTTTTTTAGGCGGGCCTTAAATGGTGGCTCGATGAAGCACTTAAGCCACCGTGCATGGCACCACCCCCGAACACAATTGCAGGCATCCATTCAGGTTGTAGTAGTATTGGAAAGTTGAGATAAACGGCAGCTTTCCCGCTAGTGGGCGTGGTTTCAGCGCCGACAGCGGACACGCCCCCACCGCTTAAAAGCAGAGAATGCTGCCTATTTTATTTACTTGCCATTTTTCCGTCATTTGAATTTGGTTGGGTTGTTATATTAACACATTTTTCTGTGGGGTGACAACCTGTGAAGACATTTAATATCTGACTTTACAGGGACAGTATAACAAACCTTCAAAAATTATGTGCACAAATAATGTGTAAAATATCATGATACATTTTTTGTTGTTGTTGTTTCAATCATAATTAAACCCAGACAAATGTGTATACGGTATACGGTATGTATCGTGTATACACACTATGTATTCGTATAGCTCAGATCATGGGTTTAATTCCCATGTAACACACATAGAGATCAAATGTGTAGCTTGAATGCACCGTCGCTATGGATAAATGTATAGGTCATGTAAATGTGCTTATTTTAAGTGTTTAGCTACAACAGGAAAAAGCTGCATTTTCATCTGGCATTACAAACAGCCCCTCAGGTTCAAAAGGACTGCAACACCAGAACTTGGATTTGTTAAAATATCCGGACCCTTCTGTTTATATTTAAGAAACACCGAAGGGAATGTGCAAGTGATTGGAATCTACCCAAAATGTAAGTGACACCTGCAATACAGTTCTGCATTCCTGCTCGGTGCAGAGAGACAGATAATTACTACATAATTACATGCAACATGAGCCATTAAAATATCAGATAAAAACACAATTATGCGAGCGTATCATAATGAGAATTCAATCAAATGGTGCAAGACGCGAAATGATTGGAGCACAGTCATGTCTTTCCCTCCATTTTGTGTCACATATGTTGTCCCACATTGTACCATCTGGCAGTCAGTATCATCACGACCACCCAGACAATTTCACGAAGAGACACTTCCAGTCCTTATTTCTAGCATATAATTGCTCCGCCGACTGAATGTAAACTAGTCAATCATTTCACACATCTGATACACAATTTGGTGGAGCGCTGGTGTTCATTTTTTTGTGAAAACAAAGTTAAACTGCAAACGTGCTTGGAAATCAAGCAGTTTGAAGAAAAAAGACATTTCGAAAAAAATGTGCTTGAATTTAAGAATATTTGATTTACTAAGAACAAATTGCAGTGCTATGTGTTGTAAATGGGCGTTCTGGGGAAGTTCTGGGGAAAATTATGCAAGCCGAGTCTTTTGGGACATCAGATAGTCTCAAAGGATTCGGCTCTTTCGATTCAAGAACATGTAATCCATGGAATTTAAAATCATTTGCAGCTCGATTCAGTGAATGTAAGTATAAGCTCACGGCAGCTAACCGGGCATGAATAGCTAAAGCAGGATGTGGGCTGGGACAACAAAATTTTGATTCTTCTATTTCCCAAAAGATCGAAAAATAAAAGACTCAGATTAAAGCTTGCTGGCATTAGAGGAAATACAGCCTCCATAAGTGTTTGTTTAACGAGCTCCAGTGAAGAAAGAACCAAAAGCAAAAATCAATCCCATCCTTCCTTTTGCTAATGGGACATTCTCCATTCTACCGAGCCGGCAAAGCATTTCTGGCATTCAGGCCCAGCTGGAGAAGCCCCGGGGTCCTTTGGGGCTGAGGAGGACTGGGCCTGAGGCACACAGCTGGGGTGGGAGTCCCAGGATTGGAGGTCTGCTGAGGAAGGTTTGACATCCCGCTATCACTCAGCGGGACAACAGTCTGTTCAGCAAGCAGTGATATGAATTATTAAGTGTTATCTGGGTACGGGTGAAGGAGGAGATGGGTGGGAAAGGCTAACCCGAAGCATGATCACCCTCAGTGGGTAGCCAAGAGTCATGGGATGCCAACCCACCAAAGACTGCAATCTAAGAGTTAAGTACCCTAAAAACCATTCTTGGCACCTCTTCTTACTTCATAATATTAAAAAAACAAGTCACGTCCTTACTTATTTTTGCAAAAAGTGATGCATATATAAAAATTTGTTTTGGGGGTGGCTGCTTTGCTAACAGAAAAAAACATACTCTTAAGTATTTAAAACTAACAGTTTATGGCTAAATTAAAATCTATTAATTCTGCCCAAGGCTTGACACATTCAATATTAATTTGATATAAACATAACCAGTAGGGTGCTATTTGGTACACTACAGTAATTTAAGCAGCCAGTTAACCGCATAAAATCTAAAGGATTAACATCCTGACATTGACCGTGACGTCCATGGCATATTGCATTACACCAGACGAATGTTGTTCAAAACCAAAAATGGCCCAGAGCAGAGACTTTCTAATGCAAGGCCTCATTAATAAATAAAAACAGCCTGCCGTTTCCACCCCCCTGCGTGAAATGATCTAGAGATGCTTTGGTACATCACCACTGCGGTTCCCTGGAGGACAAAACGCATTATCTAAGCTGGGCAAAAGTGTGTCCATACACTTGTACCGTAGCACAGGTTTCTCTTAAATATTTACACGTGTAAATGCACATCGTAAACATGCCCACCTATCTTTCTAGGAGTGCAAAAAGAGATGAACAAACTGCCATATTGATACAGCCTAGATTATCATAAAACCTGTGGTGTCCAAACAGACAACCAACAGGTTTCATAATAAAAATGTGAAAATAGCAAAAATAGCGACAATATCTTCTTGCTAGGTCGTTTTGTTATTTTCTTTAAATCGACTTCGGGATGTTTTCTGCTGTGGTGGGAAAGCAGCAATGACATGATACCAATTAGGAGAACACAAGATGTGTATAGTGTGTAAAATAATGGCCACATGCTGACAGGGCCAAGACTCCACTGCACAGCCGAATGAGAGGTAAACACCACAGGGACAAAGGGCTCAGAAATGTGAAAGAGAAAGAGATAGTAAGATCCTTCACCTCTGCTGTGAAGCAGGTGTCGTGGTTCCCCTCAGCCAGAAGAACCGTCACTATAAAGAGCCAAGAGACCATCAGACGTTCAAGTAGAGGTCTTGTCAAGATGCCTGTGGGGACTCTGCAATACATAAGACACATAAGAATATTGGAAACTGTATTCCTAAATTTGAAGGAATATACTGTTACACAGCTAGACTTTTGACCAACGGTATGAAGTTTGGTTCTTTGTGTTTTTCTGGCAAAGAACCACTCGATAAGACAAGACGGGACTCTGAGCAAATCAATTTTTTTATTTTTACATTGACCTTTAAGGGCAAAAAGGGTGCAGCAGTCTTGCAACAGTTGTTTAAACAACACAGATAAAGTCAGAAAAGTGTGTAGTTTATATTAAAGTCTGTAGTCAGAATTCTAGTAAAAACTATATACAGACTGTAAAATTTTGCACTTAAATTTCTAAGTATAATCAACTTGTATTCAAGTCATTTTGACTTTTATTTTTATCTTGGCTAGTAATAAGTAAGCATACTTACCAAAAAGCTGAAATAAATTAAAGAGATAGTTCACCCAAAAATGAAAATAATATCATGAATGACTTACCCTCATGTCGTTCCAAACTCGTAAGACCCCGTTCATCTTCAGAACACAGTTTAAGATGTGTTAGATTTAGTCTGAGAGCTTGCCGACCCTTCATTGAAAATCTACGTACGGTATACTGTTCATGTCCAGAAAGGTATTAAAACATCATCAAAGTAGTCCATGTGACATCAGTGGGTCAGTTAGAATGTGTTAATGCATCGAAAATACATTTTGGTCTAAAAATTACGACTTTATTCAGCATTGTCTTCTTTTCCGGTTCTGTGTGAAGTGCATGCGCGAGACTAAAGTCAACTGACTGCAGTGATGCGGCTGACATACGACACGGCTGACGTGTCAACTGGCCCCAGCTGTTTTTTTTGTGTGCCCGAGCTTCGTTTACAGTCTGGGGGCGACTCATGCTGTAAGTTTGAAAAAAAAAACTACGCAAACATGTCTGAGGATATCACATCATCCACGTCACTGCAGTCACGTGACTGCAGTGTCGTGCATGCGCTTCACAACAGACGCCGAAGAGAAGACAATGGTGCATAAAGTCATAATTTTTGTTCTTTTTGGACCAAAATGTATCTTCGATGCTTCAACACATTCTGACTGACCTACTGATGTCACATGGACTACTTTGATGATGTTTTATTAACTTTGTGGACATGGACAGTATACCGTACATAGATTTCCAATGAAGGGTCAACAAGCCCTCGGACTAAATATAAAACATCTTAAACTGTCTTCCGAAGATGAACGGAGGTCTTACGAGTTTGAAATGACATGAGGGTGAGTCATTAATGGCATTATTTTCATTTTTGGGTGAACTATCCCTTCAAGCTAATTTAACTTTATTGTATAAGTTACAGCAATTCATCATTAGTCAAGCTTTAAAAAATTCAAGTTGAAATAACTCCAAGTTGATTTTTTTATGTGTGCAAAAATACCGCCATTTTACGGTGCAGTTAATCTCAATGATATCCTTTTTAAACCCGACCAAGTGCCTCAAACGAAATCTTTAAATCTTTTAACATTTGATAGTTTAAAGCTGTCAAATTCAATGACTGCTTTTTCTTTAGAAGTGCTTATTGCAGCCCTGCAGCTTTTAAACATTACTTGTCACACCTGTGAGACTGACAAAGACCTTGTCGAAACATACATAAGAAAATTTCAGCAACACATTCATGAATTATTTTGAGGGTTATAATGAATAACCATTTTGCAGAAGCTTTTCAGGATCCTCAGTGGGCAGCTCCTATTACATTCATTGAGTAGATGTCATAAGATCAAATCAACAAGGTGTTTATTCGCATAAAACGAGTCTAAACAGGTGCATCTGTCTAATCGAACACAATTGGACTGAGAGGTACTGAAGATGCTTCTCTGCCCCTTTGCTGCCGAGCACATGCTATCGCTTATTTCCATCTCTCCGCGTCACAGCTGAATGGTCCTGTCGGGCAGGAAGCCTGAACCCACTTGCCTGCAGCCCTGTGTGTGCTGACCTCCCCCTCCCCAGCTGCCATCTCTGCTACACTGCCTCCATTAGGACAACTTTAAGTACATCGACCGGAGTCGATTACTGTGCCCCATACAATTTCTTTCCAAGCGTTCTCTATCCTGCTCTTCGAGTTTGCATTTTGGAAGTAGAGAAGTGCACATTTCAATATTTTCAAAATGAACTGGGTTGCCTCTACCAGTAATTTGGGTGTTTTTTATATGCCATTTACAAATTACGCAGGAGAATCAAAATAAGGTGAAATGCACCACCAACTACGTCCACACATCGTACATAAAGATAAATAGAAATAAATAGAAACACTGTAAACAATTTGTTGTAATTATGCAGCTGGTTGCCAGGAACTTACTGTAGAAGATGAAGACTGCAAATGTTTCATGTTCATTTAACTTTGAACAAACATTTGCCAGTAAATAACATAAATGTAAAATCTACAGTACAGTAAGTTACTGGCAACTATACCCAGTAATACTGTAATTTCTACAGAATTTTTTTTACAGTGAAGATTCTAAGATTTCTGAGACAGTCTTTGCAACTTTGTCTGTCACTTTACAGTTCAAAATACATACTGCGGGGGTCATACTATCTATAGTTTGGGGTCAGCATCTGAATTGACAAAATTCTGTTCTCATTCTGTGTTATAACGCATGGAGGCGAGTCAGTGGCTCATATCCAGGGAATGACCCCGACCTTTGGTATCCTGTTGGGTCACAGAGGTACAGAGTTGGGCGTGTAGGTGTTTAATGTCCAAGCCCCTGCAAGAGTGCTGGAGGGTTAATGAAAGCTTTGATATTCTTGGGGAGTACACGCCAGATGGGAGTCAATAGACTTTAATTAACATCACATGGAAGCACACAAGCCTGCAATCACACAGAGTCTTGCTGAGTGGCTAATGCTTCTCGTAAATATTTAAATAAACAGTCTTACAAATACTAAAAATTCTGTCGTTATGTACCCAATAATGTTGTTTCAAACCCATATTACTGTACTTTCTGCAATTGTCCACTCAATTTTAGAAACATTATTGACCACAAAGTTAAAAATAAGACAAACATATCAACTTAATACAACACATAAGACAAAACAAAAATAAGACAAAACATAAGACAAACAACTCATAACAAGAGTTTAGAAAGAACAATTAAATTAATAAAAAAACATACACTACCGTTCAAGTGTTACAACACATAAAAATCTTTTAATTGAAATGAATCGAATGAAGGTGTATGCTTAAATGTTCAAAATTACGGTAACACTTTACAATAAGTGTGTATTTGTTAATATTAATAAATAAATAAGCTAACAGAATATAGCGATATAGTTTTTAAGCCTTTATTTAATGAAATAGATAATTGTGCAATAACTAATGTTAAAAGTTACAACTTTTCATTTTATAAATGTATTAATAGATACTAAAATCAACATGAACTAAGATTAATAAATGTTGCAGAAGCATTGCTTATTGTTAGTTCATGTAACTTTATGCATAAACTAATGTAAACAAATACAACATTATTGTAAAATGGGTAACACTTTACAATAACTACATGCTATGAATTATTAGTTACTTATTAGTAAATAGTTTTAATACATAATTTATAAACCTTTGTCCCTACAACAATAGACATAAGAAGTTTATAAATACAGCTTCAAATGCTTTCTTCATGAGTTTATCAGAATATGTAAAAAGTGATTTTTTTTTAAATAATAAATTGACCATTAATAAAGTATAAAAATACAAGTATAAAAACACATAGATATTCTAAGAAATCATAATTAAGGCATTTATATAGCTGTATTAATAAACTACTTACTAGTGTCTATTAATGTAGAGATACTGCTTTATAAATGATAAATGAACTATGATTCAAAGCATGCAGTTAATTTCTGTAACATTTTAAAATAAGGTCGTATTAGTTAATGCATAAACATGAACAAACAATAAGCAATATAGTTTTGTAGCACGTATTAATTCTTGTTAATTTTTGTTGATACAGTTATTCGTGTTGAATGTTGTTAATGGTGCATTAATTAATGTTAACAGTTACAACACTTCATTTTATAAATGTATTAGTAAATGCTGAAATGAACATAAACTAAGATTAATAATTGCTGCATTGTTCATTTTTTTCATGTTAGCTAATGCATTTACTAATTGTTAACATATGCAACCTTATTGAAAATTTTATATATATATAATATATATATAATTTATACATTTTTTTAAATGAATGACTTGAACTGAATATTGAAGATAAAACAGCCAATACAAGCATCTCAGGGTAAAACCTCAAGAAGCTGCTTGATAAAATGCAAAGAGTACATTTCTGCAAACTATAAGGGTGACTACACTGAATATGATATAATGCAATATAGTGATTTATTTTGAAAGATTTTGGTCTCTACATAATCTACCCATTCTCACCGAGATGCGTACAAATGACACAAAGTGTGATTATCGTGCAATAGATATTCCAAATTCCGCTTTTGCGTGCATATGATACACCAGTCCTTCTCATTCATTTGTAAGTCATTTTATTCATTAAATAAAATGACACGAAACGATTCGCCATATAAGTGAATGGGAAGGACTGGCGTATCATATGCACGCAAAAGCGGAATTTGGCGTATCTATTGCACGATAATCACACTGCATGTGACTTTCTGTACGCTTACTGGTTGACATAATTGCTATAGTTGCATTAAAGGGACACTCCACTTTAAAAAAAAATAGGCTTATTTCTCAGCTTTTCTAAAGATAAATATTTGTTTTTTACTGTTTTGGAATCCATTTAGCTAATCTCCGGGTCTGGCGGTACCACTTTTAGCATAGCTTAGCATAATCCATTGAATCTGATTAGACCATTAGCATCACCCTAAAAAGTGGAGTGTCCCTTTAAGTGCCATAAAGTGTTCTAAAACTTTGAATGATAGTGAAAATATAAAATACAACAAGTATGTTATGATATACATGTATGGCTTTAATATTCTAATACCACCCAAAAAAAGCCACCTGGTGCTAATTTTTAGTGGCCGTTGTTGCCTCTGTAAGGATAATACTCAAAATGCCTCTGCATATATAATGTATATAAATGTATATGTGTTTTGATTGTTATAATGCCTGATAAACTGTAAATGTAAGCAGAGCCCAGGTCCCCTGCCAGACCACATCAAGAGCAACAAGTTTATGCTTAAAGAGTTACAGTGTCATTCCAAAGCCGTTTCATCCTCTACACAACTGTAGAAAACACAATTCTCCTTCACTCGCTTAGCTGTGAAAGGACACGTGTAGGAATGTGGAGGAAACGAAGGAGGAGGAAACATTCATAAAGATACATTCATTATTGATCAAACAGGCTTTTCATGTGTCACGTTTAGTTGTGAATGCAAACGCTCCTGTATTGTGGAAAAGATGTTGAGTGCCCATCCTAACATGACTTGTGAAGAACATCAATGATGTCAGGCATGTTGCCCTAAAGTGGAAAATGAGTTGTGGGGCGAACGCTCCATTTTGGCTTTAGCTTTTGCAGCTAAAGCAAACATCACCATCAAAGCTGGCCCGCTTTGATCAAGCCTTCAAAGACCCTGCCATCAAAGTCTATCAAGATGGCAATTGGCAAGAGAAATTTTCCCCTCTAGTAACATAACGCCACACACAACACAAATTAAATTGGAACACCATTTGCTCATTTCTCATATAATAGCTGCAGTTTGGGCATTCAGACAATACAGAAAGTGCTGGAAAGGGTAACCGTGGGCTAAATTACCCTTCGGACACTGAATTGTAATTGCATACGATGATCATGTACTTAATATGTTGTCACCATTTAGGGCTGGTGAGGAGTCCCAGCTGTTTTCCCAAACCACAAGCTCGGTCCAATTGCCTTCCATGGCCTTGCGTAGAATAGACTAATGGTTCAGGCAAGGGACAAATTTAGACTTTTCTATCTGAGTGGAAGCAAATGTCTAACCTAAATAGTGCAGGTTTAAGTGAAATGTAATGAAAAGTGCAGGGTGAGGGATGGTCTCTTTAAATAAGCATAGGCATCAATAAGTGACACCCTCACACAGCCAGTGTTTGTTCTAAAGGAGACAAATTTGCATGTGTCCGCAGCCCTTGATGAAATATGAAAACGATGTCACCCAAGGCACCATCATCAGCCTGCTTTAGAATGAACAAGAAGGAAAGAGAGACTGTGTGTGTGTGTGTGTGTGTGTGTGTGTGTGTGTGTGTGTGTGTGTGTGTGTGTGTGTTTCTTTGGTGGCCTTGTGCCATCTACATAAGAATGTATCTCAACCTGAGAGATCTCTTTGCAGAAATTAATGATCTCGGGAATACATAATGGAACCGAAGTCGTCAGATAGAGCTTTTTTTTAATCATTTCAGTCATACCTTTTTCTGATTTTTTAATCATCCCTTTGCACTTAGTGAGATATTAAATGTGTTTTAGTACCCTCGAGCATCTTAACACCTATCCATTTGTTTAAAGTATTGATTTCCCAACTTGAACTGCCTGAGTCATTGGACGTGGAGAGGAATATAATCAAACGAAAGGAAAGCAGATTAAAAACAGATAGAAGATGCTGAATGCTGTTGTGACATACAAAATAGGTCAGTGTTGTTCTGCAAATGTCCAGGTTAACTATACTGTATGATGAGTAAACAAATACTAATAAAAAGAATATATTTGAAAACAATATAAATATATAAACTTAGTTTGTAACTTGATTCTGATTGTCCAGTCACGACATTTGCAAGTTTGTTTTTCCAAGATAACAACTGCTTAAAACTAAGTAAAACATGGTAAATGATGCTGCATATCATTTTGACAGGTACAGTATAATATTACACCAAAATAAAATATAAATATTTCTTAACATACATGACATTATATTTACAAATAATGAAACCATATAATGTGTTTTCCAATTAAATGATATTTCAAATCAATATTCAATTTCCTTTACCTTACTTATGGGGTAAATAGCCGTGTAATGAGCGAGTTAAACGATTAGTCAATTTTCTTTAAAAAATCCAGATAATTTACTCACCACCATGTCATCCAAAATGTTGATGTCTTTCTTTGTTCAGTCAAGAAGAAATTATGTTTTTTGAGGAAAACATTCCAGGATTTTTATAATTTTAATGGACTTTAATGGACCCCAACACTTAACAGTTTTAATGCAGTTAAAAATTGCAGTTTCAAAGGACTTGATCACAAACGAGGCATAATGGTCTTATCTAGCGAAACGATTGTTAGTTTTGACAAGAAAAATAAAAAATATGCACTTTTACTGCGCGTCACAGGACCGGAGGAAGACGAGAAGTTGTGGTTTAAAAGTGCATATTTGTTCTTTTTCTTGTCAAAAATGACAATCGTTTCGCTAGATAAGACCCTTATGCCTCATTTGTGATCATTTAGAGTCCTTTGAAACTCAGTTGAAACTGCAATTTAAACTGCATTTAAACTGTTAAGTGTTGGGGTCCACTAAAGTCCATTAAAATGAGAAAAATCCTGGAATGTTTTCCACTAAAAACCTAATTTCTTCTCGAATGAACAAAGAAAGACATCAACATTTTGGATGACATGGTGGTGAGTAAATTATCTGGATTTTTTTAAAGCAACACTATGTAGTTTCCATGTAAAAATGACTTACAGCTCCCCCATTTGGTTGAAAAGCGCAACAGTGCCTGGTTTCAGACACTCTTCTGCAGGCAGGGGGAGGAGCGGGGCTGTGTGCTCTACCCTCCACCAACACTTTCAGAGTGTGCTTGTAGCAGCTAGGAGGCTGCTCAGGTTGCAGCAACAGTACAATTTGTCCAGTTAAAAGTTGTTCTATCACTGAAATAATTTTAGAAACATTATTTAAAGGTAAAAAACTACATAGTGTTGCTTTAAGAAAATTGACTAATCCTTTAATGTACAAGCAGCCAGCTTATTTCTGCGATACCAATTGCAAATGAAAATCACCAGTGTTAAAATACACTGCTCATGTTTATATGAGTACCACCAGACCTGGTTTGATTGGGGTTGATTGGGGTTGGAGGTGAACTCTGCAGGAAAGTAGATCTCCAGGAACAGGGTTGGTGACCGCTGGTCTAGTGCATGGGATTTAATATGTTCCTCACATGGCCAATTCAAGTTTGAAGCATTTCATGTCATATCTTGGCTTTGTGTTTAAACAGGATGCAGGTTAACAAGCCATTGCTCTCATAAAACATCAGTGTATATCCACGCAAACAAGATAGCTCAAGGCTGAACACACAGAAAAACAACAGTGGAAAATATAAACGTTTTATCCACAAATCCATGAATAGGAAAGTGACCTTGTTTCACCAGGAGTGTATCTTAGAGTTCAGTTTCACACAAATCCTGTAACACCTGCAGAAAGATAACTGTTAGTATTGCATCTCGATTCATTCCCACATTTTTATGATCTTCCATGCATCTCAATTCATCACTTAAACATATAAGTTGAACAAAAAAAAAACCCCGTAATTTTGTAGGTGTTACCAATTGAAGTAATTTAAATTTTCATGTGTTGATCCAACTTCTCACTTTTTACAGTGTACCATTTCTGACACGGTGACTTCTCTTTTCAAGGGCGCTCAATGCGAAATTCATCACAACATGTATGTAGCCCATCATGTGTGTGGTTCCTTTTTTCAAAATATGTGTTCTGCGCATCAAGAGATCCTGTGTGCATCACGTGTCTTGTCAAAATAAGTGCCTGCTGCAAACACATCTAAATGGTTTATGATAAAAGAGACGCTCGCGTTTGCCAGATACTCGCATAAACTCATGCGTAATCAGAGTTTACTGTTAAGGGAGTGTCTTGCATGTATTTTGTGAACATGAGCATCTCTTTTATCATAAGCGGTTTTGACGCGTGTGCAGCAGGCACTTATTTTGACAAAACACGTGATGCACATTGATGCACACGACACTCCGAACACTTATTTTGAATTAGCGCCCTTCGGATGAGCAGTTACGGGCTGCCACTGGTTATCAATCAACCTTATTAATATATTATAATATAGCAACACACTGAGGTCAGACTGTTCACAAACTTTCAGCCATGACTGCATATTTAAGAATGTCAAGGACACTATGACTGAATTTCTCTGTCAGCCATCTGTCCACTCCAAATGCCTATAAGGCACAATATGTGTACACGTCACTGTTTTTCTGATTCGTTTTTCTTTTTGAATATTCAGAGTCAATTCGATCCCTGGCGTTTAGCATATGGTGCGTCGTACGCTGCGTGTCTTGTTTATAAAATCTTCCACCTGGCTCCCTGCTGGCCCTCTTGCTACGACGCTCAGAAGAAGATTCAATTTGAGGCCCATTGTGTCGCTCCGCTTCCACTCATCAGATTCAACAATATGTATGACAAGCTCGATCTGGTCATGTGTTGATAACTGTTCTGCATGGTCTGCTTAGGTCAACAAAATTCAATCAAATGACAAATCCTCTGAGCCTCCATCTAACAATAAACTCGGCACTGCTGGGCACAAGAAAGAGGATGAAGGGTTTGTACGATCCTCTCAAAACATCAGAAAGCTTTTGCTTTTAAAACGAAGTGTGCAAGGATTTGATAAGCTGACATCAAACAGACTGCGCTTACGTCAATCTGATATGAACTGGTAAACTAATTTCAAATTGTGACTAAAAGTTACATCACGCAGTAATGTTGCTCTAAGCTGTACATGCTTACATATGTGTTTGTGTTTATGTGTTTGTTAGAAACTACAATTTAATTTAAAATGAGCTCAGATGCAAAAGCCGCTAAACGCTACCACTGTCAAAAATTGGATAATGATATTGACTAAATGCTTCCTGGTTAAATGAGCTAAAGAGCTCACACATATGGGTGGATTAACCAGAAACAATCATTTTTGTTAGTTTAGGGCAGCTGTGGCACAAACCCACATTGGGTGATGGGTGGTCTAAAATATGTGTTAAGCACACAGTGTATATAACGCTATATATTTATTTGTGGTGTGTATACTTAAAGTATTTATAACAATGCTTAATGCTGCTTATAGTGAGATCATTCATCACTTTATCTCTTGACACACATTGTTAACTCTTCCTCTTAGGCTCCTCTTGAGAAATCATTAGCACTAGCTGTCATGCTAACTTTGGCCACTGTTTCTCCGTGCGATGCCACATTGGCTGGTGTGTCTCGAAAAGGCGAGTTGCATTTTAATGATGAAAATCAGCAGAGCACAAAGCCAACTCCAATTAGCTTACTCTATTAGAGATCTGGGCTGCATAATGTACATTTGGCCATGTGTTTGCCTGGCATCAAAAGTGCACCCTAGGTACTGGTTCAGCATGTTAGTGTGAACGTGCATGTTCCTCAGAAGTCACAGCACATATGAGTTGTGTATGAAGTTCGGTAGACGTGCCAAGATTAGGAGCTTCAATGTTGGAATGTGATAGTTTCATTTGGAGATACAAGCTACAGTGTACGATTTCTGAATCCAATTGATGGCAGAGCGACTTGGGAATATGTCACTGAGGAGATACTTTAATGGGCAAGTGCTATTTAAAGCCATCTTAAAAGAAAAGCACAGAATTACAAACAAGGTCACACACAGCTCTCCATGTTTGTCACATGACCGATTGTCTCAAAGTTTACCCGCTGAAACTTTCTATGGCCACCCATCTTTCTTTTCAGAGAAATTGTGCAAATTGGCTGTCTTTATAGATTCTATCTTCTCTGAGAGTTATTTTCCTCTCTGTAGTGTTGATCCCCAGTCTTCTCATTACAGTGAGGTAGAAAACAGGACCTGAGACTGAGTTAAATCAATAGCAGAACCCACAGAACCCCCTCAGGTTCTCCTTTGGGAGTCAACACACTAAAATGCTCACTTTCACCTCGGCCATTGCTTGTTACGTCTCATTCTCCTCTTGCCGAAATGAATGAGCTGGTTTTATCTTTAAAAATAATGGGCAAAGTTGGCAGGAAATGCCACAAAAACTTTCTTAGTCTGGTGTTATGGTTGTATTGAGTCTGCATGCTTCATCTCCCCGTTGGCACAGAAGGTGGCTGAATTTCGCAGCAGGTCTGTCTGTTTGAGCTGAGCAGCTGCTGTCCTGGCATTAAATCTGGCCTTGATGATCAGCGAAACATTCAGTGTTGCATCGCTGATATGTGGTATTAGCAGAAGGAACGCTTGTGTTGTTTGCTGAACATCTGAACAGACGTAAAATGTCATATTCTTTGATTTCCTTTTTTAATTATTTTGAGTAAAATGGCTGTTAACTCTTTCGCCGCCACTTGCCAGCCAGCTGCAGCATTTTTTATGATTTTTACAAAAGTTTAATGCTTTCCAGAATGTTCTTCTTTAAATATATAAACATACAATATATCAAATGAAAGAACAGACCCTCTGCTTAAAAAAAAGAAAAGTTTTATCCTATATTTATTTGTTCTTTTTTGATCACCTCTCAAATATGGGTAGGTTTTTGTTGGCATTGATTTAAAGGACTTTGTTATTCAGGGCAATGATCAAAACATGATACATGGATCATTAACTGTTTTTGGTCTTAGTGGATGTTTCCGTGTATTAAACGTTGGGTAAGAGCGCCACCTGGTGGATAATAGCGGAAATATGGATTGCCATAAAAACTCGTCATTGGCAGGGAAGAGTTTTCTCTTAATTGATGAAGAAAATGGTGGGGAAAGATTTAATCTCTTTTTAACAAATTTGCGATACAATAAAAGCTCAGATGGAAAAAGCAGCTAAATGCCACCTCCATCAAAAATTTGATAATAGCCCTTTTCACTCAGACAATCTGGAAAATACACAGCAAATGCACCCGGGATTTTTCCCGGATCGTTTGATTTTTTTGTTCATTCACACTGCCAATGATTTGCCGAAATCTGTGTGTGCCTTCACGCAGATAAGGTCCCGGAAAGACACGTGACCCGTTTAAAGTCCTGCACTTTCTTTTACGCAGTGTCTGAAGGTTTGCTTATTATTTATTATTCCTTTCTTCAAAAAGAATGGTGAATGATCTCAGCTTCAGAGTGGATATTTGAAAAGCTCCATTATCTCTGCTTTAATCCAGTTTGCAGACATTTCTTGTTGTGAATGTTGATCTGCATGTAAATCTCTCATTTTAAAGAGTTGAACCATAACTTCATGTTGCCATTACACGCGCGTCCTCACTACGGCACGCCCCTTACAGCATTGTTTATGCATCCCATTTATTATCCCCTGATAACTGCTTCAGTCTCGTTTGCGACATTTCTCGTTGTGAATGTTGATCTGCATGTAAATCTCTTGTTTAAAGAGATGAACCATAACTTTATAGTTGTGATGACACATGTGTCCCCACTACGACACGCCCATTAAAGCATTGTTTTGGCTTCTTGTTCACACAGAGGGTTTTCCGGGTATCTTACTAGGTCCTTTTTCCGGGAGCGATCCCAGAAAATGTATGGAACGTATTTGCGTCCACACAGAGGCTTGTCTGGCAATTTTATGGGTATTTTCTGGGACCAAAGTGCTGTGTGAATGAGGTTAATGATATTAACCAAATGCTCTCGGCACAAATTATATGTTCATCAAATGCCTTCGCTTTAAATTCGCTTAATCCTGGCCTCAGGCTATTCAGAAAAAAAAATTGTTGGCAAAATTCGTTAAACGGCATTTTGGTTTTTCAGCAAAGTCCTCAAAGTGCACAGAAGATGAATGTGAAACGACCTTGGATCACATTAAAACTTGCGCCCTTGTGAGTACTTGGACTTGAATAGAAGGTATGCACGTGATGTCACCTTTGGCGAAAATGACTGCGGTTACGCCCACTCAGTGGCAAAAGACAAAGCGGCAGCATTTGTGTACAGTCTAAATCAGCGGAAACACAGGGAAAACGCATCTTTATTGAAAAAAGTTGTTGTGCGATAGACTGTACTAACAGATTAACAAGAATTCAGAGCTATCGTTTTACAGACTGCAAAGAAACACCGAAAAGAGAAGTAAATGGATCGTCCATGCCAACGTCCACTTATGACAAGTATGTTTTTTCCCATTCGGTAAAAAATAAAATAATTAAATCAAGACGAGCTGAATATCAAACACTGTTAAGACTGGCCACTGTAATATCAGTAATGTTATAAGAAACTCCGTTCAAAGTTCTTCAACTCCGGAATGATAATGTTAATTGATAAAGATAATAAATTGTTATTAATCATTATTTCTTAATTTCTTTGGGTTTATTCTAAGCAGACAGTTATATAAAACACGTAAACTAACGTTACTTTAGTAGGATTTGTATATTTTATTTTGATTTGTTAAAATTAAATTAATAAATTACATGTTCTGTCGTAATTTTACATTTAAAGCAAAATATTAAACATTACAAACACGCGTATCCAGAGCACGTGCTTTTCTGCAACGCCCAAATGCATGAAACAGACACTCCCATCTCTGGAATAGCCTGCATCATTTTAATCCCGTCGAATCGGAACATAAAATCACAGACGTCCTGGGGGACACGTTGAAACTCAAACGTTGTTTGGAAAACTAATCCCGTCCAAATAGTGCTTTATTCTGTGTAATTGCAAAGCTTTATCAGTGAGCCTTCATTAAAAAAATCCATTATGATGAGCCTTGTGTTCTACAAAGGTAGGATGGTTTAATAGTGTTAGACAATACAAACATATATGTCACAAAAAGCAATGTCTGACCATATGCCAATGTCCACAGACCACTGGTTGTTTAGCAAGTTGTTAGGGTCACTGTTAAGGCCAACTAAATTCAACTTAAGCTAATAATAGTCAGTTTTACTGGCAATTGTCGCAGCAGCCGCTATAAATGTTTTGTTGAACGTTTTGCCACTCAACACAGTGGTCACATGTAAAAGTGACATCAATGCATACCCTTTATACAATCTAAATGTGGGAGCCACATGCATCACAGTGCCCTCTAATGTGTTGTTCAGTTTGCATTTTAAATTCTGACTTTCATCATTTCCATTGCTTTTTGTTATTTATTGAGTGATTTTGTCTTGTCCAGAGAAGTAGATTTAATGACAAAAGCTTGCATGCACTTGGAGGGTTTTGCAGTGAAAGAGTCAAATTTGTTTACCAATGAAATACCAATGAAATAATAAAATAAAAATAAAAATGTAACATTTGTGAAAATAAAGCATTTCAAAGTAAAGTAAAATGACTGAAAAGAGCCTGATAAGAGAAAACACATAAGAATATCAGAATACTGAGTGATTCATAAAATCTGTGTACTCCTACCTTCATAAAAGTCTGTTTCATTCAAAAACATCAAGGCTCTGTTGTAAGAAGTGTTAAAGAAGAATTAAAGTAATAATATCCTAGTCCAGTTCTTACACAAACAGTCCTGAAGTAAAAACAAACCTCACCTAAGTCACGATGAGCCCTCAACACTCTTGACTAAAATATCCAGAGTATCAAAAAAAAAAACATGTTTATTATTCTCCTTTTTACTCACTTCAAATAACTAACGTGCCCACTGGTTCAACACTTCCAATCAATTGACTTTCAATTATTTACTCCTTGTATTGCTGATATTTTTAAAGAAAATGTGCAGACCTTGGGTGTAATTTCATGAACGCAATCCTGAAAACATCAACACTGCAAGTGCTGCAATAATGTGCTTCCTATAGGAATTTAAAGTGAGAGAAATGATCAGGCTGATGATTTGGTTATGCTATGAATTGGTTATGAGCTCAACGTTTTGCCATTCATGCGCTCGCAACACATCAAATAAGCCACAGAATGACAAAGTGTTGTTTTCTCCACGCACAAGTTGTTTATCCAAACATTAAGCTTAACTGCATCTTACTTTGCAAAATCTATAAATGATTCACTAGATCACGGCTTATCTTGCCACAGAAATGTAATTAGAATCAGTAAAAATGATAAAGCGTCAATAAGCAGCACAGTTTCGAGCGCATTTGCATGCGCAGCTGTGCAGGCCGTTGATGCGATATCAAGCGTACGTCTCACGTACAGGGATATAGAGGCCCGTTAAACAGCGCAGAACACAAACAGACTGAGCGTTCACATCTCACACATCTGCGTTCGCTTAAATTTTTGATGAAACGTCTGTAGCTAAAGTGAAACAGATATTTTATTTGGCTTTTGTTCCCTCTCGCATCGCTGGTGGATCTTTAAAAACAGCAAGCTCATGGAAGAGGCCGCTTGTGGACATGAAGGAAGCGATCGGTGTCACATTTGCAGAGAAGCAATGTTTGACTAATGGGCAGCGAGGACAGGGTTGTGGAGAGGTGCTCGCTGAGCGGAACACATTTGTTTCTCACCCGTCTGGCAAGATGCCTGTCAGACACAGAGAAATGACCAAGCAGTCAACCCCAAGGTGCCCTCTTCCCTGTACTGGCAAACTGACAAATTGACCGAATGGGGATGGTTTGGCTCAACTTGTTTATGAGATTTAGATGTTTTGAGTATTTGCGGTAATGATGGTTCTGTGTGGCATGTGGATAAACGCTAAAAGAAAAAAGTAATCAAATGGAAATAGTCATCAACTAATGAATTCTATGAAAAATATACAAACAGCAAAAAATACTTTAACCGAGATCACTTCTGTAGAATACATTAGTAATTAAATCACTTCTGCAAATGCAATGCGGCTACAGTACGAAAACCCCTCTGTGGTTGCTGTCCCTTTGTTCCACGTGTCGAAAATCGATGGTAACAAAGTTAGAAAAGACGTGAACGGTTGTCTGGGCTTTTATTGTCAATGCTGCTCTGGGGAATGAGATACCAGAGCATCTTTACCTTAGGCAAAATAAAAATGGAAATGTTTTATGAAGGGGCGTAACGAAAATGCGGCATTACTTAGATTTCTTTATTACTTCTGTCCCTGAAGACAACTGTCAACAGCTGGTAATTCATTACAGAATGATATCATGGGAATGCATATAACATGCTAACTGAATTCATTAGTTTATAAATAATCAGCAGAGGGTGGGAATGAATGTCCAGACGTTTCTTTAACAAAAGCACTTATGTCCCAACAGATTTAGCTTGTTTTGTTTTATAAAGGTAACATTAAAACTTGTAATGGATCTGCATAGTAGTAAATTAGTGCGGATGAATAGCAGGCTTGAGGTGAAGTATGCAAATGTGTGTTAAGAAAACAAAGTTAAATAAAGAGGAATATATTTTAGGAAGAACATTTCATTGTGCATCATATCCAGTCAAGCTGTAATTGTGTTAAATTGTGCAGAAAGTGTGAAATTATTGTTATTTTGTGTGTATACGATACAATACATGGTACATTCGCAATGCAAAACAAAGTAGGTAAAAATTAAACTAGGGAAGTGGACCAACAATTTTATACAAAATAAATATCTTACAAAAAATTCAGTTTTGTTTTATTGTGTTTTATATTTCCGATTGGATCTGGGAATGTGGGAGGGGCATGGAGGTTCTGGTTACACTGTAAAAAATACTTTGCTGCCTTAAAATTTTTTGTTAAATCAACTCAGATTTACAAGTTATGTCAACAGAGATGATTAAACGTTCAAAACGTGAACCTATAAAATATAGTTGAGAAAAGTCAATTTAATTTTATAAGTTATAACAACTCACCTGTAGTTATAACAACTCATATCTAGTCACTAGTCAGAAGATAAATAACAGTAAGTTGAAATGACCTGTAAATCCGAGTTAATTCAACAAAAAATTTTAAGGCAGCAAAGTATTTTTACAGTGAACATTAAAAATAACCATGATTTTCTAACCAGAAAGCTAACAAATATTGACTAAAAGCCATAAAAAGCCACTAATTTGGAAATAAAATTTAAAAAAGTCTACGGAACACTAAATAAATAAAGTGAACTTGTATAAGACACTTTTTCTGAAATATATTATTATGAAACTGAAAATGTTGCACAGAGAAATTAAAGGGATAGTTTACACAAAAATGAAAATTCTCACTGTAAAAAAATATATATAATTACAAGATATATTTTTATGTTACTTTAACTTAACAAATTAAGTTAAAAAAATTCAACTTGTTTTAATAAGTTATAAGACGTCCAATACCATGTTATTTTAACTTCATGATGCATTTTTTACAGTGCTGTCATCATTTACTTACCCTCATGTTGTTACAAACCTGCAATAATTTTTCTGCTGAACACAAACAAAAATATTCTGAATGAAGCTGGAAACAAAAGCAAGATTGACTTCTATAGAATGAGAAAATACTACTATGGAAGTCAATGGTGCCCAAATATGGTTTGGTTACAAACGAAATATTTTCCTTTGTGTTTAGCAAAACAAAACAATTAAAAGGCAGGGTGCACGATATCTAAAAAAAGGCTTTGAAATAGAGAGTCAGGCCGACTACCAAAACACACTTGTAGCCAATCAGCAGTAAGGGGCGTGTCTACTAACAGACACCGTTGTCTGGGTTGCGTATGTGCGGGGCGGGTCTATCAACAGAAGGTCCAGATTCTATTGGGGTAGAGGCGTGATTGTTTAGGTGATTTCAAATGTCAACATTAGCTTTCAGAGATCATGCACCCTGCCTTTAACACAGGTTTGTAACAACATGAGGGTGAGTAAATGATGACAGAATTTAAATTTTTGCGTGAACTTTTCCTTTAACATGTACAAAAATGGCAATAGTTAGAAGCAACACATGCATGTTTGTGGATTCATACATCAGTGTGTCAGACAGAATGATGTAAACAGGAGACGGGTATGAAGCAAAAGGTGTTTGATTGAACCTTTGCATCACTATCTGAGGGATGAATCACCCTGTCGCACTGGCATCTGACAGATAAGTCAGCACAGGGGACTGTAAACATCCTCCCAGCATCCTTCAAACTATCACTGATATGCCTAGACGCTCATTCGGCCAATCATATTCAACACAGTGAGCTTTAAATCCGATCTCCCGTCTGTGCGGAGCGCTGCGTTTCTTATATGTAACATGGTCAAAATGACATTTCCTGTTTCATATTACACAAACTCCTACTGGTGTTCCTGAAAAGCATGCAGAAGCTGATACAGTATGAGAGGAAGGTAATGGAGTGCGATATGATCTCCTACAAAAGCACCTGTCTGTCTGCCAGCTTCCTCAAAGCGCTTTCATTTTAATCCCCAGAGAGAAAGCGAGTCACCAGCGCCGTTAATTGGCTCATTTGTTCAATGATGTATAACAGAGAGAGACAAAACATATGATTTAACAGCATAAAAGTAGTATTGAAGACGCTGTTGAGGTTGGAGATATTTCCAAGCATTTAAAGACATTGTATCAGGAAAACTTTTGTGGGAAAGGAGAGTGACCACCACTTTCAGCAAAAATGAGGTTAATGCATGCTTACTTGTCTCTTTCAAACCAAATTCCCACCCCTGGTGGATACATTATGAAACTGTATCTTTAAGCTACTCAAAGTTTCTGTCTACAAACTTTTCTACCAGGCTGTGTGAGAGATCTAAGACCAGAAGTAAATGTGATTCGCACAAACACACACACATACAGTATTTATGCACACAAACACACACTGGATAATAAAAGATCCCATAGTGTCCAGCTCTTTTTTGCAGGTTACAGATGATATGATTTCTGCCACTGGTTTGAACAGAGCAGGGGGCTGGGAAGATTGTCCGAGCCCCGGTTTCCCATCTTATCGTCTACATCAGACGGTCTTGTCGAGATTGGATTGTGGGAGAAGCAGAGAGAAAGGATTCAAAGCAGGAGCGTTGGGACTTAATTCACACCATGCGGATGGCTGAGATTATCTGCCCTGATTCACACCACTTTTTAGATGAATAAAAAGTAAGTGAATGTAACATCATCCAAATTATACAGTAGTTATTCATAACAGTCTAATGAAGACTATTCATTTACTCATTGCTCTTTAAAAGCAAATGATAGCTGGAAAATGGACACTTGAAAAAAAAATCAGCGTTGGGACAAAAAGGGTCGAGCCCAGCTGTTGGGTTAAATTAACCCAGAAAAAGATTATATTTGACCCAAAAATGGGTTAAAACCCAGCATTTTGGGGTAAAACAACCCAGCATAGGTTAAATTACAACCCAACAGTTTGGGTTCCTCCCATTTTGACCCAATGCTGGGTTAGAAATAACCCAGTATTTTTAGAGTGTACATCAAACATGTTCATACAGTACATTCTGGATAAGCTCCAGAGCAATACACATGTCACATTTACTGTGTATTTCTGCAAAAATAATCAAGTACTTTGCTGCCGTAACATGGCTGCAGGAGGTGCAATGATATTATGCAGGGCCCGACAATTGTCCCCTTAGTATCTTTCAATAGCAGGGGACTATTTTCAGGCGCTGCGTAATATTGTTGGGCCTGCTGCAGCCATGTTACGGCAGCAAAGTTCTTCATTATTACACCAGAATGATAATATAGTTCCTAGCCATATCGTCCTAGAAAATCGCAACTTTTAATTTTCCGTCGGTCTTAGTACACGATGTATCTACAGAAGAGTCACGTTTTAAATAGAAAAACTATAGAAACTCTTTAGTTATTTTTGAGTGTGATGCTAATGGTCTAATCAGATTCAATGGATTGTGCTAAGCTATGCTAAAAGTGAAATTGCCACACCCGGAGATCAGCTGAATGGATTCCAAATGGTAAGAATCAAATGTTTAACTCTAGGGGAGCTGGAAAATAAGCATATTTTCTAAAAGTGGAGTGTCCCTTTAATATGCTTTAAAATCATAAACTGTTTTATAAAATATATCTTATCCAGTTAACTTACACATATATGACTCTATGGACAGTATAGGAAGGCATATTAGCTCAGAGAGTCACATCCTCTTGTGGGCTAGATTACACTGCCAGTCACAATGTCTCTGGCATCAGCATGCTAACCTCAGCAACACTGCACCAATCTGTTGCAATCTGCCCCTTTAGACAAGCTGAGATCCCTTTCGACCAATCACGGGCCTGAGGGGGGATGAGGTCAGAAATACGTGAGGCTGCAGGTAGATGTGGAAGTATGTGCTTAGTCTTTGCCTACCCCATCGATTATGTGTAAACAAAAGATGGTTTTGTAATGAAAATAGATTTTATGATGAAATATCATAAAGTGGCAAACTCTTAAGCCCTATCCTAAATGCCGCTCTACGTAGGTAATAGCATATAAACGGTTGGAGAGTAGCGAAGCATGCACAGCGGCCAATAGGGGGCTGCCTGAAGCAGCCTTCTGAAACCGACAAAGACAAATGGCAGACCCTATACTGTCTTGTGGACCAAATCTGTAATAACATAAGTAGTCTGTGATTTGGGACAGATTTGAGTCTTTCTCAGACAAGGGACTCCAAGGCTTTAGAAGCATGCAAAAGCAATCTTCAAATAAACAAGGTTAGGAAAACAGCCAAAGAGCACTTATAGATTTAATATGGGTCTGTTTATTGATTAATAAATCTGAACAAAGGCTTGTAGGCCTTGAAAATAATTATGTCTGGAGATTTATGATGACAACGTCAGTTGAGTGGATACCATGGGAAATGAGTCCCATTACCACTCACATCATCTCTTTTTCAGTTCTGCTCGACAGGTTGATCTACTCTATCATCTGGTCATTGCTAGATGGCCTTTAGGGGCACACAGAGTATTAAAACTCTAAATATTATCCTAAAATGTCAGGGAACAATTTTATAATTGGGAAAAGAATAAACATTCCGAAAAAGCAAAACAGCGTTCAAGGTACGAGAAGTTCAGCAGGTAAGCACAGCGTACACACTCAAGCATAATGAGTGTCTAAAGTGAAGTGACACTGTGAGCAGTCTCACTGGCGGTAGAGTTTACAAGAACAAGCGTGAGATACAGAAACAGCATGGCATCTTGCCCTATCATTAAACGCCCAGCGTCTTTCTGTCTGTCTCTCCATAAACTCTTTCTCTAGCACTGAGGCCTGATGTCTTCAGAGGCCGGTCTGGTGAAATGAGTTCTCCCCGTGTGCAGACCTGCCTAATGGAGGCCAGTGAGTCGGACATCTGTTTTTAGGAGTGGCCAGGGAAAGGGCTTTCCAACGGCAGCTGGTTTATGAAGAACTACAAATTCTCGACAAGGCAATTACGGAAGAGTCAGAGAGCGAGATGGAAAGCCGACGAGAAGGGAGAGGAAAAGATCAGCAAAAGTAATATGACAGCAAATTCCCACAGCTGGGGGACATCAACATCTGTCTGCACGTCAACCGGATGACCTTCTAACCTCACACGTCTATAAACACGCACACACATCCAGAAAGCAGATCCATAATGTCAACCCGACTTATTTCCCTGTGTCACTGAGCCTTGATGAATAGCGTATGTGAATGCGTGACGTTGTACCAGATTTTTTTCCTAGGAGGCTCGCAGCAGTCTGTTCTCTTATCTCTGCAAACATTGCCGCACTGATAACAAGGGCTTTCATATCCTATTTGTGCAAACACCCCCCCGAAGGACTGCTGAAACTCCTCTGTATTCATAAGAGGCGGCCCATTGTGAAATACTGTTCAGCTTTAATTTGATAGTAGATAAAAATAACCACATTGGAACTTAAAAACGAATCTGAACTTTAAGGTCCCTCCGTGTCTGATCACACACCAGCGTCGACCGTCTGGGTGTCAGGTTGGAAGGTGAGGGTAGGGGTTTGTCAACTTTGATTAGTCCCCAGACAGCCTTATAGAGGAATGTAAGATGTTTGGGGAAAGAAAACATAAAAGAGAGTGGAATCGGTGATCCAAGGTAACCTAGTTAGTGCTCAATTCCACAGGGGAATGATGGCGATGACATTGACAGGGTTGCGCGTCGTGTGATTCATACAGATCTATTCATATCTGTGTCTCCCCTGGTACATCTATATGTACCATACATACAGAAGGAATGACTCTTGGGAAGAAGCTGGGGATATGAGATCTTAAATCTTACTAAAAATCTTATTTTATCAATTCCATTCCTTTATTTAGGAAAGCCTGTGGTGCAGGGAATGGAGCTCAGGGATGACATGATATACTACAATGAAAACTGTAAATAAAGATTTGTCATATTTTATTTTTTGTGACATCATCATAAACATGTATGCTTTTACTGTTGTGAGAAACCTTGTATAATAAATTGCCTATGTAATGCATACATTTCTAGACACATTTACATGTAAAGTACTGTGCAAAAGTCTTAGGCCACCATCACCAGCTTTTTTGTTTTTGCAAAGTTTTAATATCTATCCATATTTATTTTTCAGGAAATACAGGAAATTTGTACACAAAATTAAAAACAAAACAATTTTCAGAACTAAATGTCGTTTTCAGGCATCAGTCAGTATTAAGTGTGACCTTTCTTGGCACGAAACACATCTTGAGCTTTTTTGAGGAGACTTAAGTCCTGAAGTCATTCGATTAAAAGTAAAAATTAGGATTTAATATCATTTAGGTTTAAGAGATCCTGCAGTTGTCTGCTATTGCTCAAGTGAAAGGGGAGTTTACAGCTTGTACTGTTATACTGTTTTTAATACTACTTACACATTTCCTGTATATTCTGGTTGTATTCTATTAAAGAGACTGAGAAATAATTATATCAATATACAATTGCAAAAATAACAAATCTTATGGTAGCATGGTGGCCTAAGACTTTTGCACGTTACTCTATGTGTTTGTATACATTTATGAATGTATATTTAAAGAGCTCAGATCCAAAAGCCACTGATCACCACCTCGAGATTAACGATATTGACTAAATGCTCTTGACACGTATTATGAGTTCATCAAGTACTTTTTGCTTCAAAACTGCTTAATCCCAGCCTCAAGCCATTCAGAAATACTGGTTTGTTGGCAGAATCTATTACAAAAGAAGGCACTGATGAAAAATTGGATGAACGAAGGTAGGCATACATCAAGGTGCTGGAATACCACTGAAATTTGGGATTTGTGAGCCTTTTTCTTTTTTATAAAGGACAGTTAAAAGTGACTGGAGACTTTTACTCAGCCGAAGCGTTTCAGCACTAGAACAGCGCCATGGGATTTTTACAAAGCATTACTTAAAATGTTTCTCATCTCACCATATCCACAGGTACAGTGTCATCAAATACAAAAAAAATTCATAAGGTAGCATTTAAAAACAGATGCATTTGTTTAAAGCAAAGCATTTATTTACTTACCATGCTACAGGTGAAGCTGCTCTTTGTGCCTTCTAACGTCTCATAATTAGTCCTCATTTATGTCCAAGAGACTCAATAATAATCTTTTACATTCAATCCTTTAATCTTTAAAAGCCTTTTTGTGCTGCTACGCATTCATGTGATAAGCAAACCCGCGTTGTCGTCCCGTTTATAGGCGCATAATTTACTGCACACTTTAAATAACAAAAAAACATTATTGCGCCATTGACTTTAGACTGTAGACCAGGTTTTAGTTGGTCAATGGCGTAGTCTATTTTAGTTGCCTCAAAATAGCAACGCGCCAACAGTGCGTCTGAACACACCACGTTTTCAGACCAGAACGGCCATGTGCGCAAAAGTGGGCACAAATGCATTTGCTATTTAAACAACGTGGCGCTAAACGTGAAAATGATAATTGCCCAGGGTTGAAACTAGCAAAAGACACTTGCGTCGTGCATTGTGCTGTATTGCGCCGGGTGTATGATAGAGCCCATAGAGTTTAAAATTAGTAAATAACATTTTGGCTTCAGTTTTTTCATGAATTGGGTAGTTATAATCGCGGTATTGCAGATTAGCATAAAAATTCTTCAGAAACACATTTTTTATGCAAATGTTTTTTTTCTTAATTGACAAGATAACTCGTCAATGGTGGGGAAAGAGTTAAAGTGACATTACCAAAGCTAAACATAGCCTGAAAAAAAATGTCCATTTACAAGAAAACATGCCAGACGCACTTAGAGGTTCATATACTGTAGGATTACTTCATTAATTATTGGAAACACAAAACATACGCGCTACACTTATAAAAATGTAGTTGCCTCAACAAATAGCAAACATGTAAGTTCCTATTGCTTTCAAATAGAATTAAAGAAAAATTAAAGCTGTAAACCAGGCAATATCAACATGGTTTAATGTGCTTCTAGTCACAGTAAATGTGAATCAGTCAAACAGGTCAATTGTTATTCCCTAAACTGTGAAATCAACAATTACCTTTCTCTGGTACAACTTTGTAAGAAACCCCAAGGGCACAATGTAACTAAATAAAATCTAATAAAAGGCATATTTGAAACTACAGCTGTCAGAAAACTGGGTATTAATAAGAAATGGTCAAAACGTTATCTTATTAAAACCCTAACAAGGTCTATCACTGCAAGCAAACACTATTCATCACAAGGGGAAACAAACAACAGATTTTGGATTTAAATAGAAGCTTATATTTCATCGATATGCCATTGAATGAATACAATGTCTTGTAAAAGCGTTTAAGCTTAGTGAAGGAGCTTACAGAGGTGAAGGGGATATTTAAGTCAATTGATAAGAATAAAAGTAAATGTGCCGAGGAGCAAAGGTATGGAAAGATGTCTTTTAAGATGTCTCAGTCAGACTGATCCTGTTTTTAAGCTTTGAGCGGTAAAGGCCTTATCTCTGGGATGAGCTTGAGTAAGATCCTCCCCCACTAAGGCTCAGTATCTGCAGCCGAACCCACACAGATTTGGCCTTTCTGCTTGGGACCACGTGGAGAGGTTTCCTTTTTCAGACGCTGAATTGAACGACCATAGCTGTGCATTCTTCTTTGGATCAAAACTTGGAAGTTATAGCAGAGGGCAGAAAAGCTCTTGAGATGTCAAAACCATGGCCTAGTGGTCAGTGCATTTGGCAGATCGACACTTGGTGCATGCATGTACGAGACTGCCTCACATCATTTCCCAATAGAAATACTCCTTATTCTTATCATTTCATGCATTTTTCAATAACCACTATCCAGAAAAAGGCAATAGGGCAAAAACCTGTGATGTCATGGAATGGGTAGCCTTCCGTGTTTCTAAATCCACCAAGAAATAACAGACTTGTTTAAAGGGGTTACGGAGCCCCCTACTCAACTAATGTACTGAACTACTGAACTAAAAACAAGACTATGCGTCAAACTTCACATGCACCATGCAACACGGTTAGAGTAAAAGCTATTAGATGTTATTCAGGTGGACCGCCACATGGATCGGAGAGTAGATTGCACATAGCACAATGGGAAAGATGTGCAGTGACACCCAGAGGGGTTGAGAGAAGCACTCAGAGGGTGAACGAAATCTGTTAGCCCCCAAACCTTCCCACCGGAAGCCCATTTCCAGGAAGGTAGGTGGTCCCTGGTGAGGTTAAGTGGAGGTGTGCTGTCTAACCATCAGGACACGCTTCCCCTCTGGCTAAGCACCACTTTGAGATAGAAATAGAGCGGCTGTTGTTTTCTCACCTTCTAATCAAGGAGAGCGCTCGCGTCTGCTCAGGTGTAACCTCCACTGCCGTTAGCATGAGGATTAGCATAAGATTCATTATGATCAGTGGATGACAATAATTGAACATGCTGAGAAAGTATGTTTAGGGATATTTTTAACTATTTCTGCTTTGATGTTTTTGGACTGTATTGCACCAAAGCTCCATCGAGTTAGAAAATTACAAATAGCCAAATTAATAGATAAAATAAAATAGCACATACCTTTCGTTTGAGACTCTGAGGCACACAAGCAATTTCTGAAGATTGATGATCTCCCTTTACTAATAAGTTGAAGCAAATTCTTTCTTTGAGTTTCAAGTCCAATTTCATATCCTATTCATGGAAGTCATTCATTCTGCATCAGCAGACCAATGTCTTTATGTATTTACAGATCAAACTGAAGTTTGCAGAAACTGATCTTGAACTGTATAGTATGTGCATTCACCCTGAACAAAAAAGACCCATTTTGTTCTCTGATAAGATAAGATCTGTGGCATAGAAGTTAAGTCTAGCTATGAACAAGGTCACCCGAGGCGTCCACGTATAGGGTTTAACAGGGAACCTTTTCATTACAAGTCCACATAAAGGGATTCAAACAAAGGCCGAAGTGAAACAAACTTGAGAATGTGGCCCTTGACCTTGCAATGCAAAACATCTTCATGGATAACAGAGAAACTGCATAGGTTTGCTGTACAGTACAGTATGCATGATATAAACCGAATAATGGATTGGTTTTAACCACAAGGTATATATATATCTCACCTATGTTATCAAAGTTTGGTCATTGCTGCTTGACTCAAGAATGATATCTGTATGATTCCAGTTTTCAATATAATGGGTTAGACACAGGCACAATGGGAAAGCAAAAACAAGTATTTCTTTAACAAACTCCTTTATCGCTACCTCCGCCATGTTTTCTCCTAAGCAAGGTCAAGTCAACAGGCAGCAGTGCATGTCTCTCACCTCCTGTGCCTGAGATTCAGCACACCAGGCCCTCGGAGAATTAGTGTGAAAAGAGTAGACATTGTGCCCGGTGACCTGCAGGTGTTAGCCACAATGAACATCAATTTGCACATCAAGTTCATCAAGTTTCTTTCCGGTGTTAAATTAACCTCTAGCAGACCAATAATGGTTGAAAAAGTCCGGATTTATATTATTATTATTATTATTATTAATTAGCGATGTGGCTTTCGTCCAGTAACATTCAAGAGTGTTCTGGAAATAGACGTGTGATCGGAAAGAAGTGGTAACATTAAATTATTCCTGCATTTTTCTTTTGTCTTCAAGATCTGAGTGTAGAGATTTGCTAGACACGAAGCTCAGCTTGTGAGAAAAGAGGGGTCAAAGAGCCAATGGCACATGGCGACCTGCTAAACAGCTTAATTTAACCTCAATAGGAAACAGGCTCTTTCATGGAGAGAAAAGCGATTAGGGGAGGAAGCAGCACCTCTGACTTTCTTTAATTCAAATCTTTCATTCATTCCAATTAGCCTATTCCCCAGGCCCTTCACAGTGCATTCAGCCTGTCAATCTGTCTGCATTATACTCTCACAAAGACATTTTTTATTAGCAGGGTATGCATCTGTTTTCTGTATTTAAAAGCCTTGGCCATGCACCAAAATTCTGGCAAATGTTCTTATTCCTAGGGCTGCATAACGATTAATCGTGAATAATCGTTTGCAGAATAAAAGGTTTAAATCATGTGTGTTCTTTGTATAATAAATCAGTATATATATAAATACACATGCATGTATAGTTTTGAAGGGACACTCCACGTTTTTTGAAAATATGCTAATTTTCCAGCTCCCCTAGAGTTAAATAATTGATTTTTATCGTTTTGGAATCCATTCAGCTGATCTACGGGTCTGGCGGTACCCGTTTTAGCATAGCTTAGCATAATCCATTGAATCTGATTAGACCATTAGCATTACGGTCAAAAATTACCAAAGAATTTTAATATTTTTCCTATTTAAAACTTGACCCTTCTGTACTTAGATTTTGTACTAAGACCGACGGAAAATTAAAAGTTGCGATTTTCTAGGCAGATATGGCTAGGAACTATACTCTCATTCTGGCGTAATAATCAAGAATTTTGTTGATGTAACATGGCTGCAGCAGGTGCAGTGATATTACGCAGCATCCGAAAATAGTCTCCTTGGTTATTTCAATAGCAGGGGACTATTTTCGGGGCACTGCATATTATCAAGTTTTAAATAAGAAACATATCGAAACTCTTTGGTTATTTTTTAGCGAGATGTTAATGGTCTATTCGGATTCAATGGATTATGCTAAGCTATGCTAAAAATGGTACCGCCAGACCCAGAGATTGGCTGAATGGATTTCAAAAATGGTAAAAATCAAATGTTTAACTCTAGGGGAGTTGGAAATGAGCCTATTTTTTTTTTTAAATAAGTGGAGTGCCCCTTTAAGATTTTTTTAAATATATATTAAGTAATTATATATAGCATAAATTATAAATATACACATTTCTTCAATATATACATGCATGTGTGTGTGTAATTATATATACATTATATATTATACACACACAGACATATATTATGTAAATAAAATATTTTATTCTGCATTATTCAGCCCATTTTTATAGTGTAGATTTACAGTAAGTGAAACAGCATGTGTGTATACAGTACGGTAAAATAAAGGAAAATCTCATTAAAAAATAAAAAATTGGGTCATTGTGTATTCATCCTAATGAGAAATTCAGAAGAATGTTTTTTTCAGCTCTTTTACTTACAAGGCCACTTTAAGCTACAAAAAAAGAAAACACTATGAAAACAATAAAGCAGTAAATACAGTACATGCACTATATTCCAAAGATATACAATAGGATTGTATGAGACATTAAACACACATTTCCCATCCACCAAACATCCTGACCAGAGATTAAGAATGATGTGTCAATTCTTAGATTGTATCACGTTAAAAATGCAGTATTAAAGAGAAGAGGGTAATCTTTAGTAAACCTAAATTTTAGACTGTTCGTGTGGTTTGAGAAAACTTTCTTTTACAGCTGTGGCACTTAAATTGTCGAAACAAAAAGGAGTTATGTTACAGTATATGCAAAACTGTATGTTAAAACCCCAAAGTATTTTATTTTTGTGATTTGTGTCAAAGATTGAAATCAATGTGGAATCAAACTTGAATGCTTCTTATCTTATCTCATGATTATGAGACTTTGACCTTGATTTCTTAGACAAGAACATATATAATTTCATTTCTGAGAACTATCCCTTCAAACAAAAGCATTCATACAGTAAATTTCCGATTTTATTTTTGTACAGTAATAACATCTACAAAGCACACTATTTTAACCGGATATAAAGTGAAGTTCTCCTGTTATCACATATTTGAGATCCTCACATCAACAGAGTGGCCTGAAATACTGTCCAAGACTCCAGAGACGTCTTCATGAATGTCGTGTCTCTCATCTTTCGTCTCCCTTGTTGCACCTCTAAACGCAAAAGCAATTTCCTTTCAGCATCCAGAAGAAAAAGGAAAAGAACTTGACCTTTACTCTGACAGAAATTTCCTTTCAAGTAAACAGGCTCCTTGCTACCAACCTGTGACAGAGGCTCACATTTATCACTAGCACTGATAAAATCGGGTTGGACCTCGGGGAAAACACTCTCAAAACCGCACATCAAAATACTTAAGTCTGAGATACTCAGAGCAAGAATTCTTTAGATACAGAAACACAGGCCGTAATCTTGTTGCTAAACCGATTACTTTGCTTTTTAGTGAGTTAAAAGTAGTTCACAATGCATGTCCTACTTTGGTCAGCATCAGCCATTTGGATTTGAGGACAGATCTAGTGAACTGTTTAAAAGCAAAATAGGACAGGCCTCTGTGGTCCGCTCTCTCAGCGCTGAACGTAATAACTACTGTGTTAGCCGTAGCAGCATACTCCAGGCTATGGACATTATTCCACCTTTGTAATGTAAAGTGCATCTTAAAATGCAATTGCCTTTGCCGACAACAACAGCGGGGGGCAAAATAAAAGGCCTTAACAGGTCAAAGAACTCCAGAGGGACTTAATTCACCTTCCAAGGGTACTGAATTTATGGGATCTCTAGACCATAAACATAAACTCTTTGGTGTGGAATAAACAAGCTTGTGCTGCTATGAATAAATAAATAGTGGAAACTGCGTCCAGTTCAAGGCAGAATTGACATCTATCACCAAAAACTATAAAATATGATTATTAACAAGACTGAATGTATTAGTTGTGAAGCAAAACCACACAGCACCATTTTGAGGTGCAGAATGATCTCACAGAAAATCGTGTTGCAGTCACAAAAAATTAGATTAATTTATTTGTGTCCATGGCATAAAATTTTGCTTTTTTGAGCACAAATGTCTTTGTCGTGTCACATAAATAGTTTCTCATATTGGTTGCAACGACTTTCTTTTTAATTTCATTTTATGTGTTGTTTTCCGATTGTTTTTTCCTATTTTCTTACCATTGTCGCTTGGGGTTAGAATCACATTCTGTTATATTTTTAGCAGAGCTTTGAACCAGAATTTTTTCCCCAATTGGTTCGTTCTGAGCAGAAACAGTATTTTAACATTTCCGGTTTTCGGTTCAACGCTAAAATTTACGTTCCTGAATCGGTTAGAACAAAAAATAAAGTTCCTGAACCGGTTAATAACGTTCCATGTCAGCTGTGGAACATACAAATAAGACGACTGATCATTAGGACATTAAACTTAAATTATTAGTCTACTTAATTTTCCTTAAGTCTCTATCTTGTCATCGAACATTAAAAAAGGCTGCATTATGTAAGTGTCACAACTGTAATTCTGACTTGCCTACATTTGTTGAGTGCACTTAAACACGTGCACACACACAGACGGAGGACTAATTCCAAACGATGCTTCGGGAAGAAGATAAAGCATAAACAGTCGCTCCACATAAAGTGAAAATGATCTTGTTTTTTAGTGCTTTATTCAGCAAATGTATTTAATGGACTACAGTATGCAACACAGTAGCACAACTCTCTCTCAAGTTTATTTATCAAGAGTTCTGATCTTTTAAGGGCATAGGCATAATCATGTTTGATTTGGACCGGACACATTCAACCACATGTCCGTCTGTGTATACAGAAAATTGCTCACTTTAGCACCATTTTGCGGTTAAATTGTTTCAAATCACTTAAGTGTTTACATTTGCAAGCTTTTGAAACGTGCAAATCGTCAACTTTCACCCTATTTAAATTTGCGTATTAATCCGCAAATCGCATGCGAGCCGAACTGTGGGTCGTGATCTGTACGGATCACGGATCAACTGCGATCAATTACACCACTAATTAGTATTAAAAAAAAAACATCTTGAGATACTTGGTAGATATTTACCTCTTATGATTGAGAATTAGAGACTTGGGCTTGAGTTCTCATTTCTCCAATGAGTCAACGACGACCGGAAGTGAACTTCCCCGAGTATTGCACAGAAATCTTGTCAAAGAACAAAAAAATAAAGGTACAGTATTAACCAGTTACCATTATTTTAAATAAACGTTTCTTTTCCGGAACATATATTTAAAGCCTTGATTTTTAGACATCCTAACCCAAACCCTAAGCACAATGATTTAAAAAAAGAAAAAAATAAGAAATGAGAAAACAATACATAAAATGACACGAAAAAGAAAGTCGAGCCACAGACACGAAAAACGACTTATAGAAATTTGTGCGAGTGACACAACGAAGACATTCGTGCTCAATTTAAATTTTTCGTGACTATAACATGACTTTCCGTTAAATCATGTTGCCAGATGCATTTCATGAACATTGTAGTGCACTATAAAAATTATGTCAAATCAACATATATTTTATGTCACTTTAACTTAACAAAGTAAACAATTTAAACTTTTTTATAAGTTATGTCAATTTTCAATTTGTCAAAACTTAAAATAGTAGGTTGTCTTAACTTCATGCTGCATTTTTTGTTTATATTGTATAAAGTGTAAGGTCAAATGTATGCAATAAAAATATACACACTTGAATCTATGTCAATCTGCTTATCAAAACAACTTTGTTTTAAATCTTACCTATTGTTAATGATTGAGGTGTCAGGTCATATCAAAATATTGGTATACGGTTAGCAATTTCACAAGGTTGAGGGTGGTTGTTGTGTCTTTATCTGTGCCATTTAGAAGTGGGTGGGTATAAAACGAATAGCGCATTCAAAACACAAGGTCTTTTTTACGGGAACGAATTCAATTAAATGAAACGAATCAAAAGAAGGGCATGACCTGCTTGCGTTTTTACAGGATTTCAATAATTCACTTTTCCACCACAGTATTAAAAATGTGTCTGTCATACAGAGTGGTCAAAACACATTTCTGTATGGAACATTGGCTAAGCAATATTCATTAAATATTTTCTATGAAATAAGACATGTGCCCTCCAGACACACTTCAAACCAGAGTGACTGGTTAAGCTATCTAACATTTTCTAAAATGAATGCATTTAATTGTGCAGAGAATTATATAGCAAACTTTAATTTAACATTCCCCAAGTAAAAGATACATAGGCAGTAATAAGGTACTGTAACACGACCATGACATTCACACCATGATCACAGATTCAGATAAAGGACGTTTCACAACGCAGAGATTATTTTCTTTAAAGTGTGATCCAGTGCAGCTGCTTTCTGTAACCAGAGGACTTTAATATACAGTATTTGTCTATTTCAGCACACTGTTTTTAGTTTATCATGGTATCAGATTGAAGGCTAGATTCACACGTTACTAAAAGGCCAACAATAAAACAAGTTTTATTTCTGCATACTGACACTGGATGGATATAAATGTCTTCACTTTCCAAGAAATGTCTTGATTAGGGAACAATTACACGTGGGCACATAAAGACCTAGGAATTACTGCTCTAAACCTTGAGCTAAATCACATACAAAGACAAAGGCATTGTGAGATTTACTCAGTAAAGTATTCATTAAATATACAATGAGCAGCATAAATTTTATTTAGACATAAATAACGTAAGGTTAATTTTGTAGTATGTCAGTATTAAATAATGAAACTCAACCTCAGTCTATCAAATATGGTCTCTTTATTTATAACAATCTATGAACAGACTGTTCTGGGGATTTTATCGCTAAGCGGCAGGAGTTGAAAAATATTTGATTTGGGGTGAAAAGCTCAGCTCGTCAATGTCAGTTCTTACACGGCTGTCCTATCACAGTGGAGAAGGGGCGGGATAAATATCACAAGAACACTGGCACATCATTTAATGACTGATAAACAAAGCAGAAGTATCACATCAACCAAAGCGCTCAGCTGAAAAAAGCTGGCAGTCGGCTGAAAAAAAGCTTTGGTGTGCACACCCCCTTTGCTGTAAACATGATTTTTGTTATGTTTGTTCAAATGTAGGGTCAATTTAAGTTACTTTCTATAGTAGTGATAGGCTGTTTTTGTAGTCAAGAGCCTTTGAATTTGTAACATTCTTTCCAATCATTCTAAACAAAGACCTCATTAAATCAAAATAGTTTTTATATATACCATAGCTATACTATCATTGAATATTAGCTAGGATGCATGTCAATATAGTAATAGGCAAGAACATTTTTGGACACTCCCAACTGCAAGTGACCCATCATTGTTTTGAATTTTCTGGCCAAATAATGACCCAATTTATCAATTTGTCAACTTTCAGAAGAACATTAGCATATAGACAACCTCAAACAAAAAGTTACATGAACATTATATATATAGGGTTTTAAGGGGCCATGGCATGAAAATGTTAGCATTGCCACTTTATAGATGTGAGCAAAAATTAGGTCATTGAAATGTGGCTCTCCTTATGATGTCATAAGCAGCTCTTATTATAATAATACCACCCCCTTAATCTGCACTATCCAACCACAGCACTGCCATTTAGTGCAGAGAGAAAGATAATTGACAGCACAATTGAGTTTGAATTACATCAAACCACAATCATTGTGATCAGTGTTTGCACTTCATCCGCTCATTTGCATTTTAAAGGACACACCCAAAAAGACACATTTTTGCTCACACCTACAAAGTGGCAGTTCTAACGTTTTCACGCCATGGGCCCTTTAAGGTTTAGAAAATGATTTTATGAAACTATAACATTGGATAAATGGAAAATCCTAGAAAAAAAGCTTTTTTAACGATCTTACAGTGAATATTTATATGAATAAATCCACTGAGAATGTCACTCTTAGCAAAACGTCACAATCAGAATAAAAAATACCATCCCTACCTGCTTTACTGCTTCAATTTGAATATGTTTCTTTACTGAATAATTTGATACATTTACTACATGTATTGTATGTATTGTATGCAATCCCACACTAAGATGAATTAAGAGTTTTATAGATTTTAGTCAATGTGTTTTGAAAAAAATAAAAACAATCTTTTGTAGATTTTTGTACAATCAAATGCTCTCTAATGAGATTGTCAATGTCTCTTTAGTATTGTCAAACACCTACCAAATAGCAAATCATGATTCATGGCAATGAAGTCTAAAATAAATGGGGCTAAAGCCTTTTGGGACAGGGGAGAAACCCTTGGCTATGTCCTTCACTCTCAGATTAAAGGTACAAAAGCTGTCACTGAGGCAGTGCTCTTTCAAAAATGTACACAAAAAGTGCATATTACATTGGTAGTTTAGGTACCATCCCATTGACATATTTTGTAACATTTTTCTGAGAGTGTGCCCAAACTTTCTGTTCAACAAAAAGAATATTGTGCAAGTTAATTCACAGGGTCTTTGAACAGTATACTTAAAAAATATTGTGTTTTTAAACACAAAATCATAATTTCTAATTTAGCAACTGACACTTAATTGTAATTCTTAACAAGTATACCCAGTGGTACCTCATATGAACCAAAATAATAACAACAATTATTCAACTATTAGTGTAACCCAAAGACATTTGTAACCTTCAAGTGAATGTGAGAAGCAGATTCTTTTTTCTCTCTACATAACAAAAAAGACTTTTGATATACCTGTCAGAAAAATAAACTCAACAGGGGGGGGGGGGGACCGAATTAATAATAAAATTGTGGATCCTGCCATCATTGTTGACAATCCCAAGGGGGTGCAATTTTTTGCGGTGCAGGTGCACGTGCCCCTTTCTCTCCTCTCAATCACGCTGACTAATTACCACCTAAGCGGTCACGTATAATGGAAGAGCTGGGTGCATGAAGCCTCATAAAACAGCTGGACTAATGCCCTCAAGGACACAAACCGGATTTCTCCTCTCAAGATGCCATGAATACCAACCTACACAGAGACATGCAGAGCCTGTAAAGTTTGTTTGTCGGTATTTAGAATTTTTATCTCGTCAGGAGCTCCTTCTGGGTCAAGGTCAGGAAAGGGGCAAGTGGTCATTCAGAATAAAAATCAAGCCGTTTAGCCTGTCTTTTATTAAGCTCTCAGGACAATACATGTTTGCCTACAGAATTCTGCGATGCAGATGAGACAGGGAGAATCTAAAGTAGAATCAGATAATATCACAGCTCCAGCTATCTGCAGAAAGCTGTAAATCGAAACAGAAATTGAGATCGGTCTATAATGAGTTTACCTGTTACGTCCAACCACTGGGATTTATGACAGATGATGTAAAATGGCTCAAGTTAGATAACATTTTAACAGAAAAATGGATCAAAGATGAGCTTTGATCTTCATTTTTGACACTTGACAAAAAAGTGTATGGACAATGAGGTACACTCTTAAAAAAGATGCTTATAAGGTGATGCCATAGAAGAGTTCATCAAAGAATCATTTAGACATTATGTTGTGGATTCATGGACAGGGCTTATCAAGGTCCCAGACTAAAATGCAAGTTTGAGCTGACTCAATTTAAAAACATCTTGTACTGATCTTAAAGAGCACCTATTTTGTGTATTTGGTATAATACAATGTGTTTGCATGGTTTATGGTTAAAAAACACATAGTTTTCACATACCTTGCATTTTTGTTGCTCCAGATTTCCTTGCCTTCCTCAAACGCTCTGATTGTGTACAAAACTCATTGATCTGTACGTTGTGATTGGCCTGAATACCTCTGAGGTCAGCAGGAAATGTGACGCTCCTTACCATGTTTTGAAGATTAGCCCACAATGCAATGCTGATAGGAGTTAATATCGTCTTATCGTCTTATCAATACCTTATCAAGACGAGTCGAATCTGATCCAGAAAATACAGATGACCAAGTTGATGGATCAACTTCACCAGCGCAGTTTGTAAGCAGGATGTAACAGATTGGTAAGGATTACTAAATTACTAAAGGATTACTTGGTAAGGTAAGGATTACTGTGGAGCCCTAAATATTATTATTGGTCATTTATTAGTAACAGTGTTGTAAAATCAATACAAATCTAACATAGTTGTCGGCTTAATAATGATCAATAATGTAAATATCAATTAATAATTGAAGATAAAATATTTACTACAGGGGGTCAAATTCAGTTTTTTAGAAGATATTTGTAATGTATTGGTGGCAGTTATAATAGTAATAAGCCATAATTGTTCTCAATATTGATTTGAATCTCAAATTTCACTATATAGCATTATATACTTTATTTACAGTAGTACACATAAATGAAACATCTGTTATTAGGTTTATTTAGCAAATATTGTCTAACATAGTCATATTATTTATTCAGATAACAATTAACTATTTTCTTACCGGTAGTTAACAAGTTAATATAGTATTAATTTTTTGTTTGTTATTCATTAGGTACTGTCTTATTAATGGTTGATCAGCTGTAATTTATAGTTAATATAGTATAACTATATACTCAATTAATCCTTATACCCCGGGTCTGTTGAATGCTTCATTCTGATTGGCTGAGATAGGTTTATGGCTGTATTTTTCTGTTAACCACACACCTAACTTGTCAAATGTCTATAGGCAAGGCCGCCTTAATGCACGGGCTTACCTGGGCTGAAGCCCAGGGGCCTCCCAAGTTCAAGGGCCTCCCAAGTTTGCGTTCATGACGAGCTGAAAATGTCAGCTTGTTTTGTCACTTGTCGGGTTTTCTGTCAATCACTCTAATTGCACGTTACATGGCTGCTGATTGGTTCGTTGTAACTTAACGTGAAATAAAATGTTAAGACGTAACATATTTTTTATTCCGCGTAATTTAATTAAGTGCGCGTTGTCAACTTGACATTCCTGCACGTTAGACTAAGTGTGACAGAGAGACGGGAAATAATCCAACAACAAATGAAAGCGTAATTTCTGAAATTTCATAATAAGCATTAGTGAGGTGCAGGTCTCTCTCTCTTTCGTGCGCGCGCTCGCTCGTTCGCTCTCTCTGTGCTCGTTCAGCTGAGTCTCTGGCATGCAGAAGTCTCTCCAAAGGTGCACAAGAAACGGTGCCGCTAAATTAAGAAAGGAGTTCCCGCACATAATGCTGTTAGTTGTTATAAAGTTTAAGTTTACACGCGTTTATATCAGTGACGCGTGCGCAGCTGGAGCGATGTAGTTTGACGCGACGTTAGCTCACAGTACACACATCTGTTGGTAGAAAGACGAGAAAGAGACGCAACGGTAAGGTGCAAGTCTAAAGTAAAGAGCGACAAGACCATCTCAAATGATCATCCCCTGATAGCACCATTATAATCTCATTATCTAAAGATCTTATATACAGGTATGTTCCCTGTCTGTCTTGTGCATATTCATACTTGGCCGTTTTACATGCTTTTGTATGCATAAATACTAAATACAATGCATACTATTATCTTCAATAGCCTACAAAATAAATAACTGATTAAAAAACAAGATTCTGTCTATAAAGACTTATCTTTTGTTATCATTAATGCATTTAACAAGATTCTGTCTAAAGACTTATCTTTTGTTATCATTAATGCATTTTCACTTTAAAACTAACTTTAACTTATTATATTTTTTAAATTGTGGTGAGCATTTAGTTATAAGTGGCAATTTTCTGCAAATTTGTATATTCCAAAAACTATATAAATATAAAGCTTATAAACATATATACTTCCACACATTTTGGTTTTATTATCACCACATGTTGCTGTGTGTGGTTGTTAAATAAAGTTTCTTGTGTTTATGCTCAAGTGGGCTCAGTGATGTGTTAATAATATTATGGTGTTTTCTGGATCAAAGAGGGAAAACTCACTGTTGTATGTCTCGAAAGAAACGAATTAATTTTGTGATGTAGATTACCTAGATATTACACTTAAAAAAAAAAATTAGACTATAAATCAAGGGGAAGGGGGGCCTACAAAACCTCTTAGCCCCGGGGCCTCACATTAGGTTAAGGCGGCCCTGTCTATAGGCACCACAGCAATGTTTTTGGTAACCGCTTATAAGTATAAGCGGAATAATTGACTCTGGTCCTTTGAATTCATTGGATTCATACCACGTTGGGTGTCCATTTAACAGCCTGTCGTCACTTATTCCTTAATTAATCAATGCTTTACTAATTATGAATCCCCTAAAATAAAGTGTTAACGAATATTTATATGACTTTAAAGAAGTCATATAATTATTTGTCAATTATATGACTATAAAGTAGTCCATTTTAGGAGCATTATATAAAAAATAAACACAGTGACTATCAAAAAACTGGATCAATAAAAGCAATACAATTGTGATATGAAATAGTTTACATGTCATTAGTACTGCTCAACAGCAACAGAGACCTTTCTTTTGAGTTCTTTAAGTTCACTGTGTTCTTTTAGAGTAAACTCGGTTTCCTTCTAGTGTGCTTTATGACTTTATAGCCACTTAACTGGTACTGGTAGATCAAAGCACTAGTAACACCAAGGTCATGGGTTTTCAGAGAACACACAAACTGATCAAATGTAAAGGCTGTGCACTTTAAATCCCTTTGAATCTGCTATATACATCTGACGTGGGCCTTTTTACACCTGGCCACTTTACGTGTTTTCTCTGATCATATAGCTGATTTATTAAAACCGTTCCATTTACATTCAGCCACATAAATGCATCTTGGGTATTAATGGATATCAATCCGATCTTCTATTCATGCACAAAATGCACATGCAATATTCATTACTCCGCCTTAAAAAAACTTAAGACAAAGCTTATACAACAAAAGGCAGCACTTATTGTAAGTGGGCAAGGGCATGAGCTGGTTTGCACAGTACAGGGCAGCAGGCGCAATGATTTACAGGTCCATGACTGGGGAAAAAGCACCTAACAAAACACTCAAAGTTTTATTTCTTTGTGAAATATAATCGAGTTTGTCATTGGACTATTTTATTGGTTCTAGAAAGCATTTTAACCCACTGTCGTCGGTTTATAAAGCAACAAGCATGTCATCTTTGTTTGTTTGCCTTTCTCCCAGCAAATATGTGAGTGGTGCGCTTACGTTTGCTGCTGACATATATGGCTTCATCAACTAGATGAATTTACACATATCCAGTTTCGTCTGAAAGGCGTCCTCCTGGGCTGGGTTTCCAGATAACGATTAAACTTAGCACTTAAGAGCGCTTCCTACGAGCTACTTAACGAACATTCGTTGTTCATTTACGTGCGTTTCCCAAAGATGCACGTATAACGTTCGCTCGCAGCTGGGTTTTAAGTGCTACTTACGAGTCGCTATCCATTTGTCAAGGGCTGAAATGTCACCAATAGAATGACTCGAATTTGTAGCAGAAGCTTGTTTAGGCTAATGATCTTTAGCCGATGTGCACTAACATTTTTTTATAATATTTTGTATTATTGTTCAATGACTTTTTAAATGTTTTTAAATGGTTCATAATTAAATATTATTTTCCGTATGTAGTTAGGACTCGTCCCATTGCAAAATCTCTTCTGCATTTTATATTATAGTTTAGATTATTATTATTATAATTTGTTGTTTATTATCTATGTTTATTTATTATTATGGATTAATGCATTGTAATGTAAATATTTGTTTGGTTTCTTTAATCAGATGCCATACCCTTCGAAAAAAATTTTTTTACTGTAGCCTAGATGAATTAGGAACCATTTATCAATTTGCTAGTACCAACTTTTACCAAAATTGTATCAAATACGTTTTCCTTTTTTATTAATTTATGTTTAGTCATTTAAATTTGATTTCTCATTTGAATTTTAAATATATTATATTAAAGTAATTTAAACAAATAAACAAAGAAAACCCCAATAAATAAATATACATTTAAAACATTACATTATCGTTATTGCAGGAGTGCAAAAGTGACCTTGTAATGCTGTTGTCTTATGATGCACTTATGAATTAATGATTACTCCAGAGCACTCGTGGATCTACGATGATTTTCAAATGCTACTTAAGCTACGAAGCTTTTGGGAAACGGCCCGTAATTCTAACCGTGCATTCACACCGCCACCGGCGAGAGTGTCAATAAAAGCTCTGGCTGCCCTACTATCAACGCTATAGAAAAGGCGGAGGTTTCCGCCTTCCAATTAGTTGCCGCCGAACATTTCTGCATTCTGATTGGTTGCCACCGAGCCGCATAGCTCATTACAATAAAGTTGAGCGGATTTCAACTCTCCTCGACGGGGCTCGCCGCCGGCTCTCATTGAAAATGAATGACTTCCGGCTACTTTGACGCTCTCGCCTGTGGCGGTGTGGAGGCACAGGAAGATGATTCGTAGATTGTTTTTACGATCTACTTAGCCTTACGATGCTTTTGGAAAACCCGGCCCTGAAGTGGTTTGAATGAGCGCATTTACAAATGCATGAAGTGACAATGTGTAAAAACCGGCCTATTAATAGAGCAAAAATGTATTTACTAGTAAGGATAAAAATAGACAATCTCTTTTCTGGAGGGCTCTGAAAAGCATGAAATAGGACTTTTATATCACAGCTCAGTATAATCGCTAATGAAGGACTTGAGATTGCATGCACACTTGCGGTGCCATTAGCCCATCAGAGCTGTCATGACATCAATTTCCTGTGATTAATCACATCATTTACGCTGGTGATCAGGTGATCACTTATAGATCCATAGGTGGCAGATTTCAAATCAGTATTTCCAGGGGGTCGCGCGCCAGCCGAGCAACTGCACCGAGATGAATGAGAATGCTAACAGATAGTGCTGCAGGTATTAAAGATCTGAGTTTACCACACACATCCAGATCAGCTATGCAAGATGATTAAACAGAACAGCACTCTCAAAGAGAAATAATATGGTTGCTATGCAGAAAATCATTTTCCCCATAAAGCTCTTTGTGTTTCCTGTCACAACTAAAGCATAAATCCGAAGCATCAGAATGGAGATCATGTGACACGAAGGTGATGCTGATCTTAGGAGATGCTCTAAGGCGAACAAGAGCCCTTTCTCTTGATTTAAAGGGCTTTCCATTAGCTGTCGCACCACTAGGGTGTCTGTCAGCTTGATTGCACCTAAGATTCATAAAAAATAAAAAAAAACAGCAAAGAGGTGTGAAGTGGCCATTCTGGTATCCCTGTGAAATACTGCCGCATGGTTTCTTATAAAATAGCAGAACTCAGATCAATCGCAGAGCTGAGGGGATTAACTGGCGAAAAGACGGATTTCTATTTGCATGATAACTGCCGAATCCGGTCTGCTTTATATGTTATTAGTATAGTCCTTCTTTCATTAAGTGACAAAGTCAGAAAGAGCTGTGCAAAGACTGTGACAATCCCCACGTAAGCAACTCCCGACACACACACACACGCACGCATGGTGACGTCCAGTCAATGTCAAGTCTAATGAACTTCAGGTCACATCAAATCAACTGAGTCTCAAGTCATAAACTTTTATGATTAGTAGAAATAGATTTTCCACAGCAGATGAGCTGTTGTGTTTTTTATCCCCACACTGTATATCTGAGTATGCAGCTGTAACCAAAGAGCTCTGTAATACCTGTTTTGTATGCTCATTTATCTCAAATGCAGTTGCTCGGCTGGCACAGAATTTAAAGTGGACACTTAGTGTCGTACCCGAGCCATAAATGCTATGGGACTCACTACTATGTACCTGCAGGAAAATGATGTTATGATTACATTTACATTACATTTCCATTTATGTATTTGGCAGGTGCTTTTATCCTGTGCATTCAGTATACAGTCTGTGTGTTTATCGAACCCACAACCTTTCTGCTGCTAACACAATGCTTTGCCAAGTGAGCTATGAGAACACATTTTGATAGTGTTGATTGGCTGTTGACACTATGAGAACATTCACAGTCCCAAGCCTTTTACTAGCAACTATCCTGAGCTGTGATATCAATGACAGCAGACAGGGGAAAAATCAATTTCACACTTTTAAAAGACCTCCAAAAAGCACTTTTTATTATACCATTAAAATATGCAACGCGTACAGTAAGCTGTTTCAAAAATAGCTGCTTTTTGGGTTCAGCAGTTACAGCAGCTACCAGCAGGGGCCAAGTACCCAGCCAAGCACTTGGCTTTAACACAAACATATTTTTATTGCAAGCATTTGGGAGGTAGAGAGAGGCCGAATGAAACACTTTTGTGATCGTCTCAATAAAGAAGTGACTTTAAATGTTTGGATTTATAAAATTATTTTGTGTTCGAGTTAAACCATCTCTTTGAGGTATTGTGGGCCTAATGGACTGGGTTAAGGGAGAATACACATAGATTATACTATGCCGGCTCTCTTCTTCTCCCTAATCTCATTTCACAGGAGACCTCAGAGGTTTTTTTTTCTTTAGAGAAGCTCCCCCATCCACACAAAGGGAAAAAATGAAGCAAATAAATAAGGGAAAATCGAATCCTTTCAGCCCTCACAGAAGTGCAAAGCAATGAATCAGCAAGATAAATTCTCTCTGGAGATAAACAAACATGATATTTCAGGGGCCAGAGAAGACTAGCTGGTCTCATAAAGTTCATTGGGTCTACTGACCGTAAACGCAGCCAACTATTCAGCCTCGGCCCGGCCGCAGTAACAAGTGCACCGTCTCCAATAACAAATACACAGATGCACAGAGGCCTATTAAATCTGGACCATGACTTCAATAGATGGATGAGACCAGGGTTATTCATCCTCTGGTGTCCGGATACGAGAAATACTGGTGATGCATTTAAACAATCTCCATGGAGCGATGGTGCTGAACAAATAAACAAAATGAATGCAATGTTATTAGAGATTATAGAGATTGAGGGTCTCGTTTTAAGAAAATGAGAATATAAAGCAGAACCTCAATGGTGAATAGAAACAGCAAGGCATTTGCATGCTAACTCTTTTTTGACATCTTAATTCCTATCGCAAGGGATAGTGGGGTAAAATATTTTAACTATGCACAATGTGCCAATTTATAAACGTCTGCCATTGACAGAACAACACTGCATCACCTACGCAGCCACCTACTTGCATACTATATGTGACACTGAACCCTCTTAAGTAGGATGGATGTATTTGCAGCAAAATCCAAAAATATATTGTATCGGTCAAAATTATATTTTTTTTATTTAAGCCAAAAATCATTTGAATAATTATGTAAAGATTATGAAGATATTTGGTAAATTTCCTACCGTAAATACATCAAAACTTTATTTTTGTGAGTGGATGCAGTTGCTAAGGATTTCATTTGGACAAATTAAAGGTGATTTTCTCAATATTTTGATTTTGCGAACCCTCAGATTTTCAAATAGTTGTATATCGACCAAATATTGTCCTATCCTAACAAAACACATCAATGAAAAGTTGATTTATTCATCTTTCAATTTCACTTTTAAAACATTAACCCTTATGACTGGTTTTGTGGTCCAGTGTCACATATAGGTGAAAATCGGTATGCGAGGCGAGTAGCATGTCCAAATTCATAGTATTCAAAAAATAGTAGAGGAAAAGTATCTGGATGACATATTACGTCGTGCTAGATTTCTAAGGGGCTGATCACACCAAAAGCATTTATGGCAGTTGCAGGCGCCTTTTTTGAATGATATTCTATGGGTAGGGAGCATTTGCGTGCTGTTTATGCGCGCCGAGCGCCTTGCGGTTTTGCCGCCAGCCGCAGCACGCGCCTTTGAAGGAACGCTGAGAGCGGAGAAGCGCCCGATGTCATTCGCGTCTTTCCATTGTCCAATCGAATGAGGGGAGAGGCGGGCCTTACGTTGGGGTGAGTGAAGTTAACAGTTGCTTTGAAGAACCGCACTCCACTTGCTCACTCTCTCCTGCGTGTTTGTGCACCTCTCACCCTCAAACAAGGTCAGAGCAAACGCCCTCTTTTTCAGGTTTCTGCTGATATGACAGTTAACAGCAAAAGAGTGCTCACGCTTCAATATTTGATTGACAAGACAGCTGACTCCGTGGTTGCTTACCAATATAAAAAGCCGCTTCGCAATGCTCTTTTTTAAAAAAGGCAGTGCGTCGCGCCTTGCGTTTCCCAAGCGTTTAAAGCGCTTTTTGTGTGATTAGCCCCTAAGTGTGCATTTAATTGACTCTCGTAAGGTCACACAAGCTGAGTAGACCTGCCAAATTCAAAAAGTGAATGAAAATACCAGAAATCTATGAACTGGGTGGCTCTGTAAAGGATTTAGGTAACAAGGAATATTTCCTCATGGTTGAATTGTACTTTAGTTAAGCAATGCATATGTAAATTATGGTCGTGGTTGATATTGTTTATGTCATAGGTCAAAGGTCACATGACAAAGAAAACATGGCGGATGCAGTATGTCAAAATGTATTGATACTGCTCCCACACATACGGTTTTAACAATAAAGCTGTACACTGTAAAAAGTTGGATCAACTTACTTTAATATATTAAAACTTTAACTTCAAATTTCCACTTATAGTTTCTTCATTTAAAGGGACAATAAGTAGAATTTACCCCATCTAGTGGTGAAATTGTATTTTGCATTTAAACGAATAGTGCTCTCTAGCGCCTCGTTTTTCCAAATGCGTGTTGCAACTACGGTAGCCGTTATGTCACTGATATATCACTGATCTCCTTGTCCGTTTCAGCCTGTATACGTGTTTTGAATGAAAACGCGTTGTGGAAACATGTTGGTAGGCTAGTGCTTTTTGTCCCTCTCTGCTGTTATAGTTTATCAGTATGGCGGAACGACATGGAAGCCTCCTTGGACTTAACCGTTCAATGTAAGTAAAGAGAAGAAATTCTAAGCTTACAAAAAAGTCAGATCACTGGCAGAGGTCATTTGACACCAACGAGGACATATTTATAAATAAAGATATTGATTTTGATTAATAAAACACTTAAAACCCTACTTGCTGTCCCTTTAAACATATAAGTATTTTTAGGTGCTACCAATTGAAGTAATTTGTTAAGTTGATCCAACGTTTCACTTTTAACAATGTGAGTACTTTATCTAATTTAGTACGTACTGTCACAGTTTCGAAAGCATCGTAAATCTTATATTTATGTTTATATTTTAATCTGAAATTAAAATTTTCACACACTCTTAAATTACTTAACTTACTCATTGATTAACCACAGTTTACTCCTATCATGGATCAAGTTTTATATTTCCCCATAAGTCATATTTTATGCCTACTGTATGCATTATAGACAATACTTTAAATTCTGCTGATGGCAGACATCCAGAATTATATTTAAGCCTCTTAGTTTTACCACTTTTCTCAACCGTGGGACAAGAAAAGTAAAAAGTGGCACAGCTTCCCCAACTCTTTCTCTTTCTTAAAATAATTAAAACCAAACATTTCTAAATAACACTGCACGTGATGCAACAAAGTTGTCAGTTGTGTTTGGAAGGTAAATCAGTGGTAGCAGATTGTCTCTAGGCTGTACATTATGCCTAGAACCTCTTTCTTGGCTGATGGTTTTGTCTTTATTAGTCTAATTCGTCTGGATTGTTTTCAAACACGACTGCCTCATTTTTTTGACAAGGTGTAATTAATTACTATGCAAATGGTTTCAAGCAGCACCTTCTCATTTTGGCAAGCACGTGCAGCGTCTCTGTCTAGGTTTTGGAATGTCGTCAGAAAAGCTAAAAAAACGAATACGGGAATGCTCTTGTCGTGTGTTTGTGAGTGTAGGCAATCATGTGGAGAACTCGCCTTCAGAATGACATTTCTCCCAAAGATAAAAGAACAATAATGGGATACAAGCCTGCAACACCTGCTGGTCCAGGTGCCGAGCCATGTGTTTTGAAGATTTCATATCGAAAAGTGTCCGTGTTCTCCATGGAAAATAAAACCCAAATTTAATTCCAATTAAAAGCAAGAATAAAATTAGGTACTCTATAAGCACAGACAAGCATATAGCGGTCTCCAAATATAGCCACATATGGTATATCTTATGCAATGGCACAATCACATCAAGCTTGCTTGTTAAACTAAACTATATTATTTAAGTTTTTAATTGTGTATGTGTGTATGTGTATGTATGTGAAGCAATGTTATGGCTTGGCTTAAAACTTTATGTAAATGAACACATACAGTCAAGTCTCTAAGATAAAAAAAATATTTTGAGGCTTTTGGATCTTTGCAAAAACAATCAATAGCAGGCACTAACATTGTGAGGCATTTCAAAACCGTCCTTACCTATTTATAGTGTCTGATGCTCCATGAACCATGAAATTAATAAATAGCACGCTTGGTAATTGCCTGGAAACCAAGTGTTGAGGAAAAGTCAGCTATGAAATCAAAGCCATCAGATGCGGTTTCTAATAAGTTGTCACATCATTGTCATTGACCTTCAAGCAATTAAACCTCAGCGAAGCTCTTGATTTGTGGAAGGGCTAAAATAATGGCGATGAAGGAGGATTTCATGATAACGCGTGCGTGATGCCACGTCGGCGGATAAGATCTCACGGGCCGAAGCTCAAAGATCACTCGGTGCGTTTGAACAAGGACTAGAGCGGGAGCATCTGTATCAAATAGCTTCTCTCAAAGAAGCCGAGGGCAGAACAGTTAGCCCGAGAAAAATAGCTGCCTCGAATAAGCTGGCATCATCTGTCCTCCAGAGGCGGCGAGTGAAAGAAGAAGGACGTGGCCTATTGGAGCCGACGTTGCGGCGTTACTCTTTGCCACTGGGTAAAAATACCACTCTGTTAAGATGAATTGAGTTGCCGAAAGCTTATTGTTCGCATTTAAAAACTCGAGAGTACAAAAGACTGTCAAGCGAATGACATTGAATGTGTTTTTATCCTCAATGATTGCTTAAAGAGAAAGGGCAGTCTGGGATGGCGAGAAGACTTAAAGAAAGAAGAAAAGAAATTAACTTGGCTTTTCCAGGTGAACGATTCAAGAGGGAAAATGTGGAGAAGAGGTGAAAGCATCGCAGAATAGCAGAACCGCTGTAATAACCAGAGCGGCAGAGGTTTCGCCATGAGTGATGAGCAGCTCATCGAGACGCCTACAGAGGTCAATGGGGTCACGGTGCTCACGTCGGGAAGACATTGATGTGTTCCTCAACTGTATTGACAACCATAACACAGAGGGCAAGATCCAGGCCAGGTTACAAAACAGTCATGGGGGAATAGAGACACCCACCATTTAATGGCCAAAGGTCAATGATCAATTTTGCTGCACTGGAACCACAGAAAAACATTTTCTTTATTGCGATGTCTTATTGGCATTACACAAAAAGCTTGAAACGTTAAGATTTTAATGCCCTTTATAGCGCAAGGTTTCTTTCACACTTTTGTCTGTTAAGTGAGAATCCCGCTGGAAATCGGCAGACATGCTTGGTGTAATAATAACATGCGATGTACCAGGTAGTGAAATCCTTCTTGACTTGCGAGTGCAAATGGAAAAGCAGTTGATTCATTTTGTTGTTTTGAAAAGATTTAGTATTCACTTATTCCTGTTATTGCATTGTGCGGCAAAGCCGGAAAGGAACAAAGAGCATTTTAAAACGTGCAATGTTGTGTTTCAACATTGCTGAGGCCACACGCACAATCTCTTCAAAGGATGGAGTCTCATTAAAATCACTCTCTTCATTGCAACTCTGCAGGATTTTGAGTAAAAAACACTTGATGCTTTGTTTACGACCCACTGCTGAAATGCAAAGCAGGCCGTTGCTTCCCAGGTATACCACCTAGAATGCTGCACAAACATAGGTGAACAATCAACTCATGCACTTTATAATAAAACGCCTGAGGCATTGCTGTGAACCGACACAAAAAATATTAAAAACATGACTCATCTGATCACTAAAAATAGCAAACATTTTAGTATACGTCTTTTGGTCAGCCCTGGTACTGTAAATCCTTCACAAATACCATTCTGTCTTGCTGTCACATGTTTGAATACTAAGCAGATGTTGCTAGAAGAGCTGGTTTAACATTATTGATTTAATACTGCCTCTGCTGTTCATTTATGGGAACTTCAGGTCATGTTGATATATCTTCTGTCCTATACAACTAAAAGTGACAAGCTTGTCAAGTATGCAACGCATAGTCAAAATGTGACCTCTGCATTTAACACATCCCAGTGAGTAGTGAACATACACACACCCGGAGCAGCGGGCAGCTATCCGAGCGCCCGGGGAGCAATTAGGGTATGATGCCTTGCCAGTCGAGAAACTTACCACTAGGCTACAACTGCCCCAATTGCAACACAACAGTTTATAGGGTTGGTTTCCTGGACAGGGTTTCGATTACAGTTTTCTCAGTCGCTTTGGTGCATTTCTCAGATCAGAAATTCTCAAAACGACCTGTTCAATCTTCACATCATTGTGTCACTTGTGCACATCAAAAAAGCAGTTTCTCTTTTCTTTGAATAAGCTGCAAATGCTTTGGTACATCCATGCAATTGATTGTGTACAATTGTCTGCTTTTTCCTACATTATCAGTTGCTTATGTCATGTTGATCAAAATGTATCATAATGGGTCTCTGTTGAATAGTCTCACCCCCCACAACATTTAGGCATTAGTTCATAGTATAAGTCTTTACATGTGAAAGGGTTGAACAAGTTGTCATAATACAGGGTATGGTCAAACATATTTCTATACATTTCCATTAGACGTTTTTTTTCGTAATCTGTCCTGAATTGGTAAATTGCTCCCAGGTAAATCTTGACTTTCTCTAACAGACAAAAACGTCCCCAGCAAGCAAATGATGTTGAAATGATGGCTAACTATAGACCCAATATAGTCCAATGAGTGAACCACTTCTACCCTAAATAACATTGAATTTGATTACATGCCATTTTTGCCAAAATAACTTGAAGATGTATGATATTCCAACATGTAAGCAAAGTCAACAGGTATTCAAGGTGTTTGCTTTCATTTCTTTTACATGTTCTAAAAGTATATGCATTATCTATTTTTGGGCTATGGTTAGGCGTCTATTAGACATTCACTGGCAGCCCAAATTTAGCCTTGTTTTAGCTAAACATACTAGCTGGGTTAGGAGGTATAGGAAGACTTCAATGTAATTCCTACAGCAGTGTATGTACAGTTTTCCCTTAAGGAGATTGTCCAATGTTCACATTTCTACATTTTTTCTTTGTGCTATGCAGTGCTGTCTTTTCCTTTCTGTATGGCAATGACTTGGTCCGTCAACAAATTACAGACCAAACGGTAAAAGCGTCAATGTAAATTTTGTCCAGTCTCTTGCAATCAAACTCCTACATAACTTACACTAAGGAGTAACCTACAATTTACAATACTTGTCATCAAAACTTTAGCCATAGTTTACATCAGAACATCCCTCCAGAGTAAACTGTTATATTGACAACATGACTAAGCAATTTGACTGTCTTATCCAGGGTGTGCCTCATACTGTATGTCTTGAAAAGTGAAGCCGTTGGCTCTTTGATCGCCCCCTGGTGGCTGGCTGCAGTACAAGTCTTAAACCCCGCCCTCTCCATTCAAACGAATGGGACTCTGCTCTAAATAAAAAAAATATTTACACTTCCAATAAAAATTTCCAAAAGATGGTTTTGGTCCTTTAAGGTAGTTGATAACAAGCGGATATATGTTCAATTGTTCATTTTTGTGATAAGTTTAATTTTAGCTAGTAATTTGATGCTATAGAAACGAGGCGTGTCATTATGATTGGCGTGGTTGAATTGGGTGTGCAAGCATTTGGGGGAAGTTTGATACCGTGGCTCCGCCTCCTGCTCCACAGATGATTCCTTCTGCGCATGTCTTGGCTCCAAACTGACATTTTTACGTAACATGGCGGCGACCATGGTCGGACATTTTTAGCTTCAATTCAATACAATGGAAGGAGGCGACGTCACGTCGTCCATCTTTTTTTACAGTCTATGTATCTGTTATCAGTACACAACAACACAAGGGGCTCTATCTTACACCCGGCGCAATGCAGCGCAATGCGCGACGCAAGTGTCTTTCGCTAGTTTCCACCCTAATTTTCACGTTTAGCGCCGGGTTGTTTAAATAGCAAATGCATTTGCGCCCCCTTTGCGCCCCTGGGCGTTCTGGTCTGAAAAACGAGGTGTGTTCAGGCGCATTGTTGGCGCGTTGCTATTTTGAGGCAACTAAAATAGACTACGCCATTGACCAACAAAAACCTGGTCTAAAGTCTAAAGTCAATGGCGCAAGATGTTTTATGTTATTTAAAGAGCGCATTAGTAATATGCGCCTATAAACGGGAGGACAACGCGGGTTTGCTTATCACAAAGTACATAAATGCGCAGCAGCACAAAAATGCTTTTAAATATGAAAGATTAAAGGATTGAATTTAAGAGATTATTATTGAGTCTCTTTGACATATTTATAAATGAGGACTGATTATGAGACGTTAGAAGGCGCAAAGAGCTGCTTTACCTGCAGCCTGATAAGTAAATAAATGCTTTGCTTTAAACAAATGCGTCTGTTTTTAAATGTTTTTTTTAATGCTACCTCACGGATTTATTGTATATGATGTACCTGTGGATATGGCGAGATGAGAAACATTTGTAAGTAATGCTTAAAAAAACTCTTTGCTAAAAAAACGCTGTCCAAAGTGCTGAAACGTGAGGAGAGCCGTTTGTAATTTCTTTATCTCCTGTTTGTTACAAATAAAGTATTTTTAGAGTACAAACCTTATCTTACATACTTGTAAATTATTTTTTGATGATATTGGATAGCTATACATTTAAAGCAATTACAAGCCTGCTTTTTACTTCCATGACTAAAAGAAAACGGGTTTTAAAGGTTTTAATAAAAAAATAACAATTTCAATACAAGTGAAAAACAACACAATTATTTAACATTAATCTTAAACTGGGGATCTTCTACCTCCACTTAGTTTTTCAGTTTACAAAGTCCGTCATCTAAATAGGGATTAGACATAGCGCCAGCGCAACTTGCTTTTAAAGGGAATGAGAGCTGTGACTCTCATTGGCTTACTGCACGTTACGCCCAAAATACTCCCATTACAAAAGGACCTACCCTTTTCGACCATGCGCTCGGCGCAAAAACAATTTTTCCCGTCGTTAAATTAGCAAAAGTGGATTCGGACACGCCCATTTAGACGTTGCGCTGTGCGCTTTAGACAATGCGCTTAGATCGTTAAAATAGAGCCCAAGGACTTAATTCAGAACAAGGCATTAGTTATATTAGGACATTTAAGTATGCACATAAAACAATTGCACGGAAGTAATTGAAACGGAAGTAACGATTGTCTTAATTGGATGGTTTGAAGTTGGATCATGTTGCTATTTGCTGCAATCTTTTCACGGACCCCGCCCACCTGCCATATGACTGGAAGTAAAAATAGATTGTTTCGAGGATGGGAGGCATTTTTGATTAAAGATTATGAGGGCACATGAATTTAAAAAAAATAATAAAGCTCAGATAAGTCATTTGTAAAAACAAGCCACAATATTTCAAAACAAATTAGTACTGTACAGTTTTTCATTTCAATTTCATTATGACTCAATAATGCAGCACAAGCATGCATTTTAGTCCGGAAATAGGATAAGCCCTGTCCAAAAACAAAAAATGCTTAATAGTAAAATTTTGGCAATGATATATTACACACAGTAGTTTTATAGAAATTTGCATTTATATAGTTTTCTTTAGACCATAGTCATATGCTTTCAAACTTTTTCAAAGCTTTTCTTTTTCAAAAATAGTTCCTTATAAAATATAATAGTTCCTTATATATATATATATATATATATATATATATATATATATATATATATATATATATATATATATATATACTGTATATATATATACTGTATATATATATATATATATATATATATATATATATATATATATATATATATATATATATATATATATATATATATATATATATAAGAAAGCGATCCCTTCACAAAAAGTTAATCATGTTTGAGGGTCCTTGGCATCATAAACTTTAAAAACCCTTGGGCTAAATGACCGATATACATATATAATATTTAACAGTGGCGGCCGGTGACTTCTTTTTTCTGTTCCTTATTTCAAAATATGTGTTCTGCGCGTCGAGTGAACCTATGTGCATCACATGTCTTGTCAAAATAAGTGTTCGTGCTGCAGACACGTCTAAGGGGTTTATGATAAAAGAGACCCTCGCGTTTGCCAGATACTCGCATAATCTCATGCATAATCAGAGTTTACTGTTAAGGGAGTGTCTTGCATGTATTTTGTGAATGTGAGCGTCTCTTTTATCATAAATGGTTTTGACATGTGTGCAGCAGGCACTTATTTTGACATAACATGGATGCACATGCTTCACATGACACAACAAACACATATTTTGAAAACGCAAGCAACACACATGACACTCCGACCACTTATTTTGAATTTGTGCCCCTCGGAGCCACCACTGATATTTAATATAATTTGCATAGTTCGTACATGTTAATTATTCTTATGCTGTATGGGATTTTTACACTGTATAATAAAAAGACAACGCTGATGGCATACAGTACTGTCAAGATCTTCACTGCCAGCACAGAAAAAATAAACGAGGGAAATATATTAAACTGAACAAGCTGAAGTTCACAGTATAGATTTTCTTTTACCTCTTTTGTATATAGACACTTCTATTCATTTTAAAAATTGTATACTGTACATACATTACTGTCATCTCCTTTGTTCGTTTTATATCATTTGATATCATCAATCAAATCATATAATAAAAAGTTGAATAAAATCAAGTCACAATACTTCATAAACGTCTGAGTATCCCCAATCAGATTAACTCTGCTGGCATTTTATCAATATTCCAGTCCAAACAAACTCATCTATGCTACACCAAACAGGTCAATAATAATAATAACACACCTGTAGTGAAGGATAGGCCTTGTGCTTCTGCCCCAGAGAGACTTCCAGCCTCCCAAGAATGATTGTTTCCTTTGGTGATATACTTTAATGGGAGTGTCTGACAGGGTCTTTCTGCCAATGGCGGTGCTGGGCCAATGTGCAATATCTCAAGTGTAAATGAAAAACATGGCTCAATTTTTAAAGAGAGCCTGAGATGACAAGTTCATACCCTTTAGATTTACCCTTAAGATGATGTGTACCAACCTATCATAGTTTAACTATACCTTTATAAAATACCTAGATAGATGGATATATAGATAGACTTCACGCTAGACAAACCAGATCATCCTTTCCAAAAAGCAGCTAGGAACATGTTACAACTAAAGCTGCTATCTTTCTTGGAAAGGAGTTCCAGCAATGTCTAGAAGGAAACCATGCGGGAGGATTGGGGGAGAGGGGGGCAGATGGCAGTAACATCAAAAAGAATAAAGTGGCAATACTGAAATTCTGCCATTGCGTGTTTGGCTCTGCTTCATTCTGGCAGCCCACTTCTTTTCTTTCCGGGTGTAAAGTCCTGGATTAGACTGGCATAGTGGACAGTTTCATGTAAATTCTCCTGGCTTTGGATTTAGACAGCCCATCCTCTACCATCCAAACAATAAACAAGACATTGCCTGCTGTTTGCAATAATCTCCTCTGTGCAAATATCAGGATTCCCAGCAAACACGCTCATCCTGCATTTGCCTTACAGGGTATATTTTAGGACCTCAAAAGGTGAGAGACATCCCTCAGGAGCAGCATTGGTTTTAGAGGAGATTAGATTGCTATCGGTCTGGATGAGAGCCACACACAGAGGTTTCCACAGTTGTAGATGAAGGTGACAACAGAGAAACAAATCTCTTTTACTGCAAGAGATCAGATTACCCTTTGCTGATCTTGTTTTCTGGATGAAATCGCAAGATTCCCGTGTGTTACAGCTGAAAGCTTGAGATGGCGGAAACCGAATCATCAAAGCTGACAAAACGACACCAATCTACCCACGTGGAAACAAGTATAAATGATGTAAAGGCTTCGGCGTTCTCAAGGCTAATTGCAAAAATTATGGTTGGCTTACGTGAAATTGGACCAAAGCAATGCATCCATCAAAACTAGATCTATTGCAAGGCACGTATTGAACCTTTCAGCTACAACAGAAAAACACTACCTGATCTTTCTCCTACCTCTCCGACCCTTCTGAATCAAAACAAAGCCCGACTTCTGAATCATTCAGCTTTCCAAATGTTAATTAATGTTTTCAACATAAAAATGTGCTGCTGGACACAGGGTGCTGAGAAGTAAAATGTAATTAAAATAAAGTATATTGATTACCCCACAGCATGCCCTATAAATAACAGAGCCCATAAATAAGCGAAGAGGACAGGTGAGTCGGCTGATTTATGCCTGTACTCCTGTGCAACAGCAGAATAAATCATTCACAGCTATGTTCTTATTGAGTTATGAAGCTTCTCTGCACGCAAAATAATTGCCACCCCTATGTCTTCCTCTTGTCTCGCGTATTTCCAAAGAATGGCCGAGCTGGTAGCCTTGCGTACAGTCGCGTTTTTGAATAGATCTTGTTTATGGCTCTTATTTTCCTGGCCTGTGTTTCATGCATCTGAAATCATGAGATGGCGTAGGACATTTGTCAAAACAGAGAAGAAGTACAAACTCCAGCTGTGATCTATCAACAACAAGATTTGGTTTCCACAGGACATCGGCGTGATACCTCACTGAGAACTTTGGGTAATGAGGACAGAGTAGTTTCTAGTTAGTTTCCATCATTACGTGAACTAGAAACACTTGCCATAATTAGCTGAAACCGTGAGACGGTTCGGGACGTAGGAAGATGAGTGTGTGATTTTAGAAAACATATATCAAAGCAAAAACACTTCAAAGCTGAAAAGTAAAACTAGATCAGCGGTACGCCTCTGTAGTGGCCTCTAGCTGCACACCGTACAATATGTCATGGCACACTACGTATGTGTGAAACCAAACATGTAAAATTCATGCGCGCGCATCCACACACACGCTGAGCATACTGGTGAAGCCTTACGTGTGCAACATCCCCAAAAAAAAATTTTTAAGACATAAAGCAACAATACATCAAAAACAGTTTTTGATTCGAAAACGATGGCTGTCGTGCCAATTGAGCTATACACGCTATGAATTTAAATCTGTTTTTCCATTCGTGCTGCAGATGGCTTTATTTTTGCCTTAGTATGGTAAGGTAAACAGCTTCTGATTGAAGCACTCAGGAGCTTATTTAAATCTAGCTTCGCAGGGTCAGTGGTAAACAAGACCTATCTAGTGCCCTGATTTGACCTGCTGGGAAGTGATGCCTGTTTTGCTTATAAAAATCTGATTCCACATTGAAAACGCACTGCCAGCACATCAGCCTGCATGCGTGCGATGTGTAAGACTTGCAGACTCGCATGTTTTTTCACACACACATCCTACATGCGACACAATAATAGCAAAAGTTGCAAAAAGCACACGGTACATTCAAACTTCTACCGAACCTATTTTTATCCAATCAACAGTTAGTAGGTGAGGTTGCTGTTGCCAAGTTACAATTCTGTTATGTCAATAATTAAGCATGCATGGAGGTGAATATGTTGCTACAGCGATAAATATAGGCCTCTCAAAAGAGCCTAAGGGAGTATCTGCCAATTAAAAGTTGCCATTTACTCTTCGCACCATCTCCTAATTAGGAGGCACAAACCCGAGTTCAACAAAAAGGGCGTTAAAGCAGAAAAAGAGTATGTGGTACAATAGAGAAAAGGTACTGTATCAATGCTATTGAATAAATTATGCTCCATCACCATCTTGGGAGAAACACAACACCTTCCAGCTTTAAGCATCTAGTGGTTTTCAGGAAGCTGTCATATTTCAGAAATAAAGCTTTTCGATGATCGCCCTAACCTTGTCATTATCTGAAACAATGTCTTTTGAAAAGGTCTACAGGCCTATTATTTTACCAGATGAAAGCCGGTGTGGTGGGTGACCATTTTGTAAGCATTTTTTTGATGTTTTGTTTATTTTCTTTCCCCACTCAAATTCCTGTGATCATAATAATATCCTGCTTTTGGATATTCAGAAGGTCTCTAACCGCATACGCCTATGAAAGAGATAGCACACGGTCAGAACGCACCTCGGGGGAAATGGATCTACATGGCAACCTCACCATGTCTATTAGGAACTCTATCCTTAAGACGCATGCTTGATGTGAGGTTTGACTGACGAGTGACTGTTCACATGTAAGGCACTGATGCCGCTGTGTTTGACGAACAAAACCCATCTAGGAGATCGATTTCATAGACGTCTTCTGTTACTGCACTTGCCTTTTAAATGTCAGCTAGTTTCTAAACAGCATAGACAGCAGAAAGGTGGTCGCATGGATAGTTTACTTGATGTGATGTGATGTAATGCATTGCAGGATCTGTATGGTTAAACAAGTCACAAATCATTGGTTTAATAACCACCTTAATTCTGGGTTGCCTTGACTTGAGCTGCCAGATAGATCATGGTTATTCTGCTTCATTTGACCCATGGTGGTATCGGTTCCAAACACATTTAGCTCAATAACAGATGATGAGAGGAGCCCAGCCATGCTAATGGACCACTATGGCCTGTGTCTGAGATAAAAGGCTAAAGTCATGCCATCATCACTCAGACTATTTGTCTACTCTTTCCCCGCTGAAACGGAGCCATTGACCCTCGCTAAACATGACTTTATGTACTTTTGTTAAGTAGATTTAGCTAAGTAGACTTCCTATAGCAATTAATAGCAAGTGTTATTAAAAGAAGTATTACTTTCAAAAAGTAAAAACATCAAACCACAGTCTATATGCACCATTACTCATTCATTTTCTTTGTCAATTACTAATAGCATCTTCTGTAAGTGATAACAGACAGTTAGCCGGTTGTTACACTGTAAAAAGTAATAGTTGGATCAACTTAAAAAAAATGACTTGACTGGTAACGCCTAAAATCTGATGTTTTTTATTTTAATTACATTTTTTCACTTTTATGTGATATTTTTTTAATACTTGCTAACACATAAAAAGCCGGGAGGTTTTCTCCTAGGTTTTTTTTAACCCCAGGGGAGTCAGCTGACATTGGCTTAACTTAGCACCCTCTTCTATACGTTACATTATTACGCTCGCTAGTCCGATTTAATCTTAGCCACTGTGTTCTGCTGCCTATGGTGTCCATCAATTTTTCAGTGTTTTCTCCTGCATTTATTAATGCAAAGCTGCTTTGAAACAATTATTCAATAGAAATAAATTTGAATTGAATTTAATAAAATATTGAAACATTTTCAACTTAATTTTTTTACTTAAAGAAAATAAAGGTATGGCATGGTTGTTGGTGTCAGACAGGCCGGTCTGAGTATTTCACAATCTGCTCAGTTACTGGGATTTTCATGCACAACCATTTCTAGGGTTTACAAAGAATGGTGTGAAAGGGGAAAAACATCCAGTATGCGGCAGTCCTGTGGGTGAAAATGCCTTGTTGATGCTTGAGGTCAGAGGAGAATGGGCCGACTGATTCAAGCTGATAGAAGAGCAACTTTGACTGAAACAACCACTCGTTACAACCGAGGTATGCAGCAAAGCATTTGTGAAGCCACAACACGCACAACCTTGAGGCGGATGAGCTACAACTGCAGAAGACCCCGCCGGGTACCACTCATCTCCACTACAAATAGGAAAAAGAGGCTACAATTTGCATGAGCTCGTCAAAATTTGACAGTTGAAGACTGGAAAAATTTTCCCTGGTCTCGTGAGTCTCGATTTCTGTTGAGACATTCAGATGGTAGAGTCAGAATTTGGGGTAAACAGAATGAGAACATGGATCCATCATGCCTTGTTACCACTGTGCAGGCTGCTGGTGGTGGTGTAATGGTGTGGGGGATGTTTTCTTGGCACACTTTAGGCCCCTTAGTGCCAATTGGGCATTGTTTAAATGCCACAGCCTACCTGAGCATTGTTTCTGACCATGTCCATCCCTTTATGACCACCATGTACCCATCCTCTGATGGCTACTTCCAGCAGGATAATGCATCATGTCACAAAGCTCGAATCATTTCAAATTGGTTTCTTGAACATGACAATGAGTATAAGTCACATCAATCAAAAATGCATCATGAAAAAAAACATATATAAATCGCAATGGACTACACCTCGCATTTATTTGGAAAATTATTTTACAAAATCCAAGTCGAAGAACAGACATTTATTCTGGAAAGGAAAGTTATTCAGCTAAACAATAGCACACAACGGCAGGCTGAATAGATGTCTGTACGTTAACTTAACATTATCAGTTATTTACACGATACACAATAGTATACTGAACATACCTGGAAGGCTGAATAGGCTAAATGAACAGAACAAGCCAGTGTGCATCAAGTTCGCAGGCTCATCATTCCACATTGAATCCATTGGATTACATAAATACAGGAGCAGCATATAGCGGCTGTCTTTTGTGGCTGTAGACGGTAATGATGTCTCTTGGTTCATATATGTAAAAATTTATTCATACTGACTTACAAGGCGCACCTGACTAGAAGTTGCAGGACCAGTCAAACTATGAAAAAGAGTGCAACTTATAGTTTGGAAAATACTGATTTTTTTTTTCAATTGCACATGTCAAGCATAATCACAGTACTTGTACTAGCTGTGTGTTATTGGTTTCAGCTGGTTGTTATTTGGGGATAAGAAACCCCAGAATGTCGCCACTGACCAATCAGAATAAAGCAATCCATAGTAGTAAGTGCCTATATTAGATTAATATCAGATTCATCTACTTTGAAATGTCAGATAAAAATACTATTGGTCGCCTAGATCGCATAGCATATTAATTTTTAACTGGGCAGTTTTCAGATGACAAAAGGGCACCAAACCGTACAGCAAGACGTCAGCTATGTAAGATGTGTATGAATATCCATGATCAAATATGTACTCAAGATCTATTGGCTTACAATCCATATGGATATCAGCAATGGACCACAAATGACCTCCACACTCCCGGATGACACAGACAGCAAACAGTAAGGAATCTCAATTGCTGTCTGCAAAGAGTACACTTAACACATGGATACAGCCAAGGGATCATGGGAGACTCCCGTGCACACACGTAGAGGTACAGCCACAGGCGTGAACCAATCCTGCCGTTTTCTTACTGTGTCTTTAATTGTTCCTCTAACCAGCAGGTGCTTGCTGTGGTCTCAACAGGCTCACAAACACGCACACACGCTTGCAGAAACACACAACAGACGCACAAATACACGTGTAAAAAGACTCCAGCATGCACACCGTGTACAAACGTAAAACACTTAAATGTAAGTACACACAAGTTGACTAAACCAAATTACAGGGCTGACTGTTTTGGACAGGTTGATGGGATTTCTGTCAGCTTTACTTTAACTCGTCTGCAGAATAACTCACGTGAAGCTCATTAAATGCACAGAGAAAGGTGACATCTCTCTCGCTCCCATACATAAAAACACACCAACACTGTAAGATTGCGCTGTACTTTCACACAGCCTTCCTGTAATCTTTAGCAGTAGTCAATATTTGCATTCATATTTGTTTTTAGTTGTCAACAGACTATTAATGAGATGCTCTCGACGAGGAATGTGCTCTTATTAGTGTGCTATTAGATCAGTGTTCAAAACCACACTCAAGAATGTGTTATATTGCTTTTCTTTTCACTGTTCTGGGAAAACACTTCTTCTAATTGGGTGTCTGGGTTGGGAGTTTTATTATTAGTCATTTTTATTGGAAGTGACTCGTATTACAGTGATTGTTGGGAGAATCCCTCTGGAGCAGCCTGGGGTTAAGAGCCTCGCTCTAGGGCACAAGGGCTGATAGGGATTTTTCTATAACCACTCACACACACCTCCAAGATTATGGGTCATCTGTATCTTCTGTGGTCAAGGAATTGACCGCGGATGAGATAATGATATTAACCGAACGTTCTCGGCATGCATTAAACGTTTATCAAATACTTAAAATCTGCTTTATCCCAGCCTCGGGCCCTTCAGAAATAGGGATCTCAGTCATTTTCACCTTCAATGTCACATTCAAATGTCACATTCACCTTTGTTAAAACACCATATGATGAAAAAATTGAAATTCATGTGAACTGGTTGGAAAGCTTACGTTTGACCTCAGTGCACATTTCTGGCAGAGCTTCTGTGCAAAGAAGGTTATAACAATATATTACTGATATATTACCAAAACTAAATCCGTAAAACATCAAGTCGATTTTTGGTTCTCAAAGTGCATCAAAAACGAATGTCAAACAACCATGGATCACATTCAAATTAAAGGGGATATTTCACAAGACTTTTTTTAAAATGTAAAATAAATCTTCGGTGTCCTCAGAGTGCGTATGTGAAGATTGTAGCTTGAAATACCCCATAGATAATTTATTATAACACTCTGCACTAAATGGCAGTGCTGTGGTTGGATAGTGCAGATTAAGGAGTGGTATTATCCCCCTCTGACATCACAAAGGGAGCCATATATCAGTGACCTATTTTTTCATATGCTTGCAGAGAATGGTTTACCAAAACTAAGTTACTGGGTTGATTTTTTTCACATTTTCTAGGCTGGAGACCCAAATATTGCACTTAAACATGGAAAAAGTCAAATATTATGTCCATTAAGAGCTGAATACAGCACAAATGTGGCTCTATCACTCTTAAGGCTGAAGTATGGTCCATTTTTTATGCAACCTGATCTCACGAATTTCTGTGTAATAGTCACAGAATATTTTGCTCATTTATCCATGTCATTGTCATGGATCTCCGCATGTTTCCGTGTTTGTACAACAGTCAGTTTCACGTATTGGTTACTCAATTGTTTTTCCTGTTTTCTTACCATTTCCGCGTGGGTGTGGGGTTAGAACAACTTTCTATAATATAAAATGACATCATCATCAGGCTACGTTGGAGGGGTACAATACGTTATGTATGCGCATACAGGAGTATAAGGCCAAAATTTTTGCATTGTGCATGCATCGAACATCAGCACACATATATGAATCAAATGAACTATACTTTGCAGGGCTGTGCGCGTACGCTCGCATATGCGTAAAAAAAATTAAGCGTAAAATTTAAAATTTTAGACGATTTTAAAGGTCCCGTTCTTCTTTTGTTTTTGAAGATTTGATTGTGTTTACAGTCATGTGTTCATGTTTCATGTGTAAAAAAAAATGTGGTATTTTTTGATAAAATGTACTTATCTGTATACCGCTGTTTTCACAGTCCTAAAAACAGGCTGATGTTTTCCTTGTTCCATGAAGTCCCTCCTTCAGAAATACGTAATTAGTTCTGATCGTGTAGTTTGTTTAGTGTGTTGTGATTCGACAGCAGCTTAGCTTAGCAGAGCCGTTTGAGCCAAAGCTGGTGACTGACATATTCCTGTGGGCGGAGTTTAGTCAAACACTCTTACTTTGACGTCATTCAATCGGGAAGTAGAGGGCTGTAGTCCAAACCGGCCGTTTGCTGTAGGCTTTGAAAGGGGGATTCTGTTAAAAAATATATATCGCCTGGCAGTGAACTTTGAGCTTTATAATTTTACAGGTATAATTATGCTATTACAGCAACATTACACACTAACTAAAGTTTGGAATATGGAATCAGAAGAATCGTGACCTTTAAACTAATACAATTAATACAATAAACTAATAGATGGTTTCGTCTGACTCACATGCGTTGTCGCGGTTACGCACCTAAACTAAAGTGAACTTCCGATCTGTATTTATTTATTTGTCTGGGTAGTGGCTAAACTGATCTCTGAAAAATACCTTGTCAAAAATAACATGTTTTGGTTTACTAAAGACGAGGGGAGACGATGAGCACAGACACAACATCCCTTGTTATCACAACAACAAAAAAACTACTGTAAAATGACACTTGTTATTGACTACCGAAATCTACCGAAAGTTGAGTCCACAAAAGCCGCTTGTTTGTTGTCGCTGCTGAAACGGTCTATACCCACGGCTTTAGATTTGAAACAGGACAGAGAGACATACAAAAGATCCCTGTCAAACGATCTTAAATGTCTACTAATGTAGATGAGTATAGAATAAGAATATATTTAGGATAAGAAGGAGCTTGATAATTAAACAAAAACAGTAACATAAACTGAATCCTAAAATGGACCAAAGCTAAAATCAACTTTAGCTATTACTTCACTCTTGGTGTGAATCGACTTTTATTCCAAAGATAAAAACATTACATGCTACAACATTTCAAAACAAGCAGCATCACTATGAGGCCAAACATGTCCTATCAATCACACTGCACATGTTTGTTCTCACATGCTGAGATAGTTATTCACAAAGTTTGCCATATGTTTAATATACATCAGAATACAGGCAAGCGAACATGTCTGTCCTCATTCATGTTCTGTTTTTGATATTCTGCACTGATGCCAACTTAATAAAGAAATGATGTCAAAAACAATACATTGCATCAGTCTATTAAGCAGACATGTGTCAACAAAATGTCAAAAAAATGTAAATCGTATGGTTGGTGATGTGCTACACTTGCTTGACTATAGCCAAACACAGCAACACTGGTTCAACCAATAGGGTGGCAAGAAATTCTGCTTGGTGCTGCAGAAATGACACGGAGCAGCAAAATATACCTGAACGGTACAGACATACTTATTTTAATACACTTTTCTGGCCCCGCTCTCTAAGCTAAAATTGGCAGGTGAAGATGTAGTCAATCTCTCATTCAGTACATCAGCGAAGGCCCGTCCGCACGAGCTAATGTCATTTTCAACCGTTTGCATGAATACTCTCGCACATTCAATTAGATTCCATCCATGTGATTCAGTGTCTCCGCAAAGTTATTCAGACTTGAGGGAGCCCAACGGAGCGGCCCCATGGGCCTCGCAGCCTGATCAATAACCCACTTAATAGATCAATTTAAGCACTGCTTTAAAGTAATCCCCACTGCTAAAAGACTGAGACGCCAGAAAATGAGACCCTCAGAATTTGCAGAGTACGCGCCTGCACCGAAGCCACGTTCAGAGAGTGATGCTTCTAAATGAATACCCGCATTCGCCATTGATTCAGAAGAGACCCCTTCTTCCGCTTGTTTAGCCGATATGGCTTACGCTAATGAATATGCTATTGCTAAGCTTGAATGAATACGCGAGAGCTTCAAGCAAACTCTTTTGAGCTCAATGAAGCAGTTTAGTTATTTCTGCCCACTGCCGCAAATTTATTTAAATCTGGGTTAGCAATGCAGCGGAGATATTTCACGAGGGGTACATAAATCAGGGCACAAGAACAAAAGCGTCAGAATTACTTTATCACAGCGGTTATTAGTTAGTTAATTGCGTGAATTTAATTATTAATCACTGTATGCAAATCCGAGGCATATTGTGATGGAATTGGAGATCGCTAATAGGAAGGGCTTATTTCTAATGACGCCAAACATATATTATTCAGTAAAGTATATGAATATGCAGATGTGGAGGAATATTGTTAGACATCTATTAACCACAGAGGGTATGAAAGGAAATAAAAGCTTAACCTAATTTTCTCCTGTATACGTATAGAAATATCAAGCACACCGATTAAAGTCTTATAGATGTGCTAAACAATGAGAGAAACATTGTGCCCTTAATTCGCTCCCAGAGTGAGAACTTTAATAGGATAAATGGCCACTTTTCCCTTTGAGAGATGGCCTTTAAATACAACCTCAGGTCTCCATTCAGAATTGAAAACTTAATAAAACAAATGTCAAATGATCAATTCATAGCTGAGAGTCCAATAACTGTAATAACTGAAGGAGTTACCTACAGTGTATGTATAAAGGCTTAGGGTCAGATTTACTAAACGGGGCAAATAAGCATAAGAGCGCAATTCCAAAAAAGCGTCGATGGGAGTGGTAATATCTGCACGTTATTTACTAAAAAAACGCAAATTTTGGGGCTGTCCACACGGAGATGCATATCACTGTATACGTATAAATTTGTTGTCGTATTGCCATTTCGTCCACACGGATCTGGCGTTTTGAGAGAGTGAAACCGCTATTTTTTGAAACCGGGTCCTAAAGTGGATAAATCTTGCGGTTTCGTGTGTACAGCCAATCCGTATATTTTGTGAAGCGAAAACGTCATCACATCACGTGTCGGAAGCGTCACACGTAACAGCCACAACAATAACGGCGGACTACGTGATTGTGTTCGTGCTACAGAAGCTACTAAAGCCTACTAGCTTTATTTCAGCAAAATCTATTGCTTCTATGCAATTGTGGTGAGCAACAAGCGATAATGGACAACATCATACGTTGGTTATGCGCATGCTCAAAGTCTTCTTTTTCGTGTATAGTGTATATCTGTGTCAGAATTACAGCGCTCCATACTGGTCCGGCATATTTACTACACTGCTTTCAGTCGGTTTCAGTGGTTTCGTGTTTACGGATTCTTTTTTTAGAACAAGGAAAAAAAATTATCGGATAGGGAATGCACCGGCTTCGTGTGGACAAAGCCTAAATAACACAGGCAAAACAGCTGATTTCCATAATGACCAACAACCAAGAGCAGCGCAAATTAGTTCAGAGTCACAAATAAGCGGAGGTGAAAATGTGCACTTGAGTTCAGCACCATGGACATTGCAGCGGAAAATTCGGGGTGTGTAATCCCAGCTAACGAAGCCATAGTACACTGAAAAAAATTAAGGTTTACAAGAAGTTTGGAAACGTCTGGTATTGTGTGACTTTTCCTAGTGACTCATCTTTTATTTACTTCAGCAAATAATAAATTACATGGTTTGGCAAACAATATTTTTGAATAATATGTTCCTCTGGCATTCCAAATAAACTGTTACATGTTAAATCAATCCTCTGCCTTGTATCACTTGCTCTCTTTTTCGCAATTGCATCCATTTTAAGCGCAAAATGATTTAAGACATGATTTTTTCACTGTTAAATCAACCCAGTCTCACCCCATGTCGTCATGTTTGACGAACTGGGGACTGCAATACTATTACGTCCGTTGCATTCTCTTCTCCTATTTTCTTACCATTTTCGCGTCGGTTTAGGGTTAGATTTACATAATGACATCCCCACCCAAACCTAACTCCAACCCCAACGCCAGGTGACAACTGCTTCCAACCCCAACGCCAGGTGACAACTGCTTAATTTCGCGTACACTGCCTAATTTCGCGTACACTGTTTAATTTCGCGTAATCTAACCCTAAACTGACGTGAAAATGGTAAGAAAATAGGAGAAGAGAATGCAACGGACGTAATAGTATTGAAGTCCCCAGTTCGTCAAAAAATGACGCGAAAGGTATACCCTCCGCGTCACATATTGACGAATGGTCAAGTGTCGTCAAATATTGACGACATGGGGCAGGCCCGGATTGGCCATAGGGAGAACCGGGAGGATTCCCGGTGGGCCGGTCTGTTATTTTTGGCCACGAGGGCCGGTGTTGTCATGCCGGGATGACGCGTATTTGCGGGTGAGAGATGTCCCCGCCACTTTATGCACAAGTTGATTGTGTCCCGACCACTTATTGGAAGAATTCTTGCATTAGGGTTCATTGACATCTAAAACGCATGGGAAACGCAGGACGTGCCGCTGTCTTCTGGTTTTCAAAGCGCTTACTTGAACACGAGTTTTGTTTCAGACGCATATTGAGTGCGCTTGCCGGCCGCGCGTCCATATCTTAAAAAAACTTGAGCGCGTCTTTTGAGTGCGCTTGCCGGCCGCGCGTCTATTATATTTTAAATAAACTTGAGCGCGTCTTTTGAGTGCGCTTGCCGGCCGCGTGTCTATTATATTTTAAATAAACTTGAGCGAGTCTTTTGAGTGCGCGTCTTTTGAGTGCGCTTGCCGGCCGCGCGTCTATTATATTTTAAATAAACTTGAGCGCGTCTTTTGAGTGCGCTTGCCGGCCGCGGGTCTATTATATTTTAAATAAACTTGAGCGCGTCTTTTGAGTGCGCTTGCCGGCCGCGCGTCTATATCTTAAATAAACTTGAGCGCGTCTTTTGAGTGCGCTTGCCGGCCGCGCGTCTATTATATTTTAAATAAACTTGAGCGAGTCTTTTGAGTGCGCTTGCCGGCCGCGCGTCTATATCTTAAATAAACTTGAGCGCGTCTTTTGAGTGCGCTTGCCGGCCGCGCGTCTATTATATTTTAAATAAAACTTGAGCGCGTCTTTTGAGTGCGCTTGCCGGACGCGCGTCTATTATATTTTAAATAAACTTGAGCGAGTCTTTTGAGTGCGCTTGCCGGACGCGCGTCTATTATATTTTAAATAACTTGAGAGCGTCTTTTGAGTGCGCTTGCCGGCCGCACGTCTATTATATTTTAAATAAACTTGAGCGGGTCTTTATACAAACGGGCTGGCCTCTTAAAGGAAAAGAATTTACAAAACGTATTTTTTTATCCAAGTCAGATTAATTCTCTATGAATAGTCATTATTGCAAGAGGAACAAACATCTATTTGATGCAAAACTCATTAGTTTATTTGAAAAAAGTAGTTTTAAAAGTATATCCATGATGTTTTCTTTTTTTTTACCACAATGTAGGCCTACCTTAGCCTACGTTATTTAGCAATAGACATGATCTAAGTACTAAAAGACTTTTTTTCCATTTGTTTCCAATGCATACTTGATAAATCTTGCCTGTGTATTGTATATCAGGGGTTTCTAAACGTTATCAACCCAACAGTTAAGACTCACCATTTTTTAGAAATAGAAATATAGAGGAAAACACAAACACATTTGTTTCCTTTAGTTTTTGAATAAGTTTACTTTAGTAATATTATGGTCTTATGGTAGGGCTGCATGATTATGGCAAAAATTATAATTGTTTAATGCATTTGCACGGAATATGAAATTATATATTTGAAAAATACAGTGAATTGCAAGGCTGCAGAGAACAGTGCACTACTGCAGACTTATACTACTGAGGGTTTAAAAATATTATTTTAATAGTCAGTCGTGAACTAAAGTGGGCCGGTCTAAGGCATGAAACTCCAGGGCTGAAAATGAGTCCCACTCCGGCCCTGACATGGGGTGAGACTGTGTTAGTTAAATAATGGCGCAAATACACCGAAAAAAATATTAATTCAATTTACTAATTTTTTAAGGTAAGTGGTCGCAATCAATTTATTTAAGCTACATTTAAACACAAAAATTAGAAAAACAAAACAAAACAAAAAAACTTTTGTTTAAATGCAGCGTAAATAAATTGATTGCGACCACTTACCTTAAAAAAATTTAGTAAATTGAATGATTAATTTTTTCAGTGTACCAGTCATAACACACACAAAAATTAGTAAATCGCGTTCCGTGAATTATTTAAATAATCTCCTCCCCAAAATTTTGCGTCTGGAAACTCCTAGAAATGTGTACAGTATTCAACAAGGTCAGTCGCAAAAATAACTAGACCACACCTTTCAGCGCTAATTATCCAATCTCGACAGTCGTTATTTCAAGGAGCATTTTACCCGTAGAAACATTAATCTTTATTGAAAGTGTGTCATATTTGTAGTTGAAATGTAACATACACTTAGAATTTGGTGCCTGTTTGACAGAGAAAAGGGGTGTTTAGTCTCACCCCTTCAACAAAGATATTGCACTTCCTTCTTTCAATGATGCAAAATGATGATTTTTACATCATTGAAAAAAGGAAGTGCAACACTGAAATCTGTATTTTTCCTGTCTCAGCGGCAACTAAGGAAATGCTGCATGACCATTCAAAAACATAACTGTGGTTCTAACTATACAAAGCTTAATGCAAATAGGTGAAGTGTCCCTTTAATGCCAAAATAATGGTTTGTGCTGGCGCAAGCTGTTAGTAATCTGGCCCTTGATATTTTAATGGTGCAAGTTTTTAATTTCAAACTTACACTCTGGTTTTCATTTCATTTAGCTTCTAACTTTTCTGTAGCCTGGTATCATGCCTTAAATTCTTATTAATATACTTTAATTTGTTCAGTATCCCCATCATAGGCCATTCTCTGTGTCAATTGTATTTAATTTCAGAATGGTCCCTGTGTTCTTTATACCAATATGACTATCTAGTCCAGTGGTTCTCAAACTGGGGGCCGCAAGATGGTGCCAGGGGGGCCCCAGTTTTATGAAATTTTATAAAATACACTAATTTATCATGAATTCTGTGTAATTACACCTAAAAAAATAAGGCTACTAACCAACAACACTACTTTGTATAATTTAATACGTTTTGTATAATTAAAATGTTAAGTTTTAGAACTGTTTTTTTGTCATAAATTTTCTTTGGGGGGGGGGCCCGCAAAGGAATTTGCCGTAAAGAAGGGGGGCCGCACGCTGAAAAAGTTTGAGAACCACTGATCTAGTCTAATATAGTCCATAAAGTAGCTTCAGTTATCTTTCCATCATTGGTCCTTCACTGAACTCTCCATCAAAAATGTTACTGATCGTCGGCGCCAAAAGCCCTGTGGTAAGTCCACTGACAGCAATTCCGTCTTAATGGTCCTTTGCCAATTTAGCTACCTGTGTCAGCGTGGGATTACTTTGGATACTGCGGTTTCCTCCCACAGACCAAACACATGCAGGATAGGTGAATTGGAGATGCTAAATATCTCCTTCATCAACTTGTGTGTCGATTAACCCATTCTCGCTACATGCTGGTATGGGGTAAAATTATGAATTTGAATCACTATTAAATTTTTCTGATGCAGATTTGACTTTGCTAGGCATTTGTATAGGCTTGTTTTGCACAGTTACTGATTCCCGGTAATAAAACAATAACTGTTTGCTCTTTGCCTTTGAACCATGCATTATTTTTTTAATTCGAGCAAAGCAAAAAGGTTACCGCATCTGGCACTTACTGTAGGTTTTATGAAGGTTTAAAATGAACTCGCAAGTATGTGTGTGTACAGTTGATTGCATTAAATGTATTGAATTGCTCTGTGCCCTGGGCAACAGCGCATTATGAATATATATAGCAGGATGCAAAAGTAAACCAGTAAGAGAGCGTGCTAGAGGTCAAGAAAAGTGAAAGTATTAAACACAAAAACAGAGAGCGAGAGAGGTAAACAACAAGGAAACAGAATATCTACAGTATTTGATGTTTAATTGGTATCAATTTTTTGAAGCAAATAAAAATGTTACGCATTCATATATTCATTATATGTGTGACGTTGTAAAAAAGTCAGAGAGCAAAAAAATTATAGATGCAAGAAGCATGTTGACATCAGAAGCGAGAGGAGAGGACGCCATAGGGAAAAAGCTTTCAGAGTTTTAATATTTCTCTACTATGATTTATTTACTCACCTTATGGCAACAATTCCAGGCTGAAACATATTCAGTCACCCCGGAATAAATTATGACTTTTTATCCCATCCCTGACATGAAGTCCACACATTGTCGTGAATAGGATGAAGCAGAGAGGCACAGCAATGCTAGCTATAGATTACACAGAGCCTCAGAAGATAAACACTTTATTTTATTTGTTTATTTAAACATTCGTTTATAAAAACGACATTGCTAAATCACTTTGTCCAAGGAAATGCTGGACTGTTTCCATGTGCTCAGGTTGGACAAATAAACCTACACTGTGGCTGAAAATATCTAAATGAGAAAACTGAATGAACATGTGCAAGGACAGCTTATAACTCATCAGTTCAGCATGTGGGTTCAAAGCAGAGGAATTTCACCTGATGGCCAAGCACACACAGAAAAATGCCAGATATGCTCAATTAATTTTAATCAAAAATGCTTTGGGAGCCTTTCAGATGGGTGAATCTTAATCTTAATGGTTTGATGAATAAGTTGAATAAGAAGTGCTTTATATTTCATGCCCTATATAATGCACCCGGCGCAATGCGGCGCAATGCGCAACGCAAGTGTTTTTGCTAGTTTCAGTCTGGCACAGTTATCGTTTTTATGTTCAGCGGCACGTTGTTTAAATAGCAAATGCATTTGTAACCATTTATGTGCCCATAGGCGTTCTGGTCTACCTGCTCAACAGTATGAAGTCAATGTCGCAATATTGTTTTTGTTATTTAAAGAGCGTTAGTAATATGCGCCTATAAACGGGATACCAATGACCGTTTGCTTATCATACACATGGATGCGCAGCACCACACAAACGTTTTTAAATATGAAAAATTAAAGGATTTAAATATAAAATATTATTATTGAGTCCCTTGGACATAAATGAAGACCGACTACGAGAGGTTAGAATGCAAAAAGAGTTGCTTCACCTGTTTTGCATTTGTTTTGAAATGTTTTTTAACTTCTTACACCCTGAGGAAATTTTGGGGATTTTCGCCTGGATTTGGCCTACCCAATTTCAAAAGCTTCCCATGCCCACATGCAGAGGTTTACCTACAAACGTTTGATATAATTTTAAACATGGTTGTATGTGTTGTCAGTCCTCTAATAAACTCAAAAAATAAATAGGCGCTTTTTGCTTTTTTTTTTTAGTTTTTATTTGAAAGTGTATAACTCTGGCCCTGAGTGGTCACAAAACCTGCAGACAGTTTTGTTTAATTCCAGCAATTGTCAGCTTACAGAGGAAAAATGATTTTTTTTTTTCTCTATCATAATCTATGCAAAAGTTATTTTACTCCAATTGAAGGAAGGACTAATACCCTTTCTGTATACAATTTCTGCCTAAAAACATTTGAAGTGTCCCCATAACCACATACAGTGGAATAAATGCAATATCTTTATATCATTTTAAAGAAAACCCTTTGAAGTTACAAAAAAATCTGCTGTTTGTGACAAATATTGTTGTTTATGTTGTTTTTCATATGATAAAACACCAAATTTTATTTTTTATGTTGTAAACACTGTCTTTGATAGTGTATAACTCTGGTTCTGTGTTCTCTAGCAGACTGCAGACTTCTGGTTGTTAGCAGCAGCAGACAGTAAACACCCAAAAAAGAATGATCTCTTTAGCATGTCGAATTCAAAAGTTATTCTCATTTTACTGACCGTTGTGAAAATACATTTTTCATATAATAATACTTTTTTTGTTTTGCACATATAATAAATAGCAAGAGATTATTCATGCACACAACCAAATAAAATGCTGTGAATGGACTCATTGTTTAGAGTAGGACCTAATATAAAAGATGGTGTAGCATTTGTGGCTATCTGTGCTATCTGAGGCAGTTCATGCTCAAGTTTCACATAAATTTACAAAAGACCATTTTTTACCTCTTTATTCATTCAACGATTGTTGGATATTTGTTGATAATAGAAAAATAATGATATAGCCTTATTCATGAGAATGAGAGCTTTCGTTTAATATAAGACTTGCCCATGTTTGTCATATCTGAAAAATATGAAATATGTGATTATTAAATGATATAAAAAATATGAGGGGGTGATAATGTAAATTAAGTGTAAATAACTTTCTTACAGTAAAACATATCTCAAAGTGATGCATATCTGCAGAAAGTAGAGATTCTAAGCTTTCAAACAGTATAATATATGTGGTACTGGGGTCCATAACAGACCATTAAAGATTAAAAGAATATTTTATATTAAGTCATAATAAGTAATTTTGGACCCGGGACAGGGTCCTACCGCATAGATTTATTGTATATGATGAGTGATGACTTTGTACCTCTGGATATGGTGAAATGAGAACCTTTTAGAGTAATGCTTTTCAAAACCCTCACAGCGCTGTCCAAGTGTTAAACTTTCAGCTCTCCACCCGTTTGTAAATTCTTTATCTCCTGTTTGTTACAAATAAAGTATGTTTAGAGTACAAACTTTTTCTTGCATATTTGTAAATTATTCTTTCAACTGATCATGTAGGCTATCTGTCAGGACTCTGCCTTGAAGTCTTATGTTATATTTGTATTTTGTCATGGTGGCAGAGTTCTGGCAGTCCCAGGCTTTATGTGGAGGTTCATGCCTTGTTTTTGTGTGTGGCATGTGCCTCCGGTGTCTTATCTTGTGACCCCACCCCCTCGTTCTCCTGCTTATTAGTAATCATTGGTTTTCTCCCATCACCTGTTCCCGCTTGTTATATCTTGTTTGGTTTCTTCTATTTAATGTCAGTGTATCTTTAGTTCTGTGCAGGTTCATTTTGTTCTGTTCCTCGTGTTCATGTTACCTTGCTAGTCAAGATACCAAGTCATAGTTGTAGTGTTATTCGTCTAGTTCATGTTTCATGTTGTTTACCCCCTCGTGGGTTTTTGTTTGTAAATAAAGTGTTTTCTGTTTTTCTCCGACATCGTTGCGTTTGGGTTCATCTGTTCCTCAATCCTCACACTATCCATACATTTACAGCAATTAAAAGCCTGCTAATTTTACATCCATGACTGAAAAAAATGACTTTTAAAGAGAACCAAAGGTTTTGATAAAAAATATTAATACAAATAAAACAACACAATTTTTTTAATAATCTTAAACTAACTGGCCTTCTTCCACCGCTTAGTTTTTTTAATTTACAAACTCCACCATCTAATTAGGTGATCGGCATGGCGCGAGCACAACTGACTTTTGAAGGGGATGAGAGATGAGACTCTCATTGGTTTATTGCACGTTACGCCCAGAACACACCCATTACTCATTACGAGAATAGGAACAACCCTTTTAGACTGTGTGCTAGGCGCACAGACCATTTTTCCCGTCGTTAAATGAGCAAAAGTGGATTCGGATACGCCCATTTAGACTGTAAGCAGTGGGCTTTAATCCATGTGCATATATATCATTAAAATAGGGCCCTTTGAATCTTAAGCCGCATGGAAAATGCAAGCACGTCGCTTTCCTTCTTCTTTCCAAAGCGCTTGGGCGCTCCTGTAGCATCTGCTTGCTAAGCAACCTAAGCATTGCGTGACGTTGTGCCGAGCACCACCTGCGGAAAAAGAATTCGGAAAGGTCATCGGTTTGATCCTCAAGGAACGTGCTTACTACTAAAATGTAATGCTTAGATTCATTGTAAGTCGCTTTGAATAAAATCAACTGCCAAATGCATAAATAAGATGTATAACATTTTTAGCACTGTATAAAAAATAAGCTGCACAAAACAAACTGGTCTCACATGGGGCATGAAGATGTAACTGACTATAGTAAAAAGCTACAGGCAATGTGTCCCATGAATGTTCATAGTGCTATAATTGAAAACACCTTATTTAACCACTTAAACAATGGAGCTACAGAACATTCAACCCTTATTACAATGCAAATGCACTGAAACATCCACCAGAGAGAGAGAGAGAGAGAATGAGGGGATCAAGAAAAACAGAGGTAATCAGAGCAATATAAGTACAGGTGTAAAATATAAAATATGGAGGAGGCCGAAGTTTCTGCTAAACCAAAGCAATAAACAGAAAAGCTGAATGAGATGAATGCAAAGGTTGCATCCTAATGGACACAAATTGCCAAGCACCACAGTAAAAGCTGTGATTCGTTAAAAGTGGGAACTTAATTGAAATTCAGCAATAATTAATATCAAGGGAGGGATTCAGGGAAGAAAGCTGACCTTTTAATTTAACCCATTTCACTAGTAGCTATTAAAACAATGCTTTTTCATTGACATGATAATTACTGAGAGTATACTATACAGTATGTGTGTGTGTGTGTGTTGCCTAATGTGGCTTTATGGAAAATTATCCTGCCTCGATTATCATATCTTCCCCTGAAAGGGAGTATTTATATGGCAAATTACTGTATACAAGGTCATGTAGTCAAAAGATTTAAACAGGTAAAGAATATAATGAGATTGAAATCCACATTGTAATTAACAATGAAGTAATCCATTCAGCGTATGTGCCCGAGTGCATCTCTTTTTATAAGCCAAGCCGTGTACTTAGTTCACCCACAAATGAAAATTCTGTCATCATTTATTCACGCTACTGTTGTGTTTAAACCTGTATAAGTTTCATTATTTTATTGAACACAAAAGAAAATATTTTAATAAATGATGGTAACCACACAGTTAAATGTACCAATTGACTTCTATAGTAGGAAAAGGAAATACTATGGAAGTCAGTGGGTACTGTCAAATGTGTGTTTACCATCTATGATCAAAATATCTCATTTTGTGTTCAACAAAATAAAGAAACTCATACACGTTTTTAGAACATGAAAGTAAATTACATTTTTGGGTGAACTATTAATTTAAAAAACTCTTCATGTGTATGTCTTTAAAAAAAAAAAAAAAACGAATTATATAGCCTTACTCATCTCAAGGCACTTGCCCATATTTTTAAATGTGTAGTATTATTATAAATATAGCAGGTCTTTAATCTAATCTAAGTTACTGTACATGATATTTAATTGACTAGTAGAGTATATGTATAGCATATGCCCACTCATAATGCATTATTAGAAGAGTCTAATTTTAAACCAAAAAGAAAACATACTTGATTAAGTGGTTGAAATTAATAAATATTGTTTTATGTGACTTAAAGGCAGGGTATCTCATTTGATCCAGAAACATTTTTAGTTATGCTGGTTAAAAGTCTCCACACATCCTGATAGCAATCACTATGTTAAGTTGTTTAAATGTATTTGTAGAAATGTATGTCATCTGTGAAAGGCATAGGACCAAAAAATGTTCAACCAATCATAGATCTCGGTCCGAACAGACGTTGCCTTTTTTGTACCTCATCTATAAGCATAATTTGAATGCCACCGTGCAGCCTGTTCACACAGACACCATACGTCATCGGCGCGTTCAGGTGCCCTCACCTCCCGACTGTAAACAGAGAGAGAATGGCAAACTTTTCTGTTGAATTGACAAGCTGCACAGGAGCCACAAAACGAAAGACATCACAACAACAGCAAAAACTGCCTGGATCAGCAAGAGCAAAAACTCAAATTAACATCGGTAACTTTACTGCTTTACCACGAGATGCAAACAGCTGCAGGAGGCAAATGGTCTGAAAGGGTCGTTGTTTATTTTGGTAAGGTAGGTACGTGATATGTTTGTATTGAGATGGATTCAGATTTTTTACTTTGATGAAACATTGTGTTGCTTATGAAATTGGTGTTCGTTTACAGATTAGCGTAACGATATAGTTACTACGTCTACACAACCGAAAGTGTGCTTTAACTAATTCTGATGTAAAACAGTTGTTTATGTTGGTTATTTTGGTAATGATATTCACTTTATACTGCAAAATTTTCTCACTGGTGAATGAGACATGAGATGTGGACGTCTGATCTGTGCGTGTTCATGTGTTTTGAAAGAGGCGTGACTTTGGATGGCGATTTGAATGAAGGGTGGGATTGTGATTTCATTGCTAGTCGGCTACCGTTAGCATTTTTCAAAATGTGATACCCTACCTTTGAAGTCCCCATGCAATTAAAACTGACATTCCTTTTTAATGGAACATTGCAGTGTTTATTATAAGCAATTTATCCATGGTGGTCATAATTGTTTTTTCATTCATGTACACTCATAAACTTTAATCAAAATATGAAAATTTTTACGTCCGCCCTCTTGTGGCGATCCTTCTATGATGACATCAGCTTGACGGCTTGGGTGGAGCATCCATTAACCCGCCCACTTCAATTCAGTCTACTGTAAGTTCCATTTCTGAAATGCCTACTTTTCCATATTTAATCAAATCACAGTAGTAAACACAAGCCACGCCCACTATTTCCTCATTTAATATTCCGTTTCATTTAAAAACACGTCACAATACGGAAGTAAAGTAGATCGTGACTTCCTATTCCTATTTAAATGTGATGATTTTGTTTATTTAAATATACTTTACAGAGCATAACTAAGTCAGACATTTGTAGATTAATTCCTCCATGCAGACATCAGAATGTGTACTACAATCATTCCAATGCAGCAAAATGTACCTATTAAAAAACTGTCAACGTTTTGATCTCACGAATTTCCATGGGATAGTCATGGAATATTTTGCTAATTTTTCCTTGGCATTCTCACGTAACCGTTTTGTCCTATTTTCTTACCGTTGTCGCTTCGGTTTAGGGTGAGATTTACATTAAATGACATCCTTACTCAAACCCAACTCTAACCCCAACGCCAAGTGACAATTGTTTAACGTTTATAAAAGAATAAAGCAGAAAAAATAGTATAAACCAATACTTAAAGTGACATTCTAACGCAAACACCAAATCAAACCCTAAACCGAAGCGACAATGGTTTGAAAATAGGAAAAAGCAGTTGAGTAACCAATCCGTGAAAATGCCACGGAAAAATTAGCAAAAAATGCTGTGACTGTCCCACAGAACTTTGTAAGATCATGTTGCGTTTTTTGCAACCCTGTTTGAAGAACAGCTGAACCCAAAACCCTAGACTGAGGCTAAAACTCATTGCCTGTTTGCCTTCAGGAGGAGTTGCTAAACATCTGGCAACATCTTGCTGGCAAGCATCCCCACACGCCCGACAGCATCTTGATTTCTTCAGTCCTGAGGACAACAGAAGGGACGGTGCACATTTACAGATAATGCAGTAAAATGATGAAATATGCTTCTTCGGTGTGACTTGCGAAGGTTGTTTTATTAGACATGACAATTAGCTAGGCATGCGGCTTGAAGCATTGTTTTCCCTCCGCGTCAGCATCTTATGCGTTTGCCAATATAAACTATTAGCAATGATAGATTGCGGTGAAGATGCAGGTCACGGGCATAAACAGTGTGTGACTGCTTTCTACAATCAAAGACCGAAATTCCTTGTCACTCGTGTCACCGTCTAAACTTTTAATATAACTCAGTGTTGCAACTATAGCTGCAATACCTTTTAAATCAGTGAAATCAAACTTTAAAAATAGTTTCAGTTATATTCAGGATACGGTGGTGCACAAAAGCAATAAGATATTCTTTATATTATTTTCTGTTTATAAAGACGTACAGATTACCATTCCAAAAGCCCCTGATGCCACCATATTTACCTTTCTTCTTTGTGTAATAAGATGCAGCAAGTAATGCATGATATTTACCTTATTCCCATCCCACAGAGGGCCTGTAAACAAACAATATCCGTAAGGGTGGAAAGCAAACACAAAATGTATGATCTACAACAATAGCGTGGACGGAGAGTATGGCATGTTAGTGTGTGTGTCCTCTGTGGCCCGCGTTATTTCTGCCTGGCATTATTACGACTCTTATCTGCTCTCTAGGCTCATCCAGAGGGATGAACATGGACCACCTGTGCACAGCCGATAAAGTAAACATCACACAAGGCCGCAGTGATTGTCTATTTTGCTTCTGAACCCAGGCTCACAAATTCCCTCTTACAAGCTCCTTTTTATCTTGACAGCTGTGTTATAATGAGATAATGAATTAATGTGCAGGTCGGGTGCAAGTGGTACCTCATGACAAGGCTGCCTAGGTCACAGTTCAGGACCAAGGGTGATGACAAAGACCCGTTTAAAATCATTAATCAGCACAGCTGCCGGTATGACTTATAATACACTGTAAACTCAGGAGCATGGTTCACATACTGTAGCTCAATTTAAATGCTTTCCTCACCCCAACAGCCATTTGTCTGCTCAAATGGTTATTCTCATTATATGTGGTTTAATACAGAGTAATATTTCTTGAGAAATTTGCATCAAACCAATTTCAAAAACAGATCTCTTTACCAGGGGTGTAGATAACACCAGGCTTTAGGAAATAAAGCCTCAAATGTTTTTATTGGCCATGCTTTAAATTTCTTTCCCCTCTCTCAGCATGCTATCAAATCTCCCATGTCTCCAATGTGAGTTGCTGACACAATATTAAACATACAGATTCTTACATTATAAACATCCAAAAGAGAATTTTTTTTTTTTACAGAATCACTCCTAATCCCTATCCAATATGTAAAACTGGATAGGGATTATGATTCTTTTTCTGCTGTCAACTGTTATTTTTGTGTAGCTCAGCTGGTAGAGCATTGCCTTAGCAGTGCAAAGGTTGTTGGTTTTAATAAACACATAGTGATAAAATGTATATCTTATATGCACTGTTAGTTGCTTAGCATAAATGCATCTTCCAAATGAATAATAATGAAGAGCTCAGTTGAAAAAAGCAGCTAAACGGTACCTCAAAAATACTCATGATATTGACCATGAGGCGGCCGATGACTTCTTTTTGCGAGGGCGCTCAATGCGAAGTTCGTCACAACATGTATGTTGCCCGTCATGTGTGTGGTTCGTAATTTCTAAATATGTGTTCTGCGCATCGAGTGATCCTATGTGCATTACGTGTCTTTTCAAAATAAGTGTCTGCTGCAGACGCGTCTAAAGGGTTTATGATAAATGAGACGCTTGCGTTTGCCAGATACTCGCATAATCTCATGCATAATCAGAGTTTACTGTTAAGGGAGTGTCTTGCATGTATTTTGTAAACGTGAGTATCTCTTTTATCATAAACGGTTTTGCACATAGGATCACTCGACGCGCAGAACACATATTTTGAAAACACAAGCAACATACGACACTCCGAACACTTATTTTGAATTTGGGCCTTTCGGATGAGCCAACCCATCCTCACCCCATGTCGTCAATATTTGACGACACTTGACCATTCGTCAATATGTGACGGGGAGGGTATACCTTTCGCGTCATTTTTTGACGAACTGGGGACTTCAATACTATTACGTCCGTTGCATTCTCTTTCCTATTTTCTTACCATTTTCGCGTCGGTTTAGGGTTAGATTTACATAATGACATCCCTACCCAAACCTAACTCTAACCCCAACGCCAGGTGACAACTGTCGTACCTAACTCTAACCCCAACGCCAGGTGACAACTGTTTAATTTCGCGTACACTGTTTAATTTTGCGTAATCTAACCCTAAACCGACGCGAAAATGGTACGAAAATAGGAAAGAGAATGCAACGGACGCAACAGCACCGAAGTCCCCAGTTCGTCAAAAAATGACGCGAAAGGTATACCCTCCCCGTCACACACCGACGAACGGTCAAGCGTCGTCAAACATCGACGACATGGGGTGAGGATGTGTTGGATGAGCAGTCACGAGACGCCAGTGATATTGACTGAATGGTCTCATCACAGATTATACGTTCATCAAATACTTTCACTTTAAATACACCTAATCCCAGCCTCAGGTCATTCAGAAATACCACTTTGGTGGCAGAATCAGGTAAGTTTTCCCGGATAAAGGAGAATAATTAATTTATTACGATATTGACCACATTTTTTAGTATTTTACCTTTATTCAGAAAGCACAGTGAGCCTTTTTTTTACCAGTGGAGATTTTTGCATGTACCAGTACAGTTTTGCAATATGTGTCAAATGCCAATGAAATTACTAAAGTGACATTACAATTACTGACTTATAACATTTTCATTGCCATTAAAGTGAAATAACTGAACCCAAACATAAGATCCTGAGAATTTTTTTTACAGAAAATCTGCCAGACGCCCTTAGAGGGTTTTGCATTTCAATGTAAATGAAATGTAAAATCTGTTCCCACCTATAAGGCCTTCAAATGTTATAATGATTGAAAAAAATGGTTAATGGTAGAAGAAATGTCTGACTATACAGATATTAAACCTCTAATGGCGTTTTTTCATTGCATAGTACCCCACGGTTTGGGTGGGGTCAGCTTACTTTTGGGGGCTTTTCCACTGGGTGCAGTACGTAGTACCCAATTCTTTTTTTAGTACCACCTTGGTTGGGGTTCCAAGCATCTGAGCTGATACCGAAACGTGACACGAAAACACTGTAGATCACTGATTGGTCTGAGAGAATCGTCATCGCTATAATGTAAAGATTAGCTTTACCTTCATCCTAGCTTGTGTTGTCTCGAGCAAACATGTTGTCATCTGTGCTTTGCTGTAAGTTCCCAAACTCCCTTTAAGTGATGAAAAAATACACAGGTTGAGAATCAGGAACACCATACCAATTTTTTTCTAGACTTGCAATTCGTGGTGACGCGCACGTCCATATATGCTTACATGCAACTTAAATGAGGCTCAGCGGAGCGCATCGACTGACGCCACGGGTGTTTGTACAGAAACTGTCATGTGATACAGAGGTTGTGATAAACTGATCTATTTGTGGTGGTCAATTTTAATTTTGTGGCAGACTGAGAAATAAATAAATATATGAGGATGTATAGCATTAAAACAACGCTCTCACTTGTATGATGCCACAGCAGTAGGCAGCGCAAATATAACAACACGCCTATAATCCCACCCACTCTGAAGTGTTACTAAACTCAAAGGAAACGCTAACCAAGCCAAAGTGAAGTGAGCTGACCCGACCTAAACTATGGGGGGTACTATGCAATGGAAAAGTGCCATAAGACATATGCATATTCATATAGTGCACTTGAATACAAATTTTATGGGACATACATGTAATATTCTGTTGTAAGAATGACCCGCTTTGATAATAATATTCATTTTTTCTCTTTAGGATTTTTATAAAAGGGTTGGATCTACATTCCAACACAATGCATTAAAAACAAACCCACTATATTTAAATAAATTACTGTGCATCTAAATCAAATGAGGCCAGAAAACAGAGCTCTAAAACTGTCTGAAGAGACAGGCCATGCAAAACAAAGATGGAGAGGCTTTTGAAGGTGGCTAAAATTACAGGAGAAAGATATCATCTAAAATTATGCTGCTCTTCCATTTCACTTTCATGTTTAATTCCAGTGTGGTTTATAACAAATGTCTTCTTCTCCAGTCACACCTGATGATAAATCTCACAAGGTGGTCCCCAGCTTTTTGTAAAGTTGGACTGCTTTCTCTCCACCACCTGCTTCTATCGTTCCCAAATCTGTGCCTCTTGCAACTAAGGTGCAACACACCTGACAAACAGAGGAGTGCAGGATTCACAAACATCATCTGTGCCAAAAGTGACTTGAGATATACATAATTATCCAGGGGACTAATTTTTGACAGATTTTTCAAGGTGTACGTGTTAAAAACTCAACACAATGGAGTCCTGCATAGTAGTTATAATAAAGTTTATGATCAAATTTTGAGCTGAACTTTTAATTTATGTAATTCTAAAATCTGCCTGAACCACAGTGAAGCATTGTTTTGTATTGTATTAAAGGCAGAGGAGGTATGCGCACCTCTCCACCAGACCAAACCGCCTCGATATAAATGGACACATCAATCCTCATTTTACAAGTCACTTCACCGCTCAAAGATTATGGAAATCTTGTGCAATTTCACACAAAGAAAACACCTTGCTCAGGAGCACTCAGTGTGGGACATGGTAATGGCCTCGCTGTCCTTGCTTTCATTAAATGGGTGCAAATCCGAAACGTACCAAAAACGAAATGTCACCTGAAAATGGAGCTTTTCACATTGCTATTTTCCTAAAAATCCCGACAAAAAGAAATGTAATTAAAAGTTTGTTGAAAACTGTGTCTCGTCCTTAAGGAAACATAATACAATAATACTTGAAATTCCCAAACGCCTCTAAATTTAAAGCTCACAACCTAATTATACCAACAGGGCAATGTTAAACAGGAAACGACTGCCACTTTACACAGAGCTAGAACAGGAAGAAAAGGAATTACACATCTGTGGTGCTAAGCTTTCCTATAGGACATGCAGGAGACTGTGGTAAAAACAGAAAGCAGTGCCTGAACAAGTCTGCATTTGGGAGCACTTCAGTGATGCATGAGTACGTCTTGCACTTACCAGACACTTTAAGACCCCCTCCAGCTCCTCAGCAGCCACAACACTTTAGCTAATAGACAAAAGGGGCACGGTCAGCGTTATTCGGGCCCATAACAGCACAGGTATGGCAATGATAAATGCCAGGTCACTGCACAAAACAACAAAAGCCTACCAACTTGAGCATCTGACACACTTAGTGAGATCATATTTCAGTGCTATGAGGGACTGCTCATTGTACAGGAGTGATGGAAACGGACATTTTTCTTTTTATGGGGTGTGACAGACGACTTGTGTACACAGGTCGAGAACCCATGAGACTAAATTTAAATCACTGGATAAACATTCTGCTATTAATTGCAAGAATTTATGCATGGATTTTGCTTTTATGGATTTGTTTTTTATACTTGTCTACACACAGATAATAGGTACAAAAGCGTTACAAAAATGTCCAAATATGTACCATTCCAGCCCAGTCACACGAAATTACATACCTACTTTATAGTCACATAACTTTTTATTCTTTTTCGTGATACTGTCACGAATTTCTGTGTTTTTTTGTGATTGTATCACAAATTTCTGTTTATGTGTCATTGTCACGTATTGGTTACTCGGTTTAGGGTTAGATTTACATAAAATGACATCCTTACCCGTCCGCCAATACCCACCAGTTCCGTATTTGTTGCAGAGCAGCTGCGTGCTGAAGTGACGAGGTCTCGCAAATTCACGTTATGATCGCGTGATATCTAGTTCTGTCTCTGCCCATTATGACGTTAAATTATGACGTTTTGCTGTACCATCCGAGATCACAACACAAGATCTCGCGAATTCAGGTATGATCACACGATATAGTCAGGGCTCTGCCCTGCTGAGCTGTCCGGCATCCATCAAAATTAGAAGCTCTGCGTATTTGTTCCAGAGGGCTGCGGATGGCCGGAGCTGTGACGGATTGGGAACGCAGTCAGTGGAAATACACACATTGACTTGAAAGGAAACCTATTGACTCCGCCGCTGTTCCACAGCGGATCCGCAGCCGTTCCACAGTCGGTGGAAATCCAGGGTAACCCTAACGCCAGGCGACATATAATCCTAACATCCTAGTGCAAACACCAAATCTAACCCTAAACCAAAAAAAAAAAAATGGATTAAAAATAGGAAAAGCAGTTGAGTAACCAATACATGACAATGACACATAAACAGAAATTCGTGATACGATCGCGAAAAACGCAGAAATTTGTGACGGTATCACGAAAAAGAATAAAAAAATTACGCGACTATAGGTACACAATTCTGTGAGACTGGGAAGACCATTCTGGTACATATACTGTATGTATACATTTTGTATCAATAAAGGTACTAATATGCACCCTTTATATATAAAGGTGTACTTTTTGAAAGGGTACAGTAACAGCTTTTTTAGATAAAAATATATTTGTTGGTTTAACTTTAAAAAGTAGGTTACCTGGTTGCTTTTTGAGTTAATTCAGCTTATAAATATTTGTTAACTCCAAAAAGTTGTAAAACCAATTTTGGCTCTTTTCCATTGCATAGTACCCCATGGTTTGGGTCGGGACAGCTTACTTTTGGGGGTTTTTCCACTGGTTGCAGTACATAGTACCCAGTACTTTTTTAGTACCACCTCTGTTGGAGGTTTCAAGCGACCCGAGCTGATACCAAAACGTGACCCTAACGCAAAAAACTGTAGATCACTGATTGTTCTGAGAGAATCGTCACTCCCAGCGTCATTGCTATAATGTAAAAAATTAGCTTTACCTTTGCTTTCTCGAGTAAACCTGTTGTCATCTGTGCTTTGCTGTAAGTTTCCAAACTCCCTTTTAGCCATAAAAAACATCTACAGGTGGAGAATCAGGAACACCATACCAATTTTTTTCCGACTTGCAATTTGTGGCGGCACATTCGCGGCGCGCATGTCTACATATATGCCTAAATGCAAGTTAAATGAAGCTCAGCAGAGCTCGTCGACTGATGTTTGTACAGAAACTGTCAAGTGAGACAGAGGTAGTGATAAACACGATGTGCAAACATCTATTTGTGGTGGTCAATTTTAATTTTGTGGCGGACTGAGAAATAAATGAATTTATGGGAACGTATAGCATTCCAACGACACTCTCACTTGTATGATGTCACAGCAGTAGGCAGCGCAAATATAACGACACGCCTATAATCCCTCCCACTCCGAAGTGTTATTAAAACGACATCCCTACCCAAACCCAACTCTAACCCCAAAACCAGGCGACAATTGTTTAAAGTTTAGAAAATATAAAAGAATAAATCAGAAAAAATTGTATAAACCAATAGTTAAAGTGACATACTAATGCAAACACCAAATCTAAACCAAAGCGAAAATGGTTTGAAAATAGGAAAAAGCAGTTGAGTAACCAGTCCGTGAGAATGCCACGGAAAAAGACAGTCCGTAGCAGGGCCACGGAAAAATCCGGAGATCCATGAGAATGCCACGGAAAAATTAGCAAAAAATTCTGTGACTATCCCACGGAAATTTGTGAGATCAGGTTGCATAAAAGCTAACCAAGCCAAAGTTAGGTGAGCTGACCCGACCTAAACCGTGGGGTACTATGCTATGAAAAAGTGCCACTAATTTCAACTACTTTTAAGTTGAATTAACTCAATTTTGAGGCAACCAGGTAACTTACTGTTTTACCAAATGTTGAACCAACTTTTTTACAGTGTACCTTGTAAAAAGGACATATTTTGTGTTTGGTAACATTGTTCATGTGCTTTTTACCCCCTTTCTGTCCTCGTCCATTAAAATGAACATTTCATTAGTCAAACATTCATTCTATTATGGGAGTTTGAGAAATACTGAAAGGGGATGAATTGCTGAGAAAAATGAATTAACCGCAACACTGGAATTATATATAATGCATACAACCATTTCATATGTACAAGTACGATTTAGTTTTGCATTAATTTATCTCTCTGCAAAGGCATTCTGGGAGAAAATACAAGGGAAATGAACAGAAACATTTATCAAGGGTGCAAAAGGGTTGCTTGAAAAATCCTTAGAGTACATTTAATTGTACCAAAGCTTCAAATGCATTTTCCCATATTGATTAATTCACCATTTTGTAAGGTCTAAAGTAATGGAATGGAGTTTTGCAATATTAAACAATACATGGCTAAAATAAGGTGAAGCTTCACCACTCTCATTATTTCCAACACCATAAGGAGCTCTGTTAAAAGGTACAGTGTTTCCCATAACTATTACATCATAACATCATAATAACAATGTTATAGCAAAAAATATAAATTCCCAGTACATAGAAAAGCTTTATCACACACTAAAATAACCTTAATGGCAAACAATCTTTCAAAACAATTTAAAAAGTAGGTATTTTATGTTGAATTCACATTAAAATATCTTTGCCCTTACCTCCCAGAAGCAAATAATGTAGCAGTCTGGCTCATGCATTAGGTTTTAAATCATTAAAAAGAGAGGGGAAAAAATGATCCATGTTCTAAACAAAATCTCCAGTTTATTTGAAACAGACTGACTGTAAATCATCAGATAAACAAGCATATTTAAGCTGTCAGGTCAACTGAGGATAGAATGAATCTGTGTTTACTCAAAGACCTTCCCTTTAAATCAAGTGATTAATTTATTATTTTGAACTCGAGGTCAATTTTACTCTTTTAATATAAGCGGTATTATTCCTGGATGAATAAATAAACAAGCTCATCTATTCAATTTTAAATAGGCAGGCTGGGTGATGGTAAAAGGCTGAGCTGATGGTCTGTGTTTATCAGGCCGGGACAGATTTGATGGGCTGACAGGACGTTCCCCAGCTGTGACAGACATCGGTCTGTGGAGAGACCGTCGTCGCTCGCTCCGCTTGGACGGCCTCGCATTAACTCTGACACCACTAACCATCACACTGACAGCCCAGACGACGACCAGCACCGAGCTACCAAATCAGCCACTCTGAGCAAATCACCTCACAACCAGTTAACCACCATTACCTACAAACCCTTCAGACAAAGCTGCCATTCCGGCTTCCCCTGTGCCCCTTATGGCTCAAATTGCACCCTGATTACTCACTGTGTTTTTCACCAAAGATGTTAGGTGAAAAACAGAGGAAATGAAACAATGCTAATCATTCTTAGCGAAGCCCTTTGATTCAGACTATTTGTTCTGACACCTCGATTGCTGCATTTAAAGTCCAGATTAGTCTAATGTCTAATCTGAGAGCATTTTGCAGAGTTACACAGAGAAAGAGAGATGGTGAAGGTGACCCTTATAGTGACACAAATCATGAACAGACGTCGCAAGGCCAGACCGACAGAGAACAACCGTTGCATTGTAACCACACGTCTATCAATCACATCACAATCGAAAAATTATATCCTTTCCGACGACCTCTGTCCTTATAAAATCCGCAACTCCAGATGGACTCAACCCGACTGAACCTTCAAAGCTGAGCGTGTTTTCGTGAACGAGACAAACAAGCTAAGTAAACGAAATTCCTCACAGATCACGAAGCTGCTCGACATGAAAAACTGCCTTTCATCTGAGGTAATGACAAAGAATAATTGATTGACCTGCCTTTGATAAAAATCTATCTCATATGGTTATGCTATTAAGATTACGATGGGAAACGCAGCTCAAAATAACTCTCAAGGTGCGACATCATAGTGTGTGCAAAAAGTTAAATCTTAAAGGAGAAGTGCTTCTGTAAATTAAACAGGTGTGTGCACAAATTACAGTCCCTCCAGAAAAACGTGATTATGCGATCGCATGATTCAATGCATAATCAGCCAAAGACCGCATATTTATGCAGGGGCCGCATTTTTTTAAATATGCCACACTTTCGCCGGATAAATTGCAGAATATTCTAAATATGCGGGCCTTGCATGATTTCATAATCCCCGCATTTTCATAGCAAAAAGTCATATATATCTTAGCAGAAAGTTGAAAATGTTGCATTTACTTCACACATGCACAGCCATGTCCCCGTTGTCATGGGAATGTTAGGAAGTGGCAAAATTACGCGACATGAACATCAATGAAAAGCTCCTGCAAGTTTCCGCAATTTTGGCAAGTTCCCGCAATTTTATCGCATAAAATTGCATAAATATCCTGCATATTCCATCACATTTTTTAAGAAAACATGCCACAAGATCAAGCCCGCAACAATCACAAAAAAACTTGGCGGGCCCTATTTTAATGATCTAAGCGCATTGTCTAAAGCGCACGGTCTAAATGGGCGTGTCTGATGCCACTTTTGCTAATTTAACATCGGGAAAAATGGTTGGTGCGCCGAGCGCATGGTCGAAAAGGGTTGTTCATATTCTCCTAATGAGTAATGGGTGTGTTTTGGGCGTAACATGCAATAAACCAATGAGAGTCTTATCTCTCATCCCCTTTAAAAGCCAACAACTCTGTGTTGGATAAATTACAGCTAACTCATATAATAGCCATTAAAATGTGGCATTATGACATTGCTAAAAAGAACATTATTTTGTGTATTTAAGTAATGCAATGTGTTTACATGACTTATATGGTTAAAAAAAGTATTTTCCACAAATGAATATCCTTAATAACTATTTTGTCAATTCTGTGAGATTGACTGTGCATAGTCCCATAAGTGGTCCACTACACTCCATACCAATTGATGTATCACAGCCTGTTTTTTCTCTGACTGAAATCTCTGAATCCAAGGTTGAGTCCATAATTACTTCTTTTAAGAATTTCAAATCAAAAGACATATTTGGGCTGGATTCCATGTTTCTAAAGAAGCATGCGACCTCCCTCACAGGGCATGTTACTAAAATCATAAACACCTGCTTTAAGGAGGAAAAATTTCCAAATGACTGGAAGTCAGCTATTGTTCTGCCAGTCTATAAATCAGGAGATAAAACTGATATGAATAATTATAGGCCAATTAGAATTTTACCTGTCTTGTCTAAGATCTCAGAGAAATGCGTTGCTGAGCAATTGACTAAGCATCTTAACAGTAGCCCTTTTAAACTGCACCCCATGCACTTTGGCTTTAGAGCCAATCATTCCACCGAGACAGCAAACTGTTTCCTTGTGGAAAATATCAAGTCAGAGTTGGATAAAGGAGGCTTTGTTGGAGCAATTTTCTTAGATTTGAAAAAAGCTTTTGATACTGTCAATCATGAAATACTCATTCACAAAATGTCTTATTTACATTTTTCTACCAGTGTTACTGATTGGATGAGATCTTATCTGTCAAACAGAGTTCAGTATGTGAGAGTAAACGGTGCGACATCACCACCCCTGAGAAATGAAATGGGTGTACCCCAGGGATCTGTCTTAGGGCCTATTTTGTTCAGCATCTACATAAATGACCTACCATTAGTGTGCACTGGATGTGAGGTGCAGATGTATGCTGATGATACAGTCATTTATGTTCATGCGAAAACTAAAGCCCAAACTGCTGCTAAACTCAGTGATATAATGATACATGTATGTAAATGGCTTACTTGCTCACAGTTGAATCTCAATGTTAAGAAGACAGTCTGTATGTTTTTTAGCAAAAGCAACACTGTATCTCACAATGAAAGCAATGTCTATGTGTCTGGGGAGATCATTCAAACAGTTACTGTCACGGCTAGTCCGTGACATGTTTTGTGTGTTGCACTTATCCGTTTCACCTGGACTCTCATTGACTCATTACGCCAATACACCACACCTGTCATATGTTTAATTGTCTTTGTATTTATATGCCTTTGTTCTGTCAGCCTGTGCCGGATTATTGTCATTGCAACCCTGTCTGTTTCCTGTGTTGATGTTCCTGTGTTCCTGTATTCACCGTGTCAGCCCTCGTGTTTTTATTATTAAATGTTATTTATTTTGAACTTTGCGTTTGCGTCCTGTCACTCCTACCCAGTCATGACAGTTACACAATTTAAATATCTAGCCATTATTCTTGACTCTACACCAGGGGTCACCAACGTGGTGCCCGCGGGCACCAGGTAGCCCGCACAGAGTCTGTGAGGTGCCCGCCAAAGCACATTCTATTAAAAGTCTCAACTGTAATATTTATTCATTACATATTTTTTATATTAGCTTGGCTTGGTTTATGTATGTTAAAATTTTAAACAATACTAAAACATATAAACAAGTCAAATAAAATAAAATAAACAAAAACGTTTTAAGTAGACTATATCCCACATGGAAAAAACATATATAAACATATATGTTTCAATATAGGTTTTGATATATGTTTGCCATATATGTGACATATATAAAATTGGCCGTTTTCCTATATTATATGTACATATATGCACATATATGTACATATATGTACACATATATGTACACATATATGTGTACGCATATACCTACATATAAGAACACATATATGTACATATAAGAACACATATATGTACATATACGTACACATGTATGTACATATAAGTTTACATATAAGTGCACATATATTTATATATATGTACACATATGTGTACACATATATGTAAATATATGTGTACACATATGTACATATATGTGTACACATATGTACATGTGTGCACACTTGTATGCACACATATACGTACACATATACCTACATATACGTACACGTATACCTACATATATGTACACGTATACCTACATATATGTACACATATACCTACATATATGTACACATATACCTACATATATGTACACATATATTTACATATAAGTATACATGTATGCACACATATATGTTCATATATGGAAAATATATGTACATATATGTGCATACATATACGTACATACATATACATGCATACACATAGGTACATATATGCACGTATAATAGTAAAATTAAAATCCATAGCTGCTAGGCAACATAAATAAAAGTCCAAAAATTTAGAAATTAACATTATTTATTTACTTTAAATCAATGACATCGTACCAAAAATATAGTACAAGAACAAAAATAAGATAAAAATCTGCTAGGTAACATAAATAAAAGTCCAAAATATAAAAATGTACATTATGTATTTACTCAAGAACAATCAAATAGTACAAGAACAAAAATATAGTACAAGAACAAAAATAAGACAAAAAAACTAAACAAAAATTATACATAAAAAAATTATCTTGTTGCTCTTCTCAGCTCCGTGAGCTTCGCATTAATAGATGAGCCTATCTGCCCTCGGCTGGCTGCCGGCCACTTCTTCAATGTAGCATCTAGAGAAGACAAAAATAATAAGACATTAGTATTATTATACTATAGTGCTTCATCGGGAACCCAAAGTGCTTACAGTACATCTGCAATTGGACACACATTTTGGATAAAGGGCTGATCATGATAAAAAGTGCGTCATGCAAACACGTTAGATTCTGATTGTATTCTGTTAAATATGAAAGAAATTCTGATTGGAAACATCACCCTCCTTTATTTTTAGCGGCATCATCATGTACATCCAAAGCAGAGAAAATTCATGGATAGGGAAAATTTAGCTTCTCCTGCGTTTTTTGGTTTGCTTAAAACACAAGTGAAGTTTTTCATTTTTCTGCACCCAACAGTACCTAAAATACTTTACAACAGCCTCCCATTGACCCAGTCACACACACACTCCACCGGTGAGCTGCCATGCTATTTACCCGAAGAGCAATAAGATATGCATTTAAAATCAAGCAAATCAATTACCGGTATAAACAAAATAAGGCACAAACACAAGACAGATGGGATTAAGGGTGAAGGAGGGGTGAATATGATTATTTATTAACACTTCAAACGACAACAACTAGTGCTATGAGGTATTTTCAACACGTAGGAGTGGTTTCCTGACAGGGATTCGACTAGTCCTAGACTAAAATAAATTTAAGGGCTGTTCAAACTGAAAACAACTTTCACCGACATATCTTAAAATACATCAGTGCCCTTTGTTTTGCCTCAAAATGTACACAAGTAATGTTTTTAGAAAGGCATGCTTGTTAAAACAATTTATATTTCCCAATTAAACTAAGGCCTACTCTTGGTTTAAGATAACCCTGTCCGGAAAACCACCCATATATGTTCTATAAAATAGAGGACTACACACCTTACAGTGCAATACACTAGGCTTTAGAAGAGGAAAGGTAGGATCAAGAAGCAAGCAAGCGATGAATTAGTATTATAGGTCCCAAGCAGATACAGTAACAATAATGGGTGCCCTACCTTATGCAGTCTCCATTGTTGCCTAATAAACATTGATACAAGTAGGCTATGGTTAAAGTGGTGAACTTATGAAGTCTTAAAAGATATGTTTTCCCTTTTATGCATTTACTCACCAATAATGGCTGCCTTTTTTATTTTGTCAAGGGCGACCAGCTGCTCCCCATCCCCTCTGGTTGGCTTCCCACCTTAAATAATGTTTCAAAATTATTATTATGAAAGGAGGGTAAAATGAAGGTGGAGAAAGCAAGAGTTTATTTGTATACACATCATGTTTTCCTTGGTGCAAAAAAAATGCCAAGTAAAAGAGCGATGGTATTTCCGCACACAAACATAATTTATTCCACAGAATATGACTGACTTCTTTTTTCCAAGGACAGGAGACATTAGAAACATAATGTTTTGTACCATTCAGGTTGCTTTTCAGCAAAGTCTCCATATCAAAGGTGCCCAGCAGCAGATTCCGCACCATGGCAGTAGCAGAGTTGGCAATGCGGGCTGCTTTCCACGCTTCTGCCTGGCAAAACACCCCAGAGCCCTTTATGACTTCAATCTGAAAAATAATTTCACATCAAAATATTAATTTATCGGCAACTTTTAGAAACTTTTTCATTTTTCATATTGATTCTATGCTTAGCTTTCCAATAGTTATTATGTTTTTATGTGTAAATGCAGATTAATAAACTTAATAATTGCCCTAAACGTTATTAAAGGAGAAAAGGAGGAGTAAAGGGTGGGGGGAAAGGAGGAGGTTGGATGGAGAGTAGGGAAGGAGAAAAGAGGAGCGAAAGGGGCCAGGAGGAAAGGTTGATTGTCACTTACAACACTAAGGGCGCACTCACATTATCCAAACCAAACCAAACCATGCCCCAGCGCGATTGTTACCCCTCCCTTCTCCCCCATGGTGCACGCACTCACACTGTACTTTTTATCGATCCGAGTCCGGGCGCGCTTTCGTCATTAAGATGGGTTTGTTTTGAAAAAAGCAGGAAGTAAAGCTCTCCCTTAACACTGGAACACACCATAATGATAAGTCTGTGTTTTTTACCCGGAGTCGTTTGGTGCGCGATTACAGACAGCCCTCTCACATGTCATCATATTGCTTAGTTGATCTGTAACGTGCGCAGCTCGGACATTCACGTAACCCCGCTGCGCGCATCAAAAGGTTTTTACGGCGGCAGATGAAGGTGAGTGGTCGCGCAGCTGACGTCTTCACCTTTTGAATAGCGCTCAGGCGCGAATGCGCTCACACCACAGCCTTCCGCGCCTGAGCCCAAGCGAACCGCGCTCCGGCCCACCTCTGCAACCCGGCCATGGCGCGATTAACCAATCCGCGCCCGGGCGCGTAACAGAGCGATCACACTTGTCAAACAAACCAGGCTTTGGGGGTTAAACGCGCCCGAGCGCGGTTTGGTTTGGATAGTGTGAGTGCGCCCTAAATGGCTCCTACAAAGCACACAGTTTAAACCCATCCTTACTACATAATATGTTATTCACCTGTGTTTTCGCTGAGGTCTCAGCTGTTGCTGCGGTCTTGTTAGAGAAAAAAAAACTTTGTTAAACTCTTTAACAATTTTATGCATATGGGGTAAGTAAATTACATATTACAACTACTATCCAAATAAAAAAATCCCTATAGCTCAGTTGGAGCCTTAAGTAAAATAAGTACCGAAAAATCGGAGGCATAAAAGCGTAACACACACCTCTGGTGTCTCTCGAAAGGACTCTGTTACCATGGGACTCTCTTTAAAGGGCTCAGTCTCCTCGGGACTTGGTCTCCTCTCTGGAGTCTTAGAGAAGAAAGAAAGATAGTAAAACTCTTCAACAATTTTTATTAGTCCAAGCAAGCCACTATAGATTCTTATTTACAGGGGGAGCTTGGAAAACATTAAACATGTCAATAAATTAAAGTTACATGCAAAAGTAATCAGCCAAACATCATAAAAATCCATATAGATCTGGTAACAAGTAAACTAAAAAAATAAAAATGTAAGGGGGTTCCTCACCGGTTGCACTTCTCCAAAAGCCGAGGAGGAGGAATCAAGATCCTCCACAGGAGTCCTTCCAGTCTTGTTCATAAAGGAAAAATAGTTATTCTCTTCAATTAATTAAAGTGCAAATACATCAAATAATTAATAATATCAATCAGCCCAACATCTCTACAGCTCTGCTTGAGAAACAATTTTAAGAAGCAATGAAAATCAGAGGAACTTACCTTTTGAGCAATAATGGCGAGGTCACTTTTCATTTGAGGGATTTCTAGAAAGATGTTATATAAAGAAAAACAATAATTACAATCACTAGATCAAAATAGCACCCAGCAACTTTTTGCCCTTACTCTGTGAAAGACACTTCCTGCAGCTGTGAATGCAAGCTATAACCCTCCAAAGCCAATTGATAAGGCTCTGCAGAGATCCAATTGCCTTCTTGAGCCATTGAAGGCAGAGAAGCATCTTTTATTCTCATGAACTATATGTTCTCTGGGTCGGTGGTTCTCGGTTCCGGTCCTCGGGGCCCCCCTCCAGAATGTTTTAGATGTCTCCTTATATGAAACACCTGATTTCACTCATCAGGCTCCTTAATTAACACACTAACAAGCTGAGGAACTGAATCAGGTGTTTCATATAAGGAGACATCTAAAACATTCTGGAGGGGGGTCCCGAGGACTGGAATTGAGAACCACTGCTCTAGGTCATGGCTTTTGTTAACCCTCTACGAATTCCTCCAGAAAGAGACAAATAATTATTATTTTAATTTGAATCTTATCAATGGCTAGATGAGCACCCACACTACCTCACCAGCTACAAAATGGGATTTATTTTGCCAAACATATGTTTAGGCCCATAAAATTTCTATGTTTATACTTCTCTGCCACTGTAATATCCATCTCCAGAAATAACCCTGTTAATAAATATTAGGAATACTTACGATTGATTATAATGTCTTTCAGACGTGCATTTTCATTTTTAAGAGATTGGACCTCATTTCTCAACTCCTGCAAATTGATTTGCATTTGGTTAAGTTTTCTTCTCTCCCACATCTGTTCGTCCAGGTGTTTTCTAAATTCAGCAGCTGTCTACGAGAAAGAGATAAGAACAACAGCTAATTGTTATATAACTTCTTTTGTAAATGGTTGATTCTGATTGGCTGGGAGGATGTTACGAGAGGTGTAAGAGGAAGGTGGCAAAAAGTCTAGGGCAGAAATCACTCCACTTGGTTATATGTAACTGCTTGTCCGGCCTCCTGGTGGTTATTCCCTACCTAAAGGAAAGCTACACAGTTTTTCCCATTTTTTACCATGTTCTTAACTCAACTTCGAGGAAATTATAAATCCCTTTTTAATTTCAATGCTTGCAGTTCATCTTTGTACAGTGCGTTGTGAATGTGTTAGCATTTAGTCCAGCCCATTCACTACTTAGGAACCAAACAGGGAAGAATTTAGAAGCCACCAAACACTTCCATGTTTCCCCATTTGAAGACTATTACATGAGAAGTTACACGAGTAAGTATGGTGGCACAAAATAAAACTTGGTGATTTTTTAAGTGAATTAAAAATGAGAACTATATTGTATGGTGGAAGAGCACTTAATTTACAGCACTTTGACCTCTGGCGCAGTAACATCATCACTCCTGACTACTCTCGCTCAAACTGATTGAGAGGAGGAGTGATGTTGTTATCATTTAGGCTACCTTTTTCTTAGAGTGTGGTACTATGTCCTCTTCATCCCCAATATGCTCCTCCTCTTCGCTAGCCCGCTGGAAGGGAGGGAGAGAGAGACAGAGACAGAGAGAGCGAGAGAAGACAAAGTTGCCTACTGTGCTGGTGTCATACCTAACAGCTACTGGTAATGCACTTTATTATTAAAGTCTTACTTATCTTTACTGTTTTGCAATGTAGTAAAACACACTGAATGCAGACTGGTAGTTACCTTGTTCTTTGAAGGTCTGTCATGACGTGCCTCATCATCCTCATCCTCCTCCTCCTCCTCCTCCTTCTCCTCCTCCTCCTCCTCCTCTTCCTCGTGGTTGTATTTAGAAGACCATCTCTTTTTCACATCAATCTTCAGAGGGAGAGGGAGAAACAGAGGACAAAGTTTGCATTGTGCTGGTTTCATACTTTATAATAGGGATGGGCATTCGATTAAGTTTTCTTTGTCGATCGTCGGGAGAATTAACGATCGACTATCGATTAATCATTAATATTTTTATAATAAAATTTGTTATTTTTTATACTTAAAAAATGCAATGAATACAAATATACAGCGTGTTTTTCCTCGATGAGACCTTTATAGATCAACTTTTGGCAGACAGTTAAACTATGTTTCAAACATATATGTGCGTGCATGTGCCGTGCTCTAAAGCAGCGGAACCTGCAGCTGCGAGCCAGCGTTAAACAGAGACCTCATTAGTTCCAAAATATAAAAAAACAGATTCATGTTTAACATTAAATTAAACACAAAACCTAATACTTAGATCTGAAAGGTTTTGTCAAAATGTAACTCAAAATTATTCACGCCAGAAGAAAGTGCAAGATATTAGCCTTCCTAACATTAGGCTATAACAAATTAGGCTACTTAAAGCCTCGTGAAAAATAACTAACTTTAGTAACTCGCATAAAACTTCTGCACAAGTCTACTGATTTTTTTTTTGAGAAATCAAAGCATGTTTTGGGGTCAGACGCGACCGCAACCCATGGTGACCGTCAGTCCAGCCGCCGCCGAAAACAGCCGCTCCAAGGAGACTGACCGGGATTGCACAGGTACCTCAGCGCTAACTTGGCTTATTCCGCATACAGAGTATGTGTGAAACAACGTGCGTTATGTGAGCCCCATTCACCATTGTTTAATTATACTAACATAGTCTTTTAGTTTTTATTTGTTGTAAAACAACAGTAGACACAAATTTACAATGGTCTCCAAACATGGTATTTGTAGTAAAATTGCGGAAATACAAATCGTTTTTAATCTGAAAAAAAAAAAACATTTTCACAATGATAAAATCATGGCAAATTTTCCTAAGGTATTAATTACAAAATTATATGTTTGAAAGACGGAGATGCGCACCTGTCAATCTATTACATAACAGAGCGAGGCCAGAGACAAACGTGCTCATAAACGGGAGTAATATGGAATAATGTGTGCATCTTTGAATAACTGTAAGTATACATTACTTTTAAATATATTTTTGTCATATAAAGTTTTGAGACATGGCCTAATAATGCTTTTCTCACTTTTATTGCTCATTTAGACTTATTGTGCGGGTAACAGCGTTTTTGACGCATTTACCTCAGAGATTATTTTAGCAATATTGCTTTTTTCCGGTAATAATAATACAATTTATATTTCAATCCTGTTTCATTGTCTGCTTATTCATTTCATTATGCTGTTATGTTAATGCGAGGATATTTATTTGCCATATGAAACTTACCGTTATATTAATACTTTTGTATAATATTCAAATGATATGCAGAATAATGTGTGCATCTTTGAATAACTGTAGGAATACAGTTGCTTATTTTTGTCATAAAGTTTTGAGAAATAATAATATTGTGAGGATTTATTTCCATATAATACGCTTTTTGTCGTTGAATACTCTCGTTTATTATTTGGAAATCCTATACATAAAAAGTATGAAATATATAATGTGTAAGGGTAGACTTGCAAAGTTACTCTGCTTATTTTTATTCATGATATATGTGGAGATAAATAAAGCATTGCAAAACTGCTGATTTGATCCATTCAGATCCTGACCACCAGGCTAGAGATTTTAAAGACACTTGACCCAATCCCTATGTTTGAATGTTTGGTAGTGGTCAGAGGGACCACTGACAGAGGCGAAGCTGCTCAAATCTGCATTACTCTACTCCAGTGGAAACTATGGCTACAAATGTAGCTTACAACAACCATCAGCATGGAGTGAATGAACCACCCTCCCTTTCATGTGTGAAGCGCTTTGGGTGTGACTTGTGTCTTATGAAAAACGCTATACAAATAAGATTCCCTTTTCCCCCATAAAAATCTGTACCTTATTCTTTGAAAGTATGTCATGACCCTCCTCCTGCTTCTCACCCTCCTGGTGCTTGTATTTGGAAGCCCCTCCCTTTTTACTGTCAACCTTGAGAGACACAAACAGACTTTTAGCCAAACTCTTATTAAATTATTTTACACCACCTTGCATATACATCTTGTCAACAAAGCACATAAAATCATCATAGAGACACAATTACAAACCTACACACATGCTTACACATTAAGAAACAAAGGAGGGAGGGGGAGATAACCAGGTAAAGCACCAATTGGTGCAGTCAGTTACCTTTTTCTTTGAAGCCTGCCCCTGCTGCTCACTGTACTTCGAGTTAGGGATGTGAGGACGTTTGATTTGCCTTTGTGTGTCCTCTTTCTCCATCTCAATCAATTTTATCTGGAGAGTTTTTTCAAGTTCTGGTGCAATAAAATGAAATGTTATCATAAAGTGCAAACGTTTGTATAATCATGTTTACCAAATCTAACATTAGTCTCAACTGGACTAACATTAGCAAATTAGGTACGTTAGCTAACATAAAAGCTAAGCTATTGATAGCCAGGTACATAGCAAGATCCATTTTATACTTTTTTAAGTGCGAGCAAAACCATTTATGTGGTATTTAACTACATAACGTCAATTAAAGTTTGCGTATAACATAACTTACTTGCCACGTCAATAATTCTGGCTCGGTGCACCGGCCATGGTTGGCGGCCTTTTCGCCATTCCACCAGCTTTTCTGTTGTATCCGTCCTTTCAAAAAAATCTTGAATTGAAAAATTACGGACACAGTCGAGGGGCAAAATACTGTGGGCCCCTCTATCCTCACCCTCAGTCCATTCAAGGAGAACATAACGAACCTCCGACGCTTTGATCGCCATTTTTCCTGCCACTATCGGAGCGAAAAATGACATATAGCGCGCTGGACGCATGCGGATGACGTCATCAACTACGCAGAGCGCTGGGCCGAATCTATTGGCCGAAAGCGGAAAACGTCATCAACTACGCAACGCTGTAGCGGTCGATCAGTAGCAGCAATAGAGTGGAGAAATGCTTGCCAGTATAAATAACTTGGAAATAAGACGCAATTAAAGAAAAGCAATAGATATGGATCCAGTACGTTACAAAAGGTACCTCGTTGACGACGAAGCACCCGTTCCAGAAAGAACAAAGAGAAGACGTAAACGAAAGTAAGTATTCTAACAAAACGTGCTAGAAGCTAGCTTGCTAAGTTAATCAGCTACAGATAATAGTTTCCCTTAATGTATGTTACGTAACTTATATTTGTATAAAGGTAAAACGTATCTTTTCCTTTCCACTGTATAACCCCCCAAAAATAAATAAAAAGTAAAATAATAATTAAAGTTGGTACTGTAGCCAGGAAAATATTTCACTTTGTGTGTTTTGAATATAACGTTATACAGTCTTAAAGGTTTCACCTCATGAATGGAATTTACCTATTTGGCTTTAATCAACCAGTTATATCATTCCTATTATATTGAGTGATGCATGAGGTGTTTTAACATTACCACAACATTTTTGTTAGGGAAATTTCTGAAGATATGGGTGATGATGAAGAAGCTGTGGCCTCTTCTTCTACAACTCAGTAAGTAGAAAACATGCACACATGCATTAGGCCTACACATTTCTTGATCATGATCATAGATTTTTATTTTTATTTTAGGTATCTCACCCAAGAGGACAATCAAGATGACCCGGTGTCTCCTGCTTCTGATGACACAGTAAGTTGCTAAAAATGGCTAAAATATTCAAGATGGCTGTTTTGTTTGTGCATGTGCATGCACACTAGTTACTGTAAATCATCATAAGATAATTCCACAACCCAAGCTTCCACCTGATGTTGCTTAAAGTGGAGCACAAATTGGAAATACCATATTACTTCGTCCTTTCCATATTGCAGCAATATCCATGTTTTTATCTTGTTAAAAAAACTTTTAAGATTTGATTTAGGTGCAAATACAGCATCTCTCTCAGCTGGCCCCATACAAAATGACAGAACCTGTCTCTCACTTTGTTTGGCCAGATGGATAGTGTCAGAAAAATATACATGTGGACAAAAGGGGGCACAGTTATTATTTATTAAAATTAATTTATTATAATTACAAAAAAATCAATGCAAAAGACTCTTAAAAAACAAATAGATTTAAGCCTGACTTCAAATGCAGGTGGTTACCAACCACATGAAATGGTACATTTGTATGAGTCTGTGCATATTTGAGATTGCTAATCCAATGTTTTAAATTCACAATGAACCAACCCATATCTGGTCCAAGCTCTTCACCTGGGGAGCCAGTAGAGGAACATCTAGAAGACCCCACAAGTCCAACAAAAGACCAGAAACCAACAAAAGAACAGGTGGAACTTCTGCTGCTGGCATTAAAACTCAAACACGGATTAACAAATACAGCCTTGGAGGACATCATGCATCTTATAAACTTTAGTGCTGGTCCTGATGGGGAATTTGTTAGTCGCTCAAAGTACCTTTTCTACAAATCATTTGATTCAGTGAAGGACATATTAGAAGTACATTATGTGTGCAAAAGTTGTAACGTAAGCATGCAGGAAGGTCCATTTAATGTCAAGTGCCCAGTCTGTGACCAGGACACATCAAAAGCACATGCACAAAAAGACCAGTGTTTTTTGTACTTGCCACTTCAAAACCAAATAAAAAAGCTGCTTGAGGACCACCAATTACACTCTTAAAAAAAATGGTTCTATTTCGAACCAGAAATGGTTCTATCACCCGCTTCATATATGGAACCCCCAAATGGTTCAATATAGAACCGGTTAAATGGGTTCATTAAAAAGAACCCCAAATGGTTCTTTGAATCAAAGTTAGATGGTTCTATTTAGAACCATTAAAGGTTCTTTATTATTATGAGTAATTTATTATTGATAAGAAATGATAACCGATCTAGAAAATTATAAAAGTTTACTATTTATTAATTGTATTATACAGAAATATAAATCTATAAAAATTACTTAAAATCACATCTCTTTATTCTGTAAAACTTTAGTTTACATTTAAAATGTCTCATTACATTCAACCATTTAGTTATTTAATTATTTCCATTAAGCATTTTCACTTTTTAATAAACATACATACGTTTATATATAAATAATATATATAAATAAATTGCATCTCTGTATTAAACAGCTAAACTTTTAATTACACTATACATTAAAAATTTTGTTCAAGTTATTTCCCTTACGCATAGATACTGTACAGTATATGCAGTACTAATTTTTAGTAACTTTTACATGTGTCTGAAATGATGAAAAGAAATCACGGTAACACTTTACAACAAGGTTCATTAGTTAACATTAGTCAGCTACATTAGTTAACATGAACTAATAATGAACTGCACTTATACAGCCTTTATTAATCTTTGTTAATGTTAATTTCAACAATTACTTTATTAAAATCTTGTTAACATTAGTTAATGCACTCTGAACTAACATGAACAAGCAATTAAAGCTTAAATTTTTATTAACTAACATTAACAAAGATGAATAAATACTGTAACAAATGTATTGCTTATGGTTTGTTCAAGTTAGTTAATACATTAACTAATGTTAACTAATGAACTTTATTGTAAAGTGTTACCGAAATCACAATGCATTTAAAGACAATTCATGAACAATCTATTAAATAGAATGACAATTTACACAAGTTGATTGTACATTTGTTTTGTACAGGTATTAAAACTTAAGCATATATTTTATAAATCAAAGTCACTGTGTGCTTAATGGCAAAAGGGTATTGAACATTGAGGAGAAAAAAAAACGCAAACAGTTGTCACGGAGTGACTATGCGGGGCGGAACCAAAAGGAGAGTGAAGAGGTTCCGCCCGGACCGTTTGTACAGACACCGGCACTTCCGGGTTCCCCGGGAATCCCCGCACTCGCTGAAACAAGGCACAGCTGTGTGAGTGACATGGCAAGCGATGGTGGGGCGAGCCACGCCATAGAGGAGGATATAAAGAGAGAAGGTAGAAGTTACTGGAAGGGTCGATTTTAGGGCGAGTCAACTTCCGCCTTGGGCAGCACAACGAAGACCAGCCTCCGAAGAGTCCGCAGGCTCTGCTGATCCGGCGACCGCTAGGTAGCGGGCGGAAAGAGTGCGGGGCTGGTCTGGACGAAAGGACGCCGTGGTTGTGTATAGGAAGTTACTTGTCAGAGTGAAGTTTGATCGCGTTGGATATACGCTGCAGATGCCGGCTGGGTTGTTAGTCCTTTGGGTGCTGAAATACGTAGTTCTGCTACGGCTAGGAGCTGTGGAGAGAGAAGAAACACTGTTCAACAGTCAAGTAAGAACCTCTTGAAACGGAAATACACAAAGCTTTCTTGAAGTGTTGTGCTGTGTCCTTGTCGTCCGTACTCACCTTAGGAGGGTCTTGGACCTTTGTGGATGCCATCAGGGGCCGCCGCGACGGTGTGTGCCCAACCCACCCGGATACGCTCTGTAGCGGTGTTCCAGCTGGAGTCACATGGAAACCCCTCCAACGTCCCTGGCCCCGTAATACTCCCCCTGAGGGCGAGAAGCGAGATTTTTAGATTACCTTTCCCATTCCCCACTTTAGTTTTAAATAATTTAAATAAAGTTTCTATTTCTATATTTTACTTATCTCTGGTTTGTCTGGTCATTGGGGTGCTTTGGGACCTCCTCGAAGTGGAACTAGGAGGAGTGTGATCCGTGACAGGGGCGGTCCGCTTCTCCGACCTGTGACACAGTCATTCCACAGCCTGTGATGTCAATGTCTTCCACATATTAAGTTCACATTGTCCATTATAAAGTTGATACTTTCAGATTTGAGAAGATCAGGAGAGCCGTTGAACACTATGGTTGGTGTGGGACCTTTGGGTTCCTGTAAAACAAACATTTCACCTTTTAAGTGCTTTTTACCAATTAACAGAAGCCATCAAATAGACTTAAAATTATCCCATAATAACACAAATAAAGTATGACAACTAGGCAAGCGACACTCACAAACCAACAATACTCATAATAATTGATGTGGAGCTGTATGCTATTTAAGGGTAAACAGAGTAATATTTTTATATTTGCATTGAATGTTACTTTAAATAAAGTGCCTCAAATGCTAACTAAATTACAGAAGACTATACCTACACTATTTACACAGTCAAGGAAGCTGGGATTTTCTTGAAATAATGCTTGCAATAACATACGTGCAGCATTCCTCACCAGACCTACAAAGATACAAATTATTGTACATTAGGTACAGATATCAATTACAGGGACATTTTACTCAAAAAAGAAAACTCATTCACTCACTCGTTATTTCAAACATTCACAGCTTTCTTTCTTCAGCAGAACACTAACACAAAAAAGATTTTGAAGAATGTCTGTAACCGAACAACTCTGCTAGCAATTTAATGGACACAAAACCAATGCAGGTCAATGGGCACCATTGTTGTTTGATTACCATACTTTTTCAAAATTTCTTCTGTTGTGTTCTGCTGAAGAAAGTGACGACAATTTTAATTTCTGGGTAAACTTTAACTCTTTCTCAGCCAGCGTCTCTTAATTAACAAGTTTACTCTTCAATGGCAAGGAAAAAGTTTATACTAACATTATTTTCATATTTTCACTTATACAATTTATAGGTGCTAGAACCTTTACGTTGACTATGCAAATAAGGCTACTTTACACTGGACAAAGAACAAGCACCTTCTGTGGTTTCCTCTCCAATGAGATTGGCGTAGAGATGTTTTTTACTTCCTTCTTTTGCACTCCTGATGATGTTTGGGGCCATTTTATTAAGAGATATTTCCATGTTCTTCACCAAGTCTGTTCCAAACCACCGTGTCAGTCCATGCCGCATCTTAAAACACAAAATCTTTATATATCCACTTTCAGACAAACAAGTTCCTTAAAGTCTACATTAACTTAAGGTTGCAATTGACTAGTGATGTATTTTTCAAAACACAATGTTCAATAAAAAAAATAGTGTGAAATATACAGAATTTAAATTAAATTAAAATTTCGTCTCCTTACAACACAGCTGTCTTATTGTGCTTGGCAATTTAATTTAAAATGACAAAGAAATAAAGCAGGACTGTAACGTAATTCATTAAAACCCGGAACAAAATGTATTTAACAGAGCTTTTATAACTGACGGTTGACGAAGCCCATCAGTGCTTTAACGTTACCAGCAGTATTTTTTTAACTGAGGTAAATATTATAAATGTAGCTTCTAGTATCACTATTTAGCACAAGACCTACTCTAACAAAATAAATATTAACTAATTATACTAAATATTTCAGTAATATCGTTTCAAAAATGTAGAAAGTTTACTTACCTCAGGGTACAAACAAGCAGAAATGCCGGTGCGGCGTCCGAACTCCTCAGTTTGAAAAAATAACTGTCTCTGTTTTATGGTTTAATAAACAGAGGAATATAAACACACACACATACATAAATAACATGTTTAATATAATAAAGCTTGACGGTGAAAGATTTTATACCCTAAAATTGCCAAATTTCCCTCAGACATTACACGTCATTGAATTACACACTATTGGGCGGTTTTCTCGGACAGGACTTATCACTGACTAAAATACTGACATCTGTTAACATATGAGTGCTATTGTTTTGTCTCAAAATGCACACCAGTATTGTATTTTATAAGGTTTGTTTGTAAAAATGTCCCAATTATAATTAAGACGAAGTCCTAAACCCTGTCCGGTATTATCTTAACTAAATAGCTCCACTTTAACTCGGACACATAACATAACACACACTTTAAGTCGGTCACATAACATAACACACCTTTATATAACTTATATGTTTACAAAAACGTCGAGTATTTGCGTCTTTGCCAATTAATATAGTCTAAAATTAACATTTATTTACAAACACTTACCTGACGTGACCTTGAGGAAACGGCTGATGTCGTTGTGGGAAACAGTGAGTGATTCCGGCTGTTACATGCGGAATGATCTCAGATGAAATGACCTGTGATTCATATCCTTCCGAGTTAAGTTAAGACATTTTTAAATTAAAAACTCACGCACATACTGTACATACACACGCGCGCGCGAGCGGGTCGCGCGCACGCGCGCGCACACGGGTACACACACACGGGCATATTTAGAAGTTTTATTTAAGATTGTTATGATATTGGGACTATTTCTCCACCCGCTCCTTCAGCTCTGAAGTTCAAATTCGCATGCAGTCCGGTTATAACAAATGTAAAAGATATGAAACATCACTCAACAGCAATATCAATTAAGTGCAATCCTAAAATATGATTTAAAACATAACCCTTTCATTGTTAAGTATGAGAAATTAAAATGAAATAAATCGCATGTTTAAACGCCACAGAGATATCAGAGCCAGCAGTCTGATGGGCTTGCCGAGGAGAGGCTGCGCTGGGCGGGGTGTGAGCGCTTAAGTGGCTGTGATTTTCTGGAGCTCAAATGGAGCTCATCTACGTCCGAAAGTGTCCGAGCACATTTTTAAATAGACGCTATCTTTATTAACCGACCGCATATTTAAACTTTAAGCACATACATTCACGCATGAACAACTCTTACAATTACATTTTGTGACCAAATAACAGTAATATTATGAGCATTTTGTTGTCAGGAAACATAGCTGTCATAAGTCCACATACTTACCTGATTTGTCTTAATTAGTTCAGTCAACACTAGCCATTCTGAATTTTGACTGGATTTGAAAATAACCATTCATTTAATATTTTAAACACAGATCTTCTCAACTAGCTCAAACAAAAAAATTGGTTTAACATATATTTTTGCCCGTCCAACATTTCATTAGTTGGATTTTTTACAGTGTACACTAAATATTAGTAGCCTATTTGTTGACTCTCTCTTTATTTGACCACAACCTATTGACACAAAAAGGTTTGTAAATGAGTTGTGTAGGTCTGCAATTATTGTGTAATCTTTAGTTTACACTTCAGTCACAAAACGTGAATTATAGAACCATTTTAATAAAAATGGTTCTTTGCCTTCCAAGGGTTCTATATGGAACCTGTTTTTTGGTAAAAGGTTCTATTGGCCAAGTATAGAACCCCACGGTTCTATATAGAACCTCAAGGAACCTTTTTTTTTTAGAGTGTAGGGAAACACCTGAAACACCGTTTTAAGAAGAAGGATGCCTCCATCAAAGATATATACGATGGAAATTTATACAAAAAACTATCACCCCTTGAATCACCAGACAACATATCACTGACTTTTAACTGTGATGGAGTGCCAGTGCACAAATCAAACACACAAAGTTTGTGGCCAATTTTGTGTACTGTTAATGAACTGCCAATACAACTACGTGCAAAACATGTTATGCTTTGTGGCCTGTGGTTTGGTCAAAACAAACCAAATATGAACACCTACATGAAACCATTTGTTGATGAATGCATAGAGATGTACACTAATGGTCTTATATGGCAAAGTGAAAGTGGGGAAGTTGTCACAAGTAAAGTACTGCTTACTACCATGGTGGCAGATTCAGTTGCTCGGCCACTGATTCAAAACTTTAAACAGTTTAATGGAGAGTTTGGGTGTTCTTTTTGTATGCAGAAAGGAACAAGTGTGTTAAAACGCAGGGGGCGTGTAAGGGCTTATCCATATGAAAAAGCAGAGTTGAGGAATCCCTCCCAGACTGATGATCTGGTAGAAGAGGCTCTTAATGGAAACCCCACTAAGGGAGTGAAAGGGCCTAGTATTTTGTCTTGTCTACCTGATTTTAATATTATTGATGGCTGTGTTCCAGATTATATGCATAGTGTGCTGCTGGGTGTAGCAAGAAGCATCACCACACTGTGGTTTCATTCTGAGAACAACCAATCGCCATGGTATATCGGACGCTCAACAGAACAGATTGATGACATTTTAACTTCAATTAAACCGCCCTGTAATGTTTCCCGCGTCCCCCGGTCAGTGAAAGAGAGAAAGTTCTGGAAGGCACACGAGTGGAACATGTGGTTGTTTTATTACAGCATACCAACATTGAAAGGGGTCTTACCTGAAAAATATCTGAAGCACTGGTTTAAGTTGGTAAAGGGGGTTTCTCTTCTACTTGGTGAGAATATATCACCACTGCACATATCAGAATCTGAGGGGTTGCTAACAGAGTTTGTTCAGGAAATGGAGACCCTTTATGGGATTAATAATGTCACTTTCAATGTACATTTGTGCCTTCATCTGCCCAATACTGTGAGGAACTGGGGTCCCCTCTGGGCACAGTCTGCATTTGTGTTTGAGTCATACAATGGGATCATTTTAGATATGATAAAGAGCAGCCAGGGAGTTACTTTGCAGATAATGAAAACAGTTTGGCTACAGGTTGCATTTCCATCATTTTCTCAAAAAACCATGGTGGGAGCTTCTGATGAATACTTGGCTCTCTTAGAGTCTTTTTCAGTCGAGAAAAAAATGGTGCAGGAAGTAAGTCGCTCTCACGGTGTTACATCTCTGGGTAGGCCTAAAATTTGTATGATCAGAAATGATGATTTTCTGGCCTTGAACAGCATCAGCAACCTAGGAAATAGAGTCACTGTGAAGTATTTTTGCAGAGTAGTGGTTAATGGTGAAATAGTTCATTCACAAAACTACTCGCGTACTTTTCGGAGAAACTCCTACACTGTCATTCTTTCTGATCGAGAGGAAAGTATTTTCTCTGTGAAGACATTCATTGTCTGTGATCTGGGGCAGGGGGAGACATGTTATGCAGTGGGGAAGTACTACCAAAAAGTGAAACAGGACATCTGCGGTCAATTTAAGAATCCTTGTTATTTCATCCCTGTAAGGAAAAGTCTGGGGCCTTTAGTTGCTATACAAGCATTTCAGATAAAAGAAAAGTGTCTGTTCATTAAAACTTTGAACAAACATGTTGACATTGTTTTCAAATTCATTAACCACAGTGAAATGCTCCGATAGTTGGGATGAGGATGATGATTACTTGAATGTATGTTCTATCAAAAATATGTTTGCTACATTTACACTGTAATGACCTATCAGACATATTCATCTAGAAACTGCATTAAGACAATACAGAAAACATTGCGATTGCATTGCATTTGGTGAATGTAACAATGAATGTGTGGATGTGTATGAGCTGTAATGTGAATCTGGAAGTGACTTGAAATTGAAAAAATTTTGATTGACAAAATAAAAAAAAAACGACAAACCATTTTGTTATACATTTCCTTCATCTTCAAACAATACAGAATTGACCTTGTAAATGTTTCTGCAAAACGTGTAGATATCATAATTAATATATCATGTTAATATTTTGCCATAGTTAAGTTCCATAACATGCCAATTATATGTGATACCAATTTCATGTGTTCACATATACATAAGTTCTTGCATAATTTGTTTTCCTTAATTCTTACTTTTTGCCTTACTAATAGAAAATATGAGCTAGGCCTCATGTATGACAGTTGCCAAAATGATATATGAGCTACAAAATGACCAGATCCTGCCATGAGCTATATAGAAGACATATTTTGTATGTATAGGGCTTATATTTGGATATGAAGAAGCAATACAGGAGACCTATATTTCCTTTATATGCACCTCAATTTTGCCTATATGTAGCATATATACGAATATATGCGGCATATATGCAGTATATATATGTGCATATATGCAGTATACAGCGCATATATGCAGTACATACACGCATATATGCAGCATATATGCAGCATATATACATATATATGCATCATATATATGCGCATATATGTGCATATATGTGCATATACACTGCATATATGTTTCATATATGTGCATATATCCACATATAGGTTCTTTCCATGTGGGATCAAAAAGTAGCCCTCCAGATTGTTTTATACATTGTGGTACCCCTTGCTTATAAAAAGGTTGGAGACCCCTGCTCTACACTGTCATTTAAACAACAAGTGAGAAAGGTTGTGCAAATAACAAAATATAACCTAGCAAATTTTAGGTATGTAAGGAACTGTTTGTCAACACCGTTAGCTAAGCTATACATGAATACTATGATAATTCCACACCTAACATATTGTATGACTAGCTGGACCCAGGTATGTAGCACAACACTAAGGCCAATTGTAACACTTTACAAACAAGCTCTTAAAGTCTTAGATAAAAAAAACTTTATCATCACTGTAACATTCTTAACAAATACAGCCTACTTATTTGGGAAAATATTTGAAAATATAATGATGCATGCCTCATTTTTAAAATCATTAATGGGAACCCCCCCCCCCTCCACTCTGTACTTTTATAAAGCAAAAGTTAATTGGCAGCAGAACCACAAGGTCTGCCTTAAGAGGGGACTGTGTAGTCCCTCTTAGGTTCAGTTCCTTTGGTCAATTATGTTTTTCTGTGAGAGCATCTAAATTATGGAACCAATTGCCAGAGGACATTAGAAATTCCACCTCATACCATACATTAAAAAACCATCTTAAGGACTGGCTTCTGTGTACACAAAGATGTGAGCCTATGGTATACTATGTATGACAGATAGATGGATAGATGGTAATTTTATTAATTTCCAAACAGTTGTATGGCTGTCTGTTTATATGTTTTAGGTTTTAATGATTTTATGTTTAATGTAGCCAGTATTATGGCAGTATGTATATTAATTGTTCTGTGATTTAATATGTTTCGTTTTTAGCTACTATGTGCATATAACATCTTGCCAAATGGACTACAGTTGAAAATAAGCCTGCTGGCTAATACTGGCACATTTACAGAAAATGTGCACTGTCCTTAAATAAATAAACTAAACTAAACTAAATACCATGGGGCTGTTGAATGCTATTCTGACTGTTTGAAAAATGTTGAACACCTGACCTGTAAGATGTCTTAAAATAACCACAAGAGCAATGTCTGTGGTAACCGTGGTATAAGCGCAATTATTGACTCCGGTCCTTTGAATTCTTTGAAAATAATGCACACCCGCAGTGTAATGGCACTCTGCTTCGCGTCATGCCACATTATCACCTTGGGTGTGCATTATTTTCGAGTAATTCAATGGCCCGTGGTCAATTATTCCTTACATACCGTACATTATTGTTGCTCTGGAACAAACACCTCGTCGAAAAAAAACCCCAAATGTTTTGGATTCCTAAAGACAAGGGGAGACGGCGATCATAGATCACCACTTTGTGAAGGGAGGTTTGGCAGTCAATCTGTGATTAAAATTGTATACATTATATAGCACACATTTTGTACAGTAATGTATAGCACAGTGTAGTTTTTTATACGCTTTAGCTATGATTTGAACTACGGTAATGTATTTTGCTTGTTATTAAAAATAAACTACTCCAAAATGACTCTGTTTTTTATTGATTCTTTACTGGAAGTTACGTTTGTTCCACGAAAGCTGTGTGTTTATGTTGTTAGTGCTGAAACCGTCTATACAAATCAAGTTGAATTGAATAATATTTTACATAGAGAAAGTTGCCTCTTATGGTGGCTGCCATATTGCGATCACATGACTATCTAAAAACGTGGTAAGAACTTCTGCTTTCGGTGGAGAAATAAATCATGAGTGACAAATCTGTTATTTGTAAACTAGAAACAGTTCAATAAAACTTTCACTTTTGCATGATGGTCCAAAAATGATGCACCTTAGACGAGAACAAGCTTTAACATTTCAGTGATAAGTGATTTTCTCTGTAGTAGTATGGCACAAAGACATTAATAGGGAATAAATGACCTTGCCAACACAAAAGGCTGAAAGGCACTGTAAAAACCAATAAAGGCATATGTTTCCACACTGGGCAACCTGACCAGTGCAAAAGTAATAACTGTCTGATTTCAGAGATGTGCTTAATAGTTTCCATTTTTCTGAAGAGCCATTAGCCGGCACAGTCCTTGCAGACATCATCCTGAGGGCAAATCCTTTTCCCTCATGTAGTACGAATCTCTGGAGAATGTCTAACAGATGGCAAGTGTTTATGTTCCCTCTTAGTCAAATTAAAAACACTTTAATTTTCCTAATTGTGGATTAAGACTTTAAAAAGCCTCTGTGTGAGATATCTTTATTATAAAAATTTGGTTTAATTTTAATTAGTGAATGCACTGAAGTGTTGAATTATGGTAAATTAAGGTTTAGTAAATTGCAGTATCAATTCATGTATTCTCCTTTTTAGCACTCTATCAAAATACAGTGGCTCCAAAACCAAGTGTTGTGCTTATAAAGGCATCATTTTATTTATCAAAGCACTCCTGATGTAAAGGTTGTTAAGGCTGCTTAAGGCAAAATAATTATGCTGCCTCCTGAGATACTGTAGCTGTGTCCCAATTCAAGGACTGCACCCACTGATACATTTCTGACTTATTCAAATAAATATGTATGAAAAAATATAAATTTATTTTAGAAAATACAACACGTTGTTGATATAGATTAAAGGCAGGGTGCACAATCTCGGAAAGCCAATGTTGACATTTGAAATCACCTAAACAAACACGCCTCTACCCCAAAAGAATCTGAACCTTCTTTTGATAGACCCACCCCACACATACGCAACCCAGGCAACGATGTCGGTTAGTAGACATGCCCCTTGCTGCTGATTGGCTACAAGTGTGTTTTGGTACTCGGCCCGACTCCCTTTTCCAAAGGGTGCTCGTTTCTCAAAAATCGTGCACCCCGCCTTTAAAGGGATAGTTCGGCCAAAAATGATAATGACCCTGAAGCCGTCCGAGATGCATATGTCCATCATTTTTTCAGACGAACACATTTTCAGTTATTTTAGAAAATGTCTTATATCTTTCAGCTGCTAAACAGTAAAGCTACGGGGTCCAAAAAATGTGCATATATCCTTCCCCAAAGAAATTCAAATGGCTCCAGGATGATAAACAAAGGCCTTCTGAGATAATCTGCGCGGTGTTGTTATTGAAATATCCATATTTAAAACTTTATAAACGAAAATAACTAGCTACCAGTAACGCTGCCATCTTTAACTCCTCTGTATTCAGGAGAGAGTATCAGCGTAGTGTACGCACTTTTCTTAGTGACGTATGACAAACGAGGAGGGTGGGGGCACAGAGCAGCAGCAGAGAAACCTCCGTAAACCGCGCAAGTTCTCGTCTTGAATGCGGACACGACTAAGATGGCGATATTACCGGAAGCGAGTTGTTTTCGTTTATAAAGTTTAAATGTGGATATTTCTACAACAAAACCGCGCGGATTACCCTCAGAAGGCTTTTGTTTATCATCCTGGAGCCATTTGGATTTAATTTGTGAAGGATATATGCACATTTTTTGGACTTGAAGGATGTGGACCCCATAACTTCACATTTGATTAACTGAAGATCTAAAACATTTTCTAAAATAACTGAAAATATGTTTGTCTGAAAATGATGGACATGATAAGCATCATTCGAATTGGGACGGCCTTTCTAGCTTTAAGTCTCGCAGCTGTCACGCAAACTTAAAATACGATCTTAGAAGGTCACAGCCTTCGATTGTTTTGAGCCAAGCTCTAAAGAAACATTACAATACCAGGATGCACTGCAAAAAGCTCAGTACCAAGATTAGGGATGATGTGATAGAGATGCATAATAACGACTTAATTAGCATAATCTAAAATTAGCAGTTTAATAAAAATATATATACTTTATATTCATATGTGCAATGTATTAAAATAAAAAGCAGCAATGTAGTTTACTAAGTTATAAAACAGACATGTTGTGTCTAAAATGCCTCATCAGGTAAACATATATTTTAATCATGTGGCAAATTTCCACATAAAATTCTTACATAAATATAGCTGTAGTGTATGTAATCTTGTTTGTTGGATGAAATCAAACTCTTTTGTCATATAATTATCATAATCACATTGAAGCAATGTGATTTCCCTCAAACTGACTTTAATACACAAACCTAATGTAATTTTAAGAATCAAATGTGTTCACGTTATATTAAACCAATGTGTTTTCCTTTAGTCAGACTTAATGTACTAAACATATTACATTCAGTCCAAAACTGTCACATAAAATCAAATGTATTTTGTAGAGTTTTTCATTATATTAATAACTGAAAATACTTTTTTAAGATTTAGAAATAACATTTTGACAAGTATATGTTAAGGCAGTGCTTCCCGAACCTGGTCCTCGAGGACCCCCTCCCAAACAGTTTTAGATGTCCTTATTTAACACACCTGATTTAACTCATCAGCTTGTTAGGGAGACATGTTTACCATTTTGGAAGGCGGCTGATCAGTTGAATCAGGTGTTTCAAATAAGGAAACTTCTAAAACGTTTTGTAAGGAGGTCCTTGAAGACCAGGATTGGGAAGCACATGTGAAGGTATATTTTTACAAAAGAAAAAAAACAATATAACCAGTATATTTTAAATGATTAGTAAAACAGAATTTTATCAATCTAGTTCATCCAATTTCTGTAGTCAAATCTGTGCAAAGCGCGAGCTGCTGAAGTGATGTCACAATCGTGTTGCATTGTGGTATATAAAGTAGACTCGCTCCCTCTGTCCATATAAACTTCCCTTGTTCACTTTACGAAGTGGAACGCACTTCAAAATGGCGACAGAGATTCCCCCGAGGGGAAGTGTTTAGGGAAGTTCGCAAGTGCGTGTATAAAACTGGAGTGGACCGCAGCCTATGTCATTCATGCATTTTAATCCATGCTCCAGTTTTCAGTCAATCTCTGATGTTGTTTAGATCACTTCTATCAGGTGTCTCTAGGGGCTACTTGACCCTGCTTTACTTCTGGGTTCAGAGCATTTAATTACTCTAAAGCCTTTAATTACTGATCTTCCACAGATCAATTGTTGATCCCAGAGTGCAATGCCAAGAGCAGTGGAGATGTAAATCTGCTGACCATCCACAAGCATCCACAACCCTACAATTCTGACTGGAGCTATAGTGGAGAAAGAGACAAAGATCTGAAGCCAACTTATGTTGTTTGTTTATATGTTTTATTTTATTATATTGTATTTATTGCCTTCCCATACACTCTTTAAAAAAGATGCTACATTGACTATTTTTGGCCAAATGGGTGCATTAAGAACCTTTAACAACCAAAGAACCTTTCTGTTGCACTAAAAGCTGTTTTATAGTGGACTAAGGATCCTTATATTATACTGTAAAAAGTTATAACTGATGAAATGGTTATTTTCTTCTTCTGTAGTACCATTAAAATATTAGTCCATTTTCATAAAAAAAAAAAATCCAGATAATTTACTGGCCACCATGTCATCCAAAATGTTGATGTCTTTCTTTGTTCAGTTAAGAAGAAATTATGTTTTTTTTTTCTCATTTTAATGGACTTTAATGGACCCCAACACTTAACAGTTTTAATGCAAGTGTGATGTGCCAGCGCGACCCTTACGTAATACGTCAAGAGTTCACGGATGACTTATGCGAAACTACGCCCCAGTGTTTACAAGTGTGGAGAAAGAGGAACGTTCCGACGTTGTTGTATGTCGAATTATACTAATTATTAATGTCTTTTGTGTCAGTTTATTGTTTAAAATGGTCTGCAAATGTGCATTTTATATATGTAACATGTGACCTTTCGACGTCATTACACAATTGCGTGAGGTCGCGCTGGCTCATCACACAGCTAGAGGAAGAAGAGAAGTTGTGGTTTAAAAGAGCATATTTTTTATTTTTCTTGCCAAAAATGACAATCGTTTCGCTAGATAAGACCCTTACCCCTCGTTCAGACAGCCAGCGATGTTATCGCTGTGTGTCGCCCGTGTCTATCTATAAGGCGTGTTTAAATCTGGTTGTCATAAACAAATGAGTACCATCCAATCCAGTAACTGACGAGAGACGGATGACGTGAAACTCTACTGCTTTGTTCTCATTGGTAGTCGCTCCTGAAATTCGCTCAACATTTGCATAAAGTTCAACTTTTCTTAACTTTCTCGTGTCGCTGGAAACGCCCATACGGTCGCCAACGGTCACTTTCATTTAGAGTCCTTTGAAACTTTTAATCTGGGGCAATCATGGCCTTTGGGGGGTCGTGGTCTAATGGTTAGGGGTTGTAACCCTGAAGGTCACCGGTTTGTGTCTAATGGCCAACAAGTTGTGACTGAGCGCTGCAATGATAGCTGTTTCCCGCCGTTACGAGTCATCCAAAAATATTTTTAACGATATTCGGGTCGCGATCGGTCGGGTCGTTTGAAATAAAGATGCAAATGAACTATTTTAAACAATTACTACTTTTAAAAAATGCAGGCCATTAAGCAAGTCGGGTACAATATTTTTTTTTGCGGCCCGAGTTGGGGGCGGGTTAGTTGAAAACGCCGGTCGGGTGCAGGTTGTTTATACAGCACATTGACCCGCGCATCACTGCTGCCCACTGCTCAGTGTGTGAGTATGTTCATGACTTGCAGCACATTTTTTACTGCTTACTGGAATGGATTAAATGCAGAGGTCACACTAGCATACTTGACAATCACATCACTTTTATTTTCAAGAGTTCAGGGAGAGCGTTGCACAAACCTCACAGGTTATATCCATAGGGAACACATCCAATAAAATGTACCATGAATGCATTGTAATGTAAGTAGCTTTGGATAAAGGTGTCTGTCAATTGCAAAAATGTACAGTTTGTCTTAAAAGCTTTGATCTGGCATTTATAAAATGTCTGAGATCCAGACGCTCCAGTTTTTTCTATTACTTATTTTATAGCTATTTTCACAAAACAAATGCAAAAAAGACACCATATAAAATGGGAAAAAGCTGTTTACAAACAGCAAAGTTCATCTGCGATTCCCGGTTGAAGATGCCTGCATGGCATCCAACATCTGCACTGTAATTAAAAGTAGGTTACGGTCTGGACATCTTAAATAAGAAACAAAACAGCTCATGTCCTGTTAAAGCCAGCTGCTTAAAAAGAATTTCAGTATGAATGATAAAAGTGAAAAATACCCCACAGTGTTTTCATCTCATCCGAATAAGAGATGTCCCGAGACAACCTCTTACTTAACAGTTACGGGCCACCGTCTGCCGAGCGATAGGCTAAATCCAACGTAATCAGTGCTGCAGTATCAGCATACTGTAATCTCATTATGCTGCAAAGTTATCACTGACCTTCTCACACGCTAATCAAGAGATATATAGTCATTAAACAAATTAAAACCCTAGCTGAGACTTTCCCCTGCACAATTAGGGAAACTTCTACCTGAGAGAGGGGGATTCAGACACTCTAAAAGCACTTATATGTATTAAAAGTCAAAAACTGTGAGGCGGTTCATCTCTAGAAGTCCAAAGCACGAAATAGCACTACTCTAATAGGACTGATCAATGAATGGTCAGAAAAATGGCTTGGTGTTGGTTCTGTTCCAGTGCGTCGAGGGGCAAGCAAGTGATTGGTGAAAAGTAAATAAATAATTGCATAAATTTTGAATATCGGACAACTGTCATGGGCCAGTGGCAACTCATTTACTAAGCATCTGATGGAAAGGCACCTTTACTTAGAGCTGTCTCATGCATCATTTAGAGTAAATATATAGGCAGATGTCATTGATACTGCATTTGTGTCAGGCCAAAGGACATGGCTGAGGCATAGATCAAAGCCGGGTATGTTATAGTGTATCTGCATTAGGAAATGGCAAACTGCATTACACAACATCTGTCTCTTTTACATGGAAAAAAGCTCCAAACTATCAGCAAGTGAAGGCCCAAAAGAGATACTTATCATTTACAAGCTGTTTCATTTCGTTCATTGGTGCATTCGACACAACAAAATAAGCAAAGGATACTTACAAAGCTCTGAAAGTTTGCTAAAGGTAAGCAATAAGGTATGAGAGGCTGTGCTGTATTGTGAACAAGTAACGGCTGATGGAGTTGTTCACGATACAGCACTTGCCTCGAGTACCTTATTGCTTTTATAAAACAATTACCACACAATATTAAAGTAAAAAAAACTTTAATAACGTTAAATCAATCAAAGCATTCCTTCCGCTAGAAAAAAATAGTCCCTGACCATGAACAACAACGTTCCAATGTGTAATATACATGAAAGATCAAATAAAAACAACAAACCGTTCTCAAACTGATACGTGTGGCTGCTAAAAGCGCAGTGATAAATAGAACCATTGGGTCATAGCCGTGCTTCACTATGAACAAAGCAGAGCCATTGACCAATCAGAATCAAGGGTTGGAACCAACCGTTTTATAAGAAAAAATAAGTAACTTCTTACTTCTCTATGCTGTTTGAAATGTATTTTAGTGCTGTCCTGAATAACAACATATAAATTGAATGTAAGTATATTACAATAGAGGTGTGCATTGGCACTGCCCTCACAATTCAATTCAATTACGATTCACCAGGTAACGATTCAATTCAATTCGATTCTACGATGCATTGCGATGCATCCGAATTCTACTGTACACAACAAGGCAAATTTTTAATCAGTCAAATGCAACTATTCTCAACAAAAACGGATGTTTAGCAGCTTTAAGACAATGACAATTATATACCCGAGATGAGAATTTTGCACACAGCGTAAGTCTTGTCTAGTTTCCCATTAATTTCATAGAATCCGAAATGTGCCCATATGTCCACTTTTCATGGAAAAGGGTGCGTTTTTATTACCCGTCTATCACGGTCATCTCTCTCCGCCTCAGCCATCTTGATTGTTGTTGTTATGCCCCCGGAAGTGATTGAAACTTCACAACTTTATTGTCCACTCGAGGCCAGAAAATAAACAGTGACATAATCGATTATGGCACTTTGCTGCATCGATGCTGAATCGTGCATGCGCGCATTGCGATCCATTGCCGCATCGATTATTGTTGACACCCCTATATAACAGAATAATATCTAAAAATAATACAAAGGACCCTATTCCTGATTGTCACGGTGATCCGTGTCATGTTTTGTTTGTGTCTCCGATTACGTCACCTGGACAATTCACGGACTGATTCATCACACCTGTTCCCTGTTAAGTGTTGTGTATTTATACTGCTGTCTGTTTCTCACCTGTCGCCGGATCATTGTCATTGTCGCCGTTCCTGTTGGTCTCTGTATTGGATGTTCCTGTGTTGCTGTTTTACTCCTCGTGTTTTATTTCTGTTCGTTTTATATTAAATGTTATTTATTTCATGTGAACCCGGTAACAGTGCGTCTTAGCCTTCCTCCTGCGTACAGGAGGGTTCACCCCGTCTTTCACATCTCCAAAATTAAACCGGTGATTTTTTCCCGTCTTAATCCGCCTGCCCCGGTTCCCCCCCCGCCTCGTATCGTTAATGGGGAGACCACATATTCGGTTAACCGTATTCTGGACTCCAGACGGAGGGGACGCGGATTTCAGTACTTGGTGGATTGGGAAGGTTACGGTCCGGAGGAGAGAAGGTGGGTTCCTGCTCGGGACATACTGGATCACCGCCTTATTGAGGATTACAATCAACAGGTAAAGCAGGCTGGGAACGCCGAGGGGCGTTCCTAGGGGAGGGGGTACTGTCACGGTAGGAAAATCCATTGTTTTCCTCCGTGTCATGTTTGTGTGTGTGTGTTGTTCACTTACCCCTGCCATGTGCTCGTTAGAGCAATCCCATTCACCTGTGTGTTGATTGTCTCGCTCCAGCTGTTCATCATTACATCATCTCCATATATACTCACCTGACTTTCTGTCCCTGCCAGATTCTTATGTTGCTCAGTCTCCGTGTTGCTTGGTTGTTTTGTGTACATTGGATTACGTGTTTCAGTTGGATGTGTATTGTCGTCGTCGCCTTCGTGTGGATGTTCCATGTCAGCTTGGATTTCACCACTGCTCACCACTCCACCAACGTCGCACTCAAAACACCAACTTCCACCGTAGTCATCGTCACCATTGCCTTCAACAACACCGGACTGGATTACTTCATGTGAACTGTGCACTTGCGTCCTTACTCCCGTTCCCCGTTCGTGACAGAATGATCCGGCCAGACTGGACGCAGCGGGTTCACGGAGGGCGGCTCCCCCAGGAGTTTCGTCGAGGGGGAGTAGTGACATCGGGGTTCATTCCCCATCAGCCCCGATGTCTCTTGGGGACCACCGTGAGCGATCGCTCGCTCCTGCGAGCATGCGGGAGGAGGATCGGCCCAGGCGGTCCCCCAACGGTTGAGTCGTCGTCGACGGTCCCTCGGAGGACCACCATCCTGCTCGCAGGGGGATCCGGAACGGACCACGCCCGATCATTTCCCCGGGGTGGCTACCGAGAGAGGGTCTCCGTTTCCGCGAGGGGATGGGAGATGACTTCCGGGGGCAGCTGATCGTTGGCGATTCCCAGGAGGGGGGTAATTCGTCTGCCTCGGTTCTCGGAGCGATCGCTCCGGTTCTCCTGGCGCAGTCCGGCCTACCGTTCCTGTTGGTCTCATCCCGGCGGCTGCCGGCTTCGCCAGGGTCCCCAAGCCCTCCACCCCTCCCTTGGACTCTCACTACCAGACTTTGTTTTTGTTTTGTGTTTATGTGAGTGTCTGGTAGCCACTCGTAGAGGGGAGGGTTATGTCACGGTGATCCGTGTCATGTTTTGTTTGTGTCTCCGATTACGTCACCTGGACAATTCACGGACTGATTCATCACACCTGTTCCCTGTTAAGTGTTGTGTATTTATACTGCTGTCTGTTTCTCACCTGTCGCCGGATCATTGTCATTGTCGCCGTTCCTGTTGGTCTCTGTATTGGATGTTCCTGTGTTGCTGTTTTACTCCTCGTGTTTTATTTCTGTTCGTTTATATTAAATGTTATTTATTTCATGTGAACCCTGCGAGTGCGTCCTGATTCTTGTTCCCAGTCGTGACACTGATAAGTAAGGGATAATCCACATTTTTCGTTGGGTGGTTCTTCGCCTCTACGTCGTGATCAAAATCCTTTAATGTATGGTTAGCTTTGAATTATCTCGCTTACCACGGTTAAATGGGCAGTTAACATGTTCAGTGACAAAGACAGAATAATTGTAATTTCGAGATCTAATCTGCTTCTCTTTTAAATGAAACATTGCGAGAGTTTAATGCGTCTGTTCAGTCTACCGCTGGACGCAAATACAGTGTTGCAAGTTTGATGTGTCTCAGAGCAGGTATAAGTTAGATGGCATTGCTTGACTCTAAGTCTTTATCAATTATGATGTTGTATTTTGACGCAGCAAAAATCTGTAGGTAATTTTGTTATACCTGCTCTGAGACACATCAAACTTGCAACATTGTATGCGCGTCCAGCGGTAGACTGAACAGAGGCATAAAACTCCCGCAATGTCTCATTTAAAAGAGAAGGAGAGTAGATCCTGAAATCACAATTGTTCTGTCTTTGGCGCAAAAAAGTCACTGAAAGTGTTAACTGCTCATTTAGTTCTTTTTCGTATTGACCTCATCTTTGTCGTCTTATGTAAAGTAGCTCTGCCGGTGTTCATTTTTGTGCCGCTTTTTGTCATTCAGCGTCTTCTCCAAGTCTTCTCTTTCGTCTTGTGCCTGGGCACATTTCTCAAAATTGGCAAAATTCACCATACAAATTAAATGATATGCAAAAAGCATCCATTTAGCTTAAAAATTTTTTTCATGTGTCTCTCACTTTGTTTGCAAGTGTAACTGTGTTACTATGGTTATCAATGTTTATAGTAGTGGATTAATTTCGAACTGTAATCAAACTGACTGGAACTACATGTGCATTAAACGGTTTTAATGCACACCTTTTAGCCGATCAGAATCGAGTATTTAAACCGCCCGTGGTATAATACATTTTATAAAACGGCCCGTTCTGGTTCTTCATTATGATTGGTTGAAACGCGTTCTAAGCCGTGATAAAATACCCAAGTAACCCCACGGTTCAGACCGCATTACATAAGTATCACTGAGCCACTGTTGCTGCTTACTGATTTATGAAAATTTAATCATAATTTTAATTTTCCTACAATTGCACAATTAATAGCGATATCCAGATAAATGGCAATAAATATTGTTGAGTCAACTTGTCGAGATCATTTTTCTTTAAGGCATTCAACTAAAACTGGGTGGCAATTTAAAAAAAAACTGCTGACGGGGAAAGAGTTAACGTTAAGCATGCTTCCACGCATATTTGATTATCACTTTAAAAGTTGCACGATATAAATTTTAATGTATAAATTAGATAAATGTTGATTTATTAATATAAAAACTACAGTCTTTAATCATATTTTCATTATGTCTTTGCTGCTGGGAACTATGCTCTGTTTCAGCCACACTTGATTCTGAGGAACTACTTTGTTTGAGGAACTCAAAGTACCAGAGGCTACTGTATGTTATGTACAGCAGCTTCAACAGCAATAAATGAAGGGCAGTAATTAATAAAAAAATATGCACATGATCAAAATTTATAGACACCTTGGAGATTTTGCTCGTTGAGTTAAAGGGGACATCATGAAAATTAGACTTTATCCATGTTTAAGTGCTATAATTGGGTGATGTCAGAAGGGGATAATACCGCCCCTTAATATGCACTATTCAACAACGGCACTGGCATTTAATGCCAAGATCAACTCGCATTTAAGGCAACACACCTAAAATGGCTCTTTTTTGCTCACCCCTACAAAGTGGCAATTTTAACATGCTATATTAAATTATCTGTGGGGTATTTTGAGCTAAAACTTCACATACATACTCTGGGGACACATATATTTACGTATTTAACATTTTTAAAAAGTCTTGTGAAATGTCCCATTTAAATTAACACAGAAAATGTTTATATATGACCCAACAATGGGTTAAAACAACTAGTGTTGGGCGATATGCCCCATTTTGAGATCGTCCTATCGTCCGCCTGTGAGATCGGCGATACACGATAGTATCGAGGGGGGGGGCAGTAGTTTACTCATTTTTTATTTATACATTTTAACTCATTATAACAAGTGCCTTGATTGGTGATGCCCTCAAAGGTGCCTTTTTAAACATATTGGTCCAGCGGAACGCGATCATATTTTAAACACAATCATATTTTAAACACGAGGGACGTGTTGCTACAACTTATTGAAATGCATATCTTAAACAGGATTAATACCTAGTGATCTGACTTCGGACAGAGCGCAGCTCTCTGCACGTACGCTAGAGTAAGAGAGGCGCCAATATCCAGCGGGTCATATTTTAAACAAAGAGTAAAGTTTGCCCCAGCTCGCATAAAACGCATTAAACTGAACAAATACATTAGGATTACTACTTTAGTTTATGTTTAGACTTCGGTCAGCTGCGAGAGCGCAGGCATGTGAGACAGAGAGAAGCGCAGCTGGATTTAATGCTAGGAGGAGTCCAAGACGCGTGCAGGTACGTGTAAGAAGGAATTCTCTATTTAAAAGCTCTCCACGTAAAGTAAAGCCCACAAACCCATATGCGAGGAAAAGCATGCAATGTGGATGTTAATGTAAAACTATGATGATAATAATAACCATTCACCAACTATCGTCATGACTATCGCCATGAAAGCCTGCCATTGGCAATATGTCTGAAGATCGTCGATACACGATACTATCGTCTATCGGCACAACCCTGAAAACAACACAGTCTTTTGGGAAGAAAAAATCAACATAGGTTGAATTACAACCAACTTCATGTTGTGTACAAAGCAGACTTTTAGCTGTGAAGAAACAAACATTGAATGATAGACCTAAACATCATAGTTGACCCATGTACACTTTTTATTATGCAAAGTATGCTTTAAGAGCTGCAGAAAATGCATCCCGCAGGGTGAGGTGTTGTTTTTACCAAGATTTGTAACTGAGCTGTCGTGGGGAACAGATCTTTGTGCGCGTCACAGACAATCACATTAATGGCTTGTGACGGTCTGAATTATGAATGATAAGACATTCCAGATGGATGTGTTTTCCAAAAATGGCTGACATTATTTCTGAAAGCATATAACATGACAACTCCAGAGAAGGTTCGGCACAATGTTATGCTAAATATATACACTGTATAAAATAAATGGTTTTAAGATGTCAATGGGGCAGTATCGTTTAAAAAGGTCCTTATATGTACAGTACTGTGCCATTTACGTACAGATATATATGGTAGCAGTATATGTGCCTGTAAGGTACCTAATATGTAGTCTTCGGTTCCAATCTGTTTCTCTGAGGTGAGCTTTTTATATGCAAAAGTGTACTTTTTGAAAGAGTGCTGCCCCAGTGACAGCTAGGGGCCATTTTGTGATCATTTTTTTCTGACAGTATAGGATAAAACACAACACGCATGTATATACATGGGATCATCACTAAGCGGGTGAGGCTGGAGATCTTATCAACATTTTTTCCAGTGTTATGATTCAGTGATCAAGAGGGTACGCAGGGTGCCTGAGACACCACATGCAGTTACCACCCAGTAATAGCACAGTCTAATGATGCATTATTGCAATCTGCTGCCCACTCAGCTTAGCAAACATTACTCACAGGGCAAAAGCTCATCACAAACAAATGCTAACACACAGATGGAGCCGGCCGCTGAGATGCACCGAGGGCCTGTGATTTGCTATTCATAAATACAGGTTCATAAACAAAATCAAATTTAAAGGTAATAAACACACACGCACACACACACGGGCACCAGAGGTGCGGTCAACACGCGGGCATATTTCAGGTTGATGTACCGTGACGAGAACTGGCCATGCGGCGAACGGGTCTAAGGTTAACACGCCTTCTCTGCATTTAAAGAGTTGGTGTAAGAGGTATCTAAAATGGCGGTATGGGACGGGGTGGCGGGGGTGACCATTTATCACGGCATTCACCGACATGCATATACACACACTTAAACATGCCTCTCTCACCTTCCAATTCCTTCTGCCAGGCCAATACATCACCGCACTCCCAAACCAAATGAGGCAATCGCTCAAAATTATTTGCATATAAACTAATGAAACATTACAAAGTTAAACTCTCTTGAATGTTAATTACAAAGGTAATGCACAATTTGCTGATTAATGTTTCATTGCCTCTTATACGAAGGAATGGTGGGAACATTCTCTGTTTCAGTGTGTAGTGCCTACATATACAACAAACAAAGCAAAGGACGCTCATATTGTTATATTTGAAGATTATTAGGGGACCGAATGATTTCTTATATCTATATTTGCCATATGTATCTGTTCTTCCATTATGTTCCACGTAAAAGAGCATGAAATCTAAATCTAAAAAATATAAAAAATACAAGTTGCACCATCATGCTATTCTAGATTAATATAACTTCTTTTCTACAGTTGAGCGCAGAGAAATTATTTAAAGTGTGTGTTGCACGTTAACCACCACTGTCGATTAATGGGTACATAAATCACTCAAGATATGTGTATAATTTTTAAAATGTCTCAAAAATGGTCTTAAAGACCACTTTTTTTACGTTTTTGGTATTAACGGTTTTTTTAACGCAATTCTGCGATGACATCACGTTGGGGAGAAGTGGAGAAAGACTCAGCCAGAGCCATAGAGATAGATGAAACATTTATTGCTGTTTAATACTTACGTATATAATTTGGAAATCATATATACATCGTAGTAAATATATAATGTGTTATACTGCAAAGTTACCTTGCTAATTATTATTTATGATATATGTGGAGATAAATAAAACTTCGCAAATCTGCTGATTTGATCCATTCATGTCCTGACCACCAGGCTAGAGATTTTTAAACATCCTTAATCCACACTTACTAGTCTATCAAATAATATCTCAAATATATTGTTTTGTGAAATAAAAGGATGCTTTGTTATATTGTTTATGCGATTATAACGAATCACACGATCATTTTATGTGCAGCAGCAGTCAGCAGCTGCAGCACACTCGGATCCGACCGCATACATACTGTAATAAACAGGCGTTCGGCGGCTTTTTACATCACGACAGGCTATGCCTTTTGAGGAGGAACCGCTCATTGATCACCGTATTTTTATAAATCCTGTACATGTTTGGACCTGCCGAACAGGTTGAGCACTTTTATATACTTTGTTGAGCAGAAAGGCTGCTCAGTTTGACCAGCGGGCTGCGGGAACCGGCCGCACATCACGCCGCCAGACGGTGTTGCTAATATAACTCGAAATGTATAGCTATTATCAGGTCGGCCCACCGGGAAAGTCCCGACTCTCTCAATTGCCATTCCGCTACTGGCTGTAAGAAAGTGAGTGCGTTTGGGTCGCTGGTCCCCGCGAACAGACGTGACGTGCTTCACTCACCTTCCAGGATTAGAGACATGCTGCCAAAACCGTTTGTGCTGAAGATCGCATAAAGTTACACCCATTTCAGGCAGGATCATGGACCCACTCAAGCCAGCATGCACGAGTATGTTAATTGTTTGTTTACTTTCTACACGAAGATATGCTAACGTTATGCTATCTGGCTGTCTGCCTATCTCTCTATACTAGCCTATCCATCTGTCTGTCTATCTATCTGTCTGTCTATCTGTCTAATCTATCTATCTATCTATCTATCTATCTATCTATCTATCTATCTATCTATCTATCTATCTATCTATCTATCTATCTATCTATCTATCTATCTATCTATCTATCTATCTATCTATAATCTGCGCTATCAGAACTGTATTTTACTCGTCTTTCTATAGTCATTCTCAATGCTCTCAAGGCGGCTTTGGTCAATTCTCTCCCCAGCGTGATGCATACAGTGCGTTGTGAGGGAAAGGAGAATCATTGCAAATTGCTGTACTTTTTCATACTTTTTCGGGTTTTGTGATACCCAACAACATAAAATACAATGGATAACAGTTTAAATGTTTATTATCAACAAGCAAATTGCACAAATTCGTTAAAAAATTTTACCTGCAAAACGCCCTTTAATATTAAGATGCTTTTCATATAGGGGGTAATAGCAAAATCTAATTGAATATATTGAATATATCGCCTGGCAGTGAACTTTGAGCTTCACCGTTTTGCAGATATTATTTATGCTATTATAGCAACATTACACACTAACTAAAGTTTGAAAAATGGTATCAGGAAGAACGTGACCTTTAATATAAAATTGTGTTTAACTTAAGGGGATAGTTCACCCAAAAATGAAATTTCTGTCATTTACTTACTCTCATGATGTTACAAAGCTGTATAGATTTCTTTGTTGAACACACATGAAGATATTTTGAGGATATGTTTTTATTCAAACCGATCAGAAGCCCCATTGACTTGTGTTATTGTTTTCAACTATGGAAGTCAATGGCGCTTCTGATCAGATTGGTTACAGTATAGCTTAAAATATCCATGCCTGAGAATGTTTGTTTTAGAGGAAAAACTGGCAACCTGCGAAGAGCCTACTGGCCGTTGGCACAGAACGAGAATTTACCTAAGGAGGAAGAGGATCATCTGGCACTGCTGCACATAGGGCAGAAAGTGGCACTGACATCAATAATGCATGATCAATCTATCCATCCTTATTAATTATTCATGCTCTCAAAACTAGACAGGAAGGCAAGGTGTGAAATGTATGTTATCGTGTTTTTTGCACGATAGAGACTATTTTTATTCTATTTTGACAGGCGACCCCATGATTCAGAAGTCTAACGCAATAATTTTAACTGTCAGCTGGTATCACAGTCACTGTAATGCATTTATATGTGACCTTTTGTGTTTACCTGAGAAAACTTGCATAAATACAGTAGGTGTCTTCAAACAGATAGGCCTAATCTCCTAGGTTTCTTACAAATAAAATTAAGTTTTGTCGTGTCAGACATTTTGGCGAGTCAGTGTTCAGAGCACAGCACCTCTTCAGTGAATACTCTTAATACAGTACTTTTAATATGCTCTACATAACCAGTAGAATACGTTTTACATTTAATGTACTTAGTTTTCTGCCAGTGTCAACAGGTTCAAAGCATTGGACATCACCAAAATATAATTAAATCCTTTATCCTCACTCCTAAATGGGCAGTGACAATATGGCGACTGACTTCTGCATGTTCGCTGGGTATTTGTGAGCAGCTAAAGAGCTTTATTGATCATTTTGAATAGTGGAGAATTTGGAAGTTGTTGTGTTGTCAAAGTTCGTCAGCTAGAGAAAGCTCCAAAAACTTTGCGAACATAAGAGCTACGACCATTAGTCAACAACATAAGCAGATTTAAAGGGATAGTTCACCCAAAAATGAAAATCATGTCATCAATGACTCACCCTCATGTCGTCCCAAACTCGAAAGACATCTGTTTATCTTCGGAGTATACTGTCCATGTCCATGTAATAAAAACATAATCAAGTAGTCCATGTGACATCAGTGGGTCAGTTAGAATGTGTTGAAGCATCGGAAATCCATTTTGGTCCAAAAATAACAAACATTACGAGGGTGATTCTCACGAAACCATTGAAACACCACGGCACTAATGATTTTAGCTTTAAAATGTGTAATATAGTAACATTAAAAAGCATCAGAATTAACACAATACTGTTCTACCTTGCACAATGTGTGATTTCAACATAAGAATTTATCATTGTAAATTTTACCTCATTTTCTGCTGAACTTCTAATTACCACAATGTGTCCCGCTGTGTTTGAACATGCGATATGTTGTAATTTAATCAAATTAACACAAAAATATTAAGAAAAAAATAAATGGATGTTTTGCTAGACTACTTTAGATGACAGAAAAAATATTTACTGAATATTCATGTATAATAATAATGAAGAAAAATTAGGAAAATTATGTGTCCATGCCTGATGTTCTCATCCTCCGCAACATTTTTTGAGAACAGTTTAAGCACACATACAGAATTTTAATAAAGTTTGATTTTGAGTGACCAAGCACATGGACCAGTTACTTCAAGATGGCTACCAGGTAAGATCATTTTTTTACAGTTAATTTGAAATATTGTCTTGTCAGAACGCTTACACGACATTTTGATTATCATTACCGCAAACAGATGCTTAATAAATGTTAATTTAATTAATAGAAGCATAATACTTTGATTTTAAATGCATGTGCAGAATCTCCAAATTATGTTCTTTCAGGTTTGTCATGTCATTTTGAAAATATGTCAGTGTTGATGTTTTCTGACTGTTGCGGTAATGAGATTTTTTAGGACAAATTTTTTAAATTATGTTACAAAAAGTGTTAAATGATAAGTAAAAGTTTTTAAATTAATGTTCCCATTTACTCCAGACTTTGTTTTTCAATGTCTGGTGGGAAAAAAGTAAATGTAAGCAATTTTTACATTTTCATGCTTGACATTTTTAAAACCAAGTTTTCGTGAGAATCACCCACGACTTTATTCAGCATTGTCTTCTCTTCGGTTGGAAAATGCGTGCACGAGACTAAAGTCATGTGACTGCAGTGACAAGAGCATGGACTAAAATAGCAGTACTCTTCATAGAGAGGGCAGGACGCGGACCCCCAAGCTCTTAACATGATATGAAGAGAATTATGGAGCCATCGAGATACACATAGAAAAACCACCAGCCTTTGTAAGATTGTTTTTTGTAACAACAACAAGAATTTCAGTTTCGCTACTGTAAAATCTGAGAAAATTATTTGAAAAGCAAGATAAACAATTCAGTAAACTTAACAAAGGGAGATTAGCAGTAGGTTTTGAAGACAGATAGAGCTGGGTGTCATCAGCATAACAATGAAATTGGATTCCATGTTTCTGAAAAATATTACTAAGTGACAACAAATAAATAATAAAGAGTAAAGGACCCAAAACTGAGCCCTAGGGGACACCAGTATTAATAAGTGAGGGACTTAAACATGGGACCTAAAATGAGTTGATGTAACAATGTAAAAAATCTTCTATGCAACAACACGCTCACACTTACTGATAATTGATATAAATTTAACTGGGTGCTGAATCCCTCAATGTAAATAATGTCATATAGTGTTAGAAAAGGACAGCACTCACAGTTCAAGCTTCAAAGTAGCGTTTAATCGCCCACAACGAACATTTCGGGCTGAACGCCCTTCTTCAGCGTGTACTGGCGATTTCCAGTACACGCTGAAGAAGGGCGTTCAGCCCGAAACGTTCGTTGTGGGCGATTAAACGCTATTTTGAAGCTTGAACTGTGAGTGCTGTCCCTTTCTCACATTACATGACAATGTAAAAAATGCCATGTCTATTAATTTAAAAATTTATAAATAATAACAAAAAGTAGTTTGCTTGCCATGTCCATTTCAAAATGGAATGGAACGTCACTTGATATCATACTTGAGACCAAACTCCAAACTTGCTGAGAAAGTGCTTATGAAATCAAGCTAACATTACGGCAACCAGAGAAATGTGTAAAGCTGATCATGTACATTCATTTGAAAGCCAATTAAATGCACTATTCCATGTTATGATACACCTCTAAAATGAGCTTTTACAGAGACAGGTGTTAAACAAGGTAAATGATTATTATCTGATTATTATCAAAAATCTGCTATCAGTGTTATCTTGTTTCTTTGTCATCTTTTAAACATCACATAATTCTATACTATACACTTAGAACAAACTGCTGGGTTGTTTTTAACCTAACTGCTGGGTTATTGTCAATAACCCAGTAGTGTGTTCTGCACAATAGTGACCCAACCCTGTAAAAAACAGCATTTTGTGTATATTGTTGGAAGCTAAAGATCTCAATTAGGAGCCTCCACATCTGATTTTTTTATTAAAAGCACCAAACATGTATTATTTTATGAAAAAAGAAATGTACTGTTACCAGTTGCAGGGAAAATGAGGGTGTCTGTCAGTTAAATCTCTCCAAGCATGGATTAGTCTTCAATTAAAAAGAAACACAAAAATTAGAAACATTGTATTTAAGAAGGGTTAAATGCAAGTTAAGTGCATGTTTTGATTTTTGATGTAACTTTGTGACTGCAAACAACATGCTATTACCCAGAATTACAGCAGATTTCATATGGCACATATGTTCTGAATAAGAATCACTTGTGCTCTTATTGTGTGTACTAGTCAGGTCTATGTAATGCATTCGTGTGTTTCTCTGGTTGACTGACTGACTGATAGATTGATTGGCAATGACAGAACTGACTTATTCATGTGGGGCTAGAGGCTGGTTTTCAGGCAGGTTCATTGGGGTTCTGGGTGCGTACCGGCCCTGTTTTGGGCCCTAGAGAGCAGGGGGCCAGAGCAGCCAATGGTCTGACCCACTCAGGCATAGCTGAGCTGTGGGAGACTGCAGCTGTTCTCCCTGGTGTTGACCACTTTTCCTCCTACTCTCTGCTGTGGACCCTGACAGACTGGACACGCTCTGTTGTGCCTGGCTACACACAACCCTTTACCAGCTCAATACAAAACAGCTCACACATTATCACACACATGCAAAAACTCACCACAGAAAGTATGGTAGTTCTTAAAGGGTGAATGAGGACAAACTCAATTCCCATTTTCACATTCGATTCCTTGATCAGGAGAGATTGAGATCATCACCCTCCCCACATTCTCACATTGTGAATTTTGATTGTGAACTATAAATTCAGACAGTAAATATGTGACCCAGGCTGTGAAAACTAAGCTTAAATCATTGTGATTTACAGTTTTCTACATAAAATCATTCTGCATGTAAAGAGCATTGTGTGAAACTATAACCTTAATATCTTTAATATTGACTAAGTCAGGCCAGGTTAAAGATTGAAATCAATGAATGAAATAAAACTCCTATAATGATGCTCCTATAATCTCATCATAATATTATGAAACTTAAGAATGGACAGGGTTACTTTTTATGAGTTAAACGTATAATCGTTCAAGTTGAGCTACAGTAAAGTACTATAGTGCCAGCTTTTCACAACCATAAAGACTTTGAAGAAGTCATCGTCATCTTTACCATTTAAACTCCTGTTTCTGTCCCTTTGGATTTAAATCAACCCTTAACATGCACAGATCAGCACTTGTGTCTGTTTGCCATCGATGCACAGCAAGAGATGCGACAAATGCGAGCTACTCGCCAAAAGCAATTTTTGCAAAGACAAGCAACAATGAGAAATGCATTACACTATAAATGACTAATTATACATAATCAATAGCAATCAAGTAAGACTGGATTGTGCTCATACCAAGTGCGAACAGCCCTGGACTCCACACAAACCATGAATCGAATGTGCACACAAAAGCTGAAATGACACTATGATTTGGGTATGCTGAGATCTGAGCCTAAATGTTTTGGGACATCCATACTAACACTTATCATACACAAAAGAATTGACATGAAAAATATTAAAACAACAAACACCACTTAACTCAATATTCAACTGAATTAGGTAATTGACCTATGGTTAAGCCATGCCCCTAAACGCGATGAGCCAATCACAGTGCACATACACTCGGACATTCTCTGCTTCCACGTCCATTGAAATGTATCGCATTTAGTCAGTTTTCATTTGTTTTTATATGTTTTTTTCTTGTCATTTTAGAACAGTGTGCATGGGGTACATGCAGCTCCGACACTAGCTATCCCGAGAGGCTGGGCGACGGTGTGTATATTTCACCCTTTCCCAAGCCACATCTCAACCGAGATAAGTTAAGTGTCAGCTCTGGATTAAGTTATGAGGTAGACCACAACACCAACTAAACGTGGATAAATGAAACAAGGATGTCTACATATGTTCTAAAGTAAGTCAAAAATGGACTGCATTTATATAGCGCTTTTAACAGACCTATGGCCATTCCAAAGGGCTTTACAATTTGCCTCACATTCACCCATTCACTCCCACGGCAGTGTTAGCCATGCAAGGCGCCAGCCAGCTTGTCGGGAGCAACTGGGGCTAGGTGTCTTGCTCAAGGACACCTCAACACTTGGTCCGGTGGAGCCGGGGATTGGACCACCAACCTTTCGGTTTGTAGACAACCTACATGAACCACTGAGCCACTGCCTCCCAACAATGTATTTGACCATTACCTTCAACATCTATAACGTAACGTTAGCCTAACATTAGAAAACGTTAACGTTAGCTTCTAGCTGCGTTGTACATCATGTCACTTAGTTTCATTAACATATCTTTAAATAACCAAGATAATATTTGTAATAGCAATGTTGTGTTGAATGATTCATGTAAATACTGTAGCACCAAACAGAGACCTCTTGGTAAAGAGCTGAAGCTTTTCATTGACCTTCTCAACAATAAAATTATTAATATAACTCTCCAATGCATAGTTAAGGCCCTTTTGGTGATATATGGTCTTTCTGTCTCCAAAAATTATCAATTGCCTCCTGTGAAATGTCTCCTTACTGCCATAGCACCTGTCACCGAATGTTGATTGTTTGTCCGAGTGAGTGGAGGGGGCGTGGCTTAGCCATAGGTCAATTGAACATAATAAACATCATGCTTGACTCTACCCACATATGCAGGATGAGAAAGAAAACACCATGGGGCTGTTTATACCTGGTATTAAGATGCTTTCGTCGATCGGATCACAAGTGGGCGAGAGAAACTAATTCACATTTACGCCTGGTCCACCTTTGACCGCTTCTGTCCTGATTACTTTGAGGGGATGGTCTGTGGAGACTGTGGGCGAGCTCATCTGCTTTCATTTAAAAGCGAGCAGGAGAGATGCTTGTGTTGTTAGTAAACATGGTGCCCAACGTTTGGTGCATGTATATGTAAGAGCTTTCTCTTATATTTCAGAGCAATCAATGAAATAAGCTCGCGCAACTTTCACACGCTCGCAAAATGAAGCAAAGATAAAAGAGGCAGAGAGCAGCCGCTTCAGTTTTATCAATGAAAGCCTATAGATCGCGCTGAACACTGTTGATCCGTACTAGAAGTTATGCCCACTGTAAAAACATTGCACTTGGTACATCAGATTAGATCAAGAGACGGAAAGTATTCAGCCTTTTGTGGCTCCTCGAACATATTCAGCTACACCACAAAAGCAACTTGGTCCAATGCATTTTCGACTACTGTACCTCTGAATGTGGTCGAAAGTGAACGAACTCAAAATGTTTTACGCCCCGTTCACACTTAGTGTTATCCACTTATGACCCTATCGATCAAAAGGCGGGTAAACAGCCTCCATGTTGTACTAAGAAAGATGGCAAGACATGGTGATAGCGCTGTATTGGCACAGGAAGAGATTTGGAGGAAGGGGGGTTGTACTGTCATCACAAAGACAAACTGAAAAATAATTAATGAAATAATGTTAGTGCCACCCTCCATTTCCCATTTCATGGCAGCAACAAGAGGGACTGACACTTAGCTCCACGCTGCTGCCTTCATAATCTATTCACTCTGATTGTCCCAGATTCCTTCTTTCCCCTCCGCCGGTCGGCAAACCACCTCTAACAAGCTTAACCAGCCACCAATACATCAACGGCTTCTCCCTGTCAGACTGGCCACTAGGCCCACATCACACACAATTACACAAAGCCTGTTTTGCATACGAGAAGAGCATCATGAAACGTGCTCCTCACAGATCTTGGTTCTCTTTCAGGAATTTGGACTGAGATCTAGTGGTAGGAGCTTCAGTCAGACGGGTGCTGGTGTCTTCTATGCATGTTCGTAAATGTTTGATGTGTGTGCGTTTTCATCTGTTTGGTACATGTTTAAGTGTGTGTTCAAAGACAAAGGTGAGGGATGTGTCTGAGATAACAACTAGAAGTAAAGGAAACCAGAGTCTGATGTTCAGCCTCTGTGTACACATACTGAATATTCGATGGGAGCAAGACACTGCTTTTCCGCCTGGCTTTCAAAGGATGCAATGAATATTTAAATATGCATTGAACTGAAAGGCTAACCCATAAAGAAAGCCAATGAATATTATGAGGCTGGTCCTTTGTTGCAACTTTCTCAAAAGTGGCATGCAACTCTGAGGGAATAAAGAGTAAGAAGAGAGGAAAATTGGGTTTGTAGTGATAGACCGATATATTGTTGTGGACGGTATACTGTCGCTATTTGATTTTTTTTGGGGGGGGGGTAATTTTTTGTAATCAGCACCTATAAATCTTTTCAATTGACCAGTAAATATTTCTGTTGCTAAATTAGCATATTAACTATTTCCCCGCCATTGACAAGTTATCTCATCAATTAAGAGAAAACATTTGCATAAAAAAGTGTCCCTGATGAATTTTTATGTTAATCTGCAATACCGCGATTGTCCACTAGAAGGCGCACTTATCCAATTTATGAAAAAAACTGAAGCCAAAACGTTATTTACTAATTTTAAACTCTGTCTATGTTTTGATAATCGTTCCGAATCTGATCTCTAACAAAATTCCTTTACAAAAATGCAATTATTTCAGCTTTTTGCTAAAAATTTGTATTTTTAAAGAAAATACCCATATTTAAGAGTTTATAAGAAAAGAAAAAATATAGATAGAATGAAAGTTTTTCCCCCCATTTTGTTTGTTTGTTTATTGTTTGTCTTTTCTTTCATTTGATATATTTGTATGTTTATATATTTTAAGAAGACAATTTTCCTCCAGGTCAGTCAGGTGGTAATTGCCGAAGGACACTCCGGGGACCCGCTCACAGACCCTGGACATCAGATGGTCAATGATGCAGTTGAAGAGGTCAGGTGCGGCCACGCAGCCCTGGCGAACACCACTGGAGATGGAAAACCAAGTCTGAGTCTCTGCCGTTGGTGTGGACAGAGCTCTGGGCATTGCTATAAATAGCTTGCACAGGGCAACGATGTTGGGTGGTACTCTGAGGGCATGTAGGATACTCCACAGTGAAGTGTGGCAGACGGTATCAAAGGCAGCCTTGAGATCTATGAACCCGATGTAAAGATGGCAATCTTTACGGAATTTATAGGTCTTCTCTGTCAGCAAGCGAACGGCAGAGATTTGGTCTACTGTAGAGCAATTAGGCATGAAGCCGGCCGGCTGGAGACGGCGGCTGCTTCTAATGGCTGGGAGAGCACGAGTAAGCAAGATCCTGGTAAAGAGCTTGCCGCGGATGGAGAGAAGGGTAATGCTTCTGTGGTTGCCGCAGACTAGCCTGTCACCCTTACGTTTCCAGAAGGGCAAGATGACTCCTCTGGTCCAGTCGCTGGGAAGCCTCTCTGTCTCCCACACCTCATTAAATATGTGGGTAAGCCACTTCACAATGCTTTCACCGCCTGACTTTAGCATCTCTACAGTTATTGCACATATCCCGGGGGCTTTCTTGTTGTTAAGTTTTCCCAGGGCGGCTCTCACTTCCTCAGGTGTGACAGGGCCTGTACTGCAGACGACAGTCTATTAATGGGACATCAAATTTATGGGTTAAAAGATAAAAACAGACAAGAACAAAGTTTTGAAGCAGTCCTTTAAGCTGATGCAGAATGTCTCATTCAATATTCTTCTGCTTAGATGCTGAGTTGTTAGCAACCATCCTTGGTTTACGTTGCCTTTAGTTTTCTCCTTGAAGGTTTTTATTTTATTTTATTTATTGAAGTATGCTTTAGGATGAATAAGACATGCTCATATCCCCTTAATATCATTGACAAATGTGCAGGGTTGTGAGTTTGTTGGGTTAGTGTGTGGATATTGTGTGTTTACAACAGCTTGCATATTTCTTTTCCCACTTCAGGTATTTTTTATAGCTCTCTCAATAGGCTTGTACAATACAGGGCCTGTTACTAAACACTTACAGTTACTTTGACTAACATCTAGGTTGGCAAAAGATTATATGTTTTTATTTAGCAGACACTTTTGTCTGGAACATCTTTTTTATGGCACTTTAGTCTGGAACATGTTTTTATGGCAAAGCCTCTTGTCAGTATGAAATGGCATGTGACACATTTATCTTACATGATGTGAGATTATTCACTGTAAGAACAGAATCATGTATTAAGAAAGTAAATATGGTCAATTCTACGTCAGGTGGGCAATGCCCAGGAAAAGATTGCAGGGATTAGCTAATAGCAACATGACCCAACTTCCAAAGATCCAATCCTTAATCTATGGAATAATTCAAGTCCAGGCCTACCTTTTTTATTTCAGAGGCCGTTTCACTCGGATTTACATCATGACGGGGGAAATAAGACAATCGCTACTTCTGTTTCAATGTAACTTTAAGCTAGCCTGGCTCTGCCCTCCTACGTGCTTCGGCTTAATTTTCATTTCGCTTCAGTACAACGTCTGGGACTGCTGTGTAGAGTTTCATTTTCTCCGGCAAAAATCTGCAGGTCCAATCAGCGAACAGAGGGGGGTGGCTAAGAACGAGGATGTTGAGGTCGTGCGTCAGTTTGAGTTGTAGTTCAGTAATGGCGGCGGAGAAAGACGTGAGAAAAGCTATTCGGTCTGTTGTTGCAAAACTGCCGTATATACAGAGGTAAAAGCCGGAGCCAGAACAATGTTTGCTAAGTTTTCTTGGTCTGATCATTCGGACTTGTTGTTTCTGGCTGGTTTCGGCGCTTGATATACATCACGACCACACGTTAGCGATTGGCTATGGCAGATTCTGAGTGACTCTGGGCAGATCCAATACTTTTAAACTTCAACAGAGGACCCTTCTTAATGGAAGTAACGCTTTGCAATGGAGCATGGCCAGACTCTCTGTACAAATGAAATGAATGTACGAGAGTCTGGTTGGACCAGGCTAACTTTAAGCTCCAAAAACACTCAAAAGCGTCATTGTACTTTAGCATCATTAAACATGTACCATATATTTCAAGTGTCCTAAAATAATAAAAATGGTTTAATATTTAATACAAACTTGTACTAGTTGCTAGGGCAACAATTTGAAAATATGTCGTTTTCACCAGAGGTGCATCTGTTATTTTCCTTTGCCATTTTCAAACACTTCACGGGTTGTACTTCAAAAAACTCTTTCTTCATAAAGAGTAACGTCGAGACATACGGCAATGATTCTGTGGCTCTGTTAACATTTCCAAGCTGATGTAACTTCGGTATACTGTGGCTTGGCTTTGATCAACGCAGATAAAAGACAAAAACAAAGTTGCAAAAATGTGATTGTTGGGCTCCGTTTGGGGCTGGTGTCTCTCAAGGAGCTCACGCTACAGGAACGCCTTGAAGCTATTGGCAGCAGAGGTTCTGCTGGCACGGATAAGAACCGAGTTCACCTAACCCATCACTGTGACTAATGACCCGAGGTACCCCATCCCCTCTTCCCAGCTCTCATATCAGCTCCTATGACATTTAAAGCAGTAAATGCCAGTGGCCCCTGGCGAAGAGGGAAGGATATCTTATAAAAGCAAGGAGGCAGCACTGTTAATTCACTCATAACGAGTAATAAAGCCCCTCATTATGGGTTGCTAACAGCATAGGAGCCCAGTCCACGCCAAATGAGACCCAGAGTGATCACAATAACATAAACATACGCAGAGAGCTCATCTTGGATCAGCTAGTCGGCTTGTTAGAACACAGTCCAATGCTTATGTAAACCGGGCCAAGCAAAGGTAGCGTTCCAAAAGTACCGGCACCTGTGATTGTCAACTCCAAATTAGGAAGTTCAGATAGTGCTTCTCCATCTTGGAAACAGCTTGCCCTCCCATTTCTCCTCCCCTCTGCCGGTCCTGATTCCATGTCGCTCTACCTCCCTGCCTACTGATGGAATAAATCATGGCGGCACGATAGTTTTAATGGCTTTTTAATGAGTCTAATGTTTTCTGTTTTAATGAACTTCTTACATCAGCTTTAATCATTCTGAAGGAATGAAAAATGATTGAGGAATGGCCTACATTAATTTAATTTACCGCTCAATCTGCCCAGCAGTCTCTTCCAAGCAGAAAGAACACAGCGAAAAGGACGACAAAGGGACTTGTTTGCTCTGACTTGCAGAGGCAAACGAGAATAATTTACGATGTGACATTAAATGCCTGTTGTTTCTTTCTTATCAACAATTAAGCACTTTTGTCGTGAGCCGTTGATTTGGGTTAAAACCCCACAAAATAAAGTGCGGCTCAGAGCATCAACGCATTAATTAATGTAGACAACTGCTTGTTCCTCTGGTATGGGCATGTCAATCAGATTGAAAAACGCTTGGGGATGGAGTGACGGAGATGGCGGCTCTGGATATGCATGGATATGATGCTGTCAACCGCAGCGTTGGAAAAGATTGATTTAGATTCTGCATTAATTCCTCAGGCGGCAAACACCTGCCTGTCCACAGTGCATTTCATTTGGGTGAAGCAAAACTAAATAATGCATGTCACTCCCAAGTGTTTTTATTAATATAATACAATTTACATTTATTTTACACTTATTTAAGCAAACACATTTGAATACTGTATTTTCGCAAAAAGGTCTCCCAGCTCCAAATAATAAAAAAATGTGTGAATATGACCTCAGAGAAAAATATCTGAGCAGCTGTTTACTAAACTCAGAGCTGTGATGGTGTAAAACACATTTATTATTGCTGACTTGCTGACAGTATCTAATGTTACTGATGTACCATCATTACAGTCATAAGTAAGGAAAGAGGTAGAAAAGATTTAGTGACCATAAAGGAAAGGTCAGAATCTCTTTTATGCACTAAACTAATGCTTTTGAACCCTTCACCACACTCCTATCTGCCTCTTTATAACTAACTACTGTATGCATTGACCCCTCAGAAGCCCTTTTCACAGAGAGATTCCAGAAAATAGGATCCAGGATTTGTCCCAGGATTGTTTGATTTTGGTTCATTCACACTGCCAGTGACTTCTTTTTTGTATGCATCCTGTAAGGCACATGATGTGTAATGTGACTGCAGTCATATCTTGTGTAAATATTTTTTGCACCATCTTAAAGGGCACATATTATGCAAAATCCACTTTTACAAGGTGTTTGGACATAAATGTGTGTGAAAAGAAAGAATGTGCCCCCCCCCCCCCCCCCCCCAGTTTTCTTATCAGATATAAATTAGAGCCCGACGGATATGCGTTTTTTCGGGCCGATGCCGATACAGATATTAGGGAGTAAAAAAAGACCAATAACGATATATCGGCCGATATTCTTTATGTGTACATTATAGTTTAGTATATACTACAGTATATTATACTAAAGTACTGTACATAGAATACACTATATACTTTAACATAATATACTATGAATAAATACAATGCAATGCAATGATCACTCACAAATGTGGTGATCACTCACAAATGTGGTGATCCAACACTTATATTGATGTGACAAAGATATGTACTATAGGCAAGAAGTTAACAATAAACTTTATTATCCAAAATTAGTTGGATATCAGTGCACTAAAAAGTAAACTTGACTTATTATAAATAACTTTAAAACACAAAGAGAACAAAATACATAAAACTTGCATCATTTGCAGTTTTGACGAGAATAACGTTATAAAGAGAAACTTATGAAGTAATTGATTAATATTAGCTTTACAGTCAGTTGTGTACTTCACAAATTAGTTAGCCACTCACAGTTACGAAGACAATGCTTGACGGAGCACATACTAATGTACGCTATGTTTAATGTTGTGCACAACGTTTTTATAACACAAACCCAGGGTTCCGTGCAAACTTTAGACTTTTATAAAAATAAAGCGTCTTCGCTCCGCCTCTTTTATTTTGCAAGGGTGTAGAGTTGCGCGAGCTTATTGAATCAATTGCTCTGAAATGAGCATGTTACCTAACAACACAAGCAGCAGTAATCTCATATAGTGTTATATAAGTGCACGGCTGCGCGTAGTTTAAACGTGTCATTTCTCCGTCTCGCGTCATTTCTCCCGCTTGCGTTTTAACTCGCAAGTCGACAAAGAGACGGATTAAAAACACCAAATGTAAGCGGGAATGCGTCTCTCTTGTCCATTTATAATCCAATCGACCAAAGCGCGTCTTAATACCAGGTGTAAAAATGTTGTGAAGAAGACACTGCGTGACTGCAGCCACCTGAACTGAGAGACTGACTGACTGAAGTGAAGGGGGTGGGGGATTGGCTGGTGTCACTACAGTGAGTGATCTGGGTCGCCATTAGCAACCAGTATGGCGCACTCTGCTGGACAAACAAGTACTTACATCTTTCAAATGCATTTAATGTGTTCTGTAACAAACGTTCATATCGGCGCATATCTGCGGCTTATACGCCGATACAGATATATCTGCAACATGCTCATATCGGCCGATAAAATCGGCAAAACGATAAATCGGTCGGGCTCTAATATAAATTAAATTGGAGAGCTTAATTCAGTCATATAATTTGATATAACGTTTGCGTTAATGACGTGTATAACTGAATTCATCTAATGGCTGCAACTACCTAATCATGGCTTCAGCGTGCAAAAAAAAAGAGCTAGCTTACATGAAGGTGCAGTACAATTCAGCGACCTAGGTGGCGTTTCCTTGAAGTTTCAGTCTGCGAAGTTTTAAACATTGTTTCTTTAATGCAACTCATGTGCTAGTCACTGTCACCATCGTCCTCAATGCAAACTGCGTACATAAATAAGACATTATTAATAAAGCTGAACAACGGGCTAACAACTTTAGGAGCGCATAGACGAGGATATTTCACTATTTGGGGAGTCCAGTCAGAACAGGGAACAATTCAAAGATAAGAGCAGGTGAGGTTTCAGACGGGCAGGAGAGAGATTAAAAAGTCATTCAGGACCACAGACAGTGTAGAGAGTGACAAACCAGTAAGCGCTATCAATGCCAAAAGGAGAAAAATATGCAGAGCGAAGACACATAAATGTATGTAAAAAATTGTTTCATTGTTCTTTAAATGATTGCTCATTACTGTTCACAAAGCAACAGATTTCTTTTTCCTTTTTCTCTCCTTTTTATGTTAGACAGCTGCATAGCATTATAATAATCCGAATGATATTTTTCCACACAATATAATGCTTCCCATTATAAAAAACATGGGGCCACAAATATTAAACTTACCATTAAAAGAGTTGTAAACTTCTAGATGCTGTGCTTCTGTTTATTCAATGTATTTATTTTTGTAGCAATTAAGTGATGTTTTTGTCATTTTGTCATTTACTTTTACTGGGCCTATAATAGCTTTTGTTTATTTGATATTATTGTTATTTATTTTATTTAGTTTAAGCTTTAATTTTTTTTCAGTTAATTCAGTGTTTTAACTTAAACTTATTCCAAATTGAAATTATGAACCACACACATGATGGGCTGCATACATGTTGTGACGAACATGGGCCTCAAAAAAGAAGTCACTGGCCACCACTGTTTTTAACCCAGCATTAGGTCAAAAAGGGAAGAAATAACCACGGTTCAACCCAGAACACATGGTTGTTTTAACCCATTGTTGGGTCAAATATAAACATTTTCCAAGTTAACTTTAACCCAGCTGCTGAGCATGTCCCTTTTTGACCCAACGTTGGGTTGAAAATAAGCCAGCATTTTTTAGAGTGTAGCTGTTAGATCAGAGAACTTCAAAGCTGCCTACATTAGCCTCCATCTCTCCTTATCACAGCACTGTTGAATATTTAATAGTTAAGTCATTTTTTTTTCTCACGAGATATACAAATTACAAGTCTTTCCTTCTCACAGGCAGTGCCACCACAAACTGTTTTTATTTTCTTTCCGTTACACACACAACTGGTTTTTCGAAATCAACTTGAGGAACTGTTGTAAATATAATCGTAATTATAAAAAGAATAAAAGTGTTAAATAAAGTGCATCATCTTTTAAATATAGATGCAAAATTCAAAATGATACTATTGCACCCTGTCTATCTCACCAAGCATTGTTGCTAGGGAGCGCATCAAATCAGATTCAGCTCATCCAGGTATTTCATCACACTTCAGCTAATCAAAACTCTCTTTGCTTTCACACTCATACTTATTATTGAATTCATGATGCAATTTGAAAAATAAACAAATAAAATCAAAGCTGAATATGAGACAGTATGCCCATAGTTGTATCGCAGCCATATGACAACCACTAGACTGGTAAAAGATACTCCCCCTGTAATACTTACAGTGTAGTTACTTTTTGGTAGTAGCTTGTAGTTTAGGCATTCAAGCATTTATCAAAGCTTGACTTAAATGTAAATAAAATGTTCACCTGATGTGTGTTTGTGCTGCCAAAGGAGATTTCTTTGTTAATCAAAGCCTTAATACAGAATTGCCACCTGTAATCTTTCTGTTTCCTCTCATATAACCTCCAAAGTGTTTTCTGAAGGCCAAACCAAGGACAACCCAACAATCGAGCGAAGGTGCAAATCCTAGGTTTTTTATAGGGCTGTTCTTTTCCACCGTGGCCGAAATTGCTTTGGGTAACTTTAAATGTTTGTCCTTTATGGATGTGACTGCAAGGTTCAGCTCCAATGGCCATATAAAACATCACAGCCCTCCTTATAGAAAAAGCTAAGGGATGTTTTTAAGACCCAGTGCTGTATCTCTAAGTGGCTACTGACCAGATGAGGGTACTTACACGCATGCACACGCACAAACTATATAAAACATTTACCGAAATTTCTGCTTTCTTTTTGAGATTTTCTTATTTTTCTCCTTATCTGTTTGTGTGGGTATGCATGTATGCGTGTGTTAAAGTCGTCTCTCACGTTTAGCTGCTATGATCACAGTGTATGGAGGTCAGTGTTCAGAGCACACAATCTACATTTCCATTTATTTCTGAGAGATGGAGAATAGACCTCTCATAAAAAGCCTCACAGAGTTTGATTACCATGCAGCATAAACACTTTACTAACTTTAAACACTGAAGGCAAATAAATGAGAATGAAGATAAAAAAAGGGATGAAATAACTTGATTCAGCCACAATGTGACGGTCACACACTGCGTATATCAGGTTTGCCTTGCACTGACACTACCACACAATAACAAAAAGCACTGATGTGACAATGTATGTATTTCTGTACAATGCACATCAGTGGAAATAAGTATACAAGGGCCCAACTGCATAAACTGCAGAAAACTGCAGAAATCCACAATATAGCTATACTCTGGCACATCACTTGTATGTGATGGTAAACAACAGATCTGTTGTATTTCACATGCACAGGCATGAATGATTGAATGGGTGGGTCCAGACCTAGCATAGCATACTGTATGTCAACATCAATTGCAAGAACAACCCCTAGCTACCACACGCCAATCCACAAACCATGTTTGCAATATCATCTATTTTATCTCGTGCAGCAATGGTTTTAGGACAGTCAATGCATGAAGGAAATAATGATTTAGTGAATGAGAGTGAGGGTAAGTTGTGATCATATATAACAGTAAGAACGAATGAATGAATTTATTAATTAATGGATGAATGAGTTGATGAATTAATGAAATGAGTAAAGGACAGTGGTTGTTCAATTTTGACTGTCAGTGTCCACAGCTGCACATTAATACAGGTCTGTCTGGAGGGATGAAACTGAAAAAGGCTTATTTAGAAAGCTGCCAAAGCTTGTCACTCCTCATCGCTGTTCAATTACACTCCTCACCTACAGCACCCACTGAAACAGCTCGTCTTTTTAAACCATGAATGTCACAGAAATACAATTTCACTTTGACTACAGGCCACTCCACCTGTTCCCACTGGATCCACTTGTGTGAAGCAGAAATGACTTAAGAAGACTTGAGAAGAGAGAAGAAAGAGAGAATACATACTTCTACAGTCCATTCATACCATCTTGTTGGCGAGTTTCTTTGAGTTTCATTTGAATGGAAGGACTGATGCAAAAAATAAAAAGCTGAACAAACAAAAACAAAGTCGTCCTGATAAAACATCCAGGATTCACAAACTGTACAGTAATAATCAGTGTTGGGGAAAGTTACTTTGAAAAGTAATGCATTACAATATTAAGTTACTCCCAAAAAAGTATCTAATTGCGTTACTTTTCATGGCAAGTAATGCTTATGCTTACATTACTTTTTAGTTACTTTTGCGTTACTTTTTCTTGGCTGAGGCTTGATCTCTTTCATGCTTTGCAGGTGTTTTTTATGACTGAAAAGTTCTGCATTCAGAAATTGCATACTTCACCACAAAAATGTGGAGCTCTGGCCTGCCATCTCAGTTTCTGACTCAAACTGTTCACAGGCGTGTACGCATAGAGTGCATAATGTGACTACGTTTAGTTTAATTCAGTACATCATTTTTTTATCAAATTAATTGAACTAAAAAAGTAATTTGCATTAATTTTTTGAAAAGTAACTCAAATATTAATGTGTACATTTAAAAAAAATTCAATTACTTAACTCGTTACTTTAGAAAAGTAATATTATTACGTAATGCACATTACTTGTAATGCGTTACCACCAACATTGGTAATAATGACTCAAACTGCTTATTCAAACCAGGTTCTTTGTAATGATTCAACTGATTCACTGCGTTTTTAAAGCTGCAATCTGTAACTTTTAAATGTAACTTTTTGAAATTGAAATGTCTTACATTTTAATTTTTCAGACTTTGTGCTTTCAGACGGTCTCTTCGACATGGTTTTCTCTATTCCAACTGAATGTTTATAGTTGACCGTGTGTAATCATGTGACCGTGTTGCATCCCACAAATAGTTAAATGTTTCCACACATTTCTATTATTTTATTTGCCAGTTAAGAATACCAAGGCAAAAAATATATATTTTCAAATAAGTTATAAGGCTTTTAAAAATTAGTTTATACAAAATTTGCCAAATTCTGTTAGATTCCACACTATAGATGGTTTTAGCCAACCTGATCTCACGAATTTCCATGTTATAGTCACAGAATTTTTTGCTCATTTATCTGTGTCATTGTCACAGATCTCCGGTTTATCAATTATTTCCTATTTTCTTATCATTTTCATGTGGGTTTGGGGTTAGAACGACTTTCTGTAACATAAAATGACATCCAAACCCAACTCTAACCCTTACGTAAGTCGACAACTGTTTAAAAGTCCTGAAAAAATAGTATAAACCAATAGTTAAAGTGACATCCTAACTCAAACCCCAAATCTAACCCCAAACCCAAGCGAAAATGGTTTAAAAAAAGGAAAAGCAATTGAGTTACCAATACGTGAAACTGACATGGAAAAGAAAGTCTGTGGTACAGACACGGAAAAATTCGGAGATCTGTGACAATGACACGGATAAATTAGCAAAATATTCTGTGACTATACCACGGAACTTTGTGAGATCATGTTGGTTTCAGCAGTAACAACATAAACAAGCAGCTTTCGCAGAACAAACATGACTTCCGGTAAACTTTGCTAGGAAACCAAAACATTTGTTATTTTCGACAAGGTATTTGTTCAAGAGTTCAGTTTAGCAACTAGTCAGACCATTAAACAAACAGAAACCACAAGTAAAGTTATCACGTAATCGCGATAACCGTCTATAGGGTAAACTCTGTTTTCATGTCTTGATTGTGTAATTTCATTCATGTTTTCTGCATCGCGTAAATCATAGGGCCCTAAATTAGGATAAAATTAAAGCGGCAAACAAAATGAAAAATTATCCTTTTTTGTTTCCCCAAACACTCCCTCATTTGCCATTTGATGGACAAACAGATAGTCCCATCTTCAACTCAAGCCATCAGTTGAGAAAAGTTGACAAATTTATACTAAACAAACCGAATTACCAAAATGATTCATACATCCCAACGCCAGCAGAGAGAGAAAAGAAGACCTCAAAAAGACTACAGGTAGCAGGAGATAGAGAGATTTAAGTCAAGGCCTAACCAGAACTAATCAAAGAGGAAAAGAAGGCATCCAGACTGTCACATAGATGGATTAGTCATGGTAAGATGGTCTGAAGGCCAGAGACATCTCCTGCTTATTCCCCCAGATCCCCGGACCAGTTAACATCTGCACCTGCCCAACCCTGAGTCTCACACCAAAGGCCAGAAACATCTGTCAACCCTGACACAAACTAGAAACACACAGATGGAAACTAGAATGAGCATGTTATATATTACTGCAGCGTGACATTAAAGGTAATGATGCAGACAATGGGTCGGTTAAGTTAAAGGGTATGTTTGTGACACCCTTCAACCTTAAGTAAAAAGAGGCTGGATAACAGTGAATTGACATTGTCTTACGTACTACACACCAAACAATTTAAGACAGTGGAGAGCTCTGCTAATGCTAAGGCATTTCTGTTGCATTCCTAAAGCCTTTAAAACTGTGCAAAACCAATGACACAGTCCATTGGCGTGTTTTGAAACACTTATTGATATAGCACTCGCTTCTGTACTCAAATGCGGGAAAATTTGCCAAAGAATTTTATGGATATGTCTGGATGAGAACAGACGACATAAATTCTCTCAAGCATAGAAAAAAATCTGTGTTATCTCCCTCTTCCTCCGTTTCTCTCCTCTCATTCGCACAAATGCGCTCACACAAACGCGCTTATTTGCGGTGCTGAATTTGGCAAGGGGGTGGAAGGGTTACCATCTGTTAGAAAGAGTCGTACAATGCGAGATTTAGTCCTTAATAGCTGACTATAGAGGAGAGACAGCCCCCTTCACACCAGTTGGCAGCATCTGATGAGAGAAAGAAAAAAAATGGTAAAAAATGAGAATGTTAGGCAATCAGCCATCTGGAAGACTCTGCCGAATATTCGAACAATTTTCAGACAAAGAAGAGAATTGGCAGAATGCTTCCAAGCGAGCTCAATTTAGTTTGAAAAATGATGCTCGTATATCTAATGGGGGATGCAGGCAGGGGAGGGAGAGAGGTACACGCCCCGTCCAATCAGAGCCATTGCCGTACAGTAATTTGCATCTAAACGAGAGAAAATATAAAAAGACCGCCGTTTAAATTGACAACAGGTCTTTTTGTTTGGCTTTTCTGTGTCACGAACGGATGTGATTCTGTCGAGATTAAGACACCAACTGCTCTAATTCATTAGGAGAGAAAGAAAAACAGGCTTTATACATCACATCTGTTTGCCCCCCCTTGACCGACTAATAGACGTCAGAGAGCCCCCCCCCCCCCCAGTGCTTTTGGAAATAGGGAATGGAGGAACCAGATGAATCCACTGTAGGCGAGTGAAGGTGATTCATCTTGGCGAAGCTGCCAACCCATCGACCCCACCCCACACGGGCACACAGGCCCAGGAGACGAATGGAGCCAACAGTCAGCTTCACACCATTTACCTCCTCAAGGCTGCTGATGCAGGGGCGCAGATATGTGTGTGTGTGTGTGCTGCAAAAGAGGGTTATATATGAGCTGGAGAGACAGAACGAGAGGCAAACGAAAGACAGGGCAGACAGTAAATGAAGGACAATCTGCTCGTTGCGCTTGACTGGTTAAATCGGAGATGCTACCTTGAGAGCATCTACTGGGAAAGTCTCTGGCGTTCTCTTTAATGGTGACTGAATATTGCATTCTTTACTGGTACAGCCGATCTCTGCTTCTTTGCACTCTCTCATGGGAAAAATGCTGCCGTCAAACAATGTGATTCTGTGCTGAATTACAGCAGAAGAACAACAAAATCATGCACTTTGCTGCTTTATTTGGTCAGGATTTAATTATGGCATTTATATAGCACCTTAGAGCTAAGAAATGGGTTGAAATTTCTCTTTAGCAAGAACTGCTTAAATGCAGTCTAACTAAGGCTCTCTTCACACAAGCTAGAGGTGGCACGGTACATGAAAAACATACGAACCATTCGGTTCGCTTGTATTGGTTCGGAGTGTGTGTGTGTCGCACGGTTCGACGCATGCGCAATGTAGCCTCGTGCCCGTATGTTACCTGAAGCCTTGTATACGTTCGTCTGGCTCCACAGTGTGAACCTCTGTTTGGAGAGGTGTTTATACTTGACGCACAGACTGGGTGCTGGTGTGATGAGACGTCATGCTCGGTTAGATTCGCCTGGAACTCGTGATTCTTGGGTTGCGTAGCTGCGTGCAAAGTTATAAAATTTGACGTGTACACCGCCAAGCGAAATGGGGACTTGCGCACTCAACGTGCACTACTGCCCACTTCACGTTGACGTCATTTTTGTCACGCGCACCCTCACGCTTGTGTGTTTGGCTGTTCGTGCACATGCAAACGCAGTATCAGGTCACTAAAAGTCTGGTTGTGGTGTTGTTGTGTACCTGGTGAAACCAGAAATTTTGGCTTGTGAATTTCAGAGTGTGCAATATATCTAATTTCTTTGACATCATTGCACTGCTATCTACTTTGTTTACATGAGGCGAGTTTGAGTATGCAATGGCAGACGTAGCCATGATTGGCCAACATGGTTTTATGGTTAGGGTTCATGCTCTTCACAATGTTTCATAGCGTGTTTTTGCGTTTTCATATGGACAGAGATTATTAACTGACTTTAATCTTTAACAATGCTTTCAAACTGGACAGCAATCAAAACAACTGTGGTACACTTTGTCCAGCATCTTGCTTTGGGCTGAATGGGTCATGTGGCTGCCTCACATAAATAAAACACTTCATTGTTTTCGAGAAACCTCTGTTTTCATAGTCCACAATACAACGTGAGAATGCCGTTTTTAAATGTATGGGCGGAAGCCAAAAAGGAAGAGAAAATATGCCTTTTTAAACGAAAAAACATAGTATTGTGAACAAGGCCCAAACCTAAACCTTTATAACTATTTATCACCTTTAACTTTTACAGCCTAAAGCACTGGAATCTCTCAATCTAGTTGTCCTGCAAAACCTATTACCAGTAAAAGGCCCAGTACTGTGTGAAGGTTGATAATACACTTTTTTAATGCCGGAGGTGACAACCATCAAACGTGTTATTTTGCAAACCAGGACCACAGATGTGTAGAGACTGTGTGCTTTAGAAAAGGGTTATGACATGTATCTCCCTCTACATGCTTCTCTCAAATAAATGTCTTTGCCTGGACACACACACACTCACATTCCCACATACACTCATTTACCGAACAAGAATCCAATTACTTAACTCGGCTCCAGGTTCCATTCCTCCTTGGCTCCGCCGCCATGCCAATCCCCCGGTAATCTCCTCTGACAGTCTGCACCCCCTCAGCTCCTGCACAAAGAGGGTCTGTTTCTGACCCCCCATAAGAACCTGATTAAATGAAAACTGTGATGCCCATCTCACATTCCCCGGGCCAATGAATACCAATGAGAGGAATGTTTTACTGACGTCTTTCTGGACATTCGTATTTTTCTCTTTTGACTGTCCTTGTGACAGTGTGTGTCTGTATTTGTAGAAGTGTGTGTGTGTGTGTGTGTGTGTGTGTGTGTGTGTGCGTGCACGCGTGCGTGTGTGTGTGTGTGTGTGTGTGTGTGTGTGTGTGTGTGTGTGTGTGTGTGTGTGTGTGTGTGTGTGTTTGTGTGTGTGTGTGTGTGTGTGTGTACATGTGTGTGAGTGAGAGAGAGTAAACACTAGGGGTGATTCGATTCAAGGAGTCACAGGTTGATTCCAAAATGATTCCCAATGCATCGCAATTTGTCAGCAACAGCACTGCAGTGCAAAACTTTGGTGAGTTAAGGTGGCTTGTTGCCAAACTGTAGTAAGATTTCGTCCAAAGCTAATACTACAATGTTTTGTCTCATCTGCCTGTCACTACCGATATGTACCTTTGAGATACTATGTATGGCTAGGAAGGTTGTCATAACCACCATCACCGCCATCGCGTTGGTGAAGTGTGACCTGCGGTGGTGTGCACGTCACAAACTATGAAAAATATAAAGTACAGTCTCGCCCAGCAAGACATCTTCAAGTTCAACTGAATGAAAACGGCCCAGTGAAAAAAGAAATGGGCCCCTATGAACACACATTTGTTAAGAAAAGTATATCTGATCTTTGTTTACATTTTTATATATTTCAAAATATATGTATGCATTATATGTAGGCCTATATGCACACACATTCGATAACCACCCCACCACCACGGTGAATTGGTGCATTACCATCGCAGTGGTAAAATACTGCCACCGTCACAGCCCAACTAGTATGTGTCTATGATGTAATTTAAACTATTAACTGTAGTTTTGGTATGGGTACTGCACCAGTGACAGCTGGGGTACATATTTTGACCATTTGTCTGCCAGCTTAACCCTGACAGACAGGTGCATAACTATAGCAAACATATAAAAATACAAAACAAAACAATACCTAGCTGGGGTATATTGACCTTTTTCTGACAGTGTGTAATGATTGCATGTGGTCTCATATCTGATACTCAAATCTTATTTCTCTCTATGGTTTTCTTCAAGAGAGCAGTAGACTGCAGGATCACTTATTAAACTCAATAATGAAGAGGTCATGCATAATTTCATTTGCTGTAGGGGGACATGGGGACATTTTCTTATTTCAATAAAATACTTGATATTTTCATTTGAAAGGCCATAATTCTACTGCTGTGACAGATATTGGGGTCACTAATGGTAAATGGACGATTTATGGATTCAGCTTGACTGGAGAGAATTTGCTGTTGGGTCTTGGCCAGTTCCTCTAAAGTTAACTGATTCAATGTCCTTTCATTTTCCCCACAAACGAGACAGTGGGAGAATCAATTGTGAATCATGTTGATCACCCCAATGCCAAAACCCTTCCTCTGTGGATGTTTCTCTTCCCTCAACCCAAACACACACAAATCTCTAACACGTTAGTACAACATCAGTATCTAAATATCCAAATTTGATCATCAATCCACCCATCAAGCTGTTTAGGCTGGCCACACATGTGAAGAATTGCACGATTGCAGCCTCAGCGATCAAAAGGGGGCATGACCCAATTAGGGTTTTATCTCAGCCAATTTTTTGGTCCAGAAAATATTGGGGGGCCTCCCTGATCCCAAATCGTAAAAATCTAACTATTTTATAATTTTATACATACACACTGTATTCGCTAGCCACAACGTTTAATGAAGTTATGAGGTTCCACGAGTATGGTCTTGACCTCTGGCTGTGGAGGGGAAGCCGACACAAAACTGTAGTTTTCTTTAATAAAGTATGGGGTAACGTCAGCTGTCTGGTCTCATGGGAGTCATACTGAGAAGAACATGTTTGAAATGGCTTTTTCTCGAATGTGTCCATCCCTCTTTCTGGCTCTTCTGCCTTTACCTAACAGACTGCATTGGGTGTCAGACAGCACAACCCCACCAGGGTCATCAAAGACAGAAAAAGGTTGTTGGGTTTTGGGTGAACTATTCTTTTAAAGTCACAATGAAATCGAAAATTTACATTTACATTTAGTCATTTAGCAGACGCTTTTGTCCAAGCGACTTACAAATGAGGTAACAATGGAATCAATTAGAGCAACACAAGAACAGAAATACATAAGTGCACTATAACTTGTCTTATTAAATCTAACACAGTACACACAGCCAAGGGTTAGTATGTTTTTTAGACAGAGAATATAAAGATAAGGATAGAAATAAAAGAAGCGATATTAGCAAGTGAGGTGTCGGCGGAAGAGAGTCAGCAGATCTTGCTGTGACCGGTAGATCAAGGATGGGCAACTTTGGTCCTGGAGGGCCGGTGTCCTGCAGAGTTTAGCTCCAACTTGCCTCAGCACACCTGCCTTAAAGTTTCTAGTATGCCTAGTAAGCCCTTAATTGGCTGCTTCAGATGTGTTTAATTATGGTTGGAGCTAAACACTGCAGGACACCGGCCCTCCAGGACCGAAGTTGCCCATCCCTGCGGTATATCATTCCACAGATGAGGAACAGAACCAAAGAAGGTTTGCAATAGTGATTTTTTCCCTTTCTGGGATGGGACCACAAGCCGTCGCTCTGTGGCAGAGTGCAGGGATCCTAAAGGGACATAAGTCTGTATAAGTAAGTGAAGGTAAGGGGGTGCTGACCCAGTGGTGGTTTTAAAGTCCAGGAGCATAGCTTTGAATTTGATGCAAGCTGCTATTGTAAGCCAGTGTAACCTGACAAAGACAGGAGGAAAGGTTCCCTCTTTGGCACAGTGAAGACCACTCTTTCTGCAGCATTTTGGATCATCTCTAGGGGTTTGGTTGTGCAAGCTGGAAGCCCAGTTAGTAACGCATTGCAACAGTCCAGTCTGGGCAGGACAAGAGTCTGGACTAGGACTTGGGTAGCATGCTCAGATATGACAGGTCTAATTTTCCTAATATTGTAGAAGATGAATCTACAAGAGCAGCTGGTGCTGGCAGCATGGCGGGGCCAGGAAATAGAGCCCTGCACGGGCCGGAAATCTAGGCCCTGACCCGGCCCTGGCCCGAGACGCTTAGGCCCTAGCCCGGCCCTTGTCCGACAGCTTATCAGAATTCTCAGCCCGAGTCCGACCCGAGTCCGAACTTTTTAATTCTCCCCATTAGGAATCTGTGTCCGCATCACTGCATTGCGTGTGTTTGTGAGTAGACGTCTGTGCTGTCTGCTGTGAGGTTTTTATGAGAGAAACACAAACTTTTTAATAGCCTATTTAATATGTAAACTTGAATTTGAAATAAAACTTACTGCGGAGAAGTTAATGAGATCTCTCTTGCTACGTGACCCGACAATTATTTATTATTTAAAATTCGTTTACAAGATAAATATATAAACATTGTGTTGTTAAACTGATGAAATTATCTTGCTATACGCTACATTCATTATGAGAAGCCTTTTCTTTTTACTGTTACACTGTAGACAGTAATATATGTATTTTATATAAAACTCTATGGTCGTGACAGCACATTATCCATTATCTGTTGGTTCATGTTGGTCCAGTTTAATTCAGGGTAATCCTTTAATAAAATGTATAATATAGTTCAGTTCACAGCGTAGTAATATTCACAGCGCACATTCTCTCGGATCGTTTTAAAACATTTTAAATCATTCTGCAAAATTCCGCATAGATTTTGCAAAAGAAATCCGCAGAAATAGCAAAAAATAACTCCTTACACAGATTGTACAGCTGTACTCTTGCAGCAATTAAAGCAGTTCAGTTTTGTTTTAAATGGCAAAATAGTTATATTTCTTTTTTTTATTAACATTTTAGAGCATTTTTTGTTTGTTAAAGTTTTTTATTATAAGCGGTTAGCAGCCGACAGCAAGTTGACGACATGTTTGATGAATTGAGCCTCTCAAATCAACACTTCACTTGCCTATAATAACAACTATATAAAATATATATTTTCAGCATATCACAATGTTAGTTTAAACGTCTATTATAAACACACTATATTTTTAAAAAGCGAAGGCAGGTTGCTCTGCTGCTCGCAGTTGCAACGGGAGCAGAAATAAAAAAATAAAAAGGGCTATATAAAACGAAACGAAATAAACATGAAACAGAATAAACATGAATGTTGCCTTATCTAACAACTTCGCAATGCATATACATTTTTTTTTAAATGTAAGGACTTACCACAGAACATGGCTATATGTATCCATCCAACAGTTAAACTAAGAAAAAAAGGTCGATCCTTACACAAACAAGAAATAAAGACACAGCCTTCTTACACGAAATTAATACAGGGAGAAGTCTTTAATAGATTATGTCTTGGATGCTGTCTGCATAGATTATGTACAGTATCCAAGGTTTTAATCTAGTACTCCATTTATAATTTTTCCTGGTGCGCTGAAGGTCCTGCTGTTATATGCAACAGCTGCATTGTAAATGTGTGGCTGTGCGTAGCGGACTCATGCGATAGGTTAAACGTCTTCCTATGTTTGTTTTGCAATCATCAAGGTCTGTCAAAAGGTTCTTTTAATTAAATTGAAAAATATAAAAAGATGGAGAAGCCTAAATAAGCCCGAGGTCCGGCCCGCGTATCTGCTGTGACGTTAAAATTGGCCCGAAACCCGACCCGAAGGGCGTAAACAGGTCGGGCCCCGTCGGGCTCGGGCTGAAATACAGGGCTCTACCAGGAAAAGACAGCAGCGATCAGAAAATAGCAACATGACCCAACTTCCAACAATCCAATAAATTTTCAATTGACAAATTAAAGTCCCGCCCTACCTTTTTTCTATTTCAAAAGCCATTTCACCTGGGTATACATCACCATGGGGAAAATAAGACAAATTCTACTACAATTTTGTTGGCTATGTTTACATGGACAAAATTTTGTCAATTCAACTGAATTTAATCCGATTAAAGGTTATGACAATACAGATAACATGCAACCCAAACATCGCAATCTGATTAAAATGTTCATTGATATGTACATTCTATATAATTCGAATCAAACGTCTGCGCAAGTGCACAGCCATGGTTGCCAGATTCGTGTATCAAAACCATCCCAATGGACAATGAAAACTAGCCTAAAAGCATCCCAATGACGGTTTACAGCCTAAATAACTAATGAATGAAATCCTTTCATCTTTAACCCACAGAAAAAACAAACTGCGAGTCAGTTTAAACAGTAGCGCAAATCTGAACTAAAAAAAGCAGAGGACTTGGCAACGCCACCCAGCGCACATCATCTCTCATCGAGTTCACGCTTTATCCCTGGATATGCAAAGTTGAGTTGAAGAAAGTTTTTCTTAATAAGTTTTCAGATATAGGCAATAAAAACAAAAAAATCCAAAAGGCACAACGCTATTTTGTTGCTTTATGTAGCATAATGTTATAAAAGTAGTACACATGAACACTGCAGAATGTACAGCACGTGAGCCAATTATGCGTGTTGCCATTATTGCATGTTTCTGTGACGAGGATTATGTGATATGTAAATATAAGATAAATATAAGATAGGAACTTGAGCACAAATGTTCTGCACAATGTATTTTTGCATTCGATTGAGAATTGACCTTAATCGTGAAGGCTTTTTTAATGCAATTGAGCCTTCAATACAATTACAAACACATGATTTGGTTGCATGTAAACGTAGCTATACACTCTAAAAACAAACGGTGCTATATAGCATCAAACGTGGTTCTTTACTCGTAATCATAGAAGAACCATTTTTAGTGCCTTATAGCACCAGTACCAGTAGAACCAAATAGTGCTATGTAGAACCATATGTGGTGCTATATGGCCCCTATATGGTTCTACACAGGTGCTATACAGGTGCTTCACCGGTGCTATATGGCACTAAAAACTGTTCTTCTATGATTACGACCAAAGAACCACTTTTGGTGCTATAAAGCACCGTTTGTTTTTATATTGTGATTTTAAGGCAAGCAACCATCTTGGCAATATTACCAGGCAACTGTTTTCTAGTATTACTTCTTGATTTCTTTTCATATTATTTATTTATCTATTAAATCTCCAAACTGTTTGCCAACCTACATTTTAATAAAGGACATCAATCATAAATGAAATCGGAAAGAAACAGCATAAAATCATTTTTGGTATACTAAAGCAGACCTATAAACAAAACAAGTTTTTTTTTCATGTTGGTCCTATGATCCCTGTTGAAACTGAAAGGATGATTTTTTTTCTGATCAATGTGATTTGTCCTTTCATTTTTTTCTTTGAGTGTCCTTTGATTTCTTACACTGCCTCTGACATCACATAAATAATGATTCCCTGCAATACTAAGATCAAGTATCTCCTTGAGAGATCTTGAATCTGAAAGCACTGTAAACACATTTGTCTTGTATTTGAACTCATTTGAAAAAATACTTTGAAAGTATACTTCAAATAACATATCCTATCTTTTATTCAGTTTATTGATAATACACTACAATCTCCACTTCCTACAAGAAAACTATCCAGCAAGCTAGTCTTCTGGAAAGAGCTGGAGGAGAACAGTAAGTGGGAGCGATGGAGTTGCTCTTTGGAGACCATATAAGAAAGATTTAAACTATTTTATACTGCTCATATCCTCTGCATAAAGAAGACTGTGAAAATAGTCGCTATTTTAAAGTCACCCAATTATAAAAAGGTTGTAGTTAGGTTAGATGTGTCTACAGAGATAGTAATTCTTTCTACAGAAAACTTCACCTGTGCAGTTCTGTGCTAGCGAGTCTTATTGAACCGTCCAAAATTCCTTCCTAAGTGACCAAAAAAAAAGGATTTTAATGAGTTCCTCCTTAATCTAGGAGGACTTGAGTTTTCATATTATGGCAATGTGTCCAATTACTGCGGATATCAGAAGAAGAAATATGGGACTTGTTGTACTTAATTCAGTTTTATTCGGGTAGAATAGTTCTGGTCTCAGAGGTACAAGAAAGTTAATAAACCAAACAGTAGCCAAAATAGCGCAACACTGGCAAAAAAACACTTTATAGGTCCCATTAACTCAAAGATAAAGATAACACTCATAAACCGCAACGGAGAAGGGACGAAGTAAGAGACTCGGCCAATTAATTGAGCAGCTGTTGCCAAAAAGCAAGCGGTCCTTCGGGAGAGGCGGACTGGTCACCTGTTTGACCTCACTCTCCGAGAGCAGCCGGAGGAAGAGACTCTATTAATGAGTTTGTTTACCTGAGTTTCACCTTGCACCTCATATTTTGCATTTTTAGCATGCTTAACTGTGCAACACTCTTAATTTGCTCATAAAATGTTGGTTAAAAGCTACAGTGTGAACAGTAATTAGCTTATTAGTTAACTAAAAGGTATTACATGCTACTCACTGTGTAAATTTATGTCATATTATGGTATTAAAACTAATATAAGCAATTAAGGCATAAATAGACGGCATAGTATTTACATACTTTCTCTCTGCTAACCCTGGGGTCTGTTAAATGGATTTAGATTTAGTGAAAGCCTGAAAGCATTAACAAATGAAAAAAACATTAATGTTTTTAAAACATTTACTCTGTTTCAAAATGCAATTATATTGAGGAAAAAAAAAACTTTTAAAGCAAAAATCTCCAGAGCTTTTCTCTGGGTAAGATTCTGTAATGGACCAGATAAGCATTTTGATTTTGATTCTGCCTGTGCAAAACCAGCTTAAGTCATTCGATTTCCTTTTTTACATAAAATCATCCAATATAACGTCTGTGAAAATATAACCTTGATATCTTTAATATTGACTGAGTAGGGTCATGTCAAAGATTGAAATCAATGTGAGATCCAACTTTGATACTCCTTATCTCATTATTTGATTACAGAATAAGACTTTAACCTGGATTTCACAGCAGGGTCACATACAGCCCTAAAGAAATTTGCATAGACTGTACAAAATGATATCATATCAACTAGGGATGCACCGTCTGTGGCCTTATTAAGTGCAAAACTGAAAACGGTTTTACATGTCCATCTACCATATCATTTGTCCCAGAATTAAATGGTCCATTATTACCTTATTTGAAAGGGTCATGAATAATAATGTTCAGCTCTGCCCTGATTGGCTGTTTCTCAGAGCAGTTCAGTAGCTCACTGTGTGTGACCTTATGTTTGAGCCTATATCAGACGAATATATAGATTTTGAGGAAAATCGATTATTCAGAGATTGGAAATTGACATTTCTGAACAGTGTTGGGGTAACGCATTATAAGTGATGGACATTTTTATGATGGAAATATGCAATTTCTGAATGAAGAACTTCTCAGTCATACAAAAACATCTGCAAGGCCTGAAAGAGATCAAGCCTCAGCCAAGCAAGAAAAAGTAACGCAAAAGTAACTTAAAAGTAACGTAAGTATAACTTTCCATAAAATGTAACTAACGCAGTTAGTTCCTTTTTTGGGGGGAGTAACTTAATATTGTAATGCATTACTTTTAAAAGTAACTTTCCCCAACACTGTTTCTGAGTAATTTTGTGGAGTTTTTGTATAAACCTGCAAAACGTGACTGTAATGTCAATAGTAGAACTTTAGCCTAAATGCTAGCATATAGCATTAACTAGCATGTAGTACTAACTCAGCAGTCACAACTTTGCAACTTTTTAGCATTGTAACAACATTGTAATTAATTTAATGTGTAATTTAACGGGCACCTGTGGTTCATGTTTTTACATTCCCTTTGGTGTGTAAGTGTGTATTAGTACATGTTCAATTCAATTCAATTCAATTTTATTTATATAGCGCTTTTCACAAGTGTTAATTGTTGCAAAGCAGCTTTACATGAGAAGATGTAGAGGATAACACAGAAAATCAATAGATAATATAAGAAGTAGAGAAAGCGGTTAAACCGTACAAGCGAGCATATTAATAATGTAACGTATACAGTAAAGTGCTAAGTTAAGCCAAAGTTGTCTGACTCTCCCTGGGACTAAAAACCCTCTAGGAAAAAAACCCAATGGGAAAAAGTCCTAGAAGGACAAAAACCCTTGGGAGGAATTAATATATATTTATATCAACCCAGTATCACGAAATTGCGTGACTATTTCACGCATGGACCAGCGTGACAATGTCACGCTTTGCCGCGTTTGAGCGTGAGCATGTCACGCTTTCTGTTTGTGTCGCTGTCACGTATTGGTTACTCAACTTTTTTGTCCTAATTTCTTACCATTGTCGCTTCGGTTTATGGTTAGATTTACATAAAATGACACCCTTACCTAAACAAACTCTAACCCCAACGTCAGGTGACAATTGGTTAAAGTTTAGAAAATATAAAAGAATAAGTATTGTATCTTTTTATTTTATAAACCAATACTTAAAGTGACAAATACTTAAAGTGACATATAACACAAGCACCAAATCTAACCCTAAACCGAAGCGACAATGGTTTGAAAATAGGACAAAAAAGTTGAGTAACCAATACGTGACAGCGACACAAACAGAAAGCGTGACATGCACGCGCTCGAGCGCGGCAGGGCGTGGCGTTGTCGCGCTGGTCCATGCGTGAAATAGTCACGCAATGTCGTGATATAGGGTTGATTTATATATATATAGAAACGGTAGGGATAGGAGGCGGGTAAGCGAATTAAACTGGTTTAGCCGGTGGTCGTTGGTCGGGCATCGGCTGGTCATCACGTTGAAGGACAGCCAGTGGATCAGTGATGCAATGATCTTCACAGCAACCGGAACTGGGTCTGTTTGTCTCATGGTCCTCGTGGTCGAGGACGAGACAAGGAGAGAAAAACAGAATTCTATTAGCATAGGGGCCGTTCGCATGCAATGCAAGTGTCAAACATTATAGTGGTTCAAGTCAGCTCGGTTCCAGACAGGCTAACTATTGCGGCAATAGTATATTACCCATATGAGGTATGTGAGTGCTTTGTTCTAAACAAACTAACTACTGCGGGAAATGTACATTTACTGGACATTTTATGTGAATGCTTTGTTAAAGAAGAATGTCTTAAGATTAGATTTAAATTGATCGACTGTGTCTGATACTCGAACATTATTTGGTAAATCATTCCAGAGCTTAGGGGCTAAGTAGGAAAAGGATCTACCACCTTTAGACACTTTTGATATTCTAGGGATAATTAAGTGAACAGAATTTTGTGAGCGCAGTTTACGTGATGGATTGTATTCTGACAGTAGTTCTTTAATATACGAGGGTGCTAGGCCATTTAAGGCTTTGTAGGTGATTAGTAATATTTTAAATTGTATGCGATATTTAACTGGTAGCCAGTGTAAAGATGCCAGAATTGGACTGATGTGGTCATACTTTTTAGATCGAGTAAGCACTCTTGCGGCGGCATTTAGAACCAGCTGTAGCTTGTTTACCTGATTTGCATGGCATCCCCCGAGTAACGAGTTACAATAGTCTATTCTAGAGGTCATAAAAGCATGGATAAGCTTTTCTGCGTCTGATGCAGACAGAATATGGCGTATTTTTGAGATATTTCTAAGATGGAAGAATGCTGTGCGGCAGATGTTGGCGATATGACTATCGAAAGATAGATTGCTGTCGAACATTACGCCTAAATTCTTAACCGTGGAAGATGGCACCACCGTGCAGCCATCTATGGGCAACTTGTAATCTGACATATTATGTTTGTAGCGATTCGGTTCAATAATAAGTATCTCTGTCTTATTGGAGTTTAGCATAAGAAAGTTTTGTGCCATCCAGTCCCTAATATCACTAATGTAGTCTGTTAGCTTAGAAAACTGGTGGGTTTCGCTAGGATGCGACGAGATGTAAAGCTGGGTATCATCCGCATAGCAGTGAAAACTTATGTTATGTTTCCTGATAATGTCTCCTAGAGGTAACATATATAACGAGAATTGGATAGGGCCTAGAACTGATCCCTGAGGTATGCCGTATTTAACGGGGGAGTGATATGACTCTTCCTCATTTACATAAACAAAGTGATATCGATTGGTTAGATACGATCTGAACCAGGCTAACGCCTGACCACTGATGCCAACATAGTTTTCTAGTCTATTGAGTAAGATTGTGTGATCTATTGTGTCAAAGGCTGCACTAAGGTCTTGTAATATAAGGATTGAGATTTCACCACGATCGGATGTTAATAGGAGGTCATTTGTAACTCTAAGCAGCGTTGTCTCTGTGCTATGGTGGGGCCTGAATCCTGATTGGAACTTTTCATATGTATTATTATTTTCTACGAATGTGCGTAGCTGGCTTGCCACTACTTTTTCTAATATTTTAGAAAGAAAAGGTAGATTTGAGATTGGTCTAAAGTTATTAAGATCTCCCTGGTCAAGGTTTTGCTTTTTAATGAGCGGTCTAATAACTGCTAGTTTGAAAGCTGTTGGAACGTATCCTAATTCTAGAGATGAGTTAAAGATATTAAGTACCGTGTCTGATACTACATGAAAATACTACATAAATAATGATATGCAAAAGGTACATACTCCAAAGTAAACAATCTCTTTTCTAAGACTACAACAAACAAACAGATTGTAGGCAACAGTTTACTTCCTGGGATTGGTGATGTAGACAAGACCGACATTATCATAATTCCTCCCGCTTCGGACTCAGCCTGTAAGTTAACTCCTGGCAGCATTGCATTGTGAGCGAATATTTTAAACATGGTAAGGAACAACACATTTCTAGCTGACGTCAGAGGTATTCAGGCCAATCACAATGTACAGGTTAGCTGGCCAATCGGGGAGACAGCGTTTTCCAAATCAGTGAGTTTTGTACAAAATCTGTGCATTTCAGGAAGAGAGTGAAATCTGGAGCTATAAAAATGAACGGTGTATGGAAAATTATGTGTTTTTTAACCATAAATCATGCGAACACATTGTATTATACCAAATACACAAAATAACATTGTTTTTAGCAATGAAATAGGTGCCCTTTTATCTTGGGGCGTACATCCTGACTGTAACATCGCAGTCACAACCTGTTTTCCTGTTGTCTTTTACATACACAAGGTTTAAATAAGCAGGAGGAAACAATATTAACGATTATTAAATGTTATGTCATTACCACATAAAGAACTCTTATTATTCATATCTTTACCTATGAATCTTTACCTATTCATAGGTAAATACAGTTTTACATTCTATGGCACCTTTAAGTTAAAGTAACAAAAGATATAAGTTAAACCATTTTAACTTGTTTTTATAAGTTAAATAAGTCAACTTATCTCAAGTCAAAACATAAAAAGTATTGAATTGACTTGCATAATTAAGTTGTTTAAACTTCATGTTGCATTTTTTTTTTAAGTATACATTTGTACTGTAAAAAGTTACATTTCAACAAATTACTTCAGTTGGTAACCCCTAAAAAATATTAATTATTTCAACTTAATTTTTTCATTTAAAGTGTTTATCACCAAAACATAAGTTAAAACAACTTCATTTTTTAGGTCTTTCCAATTGAAGTAATTTTCTTAAGTTGTATCCACTTTTACTTTTTATAGTGTGATTCACTGTAATGAGTTTCAATGCTGAGTTTGAGCTAAAAGGTACAGAATTTAGCTGTAAAACAGAGAGAACAATAAACGGGTGATTCTCACGAAAACTTGGTTTTAAAAATGTCAAGCATGAAAATGTAAAAATTGCTTAAATGTACTTTTTTTCCCACCAGACATTGAAAAACATAGTCTGGAGTAAAAGGGAACATTAATTTAAAAACTTTTACTTATCATTTAACACTTTTTGTAACATAATTTAAAAAATTAGTCCTAAAAAATCTCATTACCGCAACAGTCAGAAAACATCAACACTGACATATTTTCAAAATGACATGACAAACCTAAAGGAACATAATTTGGAGATTCTGCACATGCATTTAAAATCAAAGTATTATGCTTCTATTAATTAAATTAACATTTAATAAGCATCTGTTGCGGTAATGAGAATCAAAATGTCGTGTAAGCATTCTGACAAGACAATATTTCAAATTAACTGTAAAAAATGATCTTACCTGGTAGCCTTCTTGAAGTAACTGGTCCATGTGCTTGGTCACTCAACATCAAACTTTATTAAAATTCTGTATGTGTGCTTAAACTGTTCTCAAAAAGTGTTGCGGAGGATGAGAACATTAGGCATGGACACATCATTTTCCTAATTTTTCTTTATTATTATACATGAATATTCAGTAAATATTTTTTCTGTCATCTAAAGTAGTCTAGCAAAACATCCATTTATTTTTTTTTCTTAATATTTTTGTGTTAATTTGATTAAATTACAACATAACGCATGTTCAAACACAGACGGACACATTGCGGTGATGAGAATTTCATCAGAAAATGAGATAAAATGTACAATTATAAATTCTTATGTTGAAATCACACATTGTGCAAGGTAGAACGCAGTATTGTGTTAATTCTGATGCTTTTTAATGTTACTATATTACACATTTTAAAGCTAAAATCATTAGTGCCGTGGTGTTTCAATGGTTTCGTGAGAATCACCCAAACACCAATTGATTGATGAAAGTTCACAAATTCAGCCTAAATAAATAAATAAGCAATACAAAAAATGAGATCACTGAAAGTTCACAAATTCAGCCTAAATAAATAAATAAGCAATACAAAAAATGAGATCAGAGATCGGTAGAAGTGTGTCTCCAGTTTGTCTCCGTATTTTATATCAAGAAATATGGGATAAATCACTATACCTGATACGACAAACCATAAACTATTTTGTATCTGGAGTAAGTATGCGATTTCTGAAGGAATGTAGACTGCACACAGCCTATGGGAGCTGCCGTGCTTCTCTCAGAATCTGTGTGGTTGAATAAGAGTTGAGGCTGCTTGTGCCCTCAGGCACCACAGCAATCCAGCTAACAGGCTCAGTGTGGATATTGCTTACACTCATTTCCCAAAAACGATTTGTTTTCCTCCGTTCAACCTGAGCTGCTCTGAAGATGTAATACCATAAGGCATGCAATCAATAGCCCTGAAAAGCTACTCTCATTTATTATTTTGATGAAGAATAAACCCAAATAACCAAAGCATTCTGGATAAGTGCAAAGTGGAAAACATTGTGTGACCAACAATGATGACGTGATTCAATGAGCAGCAGTCGCATGCACAATCTTAGGTAAAACAAATGCATTGCTAGAAGAATTAAGCATCTCTGTGTTGCACACCGTCTGCCTTCATCAGTTTAAAAGCGCACTATGTAAAGCTGTCCAGCAGATGGCAATGTTCAGGAGACATTCCTCAGCACTAATCCTTATCAATAAATTACACCACCCACAGTTAGGACAGATTATGTCGCCCACCACAAAACAAACACTCCCCATAGCATTTCATCACGAATACTAACGTGCATTGATTTACACGTACACTCCCACCACAGGACTCATTCATCTTTGAGCTGCGATTCGCCTTTGACGCTATTCAAGGCCTGGTGTGCTGCAGTTAACTGTTCTCTCACATACTCCAATTGATCCTAGTGACAGCAGAGCAAGATAAGCCTAAAATGTTTAACACCTTAGCCAAATCCACTTTGAAAAGTCAAGACTCTTATACACGATGACTCATCTTGCACTGCACAGAGTTTCGTCCAAACTTTTCCAAATTGAAAATGCCCACCCACCCCAAAACCCTCCTGCAACCGACTGGTGGCAAATCATGGTTGGTGTATGTATGTGACATAACTAAACTTAAAATAATGTACAAAAAAGTTGTAACAGGTAAAGTCAACGCATAAAAAACTATGCATATAAAATTATTTAACCAGGTCTTCAAATATGCACATTAACATAATTTCTCCACTTATACCTGCAAATTCACAAGAGCCTGTTTCTCTTCTTCATTTTCTTCCTCCACCTCCAGCCCTTCTCTCTTAAATCTAATGGAATAAATTGGATAGATTTTCTCTCTCCAGCTCAGCTGTGATAATAGCTTATTGGCTGTAGATGAGAATCAGTCACTTTACAGTAAATGAGTGCCGCGCAGACGCTCTTAACACATGTGGAAGGAAATCAATGAGATGTGTTAAAAGTCTCAGGTGTCTTATTTCATCTCCCTGCAGGGAAGAATTTAGAATTAGGTGACTTGGGGAAAAATGCTTAAATCCATTAGAGGACGTAAAGGTGGCGTGATAACGCCTACGTGTAACATTTAGCAACTGTTAAAAGAAGCTTTATCTCTGAAATTATTATTAAGCTAAATTACGCTAGGTACAGCATGAATTTGATGTGAAGCCCAAATTAAAATGTGAAAAACATTTCTCTAAAAAGATTTTATATTACTCAATTTAACATCAGAACATCCTAAAAAAGTGGGAAAAATTAAATACAAAGGGGTGGTATCCCGGACAGGGATTAGACTAGTCCTAGACTAAAATAAATGCAAGAGCTGTCCAAACTAAAAACTATTTGCACTGACATATCTTAAAATACATCAGTGCCCTTTGTTTTGCCTCAAAATGCACACAAAGTAATGATTAAAGTAAGGCATGTTTGTTTAAACTAGTTATATTTCCCAATTAAACTAAGGCCTAGTCCTGGTTTAAGCTAATCCCTGTCTGGGGAACCGTCCCTATATTGTATTTGAAATTTAACTTGGTACACACTTTATTTCAATACTCCACTTTTGACAATTTACTAACTATAAGTAACTTTTCAACTTCTTGTCAACTACCAGTCATAACAGTATTAGTAGACTGTCTGCTTGCTGTTTAATGCCACTTTTCCCACTGGACAGTACGGACCAATGCGGTACAGCTCATTCAACCTGATTTCACGAATTTCCGAGTTATAGTCACGGAATATTTTGTTCATTTATTCGTCATATTGTCACAGATCTCCGTACCACAGAGTTTTTTTCTGTGTCAGTTTCACGTATTGGTTACTCAATTGCTTTTCCTATTTTGTTACATAAAATGACATCCTGACCCAAACCCAAATCTAAACCCAATGTCAGGCGACAATTGTTTAAAAATACCCCAAAAAAATATTATAAACCAATAGTTAAAGTGACATCCTAACCCAAACCCCAAATCTAACTCCAAACCCACATGACAATAGCCTCTTTCACACAGTAATTCTGTTAAATTACCATAAATTTACCAGAATGAATTTACCAGTAAATACAAAAGTGTGCTGTTCACACATGCAGTGACGTTCCGTCTTTTTACCAGTAAGACATCAGTCACACATCAGTATCAAAAAAGTGGTAAATTCGGAGAGAAAGCGGAAGTTACCTGTGGCGCGCGGCCGTCGAACTCCGTGTCGTATTTGTAAACAACGGCGGGTTATGACTTAATATCCATGGTCCGTATTTTGTTGTTTTCACATCTGTGGCAAATGGTCGCGAAGTTGCTCGTGACCAAACAAATTGCGTGAGGCTGCGTCAACCTGCGTTTGCACATTAGGCTTCACAGATGGTGTGCTAAGGACGTCGGCAATATGGCAAATAGACGGTAAGCTGTTTTAAACAACTTTGGTGAAGAAATGTGGATGTTAACTTCAGGTATGCTCGACTTTTAAGCAGCATGTGTGTGGAAACGTCCGTAAACAGTTTGGGGGTAAACGCGTCACCTGTATAAAAAAACGTTCTAATTGGCCCGATCTGTCAGCGTGGTCCGACGTCGTCCGTTCTAAATGCCGGTAATCCTATATTTTTCGTTCACACATAGCACTAACGGGTAAATTACTGGTAATCTTACAACCTGTTTTACTGGTAAATTGGGAGCACTGATTTACCGGAAAGGTTCTGTTCACACATGACATGTTAACTGCAATTTACCAGTTAATTACCAGTAAAGACTGTATGTGTGAAAGGGACTAATGGCACTTTGTGTCGCAATGTACATGCATCAAACGTATGTACTCATGCGACTCAAATAAAATATGCTTCGCAAAGCTATGCTCTTACATTTGCATAAACGTTAAAAAAAAACAGACTCTGGGCTAAAACTCTACTAATACACATTTGCAAATTATTGAGAATTAGTTGATATGTCATTGCAAAGTTACTTTTAGTTGGTGAAATCTTTAAAGTGGACTGTCATACTGATCCAAGGCCATTCAGAACATCTGCAATCTGCAGCTACAGGTTTTTGGACAATTAAGAAGCATTTCCAGGTAGCCCAGCAACAAATCAAAAAGGCAGCATGAAATAACTAATGCTCCCAAGATGAAAAGGACTCCTATTAATCTTTTCCATTTATGCGTACCTGAATAGGAGCATAAATTGTTTCCTTTTTCTGAGGAAATATGTGAAGTTGCTTTAGTGCTGCTCTAATCACAGGCTTTACTGTTCACTGATTTATATGAAAAAGAAAAAAACTATGTAGATTTTCTTCAGTGGCAGATTGGAAGAAAAGAACAATGAAATAACATTATGGTCTAAAAATGAAAACAAAACAAAAAACAGTTCTATCACACAGGAGAGGATGCATTATGATTATTTCAATGCATAGTGCTTTTTTTATTACCTGCAAAACTGTTGATGATAATTGTTTATAATAAAATCCTAACATTTCAATAACCTGAGCTGTGAAACAATTATGGTTTCATCAAGAACAGATGCTTTCTGAGTTAATGGTTTAAAAACTTGAGAAAACTGATCAGAAACAATAGTATGTTGTGTTCAAACGTTTTTTTCTAGAGTTAAGGAAAAACAAGCAGGATTGATCCCTTTTAAAAATAACTGTGTGGGGCGTTTTACTCTAGAGGGCTCAAACACCTATGAAGAGACAACACCTACGCTCTTAAAAATAAAGGTGCTTCACGGTTCCATTGAAGAACATTTTCTGTCTAAATGGTTATTTAAGGCAGTGTTTGCCAACCTTTTCTCTGTCACGGCACAGTTTGATAAGTAAAAAACTCATACAGCACACCACTAATAAGCATTAAATGTTATGATCCTGCCAATCTGTCATAGTTATTCATAGTTGTTCATGGTCATGTGGCAGGACCGTGGCAGTACCCATGTTTTGTGTGGCAGCACATGGCCTTTTGTCTGGGTAGTGTGCTGCTGTGTCTTGTCTCTGTCCCCGCCCCCTTGTTAATTATTCATTATTGGTTAACTCCCCTCACCTGACCCTCCCTCGTTATCTCGTTTAGTTTTCCTATTTAAGGCCCCAGTGTGTTCTGTCCTGTGCTGAATCGTTTTGTATGTTTGGTTTGTCTTCACGTCCATTGTATTTGAAAGGTTTCATAACCTAGTCTAGTCCAGTAAGTCTAGTTCAGTGTATTGTGTTGTTAGCTATCTGGTAATTGTTTCCTGTTTATGTCTTGTCTTTTGCCCCCATGTGGGCAGTTTTTGTTATTAATAAACCCTGTTTAAGTTCACCTGTTACCTTGCATTTGGGTCCCGTTCCTTGAGAGTCATGACATTAAAGGGACACTCCACTTTTTTTCAAAAAATATGCTCATTTTACAGCGCCCCTAGAGTTGATTTTAACCATTTTGGAATCTATTCAGCTGATCTCCAGGTCTGGCGGTAGCTACCACTTTTAGCATAGTTTAGCATAATCCATTGAATCTAATTAGACCATTAGCTTCCTAGCCATATCTGCCTAGAAAATCGCAACTTTTATTTTCTGTTGGTCTTAATACACGATGTAACTAAAGAGTCAAGTTGTAAATAGGAGAACCTTTAAAAAAAGGCATTGCTGTAAATAACCTTTCAAGACCATTTATTTTTAAGAGTGTACCCCTGTGGGGATGTCAGCTCTGGATAATCATACAAAACTATCAAATTTTACATGATCCCCCTATAGCTTTAATACACTCAAACAAATGCGTTAGTTATTGAGTTATGTTTAACCCAGTGATGGGTCAAAAAGGGATGAACCCAATCCCTTGGGTTGTAATTTAACCTCAGTTGGTGTGTTGTTGGCTGGTTTCGTCCCTTTTGGCCCAACACTCGGCAATATTTAGAGCGAATACACATTTTGCTAATTGTAAACCTTATAATTTATACTGTCTTGCATATTTTCTAAAACAGTGGTTCTCAACGTTATTCCTGGAGGCCCACTGCTCTGCACATTTTGTATGTCTCCCTTATTTACGATGCCTGATTCAAATCATCAGCTCATTAGCAGAGATCTCCATGAACTGAACTGAGTCTCTCAGATAAGAGAGAGATACAAAATGTGCAGAGCAGTCAGGGCCTCCAGGAACGGAGTTGAGAACCACTGTTCTAAAACAAACATACTTTTTCTGTAAATTGTGCATTGTGGAAAGTGCTATATATGTAAATGTGAACTAAATTGAATTCTCTATGTAAGGGACAAGACAGTTAAAGCTCAAACTCGAATAGCATTTATGCTGTTTTGAGGATCACTGTGACTTTACATAATGAAAATTAAGTTGGAATATGTGCTAATTCGAATGAGATATGAGAGCTACAGAGGACGGTCAAGGTTTTGCCAAATACCTTAAAATTATTTTATGGCTTTGGGAGACATGGAATGTACAGGAGTTGTAAGTGTAAACCTTTCACTTAAGCCGCAATCCCACCATTCGACTGAAGATTCTGCCCAAAGCTTTTGATGCCATTACAGATACACAGTGCAAAATGAGAGCCGCTCAAATTTTACGAAGAGAATGATAAACTTACATCTGAGGATTGAAGAGGCTTGTGAATTTAAAAAGCTCCTCATCAAGGTGACTGATGGCCAGTCAAGGATAAAATCAGTCTTTTACGATGAAACGGCTTTCATAAGAGCTGCTCTTAGATGCAGTTGTCACTCACCATAAGCGGCTGTTTCAGTGACATACCACAAATGTGGAACAAAGCCTGCGGGCCATTTTGAAACATAACTACCTTCGATTCAAAGCGATACAGAGAGGGTACATCAGGCACCAACAACCTTTCTTTGTCTCTTTCACACACGCACGCACAAAGCTCCTCTCATCAATCTCTATTCATGAGGTCAATATTACAGCTGTTGTTGCTGCAGAATGCTGCTTTGTGCGTCTTAATATGCAGCTGGTCCATCAGCATTAAAGGCCCCAGAAAAGAGAGGTGGGGAGACCATGTGTGGCAAATGAGAATGAATTGGATTTACAGCTGAAGGCGTGCAGAAGGTACAGAGATCATACGTTACAATTCAGTTAAAATTCCTTAAAAATACCATTAAACAACGGATATAAATAATTGTAATGTTTTAAATAATTCTTTACAATTTTGCAAATATATATTTTACTATTCAAACATGGATAACTTTAAATCTGACTTTTTCCATGTTTAAGTGCTATATTTGGGTCTGCAGTGCTTCTATTAACCTAGAAAATGTGAAAAAGATCAACCCAGTACTTAGTTTTAGTAAACCATTCTATGCAAGCATGTAAAAAAATAGGTAAATGAAATTTGGCTCCCCTTGTGATGTCAGAAGAGGATAATAACGCTCCTTAATTTCCACTATCCAACCACGGCACTGCCATTTAGTGCAGAGATCAGCTCATTTGCATTTAAATGCACACACCCAAAAACGGCACATTTTTGCTCACACCTATAAAGTGGCAATTTTAACTTGCTATAATAAAATTATCTATATGGTGTTTTGAGCTAGAACTTCACATACATACTCTGGGGACACCAAAGATTTATTTGACATCTTAATAAAAGTGAAATGTCCCCTTTAATCATATATAAGCATTTTAATTTGACTTTATTTGCTAATTTTGAACAATTGCAGACCTTCTGCGAGGAAAACCAATTTACTTTATGTTTAAAGATAAGACGTTTAGATGTCACACACTATTTGGTTTAATCATTTGTAAATATAATGCCATATACACTCACATAAAGGATTATTAGGAACACCATACTAATACTGTATTTGACACCCTTTTAGAACTGCTTAATTCTACGTGGCATTGATTCAACAAGGTGCTGAAAGCTTTCTTTAGAAATGTTGGCCCATATTAATAGGATAGCATCTTGCAGTTGATGAAGATTTGTGGGATGCGCATCCAGAGCACAAAGCTCCCGTTCCACCCCATCCCAAAGATGCTCTATTGGGTTGAGATCTGGTGACTGTGGAGGCCATTTTAGTACAGTGAACTCATTATCATGTTCAAGAAACTAATTTGAAATGATTCGAGCTTTGTGACATTATCCTGCTGGAAGTAACCACCAGAGGATGGGTACATGGTGGTCATAGAGGGATGGACATGGTCAGAAACAATGCTCAGGTAGGCTGTGGCATTTAAACAATGCCCATTGGCACTAAGAGGCCTCAAGTGTGCCCAGAAAACATCCCCCACACCCCCACCACCGGCCTGCACAGTGGTCACAAGGCATGATGGATCCGGGTTCTCGTTCTGTTCCGTCAAATGCTGACTCTACCATCTGACTGTCTCAACAGAAATCAAGACTCATCAAACTAGGCAACATTTTTCCAGTCTTTAACTGTCTAATTTTGGTGAGCTCGTGCAAATTGTAGCCTCTTTTTCCTATTTGTAGTTGAGATGAGTGGTACCTGGTGGGGTCTTCTGCTGTTGTAGCCCATCCGCTTCAAGGTTGTGTGGCTTCACAAATGCTTTGCAGCATACCTCGGTTGTAACGAGTGCTTTTTTCAGCCAAAGTTGCTCTTCTATCAGCTTGAATCAGTCGGCCCATTCTCCTCTGACCTCTAGCATCAACAAGGCATTTTCATCCACAGGACTGCCGCATACTGATTTTTTTTTTTTTTTTCACACCATTCTTTGTAAACCCTAGTAATGGTTGTGCGTGGAAATCCCACTAACTGAGCAGATTGTGAAATACTCAGACCGGCCCATCTTCCATGCCATGCTCAAAATGGCTTAAATCACCTTTCTTTCTATTCTGACATTCAATTTGGAGTTCAGATTGTCTTGACCATGACCACACCCCTAAATGCATTGAAGCAACTGTCATGTGATTGGTTGATTAGATAATAGCATTAATGAGACATTGAACAGGTGTTCCTAATAATGTGTAATATTAAACTTTACCTGTCAAAATGATTACCAGCATCTGTGTTAATAGTCTTGAGCGGTTGTTATCTCCAAATAACATACCTTGGAATGTCGCTCTGGCCAATCAGAATCAAGCATTTTAGCATGCCGTGTAATGAAAGTGTATGTACTGGCAACAAGGCAGCCATTCGTTCAAACCGGCCTCTGCTTAATCAGCTGTGTAATACAGGTTTAAAATTACACAAACCACATCAGCAGTCCAAATCCTGCCTCGTCGCAGAGTCACCAACCACAAACACATGCACACCGATCGATAAGGCTGCCACACTCAAATATGCGGTTTGAGAAACAACTTCAGTGAGGACAAACTCCAGAGAATGAGCAACATTGTGATGTAGAAGCGCCATTCAAAGCATGATGGGAAGGTCACAGAGACCTGTTTGTTTGCCCCACAAAGAAAAACGGGATTCCCTTGAGTGTCGTCAATGTAAATATGAAGAGGTAGACACAGATGGGCAAGAAATGTGATCCATCATTCTATGACAGCGCTGAGAGCAGATGTCATATCCCACAGCAGTCCTGCCGTATCCTGCCTCGTTTTTTCCCTCTGTGTAACTCTCATGTTTTCCTCCATGGACGTCCTTTCGTTTTTACAATATTATTGCTATCGCTATCTGACACGCAGCCGGCTGCTGAGCGGAGCTGATAAGGATGTTCGCGGACAGCGTCTGAAATTGAATTCTGCCCAAATGTGGCATTGATGAAGTGGTTTTCATACCTCGCGCAATTGTCTCTATCACACGTCCTGTCCACGCTTATTAAAGATGCCTTGTTTATGCCGCCAAAGCCCCGTCATCTCACATTTAAATAACACAATTGGAAAAGCAAATTCTCTATTGGGACTCTTTATCTACAGTATGCGATGAGGGAAGCATTGAAGCCTGTCATAATGAGACTATGTCTCTTTGCTTAATGCCTTTTAAAGAGCATACAGGCCTCCTTCTTATTTTCTCTTTCTCTCTCTCTCTTACACACTCACACCCTTAGGCCAGCTTTAATAATAGGATAAAGTTCAGCAAATTGATCCAGTCACTCTGGCTTTGGGGATAAGTCAATAGCACAAGTGCCTCAGCATAGAGAGAGAGAGAGAGAGAGAGAGAGAGAGAGAGAAAGAGAGAGAGAGAGAGAGAGAGAGAGAGAGGAATGGTAAATAACAACTAGGTGTTGAACTCTTTAAAGATGACTTGAGTTTGTCAGAAAGAGAGAGAGCATAGGGAGAATCAATTGAGAGTCACGCTCTTGTTTTCTCGCTTGAAGATGTTAAACAGTCTAAAAATGGTGCTCCCTTAAAATGTTTTAGATAAGAAGAGCCTTTGCTCATCTGTGAATATAAAGATAAAATAAAGGAATAGTTCATGCAACAATAAAACTGTCATTGTTTATTCACCCTTGTGTCATTTCAAACCTCATACAACTTTCTTACATGGAACACAAAGGAACAGAAGGCTTGCATGTGTATATTCAAACACACTTTAAAGTACCACTTTTGGGGAAAATATTGTTGTTTATATGTCTGTGATATTTTATGTTTTAAAGCAACACTATGTAGTTTTTTTACCTTTAAATAATGTCTCTAAAATTATTTCAGTGAACTTTTAACTTTACAAATTGTACTGTTGCTGCAACCTGAGCAGCCTCCTAGCTGCTACAAGCACACTCTGAAAGTGGCGGTGAAGGGTAGGAAACACAGCCCCGCCCCTCCCCCTGCCTGGCAGAGGTCATTTGACACCAATGAGGACATATTTATGAATAAAGACATTGATTTTGATTAATAAAACACTTAAAACCCTACTTACAGTCCCTTTAGAATGTTATCTAATGAACAAATCTAGGACTGTCACTAACAATTATTTTTAAAATAATCAACTACTGGTTTGATCAACCCAAAACAAATAAAATCTATATTTTGACCGTCAAACAGTGTTCAAGATCATGCTGTGGTCAGCAGGGTAAGCAAACACTGGTTTACACAAGATGCGAGTTCAACGATTTGCGCGTGTAGATTACATACAAAGTCAATGCAAAGACGCGATCAGACGCGTCCTCGCGTGGGGCAATGCGAATGACGCCATATGGGCGCACCCGGTGCGTTTGCCGTGAAAACTCGCGCTATTCGCCTCAAACGTGTCTTCGCCAAAGTTGAAAATATTCAACTTGAGCAAAAAATTCGCATGACACAAAGTTAAATCCCGTAAGTAATCTAGAGCGAGCAACACGATACGATTGCATGCTTCGCGTTTGGTGTAAACCCACATTTGAATATTATACATATAAATTATCACCTGAACTAATCTTAAAACTACATGGTAATATTTTGCAGCTATTCCATCTATTTAGTTATAATGACATTCAAAACAAATGACCGAAAGGGTTACCTGTCATTCTAGCCTTTAAATTTGGTTTTCAAATGTTTTTAATGGAAGCGTGGCACTTTTCAAAAAAGCCAGCAGCTGGCGTGTTTTGTTCGTTTCTCAGTGCAGAGCGCCGAGAGTTGAAAATTTTTCAACTTGGGGTGAAACGCTTAGCTTGTTAATGTCACTTCTCACTTGGTCGTCCAATCAAAGTGGAGGAGGGGCGGGACAAATATTACAACAACCAACCGGCGCATCGTTCAACGACTAATAAACAAAGCAGAAGAATCATAGCAACCAAACCTCTTAGCTAAAAAAACCCGCTGGTAAGCACCTACAGTCGAGTCAGAGTTTAAACGCCTTGGTTTGCACACCCCCTAATGCAAACTCTAGCCTACTAATTGAGCTACAGGAAATGTAGTATACTGACTGAAAGATTTTTATTTAATTGTTTTTATTTTTAAATTATTTTTTAGTAACTTTATAGGAGCTAAAGTTTAATAAAAACATGTACTGTACGCTACAACAACTTTGAAGATGATGACATCAGATAAAAACCCTTTCAGTATGCAGGTGAGGGCGAAAACCCAGACAGACCCTTGTGTCTGGCTTTAGTCATACAGTATCTGACTATCCTCTGTGCTGCATTTAACAAAAACAAGGCTCCTAAACACATCCCCAACCTCTCCCTCTCTGTTACAGTCATGCTCCCCTGTGTCCTGAGTTTTGTTTTTCTGCTTTCTCTACACTTTTAAAAGAGATAAGGGCCAAACGCTTTAACACTAGTGTTTAGATAAGGGGTCTGAGCTCATACCTGCCTCAACTTTACTAACAACTCAGGTGAGGATATCTGTGGGTTTATAGGATAAACTACACGAAAGTGTAAATGAGATCTAGAGGAGATTAGGAATGTTTGTGAATAAAGGCTTAAATGTTAGCTTGTTGCTCATACAAAGCTCCTGCATGCTATCAATAGACTTAGCATACCAAAGACATCATATGGATATACTTTTGTTGCAGGTTTTAGCTTGGGGGCCACTGTTTTTTATTTTTTAAGCAGTATGAAGTTACAAAATAGTGTTCGGGAGCTTGGAGATTGAACATTAAAGATGTCAGAACAAAAGCAAAACGAAAAGCTCATAGTGCATGAAGTTGTGGATAAATTGTCAACAAACTAAAAGACTGTTCCTAAATGAACTAAAAGTGCTTCAAAAGTACACAAGTTGCATTAAACCTTTACAAACCGGCGTCTGTGCAATCTACCATGTTAAACCAGAGGTCCTAATGGACAGTCCTAATGGCCCATCCTCAGACCTATAAATCCTTAAACATACCTGTGCTACCACTTCACAGTCACATGATGCTACATTTGGTCTGCTCCATTCAGGTAATTTCCCTCTCAAGAGCTTTTTACCCCACAACAAATAATGGAAAACGACGTGCAAATTTAGAAAAAGCACTCAGACTAAACAACAGGCTGATGGCCTTAACTTTTTTATTCATTAGTATTTTCTCTTGGCTTTTAACACAAAGAATAATGTTAGGCCTTCAATTTAAATAGCAGGATAAGTCATTTGACTTCCAGAAAATCATTTTCACTTTTAAAATGTTTATAAAACATGCACTTTTAAATTATGCCTGGTAATTTAAATGAAATCATCCAGTGAACAAAATTACAAAAGCAATCATTATTGCTTTTTCTTTGTAGACTTTTGGTAAACATAAACATTTTATTTAATTGTTTACGGACTTTATTGTGGACACAATAAATAAAGCCATTAAACATAACTGATAAAAAAGGCCTAGTATGTAACTCTGAGAAGATATGTTATTAAAAAGATTTTTATGATAATATCACTGGCCATAATCTGTAGTTTACATGAGGAGTTCTGATGCAAAACCCTCTAAGTGCGTCTGACATGTTTTCTTGTAAATGAGCATTTTTTTTTCTCAGATTTGTATGTTTATGTTCAGTAATTTCTCTTCAATGACAATAAAAAGGTTGTTTTGACTGGTATTTAACAAATTTGTCTGCCCTTCGCTGCAAAACCCTCTCAGTGCATGCAAGCTTGTTTTAAAACTCCACTTCTAAAAATCAATTTCTTTGGACAAAACATAGTAAATAGTTGCAAAATCACTAAAGATTCAACTAGAAACATTGCAAATGAATACATAATTCAGAATGTAAACATGAAGAAACTGAACCAAATCAAATGTGATCCATGGTCGTTTCATGTGCCGGCCTATCGTTCATCCAATTCATCTTCAGTGCACAGACTACTAAAAAAATCAATGTGGCATTTAGCAGATTCTACCAAAGCGGTATTTCTAAAATGGCCTGAGGCTTGTTTTTAGTGTTTTTGAAGCAAAGGTACAGTACATGGCAATAGCATTCGGTCAATATCATTATCTTATTTTTGTGGGAGGTGGCGTTTAGTGGCTTTTGTTTAACACATCATTGTACATCAGGTTTGGAACAGCATAAGGATGTATAAAAAACAACTTTAATTTTAGGGGAAAGTATTTGTATAAATGTCTGAAAAATAAGATTTTTATATTTTATGATATGATTTTCACATCCTCGTTTCCTAACGGGCCTGTGAAAATTAAATGTTCTTGTATCATTTTCTTTTTTCTTTATCACATTGTGCACATTGACCCAGCAGTCTTTGTCAACATTGTTTACATGTCTTGAAAAGAAACTGCTGTCAAAGCTCCTGAAACTTATTGAGGTAGCAAAATAGCAAGAACAACATCAGAGACAACCTTAGTACAACTCATCACTCGGTTAGATAACTCTGAAATGCACAGCTGTATATAAATGTCAGCTTTTAACAATAGCATTTTATGACCAACTGTGAAGCTTTGTGCTGAGTTACAAGAAGAACTCTATCACACACATTTCTACTCACTACACCAGAGAAAACTTTTGCTATTCACCAGCTGATGTATATTTGAAAAGAATCATACTCATTTTAAATGCTTTAAACTATCCTAACTGTGTGAGAGATGAGTATCTTTCAAAAACACCTGTTATTTATTTATTTATATATTTGTGTCTGTTGTTTCTGTGTGTGTGTGTGTGTGTGTGTGTGTGTGTGTGTGTACCTGGTAATTATCACCTTGTGGGGACCAATTGTCCCCATAAAGATAGGAATACCAGTGTTTTTGTGACCTTGTGGGGTCATTTTGATGTCCCCATGAGGAGACATGCTTATAAATCAAACAGAATGATGTTTATTGAAAATGTGAAGTAGCTGAAAGTTTTTGGTGATGGTTGGGGTTAGGGAATGGGGTAGGTAAGGGGAATAGAATATACAGTTTGTACAGTATAAAATGCATTACGTCTATGGAATGTCCCCACAAAACATGGAAACCAGAATGTGTGTGTGTGTGTGTGTGTGTGTGTGTGTGTGTGTGTGTGTGTGTGTGTGTGTGTGTGTGTGTGTGTGTGTGTGTGTGTGTACAAAAAAGTGTTTTTAGTCTATATAGCTAAATTTGCTCTTGAATTTTTTGTAACGCACCCATTTCAATTATATTAAAGGAATAGTCTACTCATTTTCAATATTAAAATATGTTATTACCTTAACTAAGAATTGTTGATACATCCCTCTATCATCTGTGTGCGTGCACGTAAGCGCTGGAGCGCGCTGCGACACTTCGATAGCATTTAGCTTAGCCCCATTCATTCAATGGTACCAATCAGAGATACATTTAGAAGTGACCAAACACATCAACGTTTTTCCTATTTAAGACGAGTAGTTATACGAACAAGTTTGGTGGTACAAAATAAAACGTAGCGCTTTTCTAAGCGGATTTAAAAGAGGAACTATATTTTATGGCGTAATAGCACTTTTGGGAGTACTTCGACTCGGCGCAGTAACACCCTCCCTCTCCCATTATGAGAGTGAGAAGGGGAGCGGACTTTTCAAGCGAGTTGAAGTACTCCCAAAAGTGCTATTACGCCATACAACATAATGTAAAGAACAGTCTGTGAAGATATAACCTTGATATCTTTAATACGGATGTGAAGTAAGGTCAAAGTTGTAAAATTAAGGTGAAATCAATGATTGAAATTAGGAATGTGTTAACAATTAATAGATCTTTAATCGATAAGAATTAAATCAATAAAACCTGACGATTGTCGGAAAAGCAAGCACGTGTGCACAAAGCACATACAGCCGGTGAAAAAAATGAAACAAGCGCGCAGAAGTTAAACTAGCCATGATCACAATGATGCTCGATGCCAAACACACACCTGGGCATTTTAACATCATGCGAGACGAGGTTGCTGCCCAATGCAATGAAATGGCATCCGCAGTGGATCTAATAGGGTCCGATACAGAAAATGCAAATACAGTTAGGATACTGAAAGCAAAGACCTTCTTCGGGAAAGCCTGGAAGATTAGCATAGCAAAGCTGCTATACACAGGGAAGGAGACCAGAAGCCATTTTTTATGAACAGATTAAAATGTAATCTTAAATTCTGCCAAGAAACTAAAATGTAAACTGTAACTGACTGTCGTTACACTCTGAATGCCCGCAAAATAACTTATATCATTGATCATCATTATTGACTGTCTGAGTCGCTACACGCTAAGCACTGTTGTGGGTTTTCTAATGGAAAGTTTAAGTCTTCATAATATAAGCATCTTTGCTGAAAGTAAGCCACAGGTCTATGCTGAGGTGACAACGGAAAAAGTGCCCTTTGTGTGCTTCTTAAATATAATTACAACAAACGGTGTATCAATGACTTGGAAACTGAGGTGAACAACTAGAAATATAACACTTGATGATAATGAAACTTTTATTTTGTCATTGACGCATTGACTTTCATCCAACTGTGCGGAGTGCACGTTATGAGGCGGAGTTTACTGTGTCTATTAGTCATTATATTTCATTACGAGATTAAATTGATGATTTTTATCAAAACACCAACTACATTTACTCAATCCCACTAGCATGTTATTTAGACAAAATAAAATCTTTTAATTCGCGTGAGGAGGCTGGCGATTTTACTCACACTTTTATGTCATTGACTATATGCCACTGCTGTAAAGGCTTATTGCACTATTACAGGTAATGATTATTCGATTGATTGATCGTTAATTTAAACGATCATCAAATATGGGAAATTGCATAAATTGACATCCCTAATTGAAATCAAACTTTTGTACTACTATTTATTAACAGTAAAAAAACTCAAAATACCTTAATACAATTCATGTTATGATTGTCCATCCATTATTCTTACTGTCTGTCAGGACGTAGTAATAACTCCTGGTACTGCTGAATGATATAAACTAAGCAATAACTGAAGTAATTGCCCTTTAGACAGGATGCATAAAGCTTTAGTCTCTCTAACTGACCTATTGCTCCGCTTAAATTGTCTTGACAAACATGTCAATTTTCAATAATACCAAAAGGCACTTTGAAAGCCTTTTAAGAGCTAAAACAAAACTTGTGTCTGGGTCTGTCAGTTCAGTAAGCACAAAAATCGTCCAAACACCCGCCGAGCGGTCATTTCTTGAGAGAGCCAAAGCAAATGTGACCTTTATGGTGCACTAACTACCTGAAGCCCAGCCAGCGAGCGGTCAGATTCGATACATTTCAGTGGCCTGCACCCACGTCCTGTTGCCATGAGTGACCTTTTTAAACTAGCACTGTCACCACGCGACAGATTAATCTGAGTAAAACCCAGCGCTCAGGCATACTCCACCCAGCGTGACACAACGCGTGCTGACCTTTGCTTTGGACCTCTCTCCCTCTCCGATCACTCTTTCCTCACTCTCTTTCTTATCTTCCTTGCTTTCATTTCTGTAGCTCAGTCTATTTGTCTTGTCCTTGTGTTTGTTTACTATGATGAAGAGACACTAGAAAGCGTTACTGTGATTCACTCTTTTGACACTTCGGTCACAGAAAAGGTGAGATAACACTGATGTGCACCACACTGTTTCTGATTGACTCATTTCAATACAATCTAACTGCCCCAGTCGAGTCATTTGGACTTTTTAAACCTCTTTCAGCAATGGAAAATATCATGATGTTACTGTGCGCTGAGGTCGAAGTGCTGCAAACTAAGTGCTCTTCCACCATACAATATAGTTCTACTTAAAAAATCGTCACGTTTTATTTTGTGCCACCATACTTACTTGTGTAACTACTCATATAACAGTCTTTAAATAGGAAAAACATGGAAGTGTTTGGTGGGTTCTAAATTCATTAAAGATCAAAGATTAAGTCCACACATTGAATAAAGATAGGTATGTATTAATTAGTCTAAATTGAGGGAAGAACATAGTAAAATATTGAAAAACGGTGGTGTTTTCCTTTAAATGACATTTCTTTGAATATATGACTTTTAGGATATACTTCTGTCATGTCAATGAATAATAACAGATCTGCTCTGATGTGATGATCACAGACATCAGATTCATCTGCCCAGAGTAGTGGGGCGAAGCACAATGCACAAAAAAAATACTCGACAAATAACTGCAATTTTATCGTTCAAACAGAGTTGGTAATACAGAGGCCAAACCTACGCAGCTTTAATTTCATATAGCCAACAAAATCATCAACTTAAACATCACACAGGAAGTCAATTCTCAAATCAAATCAAGATTACAAGAGAAATATTTTGGTAGTCCACAAAAAAACTGGCTACTTCTGCAGCAAACTTTTGACACTTCTAAATTCTACAGTTGAAAAATTTAAGAGTGAACATCAGCAACAAGTGAACCTCTCTGGCCTCTGAGAATCGTTGAAACAGGGATTCGGTCAACAAAATAAAAGAGAACCACCTCTAAAATAACACTGGTATGAAGCATTTGTCTTTGAAGAGGGGGAGAACGGATCCCATGAGCGATGGAGATGAGTTTGGAGAAGCTGGTTTGAATGTTTCAAAGCACTCAGAGTCACCACTATTTCTCTGTTGCTGCCCTAACAGCTTCCCAGAATTCACATCCAGACACAAACAAACAAATCTTCTATCCCACAGCAACAGTCCATAAAAATCCAATGCGCTGAAGCCCTGGCACTGCTAATGAAGGCCACAGCCAACATAACATCATCACATCTTGGCTATGGAGGTCCTTAGACTCTTTGTTTAATTTCTCACACAATAAATCAATCAATAAATGAATGGCACCTGTTTTCAAATGCAGCTATGCCTGACAGTATGGAAATAGGGGACAAGGATTCAAGAATGCAATTTTGATGAAAGCATATAGGCCTCATGGTCAAAGTAGAGTAAATGTAAGTGAAGGCTCCTCTGTCTTTGACCCGCAGGTTAAACAGCAATCAGGCAGAGATGGCAGTAATGACACATATAGCACCTGTCAGCAATGCTGCTCTTCACATCATAAGCTAACATGCAGCGGCAAGCATGCTGCAGCCTACACACGCTTTATCTATTTTTTACTATTTATGTCCAACAACCAATTCATTTTAAAGTTACAGTATTTGTGTACAAGAGGATAACAATAAGAGTAATTTTGCACATCATTTCTTATCAAGAAAAAAGTGTATTTAGCCAGTTACAGGACAAAAATCATGGGCGATCCCATCGAATGTAGCTGATCGTTATTGTTAACTTAGGCTATTTTATGTAAAAGATTTAAAGGGACTGTAAGTAGGATTTTAAGTGTTATATTAATCAAAATCAATGTCTTTATTCATAAATATGTCCTCGTTGGTGTCAAATGACCTCTGCCAGTGATCTGACTTTTCTTTGTAAGCTTAGAATTTCTCCTCTTTACTTACATTGAACGGGGTAAGTCCGCCGTATTGATAAACTATAATAGCAGAGAGTGACAAAAAGCACTTGCCTACCAACGCGTTTCCACAACGCATTTTCATTCAGAACACGTGAACCAGCTGCAACAGACATGGAGATCAGCGATTACATAACGGCTACCGTAGTTGCAACACGCATTTGGAAAGGGGAGGTGCTAGAGAGCACTATTTGTTTGAATGCAAAATACAATTCCACAACTAGATGGGGGTAAATCCTACTTATTGCCCCTTTAACGTAACACCACAAACAAAACATAATTAAAAAGGTCTAAGGCTCCAGCATTTGTATTTGACGTTTATTTTATTTAGAATATCTTATAGTGAAAGTAATACTTTGATTTGTGTCACAAATTATGAAAAGGAAAATCAGAGTTCATAACTGTAAAATGAAATATGACCCTCAGTTGCATTTATTGAGAAAAATCTAATACCTGGGGCACGTTCAATCTCAACGTTTTAGACAGGTTTTAGAAGCGTTTTCTCTTGTTTGGTGGGTGTGTCAGAAATGTCGGGCCAATCAGCGGCAAGATGTATAAAACCATGCGGTAGTAAAGAGACAGCTCGCTCAATGGGTTCAAGTTGGAATGTTGTCTTTCATTCTGGACGGCAAGTAGCCTGACGTTGTCATACTCAATTCTAGTCAGAATTTGAGTCTGATACCGCTTCATTGAGCTATAATTATGAGGCGTGTCTCAACCGAAAAATGCCTCTGCACTCAATTGGATAGACCTACGACCAATCAGAGCAACGGAGTGTGTGACGTACGTTACGTCTTTTACAGCCTGACCGAACTGCTAGTTACTTCGCTACAATGACACTAACATTGTGATTATACTGAGTTAGCGAATGAACATCAACACCTATTATGTTTACAACATTTCGTTTATCACAACATGAAGTACTTACTAAGTCATAGAGTAAGACTATCTCTTACAATTTGTACATTAGGTGAACTTCATCCACGACGATACCCATTACGTTGGCTTGAAAATATTGGAGCCTAGCATGTCCCTCCACTTATTCTGCAACCACGATTCCGGGCTTCCGAAAAGAAGCTGGCAACGACCGCTAATTATATCCATCTCGTCGTGCACGCTGAGTTGCATCGCCGTGATAACGTTAGCCATTTAAGTTGCGACCAACTTTTGCCGAATAGGAAGGACGGCAAAAACATCAACAAATGCCCTGCTCCCGTTTCTCTGTTCCTCTTTTAAAATCAATGCTCTGTCGATTTCTTTTAGAACAGACTCAATGTCAGAATCCACACATCTGAACTCTACAGCGGCAGCCATTCAACACACGCGCTCTTTGGTGACGTGGTTCATTACGTTACTGTTGATTATCTGTCCATCATCGTATAAAGCCCGCCCTGACAATTTGATTGGTTCGACCAGCATTTGTCTGAGCATAGTAGCTCCTCAACGAAGAAACGCCAGACCGATCTTCCCGTTTTCACATTCTTGTGGGCGGGGCTAAGATCGGCTGGCACCCAGGCTAGACGGCAAGGTCAGTGACTGTAACATTGAGGGTCTTTTACAGTATTAAACATACATTTATAACGATTTCATCAGTCCTCAGAAACATTTAAAAAAAAACACAAAGAATGGCCTCTCAGCTACCATTGTTGCAACTCTTACGTCATCACAACAGGGCGTTCAACGCATCACCGTTTTTGTTTAATAAACGTTGTGCAACGTTTTGTCGGGGCTGAACGCAGCCCAGGTCATCATAAAAGCACTTCACAAAACAATATCCCTCTGGGCTTTTGGTTCAAAGGCGTGCATGTTTGGAGAAATATTGATTGATTCTATATGACTTAAAATTTTTATTCAATTTTAAGTCCAAACACGGTGATATTAGCCGCTGACATTTCCAATAGTCTGTTCATTCATACGTGAAGCCTGAGGGCACCCTCGTGCAGAGACAGACAGTCCAGATGTGACACACGAACGAGAGGTTGGGTCAGTTTCATCATACACCCATATAAGGGCATTAGCCATCTTACTGCTAAAAACATGCACATAAAGAAGTTTTGATGGATAAAACAAAACGACAATAAACTCAGTTGGTATATATGGTGTATTTGTGTTCTTCCAGTCATGTCGGGTATTTTAATAACCAATACAGTATACTTATTATAGAGGGTATGCATTGACGTCACTTTTCACGTGACCACGCTGGAACTCGCCCTGTTGAGTTGCAAACGTTCAACAAAATGGCTGGTTTTCATAGCGGGTGCTGCGAAAATGCCAGTAAAACTATTATCACATTAAATTGAATTTAGTTGGACTTGATAGCAGAGGTGGACAATACTTAGTTACATTAGTTAAATTTTCCAAGCATTTGTACTTTATTAGGTTGTTTGTATTGGGGAAAAACATTACTTCACTACATTTTAAAGCATATAATCATACTGTGTATTCTTTAATATTGCATATAAACATTTATTTAATACCTAATTACATTTAAATTGTGTACTTTTACTTGAGAAAAAATGCGCTAATGTATTTAAATGTTAAACAAAAACATAGCTTTAGCACTGTACAATAAAACTTTATATTATAGTTTCATTTTATGATCCAAAGCAACATCAGCTCACACATGGTTATTTAAAACACTCGACTTTTGTAATAAAGTGAGTTTGTACCAAAAACATGGTTTTAATCCCACTATTTGTTGTGTTTTGATGGTGTGCTAAGCTAAGCTAACGTGCACCTGCGTTTTGTTATAGATATGAAAAATAGGTTTTAGGAATGATTTCAAATGGAAATTGAAATGTTTTGTTTTGGAAGAAATGCATTTAAAACAAAGTCAAAGAAGGTGAGACATTTAATCAAAGAAAAGAGGGATTTAAACACTGTGAATAGATCATTGTCAGGAATTATAATACAGTAATTACAATAGATTATAAAGATGGCCATATAAAAACAAACGGTGCTTTATAGCACCAAAAGTGGTTCTTTGCTCGTAATCATAGAAGAACCGTTTTTAGTGCCATATAGCACCGGTGAAGCACCTGTGTAGAACCATATAGTGCTATGTAGAACCAAATGTGGTGCTATAGTGGTGCTATATGGCCCCTATATGGTTCTACACAGGTGCTTCACCGGTGCTATATGGCACTAAAAACGGTTCTTCTATGGTTACGATTCAAATCAACAGTTTTGGTGCTATATAGCACCGTTTGTTTTTTTAGAGTGTAATTTGTCTGAAGAGGTGTGAATGTTTATTTCCGTTAGAAAGATGTGAGTAAATAAATGTTAGCATTTCTGAGATTTCTCTAAAAATACCTATGACATAAAAAAAACTTGCATTAAATTAAGAGTTTTAAAGATATCATCTTCAGAACACAACAAGGTCACTGTGGCTTTAGCTGCAGTGCATTTCTAGATTCTTTTAGGGACAAATTTAATTAGTTTTTAAAAAAAGATGTATCAAATGTATCTTGTAAAGTTATTAGAAATGTATTTTTAGCCTTTCATAACTAGTGTTTTACATTATCACAAAAAATCAGTCTTTACAATAAACTCTGCTTTGAAATGAAACCAAATTTATGCTTTTAGTGCAAAGGCTTCATGAACTGTATCTAACTTTAGTTTGGGTATGACTTTTTGGGGGTTTTCAAAAGAGGGGGTTGACGTTTAACTGGTATAGTATAGAGATCCTTTTAAATGTTACACAATGCACTTTTAATAAGAGACTGAAAATAAATATGGATGGTCATTATTAAACTTTACCCAAACAACAAAGCTGGTGGTAACCTAAGACATTTGCACAGTAAGTCTATAAGTCATGTGTTTTCACTTCAGGGCTGGATTATCTACGTATTTCTGTTCTCTCCACAACTCATCATTCGTACGTTAATGCAAGTAGTGCCACCTAATGCTCATCCACAGCTCACGTTACAGAAAAGTCAAGAAAATTGATTGCTGTTTAAAGCCCATTGGTATTTTCTTGCGGGTAATCTCTGGCGCTCTTCAGCAGCTCATTTTGATGGAGTGGCTGCGCTGCTTCAGTCAAATGACAGCAGTTGTGGAACGCAGCATTCAGGGAATATGACATTGTGTTGGGGACATAGAGAAACGGCTATAAGTGATGCTCCATTAACGAAAAACAGTTCCTATATGTTCTATTTAATGATTTTTTCAAACTTGTTCAACTGTAAGAACATTTTTTTGTAGAAAACGGAGTTGGATTATATCCCAAATGTTGGATTCATAAACAACACAAACATTTTGAATGGTTCATTACAACAGACCATCTGAACAAAGCAAAAGTGCTTCAAGCTGACAGCTATATTTATTTACCAACCAAAACAAAATAGTCACAATCAATAGTGTCGGCAGTGTACTTTATTTAAAACTATTTTATGTACTTAGGAACTATATTGAATAGTTTTATACATAAGGCTTCAATGCACCCTTTGACCACCACATGAAATGGATATGTACCTTATATGTTTTATGTGCATTCCCATTGGAACTGAACCCACAACCTTTCTGTTGCTAACACAGTGCTTTACCAATTGAGCTACATAACCTTGCTAAAATAAAATTATTAGTTTATTCATTAAATAACTAAAAAATGAGCAGAGCTTTCACGACCGCCCGATCTTTTGCTCTTAATAATAAAGCATAGCTTAATTACTAACATAAAAGCCAATATATGCATGCAATTAATCAAACATTCTCTATGAGCTTCACACCGACCCCAGAGGTCTTAAATAAAAGATGCAGACACAAGACTCGCAGTGCACAGTGGGCTCCCAGAATCACAGCTGAATGTAGCAGAGAGCTGCAGAACATATGGGTAAACTAAAAGATTTGATTGAGATCAGCTAATTAATGAGCACCAGACAGCCCATTGTTCATCACTTATGTCTTGAAGCTGCACCATCTGTCTTCAACACATAGCCCAGAAGAAAATGACTTTATTAAATGACAGCTGAATGATACTTCCTGACACGTCCTTAAACTAATTTCATCAGTGTGCACGTGCAGTTTATATGAAATGTAAGACATTGGCGATGTCAATACCTTTTACTTTCATGTGCATGTACAGTAGGCTCTGTGTAAAGTGCTGTCATAGAGTTACACAATCAGCCCATTAATGAAGCACAGATATATGTTTGCCTTTTCATTGCCCCTTTGGTTATTAGCAACTTATGAGACATTACATTGCAAATTCATTGGTGGACATGTGATGCTTTCGCACTTTCGGCAACCTGAGTTTCGATTACCTCAACGCTCGAACAACAGGCATAAAGAATTGGCATTAATACAATGGACTGCTTTTTTACATCTCTGATGTCCATCTCACTTTGGACTGTGCCTGCTGCGCCATTTTGTTGTTATGGTTTTATATTTTATCAGCTCGATTTCTGGTATCATTTCGTTTCACATGAGAATTTACAGCGTGTGTGTGGGTTTGTCCTCGGGGTCTAGCAACCCAGTCTCACGGAGTTGCGTATAAATAGCACGACGTGTAAAAATTGTGCAATACTTAGGCCACTTCAACTTTGGTGTGCATATGATATGCCAGTCCTTCCCATTCACTTTTTATTTATTGGTTTCTAATTTTTTTTGCTTTTTTTACCATTTTCGCTTGGGTTTAGGGTTAGAACAACTTTTAGTTATATAAAAATGACATCCTAACCCAAACCATAAATCTAACCCCAACTCCAAGCGACCATGGCTTAAAACATGGAGAAACCTGTATATTAAATAACCCCCTTAAGCAAATCTGAAATCTAACCCTAAACCCAAGCGAAAATGGTTTAAAAAAACAGAAAAAAAATTAGAAACCAATAAATAAAAAGTGGGAAGGACTGGCGTATCATATGCACGCCAAAGTGGAATTTGGTGTATGTATTGCAAAATTTTTACACTTCGTGCTATTTATACGCATCTACAGTACATGAGACTGGGTAGGGTCTAGTCCAGACAATAAGATTTCTGATTTGCGATCGGAGCAGGTCCGACGTGCTTTTGAGCAGATTTAGACGCTCTTAACACTGCGCATCACAGGAAAATCCTTTAAGATAATCGGTGCAACCACGAAGACGATTGGGACTTTACCTAGGATTTTCGTAAGGAGGAAAATCGTCCCAAATTCAGCCTGATTATTCTGGCTTTATCGATGATGCACAAGCAAACAGTATTGTCAGTAAATGAAAACGTGCTGTCAGAAATGTGTAGAGGGACATTATATGAACATGTGAAAAGTGACAAAATAAAGGTACCTCATATCGATATTTTACATATCATTAGACATTTGATTGATGCATCGATTCATATTGATGTATTGTACACCCCTAGTATGGATGGTTGAAATCGATGCACACACAAAAAGTACAACTATTCTGGGAACTAACCACAGGAATACACACTGTGCCTAAAACTTCTTCAGAGTGAATTTGCAAGGTTATCAAAAGTTATGAATATGATATTTTGCCCCTACTGAACAAATTTGGTAATTAACAAAACCACGCTCATAATCTACCATAGCCAATGTTCATACAGTAATTAAAATAACAAATCGGCCAATATAATGGCTAATTTAAAATCGCTAGGCATTATTCCATTGGGTTGTTTAAAAGATCACAATGGACTTTCCTGCAATGAGTAGAGCACTTTAAAAGTATGATGGGAAATAATGCATTAATGAGTCTACCCTGCTCCCTCATGCACGCAGAGTTTGTTGGGTGCAATTAAATATGAAATACAGCTCAATCCATCAAATGTATTTTCCTGATTATTATCCATTATTCCCCTCCCAGAAAGACGGGAACTTTAATGGCAATTTGCAGTAATGTAACGTCCAATAATTCCTGCATTTTCTGTTGCTTGTATGAATGGATGTTGTAATTGGCATTTTACTCATAGCTGATTGATTAAAACATAAAGTAACAAGAAAGGAACAATTATGTCAAGAAAACAGATGAGTGCACTCGATAAGCCGACTCTGCTTCTGCTGATTTCTGGGAATCGATTCCGCCTCATCTCTTGCTGGGTGACAATCTAGCCTATAACTCACTTCCAGGCTCTTAGGCGAGGGGATCCCGTAAATATCCCGAAGTGTCTATCTTTGGTGTAGATGGGCCATGACTCCTGTTTATTACAGTGTCTGGTCTGCTGTATGTGCTGGTGGGGTTAATGGTGCTGTCCATGGTGCTGAATGAGCACCTTTTTGTATAAGAGAGAATCCGTGAAGTACAAAGGAATTTTCTTAAACTCTGTGTAATACAAGCAAGGATTAGAACGCAGTTGAGCCATTGAGTGAAAATGGAGCAAACCTAAAGTGCAGTTAAATACCTTGCAATACTTGTTTGTGAAAGTGTGAACTGAAGCAAGAAACTGAGTGTTCTGTATTTATACGATTAGACTTCAATCATAGACGAATTCTCATAACTATTTTCTTAATTTTACATCCCTTGTAGGCAAAATCTGGTTGTTAAAGGGATACTCCAGTCATGGGTGTCGGAAACATTATATGCGGGCGGAACAAGACCCACCTACTTTTTAAGACCAATGATATAGGACCCACTCACCATTTCTCTACTTTAGCACATATGTCTGTTCACTTGTCAGAGCACCATCAGTCAAATCCATTCAACTTTAGGAATGTCCTAACAAATTAAACTCTGTTCTGCGTTTTAGCAACAGCGTTTTGCTTCCTCAAATCCATTCCACCTGGCTCATTTAGAGTAAGGGTGTCACAAGCCATTTTGTGCCGCCATGTTTCTACAGAAGCTCTTAACGGACAAACTTTTTTCAAAGTTTTTTTCAAGTTGTCTCCAATGATGACATGTTTGTCCTGTGTCGGCTACCGTAGCTTCTCTATGTGTTTCAAAAGCAAGGGGTGAGCAATGGATTGAGCTGTTGGTTGCAATTTGCAACCTCACCACTAGATGCCGCTAAAATTTACACACTGCACCTTTAATAGTATTTTTTAAAAGGATTCAAGTGTTACTATAAAGTTAAACAAAAAGAATTAATCATTTTCACCTCACACACAGTTTATGATTGGAAAACAATGAAATACATCCCTTCCGGTCTGCATATCGCATGCGCTGTAGTTGCACAAGTTCAAATTTTTTAACGGATCCAACGCTCAAAACGGATCTGAAATGTACGCATCCGCAGATGGTCGGTACCTCACGCAGCCCCTTTGCGACTCTCCATAGAAAAATTAATGACTTCCGGATTAACGGCCGTCGTGTGCAGTGGAAAGGCGGCTTAAAGTCGCAATGAAATTAAAATGAATCTTTAATCAAAAACAAAAATCTCCTCCCTTCCTCAAAACGATCTATCTTCACTTCCGGTCATATGGTATGGCAGGCGGGAGAAGATAGCAGCGATTAGCAATTAGCAACACGACCCAACTTCAAACGATCCAATCAGATCTCGATGGACAAATTCAAATCCAGCCCTGCCTTATTTCATTTCAGAAGCCCTTTCATTCGGATATACGTCACCACGGGAAAAATAAGGCAATCGCTACTTCCGTTTCATGGCGACTTTAAGACAAACACATTTAGAGTTATGTTAGTAAATGTCCTTGCTCTTCCACACTTTATAAAGGTAGAAAACAGAGATCAACTTCTGATTCTGCCTTTTGCAGATAATCAATGCGATTTTGTAGGAAAAAATATCAATATTTCAAACTTATATAAACTATAATAACTAACTTCTGGTAGCGACGCCATCTTGGACTCACGCAAAGGTCATGTTCAATCTTCAGATAAAATGTATAGCTTGAATCCACTGTAAGCTGCCAAATGCATGAATGTAAATGTTGTTTATACCCATGATGAGTAATAATAATGATGATGTCTGCCCTACCAAGTATTACAGATAATACAAATATTAATTTTCTCTTTGTTGAAATTAAAGCAGTCACAAACAACGAGAGCCGTGTGTCACACAAAAAAAAACATTCTCTTCAAAGAGACTGCACAATTTTTCATATTTAATTGAATGGCTTTCAACTAAAAAGCAGCAGGTCGGATCAAAGAAATGTCATTTTCGGTCGTTTTGAGAACTAAGCAGGGCAATAATTTCTGCTCCTCCCACGCTCCTTGATCTAAAGGCTACCATAAAGCAAACCTGTTCAGCAGTACACAAATCAGATATATTAGATTAAGAGAGCCTTTCTGTTTTACAGCCCCGCCTATGGTAAAAGCAATGGAAAATAAAGTCAATATCATTGGGGTGAAAGAAAAGAGAACAGAGACTTCAGAACCAAAGTCTACGCTGAAGGGAGAAAAACATGAGAGGTCTGCTATTAACGGCACAGTCAATAAAGCAATAATACCCATAACAAGGTCAAAGCCGCAGCAAAGCGCACAATCCCTCCGATCGCTCGGACTGTCCTGCGGACACTGATAAGCAAATGGTGGTCTTGTTTCTGGCCTGACCGCCAATAAGGGCTTGATGGATACCATGTGGCCCTGAACACTCAATACAAGCTCAGGGCAGGGCAGTGTAATAAATAAGAGGCCCGTCAGAATGAAAGCTCTGGACGCTGATGCAATTACGGAGCAACGTCCAGTTAAACCTCAAGCAATTAACATGCCACCGGACCGAGTGATGCAGGGTTTGCCCAGCGCTCCATATAAAACAAGTCTGCTGAATCAAACTCGATAAAGTTAATTAAACAGCTCAAAAATGTTGTCCGCGCACAGAGGACTCGGCGAGGAAGGAGGGCAGCGGGGCTGCATCTCATGTCCGGCCATAGACTGACTCCCAAAATTATGGAAGTACAGAACGGCTCCCCTTTCTAATTAACTCCCAGCAAACCTAATCAACCAGTTTCTATGCATCTGTAATGAGATTTTTGTATTTAAGACTTGGAGATTATACCCTGAAAATACTTACAGTGGCCCTCAGAGGCCACTATACAGTGGTTTTATGTACGTCCAAAATTGGACATACTTGTTAACATATGAATGCCTTTGTTTTTGAAATTGTAATTATTTATTTATTTATTTAATATTTTATATAAAGATAGCACAAGTACACTTTTCAATCAAAAAAAGAATTGTATGTTATATACTTCTTGTTCCAATATTTGGCAAAGATTAATCACGAAAAGATGAGTTGCAGCCCTCAACTGATGTTTATGTTGTGTATTGGCCACCAGTTGTGTGATTGCAGTACCAGTTTTAGCCACAAGTTTTGTGATTGCAGTACCAGTTTTGGCCACAATCCTACATACTGTTCCTTTAAACACAAACACATACATATTTACATTTCTGAAAATTTTTATTTATATATCAATGTTTATTCTTAATATATAATATAGAATATATAAAAATAAAAATAAATATATATACACATGTTAATGTTTCTTAAATACATACATGAATAATTACACACAGCACACACTTATATATTATGCAAAACATCACTTTTATTTTGTATGCGATTAATCGCGATTAATATTTGCCCAGCACTAAGATCAGAAAGACATAGGGAAGCACTGTATACAGAACTGTAAAACATGAATCTGTAGTCTAAGCAACTTTTTATCTTTCACAACTAAGCTTATGTCAGCTTTTATAAATTAAAGTATCCAATAAAAAGTAAGTACCTGGCTAACTTGAGTCATTAGAAAAAAAGAAGAATATTTTGGCGCATGGCATTAATAAACTCATGCTAAAAAGCAGCATATGGACTTTTTACAATCTGACTGCTTAAAAAGTTTATGAATGCAACTTTTCAAGGTTGCAGTATTTTATCAAATTTACTGTAGACGGATAAGAGCAAAGCCTTTTGCAAGTTTTACAACTTTTCCTTATATATATAAAATCATGCATATTAATGACTATTGTCCTGGGTCTCATTATACCAGTTGATTACTATGCCAAATCTGAATGCTGATATTATATGAAATGTTCATAAAACCTAACTGTCATTGTAAAATCAACACCTGTTTAACTGGGAACAATGCATCAGCCAAGCACACAATAAAACACAACCTAACTAAACAATTCTGCTGTTCTGCATTTCTTTACAGCATTGTAGGCTAATGGACTTAATGCAGTTTGTCTTTGTTTCAGAGGTAGTAACCAATGTGTTTTATTTGTAAAGACAGTTTAACTTTTAATAGCTTTGATCAAGGATCTGCATCATTCATTCTGTTTATATTCCATCTCATTCCTGCTCTTCATTACTGCTGCTGTGTACTTTAAATGCGATCAATTTCCTTCGGATTCAAATCACTATCCGGCTCAGTATGAATTAAAGCACTTGCGCATTCAATTTAGTTCATCTTTTAGGACTTTGTCCTTTACAAAGTCGTACGCTCTCAAACTCTCATGGGAGACAAGAGGCCACAACGGGGATTGTGCTTTGATGATTGCTGTGAACGATAAATGAGGAACATATCAAAATGTGTCAAAGGCAGAGAAAATATCCACACACTATTTTCTGTTCCTGTGTAGCTCAGTGGTAGAGCATTGCGTTAGCAAATGGTCATGGGTTTGAACCCAGGGAACACACATGCTAATAAAATGTATACCTTGTAATCCACTGTAAATCGCCAGCTTTTAGCCTGCCCAGCTTTATACAGCTCAAACATCTTAAAAAGTGACCAAAGCACAGCTAAATGCTGGTTTGGCTCTTTTTTTCAGTAGGGTATGTCGATTGACTTTGGAAATACACTCACCTAAAGGATTATTAGGAACACCATACTAATACTGTGTTTGACCCCCTTTCGCCTTCAGAACTGTCTTAATTCTATGTGACATTGATTCAACAAGCTGCTGAAAGCATTCTTTAGAAATATTGGCCCATATTGATAGATAGCATCTTGCAATTGATGGAGATTTGTGGGATGCACATGAAGGGCACAAAGCTCCCATTCCACCACATTCCAAAGATGCTCTATTGGGTTGAGATCTGGTGACTGCAGAGGCCATTTTAGTACAGTGAACTTATTGTCATGTTCAAGAAACCAATTTGAAATGATTCGAACTTTGTGACATAGTGCATTATCCTGCAGGAAGTAGCCATCAGAGGATGGGTACATGGTGGTCACAAAGAGATGGACATGGTTAGAAACAATACTCAGGTAGGCCATGGCATTTAAATGATGCCCAATTGGTACTAAGGGGCCTAAAGTGTGCCAAGAAAACATCCCCCACACCATTACACCACTGCATTAATGAGAAATTGAACAGATGTTCCTAATAATCCTTTAGGTGAGTGTATAAGGACTTTAGCAGATTTGTATATAACTAAAATGTAGATTACAACATCACCAGTGTAATGATTCACTTGTTTGTTAGTTACTTACAGTGCAAATAATGAAATTTGTACTTTTAGTAGGACTGCACAGTATAAAATGTGATAATTTGCTAGATATTGCATTGCAATGCACTGTATGCAATACAATAATGCTTTAAATTTGTCAAATCAATTTCAATTATATTAAATGTATTTATAAGCTGAAAATTGCAGTACATCATCAATACATGTTTCATGTTTTTTCTGGGAAAATAAAGCATTATTGTCTCTGTCTCATTACTCTCTCACATAAAACTTTGACTATCAATAACTTTTTGAAGAATCATTTAGTTATTGCTTAACATTGCAATATGCATATTGGTTTGTGAACCCTTACAATATTTCTGTAATTTTAGTATATCTTGCAGCCTTAATTTTAAGGTAGCCTACACATCAAATGTCAAAACATGTTTTTATTGGTTTGCTTAGAAATGATGTTCAGTCAACAAAGCAAGCATATATGGCCAGAATCCAACACAAAAGAACTTTCAATTATACAACACAAAAGGTTAAGCACAACTGAGTCACATCATGTTTAATCTTTCCCGTAAGTGCCATACTTAATAATAAAGGGCACATCTCTAACCAACACTGGCAACTATCTCCACTCTGCTGTAAAATCCACAGCTGTTTTTGTGCTTTATACAGACCACAAGAGACTTCATCTTTATCTCAACACCCAACTCTCTAAATCCCCAGGGAGTCAAAGCTAATAGAAGAAAACAGCACCAGTGTCACTTTGTGTCCAGAGAGATATCACTGCTGATCTTTGACTACAGGTCACATGTGGAGAGAAACCTGATGAGAAACCTCATAAACCTCAATAATTATCAGTGCAAATGGACAACCCAGAGCTCTTACTCTATGTGAAATATGTCACCCAGACTGGGATAGCCAAGCTAATGATGTAATAATGAGATTAGGAGCATCAACGTTGAATTTCAGTCATTGATTTCAATCGTTGTCATGACCTTACTCAGTCAATAAAGATATCAAGGTTTTATACAGTATTTTCACAGAATATGCTATCCAAGGTGATCTTTAGGTAGAAAACACACAATTTTCAAACACTGAGGATTACATAAAGGTAAAGTAGCAAAGGATGTAATGTAAATTCATGTGAAATCTTAATTACATCAGTTAAAAAGTAAAAAGTTCAGATGAGACGTTAAACCGAGGTCCTGACTCTCTGTGGTCATTAAAAATCCCAGGATGTCCTTCGAAAAAGAGTAGGGCTGTGCCCCGGCATTCTGGCCAAACTTGCCCATTGGCCTACTAATCATCCCGCATACTAATTGGCTATATCACTCTATCTCCTCTCCACTAATAAGCTGGTGTGGTGGGTGTTCTGGCGCAATATGGCTGCCGTCGCATCATCCAGGTGGATGCTGCACATTGGTGGTGGTTGAGGAGATTCCCCCATTCATATGTAAAGCGCTTTGAGTACTAAGAAAAGCGCTATATAAATGTAAGGTATTATTATTATGAAGTAAATAATCAAAATATTTCTGCTTGTGTTGTTCATTGTATTACGTGTGCTAGGAGGATGAAGTAAGTCATTAAAGCAGAAAGTGTGTCTGCAGGTGGACTGAAGCATGGATCACAGTCTTCAAAGATAACTGCACCGCTCAATCACAATAACTCCCAAAATTGCCAAAGAATCCCTCAAAGATATCTAGCCTTAGATTTTACTGACTATGTGTGACAGAGCACACATACACAATACATACACGGAGTCCTGCGTGGAGCATGTTGAACTAACAACTTCAAGATAGTGGGTTTCAATCCAAGGGAACAACAATGTAGTGAAACTGTAAAATGTATAGCTTGATTGCATTGCTTTAAATCAGAAGTACTTAACTTTAGTTCATTTTAGTTAAGTGCCTTGGCTTAAAATAAAAACACGTGTCAAATATAAATCATACTTTATCTCACTTATTGAATTTCTCTTTTAATACAATGTATAACAATGGACAGATGCTGGTCTATCCTGGATACTCCACTTTCATAAGAAACTTTCATGATAATTTACTCATCCCCATGTCATCCAAGATGTTTATGTCTTTCTTTCTTTCTTTAGTCGAAAAAAAAAATGCTTTTTGAGGAAAACATTCAAGGATTTTTCTCCATATAGTGGACTTCAATTGAACCCAACAGTGTGAAGGTCCAAATTACAGTTTCAGTGCAGCTTCAAATGGCTCTAATCGATCCCAACCGAGGCACAAGTGTCTTCTTTTAGGAAAACAATCATGATTTTTGCAAAAAATTATAAAAAAATCTACTTTTTACCACAACTTCTCGTCTTGCACTACCCCTCGACGCGCATCTGCAACCTTACATATTACATAATCACGTCGAAAGGTCATGCATGAGATACGTATGCAAAATCCGATTGTATGTTTCATTTCACATTTAACAACTTCCAAACGGTCCTCCCTCCCATAATTTCCCAAAATAAATTACCTTTCAACGGGATTGAAATGACGATCATTTCGCTAGATTAGACCCTTACACCTCAGTTTGGATCTTTTAGAGCCATTTGAAGCTGCGCTGAAACGGCAATTTGGAACTTCAAACCATTGTCCTCAATTGAAGTCCACTATATGAAAAAAAATCCTGGAATGTTTTCCTCAAAAAACTTAAATTTATTTTTCACTGAAGAAAAAAGACATAAACATCTTGGATGACATGGGGGTGCGAGTAAATTATCATTAAAAGTTCTTATGAACGAGTAATCCTTTAAAGGGGACATTTCACAATACTTTTTTAAGATGTAAAATAAATATTTTTTGGGTGTGTCATTTTAAATGCAAATGAGTTTATCTCTGCACTAAAATTGGCAGTCCCTTGGTTGAATAGTGCAGATTAATGACCGGTATCTCTTTATGACATCACAAGGGGAGTCAAATTTCAATGATCTATTTTTTCCACATTGCAGAAGCGGTTTACCAAAACTAAGTTACTGGGTTGTTCTTTTTCACATTTCCTGGGTTAATAGAAGCACTGGGGACCCAATTATAGCACTTAAACATGGAAAAAGTCAGATTTTCATGATATGTCCCCTTTAAAAAATCTAAAATAAAACAATATGTGGGCTCTGGGGACTTTCGGTTTGGGCAAAAATTGACAATTTGTGGATTTTGATTTGTAATGTGTGAAGAAAATAACATTGAGTGTACCATTCAACATCATAATGTACCATCAAGTTTCTCTTTCAGTACAAAAAAGATGATGAATTAAATTCTTATAATGACTGACCGCATGACATTGCACAGAGTGGTTACAAACATGTCAAGAAAGGTAAATGAGAAGAACGTGTGGTAGAGTTTGTCTGAGATGTGAGAGACGTATTATTAATTTAGGGTGCTTTTGTGTCTCTCCATGAGCTAAATAAATCACAACAGGAATTAAATTCCCGTACCTGCAAATAACAATGAATTCCCTTTTAAATACACTTTTGTCATCTAAACTTTAAATACAATGTAAGTTTATGTAAACCAAAAATTACTTACATTTGTTTCCTGTTAAAACACAACAGGTGCAGTAATTACTTTTTCAGAAAACAATATTCAGCTTCATTAAATGAATATTTTCATAACACTAATGTAAATATAGTGGAAAATATGATTTGGACCATAACAAAAGTTAATATGACATCCTGTGATGTGAACTGTTAAATAACAATAAAGTTGATCTTAACACAGATTCCTGTTAAAAAAAGTTAAACCTCTGCGACTCCAAAGCCCCCCTATTACGAGAGTGTCCACATTTAGCTTTCACACACACACACACATACAAGGAAACTCACACAAACACCATAAGATGCTGACAGAGGGTGGGATGTACCTCTGAGTGATTAGTATCGCCCTGCAGGGGGACACAAGTTCAAATAGAAATTTGTCACAGAACAAATGAAGGAGAAATATAAATCCACAGGCGTTGGCCACGGACTCCCAACTGAGTGATGTAAGAGTGGCCACAGGCGACACATCGCAGTCTAGCAAAGACATTCATCACGCTTAACACAAGTGTTTAATGAGATGCGATGATGACAAGATGTAAAGACAAACCATCTACAGCCAGACGGCAATAGACACCCATTCAAAAACACTTCTTTAAACTGCAGCACAAAACAAGGATCAAGCTAAAGTTGCAAAGCGTAACAACAGGCAGAGCGGAGCTGCTAAGCGTAAGTAATGTTTGAAAATGATGCCTCCACCACACTAGTGGCATGAGTCAGGTATTGCAAATGCTCAGTGTCCTACCGATTAAAGACGTCTTGGTTCTGGTGCCATCAGCTCAAACATGCCTCCTGGATTTAGTCTTGTTCTCTCTCTCTGTGTTTCTGACCGTGGAGCGGCAGGCGGTCTAGCAAAGCACAGAGACACTTCATCTGTGTGCAGTTCAATATGGGACGGCTTGGCTCAGAGCAGCTGAAGAGTCTGACCACTGAATTCATAACAATGCCTTCCACACCTTACATTTATTAACACTGTTGTGTCACCTTACCATACTGTTTTACTGCCACAGTCAGATAAGATTTATGTGTATAGGGTTGGCTGGGTTTAATTAAAGTTGCAGTGTGTAATTTATACTTTCCCCTATTCTGGGTTAAACAAACCACAGCAAGGTTGGCTAATAATAGCGTGAGTTTGGAGGGGAGTGGAAGATGGTTCAAATCCATCATTGTTTTTGCCATACTTCATGCCAATGCAGCTTTGTTAAAGGGGACATTTTACAATTGTTTTAAAGATTTAAAATAAATCGTTGGTGTCCCCAGAGTACACATGTGAAGTTCTAGCTCAAAATACCATATAGATAAATTATTATAGCATATTAAATTTGCCACTTTGTAGGTGTGAGCAAAAATGTGCAGTTTGGGGTGTGTCCTTTAAAATGCAAATGAGTTGATCTCTGCACTAAATGGCAGTGACGTGGTTGGATAGTGCAGATTAAGGTGCAGTATTATTATAATAAGATCCATTTTTGACATCACAAGGGGAGCCAAACTTCAATGACCTATTTTTTCACGTGCTTGCAGAGAATGGTTTACCAAAAGTAAGTTATTGGGTTGTTCTTTTTCACATTTTCAAAAAGTCAGAGTCAGGTTTTCGTCACATGTCACCTTTAAATGGTTAGTTTACCATAAAGGAAAATTTTAATATAATTCACTACATTTAAATGCACTCTCATAACGTGATTATAAGGAGGTTTTGGCAATATTCCGATTATGCTTTACCTGATGTAAACACAATATTACTATCAAAATAATGTAATTACAGTAAGCTCATAATCACAGCAAGCACAATCATATTAAAACGTAGCGTATGCCGATTTTAATCACAATAAACAGGCATGTAAACACCTTAATTGTATCTATTTCATATTCATCTATTTCATTATGATTCACTTTGTACGGATTCATGAATTAGCCAACTCTTACTTGACTTGCTGACAGCAGTCTATGCTTCCAACACAATCTCATTAGCCTGGCTAACACCAGACCAGTCTCATAGGGAATGAGACGTAGTCTGGGAACCACATGCTAATTTTCTCGTATTTGAGGCGTGGTTTACAAATGCCCAGACTCGTTTATTGGGCGCTACGAATGTCTATCAAATGCATCTGTAAGTAGATCATTCCCAATCGTTTCAATTATACCAGATAACGTATGTAGAGCAACATAAATTCAAGCGTCAACAACTTTTATCGGTATGTGTGCACACAGCTGAAAGCTATGCAACTAAACCGGTAGCTGTATATTGATATTGAAAAACAACACAATTTAGTGGCACTGTGACAACCAGTACAGGCATAATGACAATATGATATTAATAAATACCATTTATAAGTTAAATGGACTCGTCGACGACGATGCCTAGCAGGTTGGTCCTACAAAACTCTGTAGCTATCATGTCTTCCCAGAGGCGTCATGCCCATTCAAACTGAGGGGGCACCTGCCCCCTTGGTTTTTTTGAGCCAATGAATTTTGCATCCAGCCTCAAAATCAAATAAGTGTCCATTAATCTGTTATTTGATTTTTAATCTGTTTAATATGCACAATATTATACATTCTGTGCTGCATCCTTGTCACTTTTCTGAGATTTTCGCCGTTTTGATAGTGTTTTGATCATGTTACATTACTTTTATTCTGGCGGCAGCTGGCGCTGCAGTCAGCGCAGTCGCCATCAGCGTCTGGGCGCGCTCACGAGCTCTCTACTGTTGCTGGCTTGCTGCTGCATTTGGCTATCTGAGGAATTAAAACATGTTAGAAACGCTCACAACATTTCCAAACCCCAGTACAGTAATGTGCAGTTAACCTCCTCTGTGTAGAAAATGTATGGTTTAAAATGTGACCGTCTCAACGTTATATTAGTAGAGATTCATCTTCTTGGCACAACGCCAAAGTTCGCCAGAGTTCACGCGGGCGCAGAATCTCACATGCTCACATGAGGTAAAATTTAATGCAAAAATCCGTTACTCTAATAATTTTATCTAAACATATTTTTTAAAATCATTATTGAACATTAAAATCAATCACGTGGCTATAGCTTATGTCATTTTCGTTGTTTATATACTTTATGGATTTAAAATTACATTAATTTTATATGATAATGTTGTTGTGCAAAATGCATTAATGACACAATTAAACAAGCCATTAAGACTTCAATAAAACATGCCGTTTCAGATGTAAATATGATGCAAATGTGTCCTTATTCCGATTGAATAGTATTTGATATTATAGTCATCACTCTTATTTTGGAGGTTTTTACATGAAAGCAGGGGTTTTCAGATTGTTAGAAATGTAAGTGCCATGGAAAAGACTGAAAGCTCTATAATATTTTGTTTGATGTCTGTGTATGCACAAATTTCTGTGAGCTGTTGACACTGTGCCCCCTTAAAAAAAATTGGTGCATGACGCCCCTATGTCTTCCCATATCCAAACATCCTTCTTGGATGCGAAATTGTTTAACGCCAAAAGTTGCTCTTTTTTAAAATAAACTTGCGTTTAAAACTACTTTAACCACTATCTCAATGGCTGCATCGAAAAGTAACTTTGCGTCTGCTGCCGTGTTGGATATACAAAAGTGCTTCGGTGTGACGCATAGACGTCATCATCGTCTTGCTGCCTCCTCCCCGTTCTGTGATTGGTTCCCTATTTCAGGGGGAAAAATGGTCCATGGTTTTCATGCTAGACTTGCAGCATGAATGAATTTCCGCACGATGCAGCATGGGGAATTCAGGCTACAATCTCATGGCAATTCATACATATTTTACGAGGTGGCTAATTTATATTAATTTGTAGTCATTTTTTTACGATTTGCTTTTGCCCCATAACGTTGGGGATAGGGGTGGGGTTTCATTATTGTTTTTTGTCTTATAACCGTACGTATTTGTATGATTCACTTCGTAAGGATTCCTATGAATTAGCCAACTCCTAAAATATGAACACATTGCTGTGAGCTCAGGCTATTGCTTCTTACTCTTAACAGATACGAATAACGTGATGCCAACGTATAGAACAGTTTCAGAGGCATTGTCATTGTCATATTTCTGTGTTCATCACAGCGGCCTATAACAAAATGCATCCATAGGAACGTGTTTGGCATTAGATGTAAATATATTAAAACACAACTACTGTATGCGAGTTCATGATTTGTGCTGTGCATTGGTGTAAATGAATAATAATCACAATTCTTAGTGAATAACAAGACTAATGAAAAGTGCATTTGTAAATGGGAGTGAAGAGGTGGAGTCATGTAAACATCTTACTGCAATTAAGTCCTTACTCTGATTACTGAAAATAATCACATTATGCACATGTAAACATAGTCATTGATTCCGTTTTGCTGAAACACAAAATGTAGATTTGAAGTAAATAATTACTTAAATATTTGTCTATTCTGTGCTTGAAGCCTTAGACTAGTAATACCTAACTTATGGTACAATGTCTTTGTATCTCTTTTCGGGTTAGTAATTCTTGGCTGAACTATTTCTGTAACACCAAAAGGTAGTTGTGTTTAAAACTGAAGACAAAATTGAAAGAGTAAAACTTACTGGCGAAGATACCGCAAGTGAGAAAAGACAGATAGAGACATCATTATAGTGATAGGTGCAATGTCTTCCCAGCTCCCCCACTGAGACTTACTGGCAGCTCGATTTTGACTTCGCCCCCTTTCGCTCGCTTTCTCTCCCTATCCTTTGTGACTCCCTATCTTTGTCTTCCTCTCCAGAGGAGGGAAAGTGATTCAGATTAAGTTCCTCTCATCCTCACGAGCAAAGCCCTCTATCCTCTCACATCTTCACTTATATATGTACACCTGCTGTGAGGACGGGCTTCCATTACCTCTTCATCTCATCTCATAGGAACTCCAAATATACTCATGTGCACCTACTCACACAGGTATGCTAATAACATGCAGCATTTTCATCGCATTCCCTATTACTCCAGAGACTTCCACTTCTCATAAAGCGAGCATAAAAACAGCAAATGCACTTTCGGTATCTATATGGCCTTATACGGCACAGACAGTGACTGAACACAGTCTATCATCTTCACCTATTCTGATGTGGAAGTCTGGGTCATATTGTGTCTGCGCTTTTTAAGAGAAAGCTGTATTTCAAGAGCTCAGTGAAATGTCAGCTGGGCCCTGGACCTTTAGTGGCTATGATATCTTGAGGGAGACTCTGGTCTAAAGGTAACAGGGGTTGGCATACAGTAATAAAGAGTACCAGACCTTTCTTCCTCTTATATGAACTCTCTTTTGTGGAGATGCCCTTCAATCAAATGTTCATATGGAGTCAGCCCTTATAAAAAAAGGACTGAGAGAAAGAGAGACACAAAGGGTTTGCTATCGTAAGACGAGGACAGGAGACTTTGAAACCTTCTCATAATAGGTCTACTTGACAATAACTTCATTGCTTTGTTATACTGTGCATGGTGCACACAGAGTAAAGATTTTAAGAGTTAACATTTTCCTCAAGATCTTTCTAATTTTGAAGAAACAGTGTAGTTCCTTCACAATCACAGTCATTGATAAAATACACGGGTAGATTGGGTCATATAAGAATATAATGGGTTTCTTTTATTATAGGGCCTTCCTGGTTATCTCTTCCTATTCCTGACAGCCTGTATAATACATGTAATTATATGTGACCCTGTCTGTGAAATCCAGGCTAAAGTCTCATCATCTAATAATGAGATTGGAAGCATCAAAGATATTAAAGATATCAAGGTTATATTTTCGCAGAACGTTCTTTATTATGCAGGATGATTTTATGCAGAAAACAGTAAATCGCAAATAAATTACAGCTGGATTTTTATAGACAGGGCCACAAATGAAAGTCAGGGAAGCAGATAGCAGAAAAAGATCAAGGGTCGCATTTATAAAGAGTGCGTACGTACAAAACGGGGCTGGAAACGTGTGTACGCCAGTTCCCACACAAAGGCTATGATCTATAAAAAAAAAAACATGATGGGAGAAGGGGCTTGCAAGGTGGGATCTGAGGGTGATTCATGTACGCAAACTAGCAAGTGATCTGTGACTTATAAAGAGAACATTGCTTTGTTTTATAAATCGTAATATTTTTAGGCAGATGCCATTTTTGGCTTTTGTGCGTACGTAGACTTTTAGTAAGGACTTTTACTTTTAGTAAGGACTTTTAGTAAGGATCCTATTTATAAATGAGACCCCATAAGGTAGACTAGCCATCAAACAACCAGTAGATTAGTAAGACTAGAGAGTTCATCTACATTTAATTCATTTGTTTCTAAACACAGTATTTTCCGTGGTTGTGCCGTAAGGATGAATTAGTAGACAACTTCTCCGAAAGCGTTTTAGCATCGCAAACTGTCTCCCTCTCGGAGTATCAGCATCTCTAAATTCATCCCCTTTAAAGCGCTGACACTACAGCCATCAAAACACCATTTTCATAACAAATTCGCCAACTTCAACAATATATTTCAAGACAATTACTGTCAGACTTCAAATTGCCTGCTGTAAGCAATGTTACTTCTGTTATGCATAATCCCTGGGTCTCTTTTTGTAAAGGCGATGATAGGGTTGTGCAGTAAAAGGGTAATATTTGTTTAGCTTTATTTATTTATTTGCTAAATGTCTGTCAGTTATTCTATTGAAGAGATTTGTGCAGCATGATCTTAAGAAACTGCCTGGTGGACATGTCCCTATACCAGCAAAATTATACAGGGCTTTCCTAAGACTGAATAGTTGATTAGACAACAAACTAGTCCATTTTGAAAATACACGGAGGGAGTAGGAATGGGCCAACACTATTATGGCAATTCGTAGGCCTACATATTACGAGGTGGTTCTTACGACCACATTTGTACGTTTTTTGTACGATTTGCTTTTTTCCCCGGTGACGTTGAGGATAGTGGTACGAGTTAGCCTACTCATAAAATATATACGAATTCTCGTGAGATCAGGCTGAATGGGCTGTATAAACTGTTTAGACTAGTAAATTCAAAAATTTCGGTCACAGCCTCATAACTTAGCTGCTATCTTTATTAGGGGTGTCACGACTCCAAATCCTCAATTCGATTACATTTTCAATTCTAAGGTCACAGTTTGATTCGATTCTCGTTTTTTTTTTTTTTTTTTTTTGAAAGCACAAAAAATGCTATGCCATTTTTAGACTAGACTTTTATAAAATAAAAATATAATATCTGAGTCGTGCTGCCAGAGATTGTGAGACTATACCCCAATAAGTCATGTTAAAATGCTGTTTTCATAACTCTTAAGCAACTGAAATAAGTTGTTGTGAAACTTAAACAGATCTCAGTTCAGAGAACTGATTGTCACAGATGCCGCTCTGCTGTGCACGCATGCGTGCTCTGTTCTGAGTTCAGCTGAAGGCGGGAGGCGCTTGCTGCTTTTTGTTTCCCATGTAAAGAACAGTTCATGTGGTGTCTCTTGCATCTGACATGCTATGCTATGCTTAGTTAGAGAAGGTTGACTCGCAGCACTCAACAAATGTTTTTTCCCGCTTGGCAAGCCAACCGGACGTGACATGGGGGCGTGGCAGCATCGACGATTCCATTTTTTTAATTCGAAGTTCGAGGTTGTGACTTAATTTCGATCGATTTCGATTTAAAATCAAAATCGTGACACCCTTAATCTTTATGCATCCGGCCACAGGACACAAATGTGTGACATATTGCATATCTATAGTTTAACTAGTAGGGCCATCAAAACCAGGGACATGGGCTCAATTCCCAGTAAATGCACATACTCATAAAACTTGTAGATTGAATTTATGGTGAATCACTTTAGATAAAAGCATCTGCCAAATCCATAAATGTAAGTGTAAGAGAAATGGCTCCTGCGAAGGCTAAATGTGTGTTTATGTGAATGAAAATGGTCAGTGTCTTAAGTTAGGGATGAGCTGTCAGGCTATGACCCTTGCGTTTGAGCTACAAGAACTGTCTTCCTCAGCAGAATCTCCTATGCCAATGAGCCAAACAGTCCACAGACTAAAGTAAAGAGCAAACGCTCAAAACAGCTCTATGTTTTAAAGCCCCTAATGTCACTCCATTGGTTGGACTGTAATTCTTCAAACAGTGTCACCTCATCCGAGCCCTATTTGCTGTATTACCAAATGACCTCCAACACCAATGTAAATATGAAAATAAAGATTTATCCTGCACTTTTAAGCACACCCAGAAGAGCTGAGCTTCACTTTTGTACAACTTTGAGGTGCTTTACTGATTTGTCAAAACCATGTCTTGAGATCATATACATCCACGTTAATTGAAATGTTCCTTGGTGCACAGAATATGCCAAGCTTGCAACTGTTTCTTTCATAAATTAGAGTACATAAGCCAGATGCTATCCCAAAGGATAACGGGAATTGATATGAGGACGTAGGACGAGAATTTTTTTTATTTTGTTATAAGATAAAGAAGACTAAAGGGCTGACAGTCAGTTATACCCAAAGATCTCGTTCAAAGTTCAATAAAGATGTTGAGAGATTTCTTTAAAAGTCATGTGGGATTGTTGAGCATCAGATTTCCCATTGGTTTATATGGACTATCTAAACGTTCCCAATTATTCCACATCCATTTCTCCCAAGGCCTCTTTCCACAGTAATAACTATGCAGAATCTCATCTTGCAGGCCAGAGGCCGGGGCTTTGTTTGCTGGAACGTCACAATGTCATGAAGTGGAAAATGTAAAATCATACACCGAACCTGCTCATTAAATCTATACCTGAAGGTACGCCATAAAATCAGTCTCTTGAAGCGTAAATAGTTTAGGCATAATAACAGTTGACAACAGAAACACAAGTTTCTTGCTGAGTCACTGGTTTAAAAGACAGCACACGCAAAGTGTTCAGATTTACTCCCTGCTTCGCTTTGAAAGAAAGTCTATGATGTATTTGTGACAAGGTCACTGTGAGCACGAGTGTTACAAATGTAGACTGAAAGACATGACATGTGAATTAAAAGAGCCATGGTAAATGGGAATATGAGATTTATTGAGACCAAGGGAATTCATTTCTTTTTAATATCTTCGAATGGCTCGGGTCAGGGCCTCGAACATTTTAAAGCAAAAGTGGAGCCCTTCTGCTGGTTAACATTGTCGCTTGACAAGATTCAATCATGGAGCCATATATTTGAATGAGGGTTTCCAGTGACATGAGACTATATTTGTGAATTAAGCATTTACAGCAATTATGGCTTTGGAGATCATTAGCGCAACACTGGCAAATGTCCATTCATTAATTCATTTAGGGTTTAAGATAATAGTAAAATGGATAATCTGAGCACAAGCCCAGCCAGTGCCATTGAATATATATTTTAAGACTTGATTCTTTTACAGAGACCACATATCGGCAATGCTATCTAAAAAAGATAGGTGAAAGACTTGTTTTTAAGATATCAGTTGTTGGTAATTATGATTTTATTACCATATTTAATTTCTTCCCAAAAAATATTTCTCTTTCACGGCTTGGTGTGACTAATCGTAAAAAGATAAGGCAGCCAGACAGCTTTATGTGTGAGCCCACATGCCTTTGTTTATGGTCATGGGATGACATCATTAGCTTTATTTAGATCAATTTCACACCGTCTGTCTGATTAATGGGGCGCAATTAAAGTTAGAAAGGTTCTAAATCCACCCATAAATTACTAAAGGTGGAGGAGAAAGAGTTTAACACTGAGAAACACATATCATACCTTATGACTACACAAGCTGCTCAAGTCCACAGGCACTGAAATATTAAAGTCAGTAGGTGTGAAATTTAAAAAGATTTTTATAGGAACATCCTACAAAGTTGCTTTATCCTTGAGCAGAAAATAGAGCAGCATGTCGGAGCCTTAAACCATATCTCATAATACACGTCTAGTGGCAAAGTATAAAAGTGACTCACAAAGTATTTTTAATATGTTGTCATAACACCGAACAACACATTTCACTCTAAGCTCAAAAAACAACTTTCAGTGTGGTAGGGGAAGTTGTCACACTTATCACACTGTCTAACATTTACTGAGCACCATACATCACAATGGTATAAATCTCTTTCCAAATGAAAGAAGGAAGTCTTGGGCACATATGTTGCATTCATTACATTTTCATATCATATCTCATTACAGAGTTGTAGACTGAGAATGTTCACTTGAAACAATTTGCCCCATCTGCGGGTAAGTTGTCATACTAGATTATCTAAAATGAAGAACTACTACTTAATTGTTATTATTTTAATTTTTAAATTCAAACCAGAGCTGAAAAGATTAACTCTAGATCTCATTGATTTCAATGGAAGCTTGATGACTTCCAGCGACATGAGCGGCAGTGACCGCTGGTGACTGGATGGGGCGTGTCCAGTTGCGCGACAAAGTTGAGAAATGTTTAACTTTATGCGAATTTAGAGCGACTGTCAGAAGTGACTACCATGAGAGCGAAGTAGTGGAGTTCATGTCATCCGTCTATCGTTAGTTACTGGAGTGGATGGTGCTCATTTGTTTATGACAATAAGATTTAGAAATGCCTCTTTTGAAAGACAGAGTCGCTTATAATGTAAATGTACCTTAGGACTTTTTACACTGTGCTTAACCCTGGGTTATCTTCATTCTAAACCCTGCTTTTAACCATAAGGATTGTTCCACACTTGTAATTTAGAAGCAAGGTGTAAGGGTTTTGTCTTGTGTTTTGTTGTGTTTTGTACTTTTATTTTGACACCCTGTTCTGTTCCGGCTTTTATTTTGAAATATCATCATGCCATGCTTCACTTCCCACTTCCTGTTTGTATTGTATAAAGCCACTTCAGATCTATTCAATCACGGCTGATTATTACTTAGTATGTCTAGCCTGCTTAGTCTGTTTAGCCTGTCTGTATCATAGTGTTTTCCTGTTTACCTGTATTTTGTTATTTGTCTGCCTATTTTTGACCCGTGCCTGATATCTTGATATAAGCCGTTTCTCAATGTCAAGGAAGGATCCTCGGAAGCTAGAATTTCGAGGATGCTACGTCATCGACGTCCGTCGAAGGACTGTTCCAATGTCGAGAATCCTCGAAATTTCAGCCAAGGACTGAGTCCTTCGTTCGAGAAATATCCCATATACAGGAAAGGATGCATATTTGTATCCTTCGCGCTCTTTACGCGCTGAAATCACCCATAATCCTATGCGCGCAGCACCGAAAACACACCTTTCAATCACGCAATGACGTAATGACGTGCACTTGCTAGCCTGTTCCATTTAACGTGTTCTCCGAATGCTTAAGAGGAGCCTCGCATAGCCTGAAGGAAGTGACTTGTAAGGACTAGTCCTGCCAAGGAAGTATCCTTGACATTGAGAAACGGCTATAGATTGTTTTCTGCCTGCCCTGATCATTTGCCTGTTTATTGGATTACGTTTTGGATTGCCCTTTACTGGATGTGTTTGCCTGCCTTTTTGGGGATTTACTTTAATAAACCTCTTTTGCACATGGATTCAACTCTCCATTGCTTTCTTTATAGCACCCACGTTACACAAGGTTAGCCCTGCTTTTGTGGGGACACCTGACCTAGGGTTTAGGAAAGCATAGTCTCGCGTAGCCAGACCTTCAATACTGAAGGTCTGGTGTTTTTCGCTGCTTTTTCTGGACAAAGCCCGCCCATGAGCTGTTTGACCGACATGTCAAACAACCAATCACAGTTTGTTTCATCTAGCGTCACGTTTCGGACTCCCCACAATCACGAGCCGGCTGGCAACAAGTCAGTTATTGAAATAACCAGCCGCAACCGAATAGCATCTAAATAAACAACATTACTCACCATAGAACAACGTTGTGCACTTCATCAACAGCCACACCAATGAGACGCTCCCGTTAAACATCTGTTTGAAGCATATCTCTCCACTTTTTAACACATACAAGCAATTCAGGAGAACCAAACTTTTTGACTCCACTAACTGCCTCAAGCAAAACTCTTGGACGTCTTTTAGAGAGTCGATGCCGTGAACTTTGCATATTTTTGAGAATCCAATGTTTAGCTGATCATGTTAACTGGTCATTATTATCCACGTGAACACGACTGATTCTCTTCCTCAATGGAACGTCATAGCTTTGTTTTCCAGGGACCGAAACTAATCGCGACACTCGCGTCTCGTGGAAATCCGGTTTATTTCAACCAATCAAAGACGACTTAAACATTCTCACAGGGTTTCCAGAAAAGTGTACGAAAAACATCAGACGTTCAGCCAACAGTTTGTGGGCGTGACGTCTGAGGCTGAGACTAAGGAAAGCACAGTGTCAAAAGTCAGACTATGGGGCTGTTTACACTTGCTATTAAGATGTGTTTTCATCTATCGCATCACAAGCGGACGAGAGAGACACATCACGTTTACACCTGGTATTTTATCCACTTTTGACCACTTCTGTCCTGAATACTGTGAGGGGGTGGTCTGTCGAGACTGTGGTGGGCGAGTCTCTCTGCTGTCATTTAAATGCGAGTGGAAGTAATAACGAGTTTATATGGACGCAAACTAATATTATGTCAGAGTCCACTGCAGCTGCTTGTGTTGTAAATAAACATGCTGTGCAGTGATTTGTACATGTATATGTAGGAGTTTTCTCTGAATTTTCAGCGCAATTGATAAAAATAAGATTGCGCACACTTGCAAAATGAAACTCAGTTTTATTAATGAAAGGCTAAAAATAGTGCTGTACACCGTGTGTTAGCGCCAGAAGTCAGAAAAGATGTAAAACATTGTGTTCAGTACCCCAGATTAGATAAATGGGCAGAGAGAAGCCGGTCTCGTATGGCTGTTCGAAAAACATTCAACCACATGTGCGTTTACACTACAAAAGCATTCAGATTGAAAGTGTTTTCGAAAGTGTCCTCTGAATGTGGTTAAAAGTGGTCAAAAGTGGACAAGCTCAAAATGTTTTAAACACTGTTTACACCTGACATTAACGTCGTCCACTTGTGATCTGATCGACGAAAACACATGTTAATGCCAAGTGTAAACAACCTCTATAAATACCCAGTGTTATCTCTTTACCCCTGGTTAAGTACAAACAATGTGAAATGTGAAACAGATAACCCAGGATTCCGCTAACCTGGTGTTTAAGAATAACCTGGGGTTAACTATTTCCAGTGTGAAAAGCATGTGATGACTTGCTCCAAAGTCATGAAGACAACTTGCCCCAAACTGACATGTGTGCTAATGTTGGCTAATTCTCAGGGTTAGCTCAACATAGCACGTCAGCTAAATATCAAAAGACACGTTATTGTCTTCTCTATAGACCCCTTCAAGGTTTGTAAACATTGAATGGCTATCGGGTGCGCGCGCAGCATGGGGTCAAACTGTTCATACCATCCAGGCTTTATAATTTAATCTAACAGAGCTGAAAAATGATGACTTACCTCAAATGAAGTGAGCACTACAAACACAAGCCTCTTTGATATTTGCATTGTTCCAGTCTGCACGTTAATTGCTTGCAGCTGCAGATGTTGTATTTTTTTGTTTTTGAGATTCTGCCTGAATCGCGAAAACTTAACGGAAGACCTGGTGCGATTTTCACAGCCCACGACGTAAGTAGGCATTTTTGATGATACCGAATAATAGGCAACTCAATCTGCTGTAATTGCTTTTCTGACCCCGACATGCACAGTGGGAACCGCCTGTGACGTGAACCGTGAAGGGGTCTATTTTGTACAAAATAATAATTTTTAACATTCATACCTAACAAAGTTGTATTGCATAAAATGTAAAGTGCCAAAAAAATAAGAAAACAAATAACGTCAGATAAGAGCGATCTTGACCACACAAAGTGGCTATTTGATTTTTTAGATAGAGCCTCAAGTGTTGGAGTTATGAACAGTGTGACAACTTACCCATGTAACAACTTACCCCGCTCTCCCCTACATAAACTCCAATATGTATAATCCTAAATAAAGAATGGAGATCACACTCTTAAGGGATAGTCTTCCATGATTTACTCACCCTCAAGCCATCCGAGATACATACAGTATGAATCGCTTGAGTCCAAGATGGCGTCGTTACCAGAAGCTAATTGTTATAGCTTATGAAGTTTGAAATATGTATGTGTTTCCTACCACATCATATCAATTACTCACAGAAGATCTTTGTTAACCCCTTTAGAGCTGTGTGGATTACTTCTGTGAAGGATGAATGCACGATTTTTGGGGTTTAAAGTCAGAAGTTGTTCCCTGATCTCTGTTTTCTGCCATTATAAAGCTTGGAAGAGCAAGGACATTTACTAAAATAACTCTGAAAGTGTTTGTCTGAAAGATGATGGACATATGTATCTCGAATTGCTTGAGGGTGAAGGAATACATGGGGTAATTTAGATATTTGGCTGGAATATCCCTTTAAGTGTAAGACTACACTCTTTAAAATTCTGGGTTATCCTGTGTAAAAAAAAGATGCACACAATCTCTTGGGTTGTATTATGCTGGGTTGTCTCATTTTCTGGGTTAATTTAACAAAAAGACTGGGATATTGTCCCTTTTTGACCGAACGCTGAGTTGAAAATAACCCAGCATTTATTAGAGTGTATTGTCTACTTATGTAGTAATTTACTGGTCCCAACAGAGTAAAAATGTGCAAAGTGGGGAAAAAAGGAAATGGAAATAAAATTAGACATCTTGCTTTATAATAAAACTTTCCTGGTTTTCTTTTTTTATTTTACCTGCTAGCTAATTACATGACAATGGCTGCCAAGTGAATAATGCATTAAAAATTATATTGCTCTCTAAAAGCCCAATTTAGCTGAACCGAAACTGTAAAAAACTTTGACTGAGAATAAAGTTCAATTTAGAATTGCACAGAAGGGCCAAGAACACACACCTATAATAACTATAAATACTTTTAGATTGCAATCATTTTATATTAGTACAGAAGAAAATATATTTTTATTATTTGGCTTCGATTCCTATGGCTGCCAAATATCAGAGGGGCTTTATAACAACAAAGAGCTTTAAACAATGGATAAGCTGAGGACAGACGCCACGATTATCCCATTTAACCACAATCTCCAGAGACTTTTATTTGTACATAAGTCCCACTGTTCTGTTATTGAATATCAATCCACAGAGATAGAATTTATACCACACAGGTATCCAGTAATTTCTTTATTGTTTTAAAGGTCTTCCTGTTTTTCCTCACATTTGATCAAGTCCTCATGGAGTGCTTTACCACACAAATGAAGCCATCTGCAATCCGGTGCCACAGTAGTCTCCCTAAAAATTACCCACATCTACCCATCCATCCACAAATCACACCCCAAGCAACAGTTTCTCTTCTCGCACACCCCTTCATTTCTAAGCACTTTTGGCAATTTTCGTCTCTAAATTGGCAGGTCTGAATGGCCCTAGGAGCCGCGTGAGGTGGACAGGTCTCTGGGAGGGAGTCATCTTCCACACAAACATCCTATTCCATCTTTCCGTGCGCTATTGTCAGCAAGTAAACAAGATATCTTTCTGCTCCACCTGCTGACTCCTTGCCACAGAAAGGCGAGGAATAAAGTGAGAAACAAAGATATGACAGACATCCGACATGGTGTCTTCTAATCCAAATGTATGACATCGCTCCTTTGAGACAAATATATCTCCCAGCCCACCAATCGGTTCACCTGCCCCATGCATTCAGACCACCTCTGCAGTTTACGGCAGCGAATGCAGTCTGACAAAGCATGTTGTCAGAAGATAACTACATTACCCAAACTTTCATTTCGCTCACAACAGGAGCTCCATCATACACAGATGTCTTTCTCTGCCTTACACAGCGAGCAGCGGTCATTTCCGATTCTATATTCATCCGGCTCCGCCATAAAAAATGATGAAACAAAACTTGACATCTTTAGCGGGAATCTAGATTGCAGCTCCAGGAACGGTCTGCTCACCTTTGCGTTTGGGGATTTGACGAGGTAACTTTGGTCGGCGTGAGGAAAAGCATTTTTTACTGCCAACATAAACTTCCAGCATCACCACGTCAATGCAAGATGAGACAATTTGTCAGCACAACGGTGAACAAGAAGTTACATCAGCCCATGAACAACGCCTAATTCCTTGCTTTTTACACCATCGTACAGATGCTGCCGCAATTACAAAGCGATCCAATTTGGTGTTGTGTCTCCGGATAAAGAGATCATAAAAGAAGTGATTTAGGCTCACTGTGTGCTGCGGTGCGGTTCGGTTTAACAGTTTCAGTTAACAACCAGAGCCACTGTTAGATTTAATACAGGATCTGACAAAACACCCACTTTCAGTCTTTTTCTCGCTTAGCCTGACATGAATACACCCTCTGCATAATAGGCTCAGAATGAAGCTTCGGTACGAACCAAACAATGTTGATGACCTGTCAAAATCAGTAAGAAAGCATACAAAGCCAGCGTGCCAAATTGTTACGCTAAACAATTAGAGATTCATTCAATTTACAGCAATACAGCACTTTCGGCAAAAGTCAACAAGGGCGGAAAGTTTCAATAACAGAATCAATCAGTCTCGGTTTCAATAACAGAAAAGAAATCTGATTAAGATCAGATTGAGCTTTTATGTTAGTCTCTTCAGCAAATAGATCCAAAGGGCAAAACTTGATATTGAGAAAATGGCTGTCAGAATAAATATCAGCGCTTGAACGTTACCTCCTGCTCGCCTTTCTCTCACACCCGGAGCTGATTTGTGAATTAGAAAGATCATTCAGTCTGAGGCTCTTTGTCACATATCAGCCTCTTTTCAAGGACTAATGATGTTCTGATATCATCTAGGCACTATCCCCCTGAATTTAGGCCAGCTTGTGGGAAAACAAAGCATATCACACTATGGAGTGCAACTCCAGAGCCCCATTTAACCAGAAATCTCTTTGGGCTCTGTTGGAATGGTGAATAGGTAATTTCCAAATGCCCAATGTGAGACTGTTGGAGAGTCGCTGAGGAGCCGTGCTGAAGGGCCCATCTGTTCTGTGCATGTTCAGCCACCATGAGCCCAAGTGAGCTTGGTGACAATTATTATCAAGAAGGTGAAAGCGTGTGTGAAGGGTCCAATTTGGCTATGCGTTTTAAAGGATGGCAGTCAAAGGCATTTAGGCGTTACTGGAAGTTTAGGATGAAGTACTAAAATGGGATGCCCACACACTTTACCGTCCCATCGATAGCCAGAAATGGTTCAACTGCCCAACATATTGAGCTCATCTTAGAAAACACTCACATACACACACACACAAATGTGCCGTTAACAGGCTTCCAGACTCTGAAATCCGAAAATAATATGCCATTTTGGTAAAGAGACCAAACAGACACTACTTTAAGTCTCTTGTAAGTGAGATCTAATCCAGATGGTACAAATGATGTGTCTGCGTGCAGCAAATGCACTTCAGATAGATAATGCTGATTCCCGGCAACATTTCCAAAAGAGCTCCCACTTATCTAACAGACCATTAATTTTCCCGATCTGTCAGTGTGTGTCCCACAAGGCAGACACATAGACACTCACAGACAGCCAGATACACACAGACCCATCCGGCATTCATCTCTGTAACTCGCCTACGGGGGTAACGTCGGAGTTAACCCCACTCATTACTTTGGAACAAGAGTCGTTAGCTCGCACGTATTCATCACAGAGCCTCACCTCAGCTTGTTAAGCATATTAAATGTCCAGCAGCAAGAGCTCAATTAGTTCTCTCTGGGGTAAATCAGAGGGATCCTTCCATAACCCCGCATTTGTACTTTCGCACACACAGAGATCTATGGTCTGTTTAACCAGGCCGGGCGTGGGCCGGACGAGAGCGATGGACCGCGGGGGTCACTGACGGGAAGTTCTCTGCACCGCGCTCCTTCATGTTGATGATCTGCGCCCTGCAGAAAGCACATCTGTCTCTCCGGCAGTAATGCACTGACTCTGGGCCATAGAGGAAAGCGACATAATTCGTCTGTCCAGCCAAGGAGCTCATTTACCACAGCCTCACTCAGTCACATGTCCACTCGGCCCTGGCTCCAACACGACTGGGGTCTTCAAACACAATTTTAAATAAGCTATAGTGTGTGAAATAAATGGAAAGTATGAAAAACAAGTTGTTTTGAAAAATAATTGGATTTTATTTGAGACCAAACCAATTTTTTACAAGTTTAAAGTATTCATTAAGCGTCTAGGACCACACAAAAATCTGAAAATCCAATTTATACATAAATAAAAAAGATATATATTTTTTTAAAGTTTTCACTAAATAAGTTCAGATTTGACAACGTGCTAACCATGTTAACTCCAAAACGCAAAATATCTAAACCTAGGGCCACACCAAAAGATTTTTTGAATCTTATCATTTTCAAATTGTGAGAGGTGTATGGAAGCCTATTTCCGCCACGATTTGTAAAATGGTAACATGTTTTAGTATCTCAAAATAATGACTTGGTATCTCATAATAATGACTTAGTATCTCAAAATAATGACTTAGTATCTCATAATAATGACTTAGTATCTCAAAATAATGACTTAGTATCTCATAATAATGACAAAGTGTCTCATAATAATGACTTAGTATCTCATAATAATGACTTAGTATCTCATAATAATTATTATTATTTCTCATTATTATGAGATACTAAGTCAAAAAAATGAAATTGTCTTATTATTATGAGTTAATAAGTCGAAATAATGGCATAGTTTCTTATTGTTTTTATGTAATAATTCATTATTATGACATACAGTTTTTCATTATCATGAGATACTTTTGTATCTCAAAATAATGACTTAGTATCTCAAAATAATGACTTAGTATCTCATAATAATGACTTGGTATCTCATAATAATGACTTGGTATCTCATAATAATGACTTGGTATCTCATAATAATGACTTAGTATCTCAAAATAATACTTTAGTATCTCATAATAATGACAAAGTGTCTCATAATAATGACTTAGTATCTCATAATAATTATTATTAGATAGTATGTCCAAAATTTTGATTTAGTTTCTCATTATTATGAGATACTAAGTCAAAATAATGAAATTGTCTTATTATTATGAGTTAAAAAGTCGAAATAATGACATAGTTTCTTATTGTTTTTATGTATTAAGTCATTATTATGAGAAAGTTTCTCATTATTACGAGGCACTAAGTAATATTAATGACTTATTATGACATTATTATGTCTAAGAAAATCTAAAAATGTTAACCAAATGTGGTGGAAATAGGCTTCCATATGTGAGAGATCACAAACATGATGAAAATAATCTACAATTTACCAGTTTTGTTCCTAATCTGTGTGGATTGCCGCTATGTGGTCATCACAGCACACCACACATCTTCAAATTCCCTTCACATAAGTTCACAAATAAAGTCTCTTACTTCACAGTTAACAAACACGATGAACGACGGGCATAAAGAAATGTCATTAATACTTTCTTACATCTCTGATGTCCATCTCACTTTGAACAGTGCCTGCTGCACTGCTGCACTATGACTTCGAGTGTTATGCTTTTTATCTTTCATCAGCTCGCTTTCTAAATGTGTATAGTTTTGTTTCACATAAGAATCTATACAGCGTGCATGTGCATATGTTCTCAAGGTTTCCCCCACACAACAGGATTTCTGATCGTAAATATTCAGCATTTTGAATTTTGGTTTGCATTCGGAGCGTGTCAGAATTCTATCTGCTGCAGAGCAGATTCAGACGCTCTGAACACACACACCGCTTCACAGGAAAATCCTAAAAATAATCTGTTCAACCACAAAGACGATTGCAACTTTACCTAGGATTGTCATAAATCGTCCCTAATTCAGTCCAATCTTATCTTTTGGTTTGTACCGGGGTTTAGGCACACACAAGATGCTTCTTGGAGAATGATCAAATTATGCTCGGGTTTAGATTACACAAAGTTCATGTCAGCTCAAGTGCATGCTGTCATTAAAATGAAAGGAGGCATAAATTAAGCTAATAATATAATTTGTAATGATAAAATAATTTCCAAATCTTTAATTTCACAGGTAATTAATGATTAGAATTAGGTACTATGTTCTGAATGTTAAATAGAAATGACAAAGAAAGCATAATGATCTGGTAACATGTCTTATTTGGCAAAATCACTCTCACACTGTTTGAATCCCCCTGTGGATAGGACACAAAACACTGACCATAGACAATCTGCATAAAACGCCTCACAATTTTAAAATGTGTACTATATAAAAACCAAAGCAGATGTTACCTGTCCACCACTGATTCATAAAACTGGCCCTACCCACTGAGGTGGAAGGTTAATTCAATTATTTTTCCCTTTTTCCAGAGTTTGCTCAGAGCCTGAGGTCTAACGCTAGCCTTGCCAAACACATGTTGGCTGGAGGGGAGAGTCGGAGCTGAAATAAACTCTTTGCGATGCGGACATCGGCATTGCTTCTCATTACCAAGCATGGAAATCTGGCAAAGGTGTGTGCACCATAGCAACTGTCTGATTTAAATCCAAACACTTGGACCCACAATCCAATTATTTAAGTGAAAGTTCTCTCAAGGATGAATCATTTTGTTTCTTTTTTAGAGGAACATATAAGCTCCAATACCAAAATGTTTTAGAGTTTATAAAACAACAATGCTATTTTTGTACAGCAGCAAATCCTTTCAAATTGTAAGGCCTCTATGTCCCACTTCTGTCAGACAACGTGTGATGGTCTAATTTAGGAACACCATGAGCTCTGTGACGGACACAACACAGCACAAATGAAAGCTAATCAGATTGATGTTGAACCAAAAAGAAGCGTGAGATCTTGGGAAGCACAAAATGAGGAGATAAGCAATAATGATTGCATGATTATTCTACTGTGAGATGGCCATCACAGATACAGAATCCAGCTCATTTAGTACATTAAGAAGGAGATTTTGATATAGATATTTTTATAATTTTATATCCAAGAGCTACACTTTATATCCAATTACTGCACAAAGAAACTTGAAATCTGCATGTTTATCATGCAAAGCAATCATCCAGCTTACAGGAAAAAACGCAGTGTTGTATAATTTTTATCTTATTTTATTTATTATTTATTTATTTATATTTTATTTATTTTATATACGATTTTGCACATAAAATGACAGCATACAGGTATGAGACAGAATGAGTCGACCAATGAATAATCTTCACATCTGAATATATTATTTCTTTATTTGCAGTCTACAGTAGGGTTGAGCAACACAGGGCAGTGATAAAGCCTGCCCTAAACAACAGTCTGATCATAACAAATGGTTAGTCAGATCTGGTACGTTCACATCCTGTGCCGTAAAACAGAAAGGCGAGAGAGTTTAATGTCTTCACTATGAGATTAAACTGAGGTAGGCATTTTCTGTTCTCTCTTTTTCATTCTCATCAGCAGGCTGTTATTTCAGGGAACTTGATCAATTGGACAGTCATATATGATTTAGGGCAGCAATCAGCCCAGCTTTCTCCATTACCTGCTCTATTCCTGTTGTATTCCCAGTTCACTGAGATCGGATGAATGCAATGTTTCATTCCTTCATTTTAAAAATCAGTTGGAGGCATGGATAAGAAGTGAGTAAGTGTACATGCTCTTGACACGTCCAGTCCCTGTGCTCAATTGATCAAATTCGACTTGTGTCGATCCCCGCTATGTCTCCCTGCGGTTTCCTGCTTTATTGGTCCATGTATGTTATCCTGATTTTTCTCAGTGTACCATTTGAAATGTAAGATCAAGATGACATGACCAAAATAACATGGACTACATGACAGTGTAGTCATTGTCCTATATCTTAATAAACTTTGCACGTGATGTAATTTTTTGCCAAGCCTCCTTTAATTCTTCTCAAAGCTGAGCTTCAGTTTATACTCCAAACATACCAGTGCAATATGCATACATAATTTTTAATGCATCTTTAATATTTGAGTAAAGAGTGAGGATGCCTTTTGTAGGACAAAGTAGTGGTCAGTATGATCAAAACCATAAATGGCATTGCTTAACTTATAACAGCCCAGTGGACATGGTGCGACAAGAACCATGACCACCCACCAGCTCCATCAAGACGGGCTGGCTGAGATTACAGGGCCAAGTTGTGTACGTGGGGTGACGTGGTCGTCTACAGATTCTGCTACGCAGTAATGAGCCAACCGCGGCCCTTCACTTCTCCATATCCGCCATAATTGCGGTGAATGCCCCACATAGCCCCATCATTACCCGACAGACGGCTCATAATTTACAGCCCATTTAGTTTCGCGCTACCCGCCGCTGCGTTTGCCGCAGAGAGAGTACGAATCCGGGTTGGATGGCGATGCCGATGCTCGGAGAAGCAAGAAGCACAGTTTACAGATGTCATTAACACAAACAACCCTTCATGGTGCGAATGCCTGATTTTTGATTAGCCGGCTTCGCTCCATCCTGTATAAGCGTTAGCAAAACCAACATGGCATGCAGCGTGGAATACCAAAGTTCCTCTGTCTGTCTTTGGGACTGATCTGTATCAGTAAGATATATATTTGCTCATCAATATTACCGAGAGAATCTCATTTGTGTCAGAGCAGATGAAGAGTGGGGATTAGTGGGTTGCAGGTTAAGTGAGTTTGTGGGAAGGTCGGGAAGTCTAATATGACCTTTTTCTTAAGATGCGGTCATATCAAAATGCACATAAAAGAGAACAAATGGCTTTCATCCAAAAATACAAACACATATGCACACGATTGCCAACAGGCTCCATGGGGTGTTTCTGGTAGAGCTGGTCATGAGGCAATGACTTCGGAGGCTCCAGAAAACGCATTCGGACAGCCTTCATAGGCAGCGTAATGGAATTCAGTTTGAAATATCCACCTGTTTCTTGACGTAAATGTGGGCGCCACCTTCTTTGAGCTTTCCTGTTTATGCCTTCCGGTGAGCCACTAAAACTAATGGTAGTCTATTGCGAAGGACACACTGGCTGTTTAATGTTTATTACGAAATCCAGGAAGATGACATAATTTGTGCAGTTAGGGGTTGCCATAAAAGCTAATACAAACACAGTAAATATCTACAAAACATTTGTTTTAAGCATAATCCATATGTTGTTATTTAAATATGTTATTTACATTACATATGATGATTTAATGTAGAAAAACGTAAATAAGTAAAAATTATTAGCTGTGCACGGGCAGGGTCACATATTATCATTTAAAAATTATTTTATTACTGCACTTAGAATTGATTTTAATGTTTGCATTACCTGTACAAAACTGCTTGTAAGCACTGTTAAAGCAATCACATTGTCTATTGTCTTTATGTATGCACATATATATTCTGAGTCCCATCAAAATGAATTGCTAGACAAAGGAACCGAAGGCATTAATGTGTCAACTACAAAAAGAATAAATTCAGTGATTCAGGGTCAATAGTCTGCCACAGATTTAACGACAGCGCTAGTGTTATTTTATCAGTCACAGATTAACATCAATAGTGGGCTATTAGAGACTGGTATCTTACCAAAGGAAACATTTTGGTATCGATTCAACCTCACCATGAAGTCATCTTAACGACCGATTGAGAACAGTCCGACCGATCAGCTTCACATTTAGACTCAATCACTTCCATCCCGGACTTGCTCATTTGTCTCATCTTGGGAAAGTTATTGCAAAACAAACCTCTTTGTAATGGTTGGAGTTTGTTCAATAAAGCTGATTTACGCCCAGCCTGTTAATTTATCTTCTCTCATTAAGTCGGGTTGCTGCTGCTGGCCGCACTTCCTGCGCTAATCAAATGCTGATCCCACAGGCTGTGTCCGCACAATCCCTAACATCCAACACGCTGCAGAGCCCGACTCAAACGCAACAGTCTACAGACCGCATGTGCTCATCATTCTAATTAACCAGATGAAATAATCTCCAGCCGAGATAACAAAACAATGAAGATCATATCAAAACCCCTTAACAAAGCTGAGGAATTTTTCTATTGTTTAATAATAGAACAGCAGAAGTCTATGGTTATCTGTGCTGGCATGATTGTCTGATGTAAAAACATAATTACACATTCAGAAAATAAGGTCAAATAATGGTCCCTAGCTTTCACTGGGGTGATACCCTTTCAAAAAGTATACCTCTGCACGTAAAGAATTCATATCAGTACCTCAAGAGGTACATATTGGTACCAAAAAGTACATATTAGCACCTCAAAGGTACATATTGGCATCAAATATCTGTACTTACATATAATGACCTTTTTAAAGGGTCCGGCCCCAGTGCCAGCTTGGGACCATTTTTTACAGGGTAAAGTACTAAGCAAAATTCTTAGGACACCACCAGCTTTAAAGTTGTAGCAAAGTTTAAATGACAATCCATCTTTGTTAAGTTACACAATTCAGGAAATATGTAGGGGAGACCGGGGGCAATTGTAACACATTTAATTCCTCCAATTAGAAGTGGTGCCATTCAATTTGCAAACGCTCAGTAGGATTCTCACCTCAGCAGCAGTTTTCAACAAAATACTGATTTTGAGGTATGAAAGTAAATTTTTTGAGTATCTTTCTTTTACTGTCTAAAGTTTAGATGACTGCAAATGTATACTTGCATTATGCAAGTAGCATATAATTTATCTATAAGTTACTGATAAAAAATTAGCATGAGCAACCTATGCTAATATATGTGTGGCTAGGTAGCATTCAAGATTTTAATCATGGCTGCAACATAGGGGGCCAATTGTAACATTTAGGCCTTTTAAACCTTGTTTGACCCCGGGTTATCTTTTTCTAAACCGCACTTTTAAATGATTAATCCCAATAATTTACTCACCCCCATGTCCTCCAAAATGTTGATGTCTTTCTTTGTTCAGTCAAAAACAAATTGTATTTTTTGAGGAAAACATTCCAGGATTTTTCTCATTTTAATGGACTTTAATGGACCCCAATAGTTTTAATCAGTTTAAACGATCTAAAACAAGGCATAAGGGTCTTATCTAGCGAAATGATTGTCATTTATGGCAAAAAAGCACTTTTAAACTACAACTTCTCGTCTTCCTCCGGTCCTGTGACGCGTCAGCGCGACCTCACGCAATACATCATCACGTCAAAAGGTCACGGATGATGTATCGAAACTACGCCTCAGTGTTTACAAGTGTGGAGAAAGAGGATGGTTCCGACGTTGTTGTGTGTCGGATTATACTAATTAATGTCTTTGTGTCAGTTTATTGTTTAAAATGGTCCGCAAATGTGCGTTTCATATATGTAACACGTGACCTTTTCACGGCATTACGCAATTACGTGAGGTCACGCTGGCGAGTCACACGACCGGAGGAGGACGAGAAGTTGTGGTTTAAAAGTGCATATTTTTTATTTTTCTTGCCAAAAATGACAATCGTTTCGTTAAATAAGACCTTTATGCTTCGTTTGAGATCGTTTAGAGTCCTTTGGTCAAGTAGTCTGCGAGTTATGAAGGACAATGTAAAAAATACGATCAGGCAATAGTCAGTATTTAGTGTGACCTATCTTGGCACTAAGCACATTTTGAGGTCTTTTAAGGAGAATCATTTTATTTAAGAGAACTAGGTCTATTGCTTTTTCATGCATAAAAATTCCAGTATTTTCTGGTTATATTCTAATGAAGAGATTGAGAAATGTATAGTCATATACCACTGCAAAAACCACAAATCTATGTGCATGTGTGTGCATGTGTGCGTGTGAAGGTTAGTATGTCTTTGGTTTCTTCTCTTGGGGAGATCTCTTGCAGCTTGTACTTGAGTTTAATTAGGCAGGTAATGTGCTTAGATTACAGATCTGTTTTTGTGCGACCTCTTTCTTGTGATCCCCTACTTTACCCAAACTTTCAGCAAATGCTACATACACTTATACACTATACAATATTTTTTGTGTGTTCATTCTAATGTGTGCAGAAAAACATTTTTGAGACCAACTGGCTCTGGGGATTATAAAAGAAGAAAGTTCTTTGTGTGAACGTCTGTCTGGTAAAGTGTACAAATGAAGTAGGTGACGAATGAAAGTATAAGTTGTGAAGAGGACGGTCACGTCTGGATTGAGCTCAAAGTAAGGCCAAGTCCCTTGTGCCACAGAGTCAGGCCATGAAGGATTACTTCTGCTGCTGAGCCATAGAAATTGAGCCTTTTGATCTTGCTTTCAAATTAAAATTCTAATTTGGACAATAAAAATGTAATCGCCATTTCAGACTCTCAAAGAGAACGGCAATGAGCATTTCCATGCAGGAAACGCATTAATGTTAAGCGGATATAGCTGGTCTACCATGACACCCTTTATTTCTGCTGCTTGAGCGAGTGCCTGTGGATGATTCAGCTCTGACCTTCTCATCAAAGTCAAATGCGTTTCTGTCACATGCTCTTTGTCCGCCCGTGTGACTGAACAAACAAGCTCTGCTTTACCATGACTCTGAGGATGTAACATTTACTGCTACAACATAATGATACAACAATGAAGAAGCCTTTGGTGTCCACCAGGACGGGCTCTGTGGTATTGTTACAAAATTCACAGCTTGGGAGTTTACAATATAAAATAAACTTTCATTTGAGAATGAACTATTGATATGTTATATGGATAGTTCACCCAAAAATGAAAATTCTGTCATCATTTACTCGCCCTCAAGATCTTTCAAACCTGAATAAAGTTCCTTGTTTTGCTGAAAACAAAGATATTTTAAGCAATGTTTGTAACCAAGTTTTGGAGAACCATTAACTTCCATACTAGTTTATCCTACTATGGAAGTAAATGGTGCTTCTGCTAACTTTTTATTACAAATATCTTGATTTGTGTTCAGCAGAACAAAGAAATGTATACAGGTTTGTAACAACTTGAGGGTGAGTAAATGATGACAATTTTTTGTGAACTATCACTTTAAGCATAATATAACATTATGTAACATTGATTTGTTAGTTAAAATTGTGTTAATTATTTACTTATTACCAGCATCTGTGGCTATATTCATGACAAGAACTAGTTAAATAATGCACACTCAAATCCACAAGGTGGTGAAAGGGCAATTTAACATAACCTGCATTGTGATGACACAGGGAGTACATGTGGAAATAACTATTGAAGGTTAACATAAATATAAATAGGTAATACAATACTCCCCTACAAAGCCAAAAGACCTTAACTCACTATAATGTGGAACTGAGAAATCTTACTTTTTAGTTTAGACTTTTTAGTGACTTTCAGTTCTTCTTGCCTATCATGTTATTTTCTCAAAAAAAAAAAAACGAAATTGACTCAAGATACTTATCTACATGAAAAAGGAGGTCTTAAATGTCCCAAAATACCACTGGCTTTTGCCTACTGAATACTGATAGGTAATTGTTTTGCATCTAAAGTTGGGTTAAACATGGACAAACCCAACCACTGGTTTACACTGACCTAGAAAAGTCCATATCTGAGCCAACCATGAGCTGAAACAACCCAGGTTAATTTTAACTGGGGCTGCACAATATTTGGGCCCACTGGCGGTATGAGTTCTGCGATATGAGAAATACTGGATGACCTTACCAGATGACTTGAAAAGCTCTATTTGAGAGGAATTAACTTCTGTCTGGCAACCTGAGAAAAATAGCTGTGTGATGGTATTACACACCTCTGGTCAAGCGACCAGATCGTGTTATTAAAACCTTTGTTGGACACGCATTAATTGTTACCACCATGTCTTTTGTGAGGTGAAATGTTATTGATTCTGTGATTTCTCTCTGCTGTTTGAAACCATTCTCATGGTGTAAACTGGCAAATGCATCTGAAATACTATGCATGTTCTGTATTTTAGTTTTTAACTAACCATGGCAGGGTCAGAGTGGGTCTTATTTTTAGGCCCTATCTACCTTTTTATGTAACTTAAAACAATAATGATCAGTCTTGAAGAAAATAATTCACGACTAACTTTTAAGACTAGTCTTAAAGTTTTATGCAACCGGGTCCTGGAGTTTCATGACTTAGACGGGCCCACTTTAGTTCATGCTTACTATATTAAAATAATATAATTAAATCCTCAGTAGTCTACATAAGTCTGCAATAGTGAACTGCAGCCTTACAATTCATTGTATTTTTCAATTATATAATTTCCAATTCAGTGCAAATTCAGTAGCGTAAACAATTATGATATTATTCAATTAAACTTACTGAAAAACTACTGAAAGGGAACAAATGTGTTTGTGTTTTCCCCTATATTTCTATTTAAAAAAAAATGTTGGGTCTTGTCTTGAGATTACCTGTTGTGTGAAAAAGTTAGGAAACCCCTGATATACAAAACACAAGCAAGATTTATCAAGTATGCAGATGGAAAAATAAATTGCCAAATAACGTAAGGTAGGCCTACCTTTTGTCAAAAAAGAACAAATATATAATGGATTTTCAAAATTTAGTTTTACTTGAAAAAAACTCACATTTATATGAAACATTTCCAGTAAACCAAATTTTGAATAAAATAGACTTTTGTTACTCAGTAGACTATGGCTGCGTTTACACTTGGCATTAACATGCGACCTGTATCCGAATGTTGTGCACATACACATTGAAAAGACAAGTGTAAACGCATTTGTGATCGATCTGTGTTATCCGATCTGTGTGTCCTGATGCGGAGGTAGTCGAGGACGCTTTGTGATCGGATCTCAGTGTAATGTAAACGCAATCCAGCCATCGTATCTGCATTTACAGGTAAACGTCACACAAAACCCCGCCCACTTTCATCTCCTCTCACTAACAGCTGTCAAAAATTAAGGACGTTAGGTCTTGGAGCGCAGGTGAGAGACGCACAAAGTCCTATTTGTGGAGCAATGATAGCTAAGCTTAAAGTATTTTGAAATAAATCGATATACAAATGCATTTTAACACTGTATTTAACTTATTCAGGCTGTTTAACATGTTCCAACAATTCATGGAGAGATTTACTATTTAATAGCAGAATATAATTAATCGTTATAATGTTTGAGTTTCCACGGCGACATACCAAGGTCATAACGTGAATGTTGCGCTTCTTTCTGGTCATTCGGCTGTTTCTATCTCATCTAACACCTTTTAAGTTACTTAAAACAAGTACATTTTGTTATTGATGAAAAGCATGCGGGTGAAAGTCAAGTTCAGGTAAAGTTACATCGGCTGAAACGGTTATCGGCAGTGCGGACGCTGCAGATAAACAAAGATAAAGTCTTTAAAGCTAAAATATAAAGCTTTAAATGTGAACATTACGGTTGTTGGGGTTGTTAGTTATTATCTGCTGTTGGCTTCGCGGTAGCACTGTACAATACGAGATTGCAGTTACCGCGACAACCCTAAATCATGTGGCTAAAGACAGCTGCAGCCATTTGTGATTGACAGCTGATGATCCAGCGCGTCTCCCCGCACGGGATACGATCACACATCCAGATACAGAAGCCACTTTGATGTTGACAAATGTAAACACGCTGTGTCCTGATATACTGATGATCAGATCTGCAAGAACGGATCACCGAGATCGCATGTTAATGCAAAGTGTAAACCCAGCTATGAATAATTACTTTTTATAGATGATTCATTGTTACATTTATGATAAAAAAAAAGATTAGTAGATCCTTTTCCTAAAGGCCATTTGTATTCAGTCACGCTCAAGTTTATTTTAAATCTAGATGTGGGGCAAGCGCACTCAAAACAGATGCGTCTGAAACAAAACTCACGGGCAAGCCCTTTGAAAAGCAGAAGAAAGCGGCGCATCCTGCGTTTTTCATGCGTTTTAGATGTTAATGGACCCTAATGCAAGAATTCTTCCAATAAGTGGTCGGGACTTGGGACACAATCAACTTACACGAGTGGGGCTGCTGTGAGTGCAGGCAGGATAGGGACAGCAACCTTCCAACCGGTGGCATGACAACACCGGCCCTCGTGGCCAAAAAAACAGACCAGCCCATTGGGAATTCTCCTGGACCTTCCAATGGCCAATCCGTGCCTGAACCATGGGATAGAAAACACCCCAGCTGGTTTAGCGTGTATTAGATAACTTGCCCTTCATCTTTGGTGGGGTGTTTTAGTGAAAGCACTGGAAGATTTCACCTCGCCTCAGAGAGCTTCAGGATTACTGTAGGTGTGACTTGACTAATGACTTGGAATTAACTGAAATGACAACCGTATCATAAACAGCTGGCAGGGGTTCTTGGGTGATGACACATAGAAACGCAGAGTGCCCTTGGACACCAAACACATCCTATACCCCCTCCAAATAATGCACGTCACCCATCCTTCCATTACCTCTTCATCCACTGCAACGAACTCTCACCCCATCTGGGCTGAGGAACGCCAGACGGCCCTTTCTGGCATTTGTATTTGGGCATGTGTCTATAAAATAATCCACTACAAGTCACACTCATGGGCCAGTGAAGAGGCCCTGGACCACGTTAGCCAATCATTAGCAGAGCGTCTGAGGAGAAGACTGCTTGCCTTCATCTTAAAACTAAGACTGTCCTCTCCGTAATGAGTTTGGTCGCGTTCCAGACCCCAGCACGAGCTTTACAGTATAATGTGTCTTCAATGGTCCGCTGGTGACAAGCTCACTAATTCACTCCACATGATTGCAGAACTATTCCCATTAAATGTTAGAGAAGAAGTGCTGATAGGACAGTTAGACAGAATGTCAGATGAAAAACAGAGGAGATTCCCCCGGTGTCTGCTCCTCGTAGCTCAGCAAGCCATTTCTCTTTTTAATTCGTCCAGTGTCTCTTTTTCATGAGGGCGATAATTAAATTAATTGATTCCTTTCTTCACAAATACAGTTTAGTCTTCATATTTCAAGCTAAAGTACCTATAATCTAAAGTAATTGTAATGTGTGGGTTACTGGAAAGCAGCCTCACCAACATATAAACCAGAAGCACCAAAATGTTGATCCGGTCACATTTGCATGTCTTTGCAGACTGTGACTTTCTTTGTTGTTTGGTTGTATTTTTTTAATGAGAAATTATGAGAAAGAGTTTAAACAACCATATATGTATACCTGGAGGTATACATTTTATGTAGGGATGCAATGATATAACATTTCGATACCAATATTTGATTACTTGGAATGACAGCAACCAATAGTGATAGATACCGATAGTTTTGCTTTGTAGTTCAAAATTATGTCATGAAATCCCAAAAGTGCAAAGCATACAAAGTGAAACCCATTGTCAAAAGCCTCTTTCACACAGTAATTTTGGTAAATTACCATGAATTTACCAAAATGAATTTACCAGTAAATAAAAAAAAATGTGCTGTTCACACATGCAGTGACGTTCCTACTTTTTACAAGTAAGGCATCATTCACACATCAGTACCAAAATAAGTTAACTGTGCAGCGCGGCGATCTCGGTCTTGAATTTGTAAACAATGGTGGGTTATGACTTCATATCCACGGTCCTTATTTTGTTGTTTTCACATCTGTGGTCGCGAGTCACTCATGTCCAAGCAACATTGCATTAGGCGACGTCAAACGCTGTCTTAGACAACAGTACTGTTTGCACATTAGGCTTGCAGAGGGTGTGCTAAGGACGTCAGCAATTCGGCAAATATATGGTAAGCTGTTTTAAACAACTTTAGTGAAGAAATGTGCGACTTTTAAGCAGGATGTGCGTGGAAACATCTGTAAACAGTGCGGGGGGTATCAAAATGTTATGAATGGCCCGAAGCTGGACAACGTCAGACCGCGCCGACATTCTAAATGCCGGTAATCTGTATTTTTGTTTTTACACATAGTGCTTACCGGTAAATTACTGGTAATCTTACAACCTCTCTTACTGGTAAATTGGCAGCATTGATTTACCAGAAATGTTCTATTCACACATGACCTGTTAACTGCAATTTACCAGTAAAGACTGTATGTGTGAAAGGGATTAATATTGTCACCAAATTCAGAAAAATCACACAGCATGAGTTATGATGCGTTTTTCCATCCCTTTTGATAGGTAGGATATAATCTGCCCTGATCATCAGCAGTTTTTAAACAATCGGCCGATGTCCAATAGTAATGTCCATAAGTTATCCAATCTCCATGGTCTTATTTCCATAATGTCCATTTTATCTGCAGATACCGATAACAGGTCAATATTTATATGCATCCTTAATTTATAAAGGACTTTATATGGCACACATTAACTTTCTGTACACATTCATGTTACATTATATCCACTCGTGTGTTATATTTAACTGTGTGGTGTATGTGATCAGAATGGTATTTGACTTGAAGCATAAAATCAAAATGCTTGAGTAATTTACTTTCAAGAAAAACATATTGATTTTTTTCCTATTCCAATTTTCAAACATCCAAAGACAGAATCCTAAAACAAGATTAAAATAGTCTCAATAAGAAAAAGTTGCTACAGCAACATATGTTCGGTCCTCAAGAAAGAAAATTCGAAACATAAAAATGTGACCCAGTCTGTGACAACCAAGCTAAAGGTATTTTTTGTGATTTTTTTTGTTGCAAGAAATCATCCTGAATTATTTAAAGAACAATCTGTGAAAATATAACCTTTATATATTTAATATTGAAATCATTGTGAAATCAACAACTAGGATCAAACTTTGATGCTTCTAATCTGATAAGATTACGAGACATGGGTTGTGTGGGGATGTGTTATGGGATGTGTTATGTTATAATCATGTCGTGGCTGAAGGGTGCAGTGGATAGCCACCAACATATTCAGAATATGGCATGGCCAATCCCTAAAGTGTCTTATTACTTTTATAAAATAGTTACCATATAAAAAATGATTTTTATTTTATATGATGTTTTATTAAAGGGGGCATTTCACAAGACTTTTATAAAATATCAAATAAATCTTTGGTGTCATCAAAGTACATATGTGAAGTTTTAGCTCAAAATACCATATAGATCCTTTATTATAGCATGTTAAAATTGCCACTTTATAGGTGTGAGGAAAAAAAGTTTTGGGTGTGTCCTTTAAAATGCAAATGAGCTGATCTCTGAACCAAATGGTAGTGCAGTGGTCGAATAGTGCAGATTAATGGGCGGTATTATCCCCTTCTGACATCACAAGGGGAGCCAAATTTCAATTACCTATTTTTCCACATGCTTACAGAGAATAGTTTACCAAAACTAAGTTACTGGGTGATCGTTTTCACATTTTAAAGGTTGATAGAATCACCGAAGACCCAATTATAGCACCCCACGGTTTGGTTTGGGTCAGTTTACTTTTGGGAGCTTTTCCACTGGGTCCAGTACGTACCAGATACTTTTTTTGTACCACATCAGTCGGGGTTAAGTGACCCGATATGATACCAAAACGTGACGCGAAAACACTGTAGATCACTGATTGGTCTTAGAGAATCGTCACTACGAGCATCACTGCTATAATGTAAAAGATTAGCTTTAACTTAGTGCTAGCTTGCGCTGTCACAAGTAAACCTGTTGTCATCTGTGCTTTGCTGTAAGTTCCCAAACTCCCTTTTAGCGATCAAAAACATTCACAGGTTGTGAATCAGGAACACCATAACAGTTTTGTCCCAGACTTGCAGTTTGTGGCAGCACATTTGCGACGCGCACGTCCGCATATATGCTTAATTGCAACTTAAATGAGGCCCAGCGGAGCGCGTCGACTGACACCACCAGTGTTTAAACAGAAACTGTGAGACAGAGGTAGTGATAAACGAGATGTGCAAACATATATTTGTGGTGGTCAATTTTAATTTTGTTTTGGACTGAGAAATAAATGAATGTATGGGAATGTACAACGACGCTCTCACATAATGCTACAGCAGTAGGCAGCGCAAATATAACGTCACGCCTATAATCCCTCCCACTCCGAAGTGTTACCAAACTCAATAGAAAAGCTAACCAAGCCAAAGTGAGGTGAGCTGACCCAACCTGACCCAAACCAAAGCGTGGGGTACTATGCAATGGAAAAGCGCCATTAATCACCTTGTAATCATGACCAGCTGTCAACAATCAGCATTAATGGAAACCTATAGACGGTTTCAGCAGTAACAACATAAACAAGCGGCTGTCGCGGTCCGCACGTAACTTCCAGTAAACTTCGCTAATAATAAATAACCACAAAGTACTTTAAACGTAGTTTATTTATATAACAAGCAAAAAAAACACATAGATTACCTAGGAAACCAAAACATTTGTTATTTTCGACGGGGCATTTGTTCAAGAGATCTGTTTAGCAACTAGTCAGACCATTAAAATAACGAAACCGGAAGTAAAGTTCGGATCCAGACGTGTATCACGTGCATCCGATAAAACTGTCTATAGACTGGCAATCGACTCTCCCTGATCCTCGATAGTTTCAGCATCCCTCATCTCCTCACACTTGCCTGGTCACCTTCCTAACCAGAACAGGGGGGAGTGTTCTGGGTTCGGGCCTAAAGCCGAGCCCTGAGCCCTCTCCTCGCCAGGGAATGCTCCAGGCTCGGACCAATACCGAGCTCGTAGCCCTCTCCGCTGATAGCGCGCCAAATACGCATTTCAATTACTCTGTCCAACTTATTTGTAAGTGTGAACTCGTGAATAAGTCAATTATAATTGAGCTCTATTCTTCCAATAAAATATATAATCCCTTGCATATAAAATAACTGTTTTGGATCACTATGCACAGTAAATGTTGAAACTATACAACTTTATTGATTTCCACAGACCGGATAAGAAAATAAATGCACAAACATACTATTAGGACACCTGCTGGTTTGTCTTTACTTAATCACATTAGCAATGCAAGGTGTGATGATCACACTATAGTTAAAAGTTTGTTAATTAAAGTCAAACTGTGCTTGATTAATAAAACGTTCTGTCGAAATTTTGTTAAAATGACAATTTAGACAACTTATCTCCTGACGGGGCCTCTTAATATTTCTGCCGGGTGTGATATGCAATATTTAGGTACGTAATTAATTTCTTTTCTTTAACACAATTGGTTCATTAAATGGGACACTGCGTCTTATCTGTTCCCCAAAGGTGTTCAATAATTTCCTATTCTATTTTTGGCCTATAAACAGGGTCCTAATGAAAAGGACAATCAAGAGCTATTCAATTATATAGTTGGACCGTCTCCATAACACGGACAGAATTTTCTAGGTTAATTCAAAACCAGAGGCTGGATTTGTCCGTATTTAACCTAACAAAGGGTTGTAACAACCCCGAATTTTTACATTATATCTGTCTACCTGTCTGTCTAAACATCTACACTGTAAAAATGATGTCAAATCAACATCATGTTACTTTAACTTAACAAATTAAGGTTATTTCAACTTCCCAAGTCAAAACTTCAAATAGTACCTTGAATTGACTTGCAAAAACAAGTTGTTTTAACTTCACGCAGCATTTTTTTTACAGTTTAGTCTATTTAACACCCACGTTTATCTTGGCACATGAACATGCATCAAAGCTCATTTATACCAGGCCATTTGGAGATTTTCCCCTAAAAGACAGACAGCTTCGAGCTGCTCAATGGTACTCTAAAGCCATCCCACACATGGGCCGTTTCGCATTTTGAAAGAGAAATCCCTATCTCAATTCGGAGACCATTGCAGCACTATAAATATTGATCTTCTCGCTATCTCTCATTGGAATACTCGTCACAGGTCCATATATCTATTTGCGTGGGACTGTTTGAAAGACTGGGCCGACTGCACCCAATACACTAAAGTCCATTCAACATTCTATAAACAAATACGTCAGAGCACTTTGTTGAAGCAAGCAGATGGGCAGCAAGACACAGCCGCAGTGTCATAGTGCCACCTACTGCCGAAAAGACTGACCCCGCATCATTACCTCTCCAGATAAAAGCCGGGTGCACTGTTGCTTTGCCTCCCTAAAGATGCTACAGTGTTTAGATATAAAATGCAAAGGAGGCTGCACTGATGAGGTTAAGTTTATTCAATTAGACATAATTGTCTAATGATACTTCAGGGTGATCATAGTTTGGCTCCATTCAACAGGCTTTAAGAAGATCATTACGCATTATGTTTTCTTTATCACATATCAACAGTTTGTGTAATGGATTTAGTTCATATTTCTAGGGATAATAAAGCCACTCATTAGCTTCTCATTAGGCCCAATGCCAGGTCCTGTGTATTTTTAAATACTTTCTTCTTAATATGCAAAAACAAATCATTATCGTTTTCCCAAACAAAGTTTAAACACAGTGTCACCATTTAAACTTTAAATGGTTTATTTGATCATCCAGAGCGCCCTTGAATATTTACCAGAATCATATTGATATATGTGCCATTGCATTCGTCGGCCTCCTTATATTCAGGTCATACTTATACAGTCTGGATATTACATCAACCCCTTATGAAATAACAGACAGGTGGACAATTACCAATTGAAAATGCTGTACCCTCACATGCCATTGTCTGCATGTCTCCTGCTGTGGAATTGTGTCCGTGTGCAAGCTGCAATTGGGCTTTTTCCCAACGGGTTATGTGAAAGTGGTGATTTGGATCCGAGACTGACTCTAGAAGCGGCGAGATGGTCCGTCTATCCTTTGAGATAATGAATCAGACAGTGGGCTGCCAGACTGCGTTTATGGGCATTTGGAGACACAAAGCGGGACGTAGGGAATTCGCTCACATATATCAACACGCGCAGAAATGACAGGCTGCAGTGGTCCTGGTGACATGCACCTAAACCCAGGTGCAGAAGAGGATCAGGGAAAGCAAATTGATTCGATGGTTACCAAACCAAACCCCCAACCCGCCATCGCTGAGTCATTTTGGCTGCCGTAAAAGGAAATTCTATTACTAGTGACAAGTTTGTTTCATTTGCGCTATTGTTTTCATCGCCAAGCCTTTGACAATGTTGATGGTTCTTCTAATAAAATCATTTTATGTGAAGGCACTGGCTTTATATTATCTCCAGACCTATCTAAATTGCTGTCTTCTTTCTATAGATATTTTGACACTAAAAATGCCACAGTCAGATTGATATCTCTCAGGGTCTCCCCTTGTGGATTTGTAACCTACGGACTAATAAATATCTAATCCTACGTTACAAAATGAGCAAAACTGATTGAAAAGGGCTTCATGTATGATGAAAGAGGTACAATATCAGGTTTTACATTTTTGAACCAGATGTGTGCTATATGTGAGTGAATGTTTTAGGTGTTTTGGAGCTATTAAGACCGATTCACAGTTTATTGCATTAAACGATACTAGACCCTATGGTCAGACATGTCTAGGGCTGTGCAAAAATATCGATACAGCTGACTATCATGATAACATTTTCCCACGATATTGTATCGATATTTCAGTCTCTACTGTCAATATTTAAAAACCGCGCATCAAAGTGTGCGCCTTTTCCTCCGCCGCTGCTGTAGTTATCGCTGTCCAGTTGTCTGTCATATGCGGCCATTCGGTCAATGACTCAGAAGTTAGCGGGAGTGAGAAAATGGCAGAAAATTTAAATTCAAAGCTGACGTCTGGAAGCACTTTGGCTTAAAAAAAAGTAACAAAAAAATCAGCTCTATTTTTTACATTTTAATAAAAAAAAGAAAAAGTATTGCAATGTATCGCAGCATGCAATGTATTGTATCGTATCATGAGGCCCTTGCCAATACCCAGCCCTAGACATATCATTTATAAAGACCATGATGCGTTCTGTATAGACAGTTTCAGCAGTAATAACATAAACAAGCGGCGTCCGTGGTCAACACGTAACTTCCGGTAAACTCCGCTAAGAATAAATACAACAAAGTACTTTAAACGTAGTTTATTTATTTAACAAGCAAAAAAACAACACATAGGTCACCTAGGAAACCAAAACATTTGTTATTTTCGACGAGGTATTTGTTTAAAAGTTCAGTTTAGCAAGTATTCAGACCATTAAAAAACTGAAACCGGAAGTAAAGGTCGGACCAGACGCGCATCACGTCACCGCACGTGCATCCAATGAAACCGTCTATAGAGATGCACCGATATACCTGCGAAAAATCAGTATCAGTTGGTAAAACCATACTGTACAAAAATGTTTAAACAACTTGGTTTTGAAAGTCAATTCAACCATTTAAAATTTTGACTTGTAATAAGATGACATCACTTATAAAAACAATTTGAAATTGTATAACTTAATTTGTTACAGGGATAGTTCACCCAAAACATTCTGTTAACATTTTCTCATAGTCATGATGTACCAAACGTGTATGAATTTCTTTTTTTATGATAAACAAAAAAGAAGATATTTTGATAAATGATTGTAAGCTGATTGTAACCATTGGAATTCAATGGGTACTGTCAACTGTGTGCTTACCCTTATTTATCAAAATATTTATATACTAAATATATATACTATGGAAGTCAATGGTAACAATCAGCTGTGTCCTTACCATTATTTATCAAAACATATTGTTTATATTTTTCAAACTCAGAAAAATATACAGGTTTGTAACAAACACGAGGATGAGTAAATGATGACAGAATTTTCATTTTTGGGTGAACTATCTCTTTAAGTTAAAGTAACATGAGAATATATGTTGATTTGACATCATTTGGCAATTTTTTACTTAAAAATAATTGGCCACTTACTCCTGTCAATAAAATAGAGCAGGAAATACATCAAACTGTGCTGTGTGTAAAGAAAGTGTTAAGAAACATCACCAGCTTGATGTTCAGTGTTGATAGTAATTAACTTAAAGTGTGTTAATTTATACAACTTAAGAAATAGTATTTTACTTTGAAACAAGTACTGTTGAAATAGAGAAAATAATAATTTTTTTTTTTTTTTGCTTTTCTTACAAATTTGAGTCATTAATCATCATTAATTTAAAAGAAAGTATAAAAGGTAAAACTGCCAAACTATTGGTAATCAGTATCAGCAAACATCACTCCCAAAAATTGTGTTTTATTAACAAGGTTCAGGAGGAGCACGATCAGATAACTAATTTGGCACAGGTGCACCTCATAAGGTAATCAGCCTAAACACTACAGCTGCATCCGAAAACTTAGGCAGCTGACTTGTTGCCTCGCTGCCTCATGAGGCAATGACTTCGGAGGCATGAAGGCAGCTAATGGGGCATACACACGAAATGCGAGTTTAACGATTTGCGCGAGTAGATTACAAAGTCAATGCAAAGACACAATCATACGCGTCCTCGTGTGGGGCGAGGCGAATGACACGAATTGGGCGGCGTGGATTCCCCTCAAACGGACCTTCGCGCAAGTTGAAAATATTCAACTCAAGTAAGAATTTGTATGACACAAAGTTAAATCCCACGAGTAATCTAGAGAGAGCAACACGATGCTACGCATTTGGTGTGTACGTAGCATAATGCTGCGTTCAGACCAGCCGTGGTAGAAGCATCAAGCGCAAATGATTTCCATGTTAAGTCAATGTAAAGACATGTTGACACTTCTGGAGGTCTAGCGGCGTGAATGAGGCGTTTAGCTCGGTAGACACGATTCCATCTAGTTCGCGCGAATTGAGCGGTGCCGCGGCAAAAGCGCGAGTTGAAAAATTTGAACTTCGGCGGAAAAACGCGCCGCGTTAACCAATCAGGAGCTTGCTCTAGTAGTGACTTGATTACAGGAAGCTAGCAAAGTCGCAGAAGCCCCTCCCATGACGCAAATTTCTGCGTAAATGTCTTGATGACTAGAATTTCACGAATCAAGCGAGTAAACTCAAACTAAACTCAAACGTGTTTATAATGTAAACAGAGAGCGTCTTTGTGATAACTAATCACATATTTGAAAACTACAATATTAATTTCTCGCTAGAAATGCAATTAAAATGTGTAAAAAGTGAAAATGTTCATTTATTTACACACAATTTGTGCTCCCGACGCTTTCTTGACCGCCATTTTATTTTTTCAAACTCGACCAGGTCCGACAAATCACATTCCCCATGCTCGCACATGCATAGAATTGTGGGACAAGATCTCAGGAGTCAGGAAACCTAACATTGGATTCGGACATGCTTTGATGCCTTCCTGCCTTGGAATGCTGCAGCAGAAGGCAATTTAGAGTTTTCGGACGCAGCCTATGTATACATGTATCCTACCTACCTCAGTCCTAAGATCGTTTTCCGACAACCCTCCATCACCCCAACTCCCCACTCTAATCTGTTTTTATCCCACTTAGGGATGGGGGAGTTCAGTCCACACCCCGGATTCGGAGTTCGAGCTCCCTCCCCCAGGACAGCACTTCAAAGTATGCTACCTTTTACAATCAGATTAGATGTTAGGGTGAACTTGTGAATCGATTATTGGTATCTGCAAATTTATCAGAACTTCAATATCGGTGCTTCTCTAGTTCTAAATATTTGCTCAATTCTGTTTGAACTATAACTTCTAAGTCATTTCCAAAACACGGAAATGCATGTCTAAAGTGCATTTAACCTATTCTTTCAAACAGTGCATTTCCTGGATATCAGTGTTGCTAACGCTGTGATTTTCCAATTGAGCTACAGGAATACTGGAATCCATCCATCCATGACATTGGTCAATACACAAATATAATCTAATGCTGATTCTGACAGTAATGCCAAATATTTCTGACCTTGACTGCAGTGTATGCATGCGCACATACTCAAATAAACTCTTGTTTTCATACCACAGGCTGCTCGGACAAACAGCCACCCACATAAACAAGAAAATTTTGCTATACCTGAATGTGCAACACAGCATATTATTGCCTTTGGAGATCTGTAGGGTAATAATAGTTGGTAATAATATTGCTACAGATCTTTATGTCTAATGGTTAGCGTTTTCATATTGAAGTCATAATTTGTCACCGCAACAGTATTTTAAAACAAAACAGATTTAAATATTGTTATCACATAGCCTAACTGTGGTGTTGTGTGCAAGAGTGGCGATTAAACACTATATATAGGAAGGTAATTTGAACCATTTGCATGGACCAGGCATTATCATTAAAAGAAATACAATTGAAACAGGCTGGGTAGCCATTGAAAATAAGACCTTTCAACATGCCTCGCTCATTAACGGCGTGTAAAGTACTTTTCAGAGTCTCACACAGAGCAATAAAAAAGCTGTATCCTGCCTCCAGCAACCATTTCCTCAAATACACTGACTGAAATCCAGGTTTATGCACAACATTTGTGCTTGTAGGTAAAAAAGGAAACTCCTGGGCCAAGACAATTTGGTAGGGACGCATTAATTGCGCCAATAATTATCAAGAAAGATCTACTCCTGCTTTATATTTATAGTTGTGTCCACTTTTCATTATCCTATTCATTACCGAGTATAAATAATGTACATAAATGTGCCTGCACCCGTCAACGCACTTCTTAATATTGCCAAGCAATATCCATCTTGTCTATGGTTATCAGACATTACCTTACTGAATTATGTCTATTAGTTGCTTCCCAGCCTGCCGTGCCATCGGCCTCTTACTGTAGCTATGACAACATTACCTTTTAGCTTTATTGCATCTTCTTTACCCAACATACACCATTAATCTCTTTAATGACTACCATGACCCCTTTCCTCCAATTTCATAAAATAAAACGTATTAATTAAACGCATTAAAGTTCCTATTGTAGAGATTATTCTAATAAATCAGAGAGCACTTTTTAAGAACATAGCCGTGTAACTGGAGGGCTGCTGGTTACTTTGTTTATTTAATGTTAAGAGGGTTTTTTGTTAGTTTGAACACAGATATTAAATCATTGGATAATTAAGGTATTAAAAGTGGGAATTGCCAAGTCTCTACCACTGGTTTAAAAAAGGCATAAGTTACATATGAATATGTTACATAACATATTACATATGAAGAGTTAAAATTTAAAAGCTGCTAAATGCTACCTCTGTCAAAAAATGATATAATGAAGTTAAAGAGCACCTATATTCTGACCCTCAATGTTAGCATCGCATTGTGAGCAAATCTTTCAAACATGGTAAGGGGCGCCACGTTTCCGGCTGACGTCAGAGGTATTCAGGCCAATCACAATGTACAGATTAGCTGGCCAATCAGGGACACAGAGCTTTTTAGATTGATGAGCTTTGTACAAAATCAGAGCGTTTAAGGAAAGCAGTATATCTGGAGCTACAGAATGTACGGTATGTGGAAAATAATGTGTTTTTTAACCATACAGCACACGAACACATTGTATTATACCAAATACACAAAATAACGTTGTTTTTAGCAATAAAATAGGTGCCCTTTAACTGAATGCTCTCTGCATGTATTATATGTTTTTCAAATACCTTCACTTCAAATTTGCTTAATACCAGCATCAGGCCATTCAGAAATACCAGTTTGTTGGCAGAATTTTGCTACATCAATTTTTCAGTTCCCGAATGGGAAACGTCTGGGATTACTTCCCTTGTGAGTACACTGAAAAAATGATTCATTTAATTTAATACATTTTTTAAGGTAAGTGGTTGCAATCAATTAATTTAAGTTACATTTAAACAAAAAAGATTAGTAAAGTAAAATAAAATATACAACTTTTGTATTCAAATGTGGCAGTCACAAGCATCACAGCGCCCCCTAATGTGTGGTTCAGTTTTTATATTTTGACTTTTATCACTTGCAATGCTTTTGGTTGCATCTTTAGTGATTTCGCAATCTGTGTTTTGTCCAAAGAAGTGAAGTTTTAAGAAGTAGAGGTTTTGGCCAAGAAAGCTTGCATGCACTTGCAGTCAAAAACAGTCACATTTTTAAATACGATTTAAATTGACTAAAATGACATAAAAGGTATTTCAGACACAGTAGATCACTTTAAGTCTAAACTTAAGACATTCTCCTTTAACAAAGCATTCATATAAAATGTCAAGTAAATGTACCTATCCCGCAATAGTTAGTTTGTCCAGAACAAAGCATTCACATAACTCATCTGGGTAATATAGTTATGCCGCAATAGCTAGCCTGTCAGGAACCAAGCGGATTTTTAACCAAAATACTGTATGACACTTGAATTACATGCGAACAGCCCCTATGCTAATAGAATTCTGTTTTTCTCTCCCTGTCTCGTCCTCGACCCCGAGGACAATGAGACAAACAGACCCAGTTCCTGATGCTGTGAAGGTCATCACACCACTGGCTGTCCTTCACCGTGATGCCCAGCCGATGCCTGACCAACGACCACCGGCTGAACCAGTTTAATCCGCTTACCTGTTTCATATACCTATCGTGTTTATATATATTAATATATATATATATATGTATCTCTCAAGGGTTTTTCTCCTTCTAGGAGTTTTCCCACAGGGTTTTTCTCCTAGGAGGTTTTTTCATCCCATGGAGTCAGCAAACATTGGCTTAACTTAGCACTTTACTGTATACGTTACATTATTACTACGCTCGCTTGTACGGTTTATTCTTAGTCGCTGTATTCTGCTTCTTATATTATCTATTGATTTTTCTGTGTTTTCCCCTACATGTATTCATGTAGAGCTGCTTTGAAGCAATTAACAATTGTAAAAAAGCGCTATATAAATAAAATTGAATTGAAAAAAAATTTCAATTACTGACAAATAACATTTTCATTGTCATTGACTTAGAGAGTTTTGCATCTGAACTCTTTATATATCACCAGTCAAAAACACTTGACTAAACTCTTGACCTAAAAACCAATATAAGGGCTAAATGCTTGGCTTCAAATTGCTAAACATATCCATTATGCATGTGCAGTTTCTTAAAAAAAAAACTCAAATTCTGCTTATTATCTGTGTGTGATTGATTGATTGTTTTGGTTTTTATATAGTGTAGGATTGTGATAGTTTTGACACCTGGTAGTATAATAAGAATAGTTTTTAATAATATCTTAGTCTTTGTTCCGAAGTCTGTAGTTCCTTGCTGTGTGCATAATTATGTGATGGTATTACTAAGGACATAAGCATACTGAAAGCTGCCATATGCAAGCTCTAAAACATACTTTATGATCTGCAAAGCTGGCAAGCGCTGAGATGTGGAGTTATGGTGTTCACTGCCCTGGGTCTAAGGCTTCGGAAATCAGCCGAAGAGCGGGAAGACTAATCCCTTTGATCAGGGCCTGTCTGACACCCTGTCATAATTCGTCCTGTGGTTCAAAGCATCGGGCAAAGGCATAATCGGACTAACATCACGCACCATGCATTCCTAACCTCATCATTTCAAATAACAGTAAAGCAGTCAAATTACACAGTTTCAATAAAAACCTATCTCTCCCTTCCAAAAAAAGATTAAAACTACATGAATCAAATCAAGAGACATACTGATTTACAGAAATGTTTGAAACTTAAGAAACTTATATTCAAGATCATGTTCCTTTAGCTCGGTTGGTAAAACACTGTGTCAACTGTGCAAAGCTTGTGGGTTCGAATCACACGGAACCCATATGCAGTATCACATAAAATTATTAAAAGCAGAAGTCACTTTCCAAGTATGGATAACTGTACATTGGCCCCTACAGCATGTTAGCTGGTGACAATTTTAGTATCAGAGCCCCTTAATTATTAGGAACAATCCTCAAGAGTACTCGCATTATCATGCGTGATAGACGAGAGGCAGAACGCACCTGCCACATGCAAAATTCACCCACCAGCACACACCCGGCTGGCTGAAAGAGAAGAAAGGGCAAAGAATTGGCCACCAATAAAATTGAAGGTGAATTATGTGTGCTGCATACCGGTCACACTTTCATAATGTTAAGAACATTTTGTGAAATATAATCTTAATATCTTTAATATTGACTATTCATGTTAAAGATAGAAATCAATGTGATATCACTTTCAAATCAAACTTTAATGCTCATAATCTCATAATTTGATGATAAGACTTAAGCCTGGATTTCATACAGGGATACATTTAACATATAAAATGTCAAGCTCACCAAGCGTTTAAATTTTTTTTTACACTTTTCATCCACTGAACCATAAAACTCCAATCCAATCATGTTTTTTTTATTTTATATTTAATCTATTACCTTCCTCAAGGGTACCACAGTCGCAACCTAGGGACTTTGAAACTCAAACCAGCAATCTTCAGGTTAGAAGCTCTCTCAAAGAACCAAAAAGTCCCACTGCTCTGAGGGATATTGGATAAAGAGGGGCAGTTTCCCTGACAGGGTTTAGGGTGCTTTCACACCTGCCTTGTTTAGTTCGGTTGAATCGTACCAGAGTTCGAGCGAACTCTGGTGCGCACAAAAAGCGGACCAAACAAGCGGACCGAGACCAGCTTGAAGAGGTTGTCTTGGTACGCTTTCAAACAAACTCTAGAGTGGTTCATTTGTGGTGAGAACACGATCCGAGATCGAACCAACCTAACCGCAAAAGTACTGGCATTTTGGACTAAACCAGCTGCCGTAGTCAGCTGCACAGTGCATTATCAAATCAGGAAGTGTTTGTTGACAGTTTCTATTAGCAATATTAGCACAATGACAGATCGCGGAAAGGACCGGCGTCAAGGGGGTTGCAACAGGTTGTTGTGACCCCCCTACAAAGTTTTTTATTAATTTTATATATATCAAGAATAATTAAAATAAATTAAACATTGAATGTTTTATGACTTTTAATGTAATCAAATGCAAATTTTTTGTAATCAAAAAATATTTATTTTACATCTTTATAAAGTTTTGTGAAATGTCCCCTTTATGTTGTTTTTACAAAAAAAAAACAATACTAGTGTGCATCTTAAGACAAAACAATGCCACTGATATATCTTTAAATATGTTTATTACAAGATGTCTTTAAATTAAGGCAGCTCAAAAATGCATTTTAGTCTGGGACTAGGAAAAATCCTGTCTGGGAAACTGGCGGGTCAAGATAAGCAGCCCCCTCATAATGGGTGTAACTGATGAGTTTTTGTAAGAAGTATCTCTACTTTTATAACATGTGTGATTAACACCAGGGGCTCAGGAACAAACTTTGACATGGACTAGTAATGTCTTTGAGGCGGGTGGTCACTGCTGACAAAGCTTGAAAACATAATAGATGAGAGGGAAACAGATTGAGCATGTTTAATTTTTTTTAAAGCCATTAAAAGCAATAGACATCCCAGCCCTCCTTTACCCTTGACATTCTCTCAGTCAGGCGCAAGATGAGTTGCAAAAGGATTTAATTTGAGAAATTACAAAACAGCAGGGCTCAGGATCCCCGCAGGTGGAGCAGACTCAATCTCTCCCTTACCAATTTAAAACATAGATGTTAAACAAAGAGGGTGTGAAGCTTGGAGGGATAATTCGGTCTTGCACGATGTCTACAACAGGATTTGGTTCACTGTTCTGTTTTGCATCCTGTGGAGTGATTTCTAAAAGAAGGACACCTCCGTGTGCCTTTGCAAAAATCTTGCTGCACACACAAGATGTCGACCTTATCAACACATCAAAAACTCTTTGCCGCATTAGCATTCGACACAAGTTTCCTTCAGCTTCTGCTGCATTACACACCTTCACTAATCCTTGCTTAAATGATTATCTAAACAATGGCCAAGCAGCTGCATCCATCACAGCATTCAATATAAATGCTGGTCAAATGGGTGCCCCCTTTAGTTAAAAAAAACAGCAACAAAATCACAGACAAATATAGGATAAAATGCTATTTTGCAACTTTAGTAAAATACTACTGTTATCAATAATAACTGTATTTTGACATCAACACAAACTATACACATCTTTACCTGTGTAGCTAATGGACTTTAGCTTAATCTAATGTGACAGCTAATCTAAATCGTACGTGTAATCGTAATTATTTTTTAAATTTACTTAATGGGTTTTTTGTAAGTAAATTAAAAGTCAGATTTAAAAAATAGCAGACGTCTTTTAACAAAGGCAAAAGTTGGTATGTATGGTTATGTTCTCAATAAACCAGGTGTTTAAACATTCAGTTAAGCAAGTTTTGTTAATTTAAATAATAAATATGTGAAGTTACAAAACAACGAATGTCTTTAGCATGGATATATTTACCAAACACAACGCAGCACAATGTCATACATGATAAAAATTGGTACATTGTTATATTATTTAAATCACAAAGTTATACATTTTCACAGGCTTGATCTGAAAGTGATGCATGTGTTTTAATTTGGACTTTTCTTTTCCATCTGGAGACAGAATGCTGTGTCTTCCCGGGCATATGGCAATTGGGACATATTTTACTGTGCAAACGGATGGTGTATGATATCAAATCATCGCAAGAGCAGACTGCTCCGCATGCTTTTTAATCGCTCTCGCGGTACTTTTATGCTTTTTATGCAATCGATCTGCGCAACACACATTTGATAATCTGCAGTCAGGTGGCGGAGGCGCGGAGATGCGTGGATGGAGCGTCGAGTCATCTGCTTTATCGCCGCAAAATGCTGTATATAACATATAGTTTGTATGTAAGTTGTTGTGATTCATATTTATACAGAATAAAATGTTTTTATATCTGAGCAACCGATGGTGCCCTCCGGGGAGTTGGTGCCCTACGCAGACTGCGCTACTGAATAAAAAACATAAGCCGTTTCTCAATACCAAGTACGCCAAACTCGGATTTGTGTCCTTCGTAGCCGCGACTGATGACATTTCACAAGTCCACAAGAACGCAAGTACAAGAACGCATATTGAGAAACGGCTACAGATTTTCTATTAATACTTGACAGGAACACATTAAATCCTTATATATTATATAGTAAATACAGTAGGCTATATATAAATCATTCGCTCTCCATTAACAGTTAGTGTCTCTAATAAATGCTGAAACTTTGGGAGCTGAAAGTAATTTTGTATAGCACTTCTCATCTTATCGCCTCCCTGATGAATTGCTTTGGTGTTTTTCTCACTTTTTTATGCTCTGTATTTCACTTTGGATAAAAGCGTATGCTAAATGCCCAAATATAAAGTTGCACAAATACAAACAAGTGATCACAAGTGGCCCCAGCTAGACAGCCAAAGACTGAAGTCCTGCCAAAAGCCTTAAACTCTAGTTTATTGTATTTTATAAATTTGGCACCTATATAAAAAAATGGGCAGCTATGAATTCATTGAGCTCCTAGAAATTAAATGTTAAAGGAATATCTAATGTTTTTATGACACAAGGGCCAGAGTTTGAACATGAAGTGTGGGCCAACTCTTTATGTAAAATAAGACACAGGAAACTTTAGGGTCATTTCACCCTTTCTAAATTTCTGAACAGTACCATGATACTTCTTAAAGCCCTCTTGGTCCCAGAAACACCACTTTTCAGCTTACACTCAGTGGTTTTGGCTTTTGTATAGTAAGGTGACCAGACGTCCCCGTTTCCCGTTTTTTTTTTTTTTTGGTGTTCTGTCCCCGACTGAAGCTGTCCCTGGAAATGTCCCCGTTTTACAGCATTTCCAAAACAACCAGCAAATGCACTGAAAAACCCGATCAACATAGCGTTTGTAGTACCAGACCGGAGCAATCATGTAATGATTATTTTCACCAGCAGAGGGGGCCGCGAGCTACTTATTACTTGCGCACGCCATTAATTTAGCGATGAAGAATTTACAACAAGACACATGAGAAAGCATCATCATCAATCAAGTTGTCATAAGATATGAAAACAGTTAAAGTTATGGGGGCTTAAGGTACTACCCAGCAAACACAAAACGTTTTTACAACGTTTCACAACGTTGTATTTTGGTTGTAATTAGGTAATGTTGCAGCACAACGTTTTAAAAACGTTTTAAAAACGACACTCTAAATTAGAAAAACAATGTAACCAAAAAAGGACGTTTTTAATACGTTGTAAAAGCACCTAATTAGTACGTTTTTTTTAGGTAGTAAAAAAACGTAAATATCACGTCTGTTTACTACGAAAACAAAACCAGACCAAAATAAACCATTTTTGAGACGTTTTATTTTGGTGTTAAAATAACGTAATTATAACGTTGGAATAAAACGTAAATATCACGTCCGTTTACTACGAAAATAAAACCAGACCAAAATAAACCATTTTTGAGACGTTTTATTTAGGTGTTAAAATAACGTAATTATAACGTTGGAATAAAACGTAAATATCACGTCCGTTTACTACGAAAATAAAACCAGACCAAAATAAACCATTTTTGAGACGTTTTATTTAGGTGTCAAAATAACGTAATCATAACGTTGGAATAAAACGTAATTATAACGTCTGTTTTTTAGGCATGACTGTGTTGGTAATTGGGCATTTTGCTGGTGGGCCGACGCACGTTGGTGCCCGATACGGCATTGATTTTTTGCCATGGACTGCTCCATCATGCAGGGCCAGCGGCTTGTCTTCTGTTAATCACGCGCCTCAGAGACGCAAGTAGCCTAGCTGCTCCGCTTAAATACTCTCTCTATCACTCCCTCTCTCTCAAAATGGGCAGACCAAAGCGCAAAGGTGATGCTCAAAATCAGTCCCCACTCGCAGCTTTTAGATATAACATACCTCTCTTCTGTTATTTTAATGCCGAGGGCGCATTATGCGATAAAGCAACTTCAATACGCGAGCGCATGCATACCCTGCTAAAAATACAGCAAGACCAGCATATTTTGTGTTTTGGTGCTGATATGCTGGTGTCCACCAGCTAAACCAGCACCAAACCAGCATGGGAATGATGCTGTTCTATGCTGATTTTTCAGGGATTTCCTTCACTCTCAAACAAATCTCGATGAGCAGCAACAGTAGTATACTCATATGAACTGGCTCAGCTTAGATTTTGCGTGTGCATGCATATACTTATAGTCCTTATAAAGTCCAGATATATTTTTATTTAGCTAAACTGACAGAAGTGCAAACATTACAGAGAACCCCATGGGTGGGGTTTAAACACAAATAATTAAATACTATTCTATCTACATGTTAGATGTGAATGTTGTTTCTGTTTATAGCATATATCCACATACTGTAGCGATCCATGTCTCCCTCATAAGCATTCTTCTATTATGGGTTAGTGCATATGAAAAGTATTTTTGAAATAGCCACACACACAAAAAAAAATCATAATTGTCAATTATGTGATATTGTATTTACAGTTCATTTTGATTAATGAAATTTACATTGTTTTCTTTCATTATCTTGTAAACTTATGGATTAGTGTAACACTATGTTATACTTTAACTTTTCTTTGTAAAGAAAAGTTTTCAAGTCGGGCATGTTGTAGGATTTTGGAATAGAACAAAATTGTACTATATTTTAGATAAAAAGATAATATAAAGTTCGATTTGGTGACTTACACACCCAACTCAGAAATGGAAAAACAACATGTGCATATGGCTCCATAACACGTTGAGCATTAAAGGAATAGTTCACCCAAAAATAAAAATGCTGTCATAATTTACTCCCTCTCATGTTGCTACAACCTGGTATAAATGTATTTGTTCTGATGAACATAAGATATTTTGAGGAATGTTTGTAATTTAATTGTTAACCCCCATTCACTTCCATAGTAGGACAAAAGAATACTATGTAAGTGAATGTGGCTCCTGAACGGTTAAATTACGAACATTCCTCAAAATTCCCGCGTGTTCATTAGACCAAATAAATGTATACAGGTTTAGAATTTTAGGGTTAGAAAATACTAGCGTAATAGTTAAAAAAAAAGGTAATAAAAGATTAAATAGAAAAAGATATGACATAGAACAACCAAAAGTTTTAAATGCACGATTTAATAATAATTTAATGCGATTAAAAATGTTTATGTAGTTTTCTAAGATGTTTATTTATGTAAATGCTGTGTGTGTATGCTGCGGGTGCTGAACGTTACTGCCCCTTTAAATCCGTTGGAGTGACCTGAGTTACCATGGATGGATTATGTAACAACAAAGGCTTTAATAAATTTTTTACTCCACACCGGTCTTTACTCGAGGATATAAACTGTGAGGCAAAGTTCGTCAGATGAACTGTGGAGGGCAGTAATACACCATTGTAGTGTCTAAACTGCCGCAAATCACACAAGAAGAAGAAGAAGAAGAAGAAGAAGAAGAGTTACCATGGATACGAGGCTACTAGGAACAACAGAAAGCGACAAGCTCCGTGTCTCTTATGGTTTTCTTCACTTTTTCAGGTAAGTTTTGTCTCTCAAATTACAAAAATAATACACACAACTGTGGTTGACACCTACTTGATACGCTTTTGTTCAATATTTACCTCACTGAAATGGCTTGTGTCTTCGAGAAAAGTCCGTTAGCATATCCGTTAGCATGGTGCTAGCGCTATAGTTTTAGCGCTTGTTTATGAAAGTTTGGGCGATTGAGAACATCTAAATGTGTCATTGGGAGGTTTTAAAAGCGTTGTTAAGGGTGTCAATGCATTATTGGAAGTATGTTAATTTGTTTATCCTAAAATATGCGATTTACTCACAGTCTATGGATGTACTGTTACGTTAGCAACTTCTAGGACGTCAAAATTAGCTGAAAGTATGTTTTATCGTAAACCAATATAGATAAAAAGTTGTTCTCTGATTTCAGAAGTGACAAAATAACCCCATAATAGAAAATAAGCTCAAGATTTCTGCATTTTCGAATGGAGCTGCAGTGCTGACAGAGAGATGTTGTAAACTCAGGTGAGTTGAAAAGCTCATTCAATCATATATGCACTTCACAACGTAATCTTGCATCTTGATATTTCCTTTAAAAAATTATTTCAGTTATTTAAAGAAGGTTTTGACAAACGTGAGTGACACTGTGCAATATATAATGAATAAATAAACCTAAAAACATAAAATTCAGCTATTTTTTGTGTATTCTATTTTTTGTATACCATCCTTTTTAACGTTTCAACTCTACTCTTGCTTGTTTCCTTTTGTACTGCATCCTAAATATTGTTTGCTCTGTGACAAGTTGCATGTTATGTTTGTAGATTTGTCTATGCTGATGGCCATGCAGCAGAGTTCAAGCAAACCTGTCAGAAAACATCTCTAAGGGGCTATGTATGAACCATATGGCTAGTAAGTAAGACCTCAAACTTAAACTCTACTGTTCAAAAGGCTGTGATTTATTTATTTGACAAAAATACAGTGAAAACAGAAATTTTGTGAAATTATCACAAAGTAGATGATCTGTTTTCTTTGAAGATATCCAATTAAGTGTAATTTCTGTGATGCAAAACAAAATCTTTACTCTCACTTCTAACAAACAGAAGTGCAACTTGCAATTTTAAGGTAACACAAAACAATTTGTTAACACAACAATCAACTTTGATAATAATTGAAAATATTTCTTGAGCAGCAAATCAGCGTATAAGAATGAACTCTGATAGATTATGTGACACTGAAGAATGGAGTAAAGATGATGAAAATTCAACATTAATCACAGGAATAAAGCTGACTTCACGTGCTATGGGAAAGATGATATTTTCCATTTGCGAACTGTTATTTACCAGCGTGTTGTGTTCATGTGTATTTTCCATTTGTGAACTAGAATTTACCATTTCTTTTTTTGTCATTCAAACATTCACGACGTTTCTGCTGCTCTACGCCATTTTGAAAATGTCAAAGGTAATCTCATCTCGGCAATTCGGGCATCAAAATATTTTACGAGTTGCCCAGTGGAAAATACCACATGAGGGGTGTTCATGTGCATTTTCCAAGTGGGATTTTGCTATTTACCATAATTACGATAGCACGTGAAGGCAGCATTAATTACAACTTACAATATGTTCATATAATAAAAGACGTAAAAAAATTGAACCTAAACCTTTGAATGGCATTGTAAATTATAGTTATGATGGCTTTTTCCTCCAACTTAATGATACTATTGCATATGTAGTTTGTTCCATAGAGACTGTCTTGGTTCCCCAAATAATGAGGACAAAGTTACTAAGGAATCCAGAAAAAATCAGATTGTGATTTGAACCAGATAATTGCTTAATAAGGTCACAAAATTCTTGGTAGTACCCAGGAGTCAAAGTCCACCAAAGGAGGCAGAGCTTTTTCACATTTTACTCCCAAACTCTTCCAGTGTAAATCTAGAAAAAGGCCTACCTTTTTAGCCAAGCATTCACATAACACATTTTATAACCTTGTTCTTAAGTTATGAAAAGTATTAAACAAGTGCACATGATCATCTTTTGCTTGAAATAATATGAACAGCAGCTATGGTAATCCTTTTGCTTTCCTGTTTCTATCAGGATACCCATACAAGTCACAGAAGCTCCAGTATGGATCCAGCCTCACTAAGACTTCAGATGACGCCTACACTCTCAGAGACTTCAGATGATGGCAACTAGATGGACATACAAGACTGCCAAACATTATATATATATTGCACTCACTGCCTCAAAGCATAAGTTTGCAGATTTTCAACCCATGTTATATTTTTACAATAAATTGGGGTATTTGAATGCACAATGTTAATGCTTTAACTTAAATTCCCAATTAGTTCTTGACAATACTCTGCCAGATGACAGATTACATATATTACAGACATTGTAACAATACAAAGTGGGTTGGAAATCTGTAAACTTCCTCTATAATCATAATTGTCGGTTTAACTGAGCATGACTTAATACAAGGCATGTGTTATCTTAGAGCTATATGATTGCTGTATTAACATCACTTCGTTACTTAATGAGATTTATGCTTATCCCTAGTTTCACAGACAAGGCTTAAGCCCATAGTCCTTGACTATAGTCCTAGATGTTTGAGCTGTCTCAATTGAAAAGAACTTTCAATGTGAGATTTTAAAATAAGCCAGTGCCAGTGATTTGTCTTATGATAGAGACCAGTAACACATTTTTTCTAAGGCATGTTTATTAAAGATGCTTAAACATCTTATTTTAACTAAGGCATAGTCTAGCTTTAGCTAAGCCGTGTCTGTGAAACCAGGCCTTTATTCTTAATGCATTAAGATATGTAAGTTGAATTAATAGATAAAATTCTGTTTACACTTTATTGGTAAAACATACCAAGCAGATTAGCCCAGAAAATAAACCAAATGTGTTAAATTACAGTTTGCTTGACCATTGTATAAATTTAATAATTATTAAAATCCTTATACTTGTTTGACAAATTAATATATCATTATTGAGAACTGAGATTTGGCATTTTGTTTAGTTTTGTTTTGAGTAAACGTTTCCAGTGTTTGTATACTATTAGTTTAACTTGATATGTCTGTTATGAAGTCTTTGACTAACGTTTTTACATTATTTCATTGTTCATAATGTTTACAATTATATGTTGTGTCAGTTAGACGTTTTGTCATATTAGGTTGCATTAAATTAAATCCTTGTAGTTCTTAACATAAGATATTTTCTCCAGTGATTTGTCAGTGTAGCTAACGGGTCCTCAGAAGAATTGTGTTAAACATGAGTTCAAAGCCTACTGGAAATCTACATTTTTCACTAAAATAATGGAAGCAGATTTTGCGGAACCTACAGTTCAAGTCTACCTCCAGAAGGATTGAGAGCTCACAGGTTTGATGATTACGCGTTCTTTCTGTTAATGCCCAACGCGTTTCGGCACGTGCAACATGAGAGGTATTAATAACGTTTTTTTCACGTTGTGAAAAGGTTGTGATAACGTTATTTTCCGACGTACTTAATACGACCAAATGTCGGGTTTTTTGAACGTTATAAATACGTATTTTTACAACGTTGCAAAAATGTTTAGATTACGTTATCAAGGCGTTTTTGCAGCGTTGTGAAAATACGTATTTGTAACGTTCGGGGGGCCCGACATTTGGTCGTGTTGAGTACGTCGGAGGGTAGCGTTGTCAAAACTTTTTCACAACGTGAAAAAAACGTTTTTATAACGTTTTTGTGTTTGCTGGGTAACTACTCATGTTAAATTAAAATAATAAACCAACGAAGTGAACTGATCACAGTATGTTACGGAGCATTTGTTTTGTGTAGGCTAAATATGTTTACATTTTGCATGATTCCTTCTGTTCTTCACGTTAGTACCTTAGAAGTCATTTTTGATGTTATGTCTCTTGTGTAAAAAAAACGGGAGAAAATAGATTTTTAGGCTACAGAAATTGTTCAATTAATTGAATTAGAAACACTGCAAAAAATTACTTTCTTATTAGTATTTTTCTCTTGTTTTCAGTACAAATACAAAAAAAATTCTTAAGTCAAGATGCATTTTCTTGATGGGCAAAATAACCTAAGAATATAAGTCTAATTTTCAGACCAAAATATCAAATTTGTGCTTAAAACAAGCAGAAAAATCTAACACTACTTAATTCAAGAAAAATATTTTTTGCATGTTTAAGCACAAATTCACTTACATTTATTTTTTGTCTCAAAGCTAGATTTTTTTAAGGGATTTTGCTTATCAAGAAAATGCATCTTGTTTCAAGATTTTTTAGATATTTTTACTGAAAATAAGACAAAAATACTATTAAGAAGAAAGTAATTTTTTTGCAGTGAACTCACAACAATAAAAAAGAAAACTTAAAAAAAACATTTTGTCCCCATTTTTTAATTCATAGATAACAACAAATGAGATTTTAATGATTTTTCACCATTTAACTAGGAAATGTCCCTGGTTTTCATTTCAAAAAATCTGGTCACCTTAATATAGTGCATCTTCTTTGCAGACTTCTCAAACTTACACTTTCCAATTATACAAAACATATTTAATTATACATTGTAGTTCTGTTTGTTGTTAAGTTAAATTAAATGTAATTTAAGATGAAATAATATTTCATAAAATGTCCAAAAAAAAAAACTGTCCCTCAACGCAATCTCGCGGTCCCTACTGTTTTACGCCATTTGTATTTGGGTGGCACCTACCGGCAGACAAGGGTACTGCATGCTTTGAGATTAGCAAGAGAGTGGGGCTTCATGGTTTTTAAATATGGTTTAAACGAATAAAACCTATTTTAGCCTTAAGTTACTCAATCTACCCATTCAAATATTAAGATTAGACAAATAAAATATAAATTCTCATATTTCTATTTCATTAACAGCTCAGACAAAATCATAATTGGCTCTGGTCAGGGGTGCAGTGCCCCCCAAACTCAGCCTATGCCTACTGATTTAACTATTATCAATGCACGCCTATTTTTTTAAGCCTATGTATGGATTGGATGGTCTGTTAAACAGTTAATGGGCAGGACTGAAGGGGTTTAATCTGTGAGACTACTAGTACAGAATGACATACCCCGGAGGCCGATCCACACGTATCGATTAACCCGTGCGATGGATGCGTAGGAGACGATTAACCTCAGCGGTCATTTCACAGTCTGCTTCTCTGCACTGCCAAACGCAATACAACTCCACTATCCATCTGTACCATGATAATTCCCAAATCCTGCTCTCTGTCCCACTCGCTAACAGTGAGCCAGGAAAATTACCCCATGTTCCACAGCCGAGGTTGATCGTATACGTGGCTTATCTCACAGTGCAGACTCCAGTACATCTTAATTCTGGAGAGGGCTACAAACTTTTCGATTCTTCTCAGCATAGATTTAAATAATGCAAACATCTCTCGGTAGGGGTTTATTAAAGGCCAATGGTGAAGAGAATGGTTATCATGTTCGGAATAAAGCTCGCTGTGTGTGTATTTGACAGGGAATTCTCCAGAAAATAATCCTTAATAGCAAATAAATAAATATATAAAATAGTTGAATGGCTGAGAGGAGCAAACGTTGAAAGCAATCTCCAGAGAGAAAATATGCCCACCAACACCGCCATCGATCAGATTGAAGATGACACAGCAGTAAGAAAATGAGATGAAACTCAATTGCAACAGTTCATATTCCATTTTTCTCTCCTGCAGTTCAGGACTAAAAGGCCAATTACCTACTGTTTCACAAATACCACTTTTCTTACAAAGAGATCCTTGTTTTATTCTTTAGGGATTTGTCAAATCTGCGACATTTAGCCATTTTCTCAACTGTCAACTTTTCGTTTCGTGAAGCTCCATCATTTCGTGGCAGCATTCATCATAGCCCCATATCAGCAGGACACGAGCGCACATGCTCAGGAAAAACTCAATCTGACGGGCTATTTTGGCGGACATTTCAGCCTCACGATAGATCGCTCGCCCCCTGAATTTGGTAATCCGTCGTAAATCTGCGAAAAGGACATTGAAAGTGCAAACGCCAGTCTTTCGTGTTTTAGAGTGGGAGTGGGATGGCAGGACGTGGGGAAGGTCACGACAGAGGTCAGTGCTGAATTACGGACTGTCACTGCTTGGACAGGGAGCGCAGATACCAGGGGACCCTGTCATTGCTCAGAGGCTGACAGACCAAGCATAAGCTGCAGTCACGAGGGATGAAGACGCATGGCTTCTATAAAACACTATTTGACTTAAGCTTCATAAATGTGCAGAGGTACAGCTCTAAATAAAACATACTTAGGCCTATTATAGATACAAATGATAGTGAGAATGCTGTCGTCTCATCGATTACTCTTTATGGCTGCGAAACAACATGCACCAGCCCACAGCATTTTACCTAAACAGAAATTGAAACACATGGCCTTATTTATAAAGCGTGCATACACACAGATTTGATTGAATGCGTGTACGCACAAATCCACAACAATTAATAATAAAAAAATTTGACGTATAGAAAAGTGCTCAGCGCTAGGGTCTGAACAAACGTACACACTTTTACTTGTCCGATTGCTGCAGGTTTTTGGAAATTAGCCATTCTTGCTGCTCGAAAAGGATTTTAATCAGTGTTGGGGAAAATTACTTTTTAAGTAATGCATTACAATATTAAGTTTCTCCCCCAAAAAGTAAGTAATTGCGTTACTTAGTTACTTTTCATGGAAAGTAATGCTTACGTTTTGCATTACTTTTTCTTGGCTGAGGTTTGATCTCTTTCAGGCATTGCAGGTGTTTTTATGACTGAAAAGTTTTGCATTCAGAAATTGCATATTTCATCACAAAAATGTCGAGCTCTGGCCTGCCATCTCAGTTTCTGACTCAAACTGTTCCCACACAGGCGTGTACACATAGAGTGCACAATGTGACTACGTTTAGTTTAATATAGTACCAATTTTTTTTATCAAATTAATTAAACTAAAAAAGTAACTTGTATTACTTTTTTGAAAAAGGAACTTGAATAATAATGTGTAAATTTGAAAAGTAATGCGTTACTTTACTCGTTACTTCAGAAAAGTAATATTATTGCGTAATGCAGGTTACTTGTAATGCGTTACTCTCAAAACTGATTTTTACACTGACAGGTGCTGTTTTATATGTTGATAACATTATTTGGGCATTGTTTAAAGGCGAAGATCTGAAATTTCTCAGCTGTGCACAAGTTCTAGATCATTTGCGATTTATAGATTTTACATCTGAAAGAAAAGGCTACGCGTGTTTTCTGTGAATACCTTCGCTCTATGAATCACACATACGCATTTTTAAGAAATTATCATTTGATCAAATTTAGGATTGTTTCTACGCTGCATTTTATAAATGAGGCCCATGGTCAGGCAGATTCCCCTTCCCAACTTAAAACCATACATTATGTATAGATTTATACACAATGCCATACACAAAAATATTAGTAATTTTAACAGAAACGTAAAAATGATACAGGAACAACCCGTTAATTGGGTCCCAGCATTCATTGGCCACTGGCAGGGTACATCCGAAACAGATATTTTTATATCATGAAATTATTTAAGGCATACTTAATTATAGATCGGATATAATCAGACAAAGTTGCCTATCACTGTAAAAAAAGATTAACTCAACGGGTAAGGTAACTTATTTTTAAAAATTTGTACACAACTTTTTAAGGTGAATTAACACAAAAATCTAAGTCAACCAGGTAACTAATTTTTTAAGTTGAACCAACTTTTATTTTTTACAGTGTAGTTTATATTATCAAGTATTTCTTCCCAATATTTTAATATTGTGTACATATACAGTGTATATACTGTAGGTTCAGGGGTGTTTAAACTGTCTATATTGATATAACTGGATTGCGCATAGACCACTTAAAGGAGCATTTCACCCATAGAAACATTAATCTTTATTGAAAGTGTGTCATGTTTGTAGTCGAAATGTAACGTACATTTCGAATTTGGTGCCTATTTGACAGAGAAAAGGGGTGTTTGTAGTCTCACTCCCGCATCAAAGATATTGGACTTCCTGCTTTTATTGATGCAAAATGATGATTTTTACATCATTGAAAGAAGGAAGTGCAACACTGAAATGTGTATTTCTCCTGTCTCAGCAGAAACTGAGGAAATGATGCACGACCATTCAAAAACATGACTGGGGTTCTAACTACACAAAGCTTAATGCAAATGGGTGAAGTGTCCCTTTAATGTAACAGCAAGAAGTAAAGCCACCAAGAGTTCGAGCTGACATCTTGGTGTTAGAGGGCGTCATTGACATCAAAATCATGATCTAAATGTACCTGGTTTACAGCGTATCAGTCACACAAGATACATTTTAGGATATGTGTACATAAATTATTGTTACTTCTGATGTCATTTGCAATGTTTATGTTTTATTCGGTTAGGATAAGGGATTTATAGAAAAGGTTAAGGTGAGTGTCTGCATTCTGTTGTAATGACACAGGTGTAAATAAAGTTTTTTGACATTAAAAGCATACACAGTCAGCGTTATTTCTCTGAAGTAAAGAAGACTTAAATTATATGGCTTTTCATAAGCATAGCGGCTTTAAAATTTTACTGTACAAATAAAAACAATACTGTATATATAACATAGCAATTTCAAAATGCACATACGGTACTAAAGCATGATTACTTATTTAGATTTCAGAATAAGCAAGTTTGCCATTAATAATACACGTGCTGCGGTCTGTCTGCTGATCTGATATGTTTGCTATTGTTTTGCAGATGAATGTATACTTACTGTTAATAAATGATTTTGAGGAAAATAAAAACTGCTCAATTATAAAAGAGGTAAGAAAGTTTATCATTCTTATATTTTCATTAAAAAATATGTTGCTTATACCTATTTGAGTGGATCGCAAAATGAAAAGTTTGGTACGCACTGCGTTAAAATGTCTTATATTGTCAGGACCACTAAAAGCCTTCTTGAATATTCTTTGAACCTCCAATTAAATTTTCATTTCAAGGGCACCAGCCTTGCTGGCGTAATATGGTAATTCATTAAAAGTCTGATTAAAGCTCTATTCACAGTCCCCTGATAACAGCCACATGACATACACAGACGACTCTTTATAGAAGCAAAAGATAGCATCACATAATCTCCTCAGAGCTACACTTACACTGGTCCTCTGTGTCCTCCTTTGTGTTAACCTTTGAAGAAACTTAAAAGGTGAAGATGTTGTTGGTCTTCAACCAAAACTTCACACTTTTCCCCCCAAGAGCGTCTTTTTCAGTCACCTTCAGACCTCTCTCCATTTAAAATTCCCACTTTCATCATATAGTTCCTCACATGTCTAACACTTCTGAAAACCACTTCCAGCTATCATTTTTCCACAAGGACCTGTATCCTGTTGTATGATTTAGTCACCGCACATCTATAACACCACACTCAGAAATCATTTAGGGAGATAGTAAATGCAACGGATTTACTGAGATTTACTGCTGACCTCTTGTGCATTTTAATTTGAACCTATAAAGTCCATTACAATCATCAGGTAGCCATCCGTGTTAGTGTTTCTAAAAGTCTCTGCCAAATGCATGCAAATGTACAAATTCTCAATTATGCATTAAAATAACACTATGTGCCGAGCTGTCTATTCGTTATTATTAGCTAATTTTCTTTTGCAGGTATTTCAGGATGTTTTGCATGTCTGTATCCACAGCTTCTGCTCATCAGGGTCTTGTTGCTACAGGCAGCAGCATTGGCTTTTCTGCCTGGTTCTCTTTTCACCCCATCACAGTACCCAAGTGTCTCCCACCTGTTGAATGTGCTGTACCTTGTGTTAGGGCCAAGGGGCTTCTTTTACTTCAACAGCAGCAATGGTGCTCTCAAATCTTGAAAGAGTGGATCTATTTAAGACAGGTGTGATGATGAAGAGAGGGATTGTGTACGAGCTGTGTACCATTTGCCACGTTTTATACTTAAAGTTAATTTGTGGAAGAAACTGCATTTGTAATAATGTCTTTAAAATGATAAAATGGAAGTCAAAACCACTCAAATAAGCAATATGAAAGGAAAGGAAGGTCAATATTGAGACTGACATGTTCTGACTCTCTCAGATGATGCTTTGGCGCCCTCTGCTGCTGCATTCTTTCTTTACAACTCTCAAATGAATCAGAAATGGATAAATGTGACCGTAGTGTCCTAATAGTTGCAAAATAAACATTTTCCAAACCAATAAAATAGTAAAAAACTTTTATTTCAAAAAGGCTTGACTGAAAATGTCTACTTTTTGAAAGCAAGATCTATAGTAGTGACAGAGATCAAATCAAGTATTAAAATGATAATAAAAAATTATAAGAACTACTACAGATGCTGACATGACAGAAAGACATACATATACACATTTACACAGCAACAAATTGATTTGAAGGTATTCCTTAAGCCCAGCACTCTTGTTTCTTTTTTACAAAACAAAGAGTGGTTTAAGTTTGAACGTTTAAAATAAAAGTTGAACATAATTGCATACCCAGTGATGAACAAATTTAGATAAGATAAAAAAATTTAAGTGAATCCTTTTCCATAGAGATATTTCCACCAATACATGCATATTTAATGAAGGTCAACAGACTTGGGTGTTAACACAGACATCCACATAAACACACACAAAAATAAAACTAAATAAAATCCACAAAGACAAACAAATATTAAATAAAATATTCACAGAACAGTGTCACTGCAGAAAATTAGTCCATAAGTGATGGTTTAATGCAATTTTTTGTTGCCTGGGAAACAGAAAGGGAAAGTTACATTTATTGCCATAAATATTTAGGGATTAAAGGGATAGATCACCAAAAAATTTTAAATTGTGTCATCATTTACTCCCTCTTATGTTGTTACAAGCCTGTGAATATTTATTTGTTCTGACAAACACAAAGGAAGAAGATATTATGATCAGTTTGGTTACAAACATTCCTCAAAGGTCCCATTGACTTCCATAGTATTCTTAACTGTGCGTTCACACCAGCCGCGGTAGATGCGGCAAAAATGCGCTATTCTCGGATAGTTGGACACTTGAACATTTTGAGTTTACTCGCTTCATTCATGCGTGAAAGCCGCACGTGAAATTCTAGTCATTCGAGACATTCACGTGGAAATTCGCGTCATGGGAGGAGCTTCTGCGACTCTGCTCACTCCCTGTAATCACGTCACTACCAGAGCAAGCGCCTGATTGGTTAATGTGGTGCAAATATCCGCCAAAGTTCAGATTTTTCAAGTCCCGCGTTTCCCTCGACAACGCTCAATTCACTCAGAACGCGTCATCCGCGCCGCAGAATGACTATTCGCATCTTTGCATTGACTTAACATGTAAATCACTATAGAAGTCAGTGAGTGTTCTGGTCAGTTTGGTCAAATTTATACAGGTTTGTAACAACATCAGAGTGAATAAATGACCAAATTTTCATTTTTGGGTGAACTATCCTTTTTAATAAAATTTTTTGTCATGATGCTAGATAGTAGTAGTCTCTTGAATAACTTACCCTGTGTAAGAGCTGAGGTGGGCTGCTGGTTTTCTTTGTGCTCATGTTTGAAAGCCTTGCTAGGGTCGAATCTACGCGGCTGCTGACTGGACTTGATCCGATCCATCTCATGCTTCTGTTTCTCGACCTGTGCCCTCAGTTTGAGCACTTCCTGCACAACACACACACACGACCAAACATGGATACGATCAGTTATGCAGCGAGAACAACAATCCAACCAATAGACCTTTTGCGTGTTTGCAAAAAGAGATGACATTTTTGTGGGCGGAGCCCAACTGGTGGCAGAAAGCACCAGCTCTGCAATAGAGACAGAGGGCAGCGCGTCATAACCTGAAAACCACGCCCACCGGGGGGGAAAGCAATCCAACCGTCTCCATTGACTTTGTATTGCGAGAAGCCGCCTCCTTGTCATTTCTGGCTTATAACAAAAAACTGAATAATGCCTAAAAGCTGCTGTGTGACAATATGTACAGCTAACAAGCCAAAGAACCCAGAAATAAGTTTTTATAAGCTGTCGAGCCGTAAAACCCTGCCTTTAAGGAGAATAAAGTGGATCGCCGACTACGTTTCCCCCTATTGGACGCAGTTTTACTAATAGGAGTACTATGAAAAGTTGCCTGTTTCCATTTCTGTGTCTTTTAAGGCTTGTTTTTTTTTTAAGTTGAAAACTTATAAAAACATATTTGGTTTTTTTGGGTTGTTAGATGTACGCCTTGTCACACAGCAGCTTTTAAGCATTATTCAGTTTTTTGTTATAAGCCAGAAATGACAAGGAGGTGGCTTCTCGCAATACAAAGTCAATGGAGACGGTTGGATCGCTTTCCCCCCCGGTGGGCGTGGTTTTCAAATTTGCATAACTGCGCTCTGTCTCTATAGCGGTGTGAAGTGTTTTAGCGTTAAACTCTGATTTTATGGATCCGGTGTTCTGTATAAGTCAGTTTCCCTTATATTTCTCTTTAGTGTAATGTTTCTTACAACGTTTTCACCAAGTTACGTTTATTTTTTAAATAAATTAAAAGTTTACATGGCTTGGCTACTGATATGTGTGCATGTATGTAATGTATATTGTTCTTTATTGGTAAATCAATTATTTTTTACAGTATGAATCGCTGAAGTACTTATAAGAGCAATACTATCATGTATTCTATATAATATCATTTATTCAATATTTAATTATTTTCCTGTTTCTATTATTTCTTCCTTATATTTATAGCCTACGTGTTTGCTCTAAAACTATTATGTTTACGTACAAATTAATTTGTATAGGCCTGTTTATATATTTATAACACTTTACGTCATGTTTGTGTGTGCTATATTTATTAAGTATGTAAACATAATTTTAGAACAAACAGGAAGACGACATAGGCTAAGATATAAGGCTAAGATAAGGTAAAAAGAAGTAATAGAAAACTGAAAAATTATGAAATATTTAATAAATGGTGATATTATGAACTCATTCAAATCTTTAAATTATAAATGTAACGTGATGAAAACGCTATAAGAGACACATAGAGGGAACAGACTTCGACAGACAAACGGACATCTTCTCTAATTATTTTCTATTCTAATTATTAAAATATTTCCAAATGATTTCATAACTCCAGTCTGTCCGGTTGAGGGCTTATACCAACCATAAACACCTACGTTTATCTTCAAATGGTGTATTTGACGACGGTATACTATAAAAATAAAGGTCATCTTTTTTTGGAATTCCTATTCTGACACTCAACAGCTCAACAATACATTTTCAAGTGAGTTATATTGTTGGTTTCACTCGTGTCTTATTCATTTCCAGTGTTTTTCTGCCACCACATTGCGTGCACAGCTTGGAGTGACGTAGACTCGCAAAAGGTCTATAAAACTAGTAACACAACAGTATAGACAGAAACACGAGCCTTACTTGTTTGAGCTCCAAGTTCTCCTCCTTGAGTTTGACCATGTGCCTGATTTTCTGTCGTTGGTTCTGATGACCAATCAGATTGGCGTAGGCATCAGCTAACTTGTTCAATTGCGCCTGGGTGGCACCTTTCTCATTGAGCAATGCGTTCCTCTCTGCTGCAAAGCTGTCCAGCTGTTCCTGAGAACAACAAGCAAACAAAAAGAGTCATTTTATTTTAAAAGACATGCATTAACCCACTACAGTCATTTGGATAACCTTAATGATGGATGTGTGCACCGTGTTGAGCCCCATATAAAAAACATGGCTGCATTTTAGTTTGTATAAGGAAGTATTGTCATATTTGGATGAAATTTGCTTACTTGAAAAGGTTTAACTTTAGCATAAAGCTCTTCATACAAGTTTCTCCATCGCTCAGTCTCTTCATTATGCGTGCTGGAAGTGAACAGACAGATGACAACATTGATTAAACACGCAGTTGAGTTGAGACACTCCGGTGAAGCTATTTAAGTGTTCATCTGATCCTCTCACCTCTGCACCTGTGCTTCAGCGAGCTCTCTGTGGAGGTTCTGTCTTTCTTCCTCCACCTGTCTGCATAGCTGCTCTCTCTCCTGCTGCCACTCGTCAGCGTGACGTTGAGCTTTGGCTTTTTCCTCCTGTACCTGGCCGTGCAGCAGAGAAACCTCCTCCGTGAGCTCCTCCAGACGGCCCTGCAGCCTGCCGGTTTCTGTGGAGCGTCCCTCCATCGATTCCCTCCTCTTCTGCTCTCTTTCCAGTTGGGCCTGAGCCCGCTGTCTGTCTCCTCTCTCCTGCTCCAGCTCGGCCTGCAGGCGACTCAGCTCCTCGTGCTGGGCCTCTGCTGTTCGTTTCGATTCGTCCTCTGTTTGAGTCAGTTTAGTTTGAACTTCTAAAAGCATCCTGTAGTACAGGAACACACGGTGTTATAGGTGTATCTATACTATTTTTATACAAGCACTGGGCTACGAAGGCAGGATACAGACCTAGCATGATCTTCTTGCTGTTTATCTTGCATTTGCTGGTAGTTTATTAGTTTCTGCTGGTGCTCTTGCAATTGCTGCTCAAGTTCCTTCACCGCGTTCTCCAGATGGTGGACTTGAGCTTCAGCTTGGTCCTTCTGCTTACCCAAAGAGTCTCTTGTGCTATTGAGAAAAATATCTCTTTATAAAAGTTTGGGTGGTCATTCTAACTGATTTAAAGTACACTGTGGTGGTTAGGTTACCTCTCGAGGTCAGTGGTCATGCCTCCCAACTTAGCAAGGCAGCCGTTGTGATCCTCTTCTAGTTTCTTTATTGCCATCACATGAATCTCTTCCAAAGCCTGCATCTCAGCACGCACCCTGTGTCAAAGGAAAGACCAACATCATAGGACTCATTTCATTCTCAGCCCTACTCAGAAGTAGGGGTGTAACAATACATCGATATAGATCGATACATCGATTTTATTTCTAAAGATCCAATGCATCGATGCCACACGTAAAAAAATCTATTTGAGGTACCCTTATTTTGACACTCTCCATGTCCTCATTCATTGACATAACGTCTAGGGCTGGGTATTGGCAAGGGCCTCATGATACGATATGTGTCCTAATACAATGTATTACGATACGAAACATTGCGTGCTGCGATACATTGCAATAATTTTTCTTTTTTTAATTAAAAATGTAAAAAAAATAGAGCTGATTTTTTCCCCCGTTGTTTTAAAGCCAAAGTGCGTCCACAAAAAGCTGCAGGTGTTTTTAAATTTTCTGCTAATTTTCACTCCCGCTAACTTCTGAGACATTGGCCGTATATGACAGACAACTGCACAGCGACAACTACAGCAAGGGTGGAGGAGGTCATTTGAGGCACACATTTATTAATCAAAATATATCGATAGTAGACATTGAAATATCGATACACTATCGTGGAAAAGTATCACAATAGTTAGCTGTATCGATATTTTTGCACAGCCCTAATAACGTCCATCTACGCATATTTTTGTTTATTTTCATCTGCTAGGGTCAGCAAGTGAATGCAATGCAGGAACAAAGCAGTTGTAGCAGCGAAAACACAACGAAAGAGACAGAAGACGAGCGCATGTTTAGCAATATTTTCCATGCAAAATGCAGTGTCCTCTGTCCTGAACATGTTGATCAGTTGATTTTTTTAAAGAAACATTTCTTAAGAGAGACCATTGCAGCACTTGTTTGACTGTTAGATCTGAAGTTGTGTGACATATCAAATCCTTAAGTATAACAGCTTTATTTTTAATATTAATTTATATTTCAATTAAATAAAAAAAAATCTAAAACCAGTAATTTTCACCATTGCACATTTTGGCACAAAATACTGAAAGACTTTGAATGTTGACATCATAATCTTGATTTTAGGAGACATTTTGCCCCTTATTTAAAAACAGTTTATTTTAATTGTAAGTTCGTTGTTGTAAATTGGGACAGAGATTGCGCCATTTCCAAAAAGTTTAATTAAATGTTCAGGTTATATATTTTGGTTGCATTTGTAGGTGAAAATGTAACTGCTTAACTATGCACATAATAAAAAAATAAATAATCGAATCGGATCGTAATCACATTGAAGAAGAGTTTGATGTACAGAAAAAAAAATTGCAATTGTGTCGCTGGCAGAGAAAATCTAGTTTTTTTATCGAATTGTAATGAACGGTCCGATTTACACCCCTACTCAGAAGCCAGCAATTTGTACCTCTCTAACTCAGACTGTGAGTCCTTCAGGTCTTGCTCAAGCGTGTGGTTCTTTTGTGTGAGGTTCTGGACGACCTCCACACGGTGTTGTTCCTGCTTCTCCAGCTCTGATAGCTCCTCCAGCGCATCCTCCAGCTCCTCACCAAGCTGTCTCCTCTCAGTCTCATTTTCATCTTTCAGACGCTCAAGCATGCTGGCAAGGGAGCTGCTGTGTGCCTGCAGTGACACACATCAGAAGAGCTTAAGAGACATCAACATAATCCATACAAAGTCAATCAATGTGGTACTTTTAGTAAGATCTCTTGACAGAAACTCAATATAATATACATAACTATATTATCAGTGGTGTATAAAGACCTTACATTATGAACTGTATTGTTTTTATTACCTTAGAATGAGACGTTTTAATCTACATCCATGTAAGGAGACCCCCGGTGCAAGTCGCTGTCATGTTTCTACAGTAGCCCTTAATGGACAAACTGCTCTACAGAGGACGTTTTATCTCTACATTGTCTCAGACGATGATACGTTTGTTCTGTGGCAGCTACCATAGCTTCTCTTTGCATTTCGAAATTGGATAGACTGCAATTCGCAACCTCACCACTAGATGCTGCCAAAAACCTACATTACATCTTGGGGTGTTCATACTTGTAGTTCGGTTCTTCTGGACCAAAAAAGAAAACTATTTATTAAGTCCTGGTTCACATAGCGGTCATATTGGCATTTTATCAACAAACCTAAAGATAATGAACCTAAGGCTACGTTTACACAGAAACGATCTGAAGAGAAAACGCAAAAGTGGCGTTGCATCATCACTTTTTATTACACGTTTATACAAGCGTTTTGGGGGGAAATCTGCATGCATATGGTGACGCAAGTGTGTGATATTCGATGTAGTATGCACTCCAGGCGTCTAGGTGGCAATGTGAAGCAATGACACACAACACCACCAAGTCCACGCGCCTTCCTTGTTTTCCCAGGTCTCTTCCAAAGCCGTCTGGTTTGCCTCCGACGAATTGGCACATCAACAATTTGATAGAGGTAATAAATGCACCACCTCTGATCAGTAATACTAGCTGTGAATATTTCGGAACTGCTGGAAAGACTCTTGTATATTTATCAGAGCTGCTATGGCAACTTAAAGGTCGGACGTATGGAAATAATCTGACATGTTTGTTGTTATTTTCCTGAACTGGCGCATGACTGTGACGTAAACGCGTACGTGGCGAGAGCCACCGTGAGCAGACTTTTGCGTTTTAAGACTTTAGACGGGAATGCGACGGTAGAGCGCTTTTAAGATTTCCACTCTGGAGGGTGGTTTTACTTTTTTGCGTTTAAGCCCCAAAAACACAGCCGCCGTGTAAACGAAAGGTACATCCAATAAAATATTTTTATGTTTTCACCCTCGAGCGTTCTGGTGTAAACAGGGCCTAATGCGCAAGAATAAGGTAACCCCCCTCTGAATGGTCAGCTTTGATGATGCATTTTATGAGACAGAACTCTAATCATTCACAACAACAATGCGGCATGTTGGAGTAAACGTGCTAATTTTATGAGTCTTTATATTTGCCGGCATTATTACCAGGTCAGATCTCATAAATGGTATTTTACTATCACTAAAAATGTTTTTAAAAAATTTGCATTTTGTGCATTTTTTCCAGTATATGCTTGATTGACCAAATGTTAATGATGCTCTTAATATCTTTGTTGCTCCATTTTTCCCCCTCTGCTCATTTTGTTTTTACATGCACGGCTCATTCAGTGTTCCCACACCTTAGTTAACTTCAAATCCAAGGACCTTTCAAGGACTTTCCAGGTCCAATACCCTCAAATTTAAGGACTAAATTTGGGGACACATTTTATGTGAGAGCAAGGTTACATTGTATCTTAAAGGTAACACATTGTTACAGTTTCTTTTCGTGGGAAGTCGCGCTGCATCACTGCGGTGACACTTTCGGGACGCCTCCAGGGGTAAGTGTGTCTGAATGTGTATATCAAATTCAACCAATGACGAGGCTTAAAGCCAAAGACAGGGTGACGCATGTCGTCGCTATCTGAAATATTGCCAAAGACGGCGTTACAGGGACGCAGGAAGTATTGCAAGGGAGACGCAGCGTTTCATTCCCTTCTCAGGGAACAACACTTACATACGTAACCCGAAACGTTTTCATTTGTCAAACACAACTATGCAAAAAAAAGCATTTTGGTATGAATCAACATTTGCATACAGAAGATATAAGCATTTAAAGCGAACAGTTTAGCACGTGTGCTTAAAATGTATAGAATTTTTTATGATATTATCCTACACTACACAGGGAATAATATAAATTTTCCTTCTTGCATAAAATAGATTCAAGCACTTTCAATTACCTGTATCCATGTATGTATATTTTCAATAGCTTCACAAAGCCTTGAATTTTTCCCCCAGATTCACAAACTTTCAAGGATTTCAAAGAACCTTGAGAACCCTGCTCATTTAACTGTAAAATCAGGGTCACGTTTTGTGATATTAGACGGCCTTGGTTCGCTTGATAGTGCACTGCACACCAGAGTTTAGGTGGCAGCATTCACATTTACTCAATTGGGGGGTATTCCAGAAAGCTGGTTACAGTATGTGACATACCCAGGTATGTTTGAATTTGAAAATGTCTTTATGTATTCCTCGTGTGCACGCATTAACTTTCCGTTACCAGCAGAAGATTGACTGAACTAACTCTTATTAGGGGTTTTGGAACCAACATGATCAGGGTAAGCAAACTTTGGATGCAAGCTGCTACCAGATGCATAAATGTTCGGTTCTGCCAATTGCATAAAAACAGATGCACCATTAAATAAATGAGAGGGAGCTTTAGTTAGGCTTTACAACATAAAACATATGTCTACATAGAGTAAATACTTTATTTACCTTCTCATCCTCCAGTTGTTTGGTTAATGCAGAATATTCTTCTTTAAGCTTTTCATGTGACTCCATCTCAGTCTTTCTGCTCTCCTCCAATGAACTCATATCTGCTTTCAGCTCCTGTACCCTTCTGAGCCCCTCCTCCTGTGTCCGGGCTGCAAGTGTTCATGCACAAACAATCCAGAATGTGACAATCATGGTAGTAATCCACAACAGACAATAATTGATATTGTGGATTGATTTTTATTATTATAAACATGTTCCAATATAACCACTCAAATAGGCATGGGCCGGTTACCGGTTTCAAGGTATACAGAGGTTTTAAACAGTCAAGGTTTCAAAACCCCTAAAATGTTCTGTGATACCATCTCCAAGGTATGAGCTGTGTTTATACAAATTCATTAAATCATTAAGTCATGTGATTGATTTGATGTTTACGTTTAATATACATTATGAAAATATTATATATTTTTTGAAAGCATATTATAATTTAAAGGTTTTATTTTTACCTGGCATTTGAAAATAACACATTATCATACCACCAGGATCTTATACCGGCCCATGCCTACACTCAAAACTCAACTTTGCATTTAAATGGGATTTAATATTCACAATCTCAAATGTTTAATTATAAATATTGTTACTGTATATTCTTGTTCTTGTAAATAATAATATTAATAATACATCCAACTTACCTCTTTCATCCTCCAGCACCAGGCATCTCTCGCCCATAAGCGCCACACGCTGATCAAGCTCCTCCTCTGTCCTTCTCAGGACCTCCTTTACACGGGCAATCTCCTGTTCCTGCTGTCGTACCACACTCCGAGACTCCTCGAGATCCTGAGCTCCCTTCTGCATCTGCTCCTCTAGCTCTTTCAGTGCGACATGGGACGTTTGTAGCTCCTTTATGTGCTCCTCCATCTCTTTCTGCTTCTCCTCAAGGGCCTTCTGGGAGTCCAGTAGCTCCTGCTGACACCTCTGCAGCTCCTCCTCCTTGAGATTCAGCTCACCAGTATATTTCTCCAACCTCTGCTTTACATCACTATACAGGCCAGAAAGAGTCAAATGAGGACAAAGTGCTAATGCGGTTACTGTGACAACAACAATTGTCAATGAATACACAGCATATACAGTTCTAACCTGAGGTTCTCTTGAGGATCAGAGTCACAGCACTCCACGGTGGATTTGTCCTGCAGCTTAATCCGCAAATCCTTTGACATTGGAGAGCGAGACAGACAGCTTATCTCAAACCAAGCAGTACTTCAAAGTCTGATGATTCAACTTAAGCAGTGAGTAAATGTCAACTGGCTTAAAGGAGTCAAATTCTGTTGACCAAACCCATACCTGAATCTCTTCATTTGCCGAGTCCAGGTAACCCTGCAGGACCTTGATCTCCTCTCTGAGCTCCTGGATTATGGCTTTAATTTGTAGAGGATAAAGAAAAGTGAGAAGTGGTAGCTCTAAATGATCTCACTCAATAAGCGCAGATCTTAACATTCAAAACTTACAATGCAATTGGCCCATTTCATTTTCAAGTTGCTCATTCTGGGCTTTTGTTTCTTGATGAAGATCCTCTGAAAAAAAAATACATGATCAATTTTTCAAAAAGGGGAAACGTTTTAAATAAATCTCACAAAGGTCATGGGTTTTAATCCCAGGGATCACACTTACTGATAATATCAACTTCAACTTATTTATATGAGCACCTTTATTAAATGCAACTGTGTGGCCCAAGGTGCTGCACAAACATATATGTCCTAATTTACACTCAATGTACCAAACACTTTTTATGAATATTTTGACTGCACTGCAGGTGACTTTGTATAAAAATCTTTAAAACGCATCTTGTTTTAAATTCACTTCTGATGAAACATGCCGTTTGGAATGGATGACTAACTTTTGCTGAGCGATTTACAAAAAAGCAATCCTGACAACTAACTCCTAGCAGGAACACCAAAGAAATAGGTTTCAGATTTTAGAAAATGACACACAAATCTAATTTAACATACTCTGTATGTTACTCACCAAGATCCTTATTTCTTTCCTGGAGAACCTGAAAAGTTGTTTTGGCTGTTTCCAGATCTGTTTCCAAGACTTTTACTTTTCCCTCTGAGCTGATCTGCAGGAAGCTCAGCTCCTGTTAAAAAAGGCCCAAGAGCGGATTTAACAAATTTATAGATATATAAACGCCTCTCCTACATTACAAAAGGTGTACCCAAGTCCCTTTAAGGAAGTGTTTGCATTGCACTGAGCTAGAGGTCGGCCGATGGTGGATTTAACCGATAACTACGTTGGTCCCTGCTTGCCGATAACCGATTAATCGAATGATTATTCCATTTTTTAAAATAGATACTGGAAAAAATCGTCTATTTACAATTTGTAAGTACAGTAGTGTTTCTCGTTAGTTACAGTATACAGACACCATATGTGCCGGTCATTAATTTATGGCCTACAGGTACCACACACTTATGTATATACAATTTGTAAGTACAGTAGTGTTTGATATTAGTTATTATAAATGTACACTATAAATACCTGTCATTTACCCTAACTTGCCTGTAAATACTAAATGCTTATATTGTACATTAATTTGTAAGTACAGTAATGTTTCTCATTAGTTACAGTATACCTACACTACCCAGTACTTACCTAGAGTTACATATTAACTACCAAGTATGTACTACTGGTAAGTACAGTAATGATACCAATTAATTACCATGTAGATATACCTAAAAGTAAGTACTAAAGATTTGTCGGTAAGTACAACTTATTTACCGTATATGTACAAAGTAAATACACGTACTGTAAAATAAAGTGCAACCGATATATTAATTATATTAATAAGTAGCCTATTGAAATAAATACTTCTGTGAAATACTGCCTTCTATCGCCAGAGTGGCTATATTAAAGGTACGGTACACATTTTACATGTATGCGAGTGTCCGCATACAGTGTGCGAGTGTCTGCATACAAGTGCGCATGACGCAATTTTCGTCATCAGAAAAGTGCGTGCTTACTTTACACAAACCAAGACATTTTTTTAAAGCCTGTGTACATTATACGCATAGGTCACGCATGCACCTGCAAGATAATGTAGCATGTTTGCCAGGAGATGCATTAAATTTAAGCTACGTTCACACTGCAGGCTGAAATGACCCAATTCCGAATTTTTTGCCCCTATGCGACCTGTATCTAATCTTTTCATGACAGTCTGAACGACACAGAAACGATCTTTTCAAATGTGACCCAGGCCACTTGGGCATGTGGTCCTGAATCCGACACGTATCCGATCTTTTGAAATGCGGCCAGGCCACATGTATCTGACCGTTCTATGGCCGTATCTTTACTACATGACCAAAATTGCCAAAACTGAAAACGATGAGTGTCTATTACTAATCACTTACTCAGTTTCAGTAAATTCCAAGCAAATATTGTGTATAGGGAAGCTACGGCTTTTGGTAAGAGATGACTTACCTTGTTTTTGGCATCTAATTTGTTTTTGGCCTCAATGAGCTCCATGGTTAGAGCGTTGATCTTCTTCTTAGTAATATCAGCAGAGACCTATATAAAAAAATCACTTAATAACAGTCTACGATGAAACACAACATTGATTAAAAGTGAAGTGTGAATCACAACACAGAAAGACAACTCACCTTCGACTTCAGGAACTCATTGGCTTTCTTCAACTCTGAAAGCTGCCTATCAAGAGAAGCCACATTAGCAGCCAGACCGGTCTTCTCTCGGAGAGCCACCAGCAGTTTTGACTCCAACTTCTTCATCTCTTCTTCCAAGGTCAAAAGCCTTCGGTCCTGTTCTCCCCTCTGCTGCACCAAAGAACGAATCTATGACCCAGCAATGGCAGCGACAGTCAAGGTTAGTTGAGAATCAAAACAAACCGATTAGGTCTTAAAACCACACAGACATTTTTGTACCTCTTTCTCTAATAGCATCCGATGTTTCATCTCAAGTGAGAAAGTGATTTTATCCTTTTTGGAGCTTTGGAATCCTTCAGCCTGTACGAGAGACAAATCAAGAAATTGTAAAAAAGGTAGAAATGCACATACTAAAGTCATGATGGCCAATATAACGAGATCACAAAAAGAAATTGTATGATGCCGACTGGTTTTAAAAAATGTATATGGGTCAAAACACAATATTGGTTGGTATACAAGCCTGTTGGTAATGTGGACAATGAATCCGTATCACAGACAGAACACAAGTTTTTTTTTTTTCTGATGAACTGTCATATTAATTCTTCAGATTCACAACTTTTCTAACATCATTTTGTCTAATGAGAAAATAATGACCAAGGGATTTGTGGTATGTAGTTTTCACAGCAGTGGTGTGACTGCCATGACTAATGGCAAAAATATTTCCTTTGTTGCTCTCCTAATGTAATGAAGGCACATATAATTTTGCCTTTTATATGGCAAGCATGTGATTTTGAGCTAGTGTTGTATTTGACACACAAAAAAGCTCTTACCAAACCATCAACAGACATGGTCCTCCGTACTGGAGACATTGTTACTTCTGCTGAAGGTGATGGTGGTGGTAACACTGGTAGTATCAAAGAGAAACAAGTCATTTTTAATAATACGGCTAAAATTAGACAATGGTTTATATATTCATTACTTATAAATGTTCAAGTAACAAGAACAATCTGCTCTTACTTTTGGAGGCTTGCTTGAAACGCTCAGATTTGTGAAATGTTGCAGCTCCTTTCAGCTCACCAGTCTTCACATCATAGGTACCAGGTGGTGGAGCACATCCTGAAGAGAAATTTAACAACAACAATATGAAATTTCATTATAAATTATATAAATAAATAAACTCTGTTTTTAGATACGTAAGTAACGTTATTCAGAACTCCGAGGCCCATCACAACTGTATGAAAAACAGTCTGAAGACAACACCACAACAGTTTAATTAACTACGGAGAAATACAACGATTTTTAAAGTAATTCCTAATAACTTTCTTTTATTAAAACCATGTTAATGGTCATAGTTTCATATTGAAGCAACGAATGAGTGAAAGAACAATTCAGTCAGCAGTGTTCAAAGAGCTTCGTACAGCTCCTAAAATACTTACCAGCGTTGTCGTTAAATCTTTTTAATGGCGCTCTTGAGAAAGACATGGTTAACACAAGTCGAAAGCTTTCGGCTGTGGAAAGCGTATTTTCAAAATTACAGAAATGCTAAAATACACGGATAAAAGTTTAAAACACGCGAACGTCAACAACTCGAGCACACCCGCTGAAATTTTGAAACGGTAAGCCCGCCCAGCTCAGGGGGATGAAAAAGTCTTGGCCAATGACATCGGCACATTTTTTGACGAACGGACACGTTAACCAATCAGGTGCGAAATTGTAATACACGTCACATCTGGTCAAAATTCGCTTGTAACCGCTTGCTTTTATAAAGAATGTGTTGTTTTGAAGGATGTGGTAGGTTTGGATCAAAAAAAAATTATGTTATTAATCTGAACTTGCGAAGTTTCGTATTTAAGTGCTAAACCTCTCTTTCTTGTTTTTATGAAACGGTTTGAAAAATATTTAATTTCAATAAAATGAGAACCAAATGGCTGTAACTGTTTGTAATTCCTTTCTTTCTCCGGCTGTTTTGTTTTGTATCTTCCATTGTATTATTTATCATCATTTGTATATAGAATAATACAGTAAACAACTTTAGAGCCAAATGGGAGCAAATAAAACACACACACACACAAATATGCAGCGCAGCTGTCCTTGATCCCTCTATTGAATTCATGCATCGTTGCGCAGACCGGTGGGGGTATGACATCAAACTACCGCGAGACTTGGATGTCATAAGGTGCTGCTCGATCAGCGCACGCCGCATTAATTTGAACAAACCCATCATCCTATTATCATCAATTTATATCGTTTTGTGCTTATGTAATTATCTACATCTCTCTTTAAAGGCTTTACACAAATGAGTTAAGACAACAAAAAATAAAGTAATAATTAAGACCATTTCCAGGACTGTACTATCACAACAGATTAATGTTTCCATTCAAATAGGATGTTAGACTTTCAAATTTTTCCTTATAAAGATGACAGTGGTGGGCATTTTAATATCACTAATATAATTGTTAGAATATACTGGAAGATATACATTTGCAATTCAAGTAACACAACACAAAAATGATTTGTTTACTTTTATTTAAAAACTTACTGTCTCCAGACATATAAAAATCAGAAACATTACAGTGGATAACAGAGGACAGGAAACGGTTATGCATGAGTTTATATCTCTGAGCAGGGAAAGGTGATAATATGCTTAAATGTTAACAGAAAAAGCACTAGAAAATTAAGCTTTACGTTTAAATGCATGTATATTTACACAATCTATTCAGCAGTTTTAATGTAGTGGTGAGGAACAGAAGACAGTTTTGGCCCGAAGGCATTTACTTGCAAAATCTGTCTGCACACCTTCTTTTAAATAATTACACTCATGCCATTTCAGAATATATTCTTCCTTTTCTGATACCTTTCCAATGTACCTCACATACACGTTTAAACATGGAAGATTTCTGTTGGACAACCACCTTTTGTTTTTCCTTTAAAAAAACAAAATGTTTTAAGGCCAAGACGAGGAATGATTAAAAATGAAACCCCAGACAAATGCACATGTCTGTAATATAAATTAATGTATTAGTTAAGCTTCACAAAGCTGCCAAATTCAATGCTGTAACATTTATGATCTCTTAGGATGTTATGTTGTGTTACATATTGAATATTTCATATTGGGAAAAAACTGGAATAATTCTGTCCATGAATTTATACCAAACTAATTTACAACAAGGAATAAGGCGAAAACAAACAAAAAAACTTTCAAAACTGAAAAAATCCAAACAATGCACACAATAAAAGAGGGAAAAAATATAAAATATTTAAAAACTTTACTTGCTGCATGGCTACACACTTTCATGTTTAGACATGATCTTATACATTTCCAAAACCTTTAAACTCTTACTTTGAGTTTAAAAAAAAACTAAAAGCACAGTTATAAAATCAGCACCAATTTATATATTTATATATAACTTTATTTAAATGTAGATGTCTACTTAGCTCTAATTCGAGGAGAAGAAAATCTCCACCAGACATACTACGCTAACTTCTGGTTTTATCAGACACAACACAATGGCACTACTGGAGAGATTTCTTCTTGATCATTAGATTTTAGAGGGGTCAAGCGAGCAGATATTCTTTGGATAGGCCTTGTGACTCAATGGAAGAATTGAAGTCTTTCTGTGCATCTCCACAGAGTGACTGGGAGCCTAAGTGCCTGGATTTACTAGAGCAGTTGGCACGAACAATGATTTTGATGGTGCAACAAAAGCAAAGTATTTAGCATACACCAATCACTGATCATGTCGCTAAAATCACCCAAATCTTTACACATGCACCACGTGCACTAACAAATCTGGCTCAGTGTGTTTAAGCTTTATATTGTATGTCATGATTTTTAAGATAGGACGAAAAGGAAACTAAATACTAGTTATAAAGACATGGAGGTTCTCCTCCACTTCACATATTAGATAAGAAGAATAAAATATATCAATACTCACTATGATGAGCAAAAACCTGCTTATAAATTACTACTTTACACCAGATTACTCACTATTACAAAAGGGCTATACATAACAAAGTTGTCTTTAAGTTAAAAAAGATGCATTCACCCCAGTTTCAAGAAATACCACAACTCTAAGAGATCTCACATATGTTTCTTCAAACATAATGACGTTAAGCTGTGAAATAATTATGCATATATAAATATACATATATATAATTACTTCGCAGTTATTTATATAACATACTCTTGTATGGCTAAGGACAGTCAGAGATTTCATGCTGTTCAGTATCTACCCATCACGGAAAGCCCAAACATTGATTGCAAAGACTTTGAATTGCTCCATTTTCCTTTCTGTTTTAGCAAGTGTCAATGGTTAAAGCCGATTTGGATGCCAATCGCTCCATTGAATTTAATTCTCTTTAGAGAATCAATCTGAATTCACACAAAATGTCTCTTCTCTTCACACTCCTCCAATTCTAATCTTAAAACATGGGCACTCCAAGGACCTACAAGAGAAAATGTTCAAATTCAGTTCAGTGTTTAAGGTTACTTAAAAGATGTTTAAATTTAATCATCAGTCCAGATGGGTCTGATTAGAAGTATTATGCTCTCCCTCTCTCTCTTTCTTATTTTCTTTAGCACAAGGGCAATTCAACTATGTGAAATCACTCCTGCTAGTGCCATCTAGTGGTGGTCTCTCTTTCACGTCCTTATAGGTGGAGTGAACGAGTCCCCATTACCGCTGAAAAGCATCATAACCCAGGAAATGAGTGCTTCTTACAGACTCATCCATAATGGAGGATGGGTCGAAAAAGTCGGGCTTCAGTTCTGATCGCTCTCGTCGGTTCTTCGATGGGGGCTACGAGATTCAAAAAAGGAGATAAGTTGAGTATAAAGTTTAAAATATATAAGTATAGCTATAGTTAAATGCCATAAGTCAATTACCAGATCAATATCCATGGTGTCAAAGTCCATCCCTTCATTGAGATCCTCGATCCGGCCTTCTGATGACATCATGACATCTTCCACAATGGGCTCTTCATCATCTTCCATTAGGCCTGTCCCTCGTCGACTGCAAGCAAACATGGTGGTTATGCAATCGTAAACAATGACACAATGCAGTGTTGTGTGTGTATATTAAATGCAAAGTATTTCTTCAAACTGAGAAATTCAGTTTCCTTTATAATTATTTAAAAAAATAAAAAAAAAATATTTTGAAGTTTTGCTAATGTGATTCAACACAAATAAATGCATCAATTGTTATAAAAAATGAATAAGAAAAAGGCTACATTTTATCTATGATCCCTTACATGGCATGCTGAAGGTTGGTCCTTAATTTGGCGTAGTTCATGACTCTCTCCTGATGCTGCCTGGCCACTTCCTCTTGCTGCTGTCTCTGTGCTAGCATCCAAGTGACTTGTGTGTTGTAAAACAATAAACACCAAACCTCACTAGATCCCTTCATTTCTTACCAAACCACAAGCTTACCAGCTCATTGGAATATTGATCCGCTTACTTGTAGTCCATGGGTGTCTGGTGAATATGTGGCTGTGGAGTGGGAGGGTGCGAATGCTGCTGTTGCTGATCAGGAGTCATGGTGTACACACCCATGTAGCTCTCTTCGTGCCGCAGGCGTTTGGGTTCTCTCATGATGGTGGACGTGAGGTGAGGTGAAGGCATCATGACCGGCGTCTGCATGCTTTGCTCACGGTTCATCCACATCTCAGTGCTGCTACTGCTGCTCTCCTCTGTGTCAGGACGGCAAGAACAGAAACACAACCCAAAGAGATCAGTGAAAGACACAAAACAAATCAGCAACGACGGCCGAAACCAAACTTTATTCAGCAGCTTGATTCTGATTGGTTGGTCGTCGAGGTTTGTTAATCAAATGGTTTCAATAACAATATTTATTGTAAAAGCAATGTTTATTACCTTCAGGTACTTTTCTCTTGCTTGTGGCAGGCTTAGCTTTTTTGCTCCTGACAGAAGAGCTGCGACTGCTGATGCCACTGATCACGGACATGGTGTCATCATCACCCCCTGCCTGCAGTGAGTTCCTATAGGAGATGAGCGGCAGCCAGCAGTCCTCCCTCTGCAGGGCCATCTGAAATGTCATGAAGCGCTCCAAATACATGTGCCTTTACACATAGAGGAAAGAGAGAACCAGCATTACATCAAGCAGACTCACATGGAGATATTTACTGGAGAATATGCTTTAAGTATAACCTCACTGGTATTAAAATTGTATCCACCACATAATATGCAATAAAATACTATTTACTGCAGTTAAGTAGGTTAGGATACTTATATCATGGATATAGGTAAGGCTGTCACAATTATGAAATTTGGCTGACGGTTAATTGTTTAATAAATTGTTAGGATTATTAATAGCCTGTTTATTGCTTTGACATTTAATTCTCATACATTTTTTGTTTATGAAATAATTTTTACATTGTTGTGATTATTTAAATTAAATATTTTGCAAGGTTTATCTGGCAGTAAATATTTATACACATTACACATTTTTAAAAGTAATCTGTTTTTACAGGCGCTGCAGCTCCCCCTTGTGTTTTTTAGAGAAATGTGCAATCATTGTGGTGATCTGCAATCATCGCGATGTGGTCAAAAAATTGATTATTTAATCATTGTGACAGCCCTAGATATAGGCACTCAGAAATATTTGATTCGTAAGTACAAAAACACTAGGAAAAACTCTAAAATGGTTGCTTACACGGTCCGCTTGTCCTGACGCATGAGTTTGGATGAGAACTCGCTGAGAATGTCCAGAAATGCCAGGTTGAGGGGAGGATATCCCTCACCTTGAGGATTCGGCTCTTTAAAGGCAAACTCGATACCATCCTTAAGACACAGAGAAATGTGTTAAATAGGCACACTGTGTAATACCACATACAATCAGTTTTTTTAAGCGTATGGTGACTTACTTGTGTAACATGGCGATGGCCTCTCTGGTCTTGACCTGATCCAGACCGAAGGTCAGAGAGAAACGGCGAGCGAGCTCTTTAATGCCACAAAAAGCCGAGGCTGAACGGTCAAAGCTGGGACCCAGATCTGATAGCATTTCATTGAAGAGCTACACACACCAAAGGAAAAAGATGGATATTTAACCTATTCATGCAAGATAGTAGAAAGATGAGCTTATGGCAAATTGACAGAATACAGATGAGAAAAGAGACATCCTATACAAACTTTATAATGTGTTAAAACTGACCTGCTGTAAGCTCAAAATGAGGGTCTTGGCACACTGGATCTTGTCGATCTGTCTCGTCTTACTCATTGTTTCCTTGATGATGTCACCATAGTCATTGTAATACTAGAAAAAAAAAACAAAGTGATCTTTTCAGAGAGACCTGTGGATGCTTATACATTAAAAACCCTAAAAAGAGTTCAAGAATGAAGATGCTTACCCTCATATACTGCTTAAATATATCTGCACCAGTGTTCATCTCAACCACATTGTAAATAATGAGTTTGCAGTATGCCGCCAGAAGGTTTCGCCTCTTGTGCAAAGCTTCGATTTTTCCTGCTTCATCATCCTGCTGTCCATCTGCTTAAAAATAAAAGCAAAAAAATATATATTACAGTAAAGTATAATACACTTTAATATTCAGTTTTTACTTTAGAGCAGTGACTTCGTTTTAACTGTGTTTTCTAGTTTTCTGTATATTTAGTTAGATCTTAATAGTTTAAAACTGCTAAATTAAATTTCTATGAACAATGTTCACATGTTTTAAAGGAAAACACCACAGTTTTTTTCAATATTTTACTATGTAACCATACTTATACGTGTAACTACTCATGTAACAGTCTTTAAATAGGGAAAAAATGGAATTGTTTGGTGGCTTCTAAATTCATCCCTGTTTGGATCCTAATGAATGAATGGGGCTAGGCTAAATGCTAACACATTCACAACGCGCTGTACAAAGATTAAGTGTACGCATTGAATAAAGATTGGTATGCATTAATTTGAGGTAAGAACACAGTAAACTATTGAAAAACGATGGTGTTTTCCTTTAACAACAATATATATTTAATGTTTCTCTTTAACACTGTTAAAGGGATAGTTCACACAAAAAAAAAATTCTGTCTGAATAATGAAGCAGAAAACAGAAGCACCATTTACTTCTATAGTACTATGGACATCAAAGGTGCTGAAAAACAGTTTGGTTACAAATGTTTCTTAAAATTAAAGTTAATTGCAATTAACCGCATAATTGTTTGTTTTTGCATAATAAATAAATGGATGAATATATATATATATATATATATATATATATATATATATATATATATATATATATATATATATATATATATATATATATATATATATATATATATATATATATATATATATATATAAATAATTATTTTTTTATTTAGATCTTAATATTTTATATTGTATATATACATAAAAATATATACAAATAAAACATTTACTTAAATGTATACTTGTATGTGTGTATCTATATACATAATAATTACACACACAAATATATTATGCTACACAAACTTAAGCAATTAATCTTTTGACAGCCCTACTTAAAATATCTTCCTTCGTGTTCAGCAGGAACAAACAAAAAAATAAAAAAGAATTTTCATTTTTGGGTGTACAATCCCCTTTAAATTTCACTGTCTAGTGGCTTTGTCAAGCTTCCAAAAGGTTACAGATTTAAAACAAATAAATAAATAAAAAATATATATATATATATATATATATATATTTTATTTAATCACATTTTCAAAAGTCTTGAAAATGCATTTTAGTTTAGTTTGAGTTTATCCAGTGTAAGGTTTTACTTTCATAGTTGAAAACGTTCTCAATAATAACTGGCTGGCATTAAAAGCGCACACCTCTGCCCTCTAGTGGTTACTTTGAAACACTGCTTTACAGCACATTAGGCTACTACAAGCTGTTATGTCCAAACAACTCTCATTTTAAACCCCTCAACCAATTTCAACAAGATTAAGTGGTGCTATAAGCGTCAATCTTATGAAATCAATTAAAAACACCAATCAAATTGCCTTTGCGTTCCCAATCAACATTAAACAGCCAGGGGAATCAAATCCATTCAACAAAGCCTGTTAGCACCGACTAAAAGTGATTAGCAGTGATAGACCATCTGTGCTGTTGTTGTCTTCATCCTGGTCAATAAATACGTGGTCCAGAATGAAACTGAGAAGCTCGGACTGCAAAGACGCATCGGGTGTGTATACCAGGGGCTCTAGGGCTTCTCTACCCCCTGACATTATCTGATGACTGAAGATCATCAGCAGATCACAGAGGATGGTAAAGGCCTGTGAAAGAACACACAGTCAGGTATGGACAGTTTTATAAACACAGTTTGCAGCTTAAGACTGGCTTTGGTGATACAGGCCTGTTCTTTGACGGCAGTGTTGACGCTTGTTAGGTAACGCAGGCACATGAGACAAAATGCCCTCATTTGCTTCCTCAAAGTCAACATATCCTCCTATAGAGAACAAATTCCTTGTTGACATTCAACAAACCACAGCAAATAGGAAAAACGAATAGATACAAATGGAAGAGACAGGTGAATGAAACAAGGGAGCTACCTTTTTAGAAGTCCCCTCAGAGACCTTCGCTAAGTGCCAGAGAATGACGTAATGTGTGCATTGCAAAGCGTGGATGACAATCTGAAACAGATGGGTAATGTTACCAAACAAGAACAGCAAACATTAACATAAAAATATGTAAAGTTAAAGAAATAATTTCTGTGCCACTCGCTGCAAGAATCCAAGCAAAACTTCAAAAACAATGTCTGCGTTTTTTTTCCAAGTTTTAAAAACACTCCACCTTTGATCAATTGGTTGGACACTAAAGGCCTAAGTATGGTCAATTTCTTACGAATACACAAGGGTCCACATACAGTGCGTGTGATGCAATTTTCGTCATCAGAAGAGAAGAAATTTTTGAAAACCGCGTACATTGCGAAGGTCACGCATGCGCCTACCAGAGAATGTAGGATGTAGCATTTTGTCGCAATGTTCATGCATCAAACGTCTGTGTACACGTACGAATCAAACTATGTTTAGCAAGGCTCGCGTACACATAAAAACAGACTATACTCTGGCCTTGGGATTGTTTTGAGCCCCAAACACATACCTAATATTTGTTACGAATAACGAGCGAATAACAATTCTATGTGTGGCTGTTAGTGGCACATATCCACTTACAGGTATAGTTGACCCGAAAATGAAGTGTCATCATTTACTAAGCCTCATGTTGTTATAAACCTATAAACACAAAGGAATACATTTGTAATGAAGCAGAAAACCGAAGCACCAATAACTTCCATAGCAGGACAAAATACTACTATAAAGGTCAAAGGTGCCCAAATTGGTTGGTTACAAACATTGCTCAAAATACCTTTCTTTGTGTTCAGCAGAACCAAAAAAATTAATACAGGTTTGTAACAACATGAGGGCGAGAAAATGACAGAATTTTCATTATGGGGTTAACTATCCCTTTAAAGAAATCTTCATATACACATGCCCTATGTTACGGCTTATAGCAAATACCTGCTCAGGCATGTCACCGTTTTCAATACCAGTGTTCAGTAACTTGTAATTGCTGGTAAAGAGATCCCATTTAGACAGGTCATGAGCATTGTAGCATAAAAAGAGGAGGTGGGGTTAGAACAAGAGGTCAATAACATCACTCTTATGTTACTGTACATTACATTAGAAACCTATACGATTTATATGAAGCCAACACTGAAACGCTTACTTGTGGAAAGCAGTGATCCTCTTCAGTGTGGACAGAACTTGGTAAGCATCATCTTCATCTGTTTCTTCACCCTGTAAGAACAGAAGCGCAAAATGAGGGGTGGGCAATACAGGCTCAAAATTATATCATTTAAGAATTTTTGCGGTAATTATATTTATGATGGTATAAAAAATTATGGAAAAGGAAGGGCAATTTCCATCCAATGAGCTGTCATTGATGACAGAGTACCTAATTCAAAGTGTAAATCCATTGTCAGAAATATCATTAAAGTGCAAACATAGTGACACAATCACACAGCATGAGTCTAATTTAAACAAAGTACAAACTAGACATGAAATGGTATAAAAATTGTACATCACCATTAAACTTCCACAGACTTTCAGTAACTTTCACAGATCCCAGTAACTTAATTCATTAGCTAATAATTTAAAATTTAGATTTTTAAATGATTTTATATGTAAGTGCACTTTTGTTCGCATAAACATCAAATAAATAACATTAAGATTAATCATGGCACATTTGGGTTTGTGAGATAAATGCTCATGTAGTTCAGATAAAAATCAAGTGAATAAATCAGATTTTTATATAAACACAAAAGAAAGGCATCTGTCTGTTGTGAGATATGGGGTGTATTTAGGACCCAGGAGTGAACGAGGCACCAACGGTTTAAACCGAGCTTTAAACTCATCAGATTGCATAATTTAATGGAAAATTAATAGAAAAGATGGATCTGTCTAATTAAATATGAAGTAAACATGCGTCAGTACAACTAGTATGTGAACATTTTTTTTTTTTATTTAAATTCAGTCAGTAAAGTAAGTTACTGTGATTACAGTGGTACGAGTTGGAAGTGTTTTCCCTATATAACGCGACTCCTTAACACATTAGTTTAACAGTGACTAAAGTAATTTGCACAGCGATGCTCGGTTGAGTCATTAGTTTACTTTTTGGCCGCACATCACCCACTGCTACTCCTCGCGCACCTTTACAGCTTGTTGTACTCGCGTTGCTGACATGCTGCTCTTGCTTTCAGCTGTTGTTGCTGTGCGTGTTAGGGAACGTAAATGCACCACACGTCATCACGTCGCTATATCATTGATATCGTGATATGACTTTTTATCATGTAAAAATTTATACCGGTATTATCGTGAACGGTATGATATGGCACACCCCTAATTGTAAGCTCTACTATATTGCAGAGGTAGTACAATCAGCGTACAATGAACTAGGGATGTCCAAAACTACATTTTTTTTAATACTAGCTAGTTGTGTGTAGTCAAGTCAATAACATTACACAGAAACCACTGAACTAAAAATCTTTGCTGCTCAAGAAGGTTGGGCATTTTGTGTCGTGTGGGTACTATATATCTAAATGTATCCAGAATCACCACTGATGATCAATATTACAAAACAGTAGTCTAATAAACTAGGTAAGTACAATAGTTATTATAACTAAACAACCAGCCACTCCCTACAGATTTCCTCAACAAAAAAAAGACTATACAGCATCATAGGGTCAAAAAAATTATGCACATGTGTTCCCATGTCGACTTTATTTATCTTTAATCCCTTCCTACTCCTGTACTAGGTGTATTTGTTTTTACAATTTAGATAATGTGTCTGATATAATTAAAATGTAATAATTGTCAAGGCTGTTGGAATATGACCGACTGATATGTTAAAATCCAATATCATATTGTTATGTATGCCGTTTTGTGGTTCAAAATAAAAATATAAGTTAAAAGAAAGCTCAACCAGCTCTGTTTGTTTTGCAGAACTTCCGCCCAGTGCCATCTGTTGTTCTCACCTCCTGCAGGAAGTCCTCCAGAAGCCTGTTAAACTTGTCCACCAACTCATCCAGGAGCTGGCTGCGGGCGATATCCACTCGATTAAAGATGGTAAATTCCTCGTTGCAGAGCGAGTGGTAGGTTTTGGAGCAGGCCTCCAGCACATCCGTGTCTGTGTGCTTTTCCACAATCTCTCTGATTTGTCTTAACAATGAATCCAGGTGCTGCCATAGAAACAACTTTTTAGACAATCGCTCTATTGCAAATAACCAGCATTCACATGCTAAACCGCACAACAGGTGTACGCTTTTTAAATGAGGTGTGGTACAGACCTTTTCCAAACGGCCTGTGGTGTAGATCTCCAGATCAAAGAACTGGGGAAGCTGGAGCAGGTTTGTCAATTTCTCGGCATCAACAGAGTACTGAAAAAGAAATTGCATTATACATATACACACACAAATGTACAACATAGAGAAAGACAAAATAAGTCATGGTTAATTAGGAAGGATCAGTGTTTCACCTTTGCAAGTAAAGCTGGCAGTGCTATCGCAAAGATCTCCGTCATCCTCGTCCGGTCATCAAGCTGAGTTTTCTTCTCCTTTGCTGTCAGAACCTAAAATGAGATCCAGTGACAATTAGGAACGGTGTCATCACAGACCCATCACTATATGTGTGTGTGCATGATGCGAGGTCTTACCCTCTTGCCCGTGCCTCTGCCCACAGGCGGATGGCACTCTGCAGCCTGACGGATGGTGCACAGCATGATCTCTATGAGAGCCGTCTCCTGCCTGTCTGTCAGAGCTAGAAAACACCAATGCACACAAGTAAATAACTCATTCCCTCTGTTGCAAAGTATAACAACTTTCACATTTGTGAACAAGATGCACGTTTTACTACATATTTTGCACGTGAGAAGATCTTTATAATTGTGATGTGCTCACACCTTCCTCTCCAGGAAGTGGCTCATCCAGAAGTAGACTGATCATGCACTCCCAGTCCTTCAAGATCTCTGCTGCACAATCCCACATGCTGTCCACTAGGTAGGCAGCATGCTCGTGAAGCTGAGGAACAAAGCATGTAAGTGAACTTTAAGTAATCTCAGCCTTCACACAGAATGTGTTGACAAAATATGTACTTCATTTAAAATCTCTTTAATGAGTCGAAAGGTAAAGAAACTTTACCTTTAGCAGAAAACTGCTCTGATTTAATACTCATGCATTAACCGAAAGGCTTAACATTGTCAGTAGCTCACCTCGCTCTCCAGGAAGAAAAAGACAGTGGTTTTGATAAGATTGGCATTCACGCTCTGTCTGCCTCGTCTCTTGGGCATGCTGTCGTCCTCTGGGTCTCGATGACTAAACAGTCTGTCAACGAAATAAAAAAATTGTCAGTTATCCAATAATAGCTTCAATAAGAAGTTACATGCCTCCTTAAATTTCTCCATCTAGACATAAGCATGCATTCATCAGCAAAGGTTCATTTCCAACTTCATGGTATAAAGACATGAAGACTCACTTCTTAAAGAGGAACTCTCCCGCTGCCACAGCGACAGGTCGGTGGGCCGAGTACACTAGATGGTACACACTTTCACAGTCCTCTGCAGTCAGTACCTCATCGCTGCTACTGTAATAGACAACAACAGCAGCACATGAGCATAGTCACAATGATAACCTTTACCTTTAGCAGAAACATGTTCAGGGTTTGTTTAATACGTACTGTAACACCAACGTCAGCAGTTTTATTGCTTGAACTGCAACGTCATATTCCTTGTCCAGCGTCATGGACACAATGCGGTCCTGAGAGGAACAAAACACCATACCGACATTTAAAACAACTAATTGGAAGCTCACAAACTGCTTTCGAGGACATATTTCTGAGATGAGAAGGTGCTCCAGATGGTTCTCTCACCTTGAAGCGGCTGGTGAAGAGCTCCAGCTTGGCATTGAGCTCACGGTTATAGTACAGACCCTGCAGTGCGGTCAGACACTTGAGACGCACCTCACCTTGCTGAGACAGAGAGACATTTACAGGTTAAGGACTGTGGCACAGATAAATCACGTATAGGAAAACAAGTATGGGGAAATATACTGAATCCTCACCTTGTCATGCATGGTCCAGCCCACATATTTAAGATAACTGTCATTAAGAAAAGCATCGCTGTACATTTTCATCCACACACCAATCTCCTCGATGCAGATCGCCCGGATCTCTGCTATCGCGTCGCTGAGGAAAACAACAAAAAAAGTTTATTAATCCACCAAGATTGTATCTGTGTTATTTATTTGATTGGTAACTGAAGAGGAGGTTGTACGGTTATAAAATTAGCTTTCTGTAAGTGCATACCGATATCGATGAACAAAGACACCCTTGAAAATGGCGTTCATCATGTTTTCAATTTCATCCTGATTTTCTTGTAACTGCAAAGAAAAAAAATCATTATAATCAATGCTGCTGGCAGGGCACGGACCACACTCCAAGTCAATGTTTGTACACCTATTCCTTTTTCACCAATACTCTAAATTGTAGAAAATAATACCATAAAACTAAAAATATGTATGGAGTCACCATCTTTATTATAAACGTATATCTGCCTACAAACACAATTGTGCAAGCATTTAAGTCACACAAATCCAAATTCAGGCAAATATGTCCTATTGCAGGGGTGTCCAATCCTGCTTCAGGACAAAGTTTGGACACCACTATCCTAATGTTAGACAGGTAGTTTATATCTTACTGGGGCAGTTTTCCAGGCAAGGTTTATATCAAACCAGGACTAGGCCATAGTTATATTATGACACAAGTCGATTTTTACAAATATGCCTTAAAAAACATCACTAGTGTGCATCTTAAAGAGACACTCCACTTTTTTTTTGAAATTATGCTTTTTTCCAGCTCCCCTAGAGTTAAACATTAGATTTTTACCGTTTTGGAAACCTTTCAGCCGATCTGCAGGTCTGGCTGTACCACTTTTAGCATAGCTTAGCACAATCCATTGAATCTGATTAGACCATTAGCATCGTACTAAAAAATAACCAGAGTTTTTTCCTATTCAAAACTTGACTCTTCTGTAGTTACATCCTGTTCTAAGACAGACGGAAAATTAAAAGTTGTGATTCTTTATGCCGATATGGTTAGGAACTATACTCTCATTCTGGCGTAATAATCAAGGACTTTGCTGCTGTAACATGGCTGCAGCAGGTGTAGTGACATTACGCAGCAGCTGAAAATAGTCCGATTCGTATTTTTTAATATAGTAGGGGACTATTTTCGGGCACTGCATAATATCACGCCTGCTGCAGCCATGTTACATCAGCAAAGTCCTTAATTATTATGCCAAAATGAGAGCAGGGCTCGAAATTGCGACCATTTTGAATTTAATCACGAAATTTAATCTGTGCGACCTTAAAATATATTTGGGAGCATTTGTGCGACTGCCCATTTTGTTGTGACGCGAGTTGATTGTGATCCTGCGTACTGGCGCTGTCCCAGGTTCAGTGTTCTCTCCAACGATACATAACCAATCAAATTTCACCATTAAGTTCTTGCGTTTAATGAAGACCGCAGATTGGCTAATATGAGCGTCAGTCATTCCTTGTTGCCGTGAAGCGCGGAAATGTGAAAAGACGAACGCGTCGCGAGCATGACGAGAGCGAGCCGATTACAGCCAAGGTTATTACTGTATTTTTTGACGACGATCCGGCATTCAAATGTAACTCCACCACCGAAAAATACGAGTTGACGTTAAACCTTTCAGAGAGAGTGGCTTAAAGATTTCGAGTGTCTCCGCTATGAAAATGTAACTTACTGTGTTTACTGTAAATCCTGTAAAACGGCGTTAATGGCGGAATCAAAACATTTTAAGCGCCAGACGTACCTTGCTTAAACATGGCGAAAGTGCCAAAAACACAAGACGTGTCATGACAAATGTGTTTATTATTGATGGAGACACCGACCTGTCTGTCAAAGTGTGTTTGATGGTGTATGTGCGCATGCGCTGGTGAATGGACATTCGACAAACATCCTTGTGGTCCATGTTGCTGTGGAATACGACAATGCTGATGGTATGTTTTTGTTGTATTTTTTAAAACATTGCCTATTTAGTAGTAAAAGCATCCTGGTAATGCAGTTATCAATACCAATATATATTAGCCTTCTATATTAGGGTCACTTTTGTAATGTCACAATTAATCAGTGTTTTACGTGTGTGCTAGATTTTCTATGTAATCTTAATCATGTTACCTGTAATTGTTAAATTATTATTGCTGCAATACTATTTCAACAGCATTTGGGTATTAATTTAGGAATTTATGCAGCAAAAAATAAAATAAAACAGAAGACCAACTTTTAAATGCTGGCCATAGGACGTGTAAAGCCCGGTGGTGGTGTTTTATTTTTCACAAAATAAATCTATTAACATTTACATTGTAGTTGTGGTGCTTTTAAATTTTTTGATGGATGCGCCTAAATTTTTGCTGGTGCTCCTAACTCTTTAAAGTTGGGAGCACCAGTGCTACCAAATAAAAAAGTTAATTTTGAGCCCTGGAGAGTATAGTTCCTAACCATAACGGCATAGGAAATTACAACTTTTAATATTCCGTCGGTCTTAGTACACAATGTAACTACAGAAGAGTCAAGTTTTAAATAGGAAAAATATCCAAACTCTTTGGTTATTTTTAGCACAATGCTAATGGTCTAATCAGATTCAATGGATTATGCAAAGCTATGCTAAAAGTGGTACAGCCAGACCCGGAGATTGGCTGAATGGATTCCAAAACGGTAAGAATCAAATGTTTAACTCTGGGGGAGCTGGAAAATGAACATATTTTCAAAAAAAAGTGGAGTATCCCTTTAAGACAAAGCAATGCACTGATACATTTTAAAAAATATAAGTGCAAGCTGTTTCAGTTAAGGCAGCTCAAACTAGCATTTTAGTTTTGGACTAAACTTAAGTCCTGTCTGGGAAACCGCCCCAATGTGTATATTCATAAAAACATAATAGCGCATGTTATAAACTACATCTACTATAGCACTTCACAATAGAAGTCTACTGGGCAATAGTTGTATGCATTACCCTTCAGACTCCCATTGTAAATACGTTTTTGTACAAGTTTTAATCCGCAAAAACTCAACTAATGTGTTTGTCCACATGGTTTAATTCAATTTTTAAGACATCAGTAAACCCTATCTCTCTCTTACTCACTCTCTCACACAAACACAGATGGCATCACAGCAGGGCGTGTTATTACATAACCCAGTTCATTTACAGTGCCAGTTAAACACAGCACTGTCACTTGCGGCCATTCACAACTCTGCCTGACCTGATGACACAAAAACCCTTTTTCTAAATAACTTATTCCATTTACAGTCAGCTTGTAGTAAAAGAAAATGAGTTCAGATTAAAAGTGTTTGTGTTTGCTTGTTTTGTGGCTTCTGGCCAGCGGGGGCGTAGCTGTTTTGTAATAAAAGCAGCAAACGCTGCCGTGACATGGCAGTCACACGCAAACAGACGTGAAACTCCACAAAAAAAAAAGAGTCCTGACTAATCTAAAAGTTTCATTTAACTCCGCCCCATCAGCTTCAATAGCAAAAAAACATAGCGAGCTGCTCAAGTACTCCACGATATGCTTTGTTCTGTCCGCCTGGTTTTACCAAGCAGTTAACAGCACGTGCCCATAATTGTTTCTGGAATCTCAGAGGATGCTCACCTCCTTGCGTTTCTGAAGGAGAAGCTCTAGCCTGTCGTTGGCCCTCTTGCCGATCATCTTGTTCCTCTCCGCCTCATACTGCCGCTGAGTGTTGTCCATGTTGATGCTGAGGTTCAGTGCTACATTCACGAGGGCCGTCATCAGCTTCATGGCTACATGAGCATCATCAGATATTAAAAACAAGATTCACAAAATTAAGTTACAGATACTACTGAAAGACCTGTTCTGACCTGCCAGTGTGCTAGTGTGTCTGAAAGCTCGGACTTGAGAATCAGAGAGCCCGGTGAGTAGCGAGATGACCGTGTCCATCATGTACTCGTCATAGATGATGCTGTACTGACACTGTCGTACCAGCACACCGATGAACTCGCAAAAACTAGACTTGAACTTCTTCCACTGTGGACCGGCCATGGTGAGCGGGTAATCTCCACTGTCCTGAAATAACAAGTCATAGTTAGTTTAGACATAGCTAAATGTATTATTAAACTCTAGTGCTATCTCTACAGGACTCTACGAGCACAGAAAATGTGAAAATTGTGTAGATCACATATGGAAGAGGTCATGTCCGGGGAATTGACTAAAGTTTTACCTCATCAAACTCTTCTGTCATTTTTCGGATGATCTCAGAGTTCTGCATGTTACGAAACATCTCACTCGTGATGATGCCTGCAAAAAAATCCCAAGATTTAGGAGAATAAGAGTTTAATCATTCCCATATTAACAAAACAATTGGCAAAAGATAAATAAATCTACATAATCCAAAAAAGCAGCATTCTAATTTTATAATGCATTTATGAGCTCAAACCAGACCCCAAGAGAAACGACATTCAAACCTTTGCAGCCAGAGCACTGGATGAAGAAATTGATCAAATCGAGGAGCGCAACATCTCTGTCGTGTTTATAGGCCTCGATCCAGTCGTCAACGACCGACTGCAAAAAGAAAGCAGAAAAGGTCAAAATCAGCTTGAGTACACAGCAGTCTGCATATTCCCCTGCCAAAACCCAGCTCCTCCAGAAGTCACAAACCCACGTGAGAGAATTTAAACCGTGAATGCCAGAGTATCGAGAGACACTGACCTGCATGGCACTCTTGCCCAGCCTGACCACTTCGAAAAGCATGACATTTTCCATGCCATTCTCCTGGTGGTGTCCGTTCATGCGTCCCGCTCCTTTCCCCACTCCTTTGCCCTTCTCTCCAGGGCCCTTCTTACCTTTCCTCGCCTGAAATACAGTCACAGTGAACAGATCATTAGGGCTTAATTCAAAAAGGAACTGAATCACAAAATAAGGAATTCTGACTTGGATCAGTCTAACGTAAATTATGGTAATCAACAATTAGAGGAAGTTCATTATTCAACTGACACCCAATTACAGATTGTGATAACATAAACTGAATTTGGATGAATATATGCTGACATGCAAAGTGGTGCAGCAAGTGTTTGGCTTGCAAGCCTTGATGACAAAGTCAACACATACCTTCCCTTTACCAATAACAGCATTTCGACCATCGGGATCATCAAAATCAGTGTCTGATGAGAACCGTGTGTCAGTGTCCCTGTAAACACAAAATGATTAATGTTTAAAACATCTTCTTAAGATGAATAGCTTGGCTTCAGAATCAGATGATGCTTTACTTATTCATGTGAACTCACTGAGCGAAATGAAACTCTGTGTGTAACTCCGGTGCAGCTATCATTTCTTTAACATCTTCTGGTCCACTTCAACTTGTCAAGGGCTTTGTCTTCATACACACAGGACAACGGTCTCATACACCTAGAACATACACAAAACAACATGAGAGAAACATGTAAGAGCTTGTGGACAAAAAATATATATATTTTTAAATATTTAGTAAACCAAATACAGATTTTTCATTCTGCAACACAAAGAAGCCCAATATGCTGTGCGGTCATGTGCTATCCTTACTGTTGCCCTGACACTGCAATGTATATCTAATATCTACACATTTTCTAAATATTATACAGAAAGCATATCACAAACATAATCCCATAGCTTAGCTCCACAGTTCAAGCGCTAATATCAAAATAGCTCAAATTCAAACATACAACAAGATTTACATTTTAAATATTTTTATTGCTCTTTAAAGCGACTTACGCACTATTCTGAGGTACACATCTTTTTATCAGTATATGTGTTACGTGTTTTCGATCCCATGACTGTTTGCTCTGCTAACACAATAATCTACCACTGAGCTATCCCTAGCTTTTTTAAATCCATTATTATAGGTAGGTAGATTGGATTGATAAAGCAGCCACTAAGGGGCACTATAGCTCTATATCTGCGGTCCTTAACCGTTGACTCGAAGAAAAACATCATTCAGTCAGTGTGAGAACCTGAGATAACCTGCAGGCTGCTGCACCGTTTCCAATGCAAATGATCTCAGCCTGTACTACCAAATATCTATGCTAATAGCATAACAGAAATACATCCATACATTAAAAATATTATGGTTAGCCTATTTACCAAATTAAACTTTAAAAGGCCAAATTTAAGCAAAACACATAACGCATATTCATACACACAAGTAATATGCAAAATTAACATTGATGTCACATCATGTTTGAAAGTGTAAAAGCAAAAGGCTTCGTAAAACCTACAATTTCTGTGCATTCAAATTTAAATTACAAGTTTTAAAGAAACTTAAGAGAGATTCAAAATATGACAAGACAAGGTAAGATCTCAAACCTGCTTCACCACAAAAGAACCACAGCACGTAAATTTCATCTCATTCATAAGCAAATTTCAGCAATGATACTGTACGTTCACACTGCAATTTAACTGTTTGCTAAAGTCAGTTACATTTTAGTTTGCATGAGTGTGCACAAGTGTTTAAGCAGGGATTACAGGTACTCCTCTCCCAAGGTTCAAATCTTATCTCTCTGATATAACTTTAGGGTGTCATGGGCACGCTGTCCACAGATCACCAGATGGTCACTGGGGTCCCTCAGGGATCAGTGCTTGGTCCACTTCTTTTCGCCATTTACACAACATCTTTAGGACCTATCATATGGCACTTTTCCATTGCATAGTACTCCATGGTTTGGTTTGGGTCAGCTTACTTTTTGTGAGCTTTTCCACTGGGACTCGAGCTGATACCAAAACGTGACGTGAAAACACTGTATATCACCGTTTGGTCTGAGAGAATCTTCACTAGCAGCGTCATCGCTCAGTGTTTCCGCTATATACATTCTACCGTGGCGGCCCGCCATGCCTAAAACATCCCCGCCACGCCTGCGGTTGTGGATAGAAGGGATACAGCAAACAAAATCTCGCCTGATGACCACTGTTTTATCCTAATCCTTCAACCAAACCCAACTCTAAACACAAAATTTCACACGATTGTAGGATGTATTTGTATCTCATTTAGCCAGAGCCGCTGTTTACATCCTAATAATCCTACCTCCAAATCTAATCCTTAACTTTTCGGCATTTGCTGTATTCCTTCTAGACAAAACCCACAGCGGCAGCTCGCAAAAAAGCTACAGAAATGTCCGCTCTGCCAGACTGGCTGACTGTCTAGAAATAAATTCCTTTCTGGATTCGCGTTGTTAACTCATTTATAAATAAATCTCCTAAGTATCATAATATCTTCCATGGGTTTAGTTTAATGAACAAATAGATTTAAATCAACAGAGGATGATTAGGCTACGTCTCTGTTTTGAGAAATAATAATAAAATAAATAAGCCTATACGAAATATAATAATTCAATTGACAAAACGAATAAAAAAGTATTTGAGTTTCTTTGTTTTTTTGGGGGGACGCGCTGACCAAAGCAGCAGAAAGCACGTCATGTTTTTAATGATTTTAAATAAGCACAAAGTTTTCTCCTTATTGTGAGTTTACACAAATAAAAATACATAATTTGAAGTTTCGAATATTGTTTTACTTTTATCTTTATGACTATGAATTTAGGGTAATTTAAGGTGCAAGGTCATCACGCATTTGATGTTCACCGGCGCATATACACGGACGCAGCGCAGGGCTGCAAGAAAAGACATTATTAAACTTTCGATTTAATATATTACGAGTTTTTTGGACATTCATTTGGAATCACTGTACTCATTTTATCAACTTATTAGGCCATTAGTTATTCAGAATATAGGCTATAAGCGCAGTAGCGCGCTGCTGACCGCTCAGCTGTCAGTCAATCTTCTGTGCTTTAGATCGACCCTCACAAAGTTTCACATTAAATTATATGATATTTGTCCAAAAACAAAAGGCTGAATACTACTTATATGCGACTGCAAGACATTAATAGTCGAATCTGTTTGTAAGGAAACTTACATTATTCCCGTGGAAGAGAAGAACGTTGGTAATAGAAACTTGAGGCAGACGGTGAGACGGTTTTATCTGTGGGTCGGGGTACCCGCGGGGTGAACCGCATAATATTTGATGTAACGGGTGTAATAATAGGCTTTTCGCGCGTCATTTGTGTTGTAGATGCAGGTCGGGACTCAATAGACAAGAGTAAAATGGGGGTCTAACATCCAAGACCAAAATTCGACTCGTTTTTAAATGGCCCCGTGCTTTGTGTTTAAGATCTGTCTGAAGACCGTTAAAGGTTTCTATTCAACTGCGCGATTTGCGGTGTGACCGGCTCGGGGTCTTTATGTCAAATGGTCCGGGTGTGAAATAAAATTGCTGCTGATGGATGTTCGGTCAATCAATCACAGCGGTGCGGATTTTCAAACAGGACTGTGCGTGTGTTTGCAAGAGCTCTGTAACGCTAAACATGAGCACAACTTGCAAGGCACACTACATTAAAACTACAATGAAATATCCGAACTACGTACGTAGCTATGTAACGTTTTTTAAGAAAATACATTTAGATCAAACATAGAAAAGCAATATGCTATAAAATTAAAGAAAAAATAAATGACAGCATGAAAATGATAAAAAAATACATGTTAGTTTACTGTAGCCTATTTTCTACTTTTAAAAAAATAATGTACATTTATAATTATCATGGGCGCCCCCTGCCGCCACAGCTGAAAAAAATCCTAGAGGAAACACTGTCGCTATAATGTAAAAGGTTAGCTTTATCTTCATGCTAGCTTGCGCTGTCTCAAGTAAACCTGTTGTCATCTTTACGCTTTGCTGTAAGTTCCCAAACTCCCTTATAGTGATGAAAAAACTTGCAGTTTGTGGTGGCACATTCGCGATGCGCACGTCGTCCGCATATTTGCTTAAATGTAACTTAAATGAGGCTCAGCGTAACGCGTCGACTAAAGCCACGGGTGTTTGTACAGAAACTGTCATGTGAGACAGAGATAGTGATAAACGCGATGTGCAAACATCTATTTGTGGTGGTCAATTTTAATTTTGTGGTGGACTGAGAAATAAATTAATGTATGAGAATGTACAATGACGCTCTCACTTGTATGATGTCACAGCAGAAGGCAGCACAAATATAATGACACTCCTGTAATCTCTTCCACTCCGAAGTGTTACTGAACTTGATGGAAAAGCTAACCAAGCCAAAGTAAGGTGAGCTGACCCGACCTGACCAAAACCAAATCGTGGGAGTACTATGCAATAGAAAAGTGCCAATACGTGCACATGGCTTCTCCTACCACTACTATGCTGATGACACACAGACCATCTTCTCATTTCACCCAGATGATCCCACCATGGCAGCACGCATTACAGCCAGCTTGGCAGTCTTGAAAAAACCCACCTCCAGCTGAACCTTGCGAAGACGGAGCTGCTTGTATTTCCGGCAAAACCCAAGATACAGCACAACCTATCCATTGAACTTGGCAACACAATTATTACTCCTTCCAAAACTGCAAGAAACCTCGGTGTAGTCTTTAACCACAAACAGTCCTTTACTGATTATAATGGAAAGACAAGAGCGATCATGTCGATGTGCATTATACAATATCAGAAAGATATGGCCATTCCTTATGGAGCATGCCGCACAATTTCTGATCCAGGCCCTGGTAATTTCTAGGCGGGACTACTGCAATGCTCTCCTTGCTGGCCTTCCTGCACAGTCTATAAAACCACTCCAATTGGTTCAGAACGCAGCAGCTCGACTAAAGGTGCTTTTCATCTCTCTCCACTGGCTACCGATTGAAGCCTGTGTCAGGTATAATCAATACTGCTCACCTACAGAACTTTAACTGGCACTTCACCGTCATACTTTCACACTTTCCTGCATTCCTACGTTACATTCAGCAAATGAGCAGTGCCTTGTCATACTTTCACAAAAGGGCACTAAATCACGTTCCCATTTATTTTTCTTCACTACTTCCTGCTGGTGAAATTATCTTCCTACAGGAGTCCAGTCAGCAACCTCTCTTGCAAAAAAAACCCCTAAAAACTCATCTCTCCCAAAAATACTTGACAGATTGATACTGACTACATTTCTACCCATTTTATCTAAAATGCTAACACTCTCTCTCTCTCTCAACAGGTACTGTTTCAGAATAGTTCAAACTTGTAAATTGGTGTAAGCACTTCTTGTATTATTGCCTCCCTATGACAAATCACTTTATTGTTTTCTACTCTTGTAGGTCACTTTGGATAAAAGTGTCTGCTAAATGCCTACATTTCTCAAATTAGTACCTCAAAGTACTCGTAGTACATATTTGGACATTTTCAAAGGATACTGCCCCAAAGACAGCTTTTGTATCCATTTTCTGAGAGTGTAGCGAGCATCTGATTGGACAGGAAATTTATTTGTTCATTTCGATTAATCCATAGGTGTGAGTACTTGATTAACTGGGGGCGGGGCAGTCAAAGGGGCACGTCATGATGAAAATTAAAATATTTTTAGTAAAACTAAAACGTAATATGAAGCACTCTACATAATATTAAGCCTTCATGCAACATAAACATATTATACAACGCGTATCTATCTGCACAAAATGCAAGACTTAAACTAAGTTATGTACTGGACAGAAAGTTTAACTCCGGTTGTGGACCATAACAGCGGCTTTAAAACACGTCCAGCCAAAGCACAAGCTTCATAACATTAAGCAGCTTCAAGTCTTCTGCTATCATTTTAGCGATTAGCTGTCGCATGTCGTCATCTCACCTGTTGTCAGTCAAGATGTTATACTCGTATGGCTCTCTGGTATCTCTTGACATTTGATGTTTAAATATGAGATGATAACCAATTGAACTTGTGACGGCGCTGCATTTTGCAGCTGACTGAGTGTATTTTCGCCTTACTAAAGTGAATCTAAAAATCACTGCATCCTTTTGAAACCATAGTGCCTCAGTGATGTGAGGTGTGTTCGGCTTCACAGCATCAAGCAGATCGACGGGGTTGCCACAGCGCAGGTGCGCTTTGGGAGCGAACTTTTCTGTTTGCTTTTAAATCATGTATGGTACTGATGTCATATGCCGGTCTGCATAGCACAACACGACTCAAACACGCACCCAGTCTTTACTACCACAGGCACTCGTAACGACCTCCAAATGCAAAAAAAAACACAAAAATAAACCCACACTATCATCGTTTTCGTGACCTTTAATTGATGCCACGTTCGAGTACTCAAGCCCATCTCTTCTAAGTTTTGAACTTGTATCTTTTAAATGCAAATTTTGTCACTGTTTTGAAGCACACTTTCTTAACATTAAGGCTAATATTCAACAGGGCTCTAAACTCAAATTTGAGAGGGGTGACATTAAATTTGGTAGTACCAGAGACGTGAGTTGGGGCAAATAGGAAGGAAACACTGAAACTTAATCTAAAAGTGTTCAATGCATACATTTATTTATTACAGATTAATACAGATAATGTCTTGTTTATAGAAAAACATCTCATCATAAATACTGTGGCATTCCTTCATAGACCCATCTAAATCTCCATCAGTCATAAAATATATAAAGAGGGTTGAATCATGTTGGTTATTTCTGTTTCATTGTATCTGCAATAGGGTTGTGCCGATAGACGATAGTATCGTGTATCGACGATCTTCAGACATATCGCCAATGGCAGGCTTTCATGGCGATAGTCAAGACGATAGTTGGCGAATGGTTATTATTATTATTACAGGGCTCGAAATTGCGACCATTTTGGTCGCATATGCGACCGAAATTTAATCTGTGCGACCTTAAAATATATTTGGGAGCATTTGTGCGACTGCCCATTTTGTTGTGACGCGAGTTGATTGTGATCCTGTGTGCTGGCGCTGTCCCAGGTTCAGTGTTCTCTCCAACGATACATAACCAATCAAATTTCACCATTAAGTTCTTGCGTTTAATGGAGACCGCAGATTGGCTAATATGAGCGTCAGTCATTCCTTGTTGCCGTGAAGCGCGGAAATGTGAAAAGACGAACGCGTCGCGACCATGACGACAGCGAGCCGATTACAGCCAAGGTTATTACTGTATTTTTTGACGACGATCCGGATTCAAATGTATCTCCACCACCGGAAAATACGAGTTGACGTTAAACCTTTCAGAGAGAGTGGCTTAAAGATTTCGAGTGTCTCCGCTATGAAAATGTAACTTACTTAGTTTACTGTAAATCATGTAAAAAGGCGTTAATGGCGGAATCAAAAAATTTGAAGCGCCAGACAAACCTTGCTTAAACATTGCGAAAGTGCCAAAAACACAAGACGTGTCATGACAAATGTGTTTATTATTGATGGAGACAGCGAGCTGTCTGTCAAAGTGTGTTTGATGGTGTATGTGCGCATGCGCTGGTGAATGGACATTCGACAAACATCCTTGTGGTCCATGTTGACGTGGAATATGACAATGCTGATGGTATGCAGGGCCGGATTAACCATACGGGCAACTGGGCAATTGCCCAGGGGCCCAAGACCTCCAAAGGGCCCAGGGCAGCAAGGGCATGAGCAAAATACTGTATTTGGTAATCTCTCGCTGGCCGCTTTATATTAAACAAACGCGGGATTTTGCGCTGCAAAGAGAGACGCTGCAGCGCTGCCTATTACTTTGAACGTGAGTTGAGAGCGGTTGAGTCTCATGCGACCTGACCAATGAAGAGAGGGCCTCAGGTTAAGACCCTCTCCTCATTGGTCACTCCGCATGAGGTGGGTGAGTCAAAGGTTCGCCGAGCATTACGTGACGCAAGGCGTTAGTAAAATTAAAAAAGGAAAAGGACATCAGAAACGCAGAAAATGTAAAGTATAAACAGTCGTGTAGTCTACGTGATACGCAGGTATCTGCGCGATCCTATCGGCATATGAAATCAAATTACTATAGCGGCGCGAAAGTGACTGGGGAGCAGAGAACCTACAGGCGAGTGACAGCTAAGTAGCGCGAGAGTGATTCCAGTTATCACATGGAGAAATCTGCTTTGAATCGCTCTCGCGGTACTTTGACATCACCAATAGGTCTGCTTAGCGCCAAATGAAGTCAAACCTGCAGTGTAGCTGCTCACGCGACACTGTAAACAAACCAACCATGAGGAGACAGTGAACGAGTGAAGCAGTGCACAACATAAAATCCGGAGAGTTAACAACGCACATGTGAGTAAACAATCCAGTTTGTTACTTTATCTGGAGGTAAGGCTCCAATAAAATAAGCCAGTGTTTATGTCCTGATGGTTTTTAGCTGTCTTGCAGCATGTTTGCTTGTGCTTCACAGTGTTAAACTTAAGTTACCCTGTGTTAATTTATATATCTACGTTCAAGATGTAGCCTATATATGATCTTAAACTTCTGTGAGAGAAATCATGTCTGGGTTGATGTTCAGTTCAGACTTGCAAATTAAAGAGCAGTTTCTTCACTTTGGTTTGGGTGTCTAATATTAGGCTATATGATGGTCTTGTAATAGTAATTAATAAAAGCCTATTTTCATTTTTAGACAATGCTTGTATATGCAAAAAATAAGCTTTTTATATCAATGACTATGCAAATTAGAGTTAATCCATTATCATCTTAAATGTGTATTAATTAAAAAGTTCTGTCAAGTGAGGTTCGGTCAATGACGAGGACAACTCAGCTAAGTTAGCCAGGACTTTTCTACACCGCCAGCTTACTTTTACAGCACGGAGATTATACAGATGCTGATGTGTTTAGTTTTCATAGCATCATATGTGAGTGAATGTCTTTGATAGGGGACATAGTAGTGCATTTGAATGAGCATTTAAATATTTGTAAATCAAAATACACCTGATGCCAGTTAGAATTTAAGGTATTGAGTATATGTACTGTATAATACAGTAATATATTCTGGATATGACCATATTATGGTGATCCTGGGGTCGTGATGATGGGGCCCTTGAATATTGTTGCCCAGGGTATAACAAAGTGTTAATCTGGCCCTGATGGTATGTTTTTGTTGTATTTTTTAAAACATTGCCTATTTAGTAGTAAAAGCATCCTGGTAATGCAGTTATCAATACCAATATATATTATCCTTCTATATTAGGGTCACTTTTGTAATGTCACAATTAATCAGTGTTTTACGTGTTTGCTAGATTTTCTATGTAATCTTAATCATGTTACCTGTAATTGTTAAATTAATATTGCTGCTATACTATTTCAACAGCATTTGGGTATTAATTTAGGAATTTATGCAGCAAAAAATAAAATAAAATAAAATAGAAGACCAACTTTTAAATGCTGGCCATAGGACGTGTAAAGCCCGGTGGTGGTGTTTTATTTTTCATAAAATAAATCTATTAACATTTACATTGTAGTTGTGGTGCTTTTCAATTTTTTGATGGATGCGCCTAAATTTTTGCTGGTGCTCCTAACTCTTTAAAGTTGGGAGCACCAGTGCTACCAAATAAAAAAGTTAATTTTGAGCCCTGTTATTATCATCATAGTTTTATATTAACACCCACAATGCATGCTTTTCCTCACATGAGGGTTTGTGGGCTTCACTTTACGTGGAGAGCTTGTAAAGAGAGAATTCCTTCTTGCACGTACCTGCACTTAATGCGCGCGTCTTGGTCTCCTTCTAGCACAAAATCCAGCGCGCCGCGTCTTGAGCAGCTGCGCTTCTCTCTGTCTCACGTGCACGCGCTCTCGCGTCTGTCCGAAGTCTAAACATAAACTAAAGTAGTAATCCTTATGTATTTGTTCAGTTTAATGCGTTTCATGCGAGCTGAGGCAAACTTTACTTTTTGTTTAAAATATGACCCGCTGCATATTAGCGCCTCTCTCTCACTCTCGCGTACGTGCAGAGAGACGTGCTCTGTCCGAAGTCAGATCACTAGGTATAAATCCTGTTTATGATATGCATTTCAAGGAGTTGTAACAACACGTCCCTCGTGTTTAATATATAATTGTGTTTAAAATATGATCGCGTTCCGCTGGACCGATGCGTTTAAAAAGGCACCTCATGAGAGCACCACTGCTTGACACGTGTAGTCTACTGCAACAGCACTAAACCAATGCATTGAATTGTTTGTATGTGCGCGCACGTGTGTGTGCGTGCGCAGATGCATGTTATTACAGTTATTAAGTAATCATGATAGGGTTTTAATGACGCGCTCGCATTAATGGCATCAGGTTTAAGAAGGTTGCGGTCATGACGGTGTTGCTCTTGTTTTTTTTTGTCCACGCATCAAGTGACTTGTTTTAATGAGTAAAAAATTAACTAATAAAAAAATTAGTAAATTACTGCCCCGCCCCCCGATAATATCGTGTATCGCCGATCTCACAGGCTGACGATAGGACGATCTGAAAATAGGGCATATCGCCCAACACTAATCTGCAACAAACCCAATAAACTTAGTATATATACAACAACAGCTTCCTTGCTTAACTCAGCCTCTAACATCTTGTTTGCATGGAGAGGGGCTGTGTTTCGTGTCATATGAAGCTTATATGCTTTGTATTTTGGATTGTGGAACTTTATAGTTTAAAGTTTAAACACACTGAATCAACGTATGAGTTTCATTATTGTCTTATTCTGTACTGTCTTTATCCTGACTATGCAAACATTCTGTACAGTGCTTACCTAACGTGCAAGTTATAATGGTCTGTAAGGTCTATGTTGACGACTCAGAAGTATATACGAAAATCGACACATAGCCTATGCCGTTGTGGTTACGCCATAGGACGTACACACAAATATAATGAGCCCTTTACACAGCCAAACCTGTGCTTTACCACTGCTGGGGTACCTGACTGTCCAGATAAAATTAGGGAATGGCGTGGGTGAGGGGAGACAGCAGGGGAGAATGACTAGATGCGCAATACACGAAACCGCTTGAGTAATTTAACATTTCTGAGTATTAAAAATGAAAACACGCCTGCAAAAAATGTTGTCCAAAATGCGACTATTTAACATACTTAAAGGGCATCTATGGTCTGATTCACAATTTTACATTTCCTTTGGTGTGTTAGGGTGTATTAGTACATGTTAACGATATGCAAAAGTACGTACCCCCAAATTAAACGATGATGCGAGGTACCATCTCCAATGTAAATCTCTTTTCTTGGACTACAACGAACACACAGATTGTAGGCAACAGTTTACCTCCCTGGGATTAGTGATGTAGACAAGACCGACATAATCATACTTCCTCCTGCTTGGACTCACAGCCAATAAAATAACTCATGTTATACCACGGGCCTGTTGAATGCTTTATTATGATTGGCTGAGAAATGTTCCATGGGTGTTGATTATTTTTCTGTAAACCGCACACCTAACCTTTTAAATTTCTTAAAAATAGGCACCAGAGCAATGTTTGTGGTAATCATGGTGTAAGCGGAATAATTGACTCCGGAATCATTTGAACTCCGCTTCGCGTTGTGCCACATTACCACCATGGGTGTGCATTATTTTCTTATAATTCAATGGCCCGTCGTCAATTATTCCTTACTTAGCACTGCATTGTGAGCAAATCTTTCAAAAATGGTAAGGAGCATCACATTTCCAGCTGACATCAGAGGTATTCAGGCCAATCACAACGTACAGATTAGCTGGCCAATCAGGGACACAGCGTTTTTCAAATCGATTAGTTTTGTACAAAATCCGGATTAGAAGAAGAAGAGCTACAAATCTACATTATTTGGAAAATAATGTGTTTTTTAACCATATACCAAGCGAACACATTGTATTATACCAAATACATAAAATACTGTTGTAGCAGTGCCATTTAAACTAAAAGCCAAACAAGCTAATGTTTTAATTTCCTGGAGACTTTAAATGCTAGTTAAGTTTGGTAGAGGAACAGTCACATTCCAAAGATCATTTAAATGGACAAAAATCAGGTTAATCCCATAAAAGCACAAAAGATTATAAACATTTCTGTCTGTTTACTGAAGAGAAAAACTGTACATTTTGATTGCAAATATGCTAGCGGTTAAAAAATAAACACTAACAGATAGATAACTGTTGTTAACAATCATTGTTGGTAGAATTTGAGTTAAAGAAATAAAGGAAATAACTTATTTTAATATACTATATTAAACTATTAACATACTAATAAATGAGTAAAAAATATGTAATTTAACATATATAAATTCATTCAAAAATGATTGGGAAACACTGCTACATCTAATTATAGCAAAATTATTTTTGTCATACAAGTGTATCCAGCAGCTACAGGCTTTTTTATATATAAAAAACACAAACATACATGCAAAATTACTAAAGAAACACCATCAGGACACAAAAGCATTCAGATCTAAAGTGCTACTGATCTAAACTGTGAAGGCTGTGCTCATGATGTGCCAGCAGTTCATAAAGAAAACAAGGAGGCGTGTCTCGCTGAGTCTGCCATATCCCGATAGCCGCTGCACGCTGATTCGTTATCCCGACTCCACAGTTTCCAGGAAACACGGGAGCTACATTTTTACCTCTCTGCCCATATTAGGAAGCAACACGTCCGCCTTCCATTTCTACAGCATCCAATCAGAGAGCGACAGTATCATTGGTGGACGTAAATATGAACAGAGAGTCCAGCCACCGCTGTAAAAATGACGCATTTATACACTGCTTATAACTTAAAATGAATACACGTTTCCTTGTTAGAGATATCATTTAAATACCTGCTTTACTTTGTTCTTTATTTGATATTATGTTGTAGTTGTGACTGATCCTCACATCAAGCATGTATAAAATGTCATTTGTCAAGCATCGGTACATATGACGAAATACACTTAAAACTTCTATCCTGAATAAGTTATCTGCACCAAAACATTTAGATAGGCTATACAAACAACTATTTACGTTGCATCGTGCTTTGATGTGCAAATTGGGAAAAGTAAATTGTGAAACTATATGAATTACAGTAAGAAGGTCCATTTGTTATCTCAACAGAAAAGATACGACGAATACAAGATTGCGAAAAGGTCTAAATCTATTTCCCGTTTAGTCTCAGGCGTGATTGAGAACACGCAACTGCTCACGAGAGAAAGAAAACACACAAGCAGGTGATTTAAACGAATTAAAAGCGAGTTTATTGACAGAACAGCAGAAAGAAATTCGCAATGAATGTAGCAAATGCAAGGCAACGTGCGTCCTTAACGTGGGAACAGTTATGTAATATCAAAGATGTAACAATCAGCATTTACACTACATGGGCGACGTAAGATCAGATTTATTACAGAATGCACTGTGATAAGGCGGGAATTCAAAAGCGACAACATCACAATCGACAATGCGTTTGAAGGAAAAGTGGCGCCAAACGACGCTTCCATCCACAGCCATTATGACAGTAGCACCAAGAAGCTAACACGCAGCACCAATGACAGTGACCAAAACCCACTATACTGCGCCATACTTTTGCGTTACTTTTGTAACTTACCGCGTGTGCGCAACCGCTTGTGTGAATTACGTGACCGGCGTGTCAGTACACATGGCCTGCGCTCGCAAACAAATGTTACTTTGTTTATATTTGAAACAAGGGTTGAGTAAAGTGTCCTTACATACATAAGACATACCATTATAATAATAACAACAATCCAGAAAGCAAGATATATTGTGTATGAAGCTAGTAACGTTATTTGAAGTTAAGAGCTGAGCTCAGGCGAACGCTATCAAACTCCTCCTCATCGTACTTCTTACCACTATATTACTCGATTACACCCGTGTTTTACTCAAAGCGTAAATTTATTAACGTTTTGCGACAAGCCCTTAAGGGCAAACACACGTTAAGATTGCAACAACGCATAATGTGTGGACGAAATGACCAAAAACACGATCAAAAGAGCAAAATCTCCATCTTGAAGTCAATCCAGCACAGCTGTTTTCGGGATTCTCCATTTTGGCTCCTATCGTTTCCACTCATTATGAAAGCGAACCGCGCACCAAGCGCATGTTTACATACAAAGCGTAAAAATGGACATCTCGCGCTTTTAACAAACAAAACGCCCAATGAAATTAGTATTATGTGTGCGATATCAGCTTTTCAATTTCGAAAAGAGGGGGGAAATACATCGCGTCCTCGTCCTCCATCTTGCCTCTCAATTTGTGTTCCTGACTGAGCTACTGGGTAAGGTTAGCGCGCTAGCTAACTATTTACCTATGAAACGCCATTTAACACACAAACTATATCCATTCAAAAATTCATGATGATGCAGTTTTCGTTGTAAGGAAGCGAGACGATGCGTTTTTGTTACATAAATGCAACTACGGAAGCGCAGCGGCTCTCGTCTCGGATCCGGTGCCTCGCTTATCAGGCTAGCTCGGCTAACACATCATCCAAATAACCCTAAAGCCACTAATTTCTATAAATCTCTCCGCCATTTTAACACTTACCCGGTTGTCAGGGACGTCCCCGGATTATTTATGAGCACTTTTTGACGAATTAGATGAACTCCAGTGGCGTTAAAGTTGAAATTCGCAGCTATTTCATGGATGTAGTTTGAAAGTGGCGGTCAGAGGCGGTTTTGGACACACTCTTTCCCCGCTTGCTCCGTTCGGTTTGTTGTTCCGATCAGTCAGAGGGAAACTGCTTGTGTGGAGCTGACACCTGCTGGTCAGTGCTAAAATTACAATGGGTTCCAGACGTAGCCTACATCTAGTGGGTTCGATGAAATCAAAATTAAAGTTTGTGTCCTTGTAGTATATGTTAGCCTTAAGGATTTATTTGAACGAGTGTGTAAAACATTGACAAAATTCGCATTTAGAAGAAATGGGCCTTCAAGACCTAAGGGCCGTTCACACAACGATAACCATAATACCAATACGACATGTAAGTTAGCTATATTAGCGATAACGATCACTTTAATTCACTCATTTTACGTTTCCTTTTTCTTCATTAACAAGTATTGAACTTGTCCTTTTCTAAAACTTTTGCTGTTTACATGTTATTGAACGTGCAAATATGCTGTTCTTGTTGCATTTTCCGCAGCTAACGTTATAACCAGCAGATGTCCTCAGCACGCTGCGCTTCGCTTATCTCCAATAAACAGTGAAGTTAGTTCGTCCTAGGAGCTTAGTAACTACACTAGTCAACATTTGAAGTGGATCAAAACCTTTTCTAAAAGTTGTCTCAAAACCAATACCCGTTTTTATCTTGGGACAAATTTGATGAACGTTTTTGATCTACTTCAAATGTTGACTAGTACAGTTTGCAGTAGGCAAATATTACTCTTATGAGGGTATTAATAAACATGAATCCGTAATTGTTAATATAGGGGCAGTTTCCCGGACAGGGATTATCTTAAACCAGGACTAGGCCTTAGTTTAATTAGGAAATATAACTAGTTTTAACAAATATGCCTTAATAAAAACATTATTTGAGTGAATTTTAAGGCACAACAAAGGGCACTGATGTATTTTAAGATATGTCAGTGCAAGTAGTTTTAAGTTTGGACATCTCTTACTTTTTTTTTAGTCTAGGACTAGTCTAATCCCTGTCCGGGAAACCGCCCCATAAAGTAATTAGTGTATAGAGTGTACGTTAAATGAATACTGCAAACACAAACTCTGTGAGACTCACATATCCAATGTGTATGTTTTTTAATTTATAGTTAGAAAAAAAACTGAAGAAAAATATATAAATTATAAATAGAGATTTTATTGAATTTTGTAATTAAGGTTAAAACACTTCAACTAACCTTGGTCACATATTAATCTAAACTAAAGTAATTATCCTGTTATAATAAATGTAGTATACATGATAATGTCATTTCTATAATACAATGAAAATGTTATTTAAAAATAGTCTATAAAGGCACCATGGTTATTAACATCAGACTTATATGCTATATAAAAAAAATTAATGTAACACAGTTGTTTTTAAAAGAAAGTTGTCTTGCAATATATAATAAATTAAAATGAATTAAACAATGTAGTGTGTTGCCAATTCCTCAACAAAATATACATTAAATTGTACAACTTGTTAATTTCGTGACTTAATAAAAATACAATATTTTAATTTTTATACATAGAATTGTACTATATATCTGGATATTTGGACGCATACATATTTACAAACATACACACATCTTGAATCAAATATACCTTTATGTGCCATTATAAGGAATAATTTCCAAAGCATTCAGAGAACATTAGGGTTTAATTCGTAGTTGGGGTCTCTTTGAGATCAGGCAATATAGGTCTTTATCTTCTGTGCAATGGTGGCACAGCAGATGGGACACTTATTCAGAGACTCTGAGCATTTTTCGCAAGTGACCAGGTGTGCGCAGGGAATGAAGACGATGCTAATGTCACTGTCCATGCAGACTTTACAAAGCTTCTCTCTCTGGAGTTGCTCAAGTTTTGTCATTGGGTCCTTTGCTGAAAATAAACAAACGCAATGTTAAACAACGGCAACAGAACAGAGGAATGCCCCCAAATACAGCAGAGGAAAACATAATGGTTCCCAAACTACCTTTCAGAAATGTCCGTTTCCTAAACATGTTTTCTTAATTGCACTGCTTTTGCAGTTATTTAGACTTTTATATTAACATCTGTCAATATAATTGATATAATTAGGTCAATGAGTAAGTACGCATTCGATGGCCAAGTAGTACTGTGTGTACGTTTTATTTCATTCATTATTTTGAGAGTCACTCATACAAATCAGAGCAGAAAGAAAGAAAACATAATGAAGTAGCAGAATGGTGCTTTTCACTTTGATGGGGTTAAACCCACATCAACAGACTTCTGCACAGTCTGTGACCGCTTTTCCACTGCCATGCCAAACCATTCTCCCTTTGTAACCATTTCATTCCAACCAAGCCGGTATGGTTACGGTTTAATTTTTCACTATGAGGCTGATAATAGCCTTGGTACTGCAAGAGTTTACAGACAAATGCCATGTAAATAGCAAACAAGCATCATCATTGAGGATGATCGTTTATTTTTGTTTTTTATAGACTACTTTTTACCTGATCCGTGTTTACTTGACTCAAATATCATGCTTTCCTGCTAAAGAGAACTTGTAGCCAGGCAACAGACGAATGACTAATCCTAAGCGGGGTCACTACACGCCGAATGCACAATTGAATATATTCACCGTTACTTCCTGGGTTTCGATAAGCCACCTCAGGCATTGCCAGTGAATTGTTAGCTATAGGATGTCATTCTAAACTCGCTGCCTTCAAAAAAGGTTAAAATTGAAGGTTTAGTTTAAGAGAAACACAGAGACACAGCAGTGCTAAGCTGTTGTCCGCTCATGTCACTGAAATGTAAACTTCTTTTAATGGATTAATTAATTTGAACAAATAAATGAATGCTAGGCATTACTATTACTATAACTATATGGCTATAATAACTAATTACATTCTGATTATAAACTAAGTATTACACTATTTATGCTGTTAAAGCTACCTCAGCATACTAAAGATACCACCACACAAATGAGTGATGATTCACTTAAAGTTTTCAAACTGGCTTAAATTACTGCACATGCTCTTAAGCAGACTTTTTTTAGGCCAAGGACACCTTAATAGATAAAGAGAGTAGGGACCCCAAGTACATCAAATTAAAGACTGTATTTATTATTATTTACAACACATACTTTATTATGATAGTTATGTTACAAAACTATAAAAAAACATATCTGGACCACTACATAACATTTATGTTAACTGAATAGATTTGATTATGGAAACGTTATGCCATTTTAAGTTTTTATTTTATTATTTACCTATTAATGCATTAAAACTTTTCCCAAAAATTATTTGCATTTAAACATTATTTAAAGGACATACAGTACCACCATGGACCCCCTGTGTAAGACCCATGCATTTAAGAACGTTCCATGCACATTGTCAATTCTTGGCATTTAGACATTATCAGAATTCTGGGTCGAAAATGGTTTGCAATTGTGCCATGCTGAACCAGGCTCAAGTGGAAACAGAGCTTACCAATCTTAGATTGTTCACCAGATGAAAAAGAGCTACTGATGTTTGAGTTTTCAAAGTTTTCAAATGTAGTGCAGAGAGCAGTCAGCTAAGGATGAAGTGCTCATTATAGTTCTGCGTACAACACAGTGGACTACACGCCGGTTTTCATTCATACTTCTGCGATGTAATTACACATGCAGACTGCTAGTAGGCAGTATCCATGCGTATAACCCACTTAGTGCACCACTTACACCCTAGGCATAACCTACGGCATGGAACCTATGCGTGACTATAAATTATGCATGAGACTTCATTTTATTCGCTAGTAAATTAAACTCAGAATGCCTTACCTTCCTCATGACTTGATAAGCCATTCTGATTGGGCCTCTGTGGAAAGACAATATTAGAAAATTTTTAATTCTTGAAAATAACAAAATGCAATTTTTTGATATTTCTATTAAAAACGAGTTTCCTCCCTAGCCCACCTATAAACCTGACACAATCACGAGTGATGTGAATGGTTTATGTATATTGTTTGTGTAAATGATGGGTAATGACTTACCGAATGCTGTCCCCTAGGATATCTGAGTTGCACTTCATTGACATATTCACTTCCTTTTTCTGCCAGAAGAAAACTGCAGCTGTGGGTCAATTACATGTAAATCATATATTAATTTTGTATTGAATGGCCACAGACAGATGATTGACGCAATACAAAAATACTAGTAGTTTTTAACAAAAACAAGGTTGAGTAAATGACCCAACCATCTATGTATATTAAGTTATTTACCCTGGATAGTGCCTGGCGTGCTCTTCCCATGGATCCTCTTCGGGCAGCCAGTCTTTCACCCCTCCTCCACATTTAAAACAAATCACTTTGTCTCGGTCCCCTGTATGACCAAACACACAACAGTTTGGTTGGATCAAAACTATTTCTGTTGGTTAAGTCCATATAAGGTTTTTCATTTTATAATTCATACTTTTGCTACGGTTATGCCTGGAGTCCACATTACTACTACAGAGTTTTTGACACTCGCTTTCTGAAAATGCCGCAGACTCTGAAGTTAAGTTCTTTTACACTTGTATACGCATGCCCAGTATGTATGAATGGTCATGTGACATGCGTTTTCGGTTTGCGCGTAGTGTGGAAACGCCAGTACAGGATCGTTTTTATTTTAAAGCAATGTAGTTTTTTACCTTTAAATAATGTCTCTAAAATTATTTCAGTGATAGAACAACTTTTAACTGGACAAATTGTACTGTTGCTGCAACCTGAGCAGCCTCCTAGCTGCTACAAGCACACTCTGAAAGTGGCGGTGGAGGGTAGAGCACACAGCCCCGCCCCTCCCCCTGCCTGCAGAAGAGTGTCTGATACCAGACACTGTTGCACTTTTCAACCACATGGGGGAGCTGTAAGTCATTTTTACATGGAAACTACATAGTGTTGCTTTAACATAGCCTAAAGTAGCACTTCATGAGAGACAAAAGTGAGCTTAAGCATTTAAATGCGGAGAAATTGAGATACATTTGTTACATTTAGTTAGCACTTAATAATAAAACATGTCAGCAGTTAATACCTGTGCTGTAAAAGCCAGCTCTGGCCAATCTCTCATGGTCTATTGGATGCTGTTTGTCTCTGAAGGTATCCAATCGCCCTTCAAAAGTCTCCAGAGGCGCTTCCCGACCATTCACCACACGTCTTGGTGCTGCCAGCGGCACATTGCCCACATCGTGGCCCAAGATGAAGAAGCAGTTTGGGTAGTATTTTTCATGTTCATTCCAGGGATTATCTCCCTGGTCCCATTGAGCCAGCATCCCTCCGCAACAGAAACACTGCACGCTATCTTCCCTCCCAAGAGAAAACATGCCCGCCTGCGCCAGGTCGCTGGGCTGCACCGGCGAATTCACTGGCCAGTTGCTGAAAGTTCTCAATCGAGCTTCCTCGCTCTTCATGTGTGGCACCTTGGGATACACGGTCTCATCCATAACTTCTCCCGTGCGGAGCTGTAACTCCATGGCTTCGGCATCTTCGTCATAATCAGAGCCGCTGCTTAGGATGGACGAGTTGTTTATGGGTCGCATGCCACGAGCACAATTGAGAAACATGCAGGAAGGAGATGCTTGCTGATGCCTTTTCAACGGGACGTCACCTTCATTCCAGTTGTCCAGTGCTGCATTGCAACTATAACAGCACACCTTATCCGCCTGTCCCGTGTAATAAAACCCTGCCATGGCCAGTCGCTTCACTGATACTGCTTGAGGACGAGGGAAGTGTTGAAATGAATGCAGTCGATCATCCATTGATGACAAGACTACTGCATGATCGGCTTCAATGCCGCTGTCCTGACTAGACTGTGCCATACTTGCAATATCAAATTTTCTGTCCAAAACACAAATCCAACAAAAACAATATTAATCAAATTAGGTTTTAAAAAGTTCACCTGTAGCCTTGAAATACACTTTATGTGTCCTGGATGTTAGGAGCCCATCCCTATATATACACATTTTAGTCTGGGACTAGAATAAGCCCTGTCCTGAAAACAGCCCCTTGAAGTCCCAAAGGCATGAACACACCAAATGCACTTTATAGTGATTTTGACCCTTAAATGGAGTGTTCCCTTCTATGTCTAATGCATTCCCTATAGCTAAAGGTGATTTAATCTACTTCCCTTAAGCTGCTGTCACACTAGAATTTAAGCACGCGAGTATTTGTCAGACATTGCGTTTCCGTTCTGATGCATTCACCTGCGTATGAATATAAGTCAATGGGACGAAAAGTCTAGTGTGACCACGGCTTTAGAAATAGAAGGTCATGTGTTATCTCCATGACGAATGCATAATATCAACCGGAGTCACTAGGAACAGCGTGTGCTGGGCTGATCAGAACATTCCTTAGTTAGGCAATGAAACCGGATAATGTGTTGCGTCTGCATTGTTTACACATGATTCATATGAGTAAACTTCATTAAGACACACTATAATATAAACCTGCAGTTTAATTTATAAAGAACACTTACAAAACTAAGATGTAGTAGTTTCTGTAAAGTTACACTAATGTTACTGTGTCTTTAACAGATAGGGGTGTTGTCAGTCACGTGCAGGAGTGTCTCCGGCATGTGCAAAATTATAACATCCTTCATGCTGATCAGAGGAACATTTCACAACTGCATTCATAAAGTCAGTGCATTAACATTACCTAAATGCCAGACCGACGAACATTATGCATCAGTAGTAGCTTCATCACATCGTTTTACATTGACTGTAAAAAATAACTTAAACGCCCTATGTAACTCATAAGGATAAGGAATGACTGTACCTCATTTCAAAATGACCTAACATGTATGTGACAATTACTAACAGTAACCCTTAGCACGAATCATAACAGTATAATAGTATAGTATAGTTTAGTCTAGTAACCACTCCTAGTATAGATTATGCCATGCCCTATAATAAAAAACGCCCACACTAAAAAAAATGCATTAATTGGGCTATTATTAGAATATAAATATACTATAGATACACTATTTACTATATTAATTTTGATATATTTTTTATTATTAAGAGCTTTCAGATACAGCATGTTGTCCCGTATAATATTTTACACAATGGCAACTTGATTTTGAAATTTAGAGAAATACATTTATTCATAAACAAATACATCGTTATTATAAACTTTATAATGCAATATTCTTGCTGTGGGAAGGCTTTTAGCAGAGCAAAAAGCATAAATACAATACTCAACACACATTTTAAAAGCCACGATCTGCATGTCTGCAAACCCCTACGGTAACATTCGACAAGTTTCGTTTTTACATGTCACTGTACTGACCTCCAGATCGGCGAACTTTCTTGTATTTTGCTTTCTCTATAAGCGATTAAACGTAACGCGGTATCAGCAGACGAAACAAACAAAACATGGCCAGTTCTGATATGACAGTCAGACTTTGACCTTAAGCTACTGTCGCTTAGCTGCGTTCCGCACGCTAGCGTTAGCATTAGCTTACCTTCGTACACATTTAAAGCTCTCTATGGACAAAATCGTAAGTCGTCTTACCTTTGAATAAGACGTTATTCACTTGAAATCAACTTCAGAAACTGCTAAATGTACTCAGTTATCTTTCTAACCAGATGGTAGGCGTATACGTACGTGTGTCTATCCAGATCCACCCTGTTCCGCTGACGCTTGGCTCATTAATAATGCGTTACGTAACTGAGTTTTTGTATTTTCGTTGAACGTTGCACACAAAAAGCATATATCATAACATTACAGTGGGGTACAAATAACAGATCTTGCTAAATTATATACATATATGACACATAAATAGAAAAAAACCATCTCCATTTCCAAATCTACAAGATCTAGACCGTAATAATCGATCCAATATTTTTTCCCAGAATAAGAGATGGTTTCAGGCATAACTTGTTGTTTTAGTAATATTAACGAGTTCTTTAAAAATTTCAGAGTACATACATTTCAAGAGATTACTGTAATTTAGGGATGTAATGAAAACCAACAGTATTGCCATTGTGCACATACAGAGATCTGATATAAACTTGTCTTGCACGTTTAAAATATTTCAGATTTCGATGTGGGTGACGTGGTTTCGCTTTCTGTGCGTACTTTTTGGGGTTTTCGTATCATGTTACGAGAAAACCAACCACATTTTTCATTATGCTTTTTGACTAAATAATGTACAAGACTAGGTATTTGCCCAACTTCACCATTTTTAACACAAGGGGGAAATGAAAAGAAGAACACAACATTCAGGATAACTTCGAAATGGAAAACTGGTTAATGGCTTTAAAGGGGACATTTCACAAGAATTTTTTTAAGATGTCATATAAATCTTTGGTGTCCCCTGAGTACGTATGTAAAGTTTTAGCTCAAAATATTCTATAGATAATTTATTATAGCATGTTAAAATTGCCACTTTGTAGGTGTGAGCAAATATGTGCCGTTTTTGGGTGTGTCCTTTTAAATGCAAATGAGCTGATCTCTGTACTAAATGGCAGTGCCATGGTTGGATAGTGCAGTTTAAGAGCCGGATTAAGATTATCCCTGACCTATTTTTTCACATGCTTGCAGTTTGTCAAAACAAGTTACTAGGTTAACCTTTTTCACATTTTCTAGGTTCGGTTGATATAAGCACTGGGGACCCAATTATAGCACTGGGAAACATGGAAAAAGTCAGATTTTCATGATATGTCCCCTTTATAATTTGAAAAACATTAACCTGTTAAAAGGAAACATATATGTTTGTGTAGCTAAATTATTCAATGGTAAATGCACACATGCATATCAATTTATTTAGCATATTATTTTCCAATGTTGGGTGTTTACTAGTTACTAAGTAAGTAGTAACTGTAATTTAATTATTATTTTTTTCTTGAAAAGTAAAATAAGAGATTACTCTTATTTTTTCAGTAATTTCATTACAGTTACTTCTGATTTACTTGAACTAAATACCGTGTATGTGTATAACAATTACATATAATACAAATGTAATACAATAGTGGATTTATCATCCAAATTTGAAGTCTAATGTTAAAATGCATGTTTCTTATGTAGAATTTTTACTTTAAATACTTTGTTGAGTTAGTGAGAATACCTGTAACACTTTAGTGTAGTTTCCAATTCTCACTATTAACTGGTTGGTTGGTTGTTAGTAATGATAGGTCAATATATTGCAGAGGCCGGTATAACGGACAGTATTTGGATTTTTTATCAACATCGTCTGATAAATCTTTTCAATCGGCCAGTGAATTTCTCTATTACTTCAATTTAATGTTTAAAATTAAAGAAACTCAGTGTCACACAATGTAAAGCCAAAGTCTGACAGACAGTAAAATGACCAATCATTATTCATTTTTTAACATGACGTTATGTTGTGTCACACACAACACCACACTAGTTCAACACACTTATTTAAACACAGTCAGATGTTAGATCCACATTAATTAGGCCTATGACTTGTAAATATGTTTTAAGTACTTAAAAGGGTATATTTTAAATGTTATGCATAACAAATGTTTATGTCGTTTCACCAATTTTCTGTTTGTCTCTTATTCACTGTAATAACATTTGTGTTATATTGTGTTATCCTTAATCCTTCCAAATTCCTACCAATACTTAAACTTAACAACTAATTTACTAAGTATTAATAAGCAGTAATTAGGAGTATAATAAAGCAAAAGTAGATAATAGTTAAAAGTGTGACCAAAAAAGTTTACTTTTATATGATTTATCTGAGCCATTTCAAGCATATCTTTGTATCAAGGTCATAAGTAATACGTGTTTAAATGCTTTTTGGAGGGTGTAATTTGTACAGTAATGTAATTACATGATTGAATATGTAATTAGTAACTAGTAATTTCTAACTTTTTTTTAGTAACTTACCCAACACTGAACTCTGCATTATTTTTTACAGTGCCCGACCATTTATCACATGTCAGTGCTGCCAGCGGCACATTGCCCACATCGTTGCCACAGATGAAGAAGCAGTCTGGGTAGTATTTTTCATGTTCATTCCATGGATCATGGCCCTGGTCCCATTGAGCCAGAATCCCTCCACAACAGAAACACTGCACGCTATCTTCCCTCCCAAGACAAAACATGCCCGCCTCCGCCAGTTTGCTGGGCTGTACCATTGAATTCACTGGCCAGTGGCTGAAAGTTCTCAATCGAGCTTCCTCACTCTTCATGTGTGGCACCTTGGGATACAGGGTCTCATTCATAACTTCTCCCATCTGTAACTCCAAGGCTTCTTTCCAAATATTGTCCAGAACACAAAACAAACATAAAACATTTGTGTTGTGAGAAGCACTAAAAATAATCCTGATTTAAATTTAAATTCTTTAATCATTTAAATTAAATATAAATACATATAATACATAACAGAGATAGGTGTTGCACAGTATTTACAATTAGACATATTAGGAAATGATTTCATGATCTCAATGTTGTGAACGAACCTGCATTCATACCCCGTGTGTGTATGTTTGTGAGCATACAAGCCTGCGTGATGTTTGCTGTGACAGTTTTTAATAAAATAAAAAATTCAATTGATAATTGACATCTGTAAACAATAATTTATTTATATACAGAATATAAGAATATGGTCTTGACATGCACATCTCTGTTGCTTTAGTTTAATATAAAGTGTTCATTTGGTTTGGTGTATTTTAAGTGTGACAGTCCCTCTATTAACACCAATCAATCACAAATCATCACTTTATACTTCTCCTCTTTCTAGGTGCATGAACTGAATCAAATCAGCTGTCATCTGCATTCATATTCATTTTACAGAGACCAGTATTCATTAGATTTTAGAAACTGAAAAGTAATAAGAGACTGTAGCTCAGGACTATAAACTTTTAATACAATTTAATTTCTAAAATCGAATTGGATTTGTATTGTAAACCATTTTTCTGCAGACTTTTCAACCAATTCAGCACAGAAATAGCTGAAAATCCAAACTATTATCTAGTAAGTTGTTTGAGAAGTGGTTATTTTAGTAAAGAACTTAAATAATAATTTAAGTCTTTAATAATCATTTAGAAAATAATAATAATAATTTAATAACCATCCCAAGATGCCAACCTTCCATGCACCCCCAAACACCCCTCACTGTAAAAAAATACTTTGCTGCCTTAAAAATTTTTGTCGAATCAACTCGGATTTACAAGTCATTTCAACGTACTATTATTTATCTTGACTAGAGATTATAGTTGTTATAACTACAGGTGAGTTGTTATAACTTATACATTTAACTTGACTTTTCTCAACTATATTTTATAAGTTGTGACAACTAATTTCTGTTGACATGACTTGTAAATCTGAGTTGATTTAACAATTCTAAGGCAGCAAAGTTTTTTTACAGTGCTGGTAAATCTCACTCCAAGCTGAACTCAAAGGTTGGCAGCCCTGCTTTATTGACATCTAAAGATCCCTATGGACAAAAACTTTAGCCTTCTTACCTTAGATCAGAATAAGATGTTGACATCAACTTCAGAAACTGCTAAATCTGTTTAGCCTTGAAAGAGAGTGGCAGACACATATATAAAGTGTGTCTAACCCTAATGTTAAGATCCACCCTGTTCTGCTGACACTTGGCTCATTAATATTAATTATGTTATGTAGGGAATAACTGTGGAAAATATGCAGCATTTTTGTAAAATCAACATATTTTATGTTACTGTAACTTAAAAAATGAAGTTAAACAATTTCAACTTGATTTTATAAGTTATGTCAACTTATCACAAGCCAAAACTTAAAATAGTAGATTGAATTGACTTGCAAAACCAAGTGGTTTTAATTTCATGCTACATTTTTTTTTACAGTGAAATCAATTTATTTAACATATTATTACATACATCATATTGAAAATATAGAAACACTGTTGTGGTAACACAATCTTTAATTATGTAACTGGACATTTTGTACGCAGCTCAATACTTAAGTAAAGTACGGCGAAAACATATTGAGTAAGACTATTGTGATTCAATTCAATTAAAAGAGACAGCGGAAGAAGAGTTGAAGCATTGTATACAAAAAAGTGATAAAACACATAGATGGTATTATTGCAAAAGGTGGACATGTCTAAAAGATATTAGAATCCAGCTTATGTTTGTTAAGGGGTTCTATTGCAAGTTTCTAAATTTCATGTAGCCCAAAACTCAGATGTTACTAAACTGAATAACTATTAGATATTATGTGGCTTCTCTTGGACATTAAAGGATGAGTGGAGAAAACAGTTCAAACGTAGCAGCACCCCAGCTAGGGGCATTTACATGGATAAAACAGATTAGTTTATTTTCTGTATTAAAAGGGACTATTCTTCACCATAAAAAGCTTATGGGTCAGTAACATATCGTCACCTTCCTAAACTAATTGATTTTTTTTGCATAAGTCATCTCCTCATGATCCTGGCCACGTCTGGTAAAATCTCCCACATCCTCATTTGAACAGATCGTGCTATTCTACCCCTATAGTATAATGGCCAAAGTCAAGAGCATGGCTTAGGCTGTTTTATTTTCCTAAGTCATTGAGAATTTTACAAGCTTTTCTAAATGGCAGCTGCATCAAGAGGAATACAAATCTACTCAACCCCTCAAGTTAGTTCCATTTATTTGTGTTTTCTGAGAATCCTGAAAAAAATAACTTAGGCAATTAGTTTAGGAAGGTGACGATATGTGACATAAATGACAATTTCTGCATTGATTTTTGGAAAAAATCTGTGGAACCAAGCAAAATGGATTTAAACATGGTGTTAAACTGAGCTAATAATACAACAGTATTATTAGTGTTAGTAAGCATAATGAATCAAAATTGTACAAAATATTTCATAAATATGAAGAAGGTAAATCACATGCATAACTTTATGAATGACTGGCAAGTATGGGGAAGTTTTATTGGCACAGCTTTCATATTGGCCTGCATATGTGGGATAACTGACATGTGAAATCTATGGGTGTGAAAGTAAAATGATGGCTCTTTTGTATTTGTTCCTCATTTTTCCACCACCATGAGTAGTGAACACACGCACTGCAAGTTGTGAACAGACACACATGCACGTTACGGGTGTGTATCTTGAAACTAATCAATGGCACTGATATATTTTAAGAAGTTAATTCAAGTTAAGACAGCTTAAACATGTGTTTAAGTGCTTAAGCCTTGTTTGAGCTACTTGATTAAACCATGTTCTTTCAAAATGAAATAAAAAGTTATACTAAAGAGTCAAGTCAGTTTAACATGATTCAATCGTCTTTGAAAGAGAAACCTGCTGCAATGGCGTTAATTCAAAATAAATTGTTTGAAAAAAATCTTTTTTGTGTGTAATCACAAAGTGAATGCTAAAACAGCCATATCGATGATGATGATGATGATGATGAAAAAACAGCCATATCGAGTCAAAAGCAATGTCTGAATATGACACTAATGGTTAAAGGAACAGTATGTAGGATTGTGGCCAAAACTGGTACTGCAATCACAAAACTTGTGGCTAAAACCGGTACTGCAATCACACAACTGGTGGCCAATACACAACATGATAACATAAACATCAGTTGAGGGCTGCAACTCCACTTTCTAAATGACAATATCCTGGCTGGACCATTGTTGTCAGTGATATAAGTATTGAAAATGAAAATGATTTCTTAATGTCTAGTGACATATCAGGGCCATTTTATGATTAATTGATATACATTTCTTACATACTGTTCCTTTAAGAATTGAATCCACCTTATGTTAGTTACGGGTCTTTCTGCAGGTTGCTACTAAAAAAAAAGATGTTTCTCTGAGTCAACCACATGTCTCAAATCTCTGTTAGGGCCAGCTGTAAAGTTTCACACCTTATTAGCTTTAAGTTTTAAAAAGAGTCATAAAGGTCCAACCGAGATGCTTTCGGGGGAGTATACACCTACTAGAAACAGGCCAGGCTCTGGCCCTTTGATGTTGACATCAAGAGGCCAGCCCCACGATGTCCATATTTAACAGCTGTTCTGCGATCTAAGTATCAGATATGATCCAGTTATGGCACTGCCATACCTTACATGAACATCTGACTTTTTCCATGTATAAGTGCTATAATTGGTTTCCCGGTGCTTCTATCAACCTAGAAAATGTGAAAAAGAACATCCCAGGAACTTAGTTTTAGTAAACTATTCTCTGCAAGCATGTGGAAAAATAGGTCATTGAAATTTGGCTCCCCTTGTGATGTCAAAAGGGGATAATACCGCCCCTTAATCTGCACTATCCAACCACAGCACTGCCATATAGTGCAGACATCAGCTCATTTGCATTTTAAAGGACACACCCAAAAACAGCATATTTTGCACACACTTACAAAGTGGCAATTTTAACATGCTATAATAAATTATAGCATGTATAATTGGACCGGAAAGGCGATGGAGCGGAATGTCACTTGGAAGGATATCTGGACGTGGAATCCCCAGAGAATCAGGTTCTTGATCCAAGCCACAGCCAAGGCTATCCACTTCACCAAGGAAGGACAAAGGCCAAAGGAAACATCTAAGAGCTGCTCAGCGGGGTTGCTCTCCACGGCCAGAGACTGGACAATAACAGTTGACCTAGAGAGGCAACTGAGGATCCCAGCACACATCACCCAGTCCACACTGAGACCTGACATCATCTTGGCCTCTGAGGCCACCAGACAACTGATCTTGCTAGAGCTAACAGTGCCCAGGAAGGAGAGAATGGAGGAGGCTCAGGAGAGAAAGAGGGAAAAATATCAGGAGCTGGTGGAGCAGTGTCGGACGAATGGGTGGAGGACAAGGTGTATGCCAGTGGAGGTAGGCAGTCAGGGATTTGCCAGCCACACACTGAATAAGGCTTATGGTATACTGGGCATAACAGGCACCAACCGAAGAAGAGCCATAAGCAAGAACGTGGAGGCAGCAGAGAAAGCATCCAGATGGCTCTGGTTGAAGAGGGGAGAACGGTGGGGGCGGTAGCATGCCACTTAGACACAGGTCGGGGTTTGATCAGCTTCAGTCGGGTCGCCTGGAGGAGGGTGTCTGTTGCAAGACCTGAAACACCCCATGAGTCCAGGAAACAACATTGATGATGTGTCCAAGGTTGTGCATCAGAAGATGTTTCTGTAACTGAAAATGCTGGGAGCACCAGTGAAAACCAGGAACAGACTGGGTGACAACCATGAAGAGTGTGGTGACAGCTGGAGAGACAGATGACAGCCGGAAAGACGGCAACCCGGGGTGCAGAGGGTTGGCAGCCCAGACCACTTCTTCCGAGAGGAAGAACCCAAAGCAAGCTACAAAACCTTCAAAGAAAAGATACCCCCAGGGGTGCCCGAGAGGGGGGGAGGATGAGCACCCCAATAGGACGGACCTAAGAACGACGACACAGGACAACGGAATATAGACGACAGTACAGTGCATCTGCGGCAAGAGCTGCAAGAACGAGAGGGGCTTAAGAATCCATCAAGGCAGGATGAGATGTCTCAAAGCAGCAGCGACGACGACACATCACACAGAAGTCATAACTTCTGGTAAGACGCAGGAGGAGCCAGGCCCGGAGGCAACCCACAGTGCCCAGAGCCTCCAAGTGTTGCCAACACCTGCTGCCAGCCGCTCGCCTGTCACCCAAAGCTGCCCTCAAGTGACAGCACCTCCTGACAGCCCGCAGAGCCCCCAAAGCCAGCAAGTGGCAGCAACAAGAACGGGCTGTGCCCCTTTGGCTCAACCAAGGATCCAGTGGCCCCAATCTTCAAAGAGAGCTGAGTGGCACAAGTTCGATGAAGACGTGAACCAGATCCTGGAAGTGACAGCCAAGGGGGATGTGGACCATTGACTGTTAACAATAACCACTCTCATTGTGAACATTGCAGCTGAGCGATTTGGATCTGTGATACCCAGACCCACTCCGTCGGTATACACTCCAAGCCACAGAGTTAGGAAAATCAAATCTCTCAGGGCAGAACTCAAGCTACTAAAGAGGCAGTACAAGGCAGCAGGGGAAGAAGAGAGAGCTGGCCTAGCAGATCTGAAAGGAATCCTGAGGAAACAACTTTTGACACTTTGTAGAGCAGAGTACCACAGGAGGAGGCGGAAAGAGAAAGAAAAGAAGAGGGCAACATTTTTTGGCAACCCCTTCAAGTTGACCAAGCAGCTCCTTGGCCAAAAGAGGACTGGCCAACTCACTTGCTCCAAGGACGCGATCAACAACCACCTCAAGGCCACCTACTCTGACCCGAACAGTGAACAACCACTAGGGCCATGCAATGCACTGCTGACACAACCAGAGCCCACAGTAGAGTTCAACCTGAAGGAGCCCTGCCAGAGTGAAGTGGAGGAAGTGGTGAGGAGAGCAAGGTCAAGCTCAGCACCAGGCCCAAGCGGAGTGCCTTACAAGGTATACAAGAACTGCCCAAAGCTTCTACACAGACTCTGGAAGGCCCTGAAGGTAATCTGGAGAAGAGGGAGGATTGCCCAGCCATGGAGGTATGCTGAGGGAGTGTACATTCCAAAAGAGGAGAAGTCTGAAAACATCGACCAGTTTCGGGTCATCTCCTTGCTCAGCGTGAAGAGCAAAATATTCTTCAGCATTGTAGCCAAGAGACTCTCCAACTTCCTGTTGAGCAATGAATACATGGACACGTCTGTGCAGAAGGGAGGTATACCAGGAGTCCCAGGCTGCCTGGAACACACAGGGGTGGTAACCCAGCTCATCAGGGAGGCAAGAGAAGGCAAGGGGGACCTGGCTGTGCTGTGGCTAGATCTCACCAATGCATATGGCTCAATACCCCACAAGCTGGTGGAGGTCGCACTGGAGAAACACCACGTACCCCAGAAGGTGAAAGGCCTCATCCTGGACTACTACAGCAAGTTCAGCTTGAGGGTCTCCTCTGGCCAGTTAACATCAGATTGGCACCAGCTTGAGGCAGGGATAATCACTGGTTGCACCATCTCAGTGACTCTCTTCGCGCTGGCAATGAACATGATGGTCAAGGCAGCCGAGACAGAGTGCAGAGGTCCCCTCAGCAAGTCCGGAGTAAGGCAACCTCCCATTAGAGCCTTCATGGACGACCTCACAATGACAACAACAGTGGTGCCAGGAGCAAGATGGATTCTCAGAGGGTTGGAGAGGCTCATGGTATGGGCACGCATGAGCTTCAAACCGGAAAAATCCAGGTCCTTTGTGCTAAAGAAGGGGAGAGTCACTGATAAGTTCCGATTCAGGCTGGGAGAACATCAAATCCCATCGGTCACTGAGAAACCAGTGAAGAGCCTCAGGAAGGCCTTTAACTGTAGCCTCAATGATAGAGACTCCATCATGGAAACCAGCACTGCCATGGAGGGCTGGTTGAGAGCAGTGGACAGATCGAGGCTCCTGGAAGATTCAAGGCTTGGGTCTACCAGCATGGAATCCTCCCAAGACTCCTCTGGCCCCTGCTCATCTATGAGGTCCCCATGACTGTGGTTGAAGGTTTAAAGCGAAAGGTGAGCAGCTTTCTACGCAGATGGTTGGGACTGCCACGCAGCCTAAGCAACATCGCCCTGTATGGGAACACCAACAAGCTCAGACTTCCTTTAAGCTCAGTCAGGGAGGAGTTCATTGTGACACGGGCACGAGAACATCTGCAGTACTCTGGATCCAGAGATGCGAAAGTGTCCGGGGCAGGGATTGTCGTCAGGACAGGGAGGAAGTGGAGGGCAGCAGAGGCAGTCCAACAAGCTGAAACTCGGCTGAAGCACAAGGCCATCCTTGGGACAGTAGCGCAAGGCAGAGCCGGACTTGGAAGCCTAACAGCAACCAGGTACGACTTGGCCAGTGGGAGGGAGAGGCAGAGGCTGGTGCAGGAGGATGTGCGTGCTTCAGTGGAGGAGGAGAGAACCAGCAAAGCAGTGGCCATGCGGCAGCAAGGTGCCTGGATGAAGTGGGAGCAGGCGATGGAGCGGAATGTCACTTGGAAGGATATCTGGACATGGAATCCCCAGAGAATCAGGTTCTTGATCCAAGGGGTTTACGACGTTCTTCCCAGCCCATCTAACCTGTACACATGGGGCAGAGTAGAGACACCTGCATGCACGCTGTGTTCCAAGCCAAAGACACTAGAACACATCTTGAGCAGCTGCTCCAAGGCATTAGGCGAAAGCCGGTATCGATGGAGACACGATCAGGTCCTTAAATCCATTGCTGAAGCAATCAGCAAGGGGATCAAAGACAGCCGATACCGTCAAGCCACAGGCCAAGGCTATCCCGTTCATCAAGGAAGGACAAAGGCCAAAGGAAACATCTAAGACCTGCTCAGCGGGGTTGCTCTCCACGGCCAGAGACTGGACAATAACAGTTGACCTAGAGAGGCAACTGAGGATGCCAGCACACATCACCCAGTCCACACTGAGACCTGACATCATCTTGGTCTCTGAGGCCACCAGACAACTGATCTTGCTAGAGCTAACAGTGCCCAGGGAGGAGAGAATGGAAGAGGCTCAGGAGAGAAAGAGGGAAAAATATCAGGAGCTGGTGGAGCAGTGTCGGACGAATGGGTGGAGGACCAGGTGTATGCCAGTGGAGGTAGGCAGTCGGGGATTTGCCAGCCACACACTGAATAAGGCATATGGTATACTGGGCATTACAGGCACCAACCGAAGAAGAGCCATAAGCAAGAATGTTGAGGCAGCAGAGAAAGCATCCAGATGGCTCTGGTTGAAGAGGGGAGAATGGTGGGGGCGGTAGCATGCCACTTGGACACAGGCCGGGGTTTGATCAGCCTCCGTCGGGTCGCCTGGAGGAGGGTGTCTGTTGCAAGACCCGAAACACCCCGTGAGTCCAGGAAACAACACTGATGATGTGTCCAAGGTTGTGCATCAGAAGATGTTTCTGTAACTATCTATATGGTATTCAGAGCTAAAACTTCACATACATACTCTGTTTTCAAACGTATGATTTTGTTTACGTGCATTATAACATCTGTTCATGTTTCGTGTGAAAAAAAACCCACAGTATTATTCACCAAATCTCTATAGCACCGCTTTCACTGTCCTAAAAACGGTCTGATGTCTTCCTTGTTTCATGAAGTCCCTTCTTCAGAAATGCGCAACGAGTTCGGATTGTGTAGCTGGTTTAGTGTCTTGTGATTCGACAGCAGTTTAGCTTAGCCAGAGCCGTTTGAGCTTAACTGGCGACTGACATATTCCTGTGGTCGGAGGTTAGTAAAAAAAACTCTTAAATTGAAGTCATTCAACAGGGACGTAGAGGGCTGCAATCCAAACCTGTCGTTTGCTGTACCTAGTTGTAATGATGTACCGTGAGGCTGAGGATCCATCTGCAGTTTTTATTGTCTCTCAATGTAAACAGTACAAGTCAAACACCAACAGTAACAATGCAAGGGACAGGCAAACTCGTAAACGTATGACAGGCAGAAAATCAGGGCAGGCAGCAAGCAATCGTAAAGTCAATAAACAGATCAAAGTCACAAACCAGGAATGCAAACAGACAGGGAAAACGCTCAGAAATGACAGCTGTGGCAAATCAAGACTTCGCACTGAATGAATGTCCAAGTGGAGTATATATAGGGTTCATGATGAGATGCAGGTGGAGTGTAATAAGTCCCAGTATGTGGAATCATGGGAATGAAGTCTGAAATGATCATTAAAACTCAGGAGATGGCTCCCTCTGGTGGTAATCGGAGGACGAGGCAGGCGCCTCATTCATCACAGAGCACAATGACCGATCTGACACAATATCTTCAGGTAGACCAGAGAATCTGAATACTTGATTACATAAAGTTTCGGCTGTTTCGTAGGCTGTAGGTAGTTTGGGAAGTGGTATTAATCTGCATGCTTTGCAGAATCGGTCAACAACAGTGAGAATAACTGTATTATTGCTGGATTTGGGAAGGTCTGTGATGAAGTCTATGGCAATGTGAGACCAGGGTCAATGGGGAACGGGTAGAGGTTGTAAAAGTCCTGCTGGGAGCTGATGGGAGGATTTGGAAATATTGCAGACATTGCAGTTCTTTACAAAATTACTGATGTCATTGGTTAATGTGGGCCACCAAAATATATTTTGTGTAAGACGGATGGTACCTGTGATGCCTGGGTGACCGGTGCTGGGTGAGGAATGAATTTGGTCCATTAATGTGGCTCGGAGACCCTCAGGAACATAAGTCTTGGTTGGTGGGCAATCTTCCGGAGGAGGAGAGAGCAATGATATGGGTTTCTGGGATGGGTTCTGTATTGGTGTGTTCATTTGGTTCATTGTGGAGGCGAGATAGGGCATCAGCTTTGGTATTTTTGGAACCTGTCATGACCTGATCTCTCTATTTCTTGTCTTATCCGAGTTTGAGAGATTAGGTTGTGACAGTACGTGTCTGCCCTGAGAGAGTTGTGTGACATGCCCTTCCGCGGTCCACGTTTCTCTCAGGGTTCGTGAATTGTTTCCAGCTCCCTTATGTTTGAGTTAGCTCCAGGTGTTTGTTATTAGAACTCCCTATTTAATACCCTTCTGTCCTGTCCTCCGTGCGTTGGTATTCTTCTCTGTTTCCTGCAAAGTCTCTAGTGTGTATTCCCGTTCCTGGTATCCTGTGTGAGTTTATGTAGTGTAGTGTTCTCAGTGTTTATGTAGTGAGTTTGGTTCTCGTGTCTGTTTATTGTATGTTTTACCCCCTCGTGGGTGTTTTGGTTCTGTGTCTTTGTATATATTAAAGTATTCTTCATTTTAGTCTGCGTTTGGGTTTTCCTCGTCTTCCTTGTGTACCAGTCGTGACAGAACCTGGTCTGTAAGTGACTGTAAACTGGAATCGGGTAAAAAACATAGCCCACCTAGCTTGTCGGGTGTTCATGCGTTTGGCAGATCGTAGGTATTCTAGATTCTTGTGATCTGTGAATGGGTGTTGTGCGCCCTCTAACCAATGTCGCCATTCTTCAAAGGCAGCTTTCATGGCAAGTAACTCTCGATCCCCTACGTCGTAGTTCCGTTCTGTTGGAAACAATTTGAGTGAGAGGTAAGCACAAGAAAACATTTTATTACTGGGACCTTGACGTTGAGATAGTACAGCTCCGAGTCCTGTGTTGGTGGCGTCCACTTCCACAATGAAAGGCTGAGTAGGATCAGGGTGATGGAGAATGGGTGCTGAGGTGAAACTTTATTTGAGTTGTTGGAAAGCCTGCAGGGCTGTAGGAGACCAAGTTAGGCGGGTTGAACCTTTCTTTCATGGAGGTAAAAGTTAGCAAATCCAAGGAAGCATTGAAGTTCTTTGACGGTTTTAGGTTGTGGCCAGGTAAGAACTGCTCGTACCTTTGTGTCGTCTACACCTTCTGCTGAAATTATATACCCAAGAAACGAAGTGGAGGTTTGGTGGAACTCACATTTTTCAGCCTTGGCGTATAGTTGGTATTGGATTAGACGTTTAAGAACAGCTCTCACATGTTGAATGTGTTCCTCCATGGTCTCTGAGTGAATGAGGATGTCGTCAATGTAGACAATGACCCATCGATCTAGCATGTCCCGGAAAACATCATTTATGAAGGACTGGAACACTGATGGAGTGTTAGATACCCCGAAGGGCATCACCAAATATTCATAGTGTCCAGACTGAGTAGAGAAAGCAGTCTTCCATTCATCCCCCTCCTTGGTATGAATGAGGTTGTAGGCGTTCCGGAGATCTAATTTGGTGAAGTACTTTGCTTTTCTGAGTTGTTCTAGTGCAGATGGTACAAGAGGTAATGGATAACGAAACTTAACTGTAATCTCGTTCAGAGCATGGTAATCAATGCATGGTCATAGTCCTCCGTCCTTTTTCTTCACGAAGAAGAAGCCAGATGAAGCAGGTGAAACAGAGTGACAAAAAATCCCTTCTCCAGCTCCTCTATGTATTTCTTCATAGCTTCGGATTCAGGTTGTGACAAAGGGAAAATTTGACCTTTAGGTGGTGTCGTGTTGGGTAGGAGTTCGATGGAACAGTCCCTAGGACGATGTGGTGGTAAACTGGTAGCTTTAGCTTTACTGAAGGCTTCAGCTAGGTCGTGATATATTTCAGGGAGTCCAGGTATTTCAGAGGACTGTGTAGTGGTAATGGTAGAATTAAGTTGGAGTGGTACCTCAGTGGGTTGGCAGCGTAGAGAACAAGAGCTATCCCAACGAACAATCTGATGATCCTTCCAAGAAATAACAGGGTTGTGAAGCTGTAGCCAGGGCAGTCCCAGAATGAGAGAGTGATTGAGGAGACGTGATAATGTGGAATCGAATGAGTTCTTGGTGATCAGAACCTGTCTGTAAACTGATATCGTCTGTGGTGAATTGAATTCTGCCCTCTCCTAAGGGGAGACCGTCTATTGCCTCCACTGCCAAATGAGAGAGACATTCAGTTAACGGGATATCATTGAGCTTAGCGAACTTCTCGGACATGAAGTTTACTGCTGCACCAGAGTCAATAAGCACCAGAGCCTTGATAGTTCTCCCCTGTGTCTTAAGCTGTTGTTTTTGGTCTGCCAATTGTTGAGCTTGTGCAGAGAACTCCATGAAAAATTGAGAGATAGCAGCTGGATCACTTTGTGGCGAAGTCTTCTGTAATGATGTACCGTGAGGCTGAGGATCCATTTGCAGTCTTTATTGTCTCTCAATGTAAACAGAACAAGTTAAACACCAACAGTAACAATGCAAGGGACAGGCAAACTTGTAATCGTATGACGATGTGGAATCACGGGAATGAAGTCCGAAATGATCATAAAATCTTAGGAGATGGCTCCCTCTGGTGGTGAACGGAGGACGAGGCAGGCGCCTCATTCATCACACTAGTATTTGAAAAGCGAATTCTGTTAAAGAGCATAAATTATTTGATTCATGATTTTACATTTCCCTTGGAGTGTAAGTATGTATTTGTACATGTTACAATATTCAAAAGGTACAAAACCCCAAAGTAAACGATGACATGAGTTATCATCTCCAACGTAAATCTCTTTTCTTGGACTACAAAAAACACATGGATTGTAGGCAACAGTTTACTTCCTGGGATTGGTGTTGTAGACAAGAACGACATTATCATAATTCCTCCCGCTTCCTGTAAATTAACTCCTGTTATACTACGGGTCCGTTGAATTCTTGAATCTGATTGGCAAATGAATTGATGCAATTATTTTCTAGGAAACGCACTGCGAAAGTAGTTCCAGGCAACTCTCTTGACCGCATTACAGTTCCATATCACTTCGCATAGTTAACTGTAATAACGGACGAACAAAAACAACATGACAGACGACTTTCCGAGGCAATAACAGCGCTGTTTAGAGACGCACAAAGGCAGCCTGTCGTGGGAAACTTTTCTTGGAAACTTAACGATGCACTTGCAATGAACTTAGTTCAAAAGGGCAATGCACTCAGTGTCCTTTTGATGAACCAAAACTTAACAGCAAAACAGTTCTATTCAGGTGACAGAAGACACATTAATATTCAACTTTAAAATATGAAAACACTCAGTATATAAAATCATATGATAATAAAACAAATACAGAATATAAATGCAATATGAATCTCCCAAATTCTCTCACACCTTGTTCACACAATCCCTCTATCTCTGTCTCACTCTCTCGCTCGCTCTCTCTCTTTCTCTCTCTGTCACTCTCTTTCTAATAACTTTATTAATAACTGCATTAGAATGCTATTAACATTTTTTTTTACTTTTAAACTAAATTGCTCTTTGGAATGACATTAATTGGGACCTAGGCTGTTACAGTATATATTTAATTGCAGGTTTTTTTCACATGTGCAGTTTGTTGTTCATATTTAGCTGAAACTCATTTCACTTTTACTTTTTCAAATGAAATAAAATTCATACAATAATTTCTGAACATATCATTGCATTTGTGTTAAAATAAGTAGTTTTTGACTTGAAACAGTTGCATATTAAACTAAAATGTAGCTTATCCTTCCTATTTTGTTGTTTTTTGGGGCCATGTCACAGTGGGATTCTGTTAGGTGGTCCTCAGAAAAAAATTGGAAGATAAAGCGGTCCTTGGGCTGAAAAAGTTTGAGAAACACTGCTTTAAATATATTATGTGATATCACTCCACTTTGCGTCGTAGCTGCATCACCACCTCGGGTGTGCATCAGTGATGTGCGGGTTGATCCAAAATGAGCGGGTGCCTACGGTTGCCTGCGGTCACCCGTGGTTACGAGTCGTCCAAAAATATTTTTAATGGTATTCGGGTCATGGTCGGTCAGGTCATTTGAAATAAAGATGCCAATGAACTATTTTAAACAATTACTACTTTTAAAAAAATGCAGGCCAGAAAGCGGGTCGGGTACAATTTTTTGGGGGGGTCCGAGTTGCGGGCGGGTTAGTTGAAAACGTCGGTCAGGTGCGGGTTGTTTATACAGTAACCCGCGCATCACTGGTGTGCATTATTTTTCTAATAATTCAACGGCCCGTTGTCAATTATTTCTTAATTAGCAACGTAATCTTTCAAACAAGGAAGGAGCATCACATTTTCAGTTGACGTCAGAAGTATTCAGGGCAATCACAACGTACATATTAGCTGCCCAATCAGGGACACACACTTTTCAAATTTAATTAGTTTTGTACAAAATCAGTGTGTTTCAGGAAGAGAAGGAAATCTGGAGCTACAAAAATGTACGGTATGTGGAAAATAATGTGTGTTTTTAACCATAAACCACGCAATCATATTACCAAATACACATAACGACCTTGTTTTTTAGCAATGAAATAGGTGCCAGCACCTGACCGACATTTTCAACTAACCCACCCACAACTCGGACCACAAAAAAAAGAAAAAAAATTTACCCGACCCGCTTTCTGGCCCGCATTTTTTTTAAGTAGTAATTGTTTAAAATAGTTCATTGGCATCTTTATTTCAAACGACCCAATTGACCGTGACCTGAATATCATTAAAAATATTTTTGCATGACTAGTAACCGCGGGTGACCCACTCATTTTGAATCACTGATAGGTGCACTTAAAATATATATCGCTTGGCAGAACTTTGAGCTTTATGATTTTACAGGTATTATTTATGCTCTAACAGCAACATTACACACTAACTAAAGTATGAAAAATGGGATCACAAAAAACGTGACCTTTAAAAAAAGTCTTGTGAAAAGTCAGCGATGCCATAGAAGAACCTTGTTTGGTTCCACAAAGAACCATTTAGTTTAAGGTTCTTTTAAAGAACCATTTGCTTCATACATTTTTTAGAATCTGGAGAACATTTTTCATTTTCTTCAGATGTAAAAGGTGCTTTAAAGGACCATTTTGACAGAAAATTTTCTTTTATGGCAATGTGAAGCACCTTTATTTTAGATTGTAAGTTTTCGAAAGATCTGGTCCTAAATATTTGATCACATGATTCATTGCTAGTGTAATCTTTAGTGTGTGTGTTGTGCCATGTAAATCCAAGTGTGTGGAAGTTACATTTACCACATCCCTTGTGGTAGACATTTTTGTATTTGCTGACAGGTTTGAGGATGAAACTGATCTAGTCATAATCATAAGCTTATATGAATTTGTAGAAAAAGAAGTGAAAATTATCTAAATGACAAAAATTCCAACTGCTGGGTTGTTTTAACCCAACTGCTGGGTTGTTTCAACATGGTTTGGTTGACAATAACCCAGCAGTTGGTTTAAAACAACCCAGCAGTTGGGTCATTTTTTAATCATCGGGTTGTTCTGTCCAATAGTGACCCAGCCCTGGGTTAAAAACAACCCAGCATTTTTTAGAGTGATAGAGGTGTCTTCTCTTCCTTGTTCTCAATATAGATACTGGTACCATGTTCCACAAGAATTTTTGCCTCCTCTGTGCGCTCTTCGTCACATGCAAGGTAACTGCAAAAATAGTGAGGTTGATTTAATGTATGTCTGGGGTAGCATTCACATAAAAAGATGTGTAAAGTACATGGATAATACTTACAGTAGTGTATTTCCTTCAGAGTCTTCTATGTTGGTGGAAGCGCTCTGCTTATCACTTTTAGGCATCAAGTCAGAATGAAGGACAGAATGCTGGGTTACCTCCACCCCCCACTCCCCTCCCATGTTGCAAGTCGTGTGTTTTTCATTTTGTACCGCTTATGTGCTTATGTTGCTGGGGTGTTTTTTTTTTCTGTTCCCACTCTGTACTCCCCACAGGAGCATAGTCTGGGGGTTACTTCCTGTCCTGTTCCCCTCTTGTCATATTCAATGTATTGTATGTATGGACAGGTTGATGGCAAATTTCGCTGGTACCTGTGAAAATAAAGATTTCTGATTCTGCTCTAAGCAGATGCTTCTTTACTCTTCAATATAATGGTACCCTCCTAAAAATACATTTATGTGAGTGTGCAGTCATACTTTTTTATAAACCACCTAAAACCCACCGACATAACAGAAATTCTTTCAACTACAAACACTACAGAATACTAAACAATAAGTCTTCTCTTTATTTTCACCTTCATTAAAGCATGAATTAGGACTTTATTCAAAATGATTTGCATGCACAATTCCATGCAAAGCTTGCTGGTAACAGGAAATCCTTAACCAGGTTTAAGCAATTAAACGTTTACACATCAACATGAAGTTATTAATTAATGTAGTTAATGTAAAAAGGACAATGAATACAATTCATTTCTTTCAAGGCCTTGTTTCACAGACAAGGCTAAAGCCAGGACTAGGCATCTTTTATAAACATGCATGATGTGTATCTTGAAACAAATCAATGGCATATTTTAAGAAGGTATTTTCAGTTGAGACAGCTCAAACATGTTTTAGTCTACGACTAGCCATAAGCCTTGTCTGTGAAACCGTGGGTAAATGTTTGAGCTACTTGATTAAACCATGTTTATTTCAAAATGAAAATAAGTTATACTAAAGATTCAAGTCAGTTTAACATGATGCAATTGGCCTTGAAAAAGAAGAACGACCATTTACACGTCGGTGCTCTCAGCAGCACATTGCCCACATCGTGGCCACAGATGAAGAAGCAGTCTGGGTAGTTTTTTTCATGTTCTTTCCAGGGATCATCGCCTTGCTCCCATTGGGACAGAATCCCTCCACAACAGAAACACTGCACGGTGTCTTCCCTCCCAAGCCAAAACATGCCCGCCTCCGCCAGTTTTCTGGGCTGCACCAGCGAATTCAATGGCCAGTTGCTGAAAGTACTCAATCGAGCTTCCTCGCTCTTCATATGTGGCACCTTGGGAGACCTTGGTAGATACCTTGGGAGACCTTGGGTGTTATCCATAACTTCTCCCGTATGTAAGTCAGTGGCTTCTGTCAAAATTTTTTGTTAAATCACAAAACAAACAAAAACAATATTAATATTAACCATAAATGTCCACATCAGGTCTTTAGTAGTTTAAAAAATTTCACTTGTAGCCTGTTGCAAAACACTTTGTGTTCCGGGTGGTTAGGCGCCCACACCTTTATATTCTCTAATGATATTGTGATTCTTAGATACAGCTAAAGCCGATATGTTTTGGTAACCAAGAGCAGTAATAATAGTAATGGGTCAATATCACCATAGAGTGTCTTTGGGATTCACCGTGGTGCCGGTTCTAGATATGAGGGGCCCCCTGTCAGTGCCCCCAATTTGCGTATAGGAAGGACCGGTAGGCCCTGCTCTCACACAGGCTCATGCCTACCATTGAGATCCCTGTGTTGTGTATGCTAATAACAGTCATGAAAAAATTGCCTAATATGCCTAACTGTAAATACTGTGCAATGCTTATCTCTATCTGGTCTGCATCAATCAGCAGTCTAAAAGCAGAGGTGGGTAGAGTACCCAAAAAATGTACTCAAGCAAAAGTAACAATCTAATTATTAACTTGAGTAAGGGACCAGTCACACCAAAAGCGTTTATGGCAGTTGCAGGCGCCTTTTTTGAATGATATTCTATGGGCAGGGCGCGTTTGCGCGCTGTTTATGCGCGCCGAGCGCCTTGCGGTTTTTTGCCGCCTGCCGCGCACGCGTTTTTGAAGGAGCGCTGAGAGCGGAGAAGCGTCTTTCCATTGTCCAATCGAATGAGGGGAGAGGCGGGCCTTACGTTGTGGGGAGGGAAGTTTACAGTTGCTTTGAAGAACCGGACTCCACTCGCTCACTCTCTCCTGAGTGTTTGTGCACATCTCACCCTCAAACAAGGCCAGAGCAAGCGTCCTCTTTTTAAAGTTTCTGCTATATGACAGTTAACAGCAAAAGAGCGCTCACGCTTCAATATTTGATTGACAAGACAGCTGACTCTGTGTTTTTTTAAAAAGGCAGTGCGTCGCGCCTTGCGTTTGCAAGCGTTTAAAGCGCTTTTGGTGTGACTGGCTCCTAAGAGTAAAAAAGTATAAGATGAAAAAACTACTCAAGGAGTTAGTTACTCGTTACTTCCGATCTGATTGAAAAGAAGCATAAAAAAACACTGAATTTCAGACTACTTGGAGGGCTTTTACAAACCTCTCCTTAAAAGTCTCATTGTTCTGCTTAAATACTACTTAAACCTAGGTTAAAGTAAAGCAGCCTATCTCAGTCCTGCAACATCACATAATGCGTCATTAAAAAAAATCTCACTGACTGGTGAATTGTTACTTTTTTAACACAACAAAACAGGGTACGTTAGATTTTCGTGTTACACTTGTTTTTATATACATGACTATGACCTCTTTAATATGTAACTGCCAGAGGTGGGTAGAGTACCCAAAATCTGTACTCAAGTAAAAGTACAAGTACTTATACAAAAATTTACTCAAGTAAAAGTAAAAGTAACAATCTAATTATTTACTTGAGTAAGAGTAAAAAAGTATTAGATGAAAAAACTACTCAAGTATTTAGTTACTCGTTACTTCCAATCAGATTGAAAAGAAGCGTAAAATCCCTGAATTTCAGACTACTTGGAGGGCTTTCACAAACCTCTCCTTAAAAGTCTCATTGTTCTGCTTATATACTACTAATAAACCTAGGTTAAAGTAAAGCAGTCTATCTCAGTCCTCCAACACCACATGACGTGTCATTAAAAAAAATCTTAAACAAACACTGACTGTTTTCTGACAGTTAACTGTGTCTTTATTTTCACGTTCACAACAAAATTTGGCTGGATCTGCCTTTAGACAAGTATGTATTTTCTACATTCAAGTAAGGTGTCCGGTTATGTGTAGGGGAGAAATTTTTCTAATTTTTTAAAAGTTTTTTAAATTTTTAAAGATAATGTTTCAGACAGAGATATATTTTTGCTGTGGTCAGTAACTCACAAGTGTGGTCTATCATTACCAGGTGGAATTTTGAACAAATGTAAAATGACTAGTATAATTTCACTTTGAACATAAGTGGTGAATTGTTACTTTTTTTTTTAACACAACAAAACAATGTAGATTTTCGTGTTACACTTGTTTTTATTAAATATACATGACTATGACCTTTTTAATATGTGACTGCAAACATATTTTGTAATTTATCTTTGTAAAAAATAATGAAATTACATTTTCATTTTAAATTTCAGTTTTATCAAATGTTTCAAAAGCAACAAACAGTACAAACTTAAATTCAACAGTTTGAACACTATGAAAATTAAATTAAATAAAATTAGAATAATATAAATGGTACAAAAGTGTTACTTTCGTCCTGACAGGATCTCCTCAAATTTAAACCAGATTTACTTTTATTTTGAAAAACTCTTGAGAAGTCAAACTTCAGGATGTGTTAGTTAGAGCACTAAATAACCTGTAGATTGATGAAACGAGAAACATAACGCGTTATAAGAAAACAATGACCGCTTTTGGAATTTACTTATGGTTGAAAACACCTTTCTGGATCTACACCCGGAAAATGGTGAGTAAATAACGCGATATTTGTCAGCTCTGTCAAAGGTTGCAAAGATGCTGTCATAGTTTGGGATGCAAATGTTATCAGTCCTCTGAGAAAATCGCTTTGTTACTTTCGTCCAGTGTTACTTTTGCCCCGGTTCTCACGTATTATATTAATGCAAGACTTAACACTATACTGTTCAATTTGTTTAGTTTTATGAGGAAATGATATGGAAATGTGCAGATGTGAACGTGTGTTGTTTGTAAGGTTAGAGTAATTTTCATTGCTTGCACAAGAGCGCATATGAAATGAATTATAATAAGGCACTGCACAAAGTGACACGTACCGCCGTGTTGTTTCAGGTTGGAGCTTGAATTCCTGTACGCTGAGATGTCAGTTCGTTTTGGTGCACAAAGAATACATCGCATTATGAAACTATTCTTTTTTACCTTTTGTAGTGTAAACATAGACCAAACTTGAGGCCACGAGTGATCTGCCTCCGATAGCTTGCATAGGTCATCCTCCGCTTCAGTCATCTCCTTTCATCTATGTTTCATCTAGGCGCGCTAAAGTGTGATACGTAGCCACCCCTCGCAACGCACGCAGCCTCTCTAACGTCTCGCGAGACTTTCGAGCAAGCCATATAAACTTAAAAAAAAATATTCATTAATTATTACCATTTGGAAGTAGCGTAGTAACGCCACCGAATGTAGCGAAGTAAAAGTACAGTTTTTTCATTAGAAATGTACTTGAGTAAGAGTAAAAAGTACCCATCCTTAAATTTACTCTAAAAGTACTAGTTACCCAAAAAATTTACTCAAGTAAATGTAACGAAGTAAATGTAATTCGTTACTACCCACCTCTGGTAACTGCAAACATATTTTGTAATTTATCTTTGTAAAAAATAATGAAATTACATTTTAATTTTAAATTTTAGTTTTATCAAATGTTTCAAAAGGAACACAACGCGAAATATAAGAAAACAATGACCGCTTTAGGAATGTACTTATCATGGATCTATACGCGGAAAACTGTGAGTAAATAACGCGATATTTGTCAGCTCTGTCAAGGGTTGTAAAGATGCTGTCATAGTTTGGGATGCAAATGTTATCAGTCCTCTGAGAAAATCGCTTTCGTTCCGCGTTCTCCCCTATTATTAATGCAAGACGTAACATTATGCTGTTCAATTTGTTTAGTTTTGTGGGGAAATTATATGGAAATGTGCTGAATGTGTTAGTTTGTAAGGTTTACAGGAATTTTCATTGCTTGCACAAGAGCGTATGACAAAAACACTCGGACAGTGTGTAAATATATTATTGAAATAAGATAACAGTGCCCATATTACCAACTGGCCATTACTAGTGTTCAAATGGGAATTACTGCACTTACCGTTTATTTCAGGTTGGGGCTTGAATTCCTGTATGCTGAGATGTCGGTTTCGTTTTGGACTTTTTGTAGTGAAAACATAGTCCGAATTTGAGGCCATGCGTGATCTGCCTCTTATCATCCTCAGTCATCTACTTTCATCTACGCGCGCTTATGGGTGATACGTAGCTACCTCTCGTAACGCACGCAGCCTCTCCAACGTCTCGCGAGCCCTACAAACTACAGAGCAAGTGCATGTCTGCGCGATGCTTCAGGTTGTTAGCGGTGGTGAAAGAGCAACACACGAGTGGCTGCCCTTTGATCAGAGTACCGCAAGAGCAAGAGGAAATGTTACAAAATAATCCGCCTTTACCCTTTCTCTCGCGGTACACTGATGTCATATACCGATCAGCTTGCGCAGCACCATACAAAGTCGATCAAACAAACGTCAAGGTCTGGATGAAAAGCTGGCCTGCCCAGGTTCCACGCACGCAGATACCCTCAGATTTAACTGCAGATTTAAGTACCCATCATTGATGATAAGTATTCATACCCCGCGTGTGCATGTTTGTACATCTGTAAACAATTATATATTTATATATACAGAATATAAGAATATGGTCTTTACATGCACATCTCTGTTGCTTTAGTTTAATATTAAGTGCTCATTCGGTTTGGTGTATTTTAAGTGACAGTCCCTCTATTAGCACCAATCAATCACAAATCATCACTTTATGCTCCTCTTTCTCGGGATGAACTGAATCAAATCTGCTGTCATCTGCAGTTATATAGAGAGAACAGTATTCATTAGATTTTAAGAACTTTTTGGCAATTTTAACAGGAGAAAAAGTAATAGAATGGGATAAAATAATAAGAGACTGCAGCTCAGGACTATGAACTCACTAAAAAGCTTTTAATAAAATTGAATTTCTTTGAATTGTATTAGGAACCATTTTTCTGCAGACTTTTTCACCAATTCAACATAGAAATAAAAATCAACACTTTTATCTACTAAGTTGTTTGGCAAATGGTTATTTTAGTAAATAACTTAAATAATAATTTAAGTCTTTATTTAGTAAATAAATAATAATTTAATAACCACCCCAAGATGCCAAACTTTCATGCACCCCCGATCTCACTCCAAGCTGAACTCAAAGGTTTAAAGATCCCTATGGATGAAATCGCAAGTCTTCTTACCTTAGATCAGATTCAGATGTTATTCACTTGACATCAACTTCAGAAATTGCTAAATGTACTCAGTTATCTGTTTAGTTTTGATAGAGAGTGGCAGACACATATATACATTGTGTCTAACCCTAATGTTAAGATCCACCCTGTTCTGTCGACACTTGGCTCATTAATATTAATTATGTTATGTAATGAATAACTGTGGAAAATATGCAGCATTTTTGTCAAATCAACATAGTTTGTGTTACTTTAACTTATAAAATGAAGTTAAACAATTTCAAATTGATTTTATAAGTTATGTCAACTCATGAAAAGCCAAAACTTAAAAGGTTAATAGTAAATCATTTTATGTAGCATATTATTCCTTATCATTATAAGGTTCCAAAATGATTCATCTTGGACATTAAAAATATAGAAGCACCATTGTGGTAACACAATCTTTAATTATGTAACTGGACATTTTGTACGCAGCTCAATACTTCAGTAAAGTACAGCGAAAACATATTGAGTATAGACTATTGTGATTCAATTCAATTAAAAGAGACGGCGGAAGAAGAGTTGAAACTAGTAGGGTACCCGCGGAGTCTTAAAAGTCTTGAAAAAGTCTTGAATTTCATTTTCCCATATTAAGGCCTTAAAAGTTATTGAATTTCACCTCAAAGTCTTGAATTTTTCACGGAGGTCTTAATTTTTCAAATGATCAATAGAATTATATGCTGTTAATTCAGGCACAAAACTCGCGTGCACGAAAAGATAGACAGTACGAGCGCAGAACACTCTCCATGTGTGGAAAAGCATCTTAGCGAGCGCGCGGGAAAGCATTCTTGCGTGTTCACAGAACACTATTCGCGCGCAGAAAAACGTCCTCCCGAGAGCGCACCTCTGTTCAAAGCGCACAAACGCAGTCACACGGGCTGGGATGAGCGCTCGCTCGACTCTCTCTATGCGCTTAGAGCTGCACAACACGCACTTGCTCGATCAAGTTGACTTTGGGACTGTGGGGGTGTGTCCTCGTACCTGTGATCGGTTGTTTGATTTAATCAGTGACACACACACAATCTTCTGTTCCACAATGTCTCTAGTAAATCTAAGACACGTTTTAATATGATCATTATGTCGGAAAAGGTAATTTATAGTCTTGTGTGAGCCATGCAATAGTACGCTGCAAACAATAACGCACATTTTAAGCTATTATTGTTTACTATTTAATTAGATAATATCATCTTGCAATACTATATAGGCTACATATTTACATTGTCACACTAAGTTAGCATTAGAAAACTTTAGTATGGTCCCGTATAAAGATTAACAGAAAAGATTAACAGAATGAGCTTGTGTCCAGTTTTTTGTTTGGTGCAGTGAACAGATCTCTTGTCTTTTTAGGGTCAAAATAGCATTACATTTAATTTGTTGTTGTGTTTGAGGGGTTTTTGTCCATTTTGCCTTAATATGGTTAATTTTGTTTGTCAGTTTTGTTCTGCAGAGCATTACTGATGAGTGTTATTAGATGTTGTATTATCTTAACTACAGCAAAAAAAAAAAAAAAAAAAAAAAATTAATACTTCCAAATTGGTGTTATTGTTTGGTTTGCATCTTATTTCATGGATCAAACAAGACATATTGTTTTAACATAAATTACCTTCTCCGACATAATGGTCATATTAAAGCTTGGCAGGCTGCACAAGATAAAGAGGAGGGCCGCCTGTGGCCCCTGGCCCTCCAGTTGCCCATCCCTGATTTAGTGATTTCGAATTTGCAATAATGTGCATTTCAATCTATTTGATTGTTGGTTTTGATTGTTGGGTAAAGAAAAGGTTTAGGTCGTTTGGGCCTTGGACCTTTCAGAGGCATATTGTCATGAATGTTCAAGCACTTGTAAATAGTAATTATTTGAGGTATATTTACGTTATTTAAAATTATTTATTCTACCCGATTGGGTGCGATGTAGGTATTAAATTTCATTTGAAGTGGTATTAAAAAGGCCTTGAATTTAGGTTTGACAATCCTAGGGGTATCCTGATACAGAAAAATTATAAAATACATATGGTATTATTGCAAAAGGTGGACATGTCTGAAAGATATGATGCCAAACTAGAATCCAGCTTATGTTTGTTAAGGGTTCTCATACAAGTTACTAAATTTCATGTACCCCAAAACTCAGATGTTACTGAACGGTATATTAGATATTATGTGGCTTCTCTTGAACATTAAAGGATGAGTGGGGAAAACTATTAAAACGTAGGGAGCACCCCAACTAGGGGCAATTTACCTACTGTTTTTCGCCAAACTCAGAGGTCCTCTGAGAAATTTTATCCCGTCCGGATGCAAATGTCTGTGTTTGCCCGCAATATCTTTTGAAAACGCGGTTCATTTCGTGTTTTGGCCAACGTGATCTGCCGTATAAGGTCTTATGCGCGTATATTGTATTTCCTGAGTCCCATTCATAAACAATGCTTAAACAATGCCAGCATCATATGCCAAACCTGAATAAACTGCATAAAATTAATGATAAAAAATAAATTTGTGATGTGCCATCAGTTGTGGTCTTGACCGGTCTTGGAATGAAATTCCGAGTCCTCTTTGTCTGAGACCGAGACGAGACAAAATCCGGTCGATTCCAAGACTAGACCAAGACCTTTAAAAAGTGGTCTTGAGACCACTCAAGAACTACAACACTAGGAATAGCCTGAATCATTTTAATCCCGTCCGAATCGGTACATAAAATCACAGACGTCCTGGGGGACACGTTGAAACTCAAACGTTGTTTGGAAAACGAATCCCGTTTAAACATGGTGTTAAACTGAGCTAATAATACAACAGTATTAGAAAGCATAATGAATCAAAATTGTACAAAATATTTTCATAAATATGAAGAAGATAAATCACAAACTTTATGAATGACTGGCAAGTATGGGGAAGTTTTATTGGCACAGCTTTCATGTTGCTGTGGCATAACTGACATGTGAAATCTATGGGCGTGAAAGTAAACTGATGGCTCTTTTGTATTTGTTCCTCATTTTTCCACCACCATGATAGTCAATCAATCTCCAGGCTATTTGATCAAAATTTTAAATATTTGATCACAACATGAATAATATGTAAGGTCTTCTCAGATAGAGAAAACATGACTGAATTAAGTACGCGCAACAAGATTTAAAACATCAAAAAAATCTAGCAGCAACAGATAGCAAACCTATTTTTAAGCACTTTTAAACATTCTCAGTGGCATCAAGTCAGAATGACGTGCTGATCATGACACTAGCATTGCCAATATAATGGTTTAAATCAAGCAACATCCAAAACGTTTTAATAGAGTCTGTTAGAACTTCTCACTACAGAATAGGTAACAATTTAGTCTTCTCTTTATTTTCATCTTTATTAAAGCATGAATTAGGACTTTATTCAGCATTTACTGAATTCCATGCAAAGCTTGCTGGTAACAGGAAATCCTTATCCAGGTTTAAGCAATTAAACTTTTACACATCAACATGAACCATTCATGTAACTCGACTGCATTAAGTAAGTTAATGAATTTTTAAAATAAGTAAAATGGACAAGGAATACAATTGTTTTGGAATGGCCGGCCCAGCTAGAGTCCGGATCTAAATCCCATTCAAAATCAATGGGGTGACCTGAAGAGGGCGGTGCGCAGGAGACACCCAACCGATGTGACAGAGTTAGAATGCTTTTGCAAGGAGAAATGGCAAAATATTGCAAACTCAAGATGTGTGAAATTGATTGACACATACCCAGATTGAATGCAGTTTTTTTCACAACAAAAGTGTTATTTACTTTAATATATTGGTTGGAAGTACGGAATTAAGTTGGAACAGGTTCCAAAATGATTCATCTTGGTTTCATTTTTTTAAATCACAAAAACCTGCTATTTTAACAGAAGTGTGTGGACTTTTTGTATCCACTGTATCTTGAAACAAATCAGTGGCACTGGCATATTTTAAGAAGTTAAGTTGAGACAGCTCCAATATGTGTTTTAGGAATAGCCTTAAGCCTTGTCTGTGAAACCAGGGGTAAATGTTTGAGCTACGTACTTGATTAAACCATGTTCTTTCAAAATGAAATAAAAGTAATACTAAAGAGTCAAGTCAGTTTAACATGATGCAATCGTCTTTGAAAGAGAAACACGACCATTCACCTGTAGTGAACAGCGTACAACAAAGCATTCCAGGCCCCTCCCCAACTGCTACTTAATTTTGGTGGGTTAACACAAGCAGGTGTCCAGTTCGATCAGATAAGACAACTGACCGACATCTGTTATGGCCGACCTCAGTGTCAAAGCTGAGGGGAAGAGGACGTTTTGATTGGTTCACACCATTTCTCCTTATCATCCTTTCATCTGAAGTCAGGGTGTTCATAAAAACTCTTTAAGGAAACAGAATGGCTATGCAGTATTGGCTTGGTAAAGAACAAATCTTTATATTTTTTCACCAACAAAATGGACATAAAACCATCACCTATTGACTTCATACTCGTTTAAAGAGACTAGCATTCTGAATTACATTGTTATGTTATGAAACTGTTAAAATAATCACAGTTATTAACATATGAATGAATGCATGTATGTTATGGTAACATTTTGCTGTCAGGTTTATAATTTTACATTCAGGACAGTGCCAATGGTATTTTGGAAATAGTTTGGTAGTGAAAAATGCATAGATGAAATTCTAAAAACAAAGTTAATGCTATGCAGATGTGTTCCCCACTGAAAGTTAAAAAGGATATTTTTTTCAGACATTTCTAGTTCTGAGTCTCATGCACGCTAGAGATTGTAACAGATCTAACTAAATTCATATGACACATAAATAGAAAATGATATTCCATCACGTAGGCAAAGTCAGCAGTGGTTACAATGTATTTGGTTTCATTTATTCATATTCTATTTCATTTAAACATTTGTATAAAATGTATTTAAACATGGTGTTAAATTAAGCTGATAATATAACAGAATTATTAGTGGAAGAAAGCGATTCATCAAAATTGTACAAAATATGAAGAAGATAAATCACATGCATAACTTTATGAATGACTGGCAAGTATGGGGAAGTTTTATTTGCACAGCTTTCATATTTGCCTGCATATGTGGCATAACTGACATGTGAAATGCGTGTGAAAGTAAAATGATGGCTCTTTTGTATTTGTTCCTCATTTTTCCACCACCATGATAGTCAATCAATCTCCAGTCTACATTTGATCAAAATCTTAAATATTCGGTCACACATTTATCTAGAATAACATGTTAATTAATGTCATGTTGAAGACAGAATATATAAGAAAAATAGTAAATGAAATAAATGCAAGTGACATGTTTGTCAAGGACGCTAGCCCGTCCTTAAAATGTGACCTCTGTATTTAACCTATCCCAGTGAGAAGTGAACACACGCACTGCAAGTTGTGAACAGACACACATGCACGTTACTGGTGTGTATCTTGAAACTAATCAATGGCACTGACATATTTTAAGAAGTTAATCCAAGTTAAGACTTAAACTTAAACGTGTTTAAGTCTAGAAATAGCCTTAAGCCTTGTTTGAGCTACTTGATTAAACCATGTTCTTTCAAAATGAAATAAAAAGTTATACTAAAGAGTCAAGTCAGTTTAACATGATTCAATTGTCTTTGAAAGAGAAACCTGCTGCAATGGCGTTAATTCAAAATAAATGACACTAAATTAGATTACACTTAGTGTGATCACAAAGTGAATGCTAAAACAGCCTTATCGAGTCAAAAGCAATGTCTGAATATGACGCTAATGGTTAAGAATCCACCTTATGTTAGTTAAGGGTCTTCCTGCAGGTTGCTACTGAATATAATGTAGCATAATATGTTACTGAACTATGATTTCAACATTAAAGGATGAGTGTGGAAATGTACTAAAACGTAGGAGCAGCCACATGAGTGAAACTGATTTTTTATGTTCTATTAAAGGGACATTTTAACATGTATATTAATAAATCTGTGTTAACAAAGAGAAATAGATTTAAACATGGTGATATGTAAATGGAGCTACAGTGTTTTTGATAATAACCAAACAGATCTGGGACACCGTTCACTTCTATAGTGTTTTTTCTACTATGGAAGCCAATGGTGACCCAGATCTGCTTGGTCTTCTGTTGTGTTCAGCAGACCAAATAAATTTGTATAATATTAGAACAACTTGAGGGTGAGTAAATAATAACAGAATTTTCATTTTTTCAGTTAACTATCCCTTTAAGCATGGTGAAATATTTTAAACGGGGCCGATAGTGCCACAAAAATATTGTGTGAAAAAAGCATAAACATGTATCCTGTAACTTGAATACAACATATTTAATAAAAATGAGGAAGTGAAGCAGTGCAGAACTTTATGAATGACAGTTAATTATGAGGAAATTCTGTTGGCACAGCTTTTGTGTGGGCCTGCATGTGCGGCAAAACTCACACAGGTAAAAGCCAGGAGGGTGAAACTAATCTCTTTGTTCCCTATTTGTACAATACAACCACAACATCGATCTACATTCAGAATAAAGATCCAACACTCTAGAAATAAAGGTGCTTAAAAGGTTTTTCACAGCGATGCCACACCATTTCATTCATACATTTTTATTATCTGAAGAACATTTTCACCTTGAAAGGCGGAGTCCACGATGTTTGAAAGCCAATGTTGATATTTGTAATCACCCAAACAAACACGCCCCTACCCCAATAGAATCTGGACCTTCTGTTGATAGACCCGCCCCACACATACGCAACCCGGCATTTGATTTGATTTGATTGGCTATAAGTGTGTTTTGGTAGTCGGCCCATCTCCTTTTCCAAAGCGTTTTTCAAACATTATGGACTCCGCCTTTAAGAACATTTTTTTTAAACAGAAATGTTCCTCAGATGTTAAAGGTGCTTTAAAGGACCATTTTGACAGAAAATGTTCTTCTATATCATCGTGATTCATTGCTAATGTAATCTTTTGTGTGTGTGTTGTGTCATGCCATGTAAATCCAAGTGTGTGAAAGTTACATTTACCACATCCCTTGTGGTAGACATTCTTGTATTCGCTTACAGGTTTGAGGATGAAACTGATCTAGTCATAATCATAAGTTTACATGAATTTGAAAAAGAAGTGAAAATTATCTGAATGGCAAAAATTCCAAAAGCATCCACGTCACTGCACAACACCACCAAGTGTATTTAGGTATCATTTATTTTCCCTTTTATAAAACAAGCAATACAATGAAAAATGACACTATGGTGTTTTGACCTTCACACAGGAGAACAAAAAATACAAAAGTTAGAAATTAAGCGCTAAGTGACCAAACTGTGAGAAAATCTGCAAAAGAGAAAACACTGACTAAAACATCATTTTCCTCTTTAAGAAACTCACATCAAAAAAGCAGATGTTTTGCTTTACTTGTTCACATTAAGTACTCATAAACTAAAACAGCAGCTTAATAAAAAGCTGCAAGTGCATTATTTCATCTCTGTTGAAAGTCCATCAGCCCTCTACAATTCGTCTTAACAGAGTTGCCAGACCACCTTTAGCTACTTGTAGAGGTGTCTTCTCTTCCTTGTTCTCAATATAGATACTGGCACCATGTTCCACAAGAAGTTTTGCTGCCTCTGTTCGCTCTTCATCACATGCAAGGTGACTGCAAAAATAGTATGAGCTGAATTTTGTGTCAATATTATTCATTCAAACATATAGTATTTGAGAGCAAAACTATTAAATTGTTGTAAAAAAAATTAATTCGCATTTAAAAAAATGTTATCTTAAAATTATTTTACCTACAAAATACAGTGATTGTTAACCAAATTTTTTGCAATATGAATTTTTCTTTGAGCAGTTTCATCGCGTGTCCGTACATTTTGCTCTCTGCTACGCTGATTTTGTTTGCGGATCAGAAAACTTTGCTTTTGAGTCAAAAAGTTTTGCTTGCGAGTGAGCCGCATCATATTGGGCGGGGTCAAGCTAGCTGAATGAAAGACCTGATTCTATTGGCCACTTTCGACTGGAGCTACAGGTTGGCCACGCCCACTGCGCTTCACCGCCGTTCCGCTAGTCGAAGAAGAGCGAGACATGGAGAGCAACTCGTCGTTTGCAAGGTGAGGTAGCTAATTAAGTTTTATAAACTAAATGTTTTAATCGGGATTACGTGTTTGTAATGTCCATATGTGTTATGTTATTATTTTCCACTTAGATATGCAAATTAAGGTTGGCTAGCGTTGTACCAATCTGTAGTTACTGATACCGCTTGAAAGTTTTGATCAGTCATACGATGCTTTACGCTTGTTTTACATACTTAAAGCGTAGTAAACATGTTTTAGATATGTACCATATGTATCACCAATAGTTTTAAACTATGTGATCGTTGTTGATGGTGGCTGTGTAAGTTAGCACAGTGTTTCCCAAATGCAGTCCTCCCGTAACATTAACGTTACCCCCTCACAGAATTTGAAATGTCTCCTCATATGATTTAACTCATCATCTTGTTGATGTGTGTTAATTAGGGATACCTTAGGTAACATTAAGTTCGAGTTCACAAAAGAACCGACAGGCCGAGGACGTCAATGTACCGCGAGGGCGATTCAAGAAATCATATGGAGTGGAATCGTCTGCTTCGTATCGCTCTCGCGGTACTTCGACGCCATCCGCCTGTCTTTTCTTTGCAGATAAAGCGCACTGCCAACCCTTCATATGTGAATATTGGAACACGGCATAACTTAGGTCTGTACGTGAAATGACAGTGAGGGAAATGCAATTGATCGATAATGTATTTGTGATCATATTTCATCTAAACATCTAACGTTAGCTAGTGTTTTACCAGTCTGTGTTGCTCCATAGTTTTGATTAGTCTACCATTACATAAATACTTAAAATAATGAAAATATACATACAAAATGACCACAAATGTACACAGTTAAATATACATGTTTCTGCATGTTATGCATTTGCTGTATTAGTATTTTTTGCTTATGAAAGTCTTCTCCTCTTTGCAGGTCTATGCAGTACCAGCTTTTGCAAAGAACTGTGGATAGACTGGGTTCCATTATTAACAGGCAGCCCATTGATTTTGAATACCTTCATTTTGTTTGCTGTCAGGAGTTACAGTTTCTCAGAGCTGGGGTATCATACATAGATATTCCCCAGTGTGTGGTAGATGCCTTAGAACACTTATGTGAATTTATCTCCAATTACATCTCACATAGTACTGTCACTCCACTGTTGGACAATGTCGCTATGACTGAATGGAGTGGATGTGTGGGGCGTCCCAGACTAAACATTTCAAGGGAAACACTCCATGATTTGCTGAACTTGCATTTACCACTGACTTCTTTGGCTGATGTGCATGGTGTTTCGAGATCAACCTTATACAGGAGAATGAAAGAGGAAAATCTTTCTGTAAGAAGCACCTATTCTAATATTTCAGATTCTGAGCTTGATCAGAAGGTTCGATCTATAAAAACAAGAATGCCTCATGCTGGATACAGTCTGGTTAAAGGATCCCTGCAAGCAATGGGCCATCGAGTTACATGGAGAAGAGTGAAGATGTCTTTGCAGCGTGTGGACGGTGCAGGGGTACTTTCGAGGATGGTCCAGCTGTCATGCATTGCAAGACGTTCATACTCTGTTCCTGCTCCCTTGTCTCTTGTCCATATAGACACTAACCATAAGCTAATAAGGTAATTTTTACATGATTATTGCATCATTAATCATCCCTGTAGCATTTACAACATTTGTGAAATGTTGCACTTGCATAATTAAATGATACTATCAGTGTTGGTTGACATTTTTAGGTATAACATTGTAGTTTTTGGAGCCATTGATGGGTTTTCAAGAAAGGTAATCTTTTTAAGCGATTGTTCATTATTATTATTTTTGTATGTTTTAGTTTTTATATACAGTCATGTTTATTGTGTCTCACTCCTTAACAGATCTTTTACCTGGATGTAGCTGGGAATAACAAAGCGGAAACAGCTTTTGGTTTTTTCATGGATGGAGTGCAAAAAAATGGATGGCCTTCAAGGCATGCACATAGTTTGAATAATGCCCACAAATGTACACCATGTATAACAAAGTGTAAATTACAAATTAAAGTAGTACGCTATCTTGTAATTTTTCCAAGAAATCTTTAGTTAATGACAAAACAACAAATGTGACAATGCCTGTAATTTTTTTAAGATTTACTGTTTTCTACATAAAATCATCCTACATAATTCAAAGAACATTCTGTAAAAATTAACTCTTCTTTCTTTAGAGTGCGAGCTGACCAAGGGGTAGAGAACGTAGACATTGCAAGATGCATGTTTACTGTGCGAGGAACTGGCCGTGGCAGCTTTATTGCAGGCAAAAGTGTGCATAATCAGAGGTAACTATATAGAGAATATATTATGTACTGGTGTAAATGGTTATTGGACTGTATGCTGCAAAATTATTTTAATCCAAAGCAACCTAACAGTGCATTCAAGGAATCCATTTTGTATCAGAATTTGGGATTTGAAACTATGATCTTTGTGTTGCCAACACAGTGCTCTAAAAACTGAGCTACATAAACATGTCTAGTGTTTGTCTGTTTTAGAGTGGAGCGCCTATGGAGGGATGTTTGGACTGCTGTGACATCCAATTACTACAATGTGCTCCACAACTTAGAAGAGGAAGGGTTCATCGACCTGTCCAGTGATCTTCACCTCTTCTGTGTGAATTATGTTTTCATCCCTAGACTACACAGAGACCTTGAGAACTTTATAGACTGCTGGAACTGTCATCCCTTGTCAACAGAGGGAAATCTGACACCAATTCAGCTTTGGAATATTGGGACGCTGCAAACACCTGTGCCAGAGCCTGATTTTGCAGAGGTATGCATTTAGTCGAGTAAAATAAAGAAACCATACTATAAATTAATGATAATAACTATGCTTAAAGGGACAATAAGTAGGATTTTCCCCCATCTATCGGTGAAATTGAATTTTGCATTCAAACGTATAGTGCTCTCTAGCACCTCGATTTTGCAAATGCGTGTTGCAACTACGGTAGCTGTTATGTAATCACTGATCTCCTTGTCAGTTTCAGCTGGTTACGTCTTCTGAATGAAAGCGCATTGTGGTAGGCTAGTGTTTTTTGTCCCTCTCTGCTATTATAGTTTTTCAATATGGCGGAATGACATGGAAGCCTCCTTGGACTTAAAGGAATAGTCTACTCATTTTCAATATTAAAATATGTTATTACCTTAACTAAGAATTGTTGATACATCCCTCTATCATCTGTGTGTGTGTACGTAAGCGCTGGAGCGCGCTGCGACGCTACGATAGCATTTAGCTTAGCCCCATTCATTCAATGGTACCATTTAGGGATGGGGTTAGAAGTGACCAAACACATCAACATTTTTCCTATTTGGGACGAGTGGTTGTACGAGCAAGTTTGGTGGTACAAAATAAAACGTAGCGCTTTTCTAAGCGGATTTAAAAGAGTAACTATATTTTATGGCGTAATAGCACTTTTGGGAGTAATTCGACTCGGCGCAGTAACACCCTCCCTCTCCCATTATGAGAGGGAGAAGGGGAGTGGACTTTTCAGGCGAGTCCAAGTACTCCCAAAAGTGCTATTACGCCATAAAATATAGTTCCTCTTTTAAATCCGCTTAGAAAAGCGCTACGTTTTATTTTGTACCACCAAACTTGCTCGTATAACTACTCGTCTTAAATAGGAAAAACGTTGATGTGTTTGGTCACTTCTAACTTTATCTCTAAATGGTACCATTGAATAAATGGGGCTAAGCTAAATGCTCTCGAAGTGTCTCAGCGCGCTCCAGTGCTTACGTGCACGCACACAGATGATAGAGGGATGTATCAACAATTCTTAGTTAAGGTAATAACATATTTTAATATTGAAAATGAGTAGACTATTCCTTTAACCGTTCAATGTAAGTAAAGAGACGAAATTCTAAGCTTACAAAGAAAAGTCAGATCATCGGCAGAGGTCGTTTGACACTAATGAGGACATATTCATGAATAAAGACATTGATTTTGATTAATAAAACACTTAAAATCTTACTTACAGTCCCTTTAAAAAGACCTTGAATGCAAAGTAAGCAGATATGATGCACTGTAGAATGATTATTGTAATCGGTGTGGTGTATTTTTTATGTCAGATGCTGCAGGCTGAGGACATTGTGTATCCGCAAAATACAGATTCTGAGCATGGAGCCATCTGTGTCCCTAATATACTTTGCCCTTTGTCATCTGAAGGTCTTGCTGTTCTACAGAACCAACTAAACCCCACCAAAGAGTCCACATGTTTTGGTTATGACATCTACTTGGAAGCACTTGAATTAGTTTCAACTTTAATGCCATAAAGAAATATCTTGTAAAGTTTAGGCAGCAGCAGCAACATTAAAAGAACAGGCTAATATTTTGGGATTTTAACTTATTCACCGTATCCCCCAGAGTTAGATAAGTCCATACATACCTTTCTCATCTCTGTGCGTGCCGTAACTCTGTCTGGCGCACCCACCGCTAGCCTAGCTTAGCACAAAGACTGGAAGTAAATAGCTCCAGCTAGCATACTGCCCCCATTTTCCTATTTATGTGTTGTGATTTGTACATTCACATTGTGTACAAATAACAAGGTCATATGAGACACTATATTCTCAGAAGGTGAAGCACTGCTACTGGGCGGAGTGTTTAGCACAACTGTCTGGTTTGATTGACCAAACTCTCTGCTCCTCACCAGGGGGCTTCTTAGGTGCTGCGAGCAAATAACTCCACCCAAATAGCAGTGCTTCGCCTTCTGAGAATATAGTTCAGTATGTATACTGTTAAAAGATAGTTGTCTCTCATATAGTCACGGTGTGAATATACAAATCACAACATATAAACAAGAAAATGTTTGCGTTATTTTGTCAATATGTTAGCTTGAGCCATTTACCTCCAGTCTTTGTGCTAAGCTAGGCTAGTGGTGAGTGTATCAGACAGAGTTACGGCACGCACAGAGAGGAAAACGGTATGTATGGATTTGTTTAACTCTGGGGCATGCAGTGAATAAGCTAGAATCCCAAAACGTACACATGCAAGTTATTAAGCAATGTGTTAACATTAGTGAAATTGTGCTGTGTACAGTGTAATATGATGTACAAAAGAACAAATAATGGTTTGTTACAGATTAAAAGTATTACATTCAATTAAAAAGTGCAAAAACATTTGTTTTGACTTCATTAAGAAAACTGGGTTATGTTCTGCGAGGAACTTACCACAAAACATCTAAATTTACTAATGTAGCACAACAACATGCCTTATAAACATTTCAACTTGTCAAGTGTGGCAGGTAAGGATATAAACTATCTGAAATAACTATCCGAAAGGCCAGACAAAAACATTAGTACATGAACAACAGAAACCTTCTTCAGTACAGTGGATAATTTCATAAAATTTGTTAAACTCTGTCAAAACTGGCCCCGTATGTAACAGCAGTTTGCAGGACAGTTTTAAAAGACTCATAATCGGCCATATGAACTACTGGAAGTGTAAGTGTGTTGGTGCAAGCACTGACAAGTGGATAGCACACTTTGTGGTTAGGCATTCGCTGTAAACAGCAATGGTCAAATTTAACAACTATTTTAAATTTCTGCCTTTCTGCTACAAGAAGATGCATGTGAGCTTGCCCTGTCATCCACTGCATTATGTTTGGTACAGACAAGGTTCCTCCCGCTACCCCATCCTCTGGTTGTGTGTCTTTAAAAGAAATTAATAGAATACATTAGAACATTTTATTTTAAACCCTTTAAAAACTAGAACTTATAGAGCATATTTATACTTTGATAAAAACAACAACAAAGCACGTCATATTAATTGTTCATACCTTCAAGTTCAAGAAGGAAATCTTGGAAGAATTCCATGATTTTTGCCTCAGCCACTTGTTTACTGGAACCAGTTGGACTCATCTCTGGAGCCAGGTGGGATAAAATGTAATGGGAGTCAACCTAAACAACAAAAATAATACTATACCACATTCTAATAATTTAAAACAAACATAAATGCTCAAAACAGTATTGCTCAAAACAGTATTGCTACGTACTTTGTCATCATGTCCTATAACAAAAAGATCATGACATTCTTTTGGTTTTCTCTGCATGACTTTGATAAGATCGTACACCTCTAGGCCTTCACGAAGTTGTTGTAGCATTGGGATGCGTTTTGTAGTAATATGTAGAGAAATAGACCTGACAAAACAAAAAATGTGTAACTGGAATGTTCAAATAATGAAAACTTAAGAAATATGAACAATGCCAAGGAAAAACACTACATTAGCTTAAACTAATTTGCTTAAGTGTTGTACAAAGCTTATTACATAATTAGTTGTAGGGCTGCATGATAAATCGCATGCGATTGTCACGCGCATCTCGTCAGTAAAGCCTGTTCCTTGATGAGTAATAAATCACCATCAGCTGCTTTCAGATGAAGCGGCATATACTACACAGAGCCATGGTTCAAGCGGGGAAATATCGCATTCATACTCGCCGTCAGTGTTGGTCAAGTTACTTGGAAATAGTAATTAGTTACTGATTACTTCCTTAAGAAAGTAATCCCGTTACTTTAAGTTCACCCTTGTTTCATTTAAGCTTAAGGGTGTTACAAATTTTTTTTTCTGTTACATCTCCATGGCAACAATAGTATTTTATAACAACAAACCTGGGTCACTGTCGTGAAACATTTAACGATTACCCTTACCTAAGAGAATTATTTAAGGGATTATACTGTATGCAACACCTTTAAATTATTATCTTACAGTAGTGGGGAATTTACCCTTTGTCAAACTTAAGGGAAAAACTTAAGGTGCTTTATGCAACCGGGCGAAGACCTTTCAGCCTAATTCTATTCTTTCTGCATATTCCATCATCTAAAATTGAATCAAATGAAACATTATCTGTTTTAACCTCTCGACGCACACTAATTCGTGGGTGTAATGACGTTGTTTTTTTAAACGCAGCTAACAAAATCTATATAGCCTACTGTCTACAAACATTAATTTAATAATATTAAATTAACATTACTATACATCGTTTAAAAGGTCTACGGGTTAAGCATCAGTGTATGGTCTCTGTTTTGAGATACAGATGCTCTAGCATCATAAATGTAGTATTTTGTTACAGAAGTCCAGATGACAACATGCAGAATATAAACGGGACTTCTTACCTTGGTGTTAATATTACGATTGTGAGCCGAATCCAGTCTGTTTCAGATGTGTGAATAACCCATTAAAGCAGTCTAACAGAGTTCATCAAATGACAATTTTTGTCCACAAATGCGTATAATCCATGAAATAAGAGATTTATAGTCTGTTGTTTACATCAGATTTCGCGTGAACGTGTATGAGATGGAGCCGCAGCGGTCATGTCAGCTGGGGATTCAGGATTTTTTTCAGTAATTTCACATTCCTGTGCCGGCTTGCTAGGTGTTTGCTTAGATTTGAGGTGAATCAGATTACAGTAACGCGTTACTTCTAACACGTTACTGCCCATCACTGCTCGCGTACATCGCCTGCGATTATGAATGCGATATTTCCCCGCCTGTCTGTAAACCACGGCTCTGTGTAGTAAATCTCACTCCATCTGAAAGCATCTGATCGCGATTTATTACTAATCAAGGATCCGGTTTTACTGACAAGATACGATTTATCATGCATCCCTAGTTGATTCCGTATACTATTCTACATTAACTGACTAATAGTAGTCTATGAGTTTACATATATCTATATCTATATATCTATATATCTAAGTGTGAAAATGTGACAATAATAGTGCTTGAGTTAATCTGTATCATATGTGACAAATCAACCTTAATATGCTTTCCTTGTGGTCAATGTTGATCGGTCCAGTGTAGCCACAATCCAGGATTTCATTTGTGATGGTGGATAGGTCAGATGCATCTTCAATCTACATATTGATAAAAAAAAATGTTAGCAGCTTAGTATCTGCTAATTTAGAGGGTTATATATAAAATTTGTTAACCTACCATTTTGATCAGTGGTGATAACTCTGTGTCATGCACACCATCCTTTTTAATGTTACCAGTAACAAGATATTCATAGCACCACTCCTGCATAAACCGTGGGGCTGGTCCTCCTTGGGCAATGCTCACAGCAAATATTTCACCAGCAACTCTAGAAAAATATGCATATTGTACATACACAAGTATTTAAAAAATTTAATTCAGTTTTCATTGCTGTAATTGAAAGAACTGCAGTTAGGATGAATAAAAAGCAGAGACATTATTACAAAGATATGTCTAGTGATCTGCAGAAAGAAAACTTGGAAAATCATGGGAAGATTGAGTTGTTAGGATATGAAGAAGTAAACTCAAAGTCAAAGACATACTTGAAGAGCTCGTTATCTAGATCGTTGAGGGAGTACTTCGGCATTTTTCCATATTTCACATCACCTTCAAAGAGACGCTTTTCAATACCAGCAACCATTGCTAAATCCAGAACAAATAATAAAAAGCATTAGGCGAGAGAGAGGCAGCCATGACCAACAACACACCTGTATATGTAGAATGTTGCCTATAGATTCAGATTGATTAGATAAAGTTTAATAAATTAACAAATAAACAAATTTTAAACATTGTACTTATCTACATACTGGACAAAAATTCTTTCCTCAATGCCCCTGTATCAACTCCTGGTTCTCCCAGGAAAGTGATTTTCAAGGGATTGATGGGGCTTCCTAATTTTTGCCGTTTCCACAGCTTTAGACCTCTCTCAACCATGTTGTCTCGTGACACACAGATTTCAAATGTCTTTGTGGCATTTATCTGTGCTGCTGCATGAGAAATCACATTTTCCTCACTGTAAAAAAATCAGAGTTTATGAACTTTGCAAGGTACTACATTAAACTAAAGCAATGATCACTTGTAGGATAAGTTACCATGAGATGCAGAGTATGATCCAAATCAGAGTTCTGTAATTTTTCTGGCTCTCCATCTAGACTAAAGTAAAAACAATACACACTCTTTCAAATATAGATACTCAGGTTTATACAGAGGTTTTAAACAAATGTAGAAAGAAATGTTTAAAAGAGAACAGTAAGTGAGATTATGGTATAATGTTACCATATAAGAAAACATGTCTGTGAAAATCAGTCTAAAACCACAAAATCAAATTGACATTAAAAGGTTAAAAGTTTGATTTCAACCATTAATTTCAAATCAATATCAATCTTTAACACGATTGTTAATACTCTGTTAATATAAAAGATATCAAGACTATGTTTCCACAGAATGTTCTTTTAATTATGTACCATGATTTGATCTAGAAAACAGTACATCTAAAAACGACTTTAGCTGAGTTTTCACAAGCAGATGTGAAAGTGACAAAAGACTTTAAAGGGAGTCATTACAAGATATTACCTTTCTCCACAAAAGCTGGCATGGAATTCTAATTCTGACACCGGAAACGTATCTGTGCATATTGGGCATTGGGCCTCATCATGTGTCTAAACATTCAAAAAAAGAAAAAAGTTTATGCAAGGGGCAGTTTTGTAAAGATAATTGATAATTAATTTGGCTTTTGATGGTGTACCTTCTGTATATTTTGTGTAACATTGCACAATGTTGCATCTCTAGAAGGCCTATGGCTTGGACTAAGAGTTGCCTCCTCTACGAACACCACATCTTCTTCCTGCAAAAAGAAAAAAAAAACCATGAAGTTGTACTGATAGAATGCTAGGCTAATGGAGTCGCCTGAAGCAAAAACACCTCTTAAAACTAGGTGTTCTTATCACAACATAGACTTACCTCAATTTCAGAGTTTTGCACGCTGTCACACTGGTCAACATGCAAAGCCAGTGTCTGGAGTGGCATCACCGTCTGGCATTTTTTACACGTTGCCTTCGGCATTTTGGCAAATTCTGGTGCGTCTGGTGGCAGTGGTGTCATATCAAGCTCATCTTGCAATGGTACAATATAAAGCAAATTTCTCCCACTATTTGAAGCACTTTTGATGACTGATCCAGTGTATCCCTCAGATTCCAGAGGTATTGCTGATATTCTTCTCCTTCCATTACCACCTACATTAGCAAATAAGTCAACTGAAATTAAAAAATAACTGTACAGTGTGCTTTAAAGTTCTGTACTGGATGGACACATGCATATTAAGGCATTTTAACTCCAAGTTATTAAAAAAGCTCACCTGCAGCTTTGAAAAGAAGCCATCTGTCTTGCAAATCATTCATCTTAGAATAGGTTTCCTGCAGTAAACTTGATAACTACATGTAATGAGTTAAAAAAAAAACAGTTAAATACTAATACTGTGACAAAAAATACTTAATAAAAATATGTGTTTGATCATCTTTACCTCTGCATGAGTTATGTCAGATGCTACAGACAGTGTCCTCTTTCCAAGGCCTGCCTGCATGAGTTCCAGCTCCTCAGAAATGGATGGGGTCATATCAGATTTACAGCAAAGTAATGACAAAGACAAATCAAAGGTTTTTCGTGTCTTTGCTAACACTGCAGGTCTCTGACTTTTAGCAAAATGTCTTTTGATTTTGCCAGAGCTTTTAAAAAATCCAGGGAAAGACCTACAAATTATAGAACAGGTGAAACAATTTGTGATTACTTTTGAGTAGCAACATGTCTGCAAATCCTGTGTTTTTAAATAAAGAATAATTGACAATGGACAATTGAATTATTAGAAAATAATGCCAATGTTGTGCCATTACACCACAGGTGTGCATTATTTTCAAATAATTCAAAGGACCAGAGTCGATTATTCCGCTTATACCACGATTACCACGTACATTGCTCTGGTGGTTGTTTTTAGACATTTGACAGATTAAGTGTGCTTTTGTCAAAAAATAATGCATACCCATGAAACATTTCTCAACCAGAATAAAGCATTTAACAGCCCTGTGGTATAAATATCCTTCTATGGCTATATGCCACACAATTAAGGAATGTTTAAATATTCTGACTAACACTTTAACTGGCCCTTTTAAATATGCTTGCTTTTCTACCTAGCCATTTCATGCTCCACTGTTGGTCTTGGACCTGACTGTTGAACCTGGCTCTGACCCTGTCTTGTGCTTTCACCAGGGATCACTCTGGCAATCAGGGACATGAAATGTTGAGCGGCCTCTGTTGCAGCACGTTGATCATACTGGAAATAAGGTTTTGGTGCAAAACACTAATGTGAAATATTAAGTAAATCATTTTTATTAGATAGGTTAGATAAGTACTAAAACAGATAGATTAGATAGGTACTAAAAAGGTAATATCATACCTGTGGTTGAGATCTGCCTGTCTGGTTTTCCATTCTGAGAAACATAAAATAATAATAACAAATAAGTTTAAAACATTTTGATGACAAGATTTAAGACGACAACAATATATATTTTAAATGACTAACGTTATAAATGTTAGACGTTTAGGTGGAATATAATCACAAACACACAGACAAAGAGACTGGGACAGCGGTATTAAAATGGTATATATAACAATACATTATCGATCAATTGCATTTCCCTCACTGTCATTTCACGTACAGAAGTTATGTAAGTTATGCCGTGTTCCAATATTCACATATGAAGGGTTGGCAGTGCGCTTTATCTGCAAAGAAAAGACAGGCGGATGGCGTCGAAGTACCGCGAGAGCGATACGAAGCAGACGATTCCACTCCATATGATTTCTTGAATTGGCCTCGCGGTACATTAACGTCCTCGGCCTGTCGGTTCTTTTGTGAACTCGAACTTAATGTTACCTAAGGTATCCCTAATTAACACACATCAACAAGATGATGAGTTAAATCATATGAGGAGACATTTCAAATTCTGTGAGGGGGTAACGTTAATGTTACGGGAGGACTGCATTTGGGAAACACTGTGCTAACTTACACAGCCACCATCAACAACGATCACATAGTTTAAAACTATTGGTGATACATATGGTACATATCTAAAACATGTTTACTACGCTTTAAGTATGTAAAACAAGCGTAAAGCATCGTATGACTGATCAAAACTTTCAAGCGGTATCAGTAACTACAGATTGGTACAACGCTAGCCAACCTTAATTTGCATATCTAAGTGGAAAATAATAACATAACACATATGGACATTACAAACACGTAATCCCGATTAAAACATTTAGTTTATAAAACTTAATTAGCTACCTCACCTTGCAAACGACGAGTTGCTCTCCATGTCTCGCTCTTCTTCGACTAGCGGAACGGCGGTGAAGCGCAGTGGGCGTGGCCAACCTGTAGCTCCAGTCGAAAGTGGCCAATAGAATCAGGTCTTTCATTCAGCTAGCTTGACCCCGCCCAATATGATGCGGCTCACTCGCAAGCAAAACTTTTTGACTCAAAAGCAAAGTTTTCTGATCCGCAAACAAAATCAGCGTAGCAGAGAGCAAAATGTACGGACACGCGATGAAACTGCTCAAAGAAAAATTCATATTGCAAAAAATTTGGTTAACAATCACTGTATTTTGTAGGTAAAATAATTTTAAGATAACATTTTTTTAAATGCGAATTAATTTTTTTTACAACAATTTAATAGTTTTGCTCTCAAATACTATATGTTTGAATGAATAATATTGACACAAAATTCAGCTCATAAAATAGTGAGGTTGATTTTATGTATGTCTGGGGGTAGCATTCAAATAAACAAAAAACAGTGTGTAAAGTACATGAATAATACTTACAGTGGTGTGTTTCCTTCAGAGTCTTGTATGTTGGTAGAAGCGCTCTGCTTTAAAAGAAGCTGAATGAGACGGTAGTTGCCCTTGGCAGATGCTCGGTGTAAAGGTGTGGATTGCAGCTTGTCTGTTGCATTAGGATCTGCACCATTTTCAAGCAAAATCTGGGCTATCTGTTAATATAAATAAATTAAGTGCTTTAGTTCAATGTAGGGGAATGTTTTTATAAATCTGGATTGTGTGAAAAAGATTAAGTTGGCACAGAAAGATTTAATGTCATGTTTTTATAGTCATACAATGAAAAAGGAGAGCTTACTTCATATCTGTCTTTAGATGCTGCATAGTGCAGTGGGGTACAACCATTTTGGTTCACAGAGTTCAACTGAGCTCCTTTGGATATTAAGGATCTGACAATTTCTTCTCTTCCAGCAGATGATGCTATATGAAGAGGTGTCCAACATGCCTGAAATGGTTTGCATCACATAAAAAATAGTAAAGAACTCCACCAAGAGGATACTGAGTGAATGACAAAGCATCCACAGTGGTATTATCATACATTGAATCACACAATATTCATATTCATATAATTTGTTAACGACATGCTTTATAAGTACACTAAAGAATTAAAAGAATATTCTCAAAAAAACTCTCAAATGTAGCAATGTTGGGTTGATTGAGTGAAATATAGCTCACTGCTGACTCACATCATCTTGGGGATCCACATCAACTCCAAGATCCAACAGAAACTGCACTATTTCCACATGTCCAGCAGAACAGGCCCAGTGCAGGGCAGTTCTGTTGTCCTACATGAAGCAGAAAAAGTAAGTGCACATATTTTTGAATCAATAAAATAATCATCAGCATGCTAACCACTGGATGCATGTGCGCCAACACTTTGTTTTTAACATAACGTTACCTGGTCTGTTTTCGTAGCTAGCAGGTTGTCAGACAAAATACGTGTTTTAAGTTCTTCAAAATTTCCAGCATAAGCTAAATTACAAACTACAACATTTGATACACTTTTCTCCATTTCGACTGTTAGGTAGCGCGAGTATGACAAATCAACATAAACGACTCCTCCCCCAACAAACAGGCTGCAATTTCATTGGATAACGCAAATTATTTAGGCGCCTTCAAATGTTGCCTGATATAAAAGCCTTCACATGAATATTAAAGGTTTTTATTGGTCTTTGGTTTTTACAGTCAGTATAATCACACAGTCTAATCAGTTTTTGTCAAATTTTTATTTTACTTTAAACTAAAACACAAAAAGATATCATTAAAATCAGTTGACGTCTCAAACTACGATGGGAACTAACAATTGCCGTGTTGCTTTCTAGAGGGACATCTATTGTGAACGCACGCCATCGAGCGCATTTTCCATTTTCAACATTTGGATGTGTTTGTTTTTAAATGGTGATTAAATATATGTATCAAGATTTTTTTTTTAACCGAATGTCATTACTGTCAGATTTGGCCTAAATATTCCAATATTATTATTATTGTTGTACACCGTGAAGCTTTGTTACTGGTGCGTTTCATGTTGGATTTGCTATTTTGTTTCATTAGTTGCTTTGGTATTGTAGAGCGAAACGCATTGATATTTGGAAATAATCAACATTAAACCGGATACGTCTGTGTGGCGTTTAATGTCATGGCTTTAACGGTGGTAAGTCTGTTTATTGGTTCCATCAATGTAATCGCGTTTATGTAATGCGTTTTTATATAATGCGTTTTTATATAACTGTAACTTACAATGATTCTTCTTTGATTCTTCTATTGACCAGGACTTCCGGACTAAAGTTGATCAGTCATGCAGATACTCTGAAGAATTCGTCAATATTTATTATGACTGTATGGATAAAAAACGAAGGGTATGCACATTTAATTTTTGGGGTGGATCATTCAATTGAATATGCAATGAGTGAGATCCATTATATTTTAATCTGAATGGCTTCATTATGAAATATAATTGCTTTTAGCATTTGACGAGGCTGTATCTGGACAAAGCAACACTGGTGTGGAATGGCAATGCTGTCACAGGACAAGATGCTCTGGGTGAATTCTTTGAATCCCTCCCCTCCAGTGAATTTCAGGTCCACACTCTTGACTGCCAGCCTGTTCATGGTATGTAGGCTAGGCTTACAATATCAGTTATACTCTTTCACGTGATCTTAAATAATTTCTGAACACTTTCTCTTGTAGGTAATTAAAACTTAAACCCCATGTTTAATATGAACTAATAAGCATTTTACTTTTTTTGTTAATAGAGCATGCAACTCAAGGCCAAACCACATTGTTGGTGGTCACAGCTGGCTCCGTGAAGTTTGATGGAAACAAACAGAGATTTTTCAACCAGAATTTCTTATTAACTGCCCAAGCCTCCCCTAACAGTGACCAGCCTGTTTGGAAAATTGCAAGTGACTGTTTCCGCTTTCAAGACTGGGCAAACTGACTTTTTTTTTGTATAGCTTTATCTTTTGTAAACAAGAAGCAATTTATGTATGCATAATAAACAAAACCATGACACGAAGTAGAAAACCATTTTACTTTTCTAAGCATATATTAATACAGTGACCTACAATGAAAAACAATCCAAATAAATATTCATCAGAACACACCACAGGCAAATTCACATATTTCCAAAATTCAAACACTTTACCACTGTATAATCTTGTTTATGGACACTGAACCCTGAGGGCTGTGTGGGAAAATAATATTTAAAAGGGATGAAGTGACTGCTATTTGTTGGCTTAATGGCTAATAATTTAACAACTGCTAAAATCCCTGAAAAAATAGTGCAAATGACAAAATAATTATAAATAAACTTACAATGAACAGTTTTTTCTTCAGTCAAACATTTGGTACACCAAAATATTACAGTATCTATACAATCATACCTTTTCAGAAATAAATTAAACAAGGGTTAAATGAGTAAAATGCACATTTCTGACCAAATAAATTACAATGAGTGCAATGCTAATTGGTAAGGATTGTGGAGAGCAAAATTCATATGAATCCCAAAAATTTCCACTTAATGGAAAAAATATAGATGGCATATTAAGAGTTATTAGTAAATTAAACAGTTAATTTGTAACCAATATGAGAACTTGTGACATTAAAACAAATGGAAATTGGAAATACTTCCGTGACATGGTCAACATGAAAAAATTAAAACCATACAAAAAGATGATACAGCTGAAATGCAACCTTTACCTCTGTGGCTTAAAACATATCCTTCAAAGTGTTCCCTTCATTTAAGTTGTCAGTATACAGTAATAGCAACAAACCACTTTGTTTGTCCCGAGTCATTCTACTTAACAAATGTGCAAATTAGTAAAACAAAAAAACTCTGAACAAGTAAACGGCTAGTTAATCTTACCGACAACGAAAACCAAAATGTTATATAATTGTAACCGTTATGAAAGCACAAGCTCCTAGTGTACTAAGTGGATGAAGCACATAAATTCTTATGACCAATAGAGAATACTGAAGACAGTGACCAATCAGAAGGCACAAAACATCACTATACAGTATAAATTACTTGCCCCTAACATTAGGCAAAACTGCAATGACTTCACTTCAGCTAGCAATTTATGCTTTAAACATCTATTAAACTAAACAAATGTCCAGAGCAGATCAAGAATACATTTCAAACACAGTAAAAAAAAACGCAAGGTGAAGGCAGTATATCTCTGTTGTATGGTTGCAATCTTTTTACAAGTAAAGTGACTCCTTTGTTATACCGAAAGGAGAAATTGGTTATGTTGGACAAGCTGAATATTGACTCCATTGTAAACCATTTCACAGCAGAAAGACTACAGTGCTCCAAATGAAAATATCACATAACTTCTCTTAATTTATCAGGAATAAAAAAAAGTTCATTTTTCAGTCTTCAAAAATTTGTGTGCATTACACTAAGCAATGGCAGTGGTGAAACTGTTTCAAAGTTTTTTTTTAAACATTGATCAACAGCAATTTTGCAGGGTGAGGGCCTAATGGAGATGTCTTTGGCTGTGATAGAGGTCCTACTTGTGGCCATACATTCTTTCAATGTCGGTGAGATAGTGGTTCTTCAGCTCCTTCCTCTTCAATTTGAATGCATCCGTCACTAGGCCTGTTTCAGGGGTCCAAGGTTCCGGACTCAAATGGACCATGACTGGTATCTCAAAACGCTGGAGTTTAACTGGAATGATCAAAAAATCATGAGTCTAAATAATTTCATCATATCATTCATTCAGATAAACTGGCTCCTCAAATTGAACCCGATAAAGAAATGTTTCTATTGTCCAAATGTTCGTTTTGAATAAATGAAATTAATCTTGACTCTGAATTAAAAAAGCAGGCAAATACTAAATATCAAATTTTCTTTCAAGCACTTTAAAGATTATTGAATTATTTATTTTTTTAGTTTACGCCTTTTCCCTCCCAAAGCCGTCTCTGAAGTTCTTTATGCAATTTTCAGATGTTAAGCTGCTGTACTTTAACTTACTTGAATTTGCAACTTCTTTAATTGCTCTTAAAACTTCTCTCTCCATAACTGGATGATTGCAGATCTCTTCCCATGTGCCCTCGATGCCTTTCTGATGGGCAAGAGCTGTGAGTTGCTTTTGATTGGGAACAACAAAGCTGATAACATAGTTCTGATCACTGGTGGGCAGATAGAGAAGCGACAAATGAATTAATCTTCTGTTTTAAAAACACTCTTCATTAATTGAGTCACACTGGTCAAGCAAATTCAATCGTACAAACCTGTTAGCGTATGCGCAGATGTTGTCAATAAGAGGGCAGTTCTTCAGTGCCGACTCCACTTTTCCTAAAGACACATATTCGCCTGCCTGAAGTTTTACGAGGTCCTTCTTGCGATCTAGGCATTAGAAACAGAATATAAACATGTATATTTAACAAACACAAATACCAACAGATGTCCTACAAACACAAATGGCACAGTGTGAATCCAAACCAAACATACCAACAATCTGAAGACAACCATCAGGATGCATCTCTCCTATATCACCAGTGCAGAACCATCGCTGCCCTGCCTGATCCACATAAAAGTCCTCAGTTTTAGAAGCATCAATCCTGTAGTATCCCATGGTCACATTAGGACCACCGATGAGGATCTCACCACGTGGATGAGGCTTGTCATGCTTTGTGTAGCCACCTAAAAGAAAAGGCATTTTCTCAATTAAAAGCCTTTTCATCACATTGGTTAAAAAATGTAACTACATTACTATGCTAAACAAGTATACTGAGACTGTGTGCAAGCAAAGTCCATTAAAAGCAGTCGCACCATTTGAAGGCCATGTTTGCAATGCCACCAAGCAGTTATTTCTAAGATAAGTCATAACTTCTTGAATGGGGGAAGACAGATACCTCTAAATCTGACATTAATGGTACCACGACTTTCTTTTCAAATCACGATAATCTATAAAGCCCATCTTCTCTAGTCTTTATCGATTAATAGGGATGCTCCGATCAATGCCGATCTCCACTAATAATACGTTGCAGATCACTATTCTGAATCGGACAGCCGATCTTATTACAGCTATTTCGCGTACTACGGCTTTTGATCAGTAAGTCCTTATCGATCTAAAATCACTGTTAGTTTGAGTCGTTTATAACATGCAATTGAAAAAGCAACACTAGTCAAACATAATTATTAAACATATTCTTTATTATCATGAAAATACCTTGAAAAGGTTTGAAGAACAGAAATATAAATATATCCTTCAGCCATTTCATGGAGCTGCGTGTCATCATAGCTGCGTGTGTATTGTTCTTCGTCTACAGCATATTTTGAGTTTCTGCACGAGAGCGCCCCCTGGCTTTTGGATGTAGCGGCATTTCACCGTAATTCATTGAGAAACATAGCAAGCATTATCGGCCGATCGATCGGAGCATCCCTATCGATTAATGATTGGTTCTTACTAAAAAGTGGGACTTCGCTCACCAGAGCAGCCATATTGAGCATTGCATTCTCCCCCATTCATAGTAACTGCAGTGCCTAATCTTGCTATATTTATTATTTATGGTACAAGTCCTTGAGTCAGGGACACGCTGTGTTACGTTTTGTTGCTTCTTTATACTGTCGGTTTCATTTTTGTGTTTCATGAAGTTATCTAATTTTAGGATACTGTTTTGTCTCATTCTTAACTGGAAAACAGAACCTTATCATTGTAAACATTAGTATCTTTTAGGGGTAATTTCTTGTAAACTTGATTGTTTTAGTGAGATAATATCAGTGGATGGTGATCAGCTTGAAACACACTGGTATTCATAAGAATAAACAGCGCTAAGGGCACATATTATGCAAAATCCGTGACGTCACCCATAGGTTTCCGAAGATCGTTTTTACAGCTTAAAGTAGGCGTTGCCTGCCGTCGCTCTTTGTTTGTTAGCACATTGTAGCGCTAATGTGGCTGAAGATACTATTGTCTCAGATTTAATTTATTCACAGAAATCAGATCTATTATAACCAAAAGCGCTCATTGTCTGTTGGTGAGTGAAGAGCTGTAGCTCATTTACATTTAAAGGTACAGACATGAAAACAGCGTTGTTTTGCTCCCACCCAAATGGACATGCTATAAAAATGTCCTGTGGGGTATTTTGAGCTGAATTATCACAGACACATGCTAGAAACACCTGAAACTTATATTACATCTTGTAAAAGGGGCATAATTAGGGCTGCACGATGAATCATATTTTTATCATGATAACGATATGTGTGCCCCATGATTAATTAGTGAAAATCGGTGCAATAGGCTTTATGCCCAGCTGCACTACTTCCTGAACTTCAGCCAGCTCCTTGTTTCCTGTCTGCCATTATTGGACAAACTGATTAATCCAGGTGTGTCTGGTTATTGTTGTTGTGACTACTGAGGTCAGGCACACTTGGATTAATCAGTTTGTCCAATAATGGCAGACAGGAAACAAGGAGCTGGCTGAAGTTCAGGAAGTAATGCAGCTGGGCATAAAGCCAATTTATGTGAAAAGACCAAGCACAAAACAGACGGTCTAGAATCAAGCAATGTGTTTTGTTTGTTATGGGCGGAGTCAGAGTACACGGAACGGATGTTGGACAGCAGCCGACGTGAAGTCTGACGTGAGCAGCACGTGTTTTTTTTTGGCACCCATGTTAACAAGTCAAGGGCCAGGTATACCCTTTTCCATGCGCATGCATCAGCGCAGCTTTCAAAGTATACTCACCGCACCTAAGCGCGGATGGCCGTGTTCGACACGTAGCCTATGCGTATCATGTAAGTTAGCCAAGGACGTGTGTTCAATGATCACCGTGAGCAGCAAGAGGTTTAAAAAAAAGATTGCCACAAAGGCATTTCATAGGCTAGCAAACACATTATTTTTCTAAAATGTTTTGTTTCTATTTCAGTTTTACTCTAATTTGATTTCTAGGGATAATATGTGCCCTTTAATGCCTATATGGATTACCAACCTTCTGCCCAGTCTTTAAGTTTGATCTCACAGCAGATCAGAGGAGCTCCTACTCGTCCAGTGCTATAATCTGCAACTTCACAACAAAGCAACAGCTGTTGTTAGTTCTAATGATTATTTTACTTTATACCATACTATACATTATGGTTATACAAATTTTACAAACATTATAAGTAATAGTCTGAAAAATCAGAAATCTACTTTTACCATGGTAACGTTCAGCATGGTAAAGCTTTTGATGTCCCAAAAGACAACACTGAACTGTTAAAAGACACCTGAGATGTGTCAGGTTCCCTTTACCTTCAGTAATAGTTCCTGCTCCACAGGTCTCAGTAAGACCATAACCCTGACCAACAGGACAGCAGAAACAGATGTTCATGAAGCGCTGAGTGGCAGGAGACAGAGGAGCTCCTCCAGAGAGCATCATGCGCACATTGCCGCCCAGCAAAGCCCTCACTTTCTTAAATAGCCTAAAAAGAACAAAAGCATATATCACGACAACTGATAAGGAAATGTGATGAAATAAAAGCCAATTTTGGGTTTCTCTTACATATTGCAAAGGGGTGCATCATAACCCTTCTTGATCTGTTCAAGCTTGTAGTCGTAAGCCAGTTTAAACAGGGTCCTCTGCACACAGCTCATCTCTTGCACTTTACTCATGACATTTTTATTGATCCGGTCCATTATTTCCTGATAAAAAAAGAAAAATTATTATGTTCGTTCTTATGAAAAAAAGTAAACGAATATGCAAGGATACGATTTTTACGAAGTCAAACTTACAGGTACGGCAGCCATTAAGGAAGGTCTCAGCACAGAGCAGTCACCTTTACTTCCCTTCTTAATCTTGGTTGACTACACCGCAAAAAACAAGGCATTAGATGAATAGTCATCAAAGATTTGCTGTAATTTTGTTATTTATTAAACCCTAACCCATCTGGGTATAGGTGTGACACAAGCTTTAATAGGATTGATTTGTCTGATCCAATAATGAATAAAGTGCAATACCTGATCAGACAGGGTTTGTGGAGTGGAATAGCCAATCCTGCAGCCATAAGTCACACATGAAATCTCGGCAGTCATCTCTAGCACATGAGCCAGAGGAAGATAAGCGATATACGTGTCTTTCGGGCTGTAGGAACATACAAACACATACAGATTAGAGAAAAACTACTTTGCTGCATCTCATTATATTATATATTAATACTTTATTATATATAAATATATATATTTGTCTAACTTTAACCACAAGCTCTTTGTTTAACACCCCGCCCAACAAAGACATATCCACCACCTCGATGTGCAGAATGTGCAAATGATTTGCATGCAAAGGGTATTTGTGTATTTCCATTTGTTTACTGAGCATAGGGTTTTTATAGATACAGGTGTGGACTTTTGCACATGCTATTTAAATAGTATTATACACACCCCAAACCAGGTATCCTCTCACACTGGCCCGCCATCCCAGCGATAAGGTTACTGTGCATGATCATCACCCCTTTAGGTCTGCCAGTAGAGCCGCTGGTATACATTATAACAGCGAGGTCTGAAGGAACTGGCTTGACTATTTCTCTGCTCACTGTAATAGAAAAGCACACAGTTTTGATTCATGTTGATAGAGGTGGATCTTTCCTGCTACAGCTTAAATCAGATCAGTAATGTGTGGGTGAACTGTGGGCATGCTACAGGAGAGGGTTAACTTAATTAACATATTAATAAAATGTCGCTTAGTGTTTATTATGAAATATATACAGTATATTAAAACACAAGTAGGCCTATAGAAAGTGTGCTTACAGTTTTCTGGTTTAGCACCGAGCTGCTGCACAGAGTGCATGCTGTGGATCTGTATGTTTGGTGGATATCCCGTAGCGCTGATAGGCTTCTTGTCCACATAGATGATGTGCCTCAGATTGGGGATTTGAGGAAGAACGCCCTGGAAAATTACAATTTATTTAAAGTGAATATTATTTCATGTTATGCAATGCAAGTATCATTTTGGCCGAGCATGGAATGACGGCTTTCCTGCTTGTGTTGACATTTGAAACAGGAAGTTAGGGTTGGGAGATAACAGAACACAATTATTATTATTATTGGTTTTACGCTGATTGGTTGCATTTCATGATTATGCTTCTCCTGAACTTAGTTAAATAAACTTCATAAAGACACTGACTGTACATTTTAAAGAGCCACACAGATCCCAAATCGAAACTGACCTGTATTGGAGTGTGTCATGTAGCTGTCCATCAATGTAAACAATGTGCACAGTAGTTGAACCAAAAAAGTGCACGATTAATAAAGTTATTGGCTTCTAAAGTATTGAGTCAACTCTGTATCGCTAAAACGAGTCGTCATATGGATTGAATCTCTGCCTGTCTTTATCCACGTAATACCAACACTTGCATAATAATCTCTGCCCACAGCCTTGCCCGCGGGAGAAACGAAAACTATGACCAGGCAGCACACATAAACTTCAGCTAGTTAGTGTGTAAACATCATATCATGCTGTGTTTTCAGTTTGTGTTGTTTTCACTACCAAAGGATATAACTATATGAAGAATCTGTGGTTAAATTACTTTTTCAAGGAGGGATATACTAAACTTTTGTCTGTGAAGAATCTGTGGTTAAAATTACTTTTTCAAGGAGGGATATAGTAAACGTTTGGCTGTGAAGAATCAGTGGTTAAAATTACTTTTTCACGGAGGGTTTACTAGACGTTTGGCAATGAAAGAAGTACCCACTTTTTGGAACAACATGCGTCTCCTAACCACAACCTGTAAGTATGATTATAGCTACATACTTGCTTAAATGAGTGTAAAAATGTTCATGTCTGTCGTCGTTTTTATAACCTGGACTAATGATGAATGGTGTGTATTGATGTTGTTGTTTAAACTCTTAATATACTGTCAGAGAGTCACGTTAGCAAGTGGCTAACGCATGTTGCACTTACGGTTTTGCTATGACCCAGTTAGCTTACATAAATGCTTAAATGAGTGTAAAAACGTTAGTTTCTGTCGTCGTTTTATTGCTTGGAATAATGATGAATGATGTGTATTGATGTCGATAATGTCTTCTCAGTAAATCATGTTGGCACTAGGTCAATACGTTTTGCATTATTGTTGGTCAGTGCCACTAATCTGTGGTCTGTAGGGAGACTGTGTCAGTTGACCAATCAGAGCAGAGTAGGCTACTGAAAGGTGGGGTTTAGGCAGACTGAAGGGGATCTCACCCCAGACGCGCAGCTCAGCGCCGTTCTAAAAAAACCCGAAAACATTGTTTTCTATGAGTATACGCACACCGTGCCGCCCAGCTATGACTCAGAAAGTTGCTCAAATCCCTGTCACGCCACAGAGCGCCACTCACACAGTTTAATATTAAATAACATCATATTTGTCCCAAATCAATAACGATTAACATTGGCTGAGCTAACGTACATTAAGCATTTTGAAGTAGACGCTATCTGACGAAGTTCGCGCTATTTAATGTGCACTTCTGGTTTACGATACCTCCGAGTTGTCCTAGACGCGGCTCGAATCGACGCAGTGCTGAGGTCCAGTGTGCGACCCCTTTAGTCGTTGAACGGCTTCACACGAATCGTTTGGGGATCTCATAGAAATGGGGTAATTTTAAATTTATATTTTGAGAAAATTACAGTGTTGCATGCATTTTAACCTTTTGTCCAGGACTTATAAACAGTGATAGGATGCTTAAATTTTGCATCTTACTGGCTCTTTAACTGTATTGTCTGTATCTTCTAAAAGTTTGTCAATTAACATATAGAAGACGTCTCATTTAAAAAAAAATATATACCTATACAAACAATTTACCAACTAGTTAAAACTTTTTTCCAAAATTTCCAAGACTCACCTTTAGTGTAGTTTCGAGCAGTTCTGCACTGGTAACAAGGTGTGTGACACCACACTCGTTCAATCCAAATGCTACTGCATCTTCTCCAAGAGTAGCATAAAAGGTGACCACTAAACCAACAACACATCAAACAAAGTATTACAAAAGAAGAGACACAGTTATTAGTTTGTGATAAAGTAATATTAAATCAACACAAGACAATAATTTATTTAAAATGATTTAATCCTTTTCGGACATGAAAGCAAAGTGTGGCAAGTTGAAGTTAAAATAACGGGTGTGCTTACATGGGAAATTGCGTCTAAAGCAGGTCTGAGCAGTGATCATCCACTCCGCTCGTGTCTCGCAGAAAATAGCAATGGTGCTTTTTGGTTGCTGCCCGATTGCTGCCAGTCCACTCCCAAAATGAGTGATCTCAACATCCAGCTCATTGTAGGACAACCACTTATATTCACCAAGAATTAACTGCCAAAAAAAACACCTTGGGGTTAAAATAAATAATACTTCCTTTATGTTTTTTCTCCTTCCATCACCACATGTAACAACATAACATCATTATTGCTACATCCACACAAGGTTTCTGTGTCTTGTGACAAACTTTTGAATGAGAGTGATATAATTCAGCCAAATGTGGCATTGGATCAATTGGATCAGATCTCTTGCATTGTGACTTAAGTGTGAACAGTCAGGTCGAAATTCATGTGACTTTCCTGACAGATCACATTATTATTATTTTTCTTTAGGGTAGTGTCTGATATGCACACCTTTATGAAAATTAACCATGTTTTTGCAGTAATTGTGTTTTGTAATCACTGGCAAAACTATTACCATGGTTTAACTATAGTTATTTTTGTTTTAATTGTAGTAAAAAAAAAAATCATGGTTAATTTTCATGCAATGCCTTATCCCACAGACCAGCATTTGATATGGGCCATATTTAAAAAGTCATGTGACCAACCTTACTAAAAAAAATAACATGTCAGTAAAGTAGCTTGTCTTGCATTGTGAATGTAACTTTAAAGATCATATTTTTTAAAAGATATACCTTTTTGAAGACTTTCCCATTTGCTTGGGTCTCATTTTCTTCACTCAGAACTTCTCGAGTTCCCAAACAGTCCGCATTACCGAAACGCTCCACGGCATAGTCGAAAAGCTTATCAAGCGTATCTTTTCCTGGGAAGTCCACTGTTACCAGAGAATCGAAGTGATCCACAGATCGATAGGGCCCATCTGTCTGGTCTGCGGTAGACTTGGATTTGAGTCTCTTTGCTTGGACTTTCTTTTCTTGAGCTCCCGTTAGGAAATACCATGGCAGAAAACTTATAAGGGAGTACAGCCATACCAGTGCATGTACTGGAAACAGCAGAACGGTGCTTAGGTCCATGTTCAGACTCGCGTCTGTTGAAAAGGAGATTGGACGATGAAGGGACCAGGCCAAGGCTTAGATAAAGGAGGTGTGTTTGTCCGGCTGAAGGTCGTGGGGCCAAAGTTTAGAAAGATACTAAGAGAAGACTTACTCCAAAATCACAACCTGATGAAGAAAAACCCACAAATGGAATAAATATGACAATTGCTTTATTCAAGTACATGGAGAAACCACATATGTGACTATGTCTGAAAGGTTTGTATTCATTCAGATGCATTAATGAGACATGCATGGCTCATTCAAGGATGACCACATGATCCGAGGAAAGGCACATTTTTAGGCAATGAATAGTTTATATCTAGGTTGAAAGGCACTGTTTGATGTGGCAAACATCCTGCAATGCGGCCCTACCCTCAAGACAGGGCGGACTAAAGAACCAAAACCAAAACAAAGAGATAAAACTGTAATATTATCACATGCATAGATTTCAAAGATTTTTCAAATCAATTAAACTTATTTTAAACTTTATATTAGACATCTAGATGTGATCTATAAGAGGAAGTGAAAGTACATTACTTAAAATAGAGGAAGTATAAATGAATGCCACACAGCAGAAAGCTACTTCAGTTTTAACACTACGATTCAAAACCTGACCATAGAATTTGCATAGCTTTGCATCATGTTTCGTGGACATTGTTTATCACGTCAGATTCTTCCACGCACGAGCCCTTCCTGCCAGTAAAGACAGATAACTGCAGTGAATGTTGCAATAGCAGATCTAAAGAGCAAACAGCTGACTGCTAAAGGTTAAAGCAGGACACACACTACAGTACAGAGGCCACAGACAGACAATGACTCAAGAGCAACAGATAAGCATCTATTCTATGTTAGTTTAGTTTGTTATCTCGCTCACATTGTTTAGGTTGACAACATACTGGTCTACAGGCGATCATGTTATGTCATGATCAATACTGGTGAAACAGCATTTGATGTTGACACAACCAACAGCTTATGTTCATGATTCGGCCAAACAAGTTTCCTATTCAAATGTAGAGAAGATAATCAATGCCGGCAATTGTATCAGATGCCAATATCGTTGGGTGATGGCAAAATAATACAGCTTGCACAAATAAGGTTTGTAAAAATAGATTAATAAAAAGTATAAAATATATATGTACTATTATATATTATTATAGTATATATACATACATACATATCCTGAAATTTTACCAATACACCATTATTAAACAATCATCCACATACCTTCACAAGTGGAACAATGATAGCATCACATAAGTTAAAACTGTATCTTGTGATATCATTACGCTTATATGATCTAATTAGGAGACAAAGGTTAATGCTGACTAGCTCGACTGTTAAATGATGAGTTGAATCCAGCACAAAGGTAACGCTTGCTCTGAACTCTTAAATCTCACTTCAGAGTGGTCAGTGAACAGAGACAGCCAATGACAACAATCCTTACGGCTCACCCCACTCGCTGACCACATCTTCAGCAGGTGCACACACTGCGTACCGGACACAATTGATTGGATCGTGAAACTGATCTTATTATCTCTGTAGCATTTCTTGTTATATTTATCTTCATAAAAAGGTCACTTTGGCCTCAGTGGACGAGCTGACCTAAAGGTTCATGTCAAAAAGTACTTCAAAGACATGCATTGTTTTCAGAACAAACAAGACTGCTATTGCGTGTCTACAGTGACATTACAATGACTATGAATGTACACAGTACATAGATGAATCTGCCATGTAAAATATGGTAAACAAAAAGGTAATATTTTGACATGAAATATAAAAAATCCTTAAGATTATATAGTAAAACTTTAGTAACCATGCTTATTGATTTACATTTGTATAACCATCGTTTTAATACTAATAATACCATAGTAAATGTGTGGTTATTATTTATAATTACTGTAGTAAAACAATGGTTCATTTTGTAATGGTTTGAGATTAGATAAAACACATGTATTGTTACATTTTATATGTATTGTACAACAACAAATAAAACAGGATGTGTAAAAACGTGGTGTGCTGTCCAGTTACATCATTTTTGGGGTACGTCTATGGTAGATGGTTGTGTATGATTTGAAAATGATCTATAATGATCAACGTAAGGCATTTTCATCCATTATAACTTTTCAGTCAGGAAGTGTGATCATGTTAAAGCGAGGGAAGATGATGACGATGTTAGAGTTCTTTGTGAGATGCTCACGTCAAACGCAGCATCATCATCCTCCTCGTCAAGACAGCGTGCCACGACATGCTGTTACCATACTCAAATCAATTCGTTCTTTACGTTATTTTAAACATTTATTAAATATCATAAAAAAGTGATTCAAATCGATCAATTACATCTCATATTCAGATCGCATGATAACGTGCGTTGGCTGTTTTATGAAAGCCAGCTACCCCTCGACAAAGTTGTCGACCAGAATATTTTTAAAACAAGGTCCTGTTTACATTTTATTAACGGAGTAAGATTACAGTAGTAGTTGGTAAGAATAAGATGCTCAATCGTTTAGTATCTTACCTCATGTGCCGGGATCCTGTTCACGCTCCCCGCTGCCAAACCGTTTCCGAAATGACCGACAGTTACCTTAAGTGTGTGCTGTTGCACCCGGAAATAATGCGTCATCTGACTCCATCTTTTTCAGCCAATGAGCGTTCAGTTCAGGTTCAGATGAGTAAAAAAACGCATCATTGACCTCATGCTGTTTAATCTTGCTGAGGCCAGTGCAGATGTGATTGAAATAACAATAATAATATCGCGCAATAACAACATCTGTAGTTTTCCAAATAAACACTATTTTGTTTATTTTTGTTTAGTTTGAGGAAAATGTAATTATCAAGTATTAAGTTATTTTAAGCTTATTGTAAAAAAAAATCAAATAATAAACTAGACCGTGACATGAAAAGACCCTGACGACCAGTCACGTGGTTAGTCATTCAGGATGCTGCGGTCCTCAGGAAGTAGTGTTTTACTCAGGAAGTAGTGTTAACACGTATTAATCTTTTTGTAGTTTGTAAAAATGTAAAAATGTCAGTGTTTTGGTTACCATACAATGCTACAACATTTAAAAAGAAAAAAGCCAAAGATAAAAGGAACTAACACAGACGGCTTGTTAAGATCCATTTTTATTGGCTGCTATTTACATGATGAAAAATGGCCTTGGGAATGAATTTGACTACATCTGTGTGTTGTGTACAATCAAATGGCACCGATGCACAACAATCAAGCTGTTTAGTCCATTTATAAAGGCTCACTTTTTGCCTTCAACCATGATGATATGGTAGCCAAACTTTGTTTTTACTGGAGGATCCGTATATACAGGTTTGTCCATGGTGCTGACGGGTAGTGCGAACGCTGCTTCCTGAAATGGTCCCACCATTGATCCTCTTGTCATCCATCCAAGGTCACCCTGCCATAAGCAAGCCCAAACTTTAAGATATACAAGCCTTAAAACATTTTAATAAATGTAACCATGTCTGTGACATTCAGGCAAAGTCTAATCTAATTATGAGATTAGGAGCATCAAAGTTTGATTTCAGTAATTGATTTCACATTGATTTCAAGCTTTGCATGCATGACCTTACTCAGTCAATATTGAAGATATCAATGTTATATTTTCACACAATGTTTTTATGTATTTTTATGTAGAAACTTTTCTAGAAAAAAACTAGAAAGGTGGGCCTTTTATATAGAAAAGGGCAATGCTAACAGCATAATGCAGAACTAAAAGATAAATTTACCAAAACTAAGCACATAGGGGTGGTTTCCGGACAGGGAATAAAAAAACTTGTACTGACAAATATTAACCTATGTCAGTGCCATTGTTTTGTCTTAAGATAACAGTATTGTTTTTGTAACGCTTCTAAAAACTACCCAAATGTCATAATATAACTAAGACCTAGTCCTGGTTTAATCTTAACCCTGCTCAGGAAACCACCCCATTAAGTTTGAAAGTACTTAAATGGTACTTAAATACTTTATTAAGTATATTGTGTTCATAACCTCAGTTGACAATTGTGCAAAGTGATAACAAACAAACAAATTTGATCTTATTTAAAACAATAAGCTTGATGGATAACATATGTCAACAAGTAAATAGGCATTAAATGGAAGTAGCATGTGTCTTATTTTCCCCATGGTAATGTATATCTGAATGAAACGGCTTCTGAAATGAAAAAGGTAGGTCTGGACTTGAATTTGTCCATCAAGAACTGATTGGATCATTGGGGCATATTGCTATTTGCTGCAATCTTTTCCCGGACCCCGCCCACCTGCCATACCATATGACCGGAAGTTCAGAGCTGGAGGGTATACTTCCTGTATATCCTTCCTGTGTATGGCTGCATCCAAATTCCCACACTTGCGGTCTTGGCCAATCGAGAGCATGTGCACGCGACAGGAAGTAAGTGCGCAAGATTGCCTTAAAAATGTCTTAAAACAGGCAAAGTGCAGTCCCCTTAACCCACACTAAAGTGCACTTCCTGTATACCCTTCCTGTGTATGGCTGCGTCCAATTAACACACTTTGCACTTGACCACTTGAATACTTACATGACGTATTTCCTGTATTTTGCCCAAGTGTTCTAGTGGGCGTGAAGATCCTAAAGCGTGCATGTAAAAATTATTCACCTGATGGGACATTGGCAGCAATTTGCACAAAAACTTGTTCATTTTTTATTTAGGCAGGCTATACTTAAAATATATATTTTTAAGGTTTTCTTTAAATAAAATGAACATATATAAATAAATAAATAAATAAATGATGATTTAAAGAATATTATCTACACCTATCTAAAACTTTCAGGCGCATAATTTTTTGCACCTGTAAAAACTCTTAATTTTGTGCATGTAGCTTTATAAAAGTTTATTGTTTATGTCAATAGTCCCTGAATAAACGACACCATTAATGTTACCACTTCGAAGCGGTATTCGAGAAAGTGTGGGTTTAGTGTGCGTTAAGGGCACTGCACTTAGCCAGTTTTAAGACATGGGACAGACTTGCGCACTTACTTCCTGTCGCGTGCACGTGCTCTCAAGTGGCCAAGACCGGAAGCCTATCTTAAATACTGCTTCTGAGTGGTATTCAAAGCTAACCATATCCCATCATGCTCTAGATGTAAATCGTGAGACTTTTGCCCAAACCTCGCGAGATGTCGTGGTAACTTTTAATTGTAAGTTAATAAATGAATATTACATATTTTGGTAGTAAAACAGAAAGTGTTCCACATTTCATTGTGTAAAATTTCTGCAACTGCTTTTATCACATAATTAGAAACAACATTAATTGCGTCATTTATGCAGGGAGTACTGAACTTTAATAAAGCTGCATGCATAAAATATTTTTTTTAAAGTTGCAAACAACTCCGCCTCTGAAAGCTTCAGATAAATGTACATAACAATCTTTAAGTTCCGTAAATGATCATTTCACAGTGTTTATGTGTTCAATTTGAATGTAAAAATATATAAGTAGCTTAAATAAAAAACGTTTTGGTGCAAATTGCTACCACTCCCTGGATTAACATTTTTACACTTGCTAAGTGTGTCCTATCAGGTGAATAATTCTATATGCACGCTTGGGACCTTTATGCCCACTAGAACACTTGGACAAAATACAGGAAATATGTTATGTAAGTAGTCAAGTGCGAAGACCGCAAGTGTGGTTATTTGGACGCTGCCTGTACATCTAAGAAGTGCGCTTTACCCTCCCGCTCTATTGGTGGCGCTAAGAGGCTGGTTTGCCAACTGCCTCCAAACACTACAGGAAGGAGACGGCGCTTATGTTTGGCAGAGGCTCTTAATTAATGCTAATAATGTTGTAAATAATGTTCAATTTCTTGCAAAAACTGATCGTTTGGCTTCACAAGATGTTAACATGTCACCAGGAGTCACGGGGATTACTTTTGTATTGGATGTAACTGCTTTTTGAACTCTAAAAGTGGCTGAAACTGTTGACTTGCATTAAGTGAATTGAATATGCACTGGGGTTTCTGCTGAATGTCTTCTTTATTGTTCTACAGAAGAAAAAAAATGTCACCAACATATCAGATGGCTTAAGGGTAAGTATAAAGACATTTTCATTTTTGGGTGAACTATTCCTTTAAACATTTAACGTCTGCCTAAAATGTATAATTTGGTGTATAAAAAGGCATCATATAGGTTATATTTTATTAAAATAAAATCTAATTTTAGTGGATTTTAATGCATTGATGGTGACTGGAATGCCGTCTGATGGAAAAAATACATTTCCTACCCTGAAACTATACGATCTCTTGTTCATGTGTGGCAGTTTTAGCAGTGTTTTGCAGTGTAACATCCTATAATTCATCCTAAAACCCTTCCTTTGCACATGCAGTTTGTTCGACATACTTACTCCTTGTCTGGCTTTATCCTCGCTGTATTGTGTTGCCACCTCACTGAAGCGCACACCAGACTTCAGTTTCTCCATTGCTTCCATGCACTTGCCATGCTTTTCACAGAGAACATGCCGAACCTGACACAGAATTCAACAATACATTACCACAATGTAATGACAAGGGACAATAAAATTGTAATTTCAATTGGCAATACATACACATCTTTATTTGAATAAAGGCTTCAAAGTTAATGTTGCTTTACATATCTTAATAACAGTGATCCTATGATAGCTACTTAAAAGTATACAGTACCTTCACTGCTGTACCTCCTTTCTGAGCCTTCTCCTTTTTATCACTGTCCCCACCGCCTGAAGCAGCAGCGCCTGCTAAAAATGTACACGTAATTTAACAACTAAAACTTGATATTGTGCAGCTAAAAAGCAACGCTTATTAATTCATAAGTAGATCTATTAGTTATGTTACACTCTACACAAACCTTATCATGTTTACACTGTGTTAGCTGCAAACATTACATGCTAACATTAAGCATTTAACAGTTACTGACAAAAGCTACGCTGTGAATTTAGACTGTGTGTTGTCTAGTAAATAAGACGCTATGCTTACTGATTATTACACACGTGTGCCTTACCTTTAGCACCTTTGCCACCCTTTCCTTTTGGTGGCATTTTCAATCAGTCCCCTCGTGTTGATGTTTTCACTGGACTAGCAGTAGCACACAAGAGCTAACTCACTCAGATTCCCACGCGGTTAGGCTAACGATTAAACAAAAACGCCATTTCTGCGTATAGTTTTCAAAATATCAGTTATAATTTTTGTAATATTCTATGTTATAAAAAAACGAGTGCATTGATGAATATTTAAAACTCAAAAATAATACATGTTGGTGTATATTTATAACTCTGCCCAAATTTGACTGGAAATGATGTACTTGAATGCATTAAAGAGACATGCATTGTTTTTATTTTAACTTAAAACTTTTATCGTAGTTTATTTATGATAATGACTGTAAGTTGTTATAATGGTTATTTTTTTTTTTGTAGTTTTATTTTGTAACTGCAGAGTGTATAGTCGTACATCTAGATTATAACCGAAAAAATTCAGTGACGACATTTCTGCGCAAATTTACTCATCGATGATGCTCGTGAACAAGCTATAGACAGCAGACTCTCGTGCCTGTCTGACCTACATTTTTTTTAATATGGTATGAAAACAAAGAAACCTTACACGATATATTGTATACATTTATTTATATAACACATTATAACGTCAATTTATACAATATAACGATTTCACATCCATCTGACAAAGAAGTTATCTAAATCAGCGAATCCGATATCCGTTTGTTAATGCAGCTGTTACCATGGCAACACAAAGACAACACAGCTGCTTTCCGCTCCTGATACAATAAATGCGTGAGTTTTTCAATAAGGCATCACGACTAATAAAGGTAATAATGATTTTAAAGATGTATGTCGAACTATGTTTTGGAAGAATGATTGGTTAGGCGCTCAATATACGGTATTACTGTTTTCCTACTTGTTTTATTTAAAGAGGTCACCGCTTATCTATCAAAACAAGTGCCCATATCTGTTCCTGAAGGGGACAAATGAAATACCAATAAGGTAAGAGGGTAAAATATGGAAAAATATGACAAAGTCCTCACTCTTGGTAGGGGAGGAGCAGGTGTTGTGATGTTGATGAAACATGTCGATACAAAGAAATTTTATGCTGTTAAGAGAATACACGTGGACAGTTCTCGAAAAACAAAGACTAAAGAGGTTGTGTTACAAGAAGCTGATATATTGAGAAGCTTAAAGCACCCCCATATTATATCATGGATCGACACTTTTTTTGACCTAACAAATGACCATATTTACATTGTTATGGATTACTGTGATGGTGGAACACTTGATGACCACATTAAAGAGCAAAAAAGTGGGCACTACTTTGCAGAATCCAAGGTTATGGACTGGTTTGTACAAGTCGTGATGGCTGTTGGTTACATACACTCGGAAAAAATCCTTCACAGAGATATCAAGCCTTCCAATGTGCTGCTAACCAAAAGAGGTGTGATCAAGCTTGGGGATTTTGGGATATCAAAAATTATGAACCACACACTTGACATGGCCTCTACCTGTGTGGGAACACCCTGTTATCTGAGTCCTGAACTCTGTCAAGATGTCCCATACAGCAACAAATCTGACATGTGGGCTGTTGGATGTCTACTGTATGAACTTTGTGCCCTCAAACCAGCGTTTGAAGCTAAAAATCTTCTAAGTCTGTTCTATAAGATCATCAAAGGAGAATACATCGATATCCCAGAGAGGTATTCCGAGGACATGCGTACATTAATTGAAAAAATGCTGTCCTTGGTTCCCGAAAACAGACCAAGCGCGAGCAGCATTCTTAGCATGACGTATGTGCAAGAATATCTGGTAAACTTCATCGCACGTCAGGAGAAAGAACTGACCAAGGTTAATGCTGAAACAACAAGAGAGGACTCTAAAAATGAAATGTCATCTTTGGAAAGCAGAACAGACCGTTCCTCTGCTGTTTCTGATATGACACAGAGAACAGAGACTGAAGATAAAATTTTACAAAGTGCTGAGGAGGAAGTGGCCCATGAAGAAACGGAGTCAGATTATTCAGAGGACTTTGACGAACATGAGAGCATTTCATCTTCTGAGAGTGTTTTGAGGGATGATGTCTCCTCCAGCCAAGGAAATGAGCTTGAAGAGGCAGTTGAGGAATCTAGTGGTAAGTGTCTAATGTAATATATTAATATTAATACTGTCAGTTGATTAAAATGTTGTATCCAGATTAATCACACATTTTTATCTGTTCTATATTTACCTTAATTTAAAACTTTTCCAGTTTATAATAATCAACATGGGGGTGGAGAAATAGATGCTTTTCGCAAATGTATGTTTATTATTAGTGAGATTCAGCAAAAAATAATTTTGAAAAAAAAAAGATTTTTGAAGGTTCAAAGTGAATTCTTGTTATGTGTCCATATAGACGGGTTGCACGGCGACGTCACTAACTGGTTGCGCGCGCAACCGAGGGGCAGAAAGAAGAGAAGTGCATTGTGTTGTATGCTAGTAGCGGTGTCTGTAAGTCAAAATGCCAAGGAATTTTTGCGTGGAAAATAGTACCAACAGAGTCAGTGCTGGGTGCCTGATGTTAACATACCAGTAGATGCGACTATTACGTTACTAGCATTATAATTATAAAATTATAATTCATACATGTATCACAGTAACACTGCAAAAATACAGACATAAAAACAGATCCAACTAAAATCAAGTCTTATTTATATACAAACAATAAAGAACGCTTCAATAATTAAGGTTGTTGCAGTAGCAGATCAGCTCACCAATCGGGCTTTCTGCCCCTTGGTTGCGCGCGCACCCTGCAATGTTTGTAAACTTGCAACCCCTCTATATCGGGGTTCAAATGTGTCAGTCAGCACGAGGAAATTGTTTCTGAGTCTTGTCGTTTTTAAAAACTATATGAACATCACTCAGGTCCTGAACTTTATAATTAATTTAAAAATCAAGCAAGTCCTGCACTTTATTTTCTAATTCCTGCATGTTTTATAACCAATACCAAAATCTAAGACGTGCAAGTGGATGGACACGCATTCATTTAGGACGGTACACCTCTCAAAAAATGTAGCTACAAAAATAAATAATTGTAAACGTTTAATGACTATACTTTATGTATAAGGCTATAGACGGTTTCATCGGACGCGCGTGATACACGTCTGGATCCGAACCTTACTTCCGGTTTCGTTTTTTTAATGGTCCGACTAGTTGAAAAACTGATCTCTTGAACAAATGCCTCGTCGAAAATAACAAATGTTTTGGTTTCTTAGGTAATCTATGTGTTGTTTTTTAGCTTGTTATATAAATAAACTACGTTTAAAGAACTTTGATGTTATTTATTCTTAGCGGAGTTTACCGGAAGTTACAGGGGGCCGCGATATCCGCTTGTTTATGTTGTTACCTATTTTTTACGGTCTATGGTTGTTACTGCTGAAACGGTCTATACTTTATGTGTAATGCCTTATTAACACATTAGTTTTGACAGCCCTAACTAATAATCTATGTTGTCTATTTTATTTATTTAAAAACTTATGGATTATATGCAGAGGGTAAAATGAACATTTTACTTGCTGTACTGCATTTTTTATTTTATTTTGGGAAATTTGTTCTTAACTCATATCCTACTGACTGTGTGTACTGTACCAATTCAACATTTCTTTGTTAAAGTAACAATCAAATTGAAATTAAAAACTTTTTCATATTAATTTTTACAATGACTTATATGTGATCTTCATTGTTTTAAAAAAATGAATGTGTCCTCATAGTCTTTAAGTCTATTGAAATTATCTCTCTTTACTTCCAGTCACGAGGAATGTGAGAGAACGGAAAAGATTGCAGCGATTAGCAAATAGCAACATGACCCATCTTCCAACAATCCAATAAATTCCTGCCCTACCTTTTTTCCTAATTTCAGAAGCTGTTTCACTCGCACATACGTCACAACTGTGAAAAAAGACAATAGCTACTTCCGTTTCATTGTGACTTTAAACAAATAAAAAAATCCACAACTTTAAAAAAAGGTTTCATCATTACATTCCAATACAAACAGCGATATCTTAAACATGTTAACATAATGCAAATCTCCAATTCATCTTGATTTAATCAATTCAATTTAATAAAATTGTAGTTATATATACTGTTAAATATTTATGTAGAAATTACAGTATTACGTGTAGCTGTTTGCCAGTAACTTACTGTAGAGTTTGTTCAAAGTTAGGCTTTTTGCATGAAGGCTTTGCATGAGGCTGTTATTTAAATTTTATTCTGTAAAGATAAAACCTTGGTAACGTTTAATGTTCATTTCACTTTGAACAAATTGTTGCAAGTAAATAACATAACTTTAAATCTACAGTAAGTTACTGACAACCAGTTCCATAACTACAGCAACGTTTTTACAGTGATTGTTTAACTTATTTGTTACTTCATACGCCTTTGAATATTTCTCTAAGCAAACATTTTAAAGCAAGCATGACACAATTTTCATTTTCTTTTGACAGTTGTTTCTGACGAAGAGGACATCCCTGACTATCCGGATGACTTTGAAGAAGCTGAGGATGATGACCTGGCTGAAGTGGTCAGCTGTGCCAGAGAAGCCATGAACTATCTTTCAGAGAGTGACTGCTTTCATGTGGACCTGCTGGAGCTCAAAGATGCTGATGGTTTCTCTGTCACGATGAAAGTCTTACGAGAGAAATACATGGGTAAACACACATAGATAATACTTATAAAGATGATGTGTGCAATATATATCTGGTTCTGCGAGTGCCTCTGTATGCTTAAAAAGTCTGTTCTGCTTTCTGGCATTATAGAAGATGTTGGAGCCTCGGTTTATGAGGAAATCAGTGAGCACTTTCTGAATGGCCTCACACCAGAGGATCTACAGCCACAGTTCCAGCACATGATTGGGACAGACCATTTGGAGACCTGTTACCTCATATTCAATCTTGACCAAGAAACTACATGTTGAGTCATGCATCACAAATAGAGGAATGAAGTTTGAGTACCATTATAATGTGAGTTGATTAACCTCAGCAATCGCTGGAACTGTGATGTGTTTTCATTATATTATCAACATATTTTAAACAAATATAATTATAATGGGGATGCACTTATAGATAATCACTCATCGTTCAAAAAACTGAAAGCATTTAAGAGTGTGTTTTAAGTGATTATTTTGCCACTCATTCTTGTTCTTGTTAAACCAGAAGATGGCACTCTATAGTCAGAAAATGTGTATTTGGATCAAAGCTGTTCAGAAACCTGACTGAATTGTACTTTTCCATCTTGTCACCATAAATCACATCTAAGACTAATAAAGAACTGCCGCTTTCAGGATTAAATGTTAAATACAGATGTTTATCATAAATCCTATCCAACTATTTTTTTTTACGTTTTTAACACATTGGTCTCTTTTACTTATAAACCTAAGTGAGAATATCACATGAACACAGGCTAAATTGTCCCAATGTGTGTCAATTATAGTACAAAAAACAGAACCCTTCTACTGAATATGTAAATTTATGAGCCACAGCTGCAGTTCTCTTCCGCATGTTTTCCCATAGTCCAGCTGATCCCAACTGGGAATTGGTCAGCTTGACAGAACAAGCTCCATGCATGATCCATTTCTAAATGTTCACAGTTGACCTCCAGAGAAAAGTGTTTAATATTATCTAGTCAGCAGCAATAGCTTGGAACTGTGTCCGTCAGTTTTACTGAGGCATCACTTATCTAGAAAATTGTGAATGAAAACAAGGAAAACTGTAAGTGGAAATAGCTCTCCAATTACAGAAAAGAGTCATCTCATGACTATTTCTTCTGACAGTGCTCAGAACAGATCTTTTCAAAGAATAGAGTTTTGGCTATATGTCTTCATGTTTTGTTTTAATATATCTATAAACTTAAAACGTGTCAGTCCCAAAAGTGCAGTTTTTGTAGGGTATTTCTCTCAAGCTTCTATACTGTAAATATGAAAATGTATCTTTTGTGATTGTAAAGATCAATCTTACTGCAGAAGTCATGGTGTTGTTAAAAGAATTTGTGTTTTTGTTTGAATTAAAGTCTAAAGACTCTGTACAAATTTAAATTCAATCCCACAATACACATCCCTTTATCCAGGTTGTGGTTTTGTTGGAGAGAGTAAAACATTTGCATCATTCAGGATATAAAGCTTCTGTTGTGTGTCTATATCCAGCTCTGCGTTTGGATGAATGTATGAGAGATCAGTATAGTCTGAGACTGCAGAAAAAGTAGCAATCACCTCTATAGCCTGTTTCACTAAACCCTGTCAATATTTCATCCATAGTAAAGCAAGCGACTCTAAAAACTTGTTTCCTTGGGGTTTCATATTAGTTTGATGCATTATTAATTCATCTGTAGATGTGCTTTTATTTTTTATTGTTTGTAAATAATTCAGAAATGAGGTTTGGATCCTGATTGACATTTTGTTATGAGCTTCTGTAATGTACATTACACTTATAAACTTGGCTAAAGCTTTTATTCAAAGGGACTTGCAGTGCAGACACATTTTATTACTATGTGTGTTCCCAAACTCATCACATTTTAGGAAACACAAAGCTCTGCCAGATGAGCTATTGGAACGCTGTGTAATGTAGTTGATTGTTAAGAATAAGATTTTTTCTTTGACTTGTTTTGTTATCTCTCCTTATTGTTCACATCTTAAATACACATTGACACAGAAAATAAGACATGTTTTGAGATAGTAAATGACCTGGGGTGAAAATCAATACTGGATTTTTTGTTAGTAAAAAAAAACTTGTTTTAAAAGCATCAGGTTTATTTCAATGCACCTAGTGAATTTATGTTAATTTTATGCAATAAAAAAATTACATTTGCACAATTTTTATGAAAGTTAAGACTGAATGGACCTGAAAATGTCAAATCATGTAACCGCCCATTGCACCAAAGATTGAGAAATATTAAATATTGTATCCACCTTGATGGCATGTAAGCGTAATCATGAAAAAATCAATACATTTCCAAATGTAAATTTAAATGCGTTTTTGTAATATTTTTCCTGACATATGTTAAAAACAGCTTTGTTTCCTAAATAATCTTTGATAAATTATGTAAACATTTATGTAAAAAAATCATATTACACTATAGATGATTATATTTTATTCCACATTTTTTATAAAAATAGTTATATTTTCATTTAAAGGGGGGGTTCAATAGTATTTCAAGCATTCTGACTTATTAACACGGTTATAGAGTTGTTTTCTCATGATAGGCAAAGTGTCAAAAAAGCATTTGGGCGTGTTACAGAGTATTTCTGTGCCGAATGCACTTCGCCAGGTTTCATACAAGTTTCGGAAAGTTTTTTCGATTACAGGTCCAACTGACGTCTCAAGGGTTTTCTATACGTATCACTTCTTTATATGGGCACTTCCCCTATAAAACCCTGCCCACTCGTCAATCAGCAGGAGACGCTACAACTTGCACACAGCTTTGTTTAATTTCAAAACTCAACAATGGCATGAATGAAGAAGTGTGTTTTTGGATGTAAGGAGAAGAAAGCCAGCCTTATTTAAACAATGGATATAGTTTATTATCCGGGATAGCAGCTGAGTTTTGTGTGTGTGTTTGATGCAACCTGGTTTCCAAACCGGTTCATGAGTTGCATGCGGTAAATAAGAATTCTGTCTTATGTTGTAAATATGCACGCGCATATAATATAAATGACAGGAACATGTAGTGAATCATAAGTTAAACAGTGTTGTATAGTGTTGCATGACTCGTACTCGCTCCACCCGCGGTAGTAACTCCTCCTTCTTCATTTTTCGTACGTTATCGGAAAGATTCGGTAAAGCTAATCTTTCTTTTATAAATCTGATTAAACTAAAGACTCTTCAGAGATATAAATGATGTCATACTACTCTATACTGTAGGTACTCCAGATTAACATCAGAAATGCAGAAACAGCGTGTGTTACGTGAGCTTTAAAAAATACTACACTGTAAAAAATGTCTGTAGAAATTACAGTATTAATGGGTATTACTGGCAACTAGCTGCCAGTAACTTAATGTACATTTTACATTTATGTTATTTACTGGCAACATTTTTTTCAAAGGTAAAAGAACATGAAACATTTTCAGACTTTATCTTCTACAGTAAGTTACTGGCAACCAGCTGCAAAATTACAGCAAATTTTTTACAGTGTAGTTACACCAATTGACACAGACCGGTTACACCCTCAAATTTTCTGTCAAAATGAAATAAAACCAGAAATTTTAGACTTGGTCCTCAAAAAAGGGAATGTTGGCAGTTAACCTGCAAATTTATTTTGAAATTTTAACCCTTTTACATTTAATTGAACCATATGACACAAAATAATTAACGTCACGTCATTGACCCTTTTACAGTTTTTAAGGTAGATCTATCAAAAAATTTCTATTTAATAGTGATGGACCAATATATTGGCCTAATCGTATCAAAAGATAAAAAAAATTTTTCCCACTACTGGACATCGGCCGGTTGTTCTTACACTTACAGGCTATTTTGGGGATTTTCACCTGGATTTGGCCTACCCAATTTCAAAAGCTTCCCATACCCACATGCAGAGGTGCACATACAAAAGTTTGGTATCATTTTACAGGAAACTCTTTGAAATTACATAAAACACTGTTGAACGTGCTAAACATGGTTGTATGTGTTGTCAGTCCCCTAATAAACACAAAAATAAATAGGCGCTTATTGATTTTTTTTCCTAAAGTCTGTATTTAAAAGTGTATAACTCTGGCCGTGAGTGGTAACGAAACCTGCAGACAGTTTTGTTTGATTCCAGCTTACAGAGGAAAAAGGATTTTTTTCTCTATCATAATCCTTGCAAAAGTTATTCTATTCTAACTGAAGGGAGGAATAATATCCTTTTTGTAGTTAATTTCTGCCTAAAAATATTTGAAGTGTCCCCATAACCATATACAGTGGAATAAATGCAATATCTTTATATCATTTTACAGAAAACCCTGTGAAGTTACATAAAAAGCTGCTGTTTGTGACAAATATTGTTATTTACGTTGTTTTTCATATGATAAACCACCAAATTTTTCATATAAAAATACTTTGTTTTGTTTTGCACATATAATAAATAGGAAGGGATTATTCATGCACACAACCAACGAAAATGCTGTGAATGGACTGATTTTTTAGAGTAGGACCTAAGATAAAGATGGTGTAGGATTTGTGGATATCTGTGCTATCTGAGGCAGTTCACACTAAAGTTTCACATACGTTATTATTATTAATTAGACGATTGTTGGATATGTGATGATAATAGAACAAAAATAAGTAGATAATAATAGATGTAGCCTTATTCCTGAGAGTGAGAGCTTTCATTTAATATAAGACTTGCCCATGTTTGTCATACTTGAAAAATCTGAAATATGTGAATATTAAATTATATAAAAAATATGGGGGGGTGATAGTGTAAATTAAGTGTAAATAACTTTCTTACAGTGATACATATCTGCAGAAAGTAGAGAGTCTAAGCTTTCAAACAGTATCTCATATGTGGTACTATGATAGACCATTAAAAATTAAAGGAATATTTTATATTAAGTCATAATAATTAATTTTGGACCCGGTACAGGGTCCATAGTTAAATTGGTTAAAAACAGGTGATCATCAGGGCAGATTATATCCTGCACTCTCAGAAACAGGTACAAAAGTTAACAAAAAGCACCTTCACAGAAAGCATTGTTTTGTGCCTAAAAGGTGCATATAGGTACCTCAAAAAAACAAAACAAAAAAAAACATATATGTACCAAAATGGTACATATTAGGACTTTTTTGAAAGGTAATGCTGCCGTGACAACTTTTGTAAATTTTTCTGAGCATGTGGCAATAAAAAGGAGCGGAAAAACGCATCATAACTCATTCTATGTGATTATTTTGAATTGAGTCACAATGACAAAGTTTGTATGCTCTGGACTTCTAGAATTTCATGACATTCATTTCATATCTTCAAAACTTTGTGTCATGCAGGTCATATGTTATTATTTTTATATAAATTCTTTAAATTGGGAGATGGAATGGGCTGTATTCATAACTGACAGCTTCTGCGATTTTCCAGTGAGAACGGATGTACAACCGAGTGAATGAGGAACCTCTGGCTAACATGTTTTCCCTGACCTTTAATAGACAGCACATGTCTGACCAACATTGCTGTAAGACAACATACATACCATACAGCTCCTCACATGTGTGCTTCATTGTTCAATTTTTCATGTCCTTAGAGATATTTTTTAGAAAATAAATCCATTCCAGCAGTACTGTAAATCTCCAAACCTAAGATAAAGCCATAACCTACTTGGATATATTTATTCCAGACCACAGGAAGGAAGGAAGGAAACAACAAACATCAAAAACACTAAAGAGTGAAGCTCGCAGCATTCAAGTTTTGTCTCGCTTCCAAGCAAAAAATACAAAAAACAATAAGAGCCTCCAGTCTGACTTTAATGACAGAAGTCTGAAATATTGATGTGCCATTGTTTCGTGTGAAACGGGCTGACTGGGGGCCAGTAGACATTAGAGAAGTGAAGTGAAAGATGGTGACAGTATCCTGCACTTTAACCTGCTCGAGCTACCACTCCAGAGACAGCACCAATCACGAAACATCTCGCTGTGAAAAGCACCCCTATTCTAACCCAAGACCAGAGGGACTAAAATCAGCACAGCACATCTAACTCACCAACTACAGACTGTGCATGAAAGCCTATTGCTTCATCCATTGGTAGAGCAAAAGTCACATGTTAGAGAAGGTTGATGGCACTTACCTGAACTCACAAGCTTAAGCTGATGGCAGGCTAAAAATAACTATGACAACAGCTATGTCACACCCCGGGGGCGGACCCGAATATGCTACTGGGCCACACCCCTCTTAACTCTTCCACCTTGAGGAGTTTCCCAAGACCGCCCCAATGACCAGACAGACGAGTATACTATAATTAAAACAAGCTTTATTAAATATTTAAAAAGGGGAAAGGGGAAAGGGAAAAAGGGAACTTTAAAACTAATGTGGCTCTTCTTTGCCACCAGGGCCACTTGAAGAAAAGACTGGGGGCCGGGGCTCTGGCCCAGCAACCCGTGGCGCGCTCCGCTTCTCCTGGAGGCAGTGTCAAACACAGTCAGACCAGGGCAAGCACTCCACTGATGCTCCCAGCACTGGGGGATCCTCGTTCCCACACAGGGCCTCACTGGTTCAGGTAGGTAGTTGCTACAAGCACAGAACAGGTTATTCCACAGGTTGCGTTACTCACAGTGCCGGGGGATCCTCGTTCCCACACGGAGCTTCACTAGTTCAGGTAGGTAGTTGCTATAAGCACAGAACAGGTTATTTCACAGGCTGCGTTACTCACAGTGCCGGGGGATCCTCGTTCCCACACGGAGCTCCACTGGTTCAGGTAGGTAGTTGCTATAAGCACAGAACAGGTTATTTCACAGGCTGCGTTACTCACAGTGCCGGGGGATCCTCGTTCCCACACAGAGCTCCACTGGTTCAGGTAGGTAGTAGACGAAGCTCTCGTTGTCACACCCCGGGCACAAGGCTTGATTTTCTCTCTCTCCCTATAGGACTCAGGCCGCAACAGATGTCACCATCTCGTGTCTCGTCGGAGGCTGGGCAGTTCGAACGCTACAAGCACAGCATACGCACAGCAAGTCAAGCGTAAACACCATCAATCAGTGAAACTCACCCACAGCACTCTTATACCACGTCACGTGAATTTTAGATCGTCCTTGCCACCTGACCACGACGACCTCGAGAGATTGGTTGGGCAACAACTGGATCACAAATGAGGGAGAGATGTATGGTATTCACAGGCCCGGCGTGTCGGTTATCACTTCCCTGGCTCACCTGCACTTCCTCTTTCCCCCAGGGCCACTGGCTTACTAGCGGGCGGTGCTTCGTCCGTGCTTCCGGTCGACCGCGGCTCGCCCCCGCTCTCCTCTCCAGTGGGGCCAGGGACCTCACGAAACACAAGAACACACACCAGGATAATTCTTCATACAAGACATGTGCAGAGAAGTATCACAGCGGTTACTCACGCTTGGTTGCCAATAACCTCTGTTCACTGTGCTCTCGATGGCTCTGTGTCCACTCCTTCTCACGTAAACTCCACAATATCCCTTCGTCTGCTGACTGTCTCTTACTCTCTTCCCCAGGAGAGCGATCCGACCAGCGTGGTCCGTCTGCAAAGCAGCAACACAACGTACACAACGTATACCACAAGCACCCCGTTTAATGTCTGCAAAGGTGTCTTTATACCCTGACTCTTCTCCTCGTCAGCCTATTAGCAACCGCTGTGTTAATTTGCCCCACCTGAGCGTGATCAGGCTTAATTTTGCCTTAGGGGAAACCCCGGATATGAAGTGTGGAAGCCGGATTCCGCCATTCGTCAAAATAAGATGTGGAAGCCGGGTTCCGCCCGTCGTTCATTTAAAACGTCACCTGTGACATCCTCCCCCGCCGAAATGGTTCTAGTCCCTAGAACCGCTTCCTGTAACCCACTCTCCATACCGGATGGGCGGCCGCCCCCGGGTCTCACGCTGGGGGCGCTGTGGTGGGGGCTCTGGGGCTTCTTCGGCAGGTAGGTCATCCAGCTCTCCTGGAGCCTCTGGGGCTCCTTCAGCAGGTAAGTTGTCCGGCTCTCCTGGAGCCTCTGGGGCTACGTCGTTCACTGGACCCACTACGACAGGTAAGTTCTCAGGCTCCCTTGGGGCCACTCGGGCCGGCCCCTCCGCCGGGCCTCTTGGAAGGATGACCCACCCTCCATACCAGGGGGTAGCAGCCTCCGGCTCCTTAGGAGCCACCTCTGTGGCTAGTGGGGGATAATTTGGACAAGGGCGGATCATGTTCCGATGGACCACCCGATCCGGCCCAGGCTTCCCTTCTGGCCGGATCGTGTAGACCGGCTGCCCCGGTCTCTGCTGCCGTTGCACAATGTATGGCCTCGCCTCCCACCGATCACTCAGCTTGCCTCCACCTAGTCGCCGATTGTCCCGGACTAGTACCCTTTCTCCAGGGAGCAGGGGAGCATCCCGCGCCGTCCTATCATACAACCTCTTGTTCTTCTCCCCGGCTACCTGGATCTTCTTATTGACCTGCTCGTAGGCAAAGTGGAGACGGTGGTGGTGTCGTCCCACCCACTCGGTCACGTTCCCTTCTCTCTCACCTCCCGCTGCTCCCAATAGGAGATCTGTGGGCAAGCGGATGTGTCTTCCAAACATTAAGTACGTGGGGGCATACCCCGTTGTACTGTGCACGCTGTTATTATAGGCTTGTAATAGATTCGGCAAGGCACTCACCCAATCATCCTGGCGTCTCTGGTCCAGAGTTCCCAGCAGATTCAACAGGGTCTGATTGAAGCGCTCACATCCTCCGTTTCCTTGGGGATGGTACGAGGTCGTATGGGTCTTTACACACCCGTACAGTTGGCATAGCTCTTGGATGACGCGGGACTCGAAGTTCGGGCCCTGATCCGAGTGCAGGAACTCAGGGCACCCAAATGGCTGGAACACTGCCCTCCATAATGCTGTGGCTGTGGTACTTGCTGTCTGGTCGAGGGTGGGGATAGCCCAGGCGTATTTGGTGAACAAATCTGTCACCACTAGGATGTTCTGGTACCGGTCCTTGGGACGACTCAGGGTCAGATAGTCCATCGCCACAATGTGGAGGGGGGCCTTTGCGTGGATCGGGACCATCGGTGCTCGGGGTTCCTGCCGGGATTTAAACAGAGTACATCGGGGGCATGCTTGAATGAACGTACTCACGGAAATCTCCATTCCTGGCCAATAGAAGTGTCGGCGTAGCAACGACATGGTGCGTTCCTGCCCCTGGTGTCCCATCTGGTCATGGTAGGCCTCTAACAGTGCCCGAACTTGGCTGGCCGGTACCACAATCTGGCTAACCTCCTCATCGGTCCCCGGGTCCCGTATGGTCCTACACAATACACCTTCACGCAACTTCAATTTCTCCCATTGCCCCAGTATTTTTCGACCCACCTCTGTCTGGGCTTGTCTCTCGGCGGGGGTCGGTCGCCGGGCCTGCCTAAGCCACTCGCCTAGATTCCGCAGCTCTCGATCCTCCTGCTGTCTAGCCTTCCAACGCTGGGGGTCCCATCCCCAACTTACAGGTGCTGCCTCCCGTTGGCTCCCAGGCGCCTCCACTACGCCGACCATCAGTCCTTCCTCTCCTTGTTCTCCCTCGAATGGGGCCGGGCCCCTCGAATCGGCCCTAGCTGGCAACCGGGAGAGGGCATCTGCGTTGGTGTGCTCCCGCCCCGGGCGGTACTGCAGCTGGTAGTTGTAATTGGCTAGCTGGGCCACCCATCGCTGCTCTACTGCTCCCAACCGGGCTGTCTGCAAATGTACCAGAGGGTTGTTATCGGTGACCACGGTTACCTTGGCTCCCCAGAGGTAATCCTTGAATTTCTCGCTCAAGGCCCATTTCAGCGCCAGCAGTTCGAGCTTGAAAGAACTGTAATTTGCATCGTTTCGTTCAGCGGGATGGAGGCTCCGGCTGGCATAGGCGATCACCCGTTCCACTCCATCTTGTTTCTGCGCGAGCACCGCTCCCAGGCCCAGATTACTGGCATCTGTATAGAGTAGGAAGGGTTGAGAGAAGTCAGCGTACGCCAAAATCGGGGCTTGTAAAAGTTCTTGCTTCAGGACCCTAAAGGCCGTCTCACATTCTGGGGTCCAGCCCACCGTGGGGGATCCTCGTCCCCGCGGTCGTCCCGTCCCGACCAGCAGCTGGTTCAAGGGTCTGGCGATCTTAGAGAACCCTTTAATAAATCGTCGGTAGTAGCCAACAAAGCCTAAGAATGATCTCACTTGCCTTACAGTCCTGGGGGCCTCCCAGTCCCGAACTGCCGATACCTTCCCGGGATCAACGGCCACACCAGCTGCGCTCACCACGTGTCCCAGGAACTGCACCTTACGGCGCAGCAGGTGGCACTTCTCCGGTTGCAACTTCAACCCATACCTCTCCATCTCTCGGAACACCTTTTCCAGGTGTTGCAAGTGAGTCTCGAAGTCTGGGGAATACACAATCACGTCATCAAGGTATACCAGCACAGATTCTATTAACTGACCTCCCAAACATCGTTGCATCAGTCTCTGGAAGGTGGCGGGAGCGTTGCAAAGACCGAAGGGCATCCGGTCCCACTCAAAAAGACCAAACGGCGTGGTAAAGGCGGTCTTCTCTCGGTCCCGTTCCTCAACCGGTACCTGCCAGTACCCGCTGGCCAAATCCAAGGTGGAATACCAGGCAGACTTGGTCAAACTTGTCAGGGAGTCCTCAATACGAGGTAAGGGAAACGCGTCTTTCTTGGTCAAGCTGTTCAACTTCCTATAGTCCACACAGAACCTCCAGGCCCCGGTCTTCTTCTGGACAAGCACTATCGATGCCGCCCATGGGCTACTACTCTCCCTCACGATCCCCTGCTCTAGCATACCTTGCAAAAGGGTCCTCACTTCGGTATATAGGGTGGGGGGTATTGGTCGGTACCGCTCCCGACTTGGTGCAGCTTCTCCCGTAGGGATACTATGTCGTATTACCGTCGTGCAACCATAGTCCTCATCATGGGTGGAAAACACATGTTGCCATTTCTTCAGTAGCTTCTGTAGCTCTTCCACTTGTTCCTGCTCCAGGTCCTCTCCTCGTAAGGAGTCCCCTGTCAAGTGGGCCGGTACCTTGTTCTCCCTCGTCCTAGACGCTCCTACGGTTTGCGTTAGTGCTACCTCAACTACTGCCGGGTGCACTCGCCGGAAACTCACATCTTCCTTGTCCCGCACCTGATGTCCCTCGACCGACGTCACCGTCACCAGCCGCTGGTGCCTGTGTAAGTGTATTGGGTAGGGGTTTTCGTTACAGACCTTCACTGGCACTCGGCCTCGTCGTACTACCGTCAGTCCTCGGGCCACCCTCACCTGTGTGCAGTCTTCGTGAGGTTCCACCAACACCCAGCTCTCAGAGCCTCGACGCTGTTGTGGCACCCTGGCCCACACTATGGCTTCACTTTCTGCTGGCACCGACAATGCGAATCGACATGCTATTCGACCAACCTCTTCTCGGCCATCTTGGTTCTTAGCCAGCTGCACTCGCCTGCAGTCGGCCACTACTCGTTCCCAGCCTGGCCGCTCGGCCCTCGGTATTGTCTGAACGGGCCTAGCCCGAAATAGCTCCTCCCAACACTCCGAGAGGACATTCATACCCAGGAGGGCTCGATGATGGCCGAGGCAATGGTCCTGTACAATGATGACCCCCTTCTGCGGAACTCGTACTCCATACAATTCAAAGTCGGTAAGTCGATAGCCGATGTAGGGGATCTCTAAGCCGTTCGCCCCCTTCAGGGTAAGCCAGGGCGCTTCAACCTTGTGTGTGGGGTGGGCTCCAAATAATTCATGGGACAAGCTTTCTGAAAATAAAGTCACTTGAGAACCAGTGTCGACGAGACAGCGCACCGTGGTGCCACATACCTGGGCCTCTACTATTGGGCTAAGCCCAATCATCCCGTCCTCGGGTTCCATTCTTCTATGGTGGTCACTTTGGGGGGCGCCGACCACATGACCCACTGTGGCCGGTCGTCTTAAAAACCCCCCTCGGAGGCTCTTCGTGGTCCGCACTGCCTACTCACATGCCCGGCGGTCCCACACCGATTACAAATGGGCCTCCCTTGCTCGTCCCACTCGAACCTAGGCCGACTCGCCTGCCAGGGCCGCCTCATCCCATCCCGGCCTCGCTCAGAGTACGTCCGTTCTCGGGGGGCGGGCCCTTCTTCTTTCCTTCCCGGCCCTAGGCGCAGTTCCCCTACCAGGGCCTTGGTTAGCTCGGCCATCTGATCTCGTACGTCTTTTAAGAGCTCCATCTTCAATGTTTGTTTCCAGTCTGATACCTCCGAGGCTGCCGCCGGGCCACTCACTGCTGCACATACGGGGGCCTCCTTAGCTTCCGCTTGGTCGCCTTCCAAGGCCATGGCCTCCTTTTTCAGGTCATCGAACGTGAGCTCAGGGTCTCGTCTAAACTGCACTCGGAGATTTTGTCGTAGGGGGCCCTCCCGTAACCCTAACAGGAACTGGTCCCTTAACAGGGTCTCCTCATCTCCAATCCCATGATCTCGTCGTCGCTGTAGGCGTGTATACTGCTCGCGCAGCTTCAGGGCGAAGGCTCGAATGGACTGGTGGGGGCCCTGCTTACAATTAAAGAACTGCGCCCTCAGGACGGCCACAGGGGTGGTATCACCATACTGCTCGGTGAGGAAGTGGAAGATGGTCTGGGCGGTGGCTCGAATGGCTTCGGGGGCGGCCTGTACTTCTCGCCGGGCTTCTCCTCCTAGTGAGTTTAATACAAACTGCTGTTGTTGACTGGCACTCAGCCCTTGAAGGCCGGCCAAATACTCGACTTGGGCTCTCCACTCCGTCAAATGAACCTCGGACTCGACCCCAGTATACTTCTGCACCCAGGGGTTTCCCAGGAACACAGGCATGACACGGGGTGGTGTTTCCGGCCTTTCCGGCACGACACGGGGTGGGGTTTCTGGCCTTTCAGGCACAACACGGGGCGGGGCTTCGGGCAACTCGTCGTCGGCCATTGGAGGACCTTGGTCGCTCAACTCGAGGTGGAATCCTGCCGACTACGCCAAATCTGTCACACCCCGGGGGCGGACCCGAATATGCTACTGGGCCACACCCCTCTTAACTCTTCCACCTCGAGGAGTTTCCCAAGACCGCCCCAATGACCAGACAGACGAGTATACTATAATTAAAACAAGCTTTATTAAATATTTAAAAAGGGGAAAGGGGAAAGGGAAAAAGGGAACTTTAAAACTAATGTGGCTCTTCTTTGCCACCAGGGCCACTTGAAGAAAAGACTGGGGGCCGGGGCTCTGGCCCAGCAACCCGTGGCGCGCTCCGCTTCTCCTGGAGGCAGTATCGAACACAGTCAGACCAGGGCAAGCACTCCACTGATGCTCCCAGCACTGGGGGATCCTCGTTCCCACACAGGGCCTCACTGGTTCAGGTAGGTAGTTGCTACAAGCACAGAACAGGTTATTCCACAGGTTGCGTTACTCACAGTGCCGGGGGATCCTCGTTCCCACACGGAGCTCCACTGGTTCAGGTAGGTAGTTGCTATAAGCACAGAACAGGTTATTTCACAGGCTGCGTTACTCACAGTGCCGGGGGATCCTCGTTCCCACACGGAGTTCCACTGGTTCAGGTAGGTAGTTGCTATAAGCACAGAACAGGTTATTTCACAGGCTGCGTTACTCACAGTGCCGGGGGATCCTCGTTCCCACACAGAGCTCCACTGGTTCAGGTACAGGGTGTAGACGAAGCTCTCGTTGTCACACCCCGGGCACAAGGCTTGATTTTCTCTCTCTCCCTATAGGACTCAGGCCGCAACAGATGTCACCATCTCGTGTCTCGTCGGAGGCTGGGCAGTTCGAACGCTACAAGCACAGCATACGCACAGCAAGTCAAGCGTAAACACCATCAATCAGTGAAACTCACCCACAGCACTCTTATACCACGTCACGTGAATTTTAGATCGTCCTTGCCACCTGACCACGACGACCTCGAGAGATTGGTTGGGCAACAACTGGATCACAAATGAGGGAGAGATGTATAGTATTCACAGGCCCGGCGTGTCGGTTATCACTTCCCTGGCTCACCTGCACTTCCTCTTTCCCCCAGGGCCACTGGCTTACTAGCGGGCGGTGCTTCGTCCGTGCTTCCGGTCGACCGCGGCTCGCCCCCGCTCTCCTCTCCGGTGGGGCCAGGGACCTCACGAAACACAAGAACACACACCAGGATAATTCTTCATACAAGACATATGCAGAGAAGTATCACAGCGGTTACTCACGCTTGGTTGCCAATAACCTCTGTTCACTGTGCTCTCGATGGCTCTGTGTCCACTCCTTCTCACGTAAACTCCACAATATTCCTTCGTCCGCTGACTGTCTCTTACTCTCTTCCCCAGGAGAGCGATCCGACCAGCGTGGTCCGTCTGCAAAGCAGCAACACAACGTACACAACGTATACCACAAGCACCCCGTTTAATGTCTGCAAAGGTGTCTTTATACCCTGACTCTTCTCCTCGTCAGCCTATTAGCAACCGCTGTGTTAATTTGCCCCACCTGAGCGTGATCAGGCTTAATTTTGCCTTAGGGGAAACCCCGGATATGAAGTGTGGAAGCCGGATTCCGCCATTCGTCAAAATAAGATGTGGAAGCCGGGTTCCGCCCGTCGTTCATTTAAAACGTCACCTGTGACAGCTATATGAATCACATTTGGCTGTTTTAACAAGATGCATCTACAGTACATGAAACTGTAAAGCACACCCTGTCACAAAAAAAATGTCAAAATATGTATCCCAGCTGTAACTACTTTCTAAAAAGGTCCTTATATGTGCCATTTATGTACATTTTGTGTACATATGGTAGCAATATGTACTTTAAGATACTAATATGTACCTCTGTGGTGCTAATACCAACTCCTTAGCTACAAAGCTGTACTTTTTGAAAGGGTATCAGTGACAGCTGGGGTACATACACAAAGGCATCATTTATAAATTGTGCATATGCAAAAATCGACGGCAAAGTACATATTAATAAAAACTCTTTGACGTGGAAAAGTGCTTAGCGCCAGGTCAGGGTCTAAGCAGACATAAGCACTTTTGCTTGTCCGATTGCTGCAGGTTTTTGAAAATATAAGCCATTCTTGCTGCTCAAAAACTCTTTTATATGTCAATGTCATTAAATAAGCATAGTTTAAAGGACGAATATCAGCAACTGTTCAGCTGCTTACAATTTCAAGCTCATTTGCAATTTATAGACGGTTTCAGCAGTAACAACATAAACACACGGCTTTCGTGGTCATCACGTAACTTCCAGTAAACTCTGCAAAGAATAAATAACAACAAAGTCCTTTTAAAGTAGTTTATTTATATAACAAGCAATATAAACAACACATAGATAGGAACCCAAAACATTTGTTATTTTCGACGAGCTATTTGTTTAAGAGTTCAGTTTCAGCAACTAGTCAGACCATTAAACAAACAGAAACCGGAAGTAAAGTTCGGACCAGACGCTTATCGTGTCACCGCACGTGCGCCCGATGAAACGGTCTATAGATTTCACGTCTAAATGTAAGACGTTTCCTATGCATACATCAGTGGCGGCCAGTGACTCTTTTTTCGAGGGCGCTCGATGCGAAGTTCGTCACAACATGTTTGTAGCCCATCATGTGTGTGGTTCGTAATTTCAAAATATGTGTTCGGCGCGTCAAGTGATCCTATGTGCATCATGTGTCTTTTCAAAATAAATGCCTGCTGCAGATGTTTCTAAAGAGTTTATGATAAAAGAGACTTGTGTTTGCCAGATACTCAGATAAACTCATTCGTAATCATAGTTTACTGCTAAGGGAGTGTCTTGCATGTATTTTGTGAACGTGAGAGTCTCTTTTATCATAAACGGTTTTGACGCGTGTGCACTTATTTTGACAAAACATGTCATGCACACGGTTAACATGACGCAACAAACACATATTTTGAAAATACAAGCAACACACATAACACTCCGAACACTTATTTTGTATTTGCGCCCCTTGGATAAGCAGTCACGAGCTGCCACTGGTGTATATTCATTTTATGAATCACACGCGCAATTTTGAGAAATGATCGTAGTGATAAAATTTAAGACGTTTTCTACACAGCATTTTATAAATGTGGCCCAAGATACAGGAGTTCAGTAAAAGTGGACATGTTACCACAAAGTTACATGCTTTAATACAAATGCTATTTAACTTCTTTTAAAAGTAACCCAAAGTTTTTAAAGACCCAATTACATTTAAAATTAGACTTGGAAATTAAATTTAAGTTAATGTTTGTTGGCTTTACGTTAACTAGATGCTTGTATTTTTAAAAGTTGAGTACATGCATCTGAGATTCTCTCTAATAAGCAAACTAAACTAAACTGATGACTCATCATGCACTCATGGATGTGTATACGTTTTTTTATCCCATTAAAATGCCCATCCCCAAGAATCCCCTTCCCCAATCTTGTGCTCATCAAGCAAGAGTTTTTCATTTTTATACAACACCCTTTCTGACACAGAAAAAAGCAAAGTTGCAAGTTTTCAAAGTGTTGTACAGACTCTGAAGTTAACCGAGTACAACATTCACTCTTCCCCTTGCCTCCTCAGCCTGCGTGCCACGTTAATCACAAACGATGAGAGCAGGTCGAAACCAATTACATGTTAGAAAGCGGTGTCATGGCACATAATTTCACTTTATTACCTGACATGAAGGAGACCTTGAGGTGTGAGTTTCTGGTACGATCTCTTCTGAGTCTTAAGGTTGCAGAGGACCAGCTTAATAAGAGCTATTGTAGACATCCTTGTAAATGATCGGTGTCAATAGAGAGCACTTTATGTAGTTTGTAGTGTGCTTCAAAGCTGATTATACAATGACAAGAAGTGAAAAGAGTTTGTATGCCTTTCAAGATGAAACAGATAGAAAGCAATTTCAAACTTTATTTAATTGCTTTCAGAGTGTGTAGTGCTCACACTAATATTGTAAAAGTCTTCCACATGAGGGATTATGTGGATAATATCATTGAAAATGGTATTTTAAGTCATGTCTGGATGAATTGTTTCACAGTTCAAGCTAGGCCTTGTTTTTATTTGGTCTTTGAATGGCAGATATCTTATAGACAAAGAAGTTAAGGGCACACAGGCTAGATTTCAAGATCAATTTTATTTCCACAGCTCCAGCACAATATTGTTGTTTGTTATTTTGCGACTCTGGTGGCAAATCAATACATTTTCAGTCACGTTACAAAAACTACCTCCTTGGTTAAAGGTCCACTGTGTAGATTTTTAGCGGCATCTAGCTGTAAGACTGTGAATTGCAACCACCAGCTCAGTCCACAGCTCAACCCTCACTTTCGGAAACATTAGTGAATCTATGGTAGCCTTCACAGGACAAACACATCATCTTCTGAGACAACAGTTTGTCCATTTAGGGCTACTGTAGAAACATGGTGGCACTTCCATGTAAGGGGGCCCACGGTATTATCTAGATAAACGGCTCATTCTAAGGTAATAAAAATAATTCAGTTCATTATGTAAGGTCTTTAAAAACCACTAATAATAGTATGTATTTTATTTTGCATTTCTATCGAAAGATCCTCCATAAAGGGGAAAAAAAATCAAACAATGATTTGGACCACTTAAGAGTGCAACTTTGGGACACATCAGTTTTCATTTCAGCCATTTCAGCGACATTAGGATCTCTATAAAGTTGGATTGTTACCTTCTTGATTCACAGGAAAGTTCTCATTAGATGACCTGACATTTAGTAACAAGTGTCCATGGAGGAAAACTGCAGTGCATTCCTTAAAGGAATAGTCTATCCTTTTTCCATATTAAACTATGTTATTACCTTAACTAAGAAGAGTTGATACATACCTATCATCTTAGTGCGTGCACTTCATCGCTGTGGCACGCGGCGACACTTTGATAGCATTTAGCTTAGCCCCATTCATTTAATGGTACCAAACAGAGATAAAGTTAGAAGTAACCAAACACATCAACGTTTTTCCTATTTAAGACGAGTAGTTATACGAGCAAGTATGGTGGCACAAAATAAAACGTAGTGCTTTTCTATGAGGATTTAAAAGGGTAACTATATTGTATGGCGGAATAGCACTTTTGGGAGTACCTCGACTTGGCGCAGTAACACTCTCCCTCTCCCATTATGAGAGGGAGAAGGGGAGCGGATTTTTCAGGCGAGTTGAAGTACTCCCAAAGTACTCCTAAGTACTTCAAGCCTGGAGTTGGGGTTAGAGTTGGGGTTTGGGTTAGGATGTCTAAAAATGTAACAGAAAGTGATTCTAATCCCAACCCCAAGTGACAATGGTAAGAAAATAGGACAAAACAATGAGAAAACAATACATAAAATGAAACGAAAATTTTTAGAAATTTGTGCGAGTGATACGAAAAAGACATTTGTGCTCAAGGCACTAATTTTGTGCCATGGACACGAATAAATTAATCAAAGTTATATACTATAACATGACTTTCCATGAAATTAGTTTGGATAGGCATAATTGTAGATATGATGGAGTTTTGCGCTTAAAAATGACTTGTCAGTGTGTGCAAAATAATAAATTATAGTGAATTTCCTTTTGAAAATTGCATATTTAAGACATAATTAATTTAAACAAAAATAATTTACACATATATTTTACAGAATTTAACTCTGTGTTGACCAATGTGCTAAACTGCTTTACTCCCCTACATTACACATTTCTCAGTCATTTTTTCTTTATAAACTATTTTAGAACTTATATGATTTTATAGCAGTATGAAGAGATAAATTAGGGCTTGGCACAGATTTCAGTGGGGGATTTCCAGTGAGATTTTGAAGATAAAAAGTCAAGATGATGGATAACTGGGCTTTCCCTTCTCCTTGAAATGTGTTGTGCTTTAACCTTCAATCTGTGAAAAGAAACATGCAACAATCTTCAGTTTTCTAACTGATGAACCCTTGTAATAATGTGTCTTATGCTGAACATAAACAATAAGCAAACAAAATGTCTAGAAGCCAAATCATCACTTCATCTTAATTCTCCACTATCAGAAAACTAAGAGTGATGATGGCAGGCATCTTTAATGCGTTAAGGGATAAATGTTCGTAACCTTTTCAGCCCGGAGAGAAGGAGGGCAGACGCTCTTAACAAATAACCTTTAACAACTTCATCCATTGAAGCACCCTTACACTTTTTAAATCTCCACAAACTCTGCTTTTAAAAGTCATTTCAACTGCTATAATTGCTGAAGCAAAAGTGAAGAGCTGAATACAAATCTGTGTCTGAGATCGAGCCAAACCTGACGCAATCTGTAGGGCAAATGATCAAATTAGTCAAAATTCTTCAGTGCGGTTTGCATGTCTTGCTCCTTATGGAAGCAGTCTATCAATTACACAGTTGTTTGCTGCAGCTAATTGTGAATGCATGAAGGCTTCTCGTCCTTTTTGGGAGTTCACAGGCCAACAGCAGGAGGCTGGGAAATAAGTTGGTCTCATTTGGTGGGAAGAACAAGTCATCTCAAGGGCAGAAGTTCAGGTCAAACACTTTTTCCCACTCTTTCTCTTTCAAACACTGTGAATTTTATCTCTACAACGCCTCAAGAAATCAACATTTCAGAATGTAGTTAAGGAAGAATCATAATTTTATGTATGAAAGTCATACTCCCTACATCCCCAAATAAAATATTTCTAAACTGTTACAAAAAGTGGTCAAAATATGTACCCCAGCAGTCACTAGGGCAGTACCAGGGGCATAGCTGTTATCATCTCCAATGTAAATCTCTTTTCTTGGACTACAACAAACACACAGATTGTAGGCAACAGTTTACTAACTGGTGATGTAGACAAGTCCGACATTATCATAATAACTCCCACTTCAGACTCACAGCCTGTAAGTTAACTCCTGTTAGCAACCAAATCGTTCAAACATGGTAAGGAGCGTCACATTGCCGGCTTATGTCAGAGGTATTCAGGCCAATCACAACTCACAGATTAGCTGGATAATCAGGGAGACAGAGCTTTTCAAATTGATGCGTTTCAGGAAGAGAATGAAATATGGAGCTATAAAAATGTTCGGTATGTGGAAAATTTTAATGTTTTTTTAACCATAAACCACTCAAACACATTGTATGATGCCAAATATACAAAATAATGTTGTTTTTAGCAATGAATAGGTGCTCTTTAAAAGTAAGGGGGACAGAGACATGCACATGTATAGTAAAGCAAAATAAAGTAAACTGTGACATATTATACAAAACAAATTATTCATATAGTCAGTGGTCTACCAGTAAAATTGATTAAAAAGAATATGGGACAAAAAATTATTTAGACACATTGACCTGACCATGTTCGGCTAGCCTACTATTTTTTTAACAGCTTAGACTGTGTTTTCGAGGATAATTACGGAATTTTTAGATGGTTTTGTGTAAATATGTGCGTTTAAGCACACATAATGTTACGTCACTCAAATCTAACAAACAAAAAGACATGGGCAGAATGGTGACAGAACTTTGAAAACTGCAACATGTCCCCCGCTTGATCTACTTGTTTGCCATCTTGTGCACATGTGCAGTCACTGAAACAAAAACAAAAAAAATACTGCTATTTGAGCTTAAAGGGATAGTTCACCCAAAAATTAAAATTCTGTAATCATTTTCTAAATTTCTTTGTTTTAATAAGGAAGATATTTTGAGGAATGTTTATAACCAAATCGGCCATGAACCCCATTCACTTCCATAGTATGAAAAATAATAATATGGAAATGAATGGTGCTCATGAACGTTTAGGTTACAAACATTCCTCAAAATATTTTCCTCATTAAAACAAAGAAATTTATACAGTAAAAACATGAGAGTGAGAATTTTTTATTTTTGGGTGAACTATCCCTTTAAAGGATTAGTCAATTTCCTTAAAAAAAAAAATCCAGATAATTTACTCACCACCAAAGGTTGATGTCTTTCTTTGTTCAGTTGAGAAGAAATTATGTTTTTTGAGGAAAACATTCCATTTTAATGGACTTTAATGGACACCAACACTTAACAGTTTTAATGCAGTTTAAAATTGCAGTTTCAAAGGACTCCAAATGATCCCAAACGAGGCATAAGGGTCCCACCCAGCGATAGATTGTCATTTTTGAAAAGAAAAACAAAAAAATATGCACTTTAAACCACATCTTCTCGTCCATCTCCGGTCCTATGACGCCCCAGCGCGACCTCACGCAATTTCGTAATGCTGTGGAAAGGTCACGTGTTACATATATGAAATGCACATTTGGGGAGCATTACAATAAACTGACACAAAGACATTAATGAGTATCATTCGACATACAACAACGTCGGAACGGTCCTCTTTCTCCACACTTGTAAACACTGGGGTGTAATTTCGCATACGTCCTCCGTGACCTCTTAACGTGATGACGTATTACGTGAGGTCACGCTGGCGCGTCACATGACTGGAGATAGACGAGAAGTTGTGGTTTTAAAGTGCTGATTTTTTATTTTTCTTGTCAAAAATGACAATCGTTTTGCTATAAGACCCTTATGCCTCATTTGGGATCGTTTAGAGTCCTTTGAAACTCCATTGAAAATGCAGTTTTATACTGCATTAAAACTGTTACGTGTTGGGGTAAGTTAAAGTCCATTAAAATTAGAAAAATCCTGAAATATTTTCCTCAAAAAACATAATTTCTTCTCGACTGAACAAAGAAAGACATCAACATTTTGGATGACATGGTGGTGAGTAAATTATTTGAATTTTTCTTAAGAAAATGGACTAATCCTTTAAGAATCAATTATTATGGTATGCTATTGTTAGGTTTTATTGTTAGTCAGAAATCTATTGTTTAATTGTGATTTTAGAGATATCTGTCTCTTTCCCCATTCGAGTAGATAGGACTTTAGTCTTGCATGACTGAAATACCTTGCCTGGAGGCATTGCAAAGATGACTGCCTAGTGCAAATGCCCTAAAGGAACTTTATAGATGAGAAGAACATGGCTTCAAGTGTGTTTAGATGCCACATTGTATTTTACCGTATTCATGCAACAGGCGCATTGACTTTAAACAAACATGTTAAATCAATAAAGAACATTTAAATAAAAATAAGGCCTCTAAAGGCCCACAGCATGAGTTTCATACTACATAAACACGTACCAACTGTGTAATGAAAATAAATAAATAGGTTTAGACATGTGTAACAGTCAATGCATCATATAATGTGAATTATCCCCAGGTCAGTAAGCACCATTTCTTTAGATTATCATATAGAACCAAACAGTAGATTTAACTTAGCACATGTCCTCAGGAGACCTAACAGGAAGCCAAAAAATTAATGAGCTATTTGCCTTAATGACAAATGTGATCATATAAAAGTTGCAAAAAACCTTATATTTATACAATGTAAGTGTAAATGAAATGTACTATTTAAATTAAAGATAATAGAAATAGAAATGCTCCCTGAAATTCTCTCTGGATTCTTCTTCCAGTTCTGCATAGATTATTTTAGACATTTAAATGCCCTTGCTGTTAACCTTTCTTACTTTCCAAGTACTACATTTGAAATGTCACACCGTATTATCATCCAATACCATCACTTTACCATATTACTGCCACAGTATGTTTTTGTCATGCAAGGTCACGTAGGCATCACATATCAATCTATAAAAGCTTAATACTGTCCTACTGTGAACGAGCAGAATATTTCCAAAGTAAAATCCCTCTGAGGTGTGACTTTTCATGCGCAGTACTTGAGAAGAAATGGCAAGATCACTGCAAGGGCATTAAAATACCACAAACGTTCCCTGCACGACTCTGTTCCAGGCTCTTACCCACAATGCTCTTGAGACAGCAGTCACAGACTGTTTTGCGATTCACTCCAGAGAGGGATGCACACGGCACAGCACACGGACACACAACAGACTGGTGCAGAGCCAATGAAGCTTGAGGAGGAAAACAGCATCCATTGCGAGAAGAAGACACGTGACACTTGAGTCTCACCGGAAGGACAGCAGCAGCCTCCAGCTGTGGGCTGCCATCAGCAGAACCTACAGTTGATCGATGTGTATTAGGATAATGTGATGTCTACATAAGGTTGACACAGTGTACAAACACACAGATGCTTGGATCAAACTACCTGCAGAGCTACCTTAAAAACGAGTGTGTGTGTGCCAAGGACAAAATATGAGGCAAATGGAGGAGATTTGATTTTTATTAATGTTAACTAATAAGGGATTTAGACAGTCTCTCCATAAAACCACAAACTGTGTCGATAGTTAGATTAGATATGTCAGCCATACTGTTTGTTAGTCTTGCAAAAATCACTCTTATGATATAAATGAGTATTACATTAAATCTAATGCCTAAGGTTTTTGTATTATACTATATTTGCTTGCCTGTTTGGCGTGTATTGGAGCTTTCAGGATTGTGAAACTCAACCCAAATGAAACATGCAGTAATCACTGATAAACAGCTGTAAAGATCATGAAACACGCGGTATAAGGGTAATACCCTTCAAGCCACTCAAGCTGATTTCTCCAGAAAAGCTTTCGATCCCACGACGGTTTCAAAACCGAAATCTAGATGCATGCGTCAAGGTTGTTCATCCCATTTATTATGAGCGCCTGAACTAATTAGGTAAACACTGCGCCCTGAATAAATCTGCCGTTAATCTTTCTCTATCCACATGAAAGACAGATTCGATTAAATATCAAAGGGACAGACCGAACCGGGCAGGACGGAGGAAAATCAGTCCCGTGAGAATGAAGAGATATTTTTGGAGGGGTGTTTACGTAGAACAGCTTCTGGATCAAAGACCTCAGGTGCTCTTTTTTATTCATTAATCAGCTGACATTCAAATCAGCCGATGCTGTTAGCCAAGGGATCACGATATAAAGGTTTATGCTGTCTGCATGCATCAGTGCAGCAAGTTTTAGTGATTGACTTTGGATAATTCAGTTAAATTGGATTGTCTTAGTGATTGCTGTAATCATAATAATGCGTAACATTACAGAATTCCCATTATTATAATATAATCAGAAAAGGATTAACGGGATGCTGAGTCAAATGGTGTACTGTCATTGAGATTAAGGGACACGCTGAAAGATGGTGTACTGCACGGGTCTGTACTGGGCCCGCTGCATTTTTAAAAATTAACATTTTGAGTTGACTGTGGTCAAGGAGATCTCAGAATAATTGGCCATATCGGCCTAGAAAATCGCAGCTTTTATTTTTTTGTCAGTCTTAGTACACAATGTAACTACAGAAGAGTCAAGTTTTTTTTTTTTTTTTTTTTTTTAAATACTTTTTATTAAGTTTTACAGGTACAATTACATTACATTAACAACAACACATCCTGCCCTTCCCTTCCCCCGCTTACACACGACTTTAAGAAAAGAAAAAAAAAAAAAAAAGAAAACAACCCTTCATAAGAAACATATACACACATTGAGAGTACAAGTCCAGAATACATTTTGAGGTTATTTATGGTAACTGCTTTGTGAGAAGAGGAGCGTTAAGGCATAATATTCACATTATTGGATAGATGCATAACATAGATAGTGAGCTTAATGGCAATTATTAAGAAAAAAATAATAATAATAAAATAAAATAAAAATACTTGTGTACAAGTATGGAAAGATGGAGCATAAAGAAGTAAATGTTAAGATAAATAGTTACTACCTTAGAGGCTGGGGAGCCCTTCAAAATATTGTATAAAGGGGGACCATATGCTATGAAACTTGCGTGTTGAACCCCGAACAGCGTATTTAATCTTTTCCAATTGAATGTGTGACATTACTTCTTTTATCCAGTTACTATGTGTAGGTGGGTCTTTCCTTTTCCAATGGAACAATATTAGACGTCTCGCCAGAAGTGTGGTGAAGGCTATGACAGAGCAAATGTCATTGCTGACTTTAATACCCTCAGGTATAACTCCAAAAATGGCCATTAAAGGATCCGGATCAATCTGAATACTATATATATGATTATATGAATCAAAAATTCCCTTCCAGAATTCAATTAAAAGAGGACACAACCAGAACATGTGGGCAGATGTGGCCGGAGACTGCGAGCATCTGCTGCAGGCAGGGCTAACATCCGGGTAAATCTTGGCTAGTTTGGAGTTGGTAAAATGGAGCCTGTGCAGTACTTTAAATTGAATTAATCCATGCCTAGCACAAGATGAGGAGGAGTGCACCTGTTTTAACGCATTTTCCCATTCTCCGTCTGTAATTTCTTTGCCCAACTCACTTTGCCAGGCATTACGAATATTGTCACTGTTCTGTGGATTTATAGATGTTATAATAGAGTATATGCTTGAAATGAGTCCCCTACCATGGGGACTCAGATTAAGCAGTGTTTCAATAGGAGATGAAGGTGGTATACTTGGAAAGGAGACAAAAAACTTTTTGACGAAACTTCTAATCTGCAGGAATCTAAAAAAGTGGGGTCTAGGTAACGCAAAATGACTTCTAAGATCTTCAAAAGAACGAAAAGTATTATCCAAATATAGATCTTTTAGATGCCTAATTCCCTTCTCTTCCCAGAGATAAAAAGCTGAGTCCATATAGGATGGAGGGAATAGACAGTTAGATACAATGGGCCCTAGAATAGAAGCTGATTGTAAACCAAAATGTCTTCTAAATTGGACCCAAATTTTTAGAGTGTGAGCCAGTACAGGATTAGGAGAGGATATATAATTTTTTACCAATAGGGGGAGTGAAGAGCATACTATTGAGCTAAGTTTAAAATTAGTACAAGACTGTTCCCCTCGCACCCACAAAGGGGTGTTCGGAGAATCTACATCAGATAGCCAATAAGTGATTTTCTGAACGTTACTTGCCCAATAATAAAATAAGAAATTAGGTAGTGCCATCCCTCCTTGGGATTTTAATCTCTGTAAAAAAGTCTTCCTAATGCGCGGAGTTTTATTCTCCCACAGGAAGGATGTAATTAAGCTATCCAATTTAGTAAAAAAAGCTTTCCTAATAAAAATAGGGATATTTGAAAATAAATAAAGAAACCGAGGAAGGACAGACATTTTGATTAGGTTGGTACGACCTGCTAAAGACAAAGGAAGAGAAGACCATCTAACTAGATCTTTTTTACATTTATCCAAAAGTGGGCAAAAATTGGCCTTAAACAAATTATAAAATGATCTTGTTACTTGAACACCCAAGTATTTAAAGCCTTCATGTACTATTCTAAATGGAATAGAGGAGGAGTCTTTAGGGGAGATTGGAGTAATTGGGAAATATTCACTTTTACTCATGTTAAGCTTATAGCCAGAGAAATTGCCAAACTCGTTTAGGAGTGAAATAATTTCAGGTATTGAGGCAGTTGGGTTTGTTACATATAACAAGACATCGTCCGCATATAAAGAAATTTTATGCTCTATACCATAACGTGTAATTCCTTTGAAATTAGAAGACTGACGGAGCGCAGCAGCTAGGGGTTCAATTGATATAGCGAATAACAAGGGAGAGAGAGGGCATCCTTGCCTGGTGCCCCGTTGTAAGGAGAAGTACCCTGAGTGTACATTGTTTGTGCACACTGAGGCAACTGGGGAGGTATATAACAGTTTAACCCATGAGACAAGGTCTGGAGGGAAACCAAACTGTTTGAGTGTGGCAAAAAGGTATTTCCACTCCACTCTATCGAACGCCTTTTCGGCGTCAAGAGAGATCACTGCTTCATGGTTACCTGGGGGAGAGTTTGTGTACATTATATAAGCGTCGTAAATTATTAAAGGGGTTACGCCCTCGGATAAATCCTGTTTGATCATTTGAGATTATAATAGGAAGAATGGATTCTATCCGTAGTGCGAGGATTTTCGATAGAATTTTGAAATCTGCATTCAAAAGCGAAATTGGTCTGTATGATTCGCATAAAGTGGGATCTTTGCCTTCTTTTGGGATAAGGGAAATTGAAGCTTGCATAAGCGTTAAGGGAAGAGTACCTTTATTAAAAGATTCGTTGTAAACTGCCATAAGAAGTGGGCCCAGTAAAGCTGCAAACTTCTTAAAAAACTCTATCGGGAAGCCATCGGGCCCCGGAGCTTTATTACTCTGCATTGCCGCAATAGCTTCCGTGAATTCGGCTGCATCTATGGGTCTGCCCAATTCAGAGTGAGCTTCTGAGTTAATAGTGGGTAAGTTTATTTTATTAAAGAAGGACTCTAAAGTTGCAGAATCATTAGGATACTCTGAAGTATATAAGTTGGAGTAGAAATGGACAAAGCTATCATTAATATCCTTCAGAGTATATGCCATGGACCCAGAGGGGGTCTTAATACAGGTAATTATTTTTGAATTAACTGATTGGCGAGATTGAAAAGCTAATAATTTACTGGCTTTGTCCCCGAATTCGTAAAATGAATGGCGAGTTTTTAATAACCTCTTTTCTTCTTCTTTAGTAGACAACAAATTATATTTTGATTGTAGGCTTAATCTTTCTTTATACAAGGGGGGGCTAGGAGACATGGCATATTGTTCATCAAGCCTGTTTAAGGCTTCGGAGATATCCTTAAGCTTTAAGAGTTCTTGTTTCTTGGTATAGGAAGAGAAGGATATAATTTTGCCCCGCAAGTATGCTTTTAATGCTTCCCACAATATACTCCTAGATATATCAGGTTTGTCATTTAACTCCAGGTAAATATGAATCTCATTGGTTAAGTAAGTGATGAATCCTTCATCTGCCAGAAGTAGCGAATTTAATCTCCACGATTTAAAAGATGAATGTTGAGTTGGTAATTTCAGCACAAAAGAGGAGGGGGCGTGGTCAGAGATGACAATGCTATGGTACATACTAGATGAGATTAAGGGCATAAGACTCTTTTCAACTAAAAAAAAATCAATGCGGCTATAAGAGTGATGAACAGGAGAAAAAAAGGAAAATGTTTTGTTAGAAGGAAAAAGAAATCTCCAGGGATCTATTAATCCAAATTGATCACAGAGATTGTTAATATTTGTGGCTGCCTTGGAAGGCTGTATAGCTTTAGAGGAGGATCTATCCAGTGACGTGTTTAAAACACAATTGAAGTCTCCACCTATTATTAATGCGTAATCGTCAGCTGGTGGAATAGATGTAAAGACCTTGGTGAAAAAATTACTGTCATCAAAGTTTGGGGCATAAATGTTAACCAAAATTACTCGTTTGTCCAGCAAGCGGCCTGTAACAATAACAAAACGACCAGCGGAGTCACTGATAACCTTTTCACTAGTGAAGGAGATGCCCTTTCTAATGAGGATAGCCGTACCTCTACCTTTTGCGTTAAAACTCGAGTGAAATACCTGACCTCCCCAGCTCCGTCTTAGTTTAATTACATCTGAGTTAAGGATATGGGTTTCCTGTAAAAAGGCTATGTCTGCGCAGAGTTGCCGTAAGTGAGAGAAAATCTTGTTTCTTTTAATGACATTGTTCATGCCTTTTACGTTCCAGGTTACAAAATTAATATCAACATTATTGAACTTGGACATATTTTCAATGTGTTGTTCTAAGTAGTAAAGAAAATAGTATATAATCTGTTATAGCAAACCATGTGTGTACATTGAATCCGGACAATATTAAAAAAAAGAAAAAAATAGAAAGAAAAAAGGCCGTGCAATTATCCCCACCTCCCCCCCACCCTCGTCGCAAACGACATATTAACACCCTCAAACAGCAAACATTCGCTGGTATACTAAGAACCATAACTCACCAGCTCTAGTTTCTGCTCTCTATGAACTAAATTGTCATCAGAAACACCAACAGCAAAAAGAAAACACACATTTTAAGTGTGACACTAGGGGTGTGGATCAGTTCAAACTAAAATGAGTTTCTCAATTTCCATCGCATAACGTAAAGCGTGTCTTGAAAGGTTACTCGAGCCGAACAGACAGGCACAGACTCTGACGCGGTGATCGCTCCTATTTACTTGCGGATGAGGGGACAATTCCCTTCACAAATTCCAAAGCCCGTTGTGGACAGTCAAAGAAATGTCTTGTTCCGTCATGATTGATCCGTAGCCGTGCTGGGAAAAGCAAGCCGAATTCAATTCCGGCTCCTCTGAGTTGAGCTTTGACCTGGTTAAAAGCTGCTCTCCGCTTTGCGACTTCAGCGCTGACATCGGGATAGAAGTGTATACGCGATCCTTTGTACAACACCTGTCCCCTTTCTCGTGCCAAACGAAGAATAAGTTCCCTCGTCTGATAATGATGTAATCGCACGATGAACGGTCTGGGAGCTTGATTAGCTTTCGGCGGCGGGGCTAGGGAGCGATGAGCTCTGTCCACCTCCGGTTTCCTGGCAAAACTCTGTTCCCCAAATACTTCAAGTAATATTTCTTCAATAAATGCAGAGGGATGCGTACCTTCGGATCCCTCGGGAATACCAATCACACGGACGTTATTTCTTCTAGATCGATTCTCCAGATCGTCGATTTTGGCCCTCAGCTTTTCATTATCTTTCGACAGCGTTGAGCACATAGATTCCAGGGCAGTAACACGACCATCCACGTCGGTAAGAGAGTCTTCCACATCTTTTAGCTTTGTTTCTTGTTCTAGTAGTGAAGTTTTCACCGCAGAAATAGATGATTTGAGCTCTGCTAGAATCTCAACTCTGAGCGCAGCTACCTCGGATCGAATACCGCCTAGGAGATCCCTAATATCACCTCTGCAGATGGCAGTCTCGTCCACACTCTGAGTATCACCTGCATCCTCAGTATTTTCATTCGTTTTTTTAGTATTGTGTCTAGGCATGTTTTCTGTTAAGGCTTGCGAGTGGTATTTTCAAACTGTGTCACTCAATAAGTGCTAAATAAGCCGTTAATTGGTAAGAAATGTGCGGAGCAGAAACTTTACGACTTCTCACGCCGCCATCTTCCCGGAAGTCTCCGAGTCAAGTTTTAAATAGGGAAAATATCGAAACTCTTTGGTTATTTTTTAGCGTGATGCTAATGGTTTAATCAGATTCAATGGATTGTGCTAAGCTATGCTAAAAGTGCTAGCACCAGACCTGGAGTTCAGCTGAATGGATTTTAAAGCGGTAAGAATCAAATGTTTAACTCTAGGGGAGCTGGAAAATGAGCATATTTTCAAAAAACGTGGAGTGTCCCTTTAAGTCTTAAGTTTTCAGTTATGCACTTGACATCAATGATAACAATGTCGGCTTACAAGACAGTGTTTGTGCTACCCAAGATACCGAGTTTATTTATGGATTGTCTTAGTGATTGCTGTAATCATAATAATGCGTATCATTACAGAATTCCTTTTATTATAATATAACCAGAGAAGGATTACCGGGGATGCTGTGTCAAATGGTGTACTGTCATTGAGATTAAGGGACAAGCTTAAAGATGTTGTACTGCAAGGGTCTGTACTGGGCCCGCTGCATTTTTAAAAATGAACATTTTGAGTTGACTTCATGCCTCTCTGAAAAAAAATCTATGTGGTCAAGGAGATCTCAGAATAATTGGCCATATCGGCCTAGAAAATCGCAGCTTTTATTTTTTTGTCAGTCTTAGTACACAATGTAACTACAGAAGAGTCAAGTTTTAAATAGGGAAAATATCGAAACTCTTTGGTTATTTTTTAGCGTGATGCTAATGGTTTAATCAGATTCAATGGATTGTGCTTAGCTATGCTAAAAGTGCTAGCGCCAGACCTGGAGATCAGCTGAATGGATTTTAAAGCGGTAAGAATCAAATGTTTAACTCTAGGGGAGCTGGAAAATGAGCATATTTTCAAAAAACGTGGAGTGTCCATTTAAGTCTTAAGTTTTCAGTTATGCACTTGACATCAATGATAACAATGTCGGCTTACAAGACAGTGTTTGTGCTACCCAAGATACAGAGTTTATTAATGCTTTTCCAACAAAGTTTACAAAATGTTGCTGCTTTATAGTCCAGGGTCACTATGGAATAAAACTACATTCAGCTGTTATCGCCCCTAATAATGTGTGTGTGCGCAGGCACATAGTATTTCTTTAAAAAGTAACCATCAACTACTGGCCTGGCAAAATACAGTGTTTTCAGTCTTTTGTGGATCTGTAAAAATGTGTATTGTTTTGTCAATGTATAAATAAAAACGCAGTGAAAGTCAAAGTTGCTGGGCTGAAAAACATCACAGGAAGCAACTTTTCTTCTCACCTGCTACCAGCTGGTCAATACAAAGCAAAACATGCTGGTGGAAGAAAAGTCAGACCATTGTACAGGCTGTGTAATTGAGGTTACCCAAACCAAATGCCCCTGGAGGGTCACATACTGAGAAATAGCCAAACAAAGCAATCACTCACTCATAGCTGATATAAACTGTAATCCAATTCCAGCAACAGGTGTAGATCTACGACCACACGCTAAAAGCCTGGTGCCCGGTTCTTATGGCATTTAAGATATCCTGCACCTCCTGAGATGTGTTAGGTCTTGAAGAAACTCAGGTCCATCATTCTCTGTCACACACCACCATAAAGCCCTCAGGCTCAGGGTGGCTGGTGTGATTGATGGCTTCTTGTGGGATTAATCCAGGGAAGTAATGATCTACTGGCTGCTTAGATCCTCATTGCTCCGGACTTAAGGCATCGCTTCATCAGTCAGTTGGCCGGGTGCCACGCCTTCAGCCCAGTGTGTTATTTCTAAAAGACAGGTGGTACTTCTACACCGGAAACTATGATACATTTACCAGCAGACTGGATTGGAAAGATATAAGTTAGCATTTATGTATTGCAAAGAAGTGTGGCCAATAATTCATGAATTGAGAAAATAGGGAATTTGACAACTACTTTAAATACGGCCGAAAAGTTTTTACATTTACTGCACTGCAATAAATCTTGAATGTGCAAGAAAAAAATGGTTTTGTCTTGACTTATTGTGGACAGTGATAACATAGGTATTGACAGTTTAGTTAAAGGTCTAGTTCACCCATACGTCATTATTTAACATCAACCTAATGTTAAAATCGATGATTGAAATCAAACTTTGATGCTTCTAATCTCATGATGATCCTAATCTTTACGACCCACTCTTTTTTATTAAAGTTTTGCGGTTGGTACTTGGCTCGCATATGCTTCCACATACACATTCATTAAACTGAGTTTTGCCCATCTACTTTCCAGAAATCTGTCTGAAATTGGGCAGCAGCTGGTTATGTGGAGCGTGGTGGAGGCGAGGGGAGGGGTGGTACAGTTATCTGTGAAACAGATGGGACTAAAGTGGGCTGTTTCGGAGATGTTATGAAAGTGTCAGAAAGTCATCAGGTAGATGCAGCTGCCGCAGGTGCTTATGAGCCATCAGAGGCGGCCTGATGGATTTTACAACTCATTACATTCGACCATGTGCAATCTTTATATCCAGATTAATTCTGTTACTGTAATACTTTTATGCAGTCAGAATTAAGCAAAACTTAAAGGTCAGGTGAGCTTTTTGTATTGTCCTGGAGATGCTATTCAGATGTGGTTTAATTTATCTGTAACATTTAAATGTCATTTTAGGGTCATCGAGACCCTAATCACACAATGATGACGCTTCAGTCTGATATTTATTTGCTCTGACAAAGTGATGCCGTGACATATAAAAGTGATTTGTACGTAGTGACAAATTGAGCTGTGCTAAAATGCACTTTAAGGCAGATCTGATTAATTTGTTGTTTTACATCACATTAAGGGATGAGGTGACGGATAATATAAGTTGCTGTAGATCCTCTAATGGGCTCTTTGCACGTAACTACTTCCTTACCGGAAATGCGGCTCGGTCTTTTCTGGTCTAAACATGGTGCTGTTCTACACTAGGGCTGAATCCCAAACCGCCAACCACCATACTATATAGTACGCAAAAAGCGCTACTTTGCGTACTACATAGTATGGAAGTAGGCGGTTTGGATTCAGCCTAGATGTTTGCAAAAGTTGCCGAAACTTTCGATAACGGACGTACATCGCCTTTGCAAGTCCTCCTCCAAATCACCTACCAGCAAATTAGAGGAGGGCTTTAAAATGTATGTCGCTTCATACATCCACGGATATGAAGGTAACTTAAGTCTAACTTGTATCTCTCAGACTTTATGGCTTACGTTAGCTTGCTGAGCTAATAAACAATCCCGGTCTGACAGAATATGCGTGTTGTAATGTAGTACTGCTTTCTAGTAGTATTAGGCGGAAAATGTCTATCGTTGTGTCCTGTACTTGTACGTGCCTAACTTCGCATTGTGTTAATATGTGATTGGCATTAGTGTCAAACAAAGACAGAGCCACAAGTGAAGTCGCTGTACAGGCTTTCTGTTTCAGATCCATGAAGAAGCACGAAAAACCTCATTGTGTAAATGTAGGGTTGCACTTGTAATTTGTGTCAGAGTTCCGAGTTCAGCAGTTCCAAAAGGTTCGAGTTCAAATTGTGTGTTGTGCTTAACATGGTCATGTTACATTTTGACCTTCTTTATCGCTTTGTATGTGCTCACTGCTCAACTTCCAAAAACTGCTCAAGCTGTTCAAGCCTCTGTTCTGCCCTACAAAGGCAAAAGACCTTAACTCGCTATAGACCATTTCAATCAGCCACCGCTTTCTGAGTTCAACATCGCTAGGAAATCCATGGTAGCTTAAAACGCCGTTGAATTTAGACGATGACGTGCATGTGGGAACACAACAATGTTCACGATATTTTTTCTGTTGCCTCTGGAAAAAAACTATATTTTTTAAGACTCATTTTCCGCTGTTTACGCCGCCATATTTCGCCAAACCGGAAAAGGGTGAGCCGTATTTACCCGTTGCGGATATGACGTCAAGCTGATATGTGCAAGGAGCGGATTACTCGTTTAATGAAGATTGTAATTAGAGGCTGTTCCTTAGGTGATGAAGCTAAGTGGGAATTAACATTAGATTTGGACAATCGGTTACATGTTACACTCATTATCACGCACAGAAGAGCATGATTGACAAGATATACTAAAGCAATTATTTAAAGGTGCCATAGAATAAAAACTGTATTCACCTATAGATAATAGAATAATAAGAGCTCTGTACATGGTAATGACATATCGTGAGCCTCAAACACATTTCTTTCCTTATTTTTATGTAAACCTTGTGCACGCAATAGACTGTTTTAAAACAGGCCAATCTCAACATAACACCGACTGTGACTTCACAGTCAAGATAGATGTATGCCTCCAACATTAAATTACACATTAAATTAATTACAAAATTGTGACTGCTGAGTTAGCGCTTCATGCTAATTAATGTTATGCTATCATTTAGGCTGAAGTACTATTGACTGTACAGTTACGTTTTGCAGGTCCATACAAACCCCCCCCACAAATTTACCACTCAGAAACATCCATTAACAATCTCTAAACAATAAGTTTATACCTCAAAATCGGAGGGGTTACTTGACTGTAACCTTGTTCCCTGAAAAAGCGGAACGAGATGCTGCGCTGCTAAGCGCTATGGGGAAACGTCTTTATCGTTGACCAGCTGAATATAGTGTGCAAACACGTCAATGAAATTGACCCGGAGGTATATAGCCTCGGTTGATGACGACATCACAGCGCACCTGATGCGAGGCTATAAAATAGATGAACAACAGCTGTGTCATCAGATCTTTTGTTTGAAGACCAGTCCTGGGACATCTACTGTACGGCAAGACAGCGCAGCATCTCGTTCCGCTTTTTCAGGGAACAAGGTTACAGTCAAGTAACCCCTCCGTTCCCTATCAAAAGCTTTACTCGATGCTGCGCTGCTAAGCGCTATGGGGAACGACAATACCCACGCTGCCGTGCTTGGAGATGTCTGGACCCCTTACGGATGTGTAAGTGTGTGCACAAGGACCGCAAAGAAATCTCAGACATAAACAACCAAGCTAAAAATAGTGGATGTGTGCGGAAAGGATGCTCCTGCCGCCTCACAAACATCTATAAGAAGGCACCCCTTCCTAATAAATAGCAGTGGGGAATACCCCTTTATGGAAAAATGGTTTAGACAGCAGCTTGAGATGTTGACTCGAGGACATGAGACCCTGGAGTGACATGAGCATCCAAGCTATAAAATCTTATGAATGTATGCGGAGAGGACCAGCCCGCCGCATCACAAACGCTCTGTAAGGAGGCACCCCTTACTAAAAGTAGCAGTGGGGGATACCCCTTTTATGGACAAATGGCATAGACATCAGCTTGAGATGTTGACTCGAGGACAGGAGATCCTGGAGTGACATGAGCATCCAAGCTATAAAATCTTATGAATGTATGCGGAGAGGACCAGCCTGCCGCATCACAAACGCTCTGCAAGGAGACCCCTTTTACTAAGCAGTAGAAGAGGCTACTCCCCTGGTGAAGTGAGCTCTCAGACCTGCTGGCGAGACTTGACAGCGCGCCTCAAAGGCAAGAGCAATGGCATCCCTAACCCAATGTGATATGGACTGCCTGGTGGCCGCAGCACCTCTGTTGCGGCCCCCAAAACAGACAAACAACTGCTCTGACTTACGCCACTGGCTAGTGCGGTGGACATAAGTCTGAAGAGCACGGACTGGACACAATCTGTGGTATAACTCCTGCTCTGGCGTGGTGAACGGCGGAGGGCAGAAAGTCTCAAGAATGACCGGATGTGCAGTCGAAAAAGGGAACCTTACGCAGGTAATTAAGATAAGGATGTAAAATCAACTTCACCATTCCTGGGGCAAAATCTAGACCGGATGGCGAGATCGCCAGAGCCTGCATATCCCCAATTCTTTTTAAAGAAGTTATCGCCATTAGAACAACCATCTTTAGTGTCAGAAGTCTATCAGACGCTGACTCTAGAGGTTCAAAAGGAGGTCTGAACCAGACCCTCAAGGACTATAGCTAGGTCCCACGAAGGAATCTTAGTTCTTGCTGTAGGCCTCAATCGTTGGATGCCTCCCGAACGGCGCCCCGTCCACCAAAGTGTGGCAAGCCGAAAAGGCGGCCACATAAAACCTGAGAGTGGATGGGCATAAGCTGCTGACAGCTTTTCCTGCAGAAAACTCAGAACTGTAGCAAACTGGCAGTTAACAGGATCTGCATTATGTGTCATGCACCATGCTTCAAAGACACCCTATTTAAAGGCATAATTCTTTCTAGTGGAAGGAGCCCTAGCACTCAAAATAGTGTCAGTAACATCAGGCGACAAACCTGTGTCCCTCAGTTGGTACCCTTAGGAGCCAAACATGGAGATTCCACAGGTCGGGCCTGAGATGCATTATCATATGAGACAGAACGCCCCTCCTCTCCGGACTTGCCCATGGCGAGCCGTTGAGGAGAGATATTATCTCTAAAAAACCATACTCTGTTCAGCCAACGCGGTGCTATCAGAAAGAGGCAAGAGCCTTGCTGGCGAACTCTGGCTAGAACCTGCGGGAGCAGCGTCACTGGAGGAAACGCATAAAGGCGTTTGTCCGGCCATGTGTGCGCCATTGCGTCCAGACCCAGGGGGGCTGGGGAACTCAGAGAGAAGTAAAGGAGACATTGCTGAAAAGAGGCCAAGAGGTCCACTTTCTCTCTGTAAAATCAGGTCCATATCTGAGACACTATGTCTGGGTGGGGTTTCCAATCCCCAGTCGATAATGTCTGCCTGGACAGTAAATCTGCTCCTACATATAGGTTTTCTGGGATGTACACTGTTCTGAGTGACAGGAACTTGTCCTGAGCCCAGAGAAAAATCTGCCTCGCTATCTTGTTCAGATTGCGCGAGCGCCGACCTCCCTGGTGACTTAAATATGAGACTGTCGCTGTGTTGTCCACCCGCACTAGGACATGACAGCTTCTCATTTGGCGGAGAAAATATTTCAGGGCCAGAAATACAGCCGTCAGCTCTAGGCAATTGATGTGCCAACCGAGCTGATGACCCTCCCATTCCCCTTGAGCTGGACGACCATCTAAGGTCGCACCCCAGCCCGTCAGGGAGGCGTCTGTCATTAGCAGTTTGCGATGACAAGTCGCTCATAGCGTGGGACCCAAGGCAACAAACCGGGGTCTTATCCACATAGTTAGTGTATGAAGCCCGTGGCGCATCACTTTAATCAGCCTTTGAGGGTTGGCCCTTGGATGAAACCCTCCGGCTCTGAAACGGCGTCATATGCAACAGCCCCAAAGGAATCACCGTGGATGCTGATGCCATAAACCCTAATATCCTCTGATATTATTTCACAGTGAGATCCTGGCCTAGCCTGACTCTGCTCAGGGTATGCTGAATGGCCTCGATTCGTGCGGGAGACAAATGTGCCCGTATCGTAATCGAATCCCAGACTATCCCTAAATAAGTCATTCTCTGGGCATGAGAAAGAACGCTTTTCTTGGCGTTGAGTCTCAACCCTAGAAAAAGTAGATGTGCTAACACAATGTTTTTGTGTTGGAGCGCCACCTATCGCGATTTTGCTAGTATTAGCCAATTGTCCATGTAATTTAAAATGCGGATGCCACGGAGTCTCAATGGAGCCAGTGCTGCATCCATACATTTTGTGTGTGTGCGGGGTGATAAAGCTAGGCAGACTGTAAGAACCAAGAAGTATCTGCTGTAAAAGCCTGACCTACTCTCTGGAAGGGGAACATGTTCTATGGCCCCTTTCATCAGTAGAGTTGGTATTTCTTGCAACAGTACATGCGTTCATTCCGGTCTCACAGAAGTGAATATCACGCCATTGAAGTGCGGAGGACGACGAATAAATTGGATTATGTATCCTAAGTGTACTGTGCTTATTACCCAAACAGAAACGGCTGGCAGTAGTTTCCACGCTGCCAGACTCTCTGATAATGGTATTAATTTTATTATTTCCTCTTAGGGGAATGCTAAAAACCCTGCACGGGGGGCCTTTAACATTGAAGACAGAGGGCCTTTAAAATTATGCGGGAAACCGCCCCCCCCCCCCCCCCCCCCCGCAAGCCCAGAGGCGGCGGAGGTGGAGAGGCTTCGTAAAGGCAACGGGACGGAGCGATCTGATATAACATGATATGCCCCGCCCACCGGCGAGCCCTACGGTAAAGAGTTGAATATTCCCTCATGCTTTTAACTTCAGTGTATTTCGTGACAACGGAGTCAACCGTGTCACCAAATAAACCCAATGGGGAAACAGGGGCATTTAAAAGAAAAGTTTTATCCTTCTCGTTTATGCCTGACAGATTTAGCCATAAATGCCTCTCTGTGTTAACCAGAGCAGACATAGTACGGCCGATAGCGCGAGCCGTTTATTTAATGACACGAAGAGACAGATCTGTAGTCATACGTAACTCGTCAAATGTCTCTTTGTCTATCGTCTCGCCTGCACTCAAATCCTTTAACAGATCAGCCTGGTATGCCTGTAATATTGCCATAGTATGCAGCGCAGCACCAGCCTGACCTGCGGCTTGATAAGCTTTGCCCACGAGAGCTGAAGTTATTTACACGGTTTCGTGGGCAGGGTAGGCTTCTTTAATGAGGACGCCGAGCCAGGCGAGAGATAACTCGCGTGCGTCTCTTCCACCTGTGGCATTTCGGTATATCCGCGCGTCTTCGTACCCACGATAGTCATAAATTGACGCCTTGGGCATGAAGCACGCAATGAGTATGGTCTTTCCCATGATTTATTTAATTCACCATGGAGATCCTCAAAGAAAGAGAGAGGCTCATGTTCCGTCCTCTCCCTTTGTCACTATAGAAACCTATCCGCTAGTTTGCTTTGTTTGGGGTTCTCCGGCTCGCGAGGCCAATCAATTTGCAACCTGGCGCGTGTTACCACCTCGAGAAGCTCCTCGACCGACTTTCATCGTGCGAGAAACGCTCGGAGGCTGGTTTATGAAACTCCGCAGAACCGAGAGAGATATCATCAACGTCATTATTATAATTACCCCCACATAACCCGAAGAAACACCGGAGTGCGCTTCGGAATCACGCGAAGAAATATAACTTAATTTAAGGTTGCGGTCAGAAAAAATCACGGCGAGCACGAATCATTTATATTGTGAATGATTCACAATGCTCGCACTCATCAGACTGTACAAAGCCATGACCGCATGCTCCTCCCCCAAACACACAAAACAGTTAAGTGTGTGTGTCGTCCTTCGCCATAAAGCGAAAACAAACACGACTTAGACTGCTCGTGACTCTTCTTACTCATATTTTCCTTTAACTTAAACTCCTTTAAAATCGGAAAGAGAGAAAGTCTGCACTCTATCTTGTTGGAATCTAACTCCTAACAAAGATCTCAAGTGAAGTTCAAAAGGTAAGAGAGAGATTGCATTTCAGTGTAGCACACGCTCATTCAGAGTTGGTCTGAAAATAAAAAGACCTGATGACACAGCTGTTGTTCATCTATTTTATAGCCTCGCATCAGGTGCGCTGTGATGTCGTCATCAACCGAGGCTATATACCTCCGGGTCAATTTCATTGACGTGTTTGCACACTATATTCAGCTGGTCAACGATAAAGACGTTTCCCCATAGCGCTTAGCAGCGCAGCATCGAGTAAAGCTTTTGATAGGGAACTGTATTTTCGTCTGATACAGGCTCAAACGTATAAGGTCTGAATACTAATGTGAGCGAGCTACTGACATGAGCTTCAGAGCAGAGCAGAGCTCAACATTATTATTCATGACCCTTCCAAATAGGGCAAAAATAGACCATTTCATTCAAAGCACAAATCCCAGAGTTGTAAATGGACATGTAAAAATGTTTCTGGTTAATTTTTGCACTTCTATGTAAATATCCAAGAACAATATAACAGATTATTTCAATGCATTATTTAGCACCTTTAAAAAAACATTTATTTTATTTTTACCCACATACAAAATTTCTCTTATATTTACTCACATACTCAATGTAAATGACTAATTTCGGTTGAACACAAATTAGTTTATATCAAAATGTCATCATGTTCTTATACGTCATCTTGTATATAAGCTAAAAATATTAATATTTATCTTTTACAAACATACTTTTTTACTTCAGAAGACTTTTTTAACACACTGGAGTCATATGGATTACTTTAACGATGGATGGATGTGCTTTTCAGAGCTTCGCCATGCCTATTAAAAATGTACAAAACATCCGTGGGCATCGGAAGCAAAAAAATGTGGGTGTGTCCAAAATATTTACTGGTAGTAGATGCCATTTTCTTGTATTCTGGGGTCTTTTAATAAAATAATTGCTTTTATAGCCTAAAAGCTTTGTTAACCTTGTTTTTGTGTTGCAGTATAGTGCAGCAGACATGAATGTAATGAAAACACGAAATTTAGTTTAAATTATATGGACTCTAAAGGAGGCAAGTGGAATGGATTTGAGGAAGCAGCAGCATTGAAGTCACGGCTGTAACTAAAACGCGGAACAGACTTTAATTTTTTAGGGCATTCCTCAAGTGGAAATGGATTTGACTGACTGATATGACAATGATATCTTTCCTGGAGATTTTCCTAAAAAAATCAAGTAAAAAGCATTTAGTATCACAGGAATCGCTTCGGTCTGTGCCACATCATCATGCAGTGACCCAGTGAAGCATACTTGAAGAAATGGATTGAGCATGTCAGTACAGATCACAGATCAACAGCCCCTGTGAGAGACTCGCCAGCTTCGCTTTAAAGCCCATCACCTTCACTAACTTCTTAAAAGCATGAAATTTAACTTTCACATGGTTAGTGACCTGAAAGAAAGCAGATCTCTAATAGACTGGCTGCACTTTGACAAGTGAACAGACATATGCGCTAAATTAGAGAAAAAGTGCGTGGGTCCAATATCACAAGTCTTTAAAGGTGGGTGGGTCTTGTGCCACCCACATATAATGGTTCAGATGCCCATGATCTCTACAAAGGTCTTATTGGCTTTGTATTACTCAAAAACATTTTACCAAACGACTACATGGAATGTATGCGGTGCAAAGCAAAAAAGCCTCTACAGAATAAAGATGTCAAAAGCCAAGCCTGTGCCGCTGCAGTTGTGCCGTGCGCTTTGTTAAACCGGCATTTATCCACCATCTGCATTTACCATCAGAAACACTGAATATTTCAATCTGGCATCTTTGCAGTCACAGTGGCAAAAGCAAATGAAGGTCTTGTGCTGTGGCGAAGAGGAGAAAGTGGGGTGAACTCTTCCATCGGGTCTCATTTTCATGATAAGAGTCATTACTGAAGAGAGTCGTAATCGCTGATGTGACTCTACTAGTGCAGGAACTCAACGAAAAGCTATGATGAGATACTAAAGCAGCGTAGCAAGAACTCAGTGTTCATTTACACTGCCGGAAATGTGTAGAAGCAGCTGTTGTAGTTAAATGAAAGGTGCATTTCACCTCTATTACACCTTAGGGGTAACATTCATCATAATAATAGCACTGTAAGAGGCGATTCCAAAGCACTTTGTACTGAATGTAAAATATTGCAGGTTCAAAGTGGTTGTTTAATATTGTTTTGCTTTATTTGTCACGGTCTCATATGAGCACATTACAATGGAAATTCATTTACATTTACACATTTGGAAAGATGCTTTTATCCAACGTGACTTATACAGTGCATAGCAAGATAAACATTTCTTAGCAGTATGTGTTTATTCTGGGTTCAAACCTGTGATTTTTTGTTGTGCTGTTAATGCAATGCTCTACCACTGAACTATACAGAAGAACTGAAGGTGTATGCACTCAATATATGAATGGCTTTATATAAGATGAAGACCTTTATTAAAGGTGCACGTGTAACTTTAGGAGGATCTCTTGACAGAAATGCAATATAACATAACTAGATTGTCAGTGGTGTATAAAGACTTTACAAAATGAACTGTAGTTTTTATTACCTCAGAATGAGTCGTTTTATCTACATACACCGCGGGTCTCCTTAAATGGAAGTCAGCATTTGGTGCCGTCATGTCTCAACACTAGCCCAAAGGGAACAAACTGTCTTATAGAGCATGTTTCGTCACTACGTTGTCCATACCTGCCAACATTGGGATTTGAAAATAAGGGAAGTTTCCCTGACCCTAACAATCTCCCTGTTTATATGCAAGGGAATGGATGGGTACACTGCCAAAAATAACTTTCTTAGTATTTTTGTCTTATTACAAATATCTAACAATTCTTAAATCAATAGATATCTTCTCGATGAGCAAAATGACCGAAGAAAATAAGTCTAGTTTTTAGACAAAAAAATCAAATAAGTAAATTTGTACGGAGCCCCTAATATGACATTGGAATAAAAAAATCGAACGTTTAGTTTCATGTGCTCACGCGAAACCTTCATGTGCAGATTTTTTTTTAAGTTTTGTTTTGTGTGCTCACGTGAAACTTTCGTTTAATTTTTGCTTCAATGTCCCCTTAAGGGGATCGCACACCGGCCACGCAGCTCAGCGCTGCGCCGTTCTAAAAAAATTGAACACATTGTTTTCTATGAGTATACGCACACCGGCGCCACCAGGTCGCACCTGTCTGCGCCGCCCAGCTGTGACTCAGGAAGTTGCTCTAATCCCTGTCGCGCCACACAGCGCCACTCACATAGTTTTACATTAAATAACATCATATTTGTCCCAAATCATTAACGATTAACATTGGCTGCTAACGTATATTTTGCATTTTGAAGTAGACGCTATCTGACGAAGCTCGCGCTAATGTGCACTTCCGGTTTACAATACCTACACTGTAAAAAATCCAACTAATGAAATGTTGGACGGGCAAAAATATAAAAGTTAAACCAAGTTTTTTGTTTGAGCTAGTTGAGAAGACATATTATTTTAAGTCTAGATAAATCTGTGTTTAAAATATTAAATGAATGGTTATTTTCAAATTCAGTCAACATTCAGAATGGCTAGTGTTGACTGAACTAATTAAGACAAATCAGGTAAATATGTGGACTTATGACCGCTATGTTTCCTGACAACAAAATGCTCATAATATTACTGTTATTTGGTCACAAAATGTAATTTTAAGAGTTGTTCAGGCGTGAATGTATGTGCTTAAAGTTTAAATATGCGGTCGGTTAATAAAGATAGCGTCTATTTAAAAATGTGCTCGGACACTTTCGGACGTAGATGAGCTCCATATGAGCTCCAGAAAATCACAGACACTTAAGCGCTCACACCCCGCCCAGCGCAGCCTTGCCTCGGCAAGTGCATCAGAAATCGACTGCTGGCTCTGGTATCTCTGTGGCGTTTAAACGTGATTGAATTCATTTTAATTTCTCATACTTAACCCTTTCATTGTTATGTTTTAAATCATATTTTAGGATTGCACTTAATTGATATCGCTGTTGAGTGATGTTTCATATATTTTACATTTGTTATAACCGGACTGCATGCGAATTTGAACTTCAGAGCTGAAGGAGCGGGTGGAGAAATAGTCCCAATATCATAACAATCTTAAATAAAACTTCTAAATATACCCGTGTGCGCACCCGCGTGCGCGCGAGTATGTACAGTATGTGCGTGAGTTTTTAATTCAAAATGTCTTAACTTAACTCGGAAGGATCTGAATCACAGGTCATTTCATCTGAGATCATTCCGCATGTAACAGCTGGAATCACTCACTGTTTCCCACAACGACACAAGTCATCAGCCGTTTCCTCAAGGTCACGTCAGGTAAGTGTTTGTAAATAAATGTTAATTTTAGACTATATTAATTGGCAAAGACGCAAATACTCGACGTTTTTGTAAACATATAAGTTATATAAAGGTGTGTTATGTTATATGTGTCCGAGTTAAAGTGTGTGTTATGTTATGTGTCCGAGTTAAAGTGGAGCTATTTTAGTTAAGATAATACCGGACAGGGTTTAGGACTCCGTCTTAATTATAATTGGGACATTTTTTACAAACAAACCTTATAAAATACAATACTGGCGTGCATTTTGAGACAAAACAATAGCACTCATATGTTAAGAGATGTCAGTATTTTAGTCAGTGATAAGTCCTGTCTGAGAAAATCGCCCAATAGTGTTTAATTCAACTACGTGTGATGTCTGAGGGAAATTTGGCAATTTTAGGGTATAAAATCTTTCACCGTCAAGCTTTATTATATTAAACATGTTATTTATGTATGTGTGTGTGTTTATATTCCTCTGTTTATTAAACCAGAGCGGTGATGATGTGGAAGAGGCAGAGCAGAGGGCTGAAGAAAGTCTCCTAAATGGCCCTGCAGATGTTCTGACGGACTTTGGAGTGCCTTTTGGACTGTTTTATGCCCTCTATTTAGAGAATACTTAATTCTGTATGTTCAGTCTGTATGATAAGTGAATAAAGCTTTTGTTTTTATGTGACTGAAGTTAATTATTTGTTAACAACACCAGCATAAATTATTTGATAAATAATTTAAAAAAGTTTCTTAAAAATTCCCAAATAATAAATATTAATTGAAATAACACATACAACATTGAGTAATTACTTAAATTTTAATTGACAGAGTCTTTGCTGTAAGTTTTTAAAGATTCAACTGATTAAAACATTTTAGTTGAATGAACTATAAAGCTAGTTGAGCAAACATACTTTTTTATATTTGAGTCAAGTTTGGGCCAACTAAAAAACATCAATCCAGGTAACACTTTGGAGTCAGAAATTGAGTGAACGTAAAATTTCTGTGGAACTAGTTACTAAAAAATAATTTATTGAGCCAACAATTTATTTTTTACAGTGTACGAGTTGTCCTGGACGCGACTCGACGAGGCGCTGCGAGGCTGGTGTGCGATCCCCTTTAGGGGCTCCATACATTTGTGCTTAAAAGAAGCAAAAAAATAAAATAAAAATAAAAACTGCCACGAGATATGAAAAAAAATCTTAAAATAACTTTACTTTTTTCTTAAAACACTCAATTCAAGAAAAATAAATGTAAAGTTTTCATACCCCGGCAGATTATTTTGCTTGTTTTAATCACAAATTCACTTAGATTTTATATTTTCTTGCCTAAAAACTAGACTTCTTTTCTTAGGTGATTTTGCTCATTAAGCAAATGAATCTTGATTTAATAATTTTTAGATATTTGTACTGAAAACAAGACAATTTTTTTGTTATGTACACCTTGTATTATTGTTTGTATGGCTCTCTTGCAGCTGCAAGTGACTTGTTATACACATAGGTCACAGAGGTTACATTCCTTAAAGGTGCTCTAAGCGAATTCATGCGTTTTAGACCATACAAATTTTTTGTTACATAAAGCAAACATCTCCTCACTATCTGCTTGCTGCCTGTCCGCTGATCAAACTGTAAAAAAACGCGATCTCTGTAGACAGCCCAGGCTCCACAAACCGCAATAAAAACATAGTGGCCAAACCTAGCACCACGAAACAAAACAAAGTGTTCCAGCCAATAAACGACAAGAAGGATTTGGGGGTGGGGGTTGGGCGCATTCATGAAAGCACGGAAGGAAGGGGGAGGAGTTCGCTACACTCAGTTTGTTTGAAAACTGTTCAAACATCAACAAAAAGTGACGTCTCACAGATTCGCTTAGAGCGCCTTGAACACCTTCTGAGTTAAGCAGTTACAAAACACTACACGCAAAGATATAAAAAAATGCACAGCACGCACATCCAAATGTGTGAGTTTGTGTCTGGATTGTGAAAGCTGGCGGGCGGACTTATAGCTTTGCGCGCCGCTTGTAAACCCCTCAACCCATCCCCGGGATCTTTTTTCTTCTTGTTACATTGGCAGGTGTCGTTTGAGTGATATATTACAGATATACTGCCACCTGCTTTACCGGAGGTGAATGTAGCAAACATTTATTATAGAAAGACAAAAATACGGGAGAAATACAGGAAATTGTTTAAACAGGCAGGAATGAATGGTAAAATACGGGAGAATCCCAGGAAAAACTGGAGGGTTGACAGGTATACGCTGTCTCAGATGATGATGACTGCCCTTCTGTGGTGGCTACTGTAGCTTCACTATACTGAGCCAATGGTTGCAATTCACAATCTCACCACTAGATGCCCCTAAAAATCTACACAGTGGACCTTTAAAATTTATTTAATTTTTGTTTTACTTGTCAGGTGATTTTTACTGGATGTATTTACACAGTTTGTGAAATCAATTGTTTATCTATCTGACTGTATGAATGCAATGCACTATTAATACCGTTTTAAGTTTGGCTTTTGGGGCACTGTATGTTATTTAGGCTTATACTGCAGAAAACTGTTAGAGTGACCTTTGTGCCGTGTACCATCAGTGTCAACCCTCTCATGTGTCAGATTTAACAGTTGAGGAACATAAGCGCCACCCTACTGCATGACTTGGTGCCCTGCCATTGCCTTCAATGCGCTCTTGTTCATAAACCCACAGGCATAATAACTTGGCATTATTAACCTCCTCTTGCAAAACAGCACAAAATAGGACAATGACAAATTTGGGATCAGACTTTTATTTGGACTCACATAAATAACAATAGTTCATATATATATATATTTTTGTATATTATACAATTTTATATAATATATATTTCCTCCTATGATTTACATTCTTTTCTTGCTAAGTCATATTTATTGAAACAGGAGAATAATGTTAATGAACACACAGCTGCTTGCACACATAAAAGACTGAAATATCAAAAAAGATTCATCATCACTTCTTGAATCCCCCCAGAAATGTCAAAACAATCATATACTGTGAAAACAGAAATGTATTTTATTGACCAGTCAGTATAATTGCAAAAAAAACAAAAAAAAAACACGGATAGGTTGAAATCTGATATGACAATGATATCTTTCCTGGAGCTTTTCATAAAAAAAGTATCACAGGAATCGCTTCGGGTCTGTGCCACATCATCATGCAGTGACCCAGTGAAGCTTGAACGAATGGATTGAGCATGTCGGTATAGATCACAGATCAACAGCGCCTACGAGAGACGCACGAGCTTCGCTTTAGAGCCCCTCACTAACTTCTTAAAAGCCTGGAATTTAACTTTCACATGGTAGTGACCTGAAAGAAAGCAGATCTCTAATAAGTACTTAAGATTTGCCCGCAGATATCATCAATGATAAATGGCAATAAAGGCGTATGAACACATTTCGCTATGTTTTAGCATCATAAAATGAGACCCATCCAGGCCAAAGTACATGACAGTGACTGCTGCAGCCAACCAGTCAGAGCACTGACAGCACCTACAACATTGAGAACTGTCTAAATGATCCAAGAGTGACTGAGATGAGGGACAGGGCAGATGTGAGGGTGTGTTCACACAGAAATTAAACTGAAAATGGTTTGACATGGCTGTAGTACAAGCCTCCCACACTGACTGCTATTTCAGCTGTGCAGAACTCAAAAACATGTCTTTTGACTACTGATTTACTGATCGAGCATAACAAAACTCAGAATGAAACCTGAAGTGTAGTGCGTTTTTTTATGTGTACGCGAATGTACATGCACGGTCGAATGCACAGCCTTGCAAAGCAATTTATTTGACTCGTACATGTACGCAGAAGTTTGACGCATGTGCATTGCGACAAAATGCAACGCATCTTTTTGAGTTTCAAAAATCCTGCGGTGCATGTACAGTCAGGGTTCCCACACCTTAGTTAACTTCACATTTAAAGGTGCAGTGTGTAACTTTTAGAAGGATCTCTAGAAATGCAAAATCATATACAAAACTATATTATCAGGGGTGTATAATGACCTTTCATAATAAACCGTTATGTGTTTATTACTTTAGAATGAGACATTTTTATCTACATACATCGAGGGTCCCCTTCCATGGAAGTCGCCATTTTGTGCCGCCATGTTTCTATAAAAGCCCTTAAAGGAATAGTCTACTCATTTTCAACACTAAAATATGTTACCACCCCAACCAAGAACCGTTGACACATCCCTCCATCATCTGTGTGCGTGCACCAAACACATCAACGTTTTTCCCCCTCAAGACGAGCAGCCATACGAGCAGGCTCGGTGGCACAAAACAAAACGTAGCGCCTTTCTAAACGGATTCAAAAGAGGAACCACATCCCATGGCGCAACAGCACCTTTGGGAGCACTTCGACTCGACGCAGTAACACCCTCCCTCTCCCATTATGAGAGAGAGAAGGGGAGCGGACTTTTCAGGCGAGTCGAAGTACTCCCAAAAGTGCCATTACGCCACAAAATATAGTTCCGATTCCAAATCCGCTCAGAAAAGCGCCACGTCTACCCTGCACCACCAAACTTGCTCGCACAACCACTCGTCCCAAATAGGAAAAACGTTGATGTGCTTGGTCACTTCTAACTTTATCTCTGATTGGTACCATTGAATGAATAGGGCTAAGCTAAATGCTATCGAAGCGTCGCAGCGCGCTCCAGCGCTTACGTGCACACACACAGATGATAGAGGGATGCACCAACAATTCCCAGTCAAGGCAACAACACATTCCAACACTGAAAATGAGTAGACTATTCCCCCAATGGACTAAGTGTTTTTACTAAGTTGTCTCCGACGATGGCATGTTTGTCTGGTGGTGGCTTCCCTAGCTTCTCTATGTGTTTCAAAAGCGAGGGGTGAGCAGTGGACTGAGCCATTGGTTGCAATTCGCAACCTCACCACTAGATGCCGCTCAAATTTACACACTGCACCTTTAAGGACCTTTCAAGGACTTTCCAATACCCTCAAATTCAAGTACTAAATGTGGGGACACATTTCAAGTGAGAGCAAGGTTACATCGTGTTACCTTTTAAGATACATTATTACAGTTCCCTTTCGAGGGAACTTGCGCTGCGTTACTGCGGTGACACTTTGGGGACGCCTCCAGGGGTAAGTGCGTCTGAATGTGTATATCGACAAAGACAGGGTGATGCATGTCGCTATCTGAAATATTACCAAAGACGGCATTACAGGGACGCAGAAAGTATGGCAAGGCGACGCAGCGTCTCGTTACCTTCTAATGGAACAACAGTTACATACGTAACCCGAGACGTTTTCATGTGTCAAACACAACTATGCAAAAAAGCATTTTGGTATGAATCAACATTCGCATACAGAAGATATAAGCATTTAAAGTGAACAGTTTAGCACGTGTGCTTAAAAAGTCTAGAGTCCAGAAAACTTCTGGCATAAAATAGATTCAAGGACTTTCAATGACCTGTATCTATGTATGTATATTTTCAAAAACTTCCCAGGGCCCCCCAGATTCACAAACTTTCAAGGATTTCAAGGAACCCTGTACAGAGTATGCACACTCATCTGAGAATGAAAATTGTGTCACGCGCACTACATGCAGACCCTTGCGTACACATAAAAAATGGACCATACTTTGGCCTTAATTGGTTGCATGACAAAAATCAAGTGAAACTGGTTTCCTCATAGGAACTTTATCTATGCTTGCCCTTAAATACCAAACTGGTCATGCCACAGTTGGTATTCACTGGAAATCATTATAATGCTAAAAACAATGTAATGCCTGCAGCTATTAAAACCTTATTGCTAAAAAGTATAGATAAACAAGATGAAGCTGAGATAGAGGAATGAAGCTGGATGAACTGTGAGATAAATGGCAGATAGATCTCTATATCCTAAACTGATCATCCAATCCTGATCCCATCATTCTATGATGTCACGCATCTCAAGTTTAGACTGGAATATGTCACATAGTAGTAATAAAGTTTGTTTGAGAGAGAAGAGATGGTCCCTTGCAAAAAAATGTAAAATCTATTTTCAGTCAAAGATGCAAACTATAGGGTGAAAGAGTCAATTCAGGTGTCTGAATTGTAATGCTTTCCAGCCCTAATTTAATAAGTCAATTCTGCTCCAGGAGGGCCACCATCCAGCACAGTTCAGATCCAGCAATTGGCTGTAATTTTCACATAATCCTGGAGATCAGATTAGCTTGTTCAGTTGTGTTTGATCGAGGTTGGACCTGAACTCCACAGGACGGTGGGCTTGAATGCCCTCCAGATCGCAATAACCCACTGCACGCATAACAACCTAGCAATCGCGGAGAACTGCACTGCAATGTTTAGTGCTAAACTTCATTTCCTGACTCGAATGACTCCTTTAATCAGCAAGGATTATAGCGAATGCATTTCCCCATCACTATGCACCAGGAAAAGTAACATATTACCTCACGAAATGAATCTCTGTGCTTTCAATCAGATATAAAAAACAAATAAGACCATTCATGCTCATTTAGATGAGAAATGAGACAAACCCGCTAACACTATAAGCATTGCGGAGAGATACTGCATTGCTGTCAGTGTCAGTAGTACTGTATGAATACTTCCCAATCTGCATATTTACAATGAAAACAGCTTTCAAATAAAATTTAACATGCTATTGCAAAGATCTTTTGCTACACGCTTGAATTTTTTTGCCTGCACGAGCACAAGTGATTGTCTTTACGAACCCAGCTCTGGGTGTCCTTATTACAGCCCTGAATATCACACAGAGGAAGATCGTGAAAGATTCATAACAGCCATTAAGAAATTAATATTACTGTACGGTATGATGACGCGGTAATATTTGTTTGGACGCTCGATTGAATTAACGTTCACGAGTCACAGCACATATAAAACCGATAAACACTTTAGTCGCCAATTCATATATTTGCAAATGAATGGATGTGTGAAAAAAGCATGTGATGTTTACTGTGGTTTTAAAAGTCTTGAATATGGAAAAACTTATCCACGGATGGGATATTGTGGTACATTAGGAATCGTATACCAAATATTAAAGATACACATAAAAACACCTGGGGAATTTGTGCCTCATGCTTTTCACAAAAAAACTCAACAAAAAAACTGAGATAGTGAGAACAAATCACAGAGGAAATACATATCATGCCGTTATAATTCTAGATGAATTATAAATCAAAGTATATTTTTCGCTCCCTGAATATGAAACGAGTGACCAATCATCCAATTTATCCACTATAATAATCCACTACATCCAGCCCAAAACGAAGTCCAACCCTGTCATTTTACACATAGGGGTAACTCTAAAAAGTGCTTTTAGGGATACATTAAAACGGACAAAAAGCAAACCAACCTATTAGTTATAAATAATGTACAATTTCATTTCCTCCTTTCAGCTCTCATAAGAAACGATTCGACTTATTTTTGTGCCCAGAACTATTAGTAACAACTTAACATCCATAATACCAAGCTGCACTTCATTCCAGTTTTAAAAAACCAGGCAAAGAAAAAAAAAACTGGAGGCAGGAAACCCATCGGGCCCAGAAACCCCTGAAATTCAGCTCAGTGGCAACTTTTCATACCGGACACATACGGTGAATCCTGCTGGCGACAGATGCTTTCCTGGTGCTCGGAGCAGTCCACGAAATCAGGCACGGGCAGTCCTGACATAATCATCAAAGATTTATTCCAGATCATGAAGGTGGGAGCCACCGGAAGCAGGAAAGAAACGTCAAAAGTGTATATGTGCTGGGAATTCATGGCATCGTAGAAGGACAAGGCGTTGTTGTCGTAGTCCAGGAGCACGCCCACCCTGCGCAATTGCAGAGATGCTTCCACCAATGACTCTTTGTTGTTGTGTCGCACCAGGAAGTTGTTGTTGCAGCGCGAGAAAACCCAGGAGGACGAGTTTTTACCGCTCCATTCGTTTTTGGGTGCAGATTTGTAGGCCACGCCGATCGCGTACCTAACAAAAGGAGATTCACAATACTGTCATTAGATACAAGCGTGAGGCTTTCGAAGGGGCAGTCTTGTCTCACTTGATGCTTTTTATGAGCTTGAATATGATGACCATAAAGGAAAAAACTGATTTTTAACTACAGTGTTTACACAAACCCATCTTTGTGAACAGGGGCATCATGTATAAATCTGTGCGCAAGATCCTTACCAAAAGTCTACGTAAGCACAAAAGCCAAAAATGGTGTATGCCAAAAAATATTACGACTTATAAAACAAAGCAATGTTCCCTTTATAAATCACAGATCACCTGCAAGTGTGCATACATGAATCATCATCAGATCCCACCCTGCAAGCCCATTCTCCCATTAAGTTAGTTTTTTATAAATCACAACTTTTGCGTGGGAACTGGGGTATGCAAGTTTCCAGCCCCGTTTTGTGAGTACGCACACTTTATAATGAGACCCCTGGGCTCTGAAAACCCAGCTAAAGTAATTTGTTTAGTTTTCTACATAAAATCGTCCTACATAATATCTTTAAAGTCCCCATGAACCGGAAATTGCGATCGACTTTACTTCCGTGTTGTGACGTATTTCTGAGTGAAACAGAATACCACGTGATAGTGGGCGTGACTTATGTTTTTTCACCGTGCTTTTATTGGATATAGAAAAGTAGGCGTTACATTCACACAAGAGGGTGGAAAATACATGAATTTGAAAAAATAATGACTTTTTTTAATAAACACTGCAATATTAAAAAATAAGAATAGTCGGTTTTGGTTTCATTTGGGACTATAATATTGACTGAGCAAGATCATGTCAAAGATTAAAAATAAAAATTTAAAGATTAAAACTTTGATGCTCTTAATCTTGAAATTAGATTATGAGACTTTAGCCTGAATTTCACAGACAGGGTCACATATACCTAACCATGCAAGATCCGTTAACATTACTTGCATCCATGCACAAAGGCTATCAATGCCCAAACAGCCCATTAACAGAGTAAATCCATGTATATTACAAACCTCTATTGTGTGGATACTGGGTCAATGACGTGACATTAATTATTTTGTGTCCATATGGTTCAATTAAATGTAAAAGAGTTAAAATTTCAAATTAAATTTGCAGATTACCTGCTGACATTCTCTTTTTTGAGGACCAAGTCTAAAATTTCTGCTTTTATTTTATTTTGCAAGAATATTTGGGGGATAATTGCAAAAATGTCAATGTGGTAAAACCGGTCTGTGTCAATTGGCGTAACTAATAATTTTTAAAAAATTAAAATACAGTATAATTATATTTATAAAAAATGTGGAATAAAATATAATCATCTAGTTTAGTGTAATATGATTTTTTTTACATACATTTTACATCATTTATAGATTATTTAGAAAACAGAGCTGTTTTTAAGCATATGTCAGGACAAATATTACAATAACGCATTAAAATAACTAATAAAATTATATTTCCTTGGCACAATTGGTGGTTACACCATTTGACATTTTCAGGTCCATTCAGTCCTAACTTTCATAAAAATGGTGCAAATTAAATTTTTTTATTGCATAAAATTAAAGGGATAGTTCACCCAAAAAAAAAAAAAAAAAATTGTGCGCCCGGGCTTCGTTTACAGTCTGAGGGAGATGCACGCTGTAAGTTTGAAAAAAAACCTTCACAAACATGTCTGAGGATAACACGTCATCCGCGTCACTGCAGTCACGTGACTTTAGTGCTGTATAAAGTCGTAATTTTTGTTATTTTTGGACCAAAATGTATTTTCGATGCTTCAACACATTCTAACTGACCCACTGATGTCACATTGACTACTTTGATGATGTTTTTATGACATTTCTGGACATGTATAGTATACCGTACATAGATTTATAATGAAGGGTCAACAAGCTCTCAGACTAAATCTAAAACATCTTAGATTTTTGAAGATGAACGGGGGTCTTACGAGTTTGGAACGACATGAGGGTGAGTCATTAATGACATTATTTTCATTTTTGGTGAACTAACCCTTTAACATAAATACACTAAATAAACCTGATACGTGCTTTTAAAACAAGATTTTTAAAACGGATTTTTGCCAAATACATAGTCACTGACCCTACTATGTAAAATCACATACCATGTGGAGGCTCCCAGTAAGACCTCCCAATAATGGCAGCCGCTGTCGATGAAGACGTTGCCGGCGGCTCCGTACGATCCCGTTCCGCTGAAGCGTTCCGGAGTGTGACTCTTCTTCAGAGAGCTTTCATCTTTCTCCATGGTCAGACAGTCATTAGACAGACGCAGCTTCTTGTGAGCTGTTTTGGGGTCCAGTTTGAACGGCTGGCCTGAGGAAAAGAGAAAAAAAGACAGGGAAGATGAGCTCACAACGTCAAGTGGAAAGAGTTTCGTGACCTGAGGAGAAACTCTCAGTGATGTGTTGGATTTAATGGACTTTGTTAAATGTCAGTTTTAACTGTTCATATTTCAAGATGATAAAAATCGCAAAGAATGAAAAAAAAAAGAATCGCATGATTTGTCAAAACATCTCAGTATGTGATTCAAGCTTTACGTTTCTTAAAAAGCGGAGGTCACCCCCTGAACCCCGCAGAGCCGACATTTAACTTCTAAATCTTTTCCATCCTCAGTGTAATAACTGACAAGACAGGAAAACAATCAGCTACGCTTTGTCTTCTCACACAAACCAATCATCTCAACCCAGAGTCTGCTTTACTGCACCCGGATACAAAAGGTTTTTGCGATGTGCTGCTGGAAGCCAATTACATTAATACGCTTTTGTCTTTGAACTGCTTATCGCTGCGAGCGCAGCCATTCTCGATGCTCGTGCGCAGTCATGCTGTTTTACGGCATGTCTTTGAGGATGCTGGGAAAACAGATGCAGGCGCATACACGCATGGCAGGCTGCAACAAGCAAGAATGCTGGAAAACCTTTACTGCCTGCTAGTATAAAACTGATGTGCTGAATAAGACATAAAAGTGTACGTATGGATAATTGTGCAATGCTGATGCCTAAGAAAAAAACATTGCATCATATTTAAGGCATTCATTGAATGACTTTGAATGTGTGTATACAATGGTGTGGTTTCCCATGGATTATCCTAGTCCCAGATTAAAATGCATGTTTAAGATATCTTGCATGTCCTGCACTGAAATATCTAAACATATATATCAGTGCCATTGTTTGGTCTCAAGATGCACACCAGTATTTGTAAATGTCCTAATATAACAAAAGATCTAAACCTTGTTTGGAAACCACCCCATTGTGTGTAAACTATTAAAAGTTACATTGGCACCGAATTTTCCTTCTTACAAAAACAAGAATGAATGCATATATCTGGTTATATATACAGTAGAAATAAAAGTGGGAGAAATAACAACAAAGCTGCTCAAAACCAGCCAAAAATAAAATACTGATAAAGTTACAAAGTCTGACTCTGTCAGGCTTTTTAATTTGAAGCTGAGCAAGCAAAACCACAAACTGAAAAGCGTTGAGTAAGAACTTGTATATTTATGGCAGGTGTGTCAGATGCTGACGTCTGTGTCAGATATATTCGGAGGTTTATGTGCATGTCGCAAAGTGCCAGCTGCCGCCATTACATAAAAGACTGCGGTTTCCTTCAGGCAAACCTGTAAATCAACAAGATCATTTTTTAGAGAGCAATCTGATGATATATAACAGTAAGTTGCACTTGCACTAACTTACTTACAAAGAGTTTTTGGGACACGTTTTTTCTTCTTTATTTAAATATTCCTGGCCACCCATTGAATTGTGTATAGCACAATCTCAAACTCAGAACTTCAATTAACTCTTTCCTCGCCATTGACAAGTTATATTGTCAATTATCTCTTAAACTGCCAGCGTTTTTTTTTTAAGTTGCCAGCCAGCCCCAGCATTTTTCATGATTTTCACAAAAGTTGAATGCCTTCCAAAAAAATTTCTTCTTTAAATATATAAACATACAATATTGCAAATAAAAGAACAGACCACCTGCTTTCAATAAAAAAGTTTCATCTTACCTTTATTAGTTCTCTTTGTATCACCTCTTAAATATGGTTAGGCTTCTTTAAAAACACCAAATTTTGAGCAAAAACCTGAAATAATTTCATTTTTGTGAAGGACTTTTGATAGAGATCGGATTCAGAGCGATCATTATCTATTGCGAGTTAACTTGTCAATAATGGGAAAAGAGTTTAAAGAGAGAAAACGCTTCCCAGTCAATGACGAGTTTTTACTGCAATCCATATTCCCGCTATTATCCATAAGGTGGCGCTCTTTCCCAACTTATAAAGCACTAAAGCATCCACTAATCAAAAAACAGCAAAAACTCTGTGTATGTTTTGATCATCGCTCTGAATCTGATCTCTTACAAAAGGGCCTTTACAAAATGCAACCATTTTAGCTTTTTGCACCAAATTCTGTATTTTTGAAGAAACCTACATATTTGAAAGGTGATAAACGGAGAACAAATGAAGATACGATGAAAACTTTTTCTCTAAATCAGAGAGTCTGTTCTTCCATTTGATATATTGTATGTTTACATTTTTAAAGAAGGCTCATTTTTTGGAAAGGCATTAAACTTAAATCTTAAAAAATGCTGCTGCTGTATGTGGTGAGGTTACACTCAGCTCCTGCTCTTTGTCTGGGCCGCTCTGTCGTACGGTGACCGATGAAAGCTTGAGTGATGTCAGCGCTTGGCAGGATGAGTAAATATTACTCCCAGTTTTTTAACAAGTAAACAGAGTTGCCCTTGAGTGATATTTTTCATATTAGCTTAATGTGCAGTCACCACCAGCCTTCATTGCTGATCAAACAGGAAAGACATCCTATAGAAACACAGTGTGACTATACACACAAACACAGACAAGCAAACAAACAGTCATGCTCATTTTTAGATTGCTGTCATTCCAAATGTACTTTAGCTTCAAAGGCCTTAAGCCAGTGTTCCTTTTCATTCCCTTTTATGTCCCTATGTTTTCCTAAGTAACTTTTAATAACTACTAATAACACCTGCCTGTAATAAGTGAACTTTGGTGGTCATCTGATCATTTAGATTTTCTGATTTAATTTAGGTTACTTTTACTCTCTGTGGGCAGGACTGAACACTCCTGGGCTAGATGAAGCAAACTAAGCTTTAAAATAAAATATAAAAAGTAATAACAAAGGCAAAACAACACATTCAAGGTAAAAGACAGAACATGAAGGTTTTTAGTTATGCAAACTTTGTTTTTAGCATTGTAATTAATTTAATGTTGGGGCATGCATCTAGACAGTAATGTTACATTCAGTGTTATGTTGAGATTGGCCTGTTTCCCACTGGCCTTTTTCATGCAAGGTTTACATAAGAATGAGGAAACAATCGTGTTTGAGGCTCATGATGTGTCATTACCATATACAGAACTCTTTTTATTCATCTATGCCTAGGTAAATACAGTTTTACACTCTACAACACCTTTAACAAATATTACACTTATTTATTCTATTAACCCTAACCATACCCCTAACAATCTACTAATACCCTAATGAGAGTTAGTTGACATGTAGTTGCAAAGATTGTAGAATGTCTGAAGTGAAGCATTGGAATAAAGTGTAACTTTATATTTTATAAATCAAACATGGGATTGTGTACAGTCAGCCCAAACTGAGTGAAAATCAGGTGAAAATCTGGTTCTTACCCTGCTACTTAGCAAATACATGTTTATAGATAAACGCGCATAAAATATTTAAACTTACGAGTTTATGGGTGGATTGCACCAACAAGGATTAAATTAAGCAGCGTTTAGAGCTAATCTAGGGTTTGTTGATCATTTTAATTCAAGTTGTGTTGCACCACTTAAATTTAAACACAGATTAACAAATCTTAGATTAAAACTTTAAACTGTATTAAACCCTTCATATGCGATTTATTTTGTCCGCCATGTTCAATTTTTCAAACATTGTGAGTCGCCAAACTCACTTTGTTGAGACGTTATAATAAACGCATCTTTGAATAGCACCACCACGCTCGCGATGTGTGTTTCTAATCATTTAGCCAGACATTTAATTGTAAAAAAACATATTTAAACCTCCTCATATGCAAGTTTAAAGTTAATCCCTCACTGAGATTTAAAACAGAGTTTAAAGTAATGGAGCAACAGGATTAAAGACAATCTAGGTTTACTGTAAAATTTAAACTTGGATCAAAATGGCAGTTTGAGTGAAAACCTGATTATTTTTAAACAGGTTTAAAGTTTGGTGCAACAGAATTATTAAATAAGCTTTGATTTAAACCAGATTTAGGCCTAATCCTTGTTGGTGCAACCCACCCTAAAAATTATTTAATAAGCTATAGACACAAACCAAGCATACACAGAATGACCAGATAAGCGTTGCTTTATTTAAAAATATTTTACTGCTGATGGCCACAACTGACCAGTCAGAATGAAATCCACATTTTAAATAAAATATATATATATTTTTAATATAACAAAGAAAAGTATTTGTTATATTTTGGGTAACCTGGCTGAATGGTAGAACTTGACAAATGCAGTCAACACTGCAATCTTTAAAAAATGTGACCCAGGACCACAAAACCAATCATAAGGGTCATTTTTTTCTAAAATATAGAAAAGATGAAAAAAAATCTTTCCATTGATGTATGGTTTGTTAGCATAGGACAATATTTGGCCGAACTATTTGAAGATCTGGAATCTAAGGGTGGAAAAAATCGAAATATTGAGAAAATCGCCTTTAAAGTTGTTCATAGTTGTCCAAAAAAAATTTTAGGATAAAAGAAAAAATTTATTAAGTAATTATATAATTAATAATTTTGACCCATACAGTGTTTTGTTGGCTAATGCTACAAATATACCCATGCTACTTATGACTGGCTTTGCGGTCCAGTGTCACAAATGTAGAAAATGAGAATGAGATTTACTTTTGTTTCCAGCATGCTAGGCATAATTTATCATAATTGGTCCCCAACGTTTTCTGCTTTTGCAGATGACAATCCCTCACAAATGCTGCCGAGAGATGAGTTATGAATAAGAAATGGTGATCTATAGGATTGTAGGGGTTTGGTGGTCTTGGGCACAATTTCGCTCTGGTTTCCTGAATCTAACAGTTAGTTTGATTATGTAAATGTCTTTAAATAGAAACGGCTCTCTGGGGATGTGGGAGAAGTATCTGGACTTTTGTCAGTCGAGTAAGCACAGAAACCACGTGTGTGCTGAAGAAAACATGAAATAGAGAATTGACTCAAAGTCAATAATGTGTTTAAAAGAGTCAGATGGGCTAAAGACACAGCTAAAGTAAATCACGGTAAGATGATCTGATGTGTGTCTGGGGCAGCATATTGTGTTATGTAAGGGATAATGTAGAGGCAGCCGGTAGTTTTTGGGAAATAAGCCCCGACAGTGTGATCAGGACCCGACGCGAAGCGGAGGGTCTTGTATCACACTGAAGGGGCTTATTTCCCAATAACTACCGGCTGCCTCTACATTATCCCGCTTATTACACGGCTACTTGCCACATAAGAAAAAAACTGGACATGAATATGAATTTGAAACCTTTTATTGGCATATTTGTTTTAAATTAACATTTTTATCCTTCCGCGAAACTTTGCACAGATGCATAAAATGATCGCAATACCTTAAGATCCTCTGCTTCATACTTGTCTCCATTTTTTCTCTTTTAGCCAGTCTTTGAGAAGTTTTAATGCCCATTCTGTATTTTTTTGTGTGTTGGCTTCATAGCTGTCATGCTCTATTTTGTCAAGTTCAGTCTCAGTAAGCTGTCTGTGTCTTGTCGTGATTGTCGAGTGTTTGTCACAAGATGGCGCCAAACAGACAGTAATCTTTATTGATCTTTATATGGCGCGGAGCGATTTTACTCGTGCAAGTAGTCCGGCTATGCGTTATTATTTTGGAGCGGTTATTATTTGAAAAGAACGAACCTGCAAATGTCTCAACTGACCAATCAGAATCAAGCATTCCAGAGAGCCGTGTAATAAATATTAATAATACCTGTTGTCCGGGACTTATAAACAGCGATAACACGCTTAAAATGTGCATCTTACTGGCTCTTTAAAACTAATAGACATGGATAAAAAGCTTAACCTTAAACTTAAAGTATATCTACAGTACAAACATTAGTGCATGCTTATGTTTGTGTCAGACAGGCTTTAATAGCAAAATACAGCTGGCCAAGTGAAAATGGCATTACTGTAGACAAGTGTCCTTTCTGCACCAGATGCAAAAGGGCTTAAATACAGAAATCTATGTGTGAGAGAGATACTGCAGCTATATGCTCCCCAAAGCACGAGAAAGAAAAGGAAATGAGAAGAAACAGAATAAAAAAAAACAAGTGACAAAAAATGTTTGCCGTTTCCTCCAGAACATCCTGCATTTCATCCTCCAGAAGACTACTGAGAGATGCTGATGCAATAACCCACTGAATGCTGTGAGTCAGTGTGCTGGTTTCAGCTTGAGATCTCTAGTGTGGGAAGAAAAAGGTGATGTCTGACAGCTGAGGTGAGGGACTCTGGCTTTCCCAGACCTCTCTCTTAACACACACAAACCATCTGATGGATGCCACTATTAGCATGCTGGACAGTCAACTGTTGATGGGATGTCAATGAATGTATCGAACAGGTAGAGTATATGACAGAGCTGTGCATTTGATGTATGTATGTATGACCACCATGCAGACTACAACACTGTAGTGTTAAAACAGACTTTTAAATTATACCCGCTGGATGTTACTGTTAACATTCTTGATGCAGTTTTAATATTACTCTCATTATTCTCATTTTTACTTTTTCATCCTCTGAGGTTCAATAAAAATGTTAGTAAAGTGTTTCATGTGTCAAAACTGGATGATATTTTTAGATAACTGTGTTCTGCTTGCCTGAAGTCAGTCTGAAATCATTAAAAAATATTTTAAGTCTATATCTCACACTGCATCAGCTATTTATAAGCAGATATTCATGAAGGTTTACTGCATATTATACATTACAAACGATTGGACTTACTGTTGGTTTTGAGACGAGCAGGTTCACTGTTTCTGCTGCCCGCCTGGTTGATAGCCTTGACAAAAAAGATGTAACGGGTGCCGCTCTGAAGACCGTGGACTGTGTAGTGATTCTGCTTGATGTTGGGCACGATCATCCAGCTATCTACTGAGTTATACAGACCTTTAAGACAGGAAATAAACAGAGAGACAGAGTGCATTCAGTTTCATAAGTCTTATTCATGGTGATGCCAGCAGATGTTATCTTAACAAACAGCGCAATGATCACAATGCTGGAGTAAATGTTTGAACATATTTTTATAGGGAAGAACACATATGGCACACATTATTCATGGCATGTCTATTTCTATTTGATGTAAAATTATATACACAGTATAGCACACAATCCTGCATGTTTCCACGTATTTCTAAATCCAGTTTTTTATTATTTTCTAATAAAAACATTTGTTTATGTCTTAAGTGAATTATAGAGTCAGAAACCAGTCTGTGCTTATTTGTTCTTAAAGAGACAGTAACCTCAATTAACCTACTTAAGTCTGTGTCATTAATGTTAATCAATCAACCCAAGACAAAGAGAAAATCACTTCTGTAGCTCTAAAAAATAATAATTATATTTAATTCATACAATAAAGACATTGTTATGATTCATTTGATTCGATTTCTGTACCTAATGCTAATTGTAGACCTTACATAATGTGCAAATTTATTCTTTTTTTATAAATCTTTGTAATTTATTTATTTGTTATTCGATTTTTCCCACCCTTTTTTTGCTGATCCGAAAAATGATCCAATCCGTGCCTCAAAAACCGTTATGTGACCCGAACAGTGAGTAGATTTTTCTATAAAACTGCTTATGCACTTAAAACAGCAAATTGCTTAAAGTTTTTACCAGCTGTGTCCATGCTGAAGTTCTAACATCTGTACATTTTAATATTCCTTCATGAACTAAGTCATTTGATCCACGTCTCGATCAAAAAGGCGATTGATGTTGTTGTTTGATGAACAGAATTAGAATAGCTGACTATAATACGCTGCTTACATTGTAAATTCTCTGCTATTGGCTGACATTCAGAGAAAGACTTCAAAGAGAGGCAGATGAAGGTATGTGTCACTGGGTAAAAAGTAGGCAGTGTGAATAGGGATCCTGCACTGTGTGTAAGTGAGGGTGAGCGTGTGTGTGCGTCTGTAGGTAGATGAAAGGGATCCAAAACAGGAACGGTGTTCCCAATACTGCCGGCAAACCCAAATCAGCCTTTGATGCTGCAGTTGGGCTGTTATATTATGTGTGTGTGCATGTGCTCTTCTATGTTTATCTATTATTTATGACAATAAGATGCACAGTAATACTGGTATAGTTGATATACTTTAACGGCAATAATTCTTAAATACTTCCTTCCTCATCAATAAAGATAATAAATTGAATAATAGCTGCTATTAGGTATAGTATTTTAGCACGGCTCTATATACATCATAAGTTTGATTGACCATCCATATTTTTCACTCTCTTTATTAAAATACAAACAGAAATACATGAAATATGTACAAAAATTGGCTTCTTCAGGCAAAAGTCAGTAATTTGTCTGACCTCTCCTGGCACTAAGTACATCTTGAATCTAATGGCACGGTGGCTTTAGCACAGTACTGTAGATGCCTTAGTGATGTGCTTTTTCTCAAAGAAGGGACTGACAATTTGATAAAACATAATTTGATTCTGTTTGTGCCTTCAACATGTGGGTTATAAAGTAATGTTATCAGGGCAGTCGTTAATATTTTCACTTAAAACAACGTCAACAGGAGAGGGTTACATAACCGACTACATAACAACTTTCTGTCGACAAGCTCTCTCATCGTTCTTTGTGTGCGCGGTTGTCTTTCCATTGGATTTGTTTAGTTTGTCTAACTGGTGCGACCTCCATCCTGTTATAAAAAGTGTCTGCTGGCTGTCATGATACAACCCTGCGTCGAGGTGCGCACGTCAGATTAGGTGATGTGTCCTGAGTTTCTCCTGCAAGGACAGTAGCATTTGCATACTGTGCTTCAGGTTAGCATGCCACTCCAGCGTTTTGTATCACTATCAATCAATGTCACAATGCGAGCGGAGCAAAGAGCATTAGCTTGTGTCAGATCTAATCAGGGCTGATGCCAGGCCGCTGCCCTCGCTTTCACAGGGTCGGCGATAAACAGGAGTCCGCACACAAACCCGAGCTATTCTTTCAACAAAACTGACGATCCATCTTAATCGACTACAGGCCTACGGCGAAAAAGCACTTTTTTCATTTTTATTGCTTGTCTGTGTTTGATTCAAATTTTTTTGATTCAGATGAATTCTGCTCACGTTATAATTGGTCACCAAAGATCGGCTTTCCCTTCACGGCAGTCGTCCTGTCACACATATTGAAGTTGAGTGCACTGCGGGGGAAATGTATGGATTTTTACATACCACATTGTTGTTAATGGGCACGTCGCAGACCGAGAAGGTGAACGGTATTGGCTAAATTCGGGCAACAACAAAATGACACTTCATGATAAATTACTGTTACTTTTCGTGCTACGAAGACCTTTTCATATTATGCTTTTGCTCTGAATATCTTTGCAAAGTGTAACACGTTTTTGGTAGGAGCAAATATAAAATCATTAGTTTCACTAGCCTAAAAACAAACAAGCAAGATGATACCCAAACACATTATTCCAGTAAAAGATGTTGCTTTACATTTATGCATTGACATTAAAGGGGACATATCACGAAAATGTGACTTTTTCCATGTTTAAGTGCTATAATTGGGTCCCAAGTGCTTCTATCAACCTAGAAAATGTGAAAAAGATCAACCCAGTAACATGCAAGCATGTGAAAAAATACGTCATTGCAATTTGGCTCCCCTTGTGATGTCAGAAGGGGATAATACTGCCCCTTAATCTGCATTATCCAACCACGGCACAGCAATTTAGTGCAAAGATCAGCTCATTTGCATTTAAAGGACAAACCCAAAAACGGCACATTTTGCTCACACCTACAAAGAGGAAATTTTAACATGCTAGAATAAATTATCTATATGGTATTTTGAGCTAAAACTTCACATATGTACTCTGGGGACAACAAAGATTTATTTGACATCTTAAAAAAGTCTTGTGAAATGCCCCCTTTAATGCACTTGCATTATTTTATGGGAATTGAACCCATAATCTACCAGGAGAGCTACAGAAACTTCAAATTCTTTAGATTTAGATTCAATAACTTGAATCTTTCAATTACATTTCATTGAATCTTTCTTGGAAGCTTTCACTTGGCCAATAGCTGAGCAAATTCTCCTCATGGGAGTGAAGCATACGCATCTAAAAGCTGCACCGTTTAAGCATTCACATTCAACGAGCAATGCTGTAAAAAGCATTCCTCTCCATTTCAGCGTCTGTTTGTTTGTATCCTCAAAGGAGCCCGTGGTTGCACTATAGATGTTCCTGGGTCTCTGAACTATCAACGGTTGTAATGAATATACTGTGTTTGTTACTGAAGTGGCATGAAAAGATAATGTGGAAACAGGTCTGAGAGAGATGATGATGCTGGCTGTCTGTTTACTATATAAGTTTTACCAGCCTTAAAGCTGTTAATAGCTTATTCTTTTCTATCTTTCAAAGCCTTTAGTACAGCTCTCTCACTCCACACATCCTCCGCACATCAATGCTTTTATCTGCAAGCGCACCTTTTCTTTCCCTTCCTAAAAGGTATGTTCGTCTTGTAGGTGTTCAAAAATGCTAAATATATTAGCAGTATGCACATTGAGCACAATACAGTATGTACGGTATGATATACTGTATCTGGACCTAACAATGGATTAGTTACATAAAAATGCTGTTAGATTGTGAGAGTGTTATATTAGACTCACACTTGTTTAAAGTCTGTATATAGGATGAAATCTTACCTACTGAAATGTTTTTTTTTTTATGTTAAAATACTTTCTTTTTTCCCAGCAACAGTATCATTTCGTGGAGAGAAAATGACTGCATATTAAAATCCCCAAAACAATACTTTCTTAAATAAATTCTAATACTGTGTTGGACCCCTTTCACTTTCAGAACTGCCTTAATTCTATGTGCCATTGATTCAACAAGATGCTGAAAGCATTCTTTAGAAATGTTAGCCTATATTGATGCTATATAGCATCTTGCAGTTGATGGAGATTTGTGGGATGCACATCCAGGGCACGAAGCTCACGTTCCACCACATCCCAAAGATGCTCTATTGGGTTGAGATCTGGTGACTGTGGGGGTCATTTTAGTACAGTGAACTCATTGTCATGTTCAAGAAACCAATTTGAAACGATTTGAGCTTTGTGACATGGTGCATTATCCTGCTGGAAGTAGCCATCAGAGGATGGGTACATGTTGGTCATAAAGGGATGGACATGGTCAGAAACAATGCTCAGGTAGGCCGTGGCATTTAAACAATGCCCAATTTGCACTAAGAGGCCTAAAGTGTGCCAAGAAAACATTCCCCACACCATTACACCACCACCACCAGCCTGTACAGTGGTAACAAGGCATGATGGATCCATGTTCTCATTCTGTTTACACCACCTCTACAATCTGAATGTCTCAACAGAAATCAAGACTCATCAGACCAGGCAACATTTTTCCAGTCTTCAACTGTCCAACTTTGGTGAGCTCGTGCAAATTGTAGCCTCTTTTTCCTATTTGTAGTGGAGATGAGTGGTACCCCGTGGGGTCTTCTGCTGTTGTAGCCCATCCGCCTCAAATTGTGCAGGCTTCACAAATGCTTTGCTGCATACCTCAGTTAAAGAGTGGTTATTTCAGTCAAAGTTGCTCTTCTATCAGCTTGAATCAGCTGGCCCATTCTCTTCTGACCTCTAGCATCAACAAGGCATTTTCGCCCACAGGACTGCCGCATACTGGATGTTTTTTCCTTTTCACACCATTCTTTGTAAACCCTAGAAATACTTAGACTGGCCCGTCTGGCGCCAACAACCATGCCACGCTCAAAATTGCTTATATCATCTTTCTTTCCCATTCTGACATTCAGTTTGGAGTTCAGGAGATTGTCTTGACTAAGACCACACCCCTAAATGCATTGAAACAACTGCCATGTGATTGGTTGATTAGATAATTCCATTAATGAGAAATTGAACAGGTGTTCCTAATAATTCTTTAGGTGAGTGTAAATAGGAAAATGTTGGCGTTATTTTGTCACTTATTGGGAGCAGTATGCTAGCTGGGCTCATTTACTTCAATTCTTTGTGCTAAGCTAGGCTAGCTGTGGATGCATCAGACAGAGTTACAGCACGGAGATGATAAAGGTATGCATGGACTTCTAACTCTGGGAGTTGTTGTGTTCCTTTAAGATCAATGTTTTGCCATCCGGGTTCTTTAGAGCACCAGTTCATGTTTTTTTTTCTACATAAACAGCTTTCCATAGTTGCAGATCTAAATGATCAGGACAAGTGTTTTGACTTACTGATAAAGTTGGTCTGACCAGTGTAGATGGTGTATTGAAGCTCGTATGACGTGACACTGAACTCATCTTCAGAGGTCCAGTGTACTGTAATGGTGTCATGAGAGGCCGTGCAGAGCTCTTCTCGTATGGATGGAGGGTTGGGTGCTGGAAAACAAGACAGGACGTATTGATTCCACAAAAATAAAGCTGATGTAATATTGGCTTTATCAGTAAGTTTATACTACATGCACAAAAAACAGTTTCGGTTTCCCCACTGGGTTTACCTGTCAAGTAATCCAGTCCTTCCAGGATTTTCTTTTCTCTGGAGAAATCGAGGGCAAAGTTGTCAAAGGCCTCGTTTAGATTGACATCTGGGATGAGGACCTGAGAGGAGGCTGTGGCCATGGCAACTCTGAGCACAAGAGAAGAGAAAGGAGGGGGGAACAAAAACAGTAATTTAGATGACTAATGCGTATATTTTAAACAGCGTCTGGCAACACTCGTTAAAATAAAACTAAGGCAGAGGACAATACAGTCAGCATTACATAATGCCAAGAAGCCATTTGGTGATTTGATAGATAGCATTTAGACATGTCACAGTTTGGACATTTTATCCGATAATGCTAGGCTGGAACCAGGAAAACCAGGAAAGCACAGATCCAAAGTATCTAAATGTTATCACAAATGATAAGAACTGCTGGCGGAGACATGGATGATATCTGTACAGTATGTGTGTCACATCTCACCTCTCAGCCACATTCCTGGCCGTCTGGAGGAAGCGGGTGTGATCGTTTTCCTTCAAACTGAGCTCAGCCTGGGTGATGAGGGCACTGGAACGCTCTAAACACTGTCTGCAGTTTGCAATCTGCTGGGCCAACTTCCTCAACTTCATCACCTAAACACACACACACACATACATTGCAATATACAGGCTTGTTTACATTTTCACTCAAATGTACAATAGATGTATCGAGCCATTATTGCAACTAACTAAGCTATAACCGTTACAAATGTTTACTTTCTCTACAATGTTATGAAAAAGGATAAATCCTATGAGAGCGTTTTATCAAAAACTCATTACCGCCCCGTGCTCATCATCACAGTTAAATGAGCCCGTCACTTTGTTTGCTCTTTGTGTAATTACGGCAGGGAGTCAAAGAGGTAACTGATCATGACGCTTATTTAAGTTTAGCACTAATTGGAATATCACCAAATGAATGAAATCACAAATACAGTAACATGGTCTCGAAAATTGATGTTGAATGAGAATATGCTTTAAATTAGGTTGCCCCAATGGTGTAACCACTGCATATTTCATGTGAAAAATTTGTGACCCAAATCAGGCGCAGAGATGTTCACCGACAAATCCAGAGATGGCCGAAATGCAGCCTGTTGTGCCAAGAATCTCATTTGCTTAACATTGGAATAGTTTTGAATGTTTTAAGAATCACATTGTTCTTATAATATGTAAGTCTGTGTTTTTCTGGGATTACTGTTTGTGACGCACCTCCCTTTTTTTTGTTTTAACTCACTTATGTAAAAAAACAATGCAAAGAGGTCCATAAAATAGCACCCAAACAATAACAAGCATAACAATCAGATTTCAGAGTCGAAACTGTCCATTTTATAAGATCTGTCTTGAGACTTTTGTTTTTAACTCGAGTGTTTCATAACGTCAAGCTGTTTTGCACTCATGCCAAATATAATTTGTTATGAATCAGCTTATCTTCTGGTTCAGTCTATCAAGTTACATATTACAAGAAAATAATAAGTACATCTGTCAAATATTTATTTCACTGAGTTAACACCAAAATGGTTATGTAAAATGGACAATTTCGATCGGAAATTTCAACAAAAATTAAACCATGATATATGACTCTGGTCAGCTTTTCCCTTTTCTTCCTTTCCTTTATAATAACCATAGGTGGTGATCCCAAAATGGCCACAGAAAATGCCAGATATTCTCTGTCATGACCAGTGGCGGCTCGTGACTGCTCATCCGATGGGCACAAATTCAAAATATATGTTCGGAGTGTCGTGTGTTGCTTGTGTTTTCAAATATGTGTTTGTTGCCTCATGTGCGTCATGTGTTTTGTCGAAATGAGTGCCTGCTGCACACACGTCAAAACAGTTAATAATAAAAGAGACGCTCACGTTCACAAAAATACACGCAAGACACTCCCTTAACAGTAAACTCTGATATGCATGAGATTATGCGAGTATCTGGCAAACGCGAGCTTATCTTTAATCATAAACCCTTTAGACGCGTCTTCAGCAGGCAATTATTTTGACAATAAATGTGATGCACACACGATCTCTCCAAGCGCAGAACACCTATTTTGAAATTACGAACCACACACATGACAAGCTACATACATGTTGTGACGAACTTCACCTCAAGTGCCCTCGAAAAAAGAAGTCATCGGCCCCCACTGGTTATGACCCCAATGTTTGTTGAGGGGTATGAAGGGATGTAACAATAATGTAAATTATTAATTTGTTTACATTTTTATATATATATTGGGTGTGTGTGGGACAGTCAAGGATGAAGACAGCAAGTATACTACAAAACTGTGATTTATTATACATACTGAGTGATGTACTTAAAGACAAGAGTGGTGTCAAATCAAAGTAAGTAACAAAACAAAAAATCTCTAACTAATTTTGTAACCTAACTACAAAGGAAAAGATACTGAGATAAGTCTTCAGCGTCCATAAACGCCCTAACTAACGTACACTACCTATCCAAACACAAATAGTGCAGTGGATGGCACTCACTCCTAACCTAGTGTGTCTAAATTAATTTTAATCAAAAATGCTTTTGAAACTCACTCGAGTTGGAATATCTACAATGCTTTGATGGGCGCTTCACATTTTGCGTCTAAAACCGTGCAGAAAATGCGACCACTCCGCATTTTCTCCACTTTTTAAAAGCACTTGGGCGCTCCCATAGCGTCTGCGGTTGCTAAGCAACCTAAGCGGCGCGTGACGTTGTGCCGAGCACCCATCGCTGGAAAAAGAAATGAGTGCCTAGAATGTTAACCCATTTTACATGTGTGTACTGTATGTACATGATTTTTTAAAGAAGAAATCACGGATGTTATACTTTCTCATTAAGTTTCTTAAATCAGTTCATGAGTGTTTTTTAACCGAGGAACATCATGTCTGACAAAGGGGAAATCATCAGACACACTTGACCCCATTTCTTAAAGAAATCCTCAATAAATTAAACAAATCCTCAACTGATTTCCTTTGATCAAATGTTTTTTTTTGTTTTTTTTTAGAAAAGACACAAAATTAGACTGCATCAGAAAATACCAACAGAACTTCAAAAAAATTCAAAACAACTAACAGCCCAAGCTCAGACCAAATCTTACACACACTTTGCATCTGGGCATATGATCCCCAAAGCCTCTTTAATGCTAAAGATTGAAGTACATTGTGATAGAGCAGCATTACTGATGTTTGCAAAAGGGCAGAAGACATAATCTCATGATACAGTCTCTCTGCATGTCAACTCGGGGCTGTCGTGTGAGCGAGCAGCAGTACAGAAAGCTCTGATAGAGATTAGTGCATTTGCCTGGGCCTCTCGCATCACATTACCCAAAAACCCAGGACCACAGGCCTATCCTGCAGCTAAGATCCTCGCTTGACAAGAGTGTGAGTTCAGGCTGTCAAGATAAAGTGTCTCTGTGCTGCATGTTCACTGTCAAACTTGCCAAAACTGACTGCACGATGTGCACATGAGATGAATGGAAGAGAATAAAACCAGAGTTTTCAATTTTGGCAGTGTGAAGTGTAATATCATAAAATGCACAGTTTCGTTATGTACGATATGATTGGATGAGCCATGTTAGCATTTGCATCTGTTGCAGCACGTTGTACCTGTTTACCAAAACGTAGCATTGCATGGCAACCCTTAACAATCTACAATTATCCAAAAAAAAAAACTATAGATATTACTTGTTACTTATATTTGTTTATGCACCTATTTAATGAATGTTGGTGCCTTCTATATCACATCAGCTTCAAAATAAAACAGTAGGTTACAAGCAAAAAACAAAACTGAAACTGCCACTTTTATTCATAATAAAGGCAAATTAGCATTCCGTTGTTGGTAAATTGACATTTATTGTTGGTTTGGTCCTGGTAATGGTGATCATGGCATATCTGAGTAGTTTTTAGCATTATTTACAATCCCGAGTTTAGCAGTTACATCCTATCCCAGAGGAGAAAACAGTGCTATAGAAGATTATTGAGTCTCATATTACACAAGGGAAGCTTGTTAAGTGAAGTCACATGACCAGGACCACTCCACAACCAGCCAAGCTAAGCCTCCTTCTTATGGGTAATATTAACAATTTAGCAACTTGTCTCTACTCCTCACAGTCATCTCAATGGCCATCACATTTTGAACCTTCTAACAGCATCTCTAAAGCCCCATTATACCTGTACCAGGTTTCATTAAAATTGAAACCACTTAGGTTTGCAAGAACATGAGGGTGAGTTTATGACAGAATTTGTATTTTTTGAGTGTAGGCTACTGTCCCTTTAAAGGGACACTACACTTTTTTTTTGAAAATATGCTTATTTTCCACACTTGATTTTTACTGTTTTGGAATCCATTCAGCCGATCTCTGGGTCTGGGGGTACCACTTTTAGCATAGCTTAGCACAATCCATTGAATCTGATTAGACCATTAGCATCGCACTCAAAAATGATCAGAGTTTCGATATTTATTCTATTTAAACTTGACTCTTTTGTAGTTAACGTACATCGCATACTAAGACCGGCATATAATTAAAAGTTGCAATTTTTTAAGCCGATATGGCTAGGAACTCTCATTACGGCGTAATAATTGACAGTATCCACACTATTCCTACACCCATGACGCTTTGCGCGAATTATTGGTGCGACTTCCGGCACGTACTGTCACTGAACCAGAGCCGGCTATTTCCATGATGATTACTGTCATAATTTCATGTATGAACCAGTGTGAGGATGAAATTAAGAAGTGTCCTGATACATCAAGATATGAAGAGTTTCGTTGCAAAACGAGATAAATCCATTTTTTAACATTTTTGTCAAAACATGTTTATTTTTATGTTATCATGTAATTATTTTGTTTTATGGTGCTACTTAGCTGTATTTTTTAAGTTATTAAGTTTTAAATCAAAAAAAAACAACTGCAGTTGAATTGAAATAAATTGTAATCCAAAACCTAAAAACGATATTTCTTAACAATTAAAAAAACGGTGGATGTCTCGTTTTGCAACGAAACTCTTCATATATTCAACCGTTTCATGTTGTTCCTCGGTAGGTGACGGGTCTTCAATGTGCAAATATAAAAGCACAGAGACATGCCGTATCTCTACAGTGGGACAGTCAGTCGAGTGTTTAATACATGGAATATACAGAGACTTCTTGTTTTTAACATTTTCAAGTGATGTTTTAAAATGTCACAACTGTCCCTGGTGTGAGGTTTTTTTAAACTGCAATTTTTAATCAACTTATCGAGTTTTTATGGCTACACATCAAGCTTCACGCGATCCGACAGCAGCAGTAACTTATGCTTCTCATTCAACACATTGTAAGTTATTTAAACAAACCATAATAAACATATTAAACTCCTATTACATGTTTTCAGTATTGTTTTCGTTTTATGAAAATATGATACAGTAATAAGACATGAGCTTATGAAATTATTTGCTTAAAAAAATCATTTAAAACATAACAAAAGTAACGGTATGCGTAAACACATCACAAACTATTATAAACATTAACTAATAAGCAGTTAATGTCGTAGGCTATATATTATGTACTGTAATCTCATTTTTGTAATAATATATAGTAGCAGAATAAATAAATCAGCATAATCATTATCAGCATAACATGTTGATTTGAATAATTATTGTATTTATTGTTCACTGTCAGTTTCTATGAAAGATTTTACTTGATGGATGTGTGGATGCACTTAATAGATGCACGTGCGCCACATAAACATTCAGTTGTTGTGCGTGTATTATAGTTAAAACAACTGTTTTGTAAAGATTTACTGCATTTGTATCATCTATGACAACCCCTAACTGCACAAATTATGCCGGTCTTCCTGGATTTCATAATAAGCATTAAAGGCGGAGTCCACGATGTTTGAAAAACGCTTTGGAAAAGGAGACGGGCCGACTACCAAAACACACTTATAGCCAATCAGCAGTAAGGAGCGTGTCTACTAACCGTCATCGTTGCCTGGGTTGCGTATGTGTGGGGCGGGTCTTTCAACAAAAGGTCCAGATTCTATTGGGGCAGGGGCGTGTTTGTTTAGGTGATTTCAAATATCAACATTGGCTTTCAAACATCATGGACTCCGCCTTTAAAATGCCAGTCAAAACGGCAGACTCGTATCCCTTGCAATAGGACTACTATTAGCTGTAGTGGCTCACCGGAAGTTTTACCCATCTGAGCTCAAGATGGCGTCGCCCGCATTTACGTCAGGAATAGTGTGGATAGTTCCTAGCCATATCTGCCTAAAAAATCGCAACTTTTAATTTTCCGTCAGTCTTGATACACAATGTAACTACAGAAGAGTCAAGTTTTAAATAGGAAAAATATCCAAACTCTTTGGTCATTTTTGAGCGCGATGCTAATGGTCTAATCCGATTCAATGGATTATGCTAAGCTATGCTAAAAGTGGTACCACCAGACCCGGAGATCGGCTGAATGGATTCCAAAACTGTAAAACTCAAGTGTTTAACTCTAGGGGAGCTGGAAAATGAGCCTATTTTAAAAACCGTGGAGTGTCCCTTTAAATATCTGTGTAAAAAAATAAACTGTAAAGACTGAACCAAATGTGTACACATGCACAATACATGTTTAATTCATATTTGTAATTTAGACCACACTAATCACGCTGATCCAAACAGACAGAAACTGTACCTTGGATTCTTTGATCTTGACAGCAATGACCTGTTTCCTCTGGCGTATTATCTCCACCAATTCATCACACTCCTCCACCAGCTTGGCTTCATGCATGGCTGTGTTCACCTGTAGATAAGAGCATAGAGTTTCATAAAGACATACAATGAAACTTCATCAGACCAATGGACTAAATAAGTCACTCTATACTGTTTGGAGTGAGGTGGACCGAATCATTACAGAGCAGGAAGATGATGAAATTACAGACTGTTCTTCAATGCCATCTTCAATTCATTCATTCCTTCCATTCCCTGATCATCCCTGTAATTACACCAGGATGTGATATCCCATCAAAGGATTGCATGCTGCTTTATCACTGCACTGGCCAATCCCTGCGCAAAGCTTATTAATCAAGTCCGATCTACTTAAGCTGTTAATCGTAAACGCAGACATTCACACAGAAGCTGTATTAGTCAGGACCTCTCATAGACACAATGGTTTTATCACTAAAATCTGAATCCGTAAAACCTATTGTTTACAAGACTTTACAAGTATTTAAAAGTAGAAGCAAAACAATACACACAGCGACTGACGAAAGCAAAAAAACTTTCGTCTTCATCTCAGGGCGCTCAGTCTGACAGTCCTGTTGCTGTTATCTGTGTTCTTATCAGACCTCTTAACACAACATCCCTCAACCGGTATCTCAGTAGCCTTTCTTGAGACTCTTCAAAAGACTTTTCTGAGGATGGTAGTGATGTGATGTATAATCCCTTACTTTCCCTACTTCATCTCCAGCATACAGCCTACCTGATGTAAGTCCCTGAGGGCAGACGGCACTTTGGCAGATTCATGCCTACACCCTTTACGTGGTACTATGCGTTTTGGATGCCCTGAACTAGATTAATGTTTACTGGAGACTTTAGAGGAATTTAATCTAACTTTACGTTTTAGGGTCTTTGTGGACTGGAGTTAAAAGCGGTTAAAAGCATTAACTCTGCCTGATAAGTCTGATTTTATAAGAGTATTTATGCTCAGACTTTAATTGGGTCTATTGTTTAAACACACAGATTTTACAACATAGCCTAGTGTGTATAGAAGTACTAACTGCAAGGTTTGTGGACTATGTCCTGTTCTGGGATACGGTGCTGGGAATGAGGAATAGGTGTACTGATTTAAACAAGTCATTAAGCCTATGAAAAGATGCCTGAATACCGCGCAGCAGCCTATTACCTTAGTTTGCCCTCATTATTGAAGAGGTTCATCAATTTATGACCTTTATCTGTACACGTTTGTGGATTTGCTAATCCACAGGATGGGATAAACACTGTCTGCTATATACAAGAGTTTTGAATGAAGTCCACTGGTTGACTCTGAGCCCACAAACAGAGCGGACGCCTCAGAGTTTTGAGGTCTGTTTTTGCGGCATCTCTGATTATTGTGTATCCTTCCCGTATGTTGACAGATGGGGCAGATCCGAGTGCTCTAAGTGCGCGGCTGTACGAGGGTCTCCTCTGGGGTCCGCCTCATCACCGTAGAGCCCGAGTGGCCCTGTTAAAAATGGATGAGCGAGAGGCATATGCATCACAGCGTGGCGGCTCTCACCACACTGCTGCACACATGCCCATTTGGTGGAACGGCAACTAAACAAGGCGGCCCTTCGCACCGCAGGGCTAATAAAGCACAGGGAGAGGAAAGGGGGGGTTGCTCGGGTTTTTGATGCAGAAAATGAAAGTTAGGCCGATGCATATTCCCATGTGCAAGTGCAGAAATTTCCCCAGACACCAACACTCCCCTGACAGCAGGGCTCATGAGTCATTCATACACCGAACAGCACTCAGATTTCCATCACTTTCACTGTTGTCTAATGGAAACCACTATAACAAAAACTTTCGGGATACTATATATTGTGATACTATATTGTGTTCCTGTAGCACAACTGGTAGAGTATTGCGTTAGCAGCACAAATTGTGACGGGTTATTCTGTTATCTGTTCTCATTTTTTCCCAAAACGTGATAAACGCCAGTCCTCCTTCTCTGTAGAATGCAATAAATCTGTTTAACCAATCACAGCGCACCATTCCACGCATTGTAAACAACAATAGCAGCGCGTTGAATACACACAGAATATTAGTTTTCCTCATCTGCTTTGTACTTCGTGATCAACAAACAAACAAAAACAAAATAATACTTTTGATGGTATCGATAAAACCTGTGGTGGTTTTCTGTGGTGGGGAAGAAACGTAAGCCATTTGGGCGCAGAAAAAATTTTGTTGCTTGTTCTCCCGACAGCATCAAGCTTCTGTCATGCATACACATTGACCCCAGGGGATTTTATGAAAAACTTCCCATTATTTTACTTGATGTCGACGAAAATCATGCAGGACCAAAACATTTTACAGCTTATCGCTGTCAAAAAGGTTCAGCGACGACGTCCCAAGGATGACAACTGCAATGACAGTGTTCTTAATATGACAAGGTAAGTGTTTTGATGAATGCCATTAATGTTTCTTTTTTTAATCGGTGTATACCACTAGTCAACTAAATGAATATAACATGGCAAAGATGAATGCACATTTATATATTGATTCAACAGATTTATAGCATTTTGAAAAAAAAACTTGTCATGGACTTATTGCATTTTGCGGAAAAAATAATCAGTTTTTATAATCTTTGAAAATCAAATTATGGATTTGAATTTTTAATGTTATTATAACCTCAAGATGCTATGTGAAAGTTTGTAACAGAAAATAGTGGTTTTCATCTTGTCACTTTCTTGGTATAGAAAAAACATTTTTACCGAAATAAGTCAAAATGGATTTATTGCGTTTTGGAACCAAACTCTTTAAATACTAACAAAGATGTATGCAATGGAAGTTGTTTGGGATAAAAGTGTTTGCCAAATGCATAAAAGTAAATGTATAGTCATGCATCTGATGAACATCAGATGTTATCATACAAAAGTGATCTTAAAAAATAATAAAGCCATAGTACTTTAATGTAGGGAGATGAAAGAGAATACATTTTGATTTGTCCCTTATTGCCAAATATTTTACATTATGCCAAATATGTTCTCAACAGATCATAATGTCTACAAGAACGAAGAGCAAAGATAACCAGAATTTAAATGAATGCTTGATGTTAAAGCCCTATACTTCATTTCGATGCATAATTGCTTTCATCTCTGAGGATTTCTGTGTCAAACTCTCTGTATTCACACTCCAATAATTTGAAGTGTCCATGAAGTCTAAATTACTTTCCATTATTGTGCCTCATTATACCGCCAATAATGTACAGCCCTATCAAAAAACATGAGACAGCTCAGCCTTAAGTAGACTTAATCTTCATTCTGGTGATTGACAAGCAGCACATTCAACAATTATTATTGTTTTGAATGGAAAGGTTTGAAGGATGAAGGTACAAAGTGAATATTTTCTTTGACTGATTTAACTGTTTTCATCACCTTGGGGATGTTAATCTTTATTTATGTACTTTGGGATTTAGTACTAAAAAGCTGTTTTTCAAATGCCTACAGCATGCACATTATCTCACTCAAGTACATTGTCTGTGTGCTCAAAGCGAGTGGGTGCACAGATCTTTTAATGCGAGGTTTATCTGAGGTTAGTTACATGTTAAACATCCAGTCCCTCTGGAACTGGACCAGTTTGATTTAGCTAATGAAATAACAATGCCCTGTCACCTGCTTTCTTTTCAGGAACAGCAAGGACAGCCATCCTGACAGAGTTATTAAAAACGACGTTTGCATTTGGATTTCCCCTGTGTCTGATGTCTTACTGCTGATTTCGAGTCATTTTGGAGAGCTAAGCTATGCTCAAGGTGACACTATTATACAAATGCCTAATATATCCCTGCTGTTTTGTTTGACTTGCCTTTAATCAGCTCTGATATAAAGACAAAGGGTGCTAATTAGCTGTCAAAAGCATGTGTGCTAATGTCTCCATGTCTGCTAGCATCTAGCGGCTTGTGATATGCATGGTGTTAAATATGTAAGCATTGCTATTGAAAGAAGCCTTCAAAAACGAGCAAAGGCGCACACTTTAAAGGCGCAGTGTGTAAATTTTACTCTAAAACTATATCATCAGTGGTGTATAAAGACCTTACATAGTGAATTGTTATGTTGTTATTACCTTAGAATGAGCCATTTCCATTTGCATACACTACGAGTCCCCTTACGTGAAATTCGCAATTTTGCGCCGTCATGTTTAAACAGTAGCCCTAATTGGACAAACTACTCTACAGAGCATGCTACTATTTTCTCTTAGACGCCGACATGTCTGTCCTGTGTCAGCGACCGTAGCTTCTGTATGCATTTCGAAAGAGAGGGATAAGCGGTGGACTGAGCAGCTGGTTGCAATTCGCAATCTCACCACTACATGCTGCTAAATCTACACACAGCACCTTTAACTAACTAGCGAACTAGCTAACCACTAAATCATATGTATACAATTACATACAAATGAATAAACAGATTTAACCACTTTTCCAATACTGCAGTGTTAACATGTTACAGAAAAACAATTTTTGACCAAGTACTTAAAAAATTACCCCCGCCAACTCACAAAGCCTGTGTGCACGTTTTCACTTATGCAACCAATTGCCCAGATCTCTATAAAACTATACAGCATAAACTCTGCAGTTTACAGTAACAGTTCATGACTCATGCATCTATGAAGCCTATTCAAGGTTCTCAGTCTCTGACTGACCGTGAGTTTATTTGCAGTGAGTAAATACAGTCGAAAAAGAAAACTACAAATTGGTTTTTATTCATGAGAAAGACTTTGAATTGATACTGAACTCTCTTGAGTTGAAGTCAATACAAATAACAATCAAAAGTTGCTTATAAATATAAATAAATAAATAAGTAATGAAAATACATGAACAATCACATTAAAACATACCATATATTACTTATGACGCTTTTCCATTATATAGTACCCCACGCTTTGGTTTAGTTTGGGTCGGGTCAGCTTACTTTTGGGAGCTTTTCCATTGGGTTCAGTACGTAGTACCCAATAATTTTTTTAGTACCACCCGATCCCAAGGGATCCGAGCTGATACCAAACGTGATGCGAAAACACTGTAGGTCACTGATTGGTCTGAGAGAATCGTCACTACCAGCATCATCGTATAATGTAAAAGATTAGCTTTACCTTAGTGCTAGCTTGCGCTGTCTCGAACAAATATGTTGTCATCTGTGCTCTGCTATAAGTTCCCAAACTCCCTTTTAGCGATGAAAAACATCCACAACTTAAGAACAAGGAACACCATACCAGTTTTTTTCCAAACTTGCAGTTTGTAGCGGCACATTCGCAATGCACGTTCGCATTATATTTGTATATGCAACTTAAATAAGGCTAACGACGCCACCGGTGTTTGTACAAAAACTGTCATGTGATACAGAGGTAATGATAAACACGATTTGCAAACAGTCATTTAGCATTCCAACAACGCTCTCACTTGTATGATACAGCAGCAGGCAGCGCAAATATAACGGCACGCCTATAATCCCACCCACTGCGAAGTGTTACTAAACTCGATGGAAAAGCTAACCAAGCCAAAGTGAGGTGAGCTGACCCAACCCAAACTAAAACCAAACCGTGGGGAACTATGCAATGGAAAAGCGCCATTACATTCATGTACACTGCAAAAAATCCTTGTAGCACTTAAGTTTAATTAACTTGAATTTACAATTAATTTTAACTCTCTAGTGAGGAGTTGCTATGAGTTATAAAATTGAAGTTGAAATAAATTATCAATAAAGTTGTAAATTCAAGTTGATTAAACTTAAAAATGTAAGTGCAACAAGGAATTTTCTACAGCTGCACGAACCATCAGAGCAAGATTTTTCTTTTAAGCGTTTGTTGCCTAAAGCAGTTTCAAATCCAACCTCTAAATGTCACAAGAAAGAAAAACGAATTTGTGCAAATGATAAAATTTTGTTTATCATTTAGGGTAGATTATCTTTTTTTGTGCAGTAACATGATGATGGTGTTGATAAAAGATAAAAATAATACTGATAAATAAAGAAGTCAAGCATTTGGCTGGACTCACCTCCACCTGTTGGCAAATCTGGATGAGTTTGGCCATCTGGTTTTCCAGCTCACTGTTTCTCTTGACCAGATTGGTTAAGTTATTCTCCAAGGTTTGCTGTTGGAAAGAAAAACACACACAATATTTAGACTGAATGAATCACTCTTTCTACCCGACACACTGACAGGCAATGTTTTACTTTCATCTTGTCATGAGATGACAATGAATTACAATGAAAACAATAGTTCACCCAAACAGTAAAATTCTGTATTTATTTATTGACTCTCATGTTGTTCTAAAAATATGTTGTCATTTTTCCCTGAGAAACACTGAAGAGACATTTTGAAATATCTTTAAATATAGTTTTTCCACATAAGGATAATTCACAATAAAAGTCCAGTTTCACAAAGTGAAAAATGCTATAAAAGTAGTCACATGGAAAACAGTATGCAGAAAAAATGTATAAACCCAGCTACTTTTTTCATGATTTACAATTTTCTATAAAATCATCGCACATAATGTAAAGAACATTCTTTAAAAAATATAAATATATACCTTGATATGTTTAAATATTGACTAAGATCATGCTAATGATTAAAATTAATGTAAATCAATGACTGAAATCAAACTTTGATGTCTGTATTTCACAAAAAGAGTCACAACATATGGGTTTTAAAGGGGCCATGGCATGAAAATCTGACTTTTTCCATGTTTAAGTGCTATGATTGGGTCCCAAGTGTTACCCAGTAACTTAGTTTTGGTAAACCATTCTCTACAAGCACATGAAAAAATAGGTCGTTGAAATTTGGCTCCCCTTATGATGTCATAAGGAGCTCTTATTATAATAATACCACCACCCCTTAATCTGCAATATCCAACCACAGCACTGCCATTTAGTGCAGAGAAAAGCACAATTGAGTTTTAATTGCAACAAACCACCATCATTGTGATCAGTGTTTGAATTTCATCAATTCATTTGCATTTTAAAGGACACAACCAAAACGGGACATTAATGTACCTACAAAGTGGCAATTTTAACATGTTATAATAAATTATTTATATGGTATTTTGAGCTAAAACTTCACATATGTGCTCTGGGGACACCAAAGATTTATTTGACATCTAAAAAAGTATTGCGCCATGGCCCCTTTAAATAAAACAAAAAATAAATAGTAACAAAATGTATATAATTTTCATTTCTGTTTCTGAAAATATTAACAAATCCAAAAATAAATTGGGAATAAAAAGAAAGGTAATTTGAAAGAGAAAACTGTATTACGTAATATATCGGCTTTGATGTACCTGTGTCACACCAGATTGTCTTCTCATGAATCAAGAATTAAACACAGTGAGAGTGAGTATGATAATGTTAATGTATGTATATGCATGGATAAATGAGTCCACAGAGATCCCACAAAGACGGATTGGATTTGAAACAAGCAACTAACAGCAAATTAGTTCCACATCATGACCGCTAATCATCACTAACAAGAAACGGTGCGTGCTAGGCCGAGACTTTCACTCTGGGGGAAGGGTGCCCTACATCATGAGCTCTAGTGTCCACTTAAAAACAGGTTGCCCGCAGGAACAGATCTGAAGTAACTGCAGTTTAATAAGAGGTTCTCCATGTTTGAGTCATGCGGAGACATTCAGAGGTATTAGAAAGGGACAGCGATTAACCATCATGTCAAAAATTGGCCATGAACGGAATTCACCGCTGTATATGAAAAATGACAGCAATGCTTAGTTGTGAGTGATGGACAACTGTAACATTAGTTAAAGAGTTGCATGCTTCACAGCAAACACAAGTATGAAAGATTAAAGAGAGAAATCGCAGCTACAAATCAAAGAGAATGGCTCGCCATGCAAAACGAGCAGCTGTGCAAAGCGATGACCCTCACAGCGGTACAGAAGAAGAGAGAGATATGAACACAATGTTGAGATGATATTAATGATAAAATGAAAAGCAGTCCGGTTGGAATGAAGAGCCGAATCAATGGCAGCGGCACACAAAAGCATTTATATTCTCTTGTTTGGGGTTTTTTGGCTATTCATGCATGTTTGATGTAGCCTGACCCTGTCCACCTGCCTGTCCCAAACCCCCGCCTGTGGCCAGAAACGCAGTCTTGCACACATCCAGTACATAGATTGTAAAAGGCAGCCGGTGACTCACCGCGGCGCTCGTCTTTGATGCCTCCATAACCGCTTCAGAAACTCTGGCAGGGCTCACTTGAAAAGCCTATGAACACACACATATACACAGTGCCTTACTGGTCTTGGCCCACTTTGTGACGTCTGAGATTTTGGATGGTTATATCATTGCCAATGTCTTGATTCCAGCCTTGATTCTCTAAGCACCCCGTAGTACAGTCTATGTTAGACTGCCTATTCTCCACACTGACAGCATGATGTAGTCGAGGATTGGTTGCGTCAGGCAGTCACTGGGGCGCTTGCTTGTTGTATCAGCGTTATAAAATTCCAACTCACCCGGCAAGGACAGATGGGGGTCATTAATTAAATACTGAAGAGTCGAAAATGATTTATACATCAAACCCGAATATCACATCCCCAAGGGACAGAAGACTGCCGGGGGTGTGCGAACTTGGGAGCTTAGTTGGAAAGAGAGTGATAAGAGAAGAGAAATGTAGGAATGGAAGGCAGTGAAGAAAAAATGAAGAAAGAAGTAAAATGTAAAAGAAGCGGAAATCGAAAAGAGTGAGGAGTGACACTGTAATGGCCTCAGGATATCAGGATTTTGCTGTTTGGGCGAATCAAGACTAAAGTTTACTCATTAAAGCAAACATCTGAGTTCAAAGACAGAAACACAGCCATGCAAAAAATGCAAAAGAATGTTATGAGAAATCGTGTGGAGTTAAAAATAAAGATATGAAGACACATGCAACTAATATGCAACAAGTGCAGCGCTGCAGTACACATCCACAAAGCACAGGCGAATGCAAACATGCAGACAGGAATAAATCAATAGATGAGTGAGAGTAAATGAGAGATTACAAGTGAGAGAGAACTTACTTTATTATATAGAGAGCTGTTATCATCTTTTAGGTGCTCTGAGATACTAAAAATGAATTGGGCCCACTGACACTTGTTTATTTGCATGCGCCATCTGTACTGTTGCATAAAAGGTCACACTATGGACCATTGCTATGAAATTCAAAGATTCACATTTATTCTCAATTTTAGGGAATGGGAGAGTCCACACAATAAATATAACGGTAAAAATACAGGATTGTTGACCAACAAAGACCATTTGTTGGAATTACTTTTTTTTCCCTGCTGATGAACAATACAACATGATCAGATCGATGTTGTTTGGCTTTTGGTGATGTCCTAGATGCTTTAAAATTAATTCTGACAGCTTCTCCAAACTCATGTAGTCTTTGAAAAATTTCATGTATTCAAAAAGCGCCTGGTTTCCTTTTGTTTCTATGCGAAACATGAGGCAAGATCGTCTACATCCATCTTCGTGACAGTGAAGCTAGAAGTATAGTCCCGTTTATACGCATACGCAAAAGTGCGCATACAGTCCGGAAATTTCATCATTAGAATAGTATGCGCGCACTGTATGCGCAACGTCCGATTTTTGTAACCGCACATAGTTTGTACACGTAAGTCATTCATGCGCATACAGGAGAATGTGGTAGGTAGCCCAGGAGATGCATTGCATTTTGTTGCAATGCGTCAAATGTCTGTGTACATGTACAAATCAAATAAACTATGCTTTGCAAGGCTGTGAGTTCAACTATGCGGGTACGTTCACATACACATAATAAAACTAACTATACTCTGAGCCTAAAGGGGGTTGCACACCGGACAAGAAGCGCCGCGCCATAAATTAAAAAACAGAATACATTATTTTCTATGACTGTACGCACACTGGCGGCGCCTGTCCGTTATGACTCTGGACGCTTCTCAAATCCCTGTCGTGCCACAGAGCACCACTCACATAGTTTAACATTAAATAACATCATATTTGTCCCAAATCGTTAGCAACTAATATTGGCTGCTAATTTATATTTTGAATTAGACGCTATCTGACTAAGCTTGCATTTATTGTTTTACTTCCGGTGTACGATACCTCCGAGTTGTCCTAGACGCTATGATGCGCTTCTCGTCCGGTATGCGACCCCCATAACACTCCAACTCAAGATTTCAGAATGAACATAACGTTATCCTTATTGTTAGTGTGGATGCTAGTAGTTATCTCTACAGTTAGTTATCGTCCATAGTATGGATGACACTTTATTCTCTAAATGACATTATTCAAATTTGGTCAAATCAAAAACATTACAATCTGTGCTAAAAAATGCTGCAATTGCAAATCGCATGCCAGCTCTGAGTGCTAGGCCGTGGAGGATGCGCCATCTCCCTTATTGTCATCCCAAAAAATCCTTCATACCAGCCATGCCAAAAATAAGCTGTTAAAGCGCTCTTAATTATCTCATATGCCTCAAGCTCGAAGCACTACGTGTCAACAAGATGGGAAAAGAATTCACATAAGGTCATCAGATAAGGTATTACTCCAGAAACACTACAAGTCAAGAAATGCAAGAAATCTGATGAGTTGCCACTTGATGCTCGCAAAGCAGGCGTTCCACGTGCTGCATCCATTACACTTCTGGGTCAGAGCACCAACAAACATCAAATTACGGAAAAAGATTAAATCCTGAGGCGAGAGAGCAGACTTCAAAGTGGGTGTGTTTAATTATTTCGAGATCCTTTGCTTTAATGTTTTTAAGCCTGCACAATGCAGATACACAGCTATGCTTCTCAAGCGCCGCAGACAACAGGCGGCTAAGTGCGCGTATGTGTCAGCAACCGAAACCTGCTGGGAAATGTCGCTCGCGCCAGATAATGCTCCATACCGGCGCTCTCTAGAGACTCGCAAACCTACTCTAATGAGAAGCCACTGCTGTTTCTTACCAGCCTCCGCTCTGCTAATTAATTAGACAGAGTCATTTAATTCTCTCTACATTAGCCTTGTTTGAAGCTTGTCTGGGGAGTGCTATTAAGCTTTAACACGGTCAACAACACCCCCTACTCTCCATCAACAAACAACAAATCAATCCCATGACACCGTTTTTGGTGCTTTGACCCTCTATCAAACAACCTGGCATGACATTTCAGTTGAGGTTGTAAAGCCCAGGTGGTTTTTCATGAGAACATCCTTTTCCAGACTCCGCAGTCTCTAATAAGACAGGGGCAGGGTACATCTACATAAACCAATGGGAACGGATAGTCTATTTGACAGTCAGTAGCCTGGAGACTAAAGGCACCACCACGACATCTTCCTCCTCACACTAACCAGTTTGAAGGTTAAAGGAACAGTGGCAGAGGGATTATTTGCTCTCAAGAGGAATGATAATCCTTTTTATGGAAATGCGATGAGGTTAAACAATTTAAGAAAAATCTGTGATAATTATACCCACCAAGCACATTAAAGTTAAATATTTTACTCAATAATTAAAACATGGATAAAAGTATTGCTTACATGATAATTATAATTTTTGTAAATGCTGAGTTTCTAATGGCACACAACTCACTGAACCCCTCAAAGTGACGTCTTGGCTTCACTTGACACTGCACATCAGTTAAGCGGTGCAATTTGATGCTCAAATTTCAAATAATTCAAATTCATAATTCTTTGACCCTTTGCCACTGACTTTTCAAAGTGCAGCCAAGAATTAATGAGAGATATGCTGACTTTGAAACAGCAGGTCCTGTTCAATTTCAAGTTCCTTGAAATACTCTTATAAAATATTACAATGGCAGTCAATGGAATGGTACCCTTTAAAAATTATAATTTAGGAACAAATAAGTGGTACCAATATGTACCCTTGAGGTTCTAAGAGGCTGTTAACACCTTGTATTAAGATACATTTTGGTCGATCGGATCACACGTGGATGACGCTAAATACTGATGTAAATGTGGTGTGAAACGTTTTGAGAGGTAGTTGAAAACGCATTCGAGAGTAAACACGCATGTGGTCGAATGTGTTTTTTGGGGAGCCACAACTCTCCGCCTATTGATCTAATATGTGATGTACCACCACAATGTTTTTCCATCAGTCCTGACTTCTAGAGCGAACCCACATTGTTCAGTGCAATCTTTAGGCTTTCATTGATAAAACTAAAGCGGCTGCTCTCCACCCCTTTCATTTATATTATATTTTGCAAACGTTTAACACAGGGGTCACCAACGTGGGGCCCGCGGGCACCAGGTACCCCGCACAGAGTCTGTGAGGTGCCCGCCAAAGCACATTCTATTAAAAGTCTCAACTGTAATATTTATTCATTACATATTTTTTTATATTAGCTTGGCTTGGTTTACGTATGTTAACATTTTAAACAATACTAAAACATATAAACAAGTCAAATAAAATAAAATAAACAAGTAAAACAAAAAAGTTTTAAGTAGACTATATCAAAAAGTAGCCCTCCAGATTGTTTTATACATTGTGGTAGCCCTTGCTTATAAAAAGGTTGGAGACCCCTGGTTTAACAGTTGTACAAGCTTATTTCATCAATGACTTTGAAATATCAAAGAAAGCTCTTACATATACACGTACAAAACTGGTGAAATAAAACGTGACATAATATTAGTTCGCGTCAATTTAAAACCCGTAATATCTCCAGTGGGACTCGCCCCCAGACCGGCCAGAAGCGGTCGCAAGTGGACAAAAGAGACCGATTAAAATACAATATGTAAACGTGAATGTGTCGCTCTTGTCAGTTTGTGATCTAATCAATCAAAACACATCTTAATACTTAATGCACTATTTACATACAAAGGTTGAAAGCTTATTTGGGAGTGTAATGATGTCTTAGGGTACAGATCTTGATTTTTAAAAATAAATTATTTATTGTACAGTTTCTTGTTTAAAATTTGCTAAGCTTTTTCTTCAACAACAGCTTTATTTTTGCAATATACATCAAAACAACCACAAAAATGGTTCAAATGTTCAAATGCATGTTTTCATGGTTTACTGTGTATACACCCCACTTCCTGCTACCTAGCAAGCTTGTGAAATCACTCTTTCAAGACAACATCTGCAACTCCTTTCTTGTGGGTTGTTCAGATGTCGGGATTTGAGGGAATAGACAGACTTTAGCTTCTACCAGCAGACATCAGGTTAGTTAATCATATTTTTTCTGACACAAACAAAAACAAGATGTGAGGGATAAAATTAAATTACATTCAACATGCTAAAGCATCTTAAAGGAATAGTTCACTCAAAAATGAAAATTCATATAAATTTCATTATTATGATAAACATGAAGGAAGATATTTTGAGGAATGTTTGTAACCAAACCGATCAGAGGCGCCATTGACTTCCATTGTCTTCTTTTTTCCTATACTATGGAAGTCAATCGGGCCACTGATCGGTTTGATTACAAACATTTCTCAAAGTATCTTCCTTCATGTTCATCAGAACAAAGACACTTTTACAGGTTGTGAAACAACATGAGATTCAGTAAATGATGACAGAACTTTTATTTTTGGGAGAACTATCCCTCTTTAAAGTAGTAGTTCATCAGAATATTGAAATTATTCCACAGTTTACTCACCCTCATGCCATCCCAGATGTACTGTATATGACTATTTTGCTTTAGCTGAACACCATCTTAAATAATATTAAATAATATCCTGGCTCTTCTTAGCTTTGTAATACCATTCTGAAGTGAAACAGTATGTTTGTGAGAAAAACAGATTCAAATTTTGAGCTTATTTAATGATTTGTTATGTATATAAATCCGTATTAAAGGTTTAAGCATGGTAGCATGCTGATAACGTTGAATTTCGTTGATTCTTGTGTGTCTTGTAAAATAACATCTAGTCATGAGATTTTTTTCCCCGCTGCTGGACATTTGTGAATATATGTGACAGCATGGTACACAACACTTCAACACATCAAACAGACTACAATTAATACCATCAAAGCCTTGTTTTGTTTGTGTCTATGCCATCTACATGACTAATGTCTATAACCAAGAGCCTGTCCACACAGAGATGTGTTTAGCTGTATACGTAAAAATATCGTATCATCGTTACGTCGAGACAGATCTTGCGTTTTTGGAACCTGAAACAGGTTTTTTTAACAGGGCCCCAAAGTGGATAAATCTAAACATGACACTCCTGCTGTTTCGTTTGTACAGCCAATCAGCATATTTTGTGATACGATGATGTCATCACCCCACGTCTCGACCCTAGTTAGACACCGCTACGTCACGTAACAGCAGCAACAACAACAACAATGGTGGACTACAGGCTTGTGTTCGTGCTGCAGAAGGTAGTGAGCCTATTAGCTTTACTAAAGCAACATGTTTTGCCCCTTTGCTACTAAGGTAAGCAACAAATGATTATGAACAACAAGGTTTATGGAACATTCCACCAAATCGGTGCCATTCTGTCCCCATAACTTTATATGTATAAAATGCACAAAAAAAAAAGCAACAACTCTAAAATACATTTTATTATTAAGAAAATTTCTTGCATGTTAATTTAATGTCATTTAAAACATTAATACATGCTACATAAAACACAGCATTTTTTTCCATCCCTGCTCTCTATGGCTATACTTTACCTTTAAATATAAAGCATACAATTCTTCAAATATCTTTATTTTTTGCATTTTTGTGTGGGTCCATCCTATATATGATTTAAATATTTTTATCATTGAAAAAGTCATATTTATTTAGATAAAATGCACATTTTAGTTATGTACCCAGGATTTCACTCAGCCCTGTTACCCAACACGTTTCACCCAGGGTCCGAAATTAACTTTTTGGCTCACCTGCCACAGGCACTGGTAGATGAAAAAATCCACCAGCCAAGCATATTTTTTACTGGCCAGAATAATAAACAGCCTTTTTTGTCACAAGTACATTAATTTCATTTGCTATATTCATGGGCACAAATGTTCTCAAGTTTCATCGTTTTTTTTTCCGATAACAAATTAGTGGTTTCTGGTTTTATCTTAAGCATACTTGGCGACACCAAACAACTCACCACGACAGCGTCAGAATCATATTGTAACCAGCCTCTTGAAACTTTATTTGGCGGCTGGCGGGTGTTAATTTCGGACCCTGGTTTCACCCATCTAGGAATATTCCACAAGTCACATTTTCAAGAGGAAGTGACATCATCTGGATCTTCTGAAGGTCACATGAAGATCAAAAGTCAATTTTCTCATTTTCTTTTCTGTATATTTTATGATATTTGATGCCATGACTGTGAATGTCAGTGTTAACGTTCAATCCTGTTACCTATATTATTTCTTTGATGTTATGGTTTATTTTAAAATAAAACATTTGGCAAATCACTAGAATTTGCTCAGTGTCTTCATGCTATTAGCACATATTTAACGCAACTATATTACTTGTGTTTTCTCAATCTATGCCCAAAACTTAGTCCTGTTAGTCCTGCAACCAAAATGTCTCAACCCTTTATAAACTCTTTCGCCACCAGTGTTTTTTAAAAAGGTTGCCAGCCAGCGCCAGCATTTTTCATGATTTTCACAAAAGTTTAATGCCTTCCAATGCTTTCAAATGTTCTTCTTCAAATATACAATACAATATACCAAATGAAAGAACAGACCCTCTGCTTTCAAAAAAAGAAAAAAAAAACTTTTCATCCTACCTTCAGGAGTTCTTTTGTAATCAGCTTTTGAATATGGGTAGGTTTCTGTTTCAGAGCGATCTTTAAAACAGACACGGGCATGCAGCCGCTTGCAATAGGGCAATACTTCCGGGTTTAAAAAGTTGCAGATAATAGTGCATAATAGTGGATAATAGCGGTATTGCGGAAAGCCGGAAATACTCGTCATTGGCAGGGAAGCGTTTTCTCTTGATTGATGAGATATCTCGTCAATGGCGGCGAAAGAGTTAAGAAACCATGTTAAAAAATAAACAATACTCATTTTAAAAACTAAATTGTGTGTTATTAGATTTCGTGTTAAAAAAGATAACTAATTAACTTCCATTTTGATGAAAGTTACAATATGCAAATTGAGTTACAATATGCAAATTGCACCGATTTGGTAAAAAACACATACCCCATGTCTTCTTTTCCATTTTTAGTATATCTCTGTGGCAGAATTACAGCGTCACATATGAGTCTGGTATGTAAACTGCATTGATTTGAGTCAGTTTTATGCAGTTTTGTATGCAGATACTTCTTGAGACTGCGCCATGTTTACGGAAGTTTTTTAGAACAAGGAAAAAATAGATCAGATAGGGGAAGCACTGGCAACGTGTGGATGTGGTCCAAGCCCTGCTACACTTGCTACAATGACACTGTTTAAATTCAAAGGATATCTTGTTTAATTTACTCTGATGACAGTCAACAGACCTTATGGTAATTAAAAAGATAGCTGAGATTAAATGGTGTAGAACGTTAAGACTTAGTTATACAATGTTGTCCTTGGTAAGCAAGATTACATCCTTTTTTTATTACTAATCCTTGTGTGAAAAAGTCTGACAGCTGAGACTGTCAGACAGAGAGGCAAACAGCTTTCATAGTTAGGACCATTATCTCCTCTTACTGTGTGCCTGGGAGGCTGATATTGGCATCTGCTCGAGAGATGAACATGGAGGTCACTGCTAATGGCTGTTGTGGAGCAGGAGCGAGGGTCATGTAAGGGAAGGTCACAGCATAAAAGAGATGCAAAGCTGATGAAACTGCACGAAAACGGCAGAGGCGGAAACACAAAAAGGCAAAGCCGTTGAGAACATTCAAGAGTCTTGATGCAAAAAATGAGCATGAGATTTATTCACACGGCAAACTCTTGAGGAACTTTTGCTCTTTTTGATCTTCTTTATTTGACTTTGAACAGCGCCTTAACCCAAACTTTGTCTGTAATAATAAGCTGAAGATGGACTGAAAGAGTGCCTGACGTCTGTCCTTGACAGACAGCGTAACAAATGGTTTACTCAGAAAATTCATTTGTGGAAACAAGCCTTGGCTCATCTGCCAGTGAGTTAAGTGATATCAATTTGGACGAGCTTGGGAATGCTATAGAGTGACTCACGTGACATGTCTGACAAATGCCTTTACATTTTGTGTAAAACAATTAACCACTGTGGGGTTTACCGAGATTCAAATGTCATGGTGATTCACTTTCCTTGGAACGGCACTGCTAGTGATGAATCAAGCTGCCTTGTGGTTAAGGCTTGATCTTAGGACAGCAGATTGTGCGAGTCCATGGCTGTAGTTTTGGAGAGTGTACGCAGCTGCATGACTTAAATCATCCCATTTAACACGCAGTGCCATGAATTCAAGGTGAGGGAGGGTGGAGACTTGTGTAGGTGGATAGAACGACAGCACTGTTGCTTTTTCAACATCATAAATTATTGCAGCTGTGTTCAGACTTGAGTAATAACGACAAATCTACAGCTGATGTTATTATATGGGTTATTGTTTTGGTGTCCAGCTCATGCCCTGGAGATGTTTTGGATGCCATAAATTTGACTCTGCAAACCATCAATCAAAATGAATAATTGAGAACGTGTTTTAAGTCCTCATTGGAGTAATCCTGGAAGCTCACATCATATATTTCCTGTCAGAGGGTAACATGCTACAATGTTTATCTCAATTTGTGGAAAAGGTTTTGACTGCTTCCCAAATGAGAGAACCGTATGTTTTCTGATATAAGGTTGAGTGGGAAAAAGATGTATCATTGGGTATTTTGTGTTCCCACCTTATTCTAATCAGTCATGCATTAATCAATGTTCGACTTCATGTGGTGCCACACGAACCGACAAGCTCAATTAGCTCAAAAGCGATTCGAGAAATCACAGATTTACGCTCTCGCGGTTGATGTCATCTGCCTGTGCGGCGTCCTATAAAATCAAACACGTCTAATGATTTAAAGGGGCAATGAACCTGTCGATTTTATTGTTTTATACTGTTGTCTGAGGTCTACTTATGATGTTTGCGTGGTTTTTAGATTAAAAAACATCAAAAGCATAAGTAATTTTGTAATATGGTTCTGATGCTTTCATGAGAATTGGTTTGTTTGAAGGGGCGGGCCGCATTAATGACCTGGATGTAAACACCCACTGCTATGATTGGATAGCTTCATTCGCTGTCATTACATGTGGGGAATTGTTTTAAAACCTTAATTTGTAAAAATAGCAGCCGAACACATATATGTTTGAGAATCTGATACACATAAATGACAAAGCGTATAGAAGTAGAAACAAAACTTTAAACTTGACGTGACTAAATTACCGTAAACAACACAGTAAGTGGACATCAGAATCTAAATCGCGGCTGGTAAGTCCTTTCTTGGTGCCAAAAACTGTTATATTTCAGTAAAGAGAACGTTTTCAGTTCTGAAACTTGCAGGATGTTCATTTAAGTATGATGACCTCTTATATAACAAATTATCAAGTAAAAATTTATTTTTTGATTCACCGCTACTTTAAAGGTGTAGTGTGTAAATTTTAGCGGCATTTAGTGATGAGGTTGCGAATTGCAACCAATGGCTCAGTTCACTGCTCACCCCTTGCTTTTGAAAGCATAGAGAAGCTACGGTAGCCACCACCGGACAAACATGATATCGTTGGAGACAACTTAGTACAAAAAGTTTGCCCATTAAGGGCTTCTGTAGAAACATGGCAGCACAAAATGGCGACTTCCATGTAAAGGGACCCTCAGTGTGTAGATAAAAACGTCTCATTCTAAGGTAATTAAAGCATAACGGTTCATTATGAAAGGTTTTTATACATCCGTGATAATATAGTTTTGTATATTATTTTGCATTTCTGTCAAGAGATCCTTCTAAAAATTACACACTGCACCTTTAAAGCTGCAATCTGTAACTTTTGCCTCTCTATCACCATCTCTGAGACATTAAACTGAGACTAGCCATTAAACCTGACCAACTGACATTATCTGCAACATCTTAAAGGGGTCATATGACATTGCTACATTATTTTGTGTATTAGATGTAATGCAATATATTTACGCAGTTTAAGGTTAAAACACATTATTTTCAACATACCGTGCATTATTGTTGCTTCTCTATGTCCCGCCTTTCTGAAACGTGTCGATTTTTACAAAGCTCATTGTTCTAAAAAGTGCTATGTGCTCTGATTGGCCAGCTATCCAGTAGGGATGCAATGGTTCAAATTATTCACGGTTCGGCGTGTGTCACGGTTTAAGGGTCACGGTTTTGGAATGTTTTGGTGTGTGTATGTTTCCGGGGCCAAAAAGGCTACTGTCAAATTCAAAGAAAATAAAATGATTTATTTGGCTATAAACACCTAACACTTTGGTGTTTATAACACTGAGTTACGTTTTATATTCCACTGCCACTGTCTTCAAGTCTTTTCGCAAGAAGATCAGTTTGGTAGCCTCTTATGGAACGGCTGAAATTCCACAAGGGGGCGTATTTGTTCCTCAGACGTTGCACAATAAACGTGACATCCGGATATATTCATTATAAATCGTGAATGAAAAGTAAGATTCGAACGAATGTCCGTTAGTGAACTAATTGTATACAGTATTTATATCATAATTCGGTCAGAAACGTCAAGATTGTGAGATAAAAAAAATCGTTTTGGATTAAAAGGCTTGGATATTCCATTTCCTTGGACTTTTGAGGATTTATGAACAATTTGTTTTGGACAATTTCACCGAAGCGGATAAAGGGAAGATTTTGAAGGTAAGTAAATATCCTAAATCGGCGCGGCCCGGTTCAGGTAACTAACAATCATATGATGCTTTGTGTGTACGCTTAATGGAATCCCGAAAGTCTAAGCTTTCAAACGATATGCCGCATGACCGTATATTTTGAAGATTTAATGCTTCAAAGTTACAATGACGTTTATGCAGCCTCACGTGCAAGGGAGGGGGGTGTGCCGTGTACGGCACAGTGATCCTTATCAGGTTAACATTTAAACACAGAAGGCAATGCTTGCATTTTCGATCTCACCTGCGATCGCATGCTATCAACAACACCCTGGTAATGATTTCTTGAGCATCACTGCTGCAGTAGACCTAAATGAAGCTGGTGCCTCTATTAGCGGCTTTTCTCCGTCTCTTGCCGCGATAAATGGTCCGCAACACACACACACCAACACGTGAGGAGGAACTGTGAGGTTGGCAACAGATTTGCATACTACGAGTTGATTGGACAGGTACTCTCACACATGCAGAGCGTATTCAAAACCATACATTAGCGGATTTATGTGTTGATTTTTCAGCAAACTATATTAGAAATGTGTGGTCGAATCAAACACGGTGCACCACGGTGCACGTGCGTCCCGAACCGTGGGAGGATAACGAGTCGGTTTGATTCTTTAACGAGAACCGTTGCACCACTACTATCCAGTGTGTTGTGTTTGGCTAATATCTCAAGGGTGTGATGGAAATGTTACGCCCCTTACCATATTTGGAATATCAGCTTCCAAAGCACAGCATTTTCACGACATGGCGCCGGCGGCAACAATACTACAGTGAGAATAAAAGTTAAGCCTTCTTTCTTTGCGTATACATTTGGGTGGTGTTATGCATATCTTCCCACACAGTAATGTAGTTATGTAAGGGCGTGTTTAAATAGGCATTTTATAAATCTTTATAGATCTTTAAACTTTATAGATCTTCTAAAATTTACAAACTGCTTTTAAGACTCCAAAGAGAAAGAAAACATGAAATTGCATCATATAACCCTTTAAATTATAAATCATTATTATAAGCTTTCCATCACTTGGGGCAAAGTTTGTAGACTGGCCTCTGTCTAAATTTCTCCTTAACTCTAGGACACATAAGTAAAAAGAAGCACATTTTCACACCCACCCCTATCAGTCATATTCACACATTGAACGAGATCTCAGATCTTCTTTTTTTTTTAAATGAAGCTTTGTCAGCCACAGCAGTACAATTATCCTGTCCAGGCAAGTTTGAACTTTCCCATTAAAATTTCCCTCTATAATTGTATCACTCCTTTGAACAACTAATTGAACTATTTCAATCATCTTTTGCTGATCCTTTACACAAATCATGAATAAATCCTGCAGAGTAGGACCTGCTGAGGGGAAAGCCTCAAAACAAATGTAACCTTTTTATGTGGGTGAATCCTAAATCCATAAATCCATAGATTAGCAATATCCCTGAATAATTACTTAAATATAAAACAAGAGACAGTAGGCAGAATTCCCCTCTTTAGGCAAAGCACGTGGGCAGGCATGTGCATGAAGCTGCCATTTAAACCTTCTATTGTGGATGCAGAATGAGTCACGCTGTCGTCCTGCATCAGATGACCTTCTGTCTCCTCACTCTACACATTGTCCATCTCGCTGTCTCAATGTCCTATGAACGTTGAGGAAGAACGAAGAAACATACCCAACAGCTAATCACAGCCATTTTAAATTTAATCAAATTGAACAGAGCTATTATAACATTGCTTGCTGTTCATCTTCCTCTGATACTTTCTGCAATTTATTTGTTTAACATACAGAAAATATTCAGAGTATAGTCCAACAAAAAGTTATGAAGTAAACTGTCACGGCTAGTTTATTGAATTAAACATTGGATGGTGTGAGTATTTTTTTTTAATATGATGCAGGGGTCTTTCCCCGCCATTGAGGAGTTAACTCGTCAATTAAGAGAAAACGCTTCCCTGCCAATGACGAGTATTTCCGGCAATCTATAATACCGCTATTATCCACCATCTTCTGCTACTTATAAAACCCAGAAGTATCGCCCTAAGGCAAACAGCTCAGCTGTATGTCCGTGTAAGTTTTGAGGATCGCTCTGAATCTAATCTCTAACAAAAGTCCTATTTATAAAAATATAATTATCTCAGCTTTTTGCTCAAAATTAGATTTTTTTGAAGAAACCCCACCCATATTTGATAGATGATAAAAAGATAACTAATGGAGGTAAGATGAAACGTTTTTTTTTTAATCAAAGGATCTGTTCTTTCATTTGATATTGTATGTTTATATATTTAAAGAAGAACATTTTCTGGAAGGCATTAAACTTTTGTGAAAATCATGAAAAATGCTGGCACTGGCTGGCAACTTTTTAACTCTTTCCCTGCCATTGATGAGTTATCTCGTTAAATAAACAAAAATGTTTGCATAAAAACAAGTCTCTGAAGAATTTTTATGTTAATCTGCAATACTGTGATTATGCGAACTTATGAAAAAACTGAAGCCAAAACGTTATTTATTCATTTTAAACTCTGTGTATGTTTTGATAATCATTCTGAATCTGATCTCTAACAAAATTCCTTCACAAAAATGCAATTATTTAATCTTTTTGCTAAAAATTTTTTTTATAAATAATTATACCCATATTTAAGAGTTTATAAGCGGAGCAAAAAATATAGATAGGATGAAAAATTTTTCCCGTTTTGTTTGTTTGTTTATTGTTTGTTTGAAAGCAGAGGGTCTGTTCTTTAATTTTATATATTTGTATATATTTTTAGAAAAAAAAAAAAATCCGGGTAAGCATTTTGTGAAACTTTTGTGAAAATCACAAAAAATGCTGGTGGGCAGCTTTTCAAAAAATGTCTGGTGGCGAATGAGTTAAAAAGCGCTGGCGGGTGTTAATAAATATACTGCAAAATTTTTTGTCTTGTTTTAAGTATACAAATATCTAAAAATTATTAAATCAAAATGCATTTTGTTGATGAGCAAAATTACCCCAGAAAATAAGTCTAATTTTTAGACAAAAAATATCAAATTTAAGTGAATTTGTGCATAAAACAAGCAAAAAAAATCTGCCAATGGTGTAAGCAAAAAATCTTGAACTTTTTTCTTAAACACTTAATTTAAGAAGAATTCAAGAAAAATGTGCTTACCCCATTGGCAGGTTTTTTTGCTTCCTGAGAATAAAGTACAACACAAATACTGCAAAATCTTGATTCGTCACAGCAAAACTTTACAATGCAGCCACTTCTAACATACAAAATCTCCACATCTAACCATAAACCTGAGCTGGACTAAAGGTGACATTGAATTCAGTCGGCCACTGCTGTACTCGAGAGTCTGTAGAATACAGAATGACTTCACACAGAAATAACTTCTCTGAAGTGTAAACATGTTTTCAAAGGCGGATGAAAAGGAGCGCTGACGCCATGAGTGACAAGTGCTGCTTTTTTTAAGGGTTCACAGCAAAGCCACGGCCTAGTTTTAAACCGCTGGAGATTTCGATGGGCATTTCAGATCCGCAACAGGGGCGGGTGCAGTCTCACAGGAGCAACAGAGGGTGAAACTGCTGTAGCTCTGCTCACAACAGTTTGCAGCGTCTAATTGGCTACATAAGAGTGAAAATGTCTTTTCATGGGCATTCAAAGGCTCTTGATGATACTCTGCATGCAGCATAACACTATGTGAGATATTCTGTCAGAACAGTGTGATTTGAGATTTAAAATGAGGAAGAAGTGCTATAAAAAGGGTTGATCCAGAGTCTCCACAACCATCCTGATCTCAAGTACAACCAAACCAAAAAAGATAAGAAATGATTAAAGCAGAGAGTCACTGAGAACTGCAGCCAGAAACTCGCCATTATAACACTTTATAACAAGAGCTGTCATGACTGAACTTCTGGGGTAACCAATTTATCAACTAGCCTACCTGTTTTCTCAAACAATAGGACAAGAGGAGATGTCAAAAGCATTTAGAAAATGCTGAATTTATACATGCATCATTTTTCACTAATGTTTAAAAAGGTGGAAGGTGTTCTGTAATTAATCCATGTAAATGAAATTGAATCAATTATTTTGGATATTTCGAATCTGTGTCTGAATTTGACTACTTCATTCTCTCTGTGTACTCTGTGCAGCGCTTAATGAGTTTAATGTGAAAGCGCAATGACCTGCATCACACTTTCAATGAAGCGCCTTCTCCAAAACTGACTGAGCCATAAGGTATAATCTCAAATCTCTTAATGGATTCTGTCAACAAACCTGTATTTTTTAATGATCTGAGGCTGGGATAAGGAGAAGTTTTAGCAAAAGTATTTAATGAACGTATAATACGTGCCAAGACCATTCAATTAATAACATTATCTTCTCAAATGTCAATATAAATTTAACATGCAAATGGCATTTCTTACACTTTGACTGCATGGTGAACGAGAAGCACAGCATAATTTAAATGCTTATATTATAATCAGTGTAGTTGACTATATAGCAAGCATGGGATTAATAGAGTTGCAGGGTATGGTGATTGCAACTTTTAACAGAAAGTTAGCAGCCACATCTAAGATATAAGAATTCACAGATTTTCAGGACCTGATCAATAACTAGCCTAGCATTTTCATTAACGGTAAAGCTGCTTGGTCAGAATCTGTGAATGTGGGTATGAATGCATTTTATATTGCACTGCACACTGTCAGGGGACTGGTGCAGATGGTAGCTTAAAACAATCAAATAACAGATGAGAAAGTGAGGAATCCAGGTATTGAATTTTTGGAATTACACTAAGCGTAATGCATCATCATAGAGTCAAAAGATTTAAGATGCAATGCTGTCTTTTACATAAGAGATTTCAAGATTTAATAACAAACCAAATTCACAAGCATATGACCCTGGACCACAAAACTAGTCATAAGAGATTTATTCATCATCTGAAAGCTGAAAGAATAAGCTTTCCATTGATTTAGGACAATATTTGGCAGAGATACAAATATTTGAAAATCTGGAATTTGAGGGTGCAAAAAAATGGAAATGTTAAGAAAATCTAATTTAAAGGTTACCTATTATGCCCATTTTTACAAGATGTAATATAAATCTCAGGTGTGCCTAGAATGTGTCTGTGAAGACCATTTATCTGTGAAAATCATTTATTATATCATGTCCAAAATGCCCCCGTTTGTGCGGGAGCACAAATGCGCTGTTTTTATGTCTGTACTAGGGCTAGAACGACACGCCGACGTAGTCGATTACGTAATTACATCGATGCGTTGCACTGTTTACATTTTGAAATGAAGGCGGCTTCAGCTCCGACCGGGTGATATAAGTGTTATACCAAACAGCCAGAACGCGATCAAAAGTGTTGGAATACTTTAAGCAGAGGCCAAATAAAACAAATACTGTGTAAAACTAAAATGGCATACCACAGCAGAGCAACATCTGTGCATGAACATCTTAAAAGAAAACAACCTGTGGCTCTCCGACCTCAAAATGATGAGATGGCAGTGTAAGTATTTGAACTATTGCAGTAAGTTTTTATACAACAATAGAATCAACGCAGGCGATATATTGTGCTTAATACAGCTGTGTTTACATCTTAGTTTAATACGAGCTGCGAAACGCCTGCCAGACGCGAGATTGCATCGCATCTGGGCAGTATGTTGAAACAGTAAATAAAGAGCAGGACATGTTTTTATATTAAGAAGTTACGAAATAATAAGTTACTGTCACACTGAGAACTGATAGGCATGTGCCCGCGTGCACTGAAAGCAGTGCGGAGTTCCCAATTAATGTATTTTTTGCGAATATGTGCGCAGATATTACAGAAGCTTGTCTCATTAGGTATTCCTGACATGCGTTTATTTAAAGTAACAGAAGCGAAACGCTGTTTATAAAATATTAGAAGATCATACTAACTAAACTTGTTTTTTTACCCGGAACTTAAGAAAAGTTAAATGTTGATGCTAAATGAGAATGCAGTACTACTAATAGTAATAATATTAACAGTAATAATATAATAGTTACATTTTATAATAAGGGTTTATGAATCACAATTAACTTATTTTTACTTTAGTCTGAACTAATGCTGAGTTAATGCATGTACTAATCATAAACTAATGAAGAGTCATCATTAAGTACAACATGACATGGTTTTTAGTTGTTAGTTAATGTTTTAATAAACAATGAATTCATGTGTGAATCATGAGTCATGTTGTAGTTAATGATGACTCTTCATTAGTTTATGATTAGTACTAGGGCTGGAACGATAAAGAGCGGGACATGATTTTATATTAATAAGGAGTTATTATTCAGTTTGATTTATTTTTATTTTATTTCTTTAGTATTAATGTATGCCTATTTTATTGTTTAAGGGGAATAATGCACCTTTTGCACTGTTAATGTTAGGCTAAATTTATGTTGGACTTGTTTTTATGTGATTTGTTATATTTTCCTTGGCACTGTCACTTTATTTTTCATGTTGAAAATTTTGGCTTGTGTATTTATTTAATTGAGAAATTGCTTAAAAAAATGTTGGCATTAATGGCAGATGTTACATTTATTATTTTTTGGCGAATTATATGTATAAAAAATCATTAGACTATTCGATTAATCTGAAAAAATAATCAATAGATTAATCGGTTGAAAAAAATAGTCGATAGTTGCAGCTCTAGTCTATACCTTTAAATGCAAATGAGCTACTGCTCCTCATGCTCTTACAAACAGACAGTGAGTGCTTTTAGTTCAAATAGATCTGATTCCTTTGAATACAATCTGAGACTATAGTATCTAACGTACTAACAAACACATTTAGAAAAGCTTTTGAGTAAAATTATGCAGTCAGTCTGTGGGCGGGGCTTTATCAGTGTGACGTCACATTAACAGAAGAATAGAATCAAAACTGGTTTAAATCACCCTGCCACCATTTTCAGCTTAAAATCGCTTTTCCAAATACATGCGGTAATAATTTTTGCATCACATTGTGATTCTGAATATATAATTATGTAGACAACGCAAACTATTTTTCCCCCTGGGTTCTTAATTTGCATGTGTGCCATGGGGCTTAACTCAAGTGTTGAGATAAGCAGACTGTATGATTACTGCTGGGATTCTCCTGTTTGTTTTAGCATAGCAGATGTGTTGGACCCCAGGCTCTTTGACACTTGCACATTATGGACAGAAAATGGGTGACACAACCATTTTTAACAGTTCATTAAAGGTGCCTCTGTGTTTACATTTGCCTGCACAGGCTTAGACAAATCTCAAAAATAGTCCTTTTTGGCTGCTTATGCTCAATGATTAACTCAATGCATGATATTGCAGTTTTATTAAACATAAGCTATACCATAATTAATCCGATAGTTTGTCTCGCAATGAATCTGTCCCAATTTACTCATCCTTATATGTTATTCCAGACCTGCTCTGTTTAAAACAATAAAAGTGAATGGTGACCAGCTGTTCCTAGTCCCACTTACAGAGTACGGGGTTGAAATAATGAGGGGTAGTACATGATTTTGCATGTACTACATTTAAAAGTTTGTTTTATCTTATCACAGTGATAAGATTCAGGCGGTCCGTCCAGCTCCTCGGCTCATTGGCAGCAGCACAGACAAGCTTAAGGGGAAAAGCAGGTGGACACGAATCTTGGCAAATTCGATGAGTGTCCTGGGGCAGGACAAAGAAGTTTGGGATTCCTCATGGGTTGAGAAAACACGGTGAACGTGCTCGCGGTCTCACGCTCCCTGCTCTTGTTTGTCTCCTGAGAGAGGCAGTATCTTGGCAGCTGAACAGCTAGCTTTAGTCAAGCCGGATGAGCCGGAATGTCCTCAGCAACTAATGCACGATGAAGAACATCCACAGGAAATTCCATGGACTGTCTTCTAACATTCCAGCTCTTGGTGGAAATGCTCCTAGCATCCCTAACAAAGACAGCAGATGACCCATGTCACCTAGACCTTGAACTGTTAGATGAGAATAGCTTGGAGCAAAACAGATGCTGAGCAATTTACAGATTGTTAATCTTTGAAAGCATAGCCGGAAAAAGACAGAATGACAAGAAATGTTTGATCATGATCGACCGTGCCCTGTGTGCAGCATAGTGAGAAATGTATTAGGAACTGCATGTAGAGCCTGAAAACAGTTGCTTGAATAAGATCGAGCAATGTAGATAAATGTCAACACATTTCCGCTTAAACAAAACCCACACCCAGTCTGATTGTCTTGCAGACCTAAATCAGACTGGGAGACCAGGTTAACCAACTGGAGACCATTTTAGGCTTGTTGAATCATTTAAAAACATCAAGAATGGGTTTTTAAGCACCTTTGTGAAACATGAAATAATGGAACACACAGGTACATAAGTTTCTCTATGAATAACTAATAATAAAATCCCAGTTTGAAGGCTAGGACTGAGTGGAAAAATCACTTAAAACCACAGCCACTACAGCTTTTAATCCCCTCTCCGAGCATTACCGATTCATTCTATCATGTATGTGACTGAAAGATGATATACGAGGCGCCTTGTACATCACAGCACATCGCACATTAGACCCCTGCACTCCAGAAACCCCTTAACCTGAGGACCGGAGGCCGGCGTCTCCAATGCGCTGCTCTTAAAAGCCTTCTAGTTTCTTTTTGCATTAATTGTGCATAGGGATCACAAGGTTCAAAGCAATTTAACAACACGCCTCTATATTCAAGACAACCTGTCACTATATATCTGCAGCATGCGTCACGCACCACACACAATGTGGTATGCACGTGTGGGCATCTCTGCACGAAATTGTGTGCCAGGTATCCACATGCATTTGTAGGAGAGTTTAAAAGCTCCATATGGAAACAACTAGCACTCTTGGTACACGCGGTTCCTCAAACAGCTGCAAAACATTGGCCTATCTCCATACAGATGGGAGGGAAAGGAAATAGGACATTTTATGCTCCAGAAAAGCAATAATAGCAACAAAAACTATCAAAACACCTGCTAGGTAATTTTATTGTAATAGACCGGTTTTGGGAGGTATCTAAATAGAATGACAGTGTACGTAATTAAAAACATAGTAACAAGCTCCTAATGTCATGTCTCATCAAGCATTTTGGGAGTCTTGTTGAAACAATTCCTTTGGACAGTTCAATGAAGCAAAAAATTATTTTTCATTGGTTCAAAAACTGCTCCATATCACCATACATGTGGTTGTGCTGTATTTTTCTTTTTTTGTAGTGACAAAATAACATTATCATACAATAACTTCAAAATAAAATTAGGCAAAATGCTACTGTTCACCACTCTTTATTTCCTTTTACATTTATTAGTGGTATAGTCAGTTCGACCAGGATTTTACAACTTTTTTGGGTGATTTTTGAAATATAAAATCACTTTTTTGTGAAAAATAAATAAATACAACTAAATAAATAACATAAAGATACAAACAGTGCTTTAAATGTACGTACTATTCGTTTTTTAATTCACATTAATGCCCCGTATACATTACAAGCGACAATGTCGCTGTGTGTCGCCCGTCTCTTTCAATGAGGTTGTTAGGAGGCGTTTCTAAACCTGGTAAACAAATGAGTACCATCCACTTCAGCGATGGTACTGGCGAGAGACGGATGACGTGAATTCACTGATTCGCTCTTATTGGTAGTCGCTTCCGAAAGTCATTCATCATTTGCATAAAGTTAAACTTTTCTTAACCTTGGCATGTTGCTGGACACGGACCAATGGTCACTGTCGCCGGAAATCGCCAAGCTTCCATTGAAATGAATGAGATTGCGTCGTTCTGCTACTGCTAGTCGCTGGTAGTCTAGACTGCCCATAAAGGTACATTCACATTATAAGCGACTTTGTCGCTGTGTGTGTCGCTTGTCTCTTTCAAAAGAGGCGTTTGTCATAAACAAATGAGTACCTTCCACTCCAGTTACTCACGAGAGACGGATGACATGAACTCCACAGCTTCGTTCTCATTGGTAGTCGCTCTCAAAGTTGCTCATAATTTGCATAAAGTTAAACATTTCTCAACTTTGTCGAGTGACTGGTCACTGTCACTCGTGTCGCTGGAAGACGCCAAGCTTCCATTGAAATCAATGAGATCGTGTTGCTCCGCTACTGCTAGTCGCTGCTAGTCTGAATGCAGCTTAAGGTCACAGACGGGTATTAGGTTGCTGTGATTTTAAGACCCACAGTAATGCAGGCCAGTCGCCAAGGGCAGGCATTAGGGGGCCGCGCCCCCCCTAATCTTACGGTCAAACTTTATATTAAATGTTAAAAAAATTAAGTTAACTTGCTCACATTCATTCCGTAAAACAATGGTTAATTTTCGTAAGGGTTAGCTGGTTATTGGGTATAGTGCCATCATCAGCTCATGTCTGAGAAAAAGTCACGCGCAAAAATCAACATGAGAGGAAAGATTGAGTTTTTATGAGATTTTACTCCTGTGACCTCTGATTATTTTAAGGTGAGTACACTTTTATTTGCTACAGATCACGTTTGTTTTATTGCTACCCGGTATGTATTGTTGTTATTGTGTTGTTGGTGGAACTGAAGACTTGCCGTTACATCGTGTATAGGCGTGAAGTAACTTTTGTGTTTTGTTGTCCTTGACTGGACTTGTATTGGTCTATTTCAAATGAGTTTGTTCAGTCTGTGGCCGTTTATTTTAATCCGAAGGCTGCAGCCTCCAAAGGTGGCATTTGTAGGCTGCATACGTCATTATTTCAGAATATTAACAATTATAAACTTGACTATTATTCTTAGTTATTCGCAAATTGTTGTAATATGCTTATGACTTGCGAATGTAATGCTCAGTTAACCTAAATAAACTTGTTTTATGCAACCTTCAGAGGCAGTCTTTGGATTGAGAAACGGGCAGTTTCTCACTTTATGAAGTGTGCCCCCCATGAAAACAAAATGCCCCCCAAATGCCCCCCAGTTCTGTATGTTCTGGCGATGGCCCTGCAGTAATGCATACCTTCAATAATGACACACGTCCCAAATTGTTTGTTCACCAAGTTACCATTTCAAGTATCTCCTACACTACTTCGAAAAGTGTTTAATATATATATGGTCACAATCTATCCTATGACTAGGAGGAAGGCAGCACCGATATGCATAAGCACAAGTATTTTACATTACACTAAATGAAATGGATTTATACGTATGATACATTTCTGCATTATCTCCTCTGGACACCTTGAGCTAAAGGATGTCCAAAATCAGGCAAATGTGTCATAGGAAAATCTGCAGTAGGAAAATCTGTGGAGGTCCTGTAAAAGGAAAGCCCACATTATATTAAACGCCTTTTCAGCTTCCGACTTGCTCCTCTGGCCTTTAAAAGGGTCTTTCAGGAGCATTTTGAAACTGACCCAGGTGGCCTACGGATGCCGACTGAATGCAGCAGAATTGGTGGAGTTGGTGTCTGCTGAGCTGGGCTCATATATCTGTAAGAAGATAGACAGCTTCCCTAAGGAGCTTAAAGTAAGAGGCCCAACCGCCAAACGGGTGGAACTTTAATCAAAGCTGACTGCTGCAACTTGCAACTTTTTCCAAATAGAAATTAAGCCTTTAATCGGCACATTTTTCATATTTTGTGTTTTGTCCCTGTTAATACCTAATCCCTGTGCGTTTGCAAGTGCGCTGTCATGCTTTGAAGGCTTCACCGTTAGACGTTCCTTATGCGAGTCACGTTCAAACGCAGGAGAACAGTGTGATCAATAAATGGAAGATGAGCACCATGCAGAGCGCCGGCCCAAACCTAATGTTTGTTTTTGTTTGTTTCATCTGCTTCAGAATGGAGAAGCATTGATGAGTTCCTAAAATGACAGCTCATTAGCTCCTTAAAGTTAAACAAATAGTAACTCGAGTACCTGCTTTTCAATCTTTTCAAGCTTGTAACAATAAGGCAATGGACACAAGATCCTTTTCAAAACCACCCTAATGTATAACTTCAGTTTGTGCTTTGGCTTTGCAATAAATGCGACATGTGACTCAGCGGATGTTGACTAGAGAATAGCAGAGCTCGTATTCACGCACAGAACCATATGAATCATCATCATCCACCGTGAAGCTCGCGCACAAACTGGGATTTCTCATTTTACTTGAGCCGGAAGAAGATTAAAAGTTTGAAGCCCTGAGCCCTGACAGTGCCATCTCTTTCTCTCTCTCCTCAGGTTGTGGATTGGAGTTCAAAGTTAGGCAGGTTCAAAGCTCCAGCAGACGAACATTTGAATAAGCTTCTGCAGTGTAGACACAAACCCGAATATGGATTTTTTTTGCACATTTTAAGCCCATTTTAGGCATAGCATCCTAAATAACGCTTTTTAATGAATGTAATTGATCTGGAATGACACAAAGCTATTTAGTAGCATGCAGAAAGTGTGCAACAAGCAAAATATGTAATAATGGACATAACATTCCAGCGAGCAATTCCAAACCAAAGGCAATCCCTTTTATTCCATCGGGATTCCAAGAGGAAATTGCATGTCGATATGGATGTTGTAACCTTTGCATAATGGCAGCTTCCCTGCGAGAAGACCTTTGGACAATAGCGGAGCAACTTTCTCAGGTATCGACTTTCTGCAGCACACAATGAACTTCATCTGGCACAATCGAGGCAGTTTCAGCGAAGCCGCATTCATTCCTTTATTCCTCTTTGTTCATTCCTGGTGTCAGCTGGGATAAAAGATCACAGGCAGATCACATGGGCCATCTATGCTTGCTATTCTAATGCTGATGCAGAAGTCAATGGCTGCCTATTCATAAGAGCCAAGTTATGACGATGCAAAACCATCGACGTGGGCTCATATTAACAAGTACATCCCATGAGTACCTCACTAGCACACTGGTTAGGGCTGTTTTTCATGGCATAACCATGGTATTGGGAAGTTGATCTACAGCAAACCATAAGATCTACATTATAATGATTTCTTCTCTAAAGTTATGATGCCACTAAAATAACAGCCCATTAAAATGGTATTCTGTCTGTTGTTAAATATCATGCAGCTGTGAATAATTTTACTGCTATGTGAGTGTATTTACAAAGAGCTATGCTTAGGTGGAGAGCTCAGTGACTTCAATGAGCTTCTGTATTTTAGTCCTGATTCAGCAATCAGTTTCTTTGTAGCAGGTCAGCATTGCGTTTCAGTGCTAAACAGAGAACGGCTTTAGGGACTGCAGACTCATCTAATATGATAATGACGCCGACTCAGTGGAACATCTGGGTAGTCCCATGCATGAAGCACCTCAATATGAGTTAGTTTGATGCTAATGAAATGAGTTTACAAAAAGAGAGTAAATAATTGTTACGATGCGTCATGTCTGACAACAAAGATTTTATGAAAGAGACTGAGGAATGTTGATATAGGAAAGAATCAAGCAAGTGAAATTGAATTTCATCAAAGATAGTTCAATATATTGAGCTGTTTCAATAATGAGGTGCTAGATTGAAAGTCTGACCCCATATTTCAAAAATGTATTTCAATGGTTGTACAAAAGAATAGTTCACCCCAAAATAAAAATTCTGCAATTGTTTAGCTTTCTTGTGTGAAATAAAAATAAAGAAATACTTCAAAATAATCAATATATATTTAGAGAGACTGTGGCTGATAAACTTAAAAGAACTGCATGAAAAAGTATTATTTTCTGTCTTCATCATCATACAGATTTTGGGACAACATGAGATTTTAGTTTTTGGATGAACTATTCCTTTAGTAATAGCTCAACAAAACACGCTCTGCACTTACCTTAAGCTTGTCGAAGCGATCGCTGAGTGATGTGACCTGGTGCTCGCGGTGCCGACCCACCAGCTTGCAGAGAGCACAGATCAGCTGGTCGTCCACCACACAGTACATGTTCACCTTCTCGTTCTCATGCTCCAGACAGGCCAGTCCACGCAGCTGAGAGTCTGCCACCGGCTCTACCAGACGATGGCTGGTGAAAGGTTTTTTATTGGGGTGCGTGGCCCGCAGGCAGCGGTCGCAGTATGAAACCTCGCATGTCACGCAGGTCTTCACCGCTTCCCGTGGTGGCTCCTGATCGCAAAACTGGCAGCCGACGCGCTCGACGGACATGGCGCTACCGGCGGGGCTCCCCCGCGCGCTCCCGCCGAGCGTGGCACTGTAGGGCCGCGGCCGGCGACTTTCGTTGGGGGAGTTGGGCCCGCTGACAGAAGCCTTCTGGAAGCGGTCGATGATGTTCTGCAGCGTCACATTGCGCTTCAAGCCCTCCAGGCCGCGCTGATTGAGCGTGATGACGTAGCGGCAGGTGGGGCACTGGAAGGCGGAGATGGACTCGAGGGGCTTGGTGCTGGAGCAGTGCGAGACCAGGATGCGGTGGGCGCAGTTGAAGCACAGGCTGTGGGCGCAGGGCAGCAGGAGAGGATCCTCAAACAATTCCAGGCAGATTGGACACGTCAGCTCCGACTCCAGTGTTTCCATCTTCAGTTGAACCGATCTAAAGGTGACATCAAATCCCACAGAAGCTGGTCAGTCACCTGTGCAGCGGATAGCTATGGGTTAGTGGCAAGCAACTTATGCACGGCACAAAGCAGCACAAAGAGATTTTCCCATTTAAAATCAAGTATGGACAATTAAAGTGACATTCAGGAAAAGCGAAAGGTTTTAAAGTGGAAAATCTCTTTCATTTTAAGCAGCTTGGTTAATGATAGCAAGCGCACATTCGTTTGTTAACAACAAAGCAATATCTTTGACTCAACAGTGTCCGCATGCATCAAAACATGATCAATGAATTAACCATAACCACATTTTAAACGTAAAAACGAAAGACGACCGTATTTAGATATTAACTTACTAGTGGTTTAGGCTTGAGAAAGCGACACACAAACACACTTCAGCTAAGCAATGAAATTCATCAAGCAACATTTCTGCCAATATAATGCATCACTTCCTCTAAGACCGTTTAAAAGAAAGCAAAAAACCCTGAATGAAAACACTCTACAAGTATTTTCCTGCTCAGGAATTGTTAACCACACATTCCTACCACATCTTTGAAGCTTAAATAAAATGGGTTTAGCAGATTACATTTCTGCTTTGATGAATATGAATGGCTGTAAATCAGCACAGCCATCACTGAGCATGAATGTAGAGGCACCTGTGCTTCCAGCCTTCATTTTCAAGCATGCAAAACTGTTTAAGATAACGTAGTGTTCAACATGTTAACACCATTAGAGACATTGGTTCGATTCACAGAAAATGCTAACTGCATACTGATGTATAATCCACAAGTTTCTTCAGATACAAATGTTTGCTAAATGCATAAATTATATAATGTGCAATAAGGGGCGGTTTCGCGAACAAGGCTTATCTTAGTCCCAGACTAAAATGCATGTTTTAATTTAAAAACATCTTGCACTGACGTATCTTAACATATATCAGTGCTATTGTTTTGTCTCAACATGCACACCAGTATGGTTTTTTGTAAGGTTTGTTGGTAAAAACTTAAACATCCTAATATAACTAAGGCCTAGTCCTGGATTAATCTAAACCCTGTCCGGGAAACCACTTCAGTCATACACACCAAAGTAATACAGATCAACAAAAGTATCAACAAATTATAAAATATACAGATGATGAAAAACTGTGAGGGTTCTTGGTTATTACTATTTCACACTTTCTTACTTCTGCGTAGTCAACTCTCCTTTGCGGGTCTATGTTCAACAGTGTAACTTCATATTGATTTGGCCTGAACGCTCTGTGGATTTCCATCTCTGATGTTACCTCCAAATCAATATGGGACTTTAAACTCAAATAAACGAAATATGATCACATTTCACAACACCTTTAGATCTAACAGTGACACCATTCATCTCCATCCTATCATACCCACATTACACTGTAGCTTCCATCCTCTTTAATGGCTATTGAGCGTGTCAAAACCTTCTAGACAGACTTATCTACTGAAGCGGCAAGTTACTGCCATCTTGACAAGAAAAGTCCTTAAGACTGCCGCTTAAAATATCTGACAGCTATGAAATCCAAAAGCTCTTTAAGTCTGCAAATATCCTGAGATCTTTAACTCGGCAGGCACCTATGACAGCCAGTCTGTGATTAAAGCCAGCAGGAGATCACTGAGAAACAGTCATTACTGAAAAATAAACAACATGCAGATATCGCAGCGATAAAAGGTCGTGCCTTTGTAACAGTCACCATGCTGGTTATCAGGAGGGTTTTATGAGACCAAATTAATTGAAATCCCAGCTACATGTCGAGTTAACGTAATTACTGTTATCTGTCAATTACTGAATTGATGCAATCAGGTTGATGGATGTACGGATGATAAAGAGGGATGAATGGAACAGTCATGAATGACTTCAGGTCAGCAACCACCATGTTTCAGGAAAATCTTGTTATTATAGGCAAACTTTTGTATTCAAACGCACATTTAAACGTATTACAATTTTTTTTCTGTCTAATTCACAAGACTAGTGCACGCATGTGAACAACGAAGGATCAAGTGATCAACTGGCCTTCAAGTGATGTAAAGATTGCATATCAATTCAGTGTTTCCAGCTCGACCCACCCCCATTGAAGGTCAAGTAAATTTGATTTGATTTTCTTTATTCTTTATTTTCTAACCCTAACAAACTAAATAACCCTCAAGTAATATGTTATTTATCTTATTTCCACGATGTCATGTCTTTTCTGTATGTGTTTCCACGTTTACAATTATCAAATTGAGTGCACACATTTATATTTTACTATTAATTCACATTTATATTTTGGCTTAATTCACTGCGTGCCTCTCTCTCACGTAACTGAAAAAATGACATGTTTTCAAAGTCCGTTGCTCCGTATACTTTCTTTTTTGCGTAAACATCAACAGTCATGGATGTTACTGACAGAGAAGACGGCTGATCGAGTTTATCATGACTTGACGAAAGGTTAGCGTGTTTCCCACACACACCCGCGCATTCTCTCCCTCTCTATGATGCTGTATATGGCCGCGCCACGCACGTGTTTTGTAGTAACTCTGTATAACAGTAACAGTGTATGCTGTCATATTTCTGAATTTGCACCGAATTGTCTGAGCTATTAGGCTACGCGATATACAATAAAACTCACATTTGAAACAAAAAAGCTCAAAACACAGCAAGACATGATGAGACAAGCAACAGCAGTAAGGCATCAATGTATGGTGATTTTGTCAGACGATTATAAATCGCGTTTATATATCAGGATTTCAGCAGAGTTAAAGGGACAGCTGGTTGGTTTTTATATATATATAAAATACATATACATACATACATACTAGGGCTGTGCAAACATATCGATACAGCTAACTATCGTGATAGTTTGTTGTATCGATAGTGTATCGATATTCGATCTCTACTATCGATATTTTAAAAACCCATCAAATCCCTCTGTGTGAGTCAAACGACCACCTCTGCCGCTGCTGTAGTTGTCACTGTCCAGTTGTCTGCCATATACGGCCATTCTGCCAATGTCTCAGAAGTTAGAGGGAGTGAGATGAGCTGTTTTTTTTTATACATTTTTGATAAAAAAAGAAAAAGTATTGCAATGTATCGCAACGTTCAACGCATTGTATTGTATTGTATCGTGACATGTATCGTATCATGGCCCATGTATCGTGATTCGTATCGTATCGGGAGGCCCTTGCCAATACCCAGCCCTAATACATACCCAACCAACCCCCCAACCTGTAAACCTAGGGGAAACACTGCAATTTATGTGTTATATTATTATATGTGACCCTGGACCACAAATTTTATACAAATATACAAATTTGGCTATTTGTAGCAATAGCCAATAATACATTGTATTTGTCAAAATTATACATTTTCTTTTATGCCAAAAATCAATAGGATATTCTATAAAGATCATAGGGCTGGTGGACATAATTCAACATTTCATTGTATTTTTTCCCCAATAATGGCGATGTGTTTTCTAAATACATTTTTAATGTTTTGATATACATTACGGCGTCCTGTGGCAGTTCGCATATAAAAACTTGTGTTAAATGCGGGTCAAGGTGCAAAGCGTGCGCCCGTGGCGTGTTTCGAAGCTAAACAACCATGCGCCGTGCTCTCCGGGACTCCGAGCCTACTACCATTCAAATGTTTTTGGGTCACTTTCACAGGCTATTTATTAATATATATTACTTTAATACCAAAATGATCAAAACTCAGAACAATGATACTGTGACTGAAGAAATTCATTAGATTGAGACCCCTGCATTACAGCATTTATCACTGACTGACGTTCAGGTGAAAATTAATAATATTAAAGGTGAGCCTTAAAGATATATTTGACAGTGAGTTTACTTTTAATTTTGTATTAAGGCTAAACATAAATTAAGGTGAACATCAATTTATTTATACATTATTTTTAAGTGGATGCAGTGCTAAGGACTACATTTGAACAACTTTAAAGGTGATTTTTTTCACCTTCAGATTCCAAATTTTCAAATTAATGGTTCAAGTTGTATCTCGGCCAAAGTTTGTCCTATCCTAACAAACCATACATTAGTGCAATGCTCATTTATTCATTAAAAAAATGTACCCTTTGTGGTCCAGGGTTACCTATACGTGTACATTTGATTATAGTGCAGGTGATTCCTGTGTGAAATAAGTTGTATTTTTGTACATTTTAAAGAAATTTAGTACAATTTTATTGTTGAATCATGATTTGTTTATGAAAATGTCTGTATGCACATTTCATGCACAAATTTTGGCACATGCATGCTTATTAAATGAGAACCAATGTATAGATGCTGCCCGAATAGTACAAGTTTATTTATACATGTACAGTAACCCATAAATGTATTGCAAATCATAAAAATGTAAGAATTTGCAGTGTTTTTAAGTGTCTAAATACGTTTAGGGCCACTGTAAAGTAACAGGCACAAGAAGGATGTAAGACATTAAAGAAGATTTTCATAGAGAGGTAAACTACTTTCAAAGAAAGACCACACATCTCATAATCTGATTATGATGAAGTGCTCCATATGGCGGCTGATCAGAGCCTGCTTTTGCTCAGGCACACGCTTTGAAAGCGGAGTCTGCTTCATGTGATCTTTTCTGGAGTTAAGACATTATTTTCCCTTTGATGTCAACCTGGAACTAAAAAAAACAGCACTCTAAACTACTAGAGATGAATCATATGGTAATGATTTAACAAAGCCACTTACCGCTCAATCGTACGCAAACGTATTTTCATCTGCTACCCGAATTTGGAGTGTACTGTATTTACATCATCACAAGCTGATGCCTCGCATAAACGCTGCATTTATATTTGCTCATGAAAACACATTGGTAATGCATTAGCTTGTAATTTTTTCTCAAACACTTTCAAAATAACAACCTACAACGCAAATACGAAGCGAAGCATAAAGTAGCTGCAAGAAGAAAGCTGAATATGACTGCCCGTCTTTATGTCCCCTGGGACTTTTTCTGCGCCTCTTAGAACAGGGGAATAAAGAAAAATCACGCGTCACTGGGAAAATGACATTTCTGGAACAAAGAAAATTAGCCCTGTCCAAACAATAGGGACAATTTGCTTTAAATATGTCTCAAAGGATTTTACTTCCTTGAATTATACTGTGTGTATACAAAGATAATGAGACAATTATCACCTAATACTTACTGACGGAAACTGAAACTACCGTATTTTCTGGACTATAAGTCACACATTTTTTCATAGTTTGGTTGGTCCTGCGACTTATAGTCAGATGCGACTTGTATCTCAAAATTAATTCATACTGACTAACATGAACCAAAGGAAAACATTACTGTCTATAGCCATGAGAGGGCGCTATATGTTGCTCATGTAGACTACCCCTGAAAAAAACTGTTAACTGAAAGACAACGGAGAAAGACTTAACAAACAAAATGTCCCCCAAAAGAATAATAATTTTCTAAATAAATGCAATTTGTAGTCCAGTGCGACTTATATTTTTCTCTTCATGATGCATTTTTTAACTGATGCGACTTATACTCCAGAGCGACTAAGTCCGGAAAATACGGTAAATATGTGACCCTGGTCGTAACTCGGATGAGTATATTTGTAAAAAATAAAGTCAAAAATACATTGCATGAGTCAAAATGATAGATATTTCTTTAATCCCCAAAAAAATCATAAGTATATTATGTAAATATCATGTTCCATGAAGATATTTTCTAATTTCCTACCATAAATATATCAAAACGTTATTTTTGTTTTTATTTTTGTGAGTGGATGCAGCAAAATCGTGATCAAAATTGGCCAGAAACTCGCCTACAAACTTCGCTTTACTGCCGGTTCTAGAGAATTTCCCATTAAAATCTGTTTTTTTACGTAAAAGCTTACAACTTCCCTCATTCAGTCAACAACGTCAATACAGCGGTAAGCCAGTAGAGAGTGCTAAAACAAACTTTTCATTAGTAATACTGCATGTGTTAAAAAGACTTAACTTGGACTTTGAACTTTAACTCATTCCCCGCCAGCCATTTTTTTAAAAGTTGCCAGACAACATTTTTTATGATTTTTGTGAAGTTTCACAAAATGGCTTCCAGGAAAGGTTCTTCTAAAAATATATAAACATACAAATATATCAAATGAAAGAACAAATCCTCTGCTTTCAAACAAACAAACAATAAACAATAAACAAATAAACAAAACAGGAAAAAACATTTCATCCTATCTATATTTTTTCTCTGCTTTTAAACTCTTAAATATGGGTATTTTTCTTTAAAAATAATTTTTTTTTAGCAAAAAGCTGAAATAATTGCATTTCTTTGAAGGAATTTTGTTAGAGATCAGATTCAGAACGATTATTAAAACATACACAGAGTTTAAAATTAGTAAATAACGTTTTGGCTTCAGTTTTTTCATAAATCGAGTAAGTGCGCCATGTGGTAGATAATCGCGGTATTGCAGATTAACATAAAAAGTAATCAGGATCACTTTTTTATGCAAACGTTTCCTCTTATTTTACGAGATTACTCGTCAATGGTGGGGAAAGAGTTAAAGGCGATTGAATTAATATTTTGATTCTCTGTACAATCAGACTCCAGATTTGCAAATCGTTGTATCGTGGCCAAATATTGTCCTATCCAAACAAATATATCAACAAAAAGCTTATTTATTCGGCCTATCAGGGGTGAACATACCATGGATCTTTGGTTGACGAAAACACAGCAAAATTAGAAACCATAAGAACCATTCTAAAACCTTAAGACTGGTTTTGTGGTCTAGGGTCACAAAGCATTTAATCAGAATGCATGTGCTTTCGAAACAGTGTCCTTAATGCATCTACTCTCATCTTTTACACAATACAAAGCCCTAAGCCAATACACTCCCCACCACATAAATATGATCATACTGCATATGTTGACATAAACAAACTGTAACATTAGATTGTTAAACTCAAATTAATCTATCATTCATCTACCATAACACTGACCTGCACTCCAGATGGTATAATATAGGCCACCACAGCAAGGACACATTGACTGATGATACCTCACTGTGCTAATGTTCCCTGGCATGTCTCAGAAAGTATGTTATTTGATGTTTGTACGTCGCTTGCTGTTGTGCTGTGTGGGCCAGTGGGTCAGACTCCACCCTGCGGCCCAGACACTTTAATGGAGCCATTTATCTCCTGTCAACCTGCAGCTGGTTACTGGTTTCCCGGAGCCTCTTCTACCGCTCGAGTGACCAGGCAGCTGGAGTCACGGGTAGAGAGGAAGTCTGAACCGGACACGGCACAACTGGAGCACTGCTGTAGCCTCACACCTCATGGGTGGCTGGAGAGATATCAATTAAGAATGAGTGACTTGACTTGAGGGATTCCCTGAGCGCTGCTGTTGGGACAGGTGCCAGGGATGCCATTCGCGGCTTATCACCTCCGAATTTTTTACGAGTGACCCAAGGGCAGGCTGGGTAAAGGTTGAAAATCTTCCATAGTAAACAAAGGGTCTTTGAAGGTTCAGAATAGAAGCACTTAAAAAAACGATTTCAGTATTTGTGTTAATGCACATTTTACTACATAGATTAATTCATAAAAATACTTTAGCAAAAACATGGTTTTTAATACAAAATTTGAGTTGCCTATGTGATTTTTTATGTGATTAAAAAATGCAGCACCATACGATTCACTAGAACATAGATGACAATTACCTAGCAACCACCCAGAACACCCTAGCAACCACACACTTATACCCTGCATCAATCCACAACAACCTGACATCTTTGTTTCCAAATAATAATGTACACAACGAATTCACCCTTGAGGTATCAAACAAAGATGTATTTAACAGCTTCATCACTTGTGATCTCATAAAACCTTAAATATAAATCCTTAAATTGTGCAGCATCACACAAATGATCCATCAGCGTAACATTTCTTTTACCCTGTGTAACATTGCGCTACCTCAGCTGTGGAAGCATTTATGAGGATGCTGAAATGAATAAAAGCAAGCAGGTGTATTTTAGGTGAGGTGTCTGGCACAAAATCAGCGTCTTTTCACTGCATGCTGCAAACATCCAGGATTCTCTTTCTTTACAGTTCACTGCTAAATTGTGCCACCGTACAAATGCAGCATGCATCTCAGAGCGCCCACACCGAGCAATAATCTCTTCACCCACATCTATTGCTCCGAGACAAACTGGTGAGCAATTGTACTCCAAACATGTGTCGTCTGTACAGTAAACTCGTAAAATACGCTAATTTTCTCAGTGATCAGCATTAATATGAGTGAATCAGAACCAAGCTAACCTAGTCTGTTTTCAGGGAGAATTCCTTAAAAATCTGATAAGTATAACAGAGTTATGGATGTTACGGCGATACCTGACGCATGACAGTGAATTCGTTTTTAGAAGCGATTTTCTATTTCCGTTTCGGATTATAGTTCCACCCCCACAGAGATCGCATTTTTTTGTATGTTTTGCACATGATGAATATTAATAGCCACAATGAATATCCTACAAATAATAATGTAAAAAAAAAACGAACAGGAATTAGTGCTGCAACAGTTCGCAGTTCATCCTTGATTCGTATGGATAATGACCCACGGTTCGGCTCGGATGTACGCATTCAGGATGAGCGCTTACGCAGCATACAGAGGTTTCTCTGCTGCTGCTCTGTCCCCCCGCCCTCCGAATTTGTCATACGTCACTAAGAAAAGTGCGTACACTACGCTAATACTCTCTCCTGAGTCTAAGATTGCGGCGCTACCGGAAGGTAGTTAATTACGTTAATAAAATTTTAAATATGGATATTTCTACAACAACACCGCACGGATTACCCTCAGAAGACCTTTGTTTATCATCCTGGAGCCGTTTGGATTTCATTTGTGAAGGATGGAAGCACTTTTTTTGGACTTGAAGGTCGTGGACTATGGCTGGACCCCGTAACATTACATTTAATCAACAGAAAGATCTAAAATATTTTCTAAAATATCCGAAAATGTGTTTGTCTGAAAAACGATGGACATATGTAACTCGGACAGCTTGGGGGTGAGTAAATCATGGGTTTAATATCGTTTTTGGCCGAACTATCCCTTTAATCTTTGTGACTTTACAGATCAAAGGAAAATATGAAATTGCATTATATGACCCCTTTAATTTGATTATGTATATTTAGCCATTTTTGAGAGTCCGAGACGGGCTGTTATGTTTCTTAGTCGCGTCACAATTGGTCTGGACAAATTGCTTTTCTCTTGAATGTTGTTGCATCGCATCTGGTTAGGACACAGTGTGAGACATTGTGTTAAAAATGAAAAGCTTTCCGAAGCACATGCTAGTGCTAAAACTGAGTCCAGAGGTTGAAAATGTCTTTTACAGGTTGAAATATTTCTTAAGCAGGCGGTTTATTTCGTCTCCCTGGGGGACTGTGTAAAAAGTCTATGTGTATGGCTGGGTTTTAGCTAAAGCACAGTGAAATTTCAATGGTGAGTGGGCAGCTTGGCTTCAGCTCAACCAAACAAAGTAGCCACACTGGGAGAGTCAACACAAAGCTGCCTGGCTCCCACCAGCTGGTCCCGAAAGTAAATGGTCAGTCTCCTAAACCGTAAGTGCTACTTTATTTATATTTAATGTCAAAGCTTTATATAGAGAACAGCCATGGATAATTGCAATGGATGTGCTTTTATAAAGATACACAATGACTCTCGGCTTGGACCAAAGTCATAGTTGGTCATATATGTGTTTTCCTCAGTTCTGAAATGGCTATAGATCTGTTAAGTTTGTAGTCCTAAATCCAACAATGAGCATTTTCAAGCCATGGCTTCCCTTGGGAACCTACGACGAGTTTTAAGAAATGCTATTTTGATTCATGAGAAAAATAAGGTCTGTAGTTAATGTTACTTGAGACTTAAAGCGTAACTAAACCCTAAACTAACTTTTTTTAGTTAATGATCTGTAAGAATGGGGCTTTATTAGTGCTGTTCATTGATTTTAGTAAGTTTTTTGACATTTGGATGTAAATTGTTTCAATGCTACAATATATGGTTTAAAAACGTCTGAGTGCTGCCCTCTTCAGGTTGAACGGTGGCTACTGCAGTTGAATTTTCCTATTGGATGTTGGGTCCAAAAAATGACTCGTGACGTAAGCAGGTTCAAGATCACCACGCCCTTGTTACGATCTCACCACACACTTAGTTCGTCCCCTCTATCTCCTTGGGATCTGCCCACTTTTCTTGCATTTTTCAAATATTGCCAGTGGGTGGAGTCAGACTCTGACCAGGGGTTTAGTTACGCTTTAACAACAATTTATATCTTAAATATCCTAAAAGTTTAAATTCATTGTGTTTAATAAACTAAATTACCTAGGGGTGTAACAAAACATCGATATGGATCAATGCATCGATCAAAAAATAATGTTATATGCATCGATGCCACACGTAAAATATCAATATATGGTACCTTTATTTTGCCAAACTCCATGTTCACGTAACGTCCGTCTATGCATTTCCGCCAAAGCATGCAGTCATTTTTTTGCAGTGTAACAGATATACTGCCACCTGCTTTCATGGAGGTGAATACAGCAAACATCAAATACAGCCAGTGGTATTTTTTATAGAAAGACAAAAAAATACAGGAGAAATACAGGAAATTGTTTAAATGGGATGATGGCGGAAAATAATGGTAATATACGGGAGAAACCCAGGAAAAACGGGAGGGTTGACAGGTATGCCCTGAACTGAATCAAATCAAAATTGTATCACACATTTTTTTGAGGTTTCGATAAACCAATCACTGAGCTGAGAGAATATATTTTATCATTTCATGACGAGTGTCTGATTTACATCCCTAAAATAAACTACCACAAGGCTTTAAGTTTATATAATTGATAAATGTTTTGACTAATCTATTTTAGTAGTTAAAAAAATTACATCTGAAGTATGACTATGTAAATTTGTCCTTTCAGGTCCTTATCGAATGGCGAATAATCCTTCCGACTTGACAGACAAATTGACGGAACAGCTTTACATATCTGGAACGAACAAACTAGTCCCTAAACTATTTGCAACACGAGTACCAATGGTAAATGTGCTTTTCTTGTACAATATTTAGACCAGGTCAGCTAAGTTATTTAAAAAGTAGCTTTGCTTTTCCACACCCATGGTCCAGCTTCTACTTTTATGTAATCCATGCGGCTACTGGTTTCCTTTCCTCAATGATGGGCTGGCTTAATAAAACAAGTGAATCTATTCATAGAATGTAAACAGCACTCCTGTTGGTTAGATTCATAGAGGATCAGAGAAGTCGGTGCTGACTAAAGGTCCAATACTCTGGCATCTGCACAAACACAGATGGGTAACCTTCACATCCGAAGATCACAGATCCAGGTCAGAGCCCATCTGCTGCCCAACAACATGAACATAGTAGCCCTGTGAAATGATGGAAAAAGCCTCTTTTGTCCCAGATATGAAAGTGACGGGGTCAGCAGATAGCAGAGAATACAGGAAACCTGTAGAGATGTTCTCCCTTAGAAAATAGAACCAATGTAATATGCTGTTCCTCCTAGACAGCAATGTTATTAAATTGAAATATTTTCCTTAAGTCTCCTGCTTTTTGGGATGTTCTCCTGAGTGTACATCTCACGTGTTTCAGATATCAGCAATGTCACAACTGTTTCCAGGATTTTTGCCATGATACTAAAATCTCATTAAATGCCATATCATTGCAATATTGAGAACTGAAACATTTCTCATCACAAAAAATTCACATCAAGCTTTGTACTAATGCAAAGTTAAGAAGAAGGCTACGTCAAACTTGCAGACACACAGCAGCCACAATAAAAGTCTAAAAACGCTACCGTGCAATAATTAGCATATGACTTCTTATTTTTATGACTTATTTTCTTTATAGTCTTCAAAACTTCAGCATGAGGTCAACACCTTATTTTAACTGCTTGTAAAATTAATTATCCACCACTAGCAGGCATATGAACCAACTGCAAAAAGTTAACACTCCAGAGAGACATGTCATTTTCCTAAAGAGGTGTCTTATCTAGCTGAAGCACAACAGATGATACCTCCATGATCTCTTTCTTTCACCTACCCGAAAGCATTTTCATTATTGATGTGCATTTGATCTGGTGAGAATAAAAATGGGATAAAATGCGCACAAAATCTCATAAAATATTAAGCCAAGATTATAGAGAAACAGGTCAGGAAAAAAGCCCTGGTTACATTCTCTAGCTTGCTGTTTCTGACATGAACTGCTGACCCCATGTCTAAACTTCCAGATCCCTTCAGGGAAGAGACGGGTGAGAATTGAAAACAGGGATAATGTTGCTTTTCTTTAACCACAGTGTCCTGACAAACTGTCCCAATGGAGTCGAGTATTAGATGTCTTAAACTGGGGTTTACCATCAAAGGCACCAAACATCAGAGTAAATAAACTCTTTGATTTAAGCACTTAGAGAATCAGAGACTCGATTCACAAACATTGAAGATGATGAGAGGTTTATCTGATGTTCCCATCACCATAATACTTCTATATCATGCATTTAAAACGATGTGCTGAATCTCCAAACATTACTGGTTTAGCACCATAGTGTTTACCTTGATAAATGCATAAAGATTGTGATCTTTGAGAGTGTAAACGTGCATAAAATGCTGCAAATCCTTTAGTTAAGCCACTGTAAACAAACATGTGTGCGAAAAATTTATTTGCAGTCTTGTTTCATTTCCAGTTTGCTGACATGAAGAGCAGAAAGTGTTGACATGAAAGGAACTGACGGCCAAACTAATGCCGTACCTTTACGCTAAAATTCCCATGAATAATATGCAAATTGTCTGCGGACTGCATGAAACTAGTCTGAGCGGCACATAAATGGGCTTCTAGCAAAACTTCATTTCTCATCTGCTGGTTCATGAAGCAAAAGCAGGTTGAAGGTCTGTTCTGCTCAGGTTATGGACAGTAAAGAAAAACTATGTTTATGAATACCAATGATAAAATAACACTAACAAGAACCAACTGTGCATTTAGGATAGCAAATTAGCAAAATAACATAGACATGCCCTCATTCTCTAAAATCATGAATACAGCTACTATATGAGCTAGTTATAAATGAGCAATAGTAATGTAGACCATGTGAAATTGAAATTCTGTTCATGTTTGGCACTGCTTGAGATCCCTCTGACCCATGAATATTTTATCTCCAGCCAAACAGATTTCATCAGCAGTACTAAATGTGGCAAAGTGTGAAAAACGTGCCATTATTTGACCAATCAACTGAACTGATTAGTTTCTAGGACCATGCAGCCAGAATGCTTATGTAACCTTTTAAAGAGCACCTATTGTCCGATTCTCGTTTTTAAATTTCCTTTGGTGTGTAAGTGTGTTTTAGTACATGTTAACGATATGCTAAAGGTAAAAACCCCAAAGTAAACAATGACGCGAGTTGTCGTCTCCAACATAAATCTCCTTTCTTGGACTACAACACACACACAGATTGTAGGCAACAGTTTACTTCCTGGGATTGGTGATGTATACAAGACCGACATTATCATAATTCCTCCCGCTTCGGACTCACAGCATGTAAGTTAACTCCTGTTAGGATTGCATTGTGACCCAATCTTTCAAACATGGTCACGTTTCCGGCTGATGTCAGAGGTATTGAGGCTAATCACAACGTAGAGATTAGCTGGCCAATCAGGGACACAGAGCTTTTCAAATCCATGCGTTTCAGGAAGAGAGTGAAATCAGGAGCTACAAAAATTTATAGTATATTGAAAATAATGTGCTTTTTTAACCAGAAACCACGCAAACACATTGTATTATACCAAATACACAAAATAACTTTGTTTTTTAGCAATGAAATAGGTCCTCTTTAAAAGTCCACAAGGTTCAAAACTAAAAACAGCCGGCTGCACTTTCTCATTCTAACTGTGCATACACACCACCAATGACATTGTCGCTATGTGTCGCTAGTCTCTTTTAATAAGGTTGTTAGAAGGCGTACTAATTCTGGTTGCTGTAGTAACAGCTATAAACAAATGAGAAACCGTCCCCTCAGTAAATGATGAAAGATCTGAACTCCACTGCTTCATTCTCATTGGTGGTCGCTCCAGAAAGTTGCTCATCATTTGCATAAAGTTAAACGGTTTTCAACTGTGTCACATAGCTGGACGCCCACTTTCTGTCACCAACGATCGTTGTCGCTCATCAATTTGCACTGCACTTGATCCGTGATCCATACTCACCATCCCCCACGGTTTGGCACGCATGCAATTTGCGGATAAATACGCAAATTTCAAAAGAGAACGTTTATCATTTGCACATGTTTCAAAGGTTTGGAAATGTTAACACTCAAGATTTTAAACAAGTTAACTGCAAAAAAACACTAAAGTGAGCAGTTTTCTGTATGCACAGACGCACATGTGGTTGAATGTGTCTGGTCGAATTCCAATTACACGTGATCATCCCTATGCCCTATTCCCACCAAAGAGTCAAAAAGTGCATAGCCACCGAGACGCGTTTCATTTTGGAATCCATTCAGCCGATCTCCGCGTCTGGCGGTACCAGATTTAGCATAGCTTAGCATAATCCATTGAATCTGTTTAGACCATTAGCATCACGCTAAAAAATAACCAAAAAGTTTTGATATTTTTTCCTATTTAAAACTTGACTCTTCTGTAGTTACATCATGTACTAAGATCACAACTTTTAATTTTCCGTCGGTCTAAGTACACAATGTAACTACAGAAGAGTCAAGTTTTAAATAGAAAAAAAATCAAAACTCCTTGGTTATTTTTAAGTGCGATGCTAATGGTCAAATCATATTCAATGGATTATGCTAAGCTATGCTAAAAGTTCTACCGCCAGACCCGGAGATCAGGTGAATGGATTCCAAAACGGTAAAAATCAAATGTTTAACTCTAGATAACATCGATAACACAAAAGAATGTGTTAAACTTAACACATCCTTTCTTAAAATGTAAATTTTTTCCAACCTGAAAAATGATCCAAAAAATTATTCAAAAAATGATCTGGTCTGTGCCTCATAAACAGTAATGTTATCTGAACCGTGAGTTTTGTGATTCATTTCACCACTATTAATAAATAAACAGATGTTTGTTAAGTGTTACAAGGTTGCTACTCATTCAGAAGGGGGGAGACAAAGAGACAGAGGAAGAGTGAAATGGTGTAGAGGAAGTGTGGGACAGATGCGGTTGAGATACTGGCGTGTCCCCTGCGTCGTGGTGCCCCTCCTGCATTTGACTGTGGAAAGTGAAGAGATGCTATTTATAAGCAGCTGTAATGTTTGGTATTTCCTTTGGGGACGGGGTAGGAAGAAGGCATTGTTTTTCTTCACTAACTTTGATTGTTTTTGCTGATTCTTTTTGTTGAAATGTCAAAGTCTTGCTGTTCCATTTATGCATTTCCATTTGTGTTGAGGCAGGCCATTGCATTTCTCACCCCCTTCAGAAAAAAAGGCAATTTGTTATTTCGGTGCACGTAGCTTTGACAGGATGTTTCGGTGTATAGTAGCCCAATGCTCACACCATTAGGCTCATTCGATACACTGCAGGGCACACATTTAACACAGGATTCTGGGACATCAGAAAACAGACTGGAAAATTTGGCTTCAGGGGGGCAACATTAGATCACTTCTATGAGTCTGTTCAGCAATAAACAAGAGGATTAGATTCCTCTGGACTTTACAATTTCTATAAAGATGGACTGCACTATGAAATCCATTCAATACTTAAAGGCACCATATCACAGAACACTTTTCACATTTAAAATGAAAAGTTTGCTGTACTATGTAGTACTATGTACTTTTTGATAGAAATCTTTCATTTATTCCTGTGAGACGGGTTTTTTAAAGCTTCAATGAGCAATGGAAATCGAATGGCACTGAGCTATGTGCCAAGTGAATTATTGCTGTTTTGGTGAAACCCTAACACCATTTGTCACCTAAAACAGCATTCAACACAATTCACATCGGCCTCTTCGTATGTTTATTCTAGATGACAGAAGATAATCAGCCATCAAACATATAGCTTGGAAAAAATGTGTTTTAACACAGTGTGCTATAGATAGCATTCCACAACCGGATACACAAACATATGGATCATGGATATTCATAATTCATGGATTATGCATGGCATAAATCCGGTATAATCCTGCTGTGCCTGAAGTTGGGTTGTTACTACTGAACCGACAGTATGCGTAGGAGTCTCTGCTCTCCGCACGCCTGATTGAAGAGTGAGTGGCTGGCCTGCCTCATGATTCGCAATCCCCTTTCTTCCTCCTACCTGCATTCCCAACAAAGGAGCTCATATCCATAGAGATTAGCTTTAATGGGCAGAGCTGGGATGTGAGAACGTTCTGTTGTGATTTTTAAAGTAAATATGCAAAAGGTAAGGAAGGGTTATTCACATGAACTTACAGCGAGACAGTGTTTCTTTTAGTCATAATAAATGAGTCGACGGCAGATGATGCGTGCAATGAAATATGGATTTCAGACACTACTACTGTCTCTGCATGTCACAGCCCGCCAAGTATTTAAGTATTATTAAAATGTTAAAAATTTCCCTTATTTGCTGCAATCATGTGGATTAAGCATAAGTACTCATTTTCAATGAAAGATTTTTTTATTAAAATCTTTTGTCAAACTCTGAAATGACTTTACTGTACTGCTGTAAACTAGACGACGTGGAGGGGAAAATATTATTCACCAATAATGCCATAGCTCACCATGATTGACCCATTCACAATCTATTTGCGTAATTCTCAATAGGAAAAAAGTCCCACCCTGTATTCCTTTGTTACTCTATTCTAAATCTATTATATTTTATGTATACTTTTTCAGTCTTTTTCATAACATATGAGTTTGGTAAAATAGGCGTTTTTGCTGTGGCAAACACTTTTTTATATTTTTAAGTTTAAAACTGTACAAGAGTTGTACTTTCATGTGTGTATATAATCATACTGTTGAGACGCACCCCGCCCTGAGCTTTACCAGCCCCGCAGGATGAGGCTTTGAGATGAGGGTGGGTGACGTCACTGACAAGCCTTTGTGCCATATGAGGTCACTGCATGCGCAAACACATGTATAAGGAGGACACACACGGCGTCTGGCTTTTAACAATCACTGTGGGAGCCTCCCTCAATCAGCTGCTGCAGGAAACTCCTGACCTCTCACCCGCCTGCACATACACGCCAGCGCAACCCAATAATCCCATATGCTCACCTCTGGAGCAGCTGCGGGCCCTGACCTGTCCTAAAACATTGTAGGCTGACTTGCTGTCTACTTAGACAACCTCCCAACTAGCGCACCACACTAACAAACACTTACATTTATGCATTTGATATGTGAAACAACTTACAACTTTTCCCTGTTTACAACTTATTTCAAGTTACTGTACTTTTATCAATTTATGTTCCCTGGGTATCGAACCCATAAGGGTGCTTCTCGCGAAATTAGACTTATGAGGTGTCATGAAACATTTTGATAAAAAACAGTAAATGCAAAGAGTATCAAAATAAGCATTTTTTGTTGTTTTTTCCACATTTAAGGGGCAAATTTTCATTACCGCAACATGTCCATGAATGGATTTGAGTTCTTTGACATGGAAATATTTATAATTAAAACATTTAAAAAATAAAAAGCTTCGGTGCATGCTATAATATAAACATTTACAGTAAAGAAACATGGTATTTGGTGATTATTGGTAAATGTAGAGACAATAATAAGGAATATAAATGTGTGCAAGACCAATTTTCTCATCCTCCGCAACAATTTTCAATAATTGTTTAAGACCTCAAGGAACTAACATTTTCAACAACAAAAAAATAGTTGTAAGGGACATAATTGACTGTGACACTCAAGATGGCTACGAGGTAAGCAGTTCTTATTTTTTCTCTCCAGATAAAAGTTGAAATTTTGTTTGTCATAGTACCTAGACAACTTTTTAGTTCTCATTACCGAAACATGAGTTTGTAAATGCATATATTTAATGTAATATCATGTTGCGGTAATGATAATTTTGATAAGTAAGGGATAATGTAGAGGCATCCGGTAGTTATTGTGAAATAAGCCCCGACAGTGTGATCAGGACCCGACGCGAAGCTGGACATGAATATGAATTTGAAACATTTTATTGGCATATTTGTTTTAAATTAACATTTTTATCCTTCCGCGAAACTTTGCACAGATGCATAAAATGATCGTAATACCTTATTAAGACCCTCTGCTTCATACTTGTCTCCATTTTTTCTCTTTTAGCCAGTCTTTGAGAAGTTTTAATGCCCATTCTGTATTTTTTTGTGTGTTGGCTTCCTAGCTGTCATGCTCTATTTTGTCAAGTTCAGTCTCAGTAAGCTGTCTGTGTCTTGTCGTGGTTGTCGAGTGTTTGTCACAAGATGGCGCCAAACAGACAGTAATCTTTATTGATCTTTATTGGCGCGGAGCGATTTTACTCGTGCAAGTAGTCCGGCTATGCGTTATTATTTTGGAGCGGTTATTATTTGAAAAGAACGAACCTGCAAATGTCTCAACTGACCAATCAGAATCAAGCATTCCAGAGAGCCGTGTAATAATGATTGATAATCTAAAAAATTTAAATAATTTGGGAAATATTTTTCAAATCCTCTAAAAATAATGGTTATAGTAAGTTCAGACCTTAATCAACAAAAAAATGGCTTCAAGGGCTTTTTAAAACTTCTGATGCTGGACACCTTCTAAGTCTGGATTTCGTGAGAATCACCCAAAATCTTTGGGTTGCTAACTCAATGCTTCTCTAGTTAAACAACAGGAATAGTTAAAAAAATATTAGATTTAAATTACATTAAACTCAGCATTGCTGTTAGCCTTCTTGGGCTTTTTTATTTACTGATCTTGCCATAGTAGATTCTAGGATTTACTTCTTTTAAAGGGATACGTAAAAGGCTGCCTTATAATTTGGCCAGTGTCTACTGCGCCTTACAATCCTGCTTCTAAAGGCAACTCTTAAAGTTTTGAAGCAGCAACAAATTGAATAATAGCAGAGAAAGGCTGAGGTTATGGTAATAAGATATCCATTACATTGATTACCTCATCCAATTACATTGTTGTTTGGATACCCTAAAAAATCCAACAGGACAACATTTAGAATCATCAACCTCGTGAGGTATAATAAGATTGTCTAAACCTTCCCAGAACACCCACAATCCGATGATTTGAATTGAATGTGTTAGTGGTTTAAGTCTCTATGGAGACCTCTTAGTCACCAAACAGACCACAGCCTATTTCTTGCTCAGCTGCTGTTTGCTGGAGAAAGTTTGGAGAAAGGAGTCTATCTCACGTCCAGCGGCTCACAACTCAGCATTCCTCTCTGGGCACAACAGGATGGGCAGAAAATCCAATTAAACCTCGTTTTTTTTCAAGACACACTTAAAAATGTGACATGCAAACAGAAAATGCCACTCAGTAAATGAGTAGCATGGAGACCAGAGGCGGCATGAAAGCTTCCTCACGGCACTGTAATCTAAAGCTGGAGTGCTGTCATGGAGAAGCAAGAGGCCACTCATAGATGATGCACTCTCACATTCAGAAACAGTTAAACAAAGCACAGCTGAAAAGAACACAGAGGTCTTGAGAATTTTTTTGAAACTTAAACTTTGTAGACACATGGCGTCTAAAAGATGCTGCTTACAATGCGAGAGGTTGCGTTTCACTTTTTCATTGCCTGTCATTTTGATAGACAGGGTCGTAAGTAAGGGATAATGTATAGGCAGCTGATTGTTATCGCAGAAATGAGCCCTGACAGTGTGATTACCTCAGACAGATGACTTCTTGTTGCGGTTTTAATTTTGTTCTGAAGGCTGAACCCAACTTCATGAAGTGTTGCGCAGACCAATCAGCGCATTTTGAGACAAATGGTTACTAATCGCGTAGCCTGTCGGTCTGCGCAGCACTGCTTAAAGTCAAACACCTTTTGGCTAATGTCAAAATGATGACCGTCTTGCCATGACAACCCGTCACTGCCAAAACAATTCAGTTAAGGATGAAAAATATTCTGTTAACGCGACATCTGGCTGAAACAGTAAAATACTTTCATCTGAGACATCTGAGATGTATACAGCAACTTAAAAAGTACTGCAGATGGTATGCAACAATGGATTCAGCCTGCAAATTTGATTATCTGAAGGCTTGGTTGAGACCCAGAACTGCAGAATCATGATTAAAAGATTGCAATATGGTACCACAAAAAAACAGTGGATTTGTTATATATTTGTTTACTTCTGTTACAACCATGTACAGTTACATGGTAAAACCATGATCTTTTGCTAGCTTTTCCCTTAGTGACAACAATAGAAGCCAAACCAAGATGTTTGTTTTTTCAAGCATTTCTGCAGCTTAAATTAAATAGCAGCATGTTGAAACTCCTTCATACTGATGTCCTTGTGTGATACCCAAGGGCTCACTATGAACCACTATATAAATAAAGCATGGGACTACCGCAACACCTGCACGTCTGCGGTATTTGGACCTGCGGGTCCTAAATAAAACATGACCGAGAGCATGGGTCAATGTGCAACACCTTCATTGCATACATTATTACCTTAAATCGAATTACACTAGAGCTTTAAACCAGTCTGCGAGCAGCACCAGCTAACGCAAAGCGACCCAATCAGTGCAGCGTCTGCTAGGAACCGTGCAAAACGTACCTTTTACGGTTTTCTCAGAGCCAGCCAAATTAATCCACAATACGGTCCTTCTAGAAGCCACAAAAGTGCACTACTGTATGTGAGCTGAATTTGATCGATACTCGCAATGCATGAAATGTTTACCTTCGTGGATTAATAATGGTGTAATAAGGGTGCATCTACGGTACTTTACTCAAAAGGTTACAAAAGCTGAAATGTCACTCTAACTTTGACAACAGGAAGGTTATAAGCTTTACACTCGGACATTTGTTTCTATTAATTATGGTTATTTATGTTCCTTATGGAATGCTGACAACAAAGTAGACTTGTAAATTAACCCAGCCACACCTGCCTGGATCCAACAAACAAAGGTAAGGTTAAACGGTTACATTCCCGACTTAAATGCAACAACAATGCATTTAAGTGGCATACACATAAGTAACGATTATGAGCAACGACAACCAATTTTTACATCATCTATCCTTTAGATTGGTTCTGAGTTCTGGTTGATTAATGTAAAATTGGTCACGTCAGATGAAAGATCTGCACATCGGGTTGAATCATGTCAAACGACGCTTGTGATCTGTTCCACAATGGCCTCTGCAAAACAAAGCAATCGAAACAACAGGCTTTCTGAAAGACTTGATTTACTCTTAGGATTTACAGACTTTCACTGCAAAATGAATATTACAATTATGCATAAATGACAAAATGGCAATTTATGGGTCCCTCTGGCCACATAACAGTCGATCACATTTTGTTCATGCGCCAGAGACAACAACAAGCAACACAGTTATGTTCAATTTTCCCCAATTTTAGCCTTTTCTGTACCATCTCATTCAGCTCCTGCTTATGTGTAATTCAGCTGTGTCGAGCACAACGGTTTAAAAAATTGGGATTCTTAAATACAGTGTTTCTGCTCAAAGCTTCGAGTTTGTTTGCTTAGAGAGTTGTAGTCATAATTCATGTGTTTTTTTAACAGCTAATCTCTTGTGTTTTTGTTGGCGGTGAACTAAGTCTATCTTGAATAGAATATAAATATGTAGGAACATGAAGGGTGTTATTGTGCACTTGCCACTAAACATACCTTTAAGTATCCTGGTCATAAATGTTAAATGGTTTAGTATTGTAAGTAACGTTAGCCAGCAGTGCCACAAATCATTTCAATCTTCCAAATAATCTTTTCATAATGACTGATGCGAAATGACATTTTAATGACCTTCAACTCAGGGTCTGCCTACAGGGTGTTTTACATGCCAGCACAACAAACCACCATGTACCTGCTTACTGTTAAAAGATTCTGACAGGCTTTGATGAAAGCTTCCACAAAAGAAATATGCTATGTGCTGCTTCGTATTGTACAGAAATGGGTAAAAAATCACTTATAAATCAAAAACAGCTGAGGCATGAAAACAATTAAAGTGGGGTCATGTGATCCAAACAGCTGCTGATAGATTTCTATGTTCTTGAGTGTACAATGATCATGCAGTGATGATACAATTACTACCAACATAAATTTCATTACTTTCCTGTATTATTATATAACTTTAAGTAAAAAAAGAAATATTTAAGTTAATTCTGTTTTCAAATATATATCACTAAAAGCTACCACTTTCAGACTACAAAACAGGGCACAAACAGCTGTCAGCAGTAGCCTATATAATTATATACATGTACTTCCGTTGTACTGTAATTAGTTTGTTTACAATAAGTTTGAAAATGCATTTCAAAATCATCTTAATTAAAAAAAATATATATTTTACTTCTCATTCAAATTGTTATTTGGAATAACCTCAGTTTTACCGATAAAAACATATTGACAGTTACACAAAATTACAGAATTTTATGAATATACTGCAACAAATGTTTACGTTATGAGTCTCTTTATCTGTGTCTACGTCATCATCCATCATACAAAACAATGTTAGTCAATATTACAAAACAGATGTTTCCAGACGCATACTATAAATACTGCGTCAAATATGACAAGAAACAAGTAGGCTGAGCACAAAAAACACAACTAAATTTAAAACACAATGACTACAAAAGGCAATTTTTAAGGAATTGTGTGCGCGCGCAGCATTTTAGGTGCTCAAAAGTATACTGTCTAGGAAGCAAACTAGCTTTTGTAATACAGCCCTGGTTTGAAGAAGAATCACGGCCGGACAAACACACGCATTAAAACTTCTCCGCTTTTACTTAAAAAGTATCCCGTATAAACTCAAACCTGACAACTAAACTAACTCTATAACCGTAATCTAAAGATGCCTGTGTCCTTGCGTTATAACCCAACTAACGTTACTGTAATTCCAGCAGCGCGAGCTGACCGGATGAGTACTCACATACCAGCTTTAAATGTCGAATACTCTTCTCTTCTGTCATCTTGAAAGAAACCAGAAAACGGGAAACAATGAAAATATAGGTGTCAGAAAAAAGTAACAATCTGTGTCCGCAGCCGTGTCGACTCAATCCTCGATGCGGTGTGTCTCGACATGCAACTTTGGAGAAATGAAGAGCGAGCTCGCGGCCAGACAATCGCAGGAAAGCGGCTCCGCCCACCCGTACAGTGTGAACCTCTACTCAGAGGCAGAGAGTCTCCCAAATGAGACAGATGCCAAGATGTAGTCCGCTTATAGTCAGTTTAAATGGCAGATTTTCGGTTATTGGCCGTCATCTTTCACCAGAGGAGGCTCCTGCGTCTCTATTCGATATGCAATATGAAGCATAATGTGAATTATGGATCTTACGATCGGCTGAGGAATGGAAATGAGAAGCCATGACCCATTTGTAAATCTCGCATAACTACAGTATATGTCTATGGAGAGCTTGTATGTGAGTAAATTAATAAGAAGAAATCAGCAGGGGTAAAAAATATATGCTACAAAGAAATTAACCTATATGTGATGTATGCAAATTACAGTATGCACTTCTCAGATAAAGTCCTGACTGAATATTTTCTGGAACAATGACAAAAAGCTAAAAAAAAGCCATTATACCAAACAAATAACAAATGCAATCCAAGAATTTACTAAATACACAATCTAACATTGGAGTTTATTAGCAACATCCTGATATTCGACTAAGCAATGTGAACCTAATTTAACCGCATGGTTATCTGCGATTTATTTCCTGTTTTAATGGAAAAAAACATAGACAGTTTAAAGTAGAAACACGGATGTTAGACTACACAAAGATGTTAAATTATTAGTAGATTTCATTTTGATTGGATCACGGTGAGATAAGATCAGGCTGTCATACCATGCTCTTAACTTATTACTGGTAATGTACCCATAAACAATCACTATTTATTGGTAGTCTAGGATACTAGTCCATAAATACAGTGCAGTTGCTGCCTAATGTCACTTTAAAAAATCAGTGCAGAAATCAAGGGTACTTGCTCTGCCAGATTTAAGAGTTTGATAGACCCTTTAGCACAGCTTTTCTCCGTTAGAGATTCCTAAATATGCCATCCATAATATTGGACCACGTGTTGTTTATTTCCAAAGTTGTTTGACAGACTAAAGGCCTTATTCTTTTTTTACTTTTTTGCAAGAATGTGATTTGCGAAAGTAGTGTTTTTCTATTGTATGTGAAGGGAACTGTTTGCGACTTAGTCAACTGACAACCTCAATGAAATGCTTGTCGTCATACAGTTAAAGACAATGATTTTTCTGTATGCCTGCTGTCACGTGACACGCCTATCATAGAAGGAAAACCTGTCAGACTCGTAAAGCTTATTCCTTTTGGAGCGGAGATAATATGTTAAAAGACATTACAGGAATGTAAACGTCTATGGTCATCTGACGAAATGCAAAAATGTGTTTTGTAATAGCTGCCTTGAGAGGCAGTAAATCAATTGGGGCTTCCTTGGAGTGCAGTATATGTTTTAAGGCGGTCTAACAACATTGTGTCTTTCTTATTTCATGATGAAGCCTCAGTGCAGCCTGAATGAACCCTTCCGCAGCCTGAATGTTTTTGAGACATTCCTGTCTGTCTTTTTAAAACATTTATTTCAGCGAATGAAGTATCATAAGCCGTTCATCAACAGTTTGAGGCCCCTGGGTGAAGGAATGAGGGTAAAACTTTAGCTGACAGGAAGCACAGTGACACAAGGGCTGCTTACGTAACAAATAATCATCAGCACATCAGCATGAATAACCAGGGGGAAACGCATCGTCGCCCCTCTTTAACTCAGTCTGTTGACTGTCTGTGGTGGGCGACACGCTGCATGACAAGCTGCCTCCACACGCCCTCTTGAATCGGAAACATGGGGAGACGGATCGTTTCCAACTTAAAGATGTTAATGGAACTTTCAAACAGACTTGACTGATGAATGTTCCGAAACGTTCAACTGTCCGGGAGGCGGGATTAGGTAGAAAAACGATCCAATCAAAAGCAATTGTAACAAAGACCAGCTGTAGTGAGTAAAAGCTGTGCAGTAAAGTAAACCTCACTGCCTGACCTCAAGAGGCTATGGGCTGTTGTCTTCAGCATCCTTGTTAGAGCCTTACGGCGCATTCACACAGGGCGTAAGCGTTAACGTTTAATGAAAGGCTTGTCTGAAGCGTGGCCAACAGCCAATCACAGTGTGCTCTGGTCTTCCATAAACGTAATTGGCTTGCTCTGGTTATTTGCGGCAATGACGCGGAGCGAAAAATTTGCATGACATGAGGTTAAATCCCACAAGTAATCTAGAGCGAGCAACGCGATGCGATTGCACGCTTCACGTTTGGTGTAAACCCACAGTAACCCCTCGTTCAGACAGCCAGCGACGTTATCGCTGTGTGTCGCCAGTCTCTTTCAATGAGGCGTTTCTAAATCTGCTTGTTATAAACAAATGAGTACCATCCACGCCAGTAACTGACGAGAGAAGGATTATGTGAACTCCACTGCTTCGTTCTCATAGAGACAGAGCGCAGCGCGTCATAACCTGAAAACCATGCCCACCGGGGGGGGAGAGCAATCCAACCGTCTCCATTGACTTTGTATTGCGAGAGGCTGCCTTCTTGTCATTTCTGGCTTATAACAAAAAACTGAATAATGCCTAAAAACTGATGTGTGACAATATGTACAGCTAACAAGCCAAAGAACCCAGAAATAAGTTTTTATAAGCTGTCGAGCCGTAAAACCCTGCCTTTAAGGAGAATAAAGTGGATCGCCGACTACGTTTCCCCCTATTGGACGCAGTTTTACTAATAGGAGTACTATGAAAAGTTGCCTGTTTCCATTTCTGTGTCTTTAAACGCTCGTTTTTTGAAGTCGACAGCTTATAAAAACGTATTTGGTTTTTTTTTTGGCTTGTTAGATGTACACCTTATCACACAGCAGCTTTTAGGTATTATTCTGTTTTTAAGTTTAATCTGTAAATAAGTTTTTATAAGCTGTCGACCCCAAAAAACGAGCGTTTACAGACAGAAAAGTGGAAACAGGCAACTTTTCATAGTACTCATATTAGTAGAACTGCGTCCACTAGGGGGAAACGTAGTCGGCGTTCCACTTTTTTCTCCTCAAAGGCAGGGTTACGGCTCGACAGTTTATAAAAATGTATTTCTGGGTTCTTTGGCTTGTTAGCTGTACATATTGTCACACAGCAGCTTTTAGGCATTATTCTGTTTTTTGTTATAAGCCAGAAATGACAAGGAGGCGGCCTCTCGCAATACAAAGTCAACGGAGACGGTTGGATTGAATTCCCCCCCGGTGGGCGTGTTTTTCAAATTTGCATAACTGCGCTCTGTCTCTATTGGTAGTTGCTCCCGAAATTCGCTCGACATTTGCATAAAGTTAAACTTTTCTTAACTTCTCGTGTCGCTAGACACGCTCATACGGTCGCCAACGGTCACTTTTGCTCGTGTCGCCGAAAGTTGCCAGGTTTCCATTGAAATGAATAAGATCGCGTTGCTCTTCTACTGCTGGTCACTGGCCGTCTGAATGGGGCATAAGATGACTGCCTACCGGACTGATCGCAGGTTCAAGTCCCACCTGAGACGTGTGCGTGTAGGACTGGTTAAACAAGTCATAAAGAAGGAGCAATAAATAAGAAAAAAACTATTGAACATTTCATTGTATCTTATTCTTGTCTTTCTGGCATTCAGCATAAAAAAAGAAGAATTAATATTTGTACGGGAGTTAACTATTTTACGAGGGATCTAGTGTGAATTATGTTAATCGTAAAAAACATATTGTATGTAACAACGTATGAATGAAATTAATCAAATTTGCCTCTTAAAATAGGAGTGTTAGGAGAAGTAGCCAAATCCACAGGAAGCTGTGGTGCTAATTGATGGTAGAGTTCTGGTTAGTTTATAAATCCTCCACCTCCTTAATATGAAAGTTTGGGTTAAACCACAACATGTGCACTAAACCACTGATACAACTTTCCCACTCTTTACAAAGTGCATCTATTCCTATTTTTGTTTACTTTCAACATCTGATTTAGCGCTGTTTCCCACAAGTTTCTTGAACAACCAAGTGAAGCTGCCATGACAGTCTCCTATTTCTATTTTCCTGTTTTTCTTTCTAGCGTCATTAAAAATTGCAGAAGCTACTAACACACCATTTATCAAAACTGTTAAAAATAAAAATAAGCACAGGTTCATTGTCTGTTGTTGGCTTCCAATTAATATCTTTCTAGATAGTATTTGTCTTAATCATTAACAAATTAGACTTTTTTTACAGTCTAACTTTATATTATATTCTCTCATATGTTAGATAGATATATAAACATGCTTAAACTTTATAGACATGTTTCGATTCTGCATACAGTATATCCGTACTGTATATATTGCATGTATCCCTACACATAAAGGCATGTTTTTAGTCTGCATATTTCTGTAGGCCTATATATTGCCTGTACCACTCGACAAAAGGTTAAGTGTTGGTTATGCAAAGACCCGATCTACGTTCTGCTTAACAGCTCTTACAATGCAGAAGAGAGCGATAACAATAAACCGACTTAAATTGTTTTCTAGTTTAATTAAGCAGTTGCTGCATAGGCGTTTATGCAAATTTCGACATAAACACCTAATTTTAACTACTATGAGGTAATGGATTGTGAAGCAATGTGAACTTAAACACAACCACAGAATATGACCACAGGCTTCCACTACGAATGATGGGAAAATACCCTGTTCAGAAAAAGGTGGATACAGATAAAGTAAGGCATGCAAACGATGGCAAATATCAAGTACTGTTGGTATGTATTTTGCTATATACAGAAAACATGTTTCTTTGTGTCCTGGTTATAAAACACTGGCCAAGCTAAATTCTCAGTAAAGCTGCAAAAACAGTAAAGACAGACTATATTGTTGTTGTTGCTGTGTATGTTGTTATTTTCAGTAGAACAAATACGTATTGTTTCTGACACAGACGTGGAGGTCTAATACACAGACTCTATTACTATCATACATAGATGCCTTCACACTGACTAACCAACTTAAACTGCCAGAAATATCAGTTCTACTTTCCCTAGAGATATTCTTCAGTTTGCATTACCTCATTCACATACCCATAACTCAGACCCTAACATTTGCTGTGTCTTAATTCATGACATATCTATACAAAACAAAATAACTGATCCATCTTTCCCATGAAGACGTTTAAAGGGGTCATGGTTTGCTTTTTTAACTCTGAATATCCATTTAAATGTTTTAACAACAAAATATATATATATATTTTGACTGTGTGTCACTTGCTCTGTGATCCTTTGCAATTCAGTTTTGCTTTTGTTTGTTCTTTAAGACTGTAATGTAAATGCCCACTTATGATTATGACAGTGTTATGACCAGGTGTGCCTCATAAGTCTTGAAAAGTGAAGCCGCTGGCTCTTTGATCGCCCCCTGGTGGCTGGCTGCAGTACAAGTCATAAACCCCGCCCTCTCCATTCAAACGAATGGGACTCTGCTCTAAATAAAAAAATATTTACACTTCCAATAAAAGTTTCTGAAAGATGGTTTTGGTTCTTTCAAGTAGTTGTTATCACGCTGATATATGTTGAAGTGTTAATTTTTGTGATAAGTTTCATTTTAGCTTGTAATTTGATGCTATAGAAACGGTGCGTGTCGTTATGATTGGCATGGTTGAATTGATCGCACGAGCGTTTGGGCGGAAGTTTGATACCGTGGCTCTGCTTCTGGCTCCACTGACGATTCCTTTTGCGCATGCCTTGGCTCCAAACTGACGTTTTTCCGTAACATGTCGGCGACCATGGTTGGACATTTTTGGCTTTAATTCATTACAATGGAGGGAGGGGACATCGCGTCGGGTTATGGTGCTGATTTGCATTGTGAGTTTGCAGCACTTCGATGTTGGGCGCAGTAATATTGACGGAAGTTTGAGCGAGAGGGGGTATAGTTCTCATTTTTTATCCGCATTAAAAAATGCCACGTTTTATTTTGTGCCACCATACTTACTTGTGTAACTACTCATGTAAAAGTCTTTAAATAGGGAAAACATGGAAGTGTTTGGTGGCTTCTAAATTCATCCCTGTTTGGATCCTAATGTTGCGTGATTTCAATATTAAGTCAATGTATAGACGCATTGACGCGCGTCTGGAGGTATCGCACAGCGAATGAGCCGTTTAGCGCAACGCTGTAGACACAATTCCGCTTCATTCGTGCGTCTAGTTTGCGCGAATGGCGTGAATTGAGCGTTGCGGCTGGAAACGCGTGAGTTGAAAAATTTTAACTTTGGCGTAAAAACGTGCCACGTTAAACAATCAGGAGCTTGCTCTAGTAGTGAAGTGATAGTCACAGAAAGTGAGTGTAGTCGCAGAAGCCCCTCACATTCACGCGAATTTCCGCGTGAATGTCTCGATAACTAGAATTGCAATTAAACTCCAAATGTTCAAGCGGCAAACTAGATGCGGTAGACACGAATTTGACGCCTCAAACGCGGCTGGTGTGAACCCACGGTAAGGAATGAATGTGGCTAGGCTAAATGCTAACACATTCATGATGCGATTTACAAAGATTAAGTGCACACCCTGAAAAAAATAGGTATGTATTCGTCTAAGTTGATGTAAGAACACAGTAAAATATTGAAAACGGTGGTGTTTTCCTTTAAAAATTGGAAATGCAAGAAAAAGTGGAATTGATTACAATGCACCACGAGAATGTATTAAATACACAACCTAACAGTTGGAATTTATTAGCAACATCCAGATATTCAGCTAAGCAATGTGAACCCAGTTTCACTAAGTGAACAAATATCTATTTCTTGCTTTTCTGAAAGACACAATTAGCAAACTGCAGGAGAAGCACAAATGCCACACAGTAAAAGTATGAGCAGACCCCTGTGGAGTTGATCATGCTGGGATAAGGCCGGTCTGTCCTACACCCTCAACTAACTGAGGTATGATGCACAAACACTCAAGATCAAAACAAACAAGCGCTAATTGCCACCTAGACTGCTATTCCAAAAAATATAGTAGACTTACAATCTCATGGCTCTCTAGTGCCAAAATATAGCTCACACTTACAACAAACAAGTGTGCTTCCTTTAGGGGATGTATGGAATTCGTTGCAGTATTGCTGAGTCTGCATGTAAATACCTATACAGCTATTTAATGTTTTTTTTTTATGGAGAATAAAGTCATGCAAGTTTAGAATAATATTTGTAAACTGTAACTTTAAATGATCTCAATGCAAATCCACCAGAGGCACGAAATGACTTGAGTCTGAAATAAAAATGAGAGATAGACCGTGATTATTGAAGTGGGTAATACCATTATTGCTTTTGCTTTAAAATTGATTTACAGAACGGCAGTAAAGAAAATAATCAAAAAAGTAAAACAATAATGATTAACCAATGAAATAATTAGGGATATATGGTTTGTGCCTACCACAGAGCCAACAGTCATTAGTGATTGCAGAGGACGTGGATTGATTTGAAGACGTTCAAGTCCTTCATTTAATTCAGACGTACACCCTTAAATAGATTTAGTACAAACGCAGAGCCTGAAAATAAAAGCTTTTCCTTTTAAGCCACAGCCGTACTGCTCTGCATGAGTGGCTAGCTCGACATGTTGTCTTGAACTAGCCTAAGTTTCTGTCGTAGGCTGTCAGAAAGGATAAGATCACTGGTGGTTTTAAATGGTTTGCTAAGGGCCATCTCATCGCCCACTGCTCGAGAGCAGATGATTGCAGAAGGCAGTGATTTGTTTTATGGGGATGGAAAAGCTTGCCTGTGAAACGCAACAGGAATTAAAGTGTAATACAAGTTGTAAAATAAATAATGACTGGGCTACTGCATTAAACTCTGTCATACATTCTCGCCAGACAAAAGTAGATGAGCTCATGTAATAACTAGCTTCAGGACATGTTGACACAAGGAAGCCGCATCAAAGTCCTTTTAGGGAAGTCGCGCTACTCAGCGGCCATGTTTATGACACCTCTGGGTAGTTATTTCAGTCATGCAAGACTAAAGTCCTATGTACTTGAATGGGGAAAGTCAGATGTCTCTAAACTGCGTGCTAAAACAACATATTTCTGACCAACAATTAAAGGGATAGTTCACCCAAAAATGAAAATAATGTCATTAATGACTCACCCCCATGTTGCTCCAAACTCTTAAGACCTCCATTCATCTTCAGAACACAGTTTAAGATGTTTTATATTTAGTCCGAGAGCTTGTTGACCCTTCATTGAAATATACGGTATACTGTCCATGTCCACAAAGGTAATAAAAACATCATCAAAGTAGTCCATGTGACATCAGTGGGTCAGTTAAAATGTGTTAAAGCATCGAAAATACATTTTGGTCCAAAAATAACAAAATTATGACTATATTCAGAATTGTCTTCTCTTGTGTGTCTGTTGTGAAGCGCATGCACGAGACTAAAGTCACATGACTGCAGTGACGTGGAAGACGTGTTATTTCAAACTTACAAAAAACAGCTGGGGCGCACCAGATAACACGTCAGTCGCGTAGAACGTCATCCGCGTCACTGCAGTCACATGACTTTAGTCTTGCGCATGCGCTTCACAACAGATGCGAAAGAGAAGACAATGCTGAATAAAGTCGTATTTTTTTATATTTTTGGACCAAAATGTATTTTCGATGCTTCAACACATTCTAGCTGACCCACTGATGTCACATGGACTACTTCGATTATGTTTTTATTACCTTTCTGGATATGGACAGTATACCGTACGTAGATTTTCAGTAAAGGGTCAACAAGCTCTCGGACTAAATCTAAAACATCTTAAACTGTGTTTTGAAGATGAACGGAGGTCTTACGAGTTTGGAAGTGAGTCATTAATGACATTAATTTAATTTTTGGGTGAACTATCCTTTAAACCTGACATTAACTATACAATTCCTTTTATTTCTTAAGCTGAAATAGCACTAAAACACTTTTTCAGTGACTTGGCATGTACCTCATGTGAGTCTGTATAGAGCCCCTCCCCTAGAGAATCGTTAGTCTTTATTGATTAACGATTGGCTCTTTAACTTGAAGACGGGGCCTCCGTTGCCATCCAGAGCGACATTTTTGAGCACTGCATTGATCCCCAATTCATAGTAATATCAGTGCATATTGTTATATTCAATATCTTTGACTGCATCCCGTCACAAAATGCTTAGTAACTACGGACCAATCGGCTGCGGCCTGACCAATCACATTTATTTTCAACTTTATTTACAATAAAAATCCACTGGTAATAAAAGGTCAGTTTAAATGTGAAATAGTTTATCAAACCAATAATCCACCAGAGGCTGTGATATAGAGATTTTACCTTTGCAGAGAGCCAAACATCATATCACCCATATGTTGTTGAATGAAAATGTAATAACATATTAATTGTGCAAATGCATCATTGCAATGTGTAAAACGTGTCCAATAACCTTACTGATTTGTGGTTGCTAAGCAACATAGCAAATTGGCACATGAACAAAAATGTGTGGTCATATGTATGCATATGGTCAGAAACAAAAGATTGTACTTTAAAAAAAAAGTAGGTCAGGTCAGAAACATCACAAGCCTAAACATTCAAATAGTTTTTGTGAAATTCATAGAAATAAATTCGTACATGGCACTTGTGCACAGCAAGCATTGCAGTGGGCATTTTGAGTGTGGACAGCTTCATCGATTATAATAGGAGTGACCTACTTTTGTCATGTCACAATGCACCGTATACATCCAGTGCAGAAATGATGTCAAAATAAGATACAACTTCCAAAAAATAAAGCATTTCTTTCTAGAATTGTTGCATTGCGTAATGTTTGAATAATGATGTTTGGTCAATCAGTCATTTTGATCAGTTTACGAATAAATAAATTATAAAACAAGGCACCCATTTAAATTCAAACAGTCCAGTTTGTCTAGAGTGGATTTCTTGGTAATGAATGATTATAGAGTAGCTATTTAGTGCATTAAAAATGCATAGCGATGATAAATAGCCAAACCTTTGGTCATTTAGGATTAAGCCCTCTTTAAACAGGTTAGTGTATCTTATCTTCTTAAGGCCAAATCAATACAGAACTAATCTCATGCACCTCTGCTTTCATTCTGAAGCCGTGGGTCATTAGGAGGCGTAATGCAGTCGTCCCATGCTGTGAATGGAAATGACCAGTAAAGATTCAGTGGGAATCGCTGCTGGTGGTGAGGCATGCCAGATGAAATCTCACGCGTGGACCATTTAAAATGACAGATCATTAACAGAGAAAACTCCAGCAGTTTCAAAGCAATTTCGCGGGCAGTCCTCTTGGCCGACCGTCAACCTCAACACACGCTTCAGTATATCTCTTGGATATGAATCAGCCACATGCAGCCTGGCTGAGTTAGATGGTAATTTTGGATTTATTGGTTAATGGTAAGTGGGGCGTTTGGACTGATATGAATCAGTACTGGTAAACACGTTTCAGACTAATCTCATTACGTTCCCTCCTCTTACATTTCAGTGGCGAGATCAGAGATAAAAGAAACATGAGGGTTATAATAAATGTAGCAGGGCAGACAGCACAGTGCAAATGAGCATCTCATGATTTAAAATAAAGAAAGGATATGTATTTCAATACAATCTTTGTTGTGTTGTTTCTAAAGCAATGTGGCTTATGTCACTGGGTATAAAACAATGCATCCCAGCGTAAATGTTTCAGCTCGAGAAACAATGTAACATAGATTTGATCCCTGATGTCTGCAATATAGATGATAGGCACCCTTCATTCTCCTAATGAAATAGTCTTAGTCAGTGCGACACAGTAACATTGCTGCTCTTTTAATATCGAGTTTTTAGAGATTTGGAAATGTAAAGTGAAATATGCACATTCTAACCGTCATTTCATATAAATAATCTGGCCTGTGGCAAAAAACTGTGTCATGCCCAAGATGCACGTCTCTAAGATGGTAAGATTGGAGATTGCATTGATGTTGTTTATCAATTCTAAGAATGCAACTGAAGGCATTTGTTTCTCCAGAGAAGCATAAGAAACTGAAATGAGGTGAGTGAAGCATGAAAGAAGCACCTACTCTGAATAAAACAGCACAGTAAACACACAGAGAAAGTATGAATGCTATGTCTGTACCCATATGAAAATCAGATGCACAGAAATAACACTGTTGCTACAAACACTACAGCAGAGTAAACACACAGAGAAAGTATGAATGCTATGATTGATTATACCCTTATGAAACCTAATGCAACAGAAATAAAACTATTTTTCCAAATTCTTTAAAACAGCAAACACACACAGTATGCATACTATGACAGCAAGCATATAAATTTAGATGCAATGGAAATAACACTATTCTTATAAACACTGACTTAAAGTAATCAATGGGAAAGTATATATGACATGCAAATCAATCAGTAAACACATTTAATAAGTATGCATACTATGTTACTATACATATAAAACCCACATGTAACAGAAATAACACTATACTCCCACAAACACTACAAAACAGAGTAAACAAAGAGAAAGTATGCAAGCTATGACATGAAAATCTAACAGCAGAGCAGATACAGAAAGTATGCATACTACGATAGTACCCATATGAAATCCAATGCAACAATAAAAACACTATCACTATGAGCACTATGAAACAAAGTAAACACAGAGAAAGTATGGATGCAATGACATGTAAATTAAACAGCAGAGTAAACACATAAAGAAAGTATGCACCTTAAGATGGTACCCATATGAAACCAAATGCAACAGAAATAACACTATGGCTGCGTCCGAAAACTTAGGCAGCTGACATGTAACTGAAGCATCTAACTGTGTAATTGAAGTGAACATACAGAGAAAGTATGTATAATAATATAATACTATATATGTTAAAAGCAGATGCAACAGATTCAGAAATACCGCTATTCCTACAAACACTACTTAACAGAATAAACACAGAAAAGTGTGTATGCTATGGCATGCAAATCAAACAGCAGAGTAAACACATACAGTAAGTTTGCATACTATAATAGGACCCATAAGAGACCAAATGCAACAGAAATAACACTATTTCTATAAACGCTTTGTAACTGAAGTAAACACACAGAGACAGTATGCATGCAATGACTTGCAAATCAAGCAGCATAGTAAATACATACAAGAAGTATGCATACAATACTAAATATATAAAAAAGATGCAATGGAAATAACACTATTCCTACAAACACTACTTAACAGAATAAACACGGAAAAGTATGCATGCTATAACGTGCAAATCAAACAGCAGAGTCAACACATACTGTACAGTAAGTTTGCATACTATGATAATACCCATATGAAACCAAATGCAGCACTATTCCTATAAACGCTATATAACTTAACTAAACACACAGAGACAGTATGCATGCAATGACATGGAAATCAAGCTGCAAAGTAAACACATAAAAAAGTATGCATAAAATACTACAAATATATATAAAAAAGATGCAACGGAAATAACTCTATCCCTACAAACACTATAAAAAAAGATTAAACACAAATATAGTATGCAAGCAATTACATGCAAATCAAACAGCAGAATAAACGTACACAGAAAGTTTGCATACTTTGATAGTATCCATATGACACCAGATGCAACAGAATTAATACTATTTTTACAAACACAGAACAAGTATGCACGTAATCACATGTAAATCAAACACTAAGTATGCATACTATGATGCTCCACAAATGAAACCAGATGCAACAGATATAACACTAATCCTCCAAACACTCTGACTCAATAGTAAAAACTTTTGCTGGTGTAGTGATATCATTACTCATGAGACTGCACTTTATTGACATTAACATACAGACCATTTAATTGTACCATTTAACCGTTGCATTAGTCAGCCTCTTCTGACATTCATAAAGCTGGCTTGTGAATCACGCTCTTCTGGATGGCTGGTGTTTGGGTCTGATAACTCACTTATGTGATATACAAGTGCTTCAGACTGAGCTCCAAATCATTTTTACATCTGTTGGATTGGGTTTTGGATGTACTACTCAATCTAGTGCTTCCTCTTGGTTAAATGCCCGGCATAGTTTGGCTCAGCCTCATTTAAGAGATCATTTCACTTCTAAATTAAAGGAATACATCACCTAAAAATGAAAACTCTGTTCCCCATCAAGTCATACTAAAAGTTTTGTCTTTTCTTTTGAACACAAAAAGGAAAAAATGTCATAGCTATTTTACAATGACAGTGACCAAGAGCTGTTAAGCTACAAATATGACAAATGCATAAATAATAAAAGAAGTATTGAAGAGAATTATTAAAACAAATAAAAATTAACATATTTTGATGCTGCAGCTGATCGAGGAGAACAAACCAAAACATGAGAAGCCAAGACAACAAACCCTGAACTGCTGCTGCTGTTGATAAATATACATTATTACTTCTAGCTAGAGCTCTTAAGAACTAAACACAACTTTTGACCAACAATGTGAGCAATTTCTGTGCAATCTTCTTTTTGTAAAAGATTTTGTTTTCCCTATCTAAAAATAAAATATTGTACCATTCGACAGAGTATCTCATGCTGCGTGACAATGTCACCTCGGTTCTCATGCGTCTCATTAACAAATGTCATTGCTATTAAAGAGACTACAGTCAAATATCAAAATTACCCCATGATTTACTCACCCTCAAGCAATCTGAGTTATATATGTCCATCATCTTTCAGATGAGCACATTTTAAGTTATTTTAGTAATGTCCTTGCTTAATAATGGTAGAAAACAGGGATCCGGCAACAACTTCTGACTTTAAACTAGGACTGTCACAATGGTTAAATAATCGTCTCATCACAATTGTTTGACCTCATCATGATGATTTCAGATCACCGCAATAATTGCACATCTCTTTAAAAACACAAGAGGGAGCTGCAGAGCCTGTATAAACAAGACAGTATCAAATGACGCCCCTCACTGACAGTGTGATGCGATACATTGCAAAGCCATTCAATACAGTGGAAAAAACTGCATTTAAACAAATGCAAAACTTTGATAAGCAGTACGAACTGCCAGGTAAAACATACATTTCCAAAATAGCAATTTCAAATTTAGGGAAGTGAAAGATGCTATTCTGAAGGATCTGAAAGGAATAGATTTTTTTGCAGCCACTACAGACATAAGACAAAAGTTTTAATTTAAATAATCACATCAATGTGTGAAAATGATTTCATGAACAAACAAAAAAATGTATGAGAATTAAATGGCAAAGCATTAAAACAGACAATTAATCGTCATAACCTTCATAATTTATAAGACAATTAACCGTCAGTCAAATGTTATAATCGTGACAGCCCTACTTTAAACCATAGAAAAGTGCATCCATTCTTCACAGAAATGATCCACACAGCTCCAATGGGTTAATAAAGGTCTTTTACGGGTAATCAATGCAAATTTGTCTGCAAAAATCCAGATTTTGAACTTTATAAATTTGCTTACGGTAACGATACCATCCTGGATTCACACAAGAGTTTTAATGTAGTAAGCGTTCATTGCCACGTTCATTGTATGTTGCATAGTGACTCTCGTGAAAACCTGATTCCAAGATGGCGTAGTGTCCAGAGGCTAGTTGTTATAGTTTATAAAGTTTAAAATAAGGATATTTTTCTTACAAAATCGCAGTTATTACCCGCAAATACCTTTATTAACGCCTTGGAGCCATAGGGATTACTTCTGTAAAGATTGGATGCACTGTTTTGGGCTTCAAAGTCAGAGGTTGTTCCCTGATCCCTGTTTTCTACCATTATAAGCTTGGAAAAGCAAGGACATTTACTTTAATAACTCCAAATGTGTTCATCTGAAAGATGATGGACATATGCATCTCAGACTGCTTGAGAGTGAGTAAATCATGGGGTAATTTTGACTGTATCGCTGCTCATCTTGGCCAGGACACTCCTGTGAAAGAGATTTTTAATCTCAGAGAGGTTTTCCTGGTTAAATAATGGTTAAAATAAATAAAATTATGCTTGATTCTAAATTTTTTATGAGTAGAGTAGATGGAAAGATTTCCTTAAACCTAAAATCGCATAAAAACATGACCGGAAGTGCTTTCTTCCTTATTTCCAACGCGGCATTCTGAAAAGTTTTCAACTGCAGCCATGTCACTCTCAATTTGAACGCGCTGACACACATCTTCATCAAAATAACATATTTGAATGATTAAAGACGTGAAATGTGAACCGCCCCTTACAGGAAACTTATACTGAAACTGCCCATTCATCCATTTATCATCCATGATAAACATCTCTCCCGAGGAAGTCTAGACAACTGATATGAAGGTTATTTAATGATGAAATAGCACAGTATGGAGGAATTGGCATTGTTCTGTAGTTAAATTTAATTACAAGCAGTGGTGATCAGACTAATGAGCAATGCCCCCCTTTACCTCTTCTGTAATTGGGGAAGCAATAGTGGCCATTGGGCATAATCTCGGGGGATGAGTCAAGAGATGATTAAGGTTAAGTCGCAAAATACAAAGACAATGTTTCTTTAGTAAGGAATAATCAAGACTCGTCATTCGGCTGTCTGCAGAACAGTGCACAAATCCTGACTTGTTAAATAATTCTGTTACAGCAGAAGCAACTACTGGTAAAGCGAATGACAAATGTGGTCGCTTCATGTAGCTATTTTTTATACGGTCATTCCTAATATTGTGTTTCACAAAAAAAAAAAAAAACTTATAAGGATGAGTAAATAAAGAAAATTTTCATATAGTATTTGGGTGAAATCCCCTTGCATTAGGAACGCTCAGGAAGTCAGTTGTTGCCTTTCCTTATCTGTTCTGTAAGATTCAGACAGATAAACATTAGTCACTGTGCTGTATACATTCATGTTACATCATGTTTAAGATATCTTGGTCCTGTGCTTTGGATCGGAGATGAGATTGATAGTTTGGAGGGGCGCCATTAAACACAGATCTTCTATATTTCTGATGTAAAAACCTAATCCCATTTTAACCAATTTAAGAAATTGATCGTTGACAAAAAGCATGAACTCACAGACTCATCCAAAATAAAAAAGTACTCAGTTATATGCTATTAGTATTTATTACACAGCTTGTTGGAATGCTTGATTCTGATTGGCCAGTCAGGACATTTGCAGGTTTGTTATTCCCAGATAACAAAAACTCAGAACTCATAGCACACGGTAACCTGCATGCTACAAATCATTTTTACAGGTACAGTTTAATTAAATATAATTATGTATTTTAATAACATATAAGACATTATTTTCATGGCGTGAAAATCTGACATTTTCCATGTTAAATTGTTATAATTAGGTCCCCAGAGCTTCTATCAACCTAGAAAACGTGAAAAGGAACAACCTAGTAACTTTGTTTGGGTAAGCCATTCTTTGCAAGCATGTGAAAAAGTAGGTCGTTCAGATTTCGCCTGTTTTGTGAGGTAGATAGCAATTTTTCAAAATAGGTAGGCCAATTACAATAATACCCCCCCTTAATCTGCACTATCTAACCACGTCACTGCAATTTAGTGCAGAGAGGAAGAAAGAGAGAGAACATTTAATTGACAGCACAATTGAGTTTCAATTGCAACAAACCACTATCATTGTGATCTGTGTTTGCATTTCATCCGCTAATTTGCATTTTAAAGGACACACCCAAAAACGGCCTACAGTGACAATTTTAATGTGCTTCAATTAATTATCTGTGGGATATTTTGAGCTAAAACTTCACATACGCATTCTGGGGACACCAAAGACTTATTTTACATCTTTAAAAAAATTCACAATATGACCCCTTTAAAACCAAAAATAAACGGGTTTTCCTCGAGAAAGGTCTGAATTTGTTAAAAATGAGCAAATAAAATATTTCAAATCAATATTTAATGTCCCTTACCTTACTTATAAGGTAAATAGCTGTGAAATAAGTGGGATAATGTACAGGCAGCAGGTTGTTATCGGCTTTGCGCCGGGTCCTGATCATACTCTAGGGGCTTATTTTTGCGATAACAACCGGCTGCCTATACATTATTACTGAGATTATTTTAACAGCAGACAAAACAGCCATGTTTTAGAAATTCTAGAGGAAAATCAATAAAGAAATAGAAAATGTTTAAACGATGGAGTTGATCGAAGAGAACAACCCAAAACATAACATATTACACTGAAATAAGGCAACACAAGAAACCCCAAACAACCACTGCTATTGACAGATCAATATCCACCATTACTTTTGTCTGGGTAGAGCTTTTTTAACCAAACACAACTTTTGACCAACAATGGGAATGATTGTTGAACAAATCTTTGCAATTCCAAATGATGCTGTTCAAAATTCACATCCTTATAATCACCAATAGCAGAAAATGTGAAAAATAAAAACATAACTATAGATAAAAAGGCTGTTTAAATATGGAAATATTGAAATAATACTATATAGGTGAGTACCAGTGTGGCGCTATTATCAGTCTGATCGAACCCTCAGGATAGACTGCAACAATCCATCACTTTGACATTTTGGGAGCAATAGTATAAAAGTTTAATGATGGTTAGAGTCACTCCTTTGACATCTTGTATTTGAGCAAATGTGAATTTATTGCATCCAAAAGTCCAAACTCAGCACTAACGCTGTGCAACTGATAAAACTTGACAAATCGACATTTTAGCTTAATGTCCAACAGGTCAGAAAGTCGTCAGAATCAATTTCGGTTTGATTATTTTCCCCTCTCTTTATGTTTGTCTAGTCACACTGGTGACAAAAAAGGCACCCCAGGCCGTACAAGCTGGTGCTTTGATGGAATTTAACATACTGTTCCACTTCCACACACTTGTTTTGGAGAAGATGGGACTTCTCTCCGTCAGTTGGGGACAGCTGTTCAAAAAGCCCTGAGGAGTTTCGCATCGAGCTCTTTGAAGGTTCACACTCCTGCACTCGCTTTTATCCATCTCAACCTCGCCAGGCTTTGGGTTTCTCAGGCGTGCATCACAGACTGTGCATACCTGCAGACTCTTACAGTGCATACATAAGCTCTTGTTTGCATAAAACCGAGTGAGTTTTGGCAATGGTGCAGCTTACAATGGAGAGATTATTCTTATTCATACACTTTATTGGCATTCATGGATTCACACCAGAACACATTTTACATACATTTCCATTGTTATTCCTCATAAAAATCAGGACTGGAGTCCACCTTGATCAACATCTTTGCCAACTGTTTTTAAAAGCAGGCTTTCAGGATATGGTTTAAAAATGCTGAATACTCAAAAATATCAAACTCATTGTTAAATGTTAGTTCATCATATGTCCCACAGAGAAACCTGAATGCAGTCTCTGATGTGCCCAGATGAATAAACATCTTACAATGATCAGCAGAATGCCAGGAGGACGAGACGTACAGTAATCTCTTAACACCTACGCACAAGCTTTTGTACTGCGCTCACATTAACACTACATCACACAACTGAAGACAGCCCCCCTACCATTTACTGTACCATTGTGTTGGGGAAAAATGCAGCTGGTGCTTTTTGGTTATAAGTAATTGGGAGAACATGGGACTGGCAGATGTGATTTACTGTACTTGAATCCCTCACAGATACAGCTATGGGAGCATCAGGAGAAAAGCTTTGGCAAAAGCACCGTCAGGCAGAGGAGGAAGGTACCTGCACAGTGGGGATGACAAATGTATGTGGGGGCAGAGCGTAAGGGATCGCCCGAGACAGCGTTTATCAGCCGAGTCAGCCTGAGAATCCTTAATGCACTTTTAAATCATTGGTGCTTAACTTCAATTTGCTTGGAATAGGGCATCATTACTTTCCAATATAATGAAGAGATTATCTACAGGGCTGGAATACAGAGGATGTTTTGGGGGGAAAGGCTATTTTAGCTTTTTTTGGACCATGCACATTTAGATTTTATTCTAACAAGTACACTGTAGCAAGCAGTCCATTTTTAGCATGCAGTCCATTTTTAACAATTATTTCCACTGAAATAATGGTGTTTAAGCTATACATACAGTACACAGACCTACAGTATAGCAGAATAAAATAATATATTTGATGTTAAATGTGATCCTGTTTGTAAAATCCATGCTAAAATCTCCATCTCCATGGTTCCCACTCAAAGTCAAATTCTCTGACTTTTACTGACTAAAAAGCTGAATTTCCATGACCTATGCCTGGGATGCCATGAGCCTGGATAATGTAGTGTACACTTTGAGTTTATAGCTTAAATGCATGAAATTAATAAACAGCTGTTAAACTCTTTCCCCGCCATTGACAAGTTATCTTGTCAATTAAGAGAAAATGTTTGCATAAAAAACGTGTTCCTGATTAATTTTTATGTTTATCTGCAATACCGCGATTATCCACTAGATTGGGATATCCACATACCCAATTTATGAAAAAACTGAATACAAAACGTTATTTACTAATTTTAAACTCTGTGTATGTTTTGATAATCGTTCTGAATCTGATTTCTAATACAATTCCTTCACAAAAATGCAATTATTTCAGCTTTTTGCTAACACATTTTTTTATTTTTTTTAAGAAAAATACCCATTTAAGAGTTTATAAGCAGAGAAAAAAATATAGATAGGATGAAACGTTTTTTTTCCCATTTTGTTGGTTTGTTTATTGTTTGTTTGAAAGCAGAGGGTCTGTTCTTTCATTTGACATATTTGTATGTTTATATATTTTTGGAAGAAAATTTTCATGGAAGGCATTTTGTGAAACTTTTGTGAAATCACCAAAAATTCTGGTGGGCAATTAAAAAAAAAATGGCTGGTGGGGAATGAGTTAAATGGTAGTCAGGGGAGGCTTGGACCCGGAAATGGTATTCCTTACGTCACAAGTTAAAAAGCTGATTATATTTTGATAAATGGAAACTAAAATTTAAAGCAACAAACAAAAATCCCTAATATGCCATGACTTTGACAAAAAATATAAAATTCCCTGACTTTCAATGTCTGGAAAAGACCTTTTAAAATTCCATGATATTCCAGAAATTTTATGACCCGTGGGAATCCTGTATCTCATAATCCAATTGTGAGATTATGAGCCATTATTTCATTTCAATAATTGATTTTACATTAATTTGAATCTTTGACATGACCCCACTCAGTCAACATTAAAGTCAATATTTTATGTCGAAAACAGTAAATCACAAAAAATAGGCTGTGTTTTTACAGGCAGAGTAACATAAAAGGTATTATTTAAACATCTTAAAAATAAATTTACTACAGGGATATTTTTAATAATAACAGATATTTTTGTCACTTTCACTGGCTGTTTTGCCCCAAGTCCAGCGTAATTTCTTGTGGTACTCATGAATAACACTACTAACCATTGAACGCTGCAGTGACCGAGATAAATCAGAGTGCAGTATGAATCCATAAACAGAAAGGTAGCTGACAATTCATCATGGCTCCACAGTTAAATAAGGTTGAGATAAAACTTTATTGATCCCTGGAGGGAAATTCAGGTATGCCAATTTATAGCTTAGGCAAGCAACATAAAGCAGCTTTATCTGCCTAGCCTTATATTAAACCTCTTGTAAAGACAGCATTTCATTGAAGTTTATCTCTCTAAAGAAAAGTGTAATTTGAAATTAGACCTTAGCACTAATAGAACCACTTGAAATGTAAAATGTTGCTTTATGCGGCACGGATACAAAACTGAGGTTACTAGATGTACACTTAAACGATTCCGGGCTAAAGACTCCCAGCATGAAACAGTTGTTGTATACAGAACACAAAAAATGTACATGCTTACACATACAACAGGGCACGACTCGCTGTGTGATCCAAGGGAGGCAGATGAGTCCAGGGAGACCCCGCTATGAAGGCCTGGCATTACACAGTATACTGTCTCTGGGAGCTCTGACTTTCTGCCAGAGTACAGTCAGCAGTAATCGTTACTGAGACTAAACCTGCAAGATATCAAATTATCATAGAGATGAAGGGAGTGTTTGTCTCTGTGTTGTCAAAATCTGGTGAACAGCGAGTGGTTTCCAAATGTGGATAAGAGGAATGGTAAAAATAGCCCAAAAAGCTAGTGTGCACCTGTGGGCTCCAGCCTACTTAGTGCAGATCAGCAGAGGCAGGGACATGAAGCTCTGGGCAGGAGCTGTAGCGTGAGCTAAAGACAGGATGAAAGACTAAAAGAAAAACGTAATTAGAGCGGAGGCCACGGTGAGCCATGGAGGTGCTGAGTGTTACTCCTAGGACAGAGGGCTTTTCAGGCCCGTGGCTACCAGAGCACTCTGAGGACCTAATAAACAGCTAATGTAATCCCCCCACAGACCCAGCACACAAACCTGGCCAATCAGACAGAGCTGTGTACAGGAAGCAAATAACTGATCGCTGTACCAAGACATGTAGTGCATTCAAGCTATACAATTATCAGTGTATCGAACACGTGCATGCTCAAAGTACGTGTAAAGTCAATTCAGAGAACTGTTTCCCCTTAACACAATACTAACTAGAGAGCATTAACATCAGTGGTTTGCCTGTTCAAAGCCAAGTTACTGTCATTACTGTTACTGTCATTACCGTAGCTAGCTATGCCTTCATCACATAAATGCATATTTTCCTGGTTGCAATAATTTACAAAACAGCTCATTTTACTTATTTTAAATTTCCTAAAAACGATGATATAAATAAGATGTGGATTCATTTTGTGAAGAGCCATCTTGATTAAGAACTAACCATCACCACCAACTTCTGCAGTGATTATTTTACAAACTTACATCAGAGACAATCATCCATTCAGGTTGTAACGGTATTGGACAGTTGATAGATAGTGGGCGTGGTTTCAGTGCAGCCAGCGTACACGCCCCCAGCATTCAAGAGTGTAGAAACCTGCTTATTTGTCCCAAGATTTTTAAAACTTGAGAAAAAAGAGATGCAGCCCAATAATCGGTATCGGTCGATAAAAACAATCTGCTAACAGACGATAGTCATGGCCGATATATCAATCAAAATAGAACAGGACAATGCAATGAATTTGAGATCTGGGTATACAAAATGTAAAGAAACATCACCAGTTTAATGTTCAAAATTAAACCTCATATTACCCTAAAATCTGATAACATTTTTACCCACTGGGATTAATTTGGCCCCTAGCATTTTAAACCTACAGAATATGATTTTTTTTACTGAAGCCCAATTTATAGTCGTGCATAAGCTCTATGCCGTAGCTACGCCGTAGGATATCCGTAGCCTGTGATTTTAGATTTTATATCTTGCACATGGCTGGTGGACCCTGTAACCATTTTCATGACATTAGCAGCACTAAGGAGCGGTTCACAATTCGCGTCTAAAACTACGTGAAAAATGTGACCACGACGCATTCCTCCTCCTTTCCAACACGCTTTCCGACGCAACATTCTGAAAAGTTGAAGTATTTTCAACTGGCTGCAGCGTCAACACACCTGAATCTATTTCAGTGGGCTTGTCGCGCCTCTACATTTGAAATATGTAAACCATGAACTGCCCATAGGGCGTAGTCTGTTTTTTACATGTATGCGAATGTACGCATATGGTCTAAAGCACAGCCTTGCATAATGCAATGCATCTCTTGAATGACCTACTACATTCTCCTGTAAGCACATGCGCGACCTACGCATACAATGTACGCAGATTTTCAACAGTATGTGCACACTTTTCTGATGACAAAAATTCCAGCACGCGCACTGGATGCGGACCCTCAAGTACATGTAAAAATGGACTATACTTCGTCCTTTAGTCTACACTGGCGTTTAAGTGGGACCATAATAACTTTCCATATTTGAAGGGTAATGTGTCTGCTGGAAAAACAACAAGAGGGTCAACACTAGGAGTCTCATTCTCCTAGTAATTCCTAATAATCAGGGCCCTCCTCAACATTATCTGTCTCAGACACATTCTCCTCTGTCACTTTTACTGTCAAAAATCTCTGGCAAAATCTCATTGAGAGAAAACATTTGCTTAAAGGCAATTTTTAATTGAGAGAGAGCACAAAGAGAAATGCTTTAGTAGGCTTCTGTGCAGGCTTTTATATGTTTACTCTGCACATGTAAACAACGAGAATTATGTTTTCCCCTCCACCATGGCACGGAAATATCAAAGTTCTCATGAGAATTAGGATCATGTGAAATATCAGTGGTTCTCATAGTAGGGTTGTTAGGTTAGATCTCAAAAACAGAGGAAAGATGTTTGAATATTGATTATTTATAATATTTACATCAATAAATATCACCCCAAAACAACCAAAACAAATGTATGTAAAATTTTGATATTTCCTATGTTTTATACAGCTTAAAGGGGACATTCCATGAAAATCAGACTTTTTCCATGTTTAAGTGCTATAATCGGGTCCCCAGTGCTTCTACCAACCCAGAAAACATGAAAAATAGCAACCCTGTAACTTTGTTTTGGTAAGGCTCTCTCTGCAAGCATGTGAATAAATAGGTCATGCGGATTTCGCTCCCCCCATGACGTAGCTAAGGGATCTTATTATAATGATACCGCCCCTTCAACTGCGCTATCCAACCATGATGCTACCTCGAGTGCGATAGACAGAGAGAGAAAGAATGACTGACAGCACAACGCGTTTATATTCCATCAAACACAAACAGGAGCCTACAATCTTATAACTTGTAGTTTTAATAATCTTTCTAAAGATTGAATTAACGTTCTAAAGGATTAACGTTACCTTAGTGCAACAGAGAGAGAGAGAGCGAGTGAGCGAACGAACGAGAGAGAGCGAGCAACGCGACGGTTCGCTTTCAAGCAAGTTATGTTGTTTAATATGTTTCTCTGAAGTTTATATAAATGAACACGAGGATTAATGCACTGCACGAGACAGAGTGAGTGAACAACGCGTATTCACTATCATACACAATAAGTAAATATGTTGTTTAATGTTTCTCTGAAGTTTCAAATGAATGAGGAGTTACAAAATAGATGAGAGACTGACAGAAACGCGAATGTGTTCAATCACAATAAACTTAATCATGTCATTTGATCTGTTTCTCTAAAGTTTAAGCATTAAACGTGTTGTTTTATTACAGATCATTTAAATGTGCTCGTGTGGTTTGGTCAAAAAGTAAACTTCTGAGTGTTTGTGGACGTGTATTTTATTGTAACATGCTGAAACTCATTATGCCTGTTTAAAACAAGTGCAACATGAGACCTTAAGTCTTTATTTTTATTCCACAATGTTTCCCATCTGCTGATTAACATGTATTTAGTATGCATAAAACAGATAATTGACTTTTTAAACTTGTTCAAATTTATAATGCTTAACATCGCTCACTAACTTCTTTCGTGAGTGAATCTCCCTCGAAGCTCTGTGTCAGCTCTACAGCGGGAGCGCTTGAGACTCCGCCCACCTGAGCAGCTCGTTTGGATTTAAAGGGATACACACAAAAACGGTGCATTTTTGCTCAGCCCCATAAATTGCCTATTTTAACATGCCACAATAAATTACCTATATGGTATTTTGAGCTAAAACTTCACATATGTACTCTAGGGACATCAAAGATTTATTTATTATCTTAAAAACGTCTTCTGGAATGTCCCCTTTAAAGAGCCTGGGGTCAAATTGACCCAAAAGAACATCGATGCTACACGATGTTTAGAGGACATTGAAAAAAATATCATCAAGAGCATTTTTTGTAAACCGACTTATCCTCGTTAAATTAGGAAAAATCATGAAATACAAAAAAATAAAATTATGTCTATCATGTTTTTACAGACGTTAAACTTTAAATGGGGTTAAATTGACCCCAAAGATAATTGGAGGGTTAATGGTCATTATATGAATGCAAGTTTATATGACGACCAAACCATCGGCAGATATCAGTATAAATAATCAGATATGAATTGATGTGAAAAATTTAATATCTGTGCATATTTTACTCTTTTTATTTTATTTATTTTGTTTTTAGCCGTTTTTATCATTCAAATTTGGCTGAGTGATTAATAACACATAAAAATAAGTTTTAATGTAAATTCAATTCATTCTAATTTAGCTCTGCTCTGGTTTGCTTAATTTAGGTAGTTTGGTCTCCCAGTATAACCAGACAAAAGTGCCTAAAACATCCTAAAACTAGTCACTAACACCAGCCTGACCAAAACGGGAGACTAGCTTTTGGCTAAACTGTTTTACAGAGTTGAAATCGGCTAAGTTTAAATGAAAAAAAAAAAAAAAAAAACTAGGAACATGTGCACCATAAGAGATCAATGTAGATAACACTGGTTACCTAAAAAGCACCTGCTCTGTGAAAAGTGAGATACTGAGCCATTAGTAATTTAAATATTTATTTAAATATTTATTGCAATGAAATACCCTAGTGTAATGGCCCATTACACTACGCTATTTCATTACAATAAATATTTAACTCATCCACAGACTTAGCAATGACTTAACAATCTTTATGTACACTGGCAAAGCACAAAACTGTTTACATTGGTTGGCTGCCTAACACATTACAGTTAATCTCTTTGTGGAAGCTTAATAAAAAAAACTGTACAACTCAGCCTTAACTAATGAAAATTAAGTCAGGACTGTGCGAACACAGTAGCTGACTACTAAAGCAGAGCTCAGATGCAAAAAATATTTGTTAAATACCAAAATTAGGCATTTCAATGACTGACTAATAACCTTTATATTGCTCTTAAAGAGAAATGACTGAACCTAAACATATTCGTGCAAGTTTCTGAAAGTTTTTTTTCGAACATGAAATATTCATACGTAACAATCTTGCTCTATTTATTTTATGGGCAACTTCAGTGCAGGAAGTACAGGGGAAGTCCTTATATGGGCACTTTAACCGGAATAGCGCTCACCAAAAGAAGTGTGGTGTTGTTCTGAGGAAAATTTAAGCTTGTTTTAGCTTCCCAAAGAATCCAGCATTATGAAAACCATGAATATAGTTTGTTTATCCGGGGTAGCAGCGGAGTTGTGCGTGTGTTTGTTTAGCACTGGATTTCGGTGAAATGGGTCTTTGTTTGTTTGCAATCGATGCGTAAGTGCATATAACATTAATGCCACAAACATGTACAGTAGTGAATCATAAGTTATCCAGAAATAGTGGGATAATGTAAAATGTTTGTAAAAGAAACGGTACAGCTGATCTGTCATTTGCAAATCTGATAAAACTAAAGCCTCTTTGGATATGTATAAGTATGTAATACTACTCTATAGGTACTCAAGATTAATATAAGATAAGCAGAAACAGTGCGTGTTATGTGAGCCTTAAGCCATTTTCAGAGGATAAAGATGTTTGGGCTCAGACTCAGGACAACAAGATGCACATTGAGATTATTTTCAGTCCACACAGCAGTCTCTCCCTGAATCAGGTGATTCAACAAGCTTTTTGATGTGTAATGAGAAACGCATCCAAACTTAGCTGACTATTAAGAGTCTGCAATCGGACATCGTCTGTAGGGAGGAATCTAGACGCTTAAAATAATGTGCACTGCGGCAAGCGATGATTCATCATAAAAAAGACCATCATGCAGAAAATTATTACACCAAGGGCTTCTACAGAGAGAATGAAATATTCAATTGAAGTATCATTAAACTTTAATCACTTTCTCTTTGTTTTGCTGCTTTTTAACACAGAGAATGCCAAGCGTCAAACAAAAGAAATATTATTCCCGGGGCACGATGACGGCACATTTTCATTTATTCTCAAGTAATGAATAGGACACATTTGCCTTTTATGTTCATTCACCCTGTCTAGACTATTAAATGACAGCTAATAGTGAATCCAGCCATTCGTGGAGTAAAGACCCTAATGTTTCTCCGTGATTAATACAGTTCAATGTCCTAAACTGTTTACTGAGGCAGAGCAGAGCCCCGAGATGTAGAGCTTATGTAATGAAGAACAACAGGCCCAGAGACGGCCCCGTCTGAGGCTGTTTGGGTACGGCTCATCCACCCAGCATGCTGAGTGTTCCAGCCCTCATTTATCAGTTTGGGTGAGAGGTCGGCTTCCCTCTGGTCTCACAGTGTTTCAATGGGACTTTTATTACCACAGACGATCTGCAAGCGTGGCACGAATAACCAACGGCACATCACCAAGCCGTCTGCAGATGGAGAGTCGGTGGGAATCGCTCGCATTCAAGGCCGTGTTTACATGCGCTGCGATTTTCTAAAGCTTCGGCTAGCCGGCCCCGGCAGAGAAACATTGTTAGGTGGGGGATCAATGCCTGAGGAAAACAACAGGCGCATTTGGACATTCAGATGTCTGCCTGCTGTTACAGATTACAGAAGGAATCCACTTATCTCTGTTTGTATCTGCTCAGTCTCTCGCTGCATCCGAGATCACACGAAAGACGGATGGAGCAGGTATTCAATCTGAGCACATTAATGACTTTATACAGACAGAAAGAGCTGTTTCCTGATGCTTTATATCCCATCCCTGTTTGGAATTAATGATGGCTTTCCATACTTTAGGCCTGCTTAAATAATGCCTGCATGGGCATTGTGGGAGTAAACATACTCTTCTAAATAAAGCTAATTAAAGATAGTAATGAGCATGCTCAATTAGAAAATGCTCATTTGGTTGAAATTTGGAGGGCTGAGTGTAAGCACTGCAGATGTGATTTAAAGTACATTTTCTGGAAAAATCTTTTTGGTGCATGACTTGAAATCATCTTCATGGGCTCACATAATGTTTAGAGTGAGCCACCTGATCTTTAAATGTCATGTGAAAGTCAAGCTCATGCTTTATACATTTTAATACAGTTAAACTTAAGGTCACTGTTTTAATAAATGCATTCAAGGGACTAGGGTCTACCCAAATTGTAGCACAAACCTATAGCACAGAATGTATTGGGTCTTATGAACTAACAATGAACAACATTTTCTCACATCATTTATCATGTTAATTTAAAAATTTGTGATTGTTCAATTTGTGTTTGCACAATGCAACTAAATAATGTGCTTTAAAGGTGCAGTGTGTAAACTTTAGCGGCATCTAGTGGTGAGAATGTGAGTTGCAACCAACAGCTCTTCTACGGCTCACCCCTCGCTTTTGAAACACATAGAGAAGCTATGGTAGCTGCCACAGGACAAACATCTCATCATCGGAGACAACTTATCAAACAAAGTTTGTCCGTTAAGGGCTTCTGTAAAAACATGGCGGCACAAAATGGCGACTTCCATGTAAGGGGACCCGCAGTGTATGTAGATAAAAATGTCTTTTTCTAAGGTAATAAAAACATAATGGTTCATTATGTAAGGTCTTTATACACCCTTTATAATATAGTTATGTATATTATATTGCATTTCTGTCAAGAGATTTTTCAAAAAGTAACACACTGCACCTTTAATTCTTAAAATGTTAGATTTGCAAGATTAGTTTGTGTACAAGTTATTATATAGAAATTGCGGTGGAGCAAACGCCAGAGGCCTTCGAGATAGATACAAACACACAAATGCCCATGTACAAATCTATACATAGATTTTATACACTAGAGGCGCTGTAAATTACTGTATAATACACAATATTCACAAAGCAATATATACAGAATACAGTATACTAGGGATGCGCGATAATTTGCATGCGATAGTCATTGCGCTTCTTGTCAGCAAAGCCGGTTCCTTGATTAGTAGTAAATCGCCATCACCTGCTTTCAGATGGAGCCGCATTTACTGCACAAAGCAGTAGTTCACTTATAATAGGCACTGCGATAATCTATGCTCAGCTTGTACGTGAACTACGGCTTTGTGTAGTAAATGCGGATTCATCGGAAAGCAGATGATGGCAATTTACTACTAATCAAGGAACCGGCTTTACTGACGAGAAGCGCAATGACTATTGCATGCAAATTATCGCGCATCCCTACAGTATACAAAATACACATTACACAACATACAATACAATACAATACAATACAATGGAACCTAACAAATGAGGAGTTCAGATGCAAAACCCTCTAAGTGCGTCTGACATGTTTTCTTGTAAACAAATTTGACAGTTTTTCCTGCGAAACTGCGAAATGTATCCTAATATATTCTGTACTCTTACAGCTCGACAATTGAAACGATGCACACGTGTTATTGTTCATACAATTCATCTTCCGTGCATTTTGAGGACTTTATTGAAATTTGGACGTGCCGTTTAACTGATTCTGCCAACAAGCCGATATTAATTGCCAGGAATTACAGTTAGTGGATTTGAAGCGAAAGTATTTGATGAATGTACAGTATACATGCAGAAAGCATTTGGTCAATATCACTTTTGATGGAGGTGCATTTAGTGGCTTTTGCATCTAAGCTCTTTAAATGTTTATAAATGTAGACATTATGGGGTGGTTTCCCAGACAGGGTTCATCCTAGTCCCAGAATAAATTGGTACTAGTATGTTTGAGCTGCCTTACTTTTTTTGCCCTGAAAGTGATGTGCTAGCATGGTGTGATTGTCATACTTCACATCAATAAAAAGATATTATGCAGTAAAGTGGAGGACAAATGGTTAAAGCCCCCCTATCTTGGAAATGCACTTTTAAATGTGTTTCTAGTAGAAAATGAGTTGCTTATAATTATACAAATCCATCTATTTTTTTGTGTGTAATCTCCTTTAAACCGCAACAGTCATACAAAACAGGTTGGGGATCCACTATCAATGTGATGTCACATTGATTATGCCCCACCCATGACCGCTCACAGACTCCTTATGAGTGCGTAGTTCAATCTTTTGCCAGAGACACACGTTTTGATGTAGTCCAAAGCACATGTGTAAGCGCTCCACCCCCTACTTTGCATACGGGGAGGGGAAAAGAAGCTTTCTTTGCATTTAAAGAAACACACACACAAAAACAGCATATTTTTCATTTGGCCATGTTCAACATTGTATTATAATGAAATATCTGTGTTGTATTTTGAGATAAATCTTTACAGCCACATTATGGGGATACCAGAGTTTTAAAAGCTTTGATAATACTGCCACAAAAGCCACTTCAGGTCATGATGAATGGTTCTTCTTTCCAGTAAGCTTTCAATGAGACATACACTCAAAAATCACTTCAAAGCCTCATGGTTAATCCAGGTATCAAATGATTCGTCTGAAATATCTTTGCTTCTTGTTGCCAGACAAAAACATCCAAACATGCCTTTTTGATGATGAAATCATGGGAAATACCAACAAAGATTATCTATAAACAGCTACCAAGAAAAGCTATGGATAGGTGACAAGTGGTCGGTTCAAATAAAAATCTGCCTTTCTATGCAGTCCTCTTAACCTTCTTTTAAGCTGTGACAAACATCTTCATTTGCATTTTTTTCATCTTATTAGTAAATATATAATATCTGTAATTCTATATATACACTTTTGTTTTTAGGGAGAAACAAACATTGTGCTGTATGCTGTATATCTCCAAGTCATCTGAATATGGCCTTCCTCTGATGTCTGTACGCTTTAATGGAAACAGGAGACTATAAATACAGGCAGGTGTGGTGAAGTGAAAGGTCAGCACTTTAGTGAACCTGTGACGCAGGGGTTTTTCTCTTGATGGGTATCTGAAGCGTGGCGGCGAAAGTGAATCTGTCAGCAGCTGAAGGTTATAAAGATTCCTCCGAGTTATACCACACGCTTTATGTGAAACCGACCACATCGCTCTCCAAATGCTTCCTGATAATACCACAAGGAATGAGAGGCATTTCCTACGATGCCTATGAAGTTATTTTATTGGGACCACTCTACACTCTCAAAAAAAGTACAAAAGCTGCCACTGGGGTGGTAACTTCTCAAAAAAAATATAGGTTTGCACCTAAAAGTAAGGTACAAATCTATACCTTAATGGTACATATTAGGACAACCTTAAAGGGTACCATCCTAGTGACAGCGTACAATTTGGTTGTGGTTAAGTTATACTGTATACATAATGTATACATATGCACCTTAATCAAATATACATTGTTTTAATCCAATTTTAGTGCAGAATTACAAGAATTTGTTGGAAATAAGTCAATCCCAACACCGAAACAATCCTCAAATGCAGCACACGGGTCAGCAAGTAACACTGAGATAAATGGAGGTTGTAAAGTAATGACTTTTGAATGTTGCTGACACTGGTTTGCGTATAGGAGATGTGAAGGCACACGATGGAAAACACACCCTGTATCCGATTAAACTGCCTACTTTGATTTGACTGCGAACACTGTTTGTCTCTCGTCAAACTTCCTGCAGGCCGTCTTGTATTTATCAGACATGCAGGAAAGAAATTACGTGTCACCATATACCTGTGGCGAATAAATGAAATGCTGCCTTCAATATTACTCATGGCTCGGGCTGGGCATAAAGCTCATTTTCATGTTTATGACTTTATAGTCAAGAGCCCCATTTCAAATAAAAATGCCATTTTACTACAAAGTGCTTTACAAAGTCAAACAACTTAATATTCGTCCTTTCAAACATTACAATTGCTTCCCCAAATTTGACACTAATAGTGAAAATGTTTTTTTCTTTTTATGTAAAGCTGGAGGACTCAGATTCACTATAGGAAATAATGCTGATTTATATTTTGGGCTGTTGAGTTTTCCATTCGTTTATATGAGTTTAGGTCGTCTCAGTAAGTAAAGTAATGAAGGGCTCAATGATGCAAAACCCTCTAAGTGCGTCTAATATGTTTTCTTAATGGCTTCTGCCAACAAACCGGCATTTCTGAATAATATAAGGTTGGGATTAAGTGGATTTAAAGAGAAAGTATTTGATGAACATAATTTGTGACACTAATAATCAAGAACTTTGTAATAATCAAGGACTATCAGAGACTAGAGACTTTGCTGCCGTAACATGGCAATGATATTACGCAGCGCCTGAAAATTGTCCCCTGCTAATGAAACTAACCAAGGGGACTATTTTCGGGCACTGTGTAATATCACTACGCCTGCTGCAACCATGTTACAGCAGCAAAGTCTCTGATTATTACGCCAGAATGAGAGTATAGTTCCTAGCCTTATCGGCCTAGAAAATCACAAATTTTAATCTTCTGTCGGTCTTAGTACACAATGTAACTACAGAAGAGTTAAGTTTTAAATAGGAAAAATTATAAAACTCTTTGGGGTTTTTTTGCGCGATGCTAATGATCGACCGATATGGATTTTTTAGTGCCGATGCCGATACCGATTTTTGTTTCATCAGCCTTAGCCGATGACCGATTCAGGCTGCCGATTTTCTTAAGCCGATATTTGGAGCCGATACTGCTTTTGCTCACTCAATTTACATCATAAAATGACATGATCATACCAAAAGTCTCAATTTAAAAAAAGTAACATTTATTGAACTTAAAAAAAAAACTATATCTATAACAGTAAAAACAGGTGAGGGTGCTATGGAACCATAAACTGCACTCTCCACAATGACAAGGAACTATCAGCAAAGGATATTGATTTCTAGCACTTTACTACTACAAATATATATAGAGATGAGAAATAAAAACCCACTTTGTGCAGCTAAGATCAGCTGTTAGGCCGAGCTTTCGATGTTGTAATGGAAAGGTTGGTTGTTTTTAGTCACATGACCTGCAATCGCTTGCGGCTTCCAGCACTCTGTCTGTTAATAATTCTGGAAAAAATCGTCGTACACAGCAGCCACATATCGGCTGATGCCGATACACATTAAACTTGCAAATATCGGCCAGCCGATATATCGGTCTATCACTAGCTAATGGTCTAATCAGATTCAATGGATTATGCTAAGCTATGCTAAAAGTGGTAGCGCCAGACCCGCAGATCGGCTGAATGGATTCCAAAACTGTACAAAATAAAGCAATAAGCCCCAAAAAGCAGTGGGTTACCAGTGCATTTTATAACAGCTAAGGGGCATTGTTAGGCCTAAAGTGTGCCTAAAACCCCCTTAGCTGTTATAAAATGCACTGTAACCCCACTGCTTTGCGGGGCTTATTGCTTTTATAAAACGGTTACTTCATATGCATAAGTTAGCAGGATTTCACAAAATAAAACACAAATAAGTTGTAATTATATTAGTACAAATATTACTCTTCTGCCAAACAAAGTAGTTCCTCAGAATTAAGTATGGCTGCAACAGAGCGCAATTCTCAGCCAACACAGACGCAGCAAAGACACAATGAAAATATGATTAAAGACTGTGGTGTTTATTTTTATAAATCAACATTCATCAAAAATATACATTAACATTTATATCGTGCAACTGTTGAAGTGATAATCAAATATGCGTGGAAGCATGCTTAACCCTTTCCCCGTCAGCTTTTTTTTAAAGTTGCCACCCAGTTTTAGTTTAATGGCTTCCAGAAAAATTATATTCTTTAAATAAACATAAAATATATTGAATGAAAGAACAGACACTCCGCTTTAAAAAAAAACCCTGTTTCATCCTACCTTCATTTGTTCTCTTATCACCTCTCAAATTTTCAGCTAAAAGAGGAGATTATTCCATTTTTGTGAAGAGCCATGAACAGTACTACATGGTGTTTTCTAGTGATACGCGGGTCGTCTCTTAACCTGTGGGCCCAGCGGGTGACCCGCGGGTCGGGTTGGGGCGGGTAAAGAAATTGTACCTTTAATGCGTGGCGGGTTGGGGCGGGTCATTAAAAACAAAATTAAAAAACTGATATGTTGCGTCTAATTCCCTGTAGCATATATATAAAATATTTGGGAATATATATTTTTACATTTTATTACGTTCTTTGATAAGGTTAAATTACGTAGGCCTATGTGGCAACGTAACTTGCGCAACGTAACTTGCGCAACGTAACTTGATATCCCCAAACCTTTGGCGTCACGTCACGGAAGCGCCATGTAGCTCCCTCCCGCTGCCAGCCACAACAACAAAACAAACGGAGAATTAAAAGATGAAAGATGATCTGCAGGAGAAATTAAGGTAGGGAATTTGTGAATAGATAATACAAAGACTGCTTTTTTTGTGTGGTGATCTACTTTTAAAATGATAAAGCCGACAAGTTCTACATGCTAAAAACACTTTAAATGCGTGGACTATACTGCATATACCTCTACATTGGATTTAGGGCTGTCACCATTACTCTATTTTCTTGAGGAGTTAAAAAAAATCCTGGAGTACATGTCTGTTCACGAGTACTGTTTAAAATAGCGGAGATTTAGTGAAACAAACTAGAAAGAAAATTACAGTAGTATCAGAAGCATATATCAGCCCAACGCTGCCCCTCTCTCTCCCTCGTTCGCTCGCTCGCTCTCGCGCGCGCGCACACACACACACACTACCGGCATTGCCTTTGCGATCGGCGTATTGGAAACCCCTAGTTTATCATTATCCTATCTATATTAATATGACCATGCTGGTTTCTATGGCTCATTCGCACATGTTGTTGCCAGTTTACAGGGCGATGTAATCTAATGGTTGTTTCCAAGCACTTTTAGGCTGAAATAACGTCTCTTTTTATTTACATTACAAATGCCTATGTCTATTTTAATGGTCGCGGGTGATGGGCGGGTTGCAAAAATAGAAACAGTGGTGCAGGGCAGGTTGGAGCAGGCCAAATATTTTATAAAAGCGAGACCCGCGGGTTGGAAAAAACGCCGACCCGCGCATCACTAGTGTTTTCAGTGTTGAGTGAATGCGTCAGTGTTTAAGTTGGGTAAGATCGCCATCTAGTGGATAATAACGGACCTATGAATTTAAGGTAGAAACTTCTCAGAGAACGTTTTCTCTTTATTAACAAGAAAACAATTGTGCAATTGTAGAAAAATGAATATATATTTAAAGACTGTGGTGTTTATTTTCATAAATCAGTACGCAGCAACAGTGGCGCAGTGATACTTATGTTATGCGGTCTGAACCGTGGGGTTACCGGGGTATTTCATCACGGCTTAGAACGCGTTTCAACCAATCAGAATGAAGAACCAGAACGGGCCGTTTTATAATAAATGTTCAACTCTAGGGGAGTTGGAAAATTAGCAGATTTTTCTAAAAAGTGGAATGTCCCTTTAAGCTCAAGTACACTCTCAGAAAAAAAAGTAAAAAAGTTGTTGACCTTTTCGTCACTGGGATGGACCCTCTAAAAAACTACCATTGTGTCCCATTTAGGTACAAAAGTGTACTTTTTGAAAAGGTGCCACCCCAGTGATAACTTTTTTACCTTCATGGGCCTTTTTTTGTAGCTGCTGCTGGGCAACTACATTGAACTACATTGAACTATATATGTACAGCTATTTAACAAATTTCTATTCTTATTCTGTTAAGATTTTATGGAAAAAGAAACCATGCACCTTACTGACTACTACAAGCATAAGTGTTAATTCTCCAGGTTCATTCTTATCAAGTTCAAAAAACTCAAAGAAACTAACTTCAACATGGCAAACTTTGAAAACAACCTTTAAGGCCATAAGAACAAAGGCAGGTCATTATACTGTAGGCTGACAACACTTCAGACACGCTTGTTAAACTTTTCAGGCATCTATCTTTCTATTAAGGTTGACGTGTAGTGTCAAGACTGAGGTAATTGTGTGTGAAGTGCTGGCTAATTGTACATGTGATGCTGGACTATGACAGCATTAAACCTTAGAGTATTACACCTTAATAAGGTTCAGAGATCATCTGTGCTGGTCTGATGCACTTTTAATTGCATACTGTGCTCTTCAAGGTCGCACCCTGGAGAAACCACTTCGCCTTCTGAAAACCTTGAGCCATTTTGGGTAGAAGCTTCAAAACGGCTCGTAATGCATTACACAACTTTTCCCTCTAAGAACATAAACTGCTTTTAAGTCATCTACTAACATGCTCAAGAGTAATGCAAACTAAACATATGCAGACTTATTTAATTATGAATAAATACTAAATAGTTTCTAGACCAGAAATCACTTGCAATAGATTTTGCAGATATATCTGGAAGGATATGTAAATGCATTGATATTTTTAATTTAAGTAACAGTGACATAGTGTTAAAGAGAGGTGACCTTAGCATTAATAGCTGGATGGTTTTTGCCTTGAATCTTTACAGTAAATCAATCACAGTGCTAATCAACAACCAATGGCTGTATCTTTTCTTTTAGTTTACAAACTTTTTTAACTTTTTCTCTATTTATAGCTACTGCAGATAAAATCAATGCCTCATTGCAACGTGCTTATGCAAAGTGCATTATTAATGTGTTTATTATTTGCTGAGAACATCGAGCTCTTCATTTTTTGAAATGTTAGAAAGATGGAAGTTTTGTCCCTGTCTCCATAAACAGACTTCAAATACTCTGAACAAGGGACATAAACTGTATTCATGAGTGTTGTGATCCACTAACATACAGCATAGGAAGTGCTCGAACCCTTCATTAATGCTATGTGTCCTGGAGGTTTCCTGTTAACACAAACATTGACAGCAAGAGATAAATTATTCAGCAAGTGAATATTTCATGATCACAGTGTACCCTGAGGGGTCACAGATGCCTTTGATGTGTATGTTAACTGATTGATTAATACAAATAAACTATAGGCCTCTTCATTAGGGCTATTCACTGTCTATGTTTACATAGTAGGTCAATACTGCGATTAAACTTTAACTCGTGTAAATAAAACATCCTGAGTATTTTAGTGCTTTTCATTGGCGTAAACATAATCACAGTAAGAAATGTGAAACACTGTAATATTTATTACATTTTAAAGGCATGCACAATATATACTTTGCTTCTCATAAAGCATTCTTATGGACGGCCAAATACAGATTGGAAAACATTAGTCAGTCACTGAAATCTATTAGAGCAATGCATAATAATCACATTATTATTACTAACTAACATAGCTTCATTCTTATTAGTTATTTATTGCCTGCTTGCCCTGAATATGCACACACGCACACACATAAATACAGTACACACATAAATGGGTGGTAAATCGGAAGTTTTCTTTACATTAATTCTGTATCACTGTTTCCATCCTCAGAAAAAGTTTAGTTTCTGGGTCTGTGAAGCCCCTCCCTCATAAATACTGAATATGCTCATATTGGTTAGCTGTCCCAGTGTGTTGTGATTGGCCGTTTCAAAAAATCCCCCTTGGCTGGGTGTTCCCGGGGGCTGGGTCCATTTTGGGGATAGTAATATTACTATACCATGAAAAAGCTCAGTTGTAGGCAATCAAGCCATTCGTTGTAGTTTTTTTAGAAGTGATTTTTTTTCTAAATCAAATAACTCCCGTTACATTGAACTTTGCAAATGTTGTTTATGCACAAACAGCAACGTTACACACAAATCAGAATCAACTAAAATCTGCCATAGAGCAATCCTTTCTTACTGAATATTATTCCAATCATGTCTAATGTCAGTAAATCTCTATTACCCTTGAACAGCTCTTTGCTTGGTGTTGCATTAGGAAAAAATGTGTCATTGCCTTGGCCGTTTATTTAATAAAGGTGGACAAATATACTTTCAATGCTTTCCCACCTCTTAAATCTGAACTTAAGCCTCTTTGTGTTAAAAAAACAGCACTTCTGATGGGTAACAAAACTGCTGCTGTTCTTTCTCATTAGTGGGGTTTCCATCCAAAAGTGAAGCAAATTTCAAAAGTGAGTAAAAAAAGAAAAACAAACTAATTTGAATTAGGTGTGTTCCCATCAAGTAGTTGACAGTAGTAACCAACAGTAAATAAAACAGGGCACACTGAGAAAATAGAGACAGGACTGCATTTAGTTACGATTGGGCAGCTTGAACTGAATGCTGTGCACAGACGAAGAAATGCAGAATTGCATGCAGGCACTAACAGTAAGGGCTTTATGCAGGGTTCACACCAGATGCGGTGAAGGCGGCAAGCGCGGGTGATTTACATGTTAAGTCAATGCAAAGACGCGATTATGCGGGTTTCACATAGAACGCGGTGTGCGCTCTGCTGGCCAGACCAAAGTAGGCGGAGTTTTCAAAACGTTCAGTTGAAGTTTTAAACGTCTAGTCATTTGATTGTTTTCTCACCTTTACTATAAATTACTACAGTATTTATATTTGGGTTAAATAGCGTATGAGGAATACAGATGCTGATCATAGCGCAGCGTACACCGAATTCTATGTGAAAGCTCCATAAGGCATCCTGGCGTGAATGGTGCACCGCAAGTTGAAAAATCTGAACTTCGACGGATTTCCATGCTGTGTTAACCAATCAGGACCTTGCTGTAGTAGTGACGTGATTCCAAAACGTGAGCGGAGTGGTAGAGTCTCAGCAGAGTTGCAGAAGCCCCTCCCATGACACAAATTTCCGTGTGAATGTCTCGAATGACAAGAATTTCACGCGCAAATGAAGCGAGTAAACTCAAATGTTCAAGCGTCCAACTACGCGTGAATAGCGCGTTTTTGCCGCCTCTACCTCGGCTGGTGTGAATGCACCATTACGATGACGTTGAGCTCCATATATAGTAAAGACAACATCAGACAATAAAACCCCATACACACAGACCTTTGGTCCCAGGAAATACCAGTAAAATTGCCAGACAAGCGTCTGTGTGAATGCAAACACGTCCAGTAAATCTTCTGGGATCGTTGCCTGAAAGAGGACCTAGTAAGATACTCGGAAAACCCTTGTGTAAAACAAGAAGCCGAAACAATGCCGTAATGGGCGTGTCGTAGTGAGGACACACGCATCATCACAACAAAGTTATGGTGCTTGTTATTTACATGCATATCAACATTCACAATGAGAAATGTCGCAAACTAGCCTGAAGCATTATCAGGAAATGATAAATGAGACGCATAAACAATGCTGGCTGTGCCGTAGTGAGGACGCAAAAATGCCCCCGCGTCATCCCAACAAGATATATCGTTCAGCTCCTCAAAACAGGGGTTTTAAATGTATATAAACAATCACGATGAGAAATGTCTGCAAACTGGATTAAAGTAGAGATCAGGGAGCTCATCAAATATCCACTCTGAAGCTGAGATCATTCACCAGCATAGAACGGTGCATCACATGCTCCTTTACAGTATACTCTTATCATAAACAAAAATGCACGCGAGTGGTTTGTGGAGAGAGAAATAATAAATAATATGCAAACTTCAGACGCTGCGTAGAAGAAAGTGCAGGACTTTAAAGAGGTCACGTGTCTTTCCGAGACCTACAGCTTCCGGCAAAGTATTGGCAGTGTGACTGAACAAAAAATCAAACAATCCCAGAAAAATCCTGGGTGCATTTTCCGTAATGTCTGTGTGAAAAGGGCTTCAGTCACATGGGTTTAATGTTTGCTACATCAGAATTTATTTGGCAAATGTGTTTCCATCTGCCATTATTCGCAATTAACTCTTTTTCCAACTCAAGCAAGCATAAAAACTTCCAGCAACTTTCCATCACTCGCTTCTTATGCGATACTCTTATGATTAGCAGCAAAAAAGGATCAAAAGATTTTAAACTCTTATAAAAAGGCTGGAATTGAGGAGCACCTATTTTTAAACTGTGTCCTATTTCTTAGCTAACACCTGTAAGCTACAGAAAGTCTTGCTATTGATGGGTACTGTATCCTTAATAACCTGCATGAGAATTTTCCCTGCAGTACACTCTGAAGTCCCATCACATTGGCTGGTAATTTATTGAATAAAGCATAAAATCATATTAGTTTATTTTAAAACAATTTAAGAAAACATAGAGATAACTTTAATATAATTTTACGACTTTACTACTTGCAATTTTCTAAATGGCCTACAGAAATGGACCTTTATAAACAACAACAAAAATACAATATTGGAGATTTTAACTTCATGTTTTTCTTTATCTAATCCAAATTTCTTAAATATGCCTTTTTAATGATTTATTACCTACAACAGCATACCCGACACAAAAAAATTAATCAGCCACACAAGTGTATAACGATCAGTTTGTTCGTGTTAACAACCTAAAATTACATACAAATATTAAAATCAATGAAATACTTATAGTTTAATAAGTTGGATAAGAGTGCAACCTGGTGGATAATAGTGGAAATATGGATTGCTGGAAAACCTCGAAATTGCCATGGAAGCGTTTTCTCTTAACTGACGATTTAAGTCATCAATGGCAGGGAAAGAGTTAATGTGTTGACCTTAACCAGACACAAAATGTGTTATTTTAACACAACCATCTTAGGAGAGCAGTTAGTCTCCAGCTTCAAAAGTCACTTTATCTCTGTTCACAGTATGTTTACCACATGACAGTTACCCTTTGAAAGTGCTTGTTCTGGTCTCTTTGCCACAAAAGATGCAGGCTACGGTTTTGGGAAACGTATACTTAACATTGCCTGTCAAAGCAGTATATCAGTACTTTCCCTGTACCCAAAAACACATAAATAGATTTGTATGAACGCAGCTCTTTGAAGGCCGTGGGTCTGTGGCTGTTGTGTGTTTTGTTGTTCTCTCTTTGATCAAACACAGATCACCTACTCAAATATCCACATACCGCTGGTTCAGAGATATTTCCATAAGTTTCTGTACCTGCGGTCCGCCTCACGGGGGAATTGCACAATGCAGCCGAAAGTGGAGATGTGAGATTCCCGACGGGACGCGGCTCACAAAACAAAAGCTGCCACTGAACATCTAACATTAGGGGCAGCTCCGCTCCATTTCTGGTGCCATTCAAAAGAATGCAAAATAATATTCTCTTTGTGTACTGTGAAGTCAGTGCATGCCCCAAGACAACAGGGTGTTTTCCCACCCTGCTTAATGATTTTGAGTCACAGAGAACATCATTGTTGAAGCTTGTGAACAGAATGAAAGGGGTCTCAGTGTATTGTAGTCATTTCAAATCCCTCCCTCTTTCTCCAGTGCTAGCATCAGCCACACTCAATAAAACTAAAACACCTTTTTTTCCTAATACACCAGCGTTATTGCTCCACGAGGAGATAAAGGTCAGGGAAAATTGAGAGCAGTAAATCCAATTGCTTCGGAGAATGCAATGCTAAAAGTCTGAATCTCACTAGTTGCGGTGAAGCACATAAGAGAACAATACAATGTTCTGGATCATTTGCTCCTGATATCCCATTATTGCTAAAGAGACTAAATAACCATTGTTTTACCTCATTCACAAAGCAGTCTCTATTTCTCAACTTTTGTGTTCATATTGCGTATTTAAACAATAGCAGAAATGTCTTTAATTATTCTTCAATTCTGTCACATTCCTAAATTTAAATTACATGGTACCTTTATCACTTTATCAACCAATATAAGGTTTTAAACTGAATCCCGTTAACCACCTCATAATATTAACACTTGCATTGATAATTTAACATCAGCAGTATCAAAGAAAAAAAAGGTGAAAAGGTCAAAGGTGAAAGGACACTTTGCAGGCCGAGAAGAGGTAATTTTATATCCAGCTTTTTGAAAATAAATTACTTATGTCTTAGAGGGGCTATGTCATGAAAATTTGACTTTTTCCATGTTTAAGTGCTATAATTGGGTCCCCAGTGCTTCTATCAACCTAGAAAATGTGAAAAAGATCAACCCAGTAACTTAGCTTTTATAAACCATCCTCTGCAAGCATGTGAAAAATATTAAAATTTGGCTCCCCTTGTGATGTCAGAAGGGGATAATACAGCCTGCACTATCCAACCACAGCATTGCCATTTAGTGCAGAGATCAGCTCATTTGCATTTTAAAGGACACACCCAAAAACGGCACATTTTTGCTCACACCTACAAAGTGGAAATTTGAACATGTTATAATAAATTATCTATATGGTATTTTGAGCTAAAACTTCACATACGTACTACTCTGGGGACACCAGAGATTTATTTGACATCTTAAAAAGTCTTGTGAAACATCCCCTTTAAATGTCATCAAAAGGCAGAAGCTGCTTGGATTAGATGTGTAAAAAATAGCAAAAAACTAAAGGTATAAAACCTGACAGTAAACCTTTACAATACAATTCCTGGAAATAGTTTTATAACCAACTATCCAATTTCAGTCAAATGAAGGCTGTCCAAGCAACATCAAGAACAAAAACCCTTTTAAAATCAGCATGCACAGCTGGTCATTTATCATTGACGTCCTAGACACAAACTAGTGGTCAAGCAGAATGAAATACACCTAAGAGAGCAGTTTCACTTGATCTTATTAATTGGATCACTTAGAAAAGATCTTTGTGTACAGTAATCCCTTCAATAAAGATTAACTGTAACATGTAGAAAGCTTGTTTCTTGAGGCAGTTTGTCTCTGAGAAAAGAGATGAAAAACTACTTTCACCATTGAATACAAATGCTGCCAGAAATACACAAAACTGCATAATGTTCTTACTCGGTCCGTCAGTGAATAACAAAAACAACATTGCTCTATTACCTTGCAAATGAATACACGTTTAAAATAACCACTAATAAAATCCTGTAATAAACTGAGTGAGATATTGAGTTGCAAGGCATGAAAACATCTTCCATATGTCTCTCCTCTCAAACACGCTATTATTTCAACTACAGTATAGCAGTTTTACTTGACCTTTGTTTAAATTAAATATATTCATTCATCAAATATATTCATTTTAATATTTGTTACACTAGATAGCCTTTTATATCAGTTGCTCCGCCCACTCCTCGCAGTTCTTTTCACAGAGTCCACGCCCATTTAAATTGCATTTTTCAAAACGATAGTAAGGGTAGACTAGAGCTGAAACTGTGGGGTTTCATGACTCTTTAAATCACAGGATGATGATAAGAGAGATCAATAAATATTGCACATCATCAGTGAATTATTCCAATAGGCGAAACATGATAAATTATACTGATAACACTACAGGACAATGGGAAAACCTTAAAACAAACGACAGCCAGTGTAGTGTCATATAGTGTTTGCTGCATTTCAGTGGGAAAAGTGATTTTGAGACATTTACTTGAGGTCATTTTGTATTTTTTACACCTATTAGTATCTTAACAAAGTATGCTTATTGAATGCTGTTTACGCATCCACAATACATGTGCATGCTCTGGAGTACATGATTGTTATGTCTATATAATTGTGTATGTCTACAGTCAAAAAAAACTGACATACACCTTGTTTATGCTATTTTGTGCATTTGGTGAGAACACTGCACCTTAGTAATATATTGTAGGTCTGGAGTGTGCATACATACTGCCATCTAGTGCCATTAAGTAGCTTCAAAATGCATGTCCACTTTTTTAACTCTACAGCATTCAGTGGCGGTCCTGGCTAGATTTACGCCCTGGGCGAACCATCCCTTGGCCGCCCCCAGAAAAAAAAGAATTACCCCCAAACCCCGCCACCAACATATATTATTTTGTTATATATAATCTTAAATACAAAAAGGTAGCAAGAACAGAGAAAAACATGCAATACAGTATAAACACCCACTCATACACACACACACACACACACACACACACACACACACAGTTGCTGCTGTGGAAGTATCTGACTCCTCATTTTGGCCAGTGGGTGCTCTAGCTCTAAAATATTTCAGAAGTGCCCCTGAATTTACAATTAAGTTACCCAATTAAAATGACCATAACACACATTTTATTAGTATTTGTTAACATCCTATAAACTAAGCATACACTACAAATTATTTAAAAAGCTATATCACTGTAGCTTACAAAATGCCATGTCAATGTATATTAGAAGTTATTTAAGTTGACACATATAGCGTAAAGCAATAAAAAATTAGACAGTCAGGAGGTCTGTGTGAATTTGCACAAACTAGACTGTGTTGCCTATAGAGTGAATTTAGTTGCATGGCTTGATTCCTCAATTCTAATAGTTGCTAGTTCAGCAAAACTAAAACCAAATACAATCGTATTCTGTGGCTAATAGCAACATATTAGCAAGAGTGCGAGGCTAATATAAATAGCCTATTTCCTACTGTCACTCACGTCGTCACTCATAGAATTCGGCATACCTTTATCTTTTGCCCGTTTCTCCTCATCTTCTTTTCCTGAACCGGGCAACTGAGATGGCTACTTTGGTCTTTTAATTTGATCCATGATGATGAAGATGAAGACTCGACATAATTAACTTTGCATTACATTTTGCCAACAACAACGTCCGTTTTGCCCGTAAATCAACCGGAGTCACGTGACGTGAGTCACGTAGATGACTCTACAGATTTTTTTTCACATAACCCAATTAATTACATGTTCGTAGGTATATGGGTCTATGTTAATTTTAGGAATGATAAATACAATTTACTTGGAAGCAGACGCAGCAGTTTGTGTTGTGTGGCCTCTGACCTGGGATCAGTCAATCCCTCGCTCGCCCCCCTTAAGGCGAGCGAGGGACTTGCAGTCGCAAGTTGATTCCCCGCCCCCCTCACCGGTGCCTCTTCTGACACGCACACAACTGTGTTTCTCAGCACTAACTTGACATGGAAATGAGCGGTTTTGATATAGTTTTTTTTTTTTTTTTTTAGGGCGCTCGTGCGCCCTCACATAGATTGCGCCCTGGGCGTTCGCCCACATTGCCCATAGCAAAAACCGGCCCTGACAGCATTTATTTGACATTTAATAGATTTAATAGAGCATATTCACAACAGCAACAATCAATATCAATAGCAAATGTGTAATAAAGAATAATTTGGATGGATTCAATGTACTGTATAATTATTAACTCATTGTATGTTTTCCTAATATTTGTTATGGGCTTAATAACATACACACACTGTAAAAATAATACACTGAATTTACTAAAAAATATAGTGCATCATTTTTGAGTTTCACATGGAATTTTAGGCAATTGCTTAATTTTTTAAAGCTTAAACTGCTTAAGATTCCACGTGAAACTAACTTAAAAAAGTGGGTGCAGAAATTATGCACTATATATTAATTTTTTTGGTAAATACAGCGTATAATTTTTTTCAGTGCGTGTTTGATGTTAGTCTGTTTTAAAGGTGCAGTGTGTAATTTTAAGAAGGATCTCTTGACAAAAATGCAAAATAATATACAAAACTATATTATCAGGGGTGTATAAAGACCTTTCATAATGAACCGTTATGTGTTTATTACCTTAGAATGAGACCTTTTATCTACATACACAGAGGGTCCCCTTACATGGAAGCCGCCATTTTGTGCAGCCATGTTTCTACAGAAGCCCTTAATGGACAAACTTTTTTACTAAGTTGTCTCCAACGATGACATGTTTGTCTGGTGGCAGCTTCTCTATGTGTTTCAAAAGCAAGAGGTGAGCAGTGGACTGAGCTGTTGGTTGCAATGCAACCTCACCACTAGATGCCCCTAAAATCTATACACTGCACCTTTAATGTTGATGTGACATACATTATATTGCATTGCATACTTGAATTTGAATTTTATTTATTTAAAGAAACAGGGACAACATACATTAAACATTAACCTTAAAAGGAAAGATGCATAGTATCAGGTTATAGCTCAAGAGCTAATTTGCACCCGTAGTCCCTGGGCAGGCTGTTGTTATGTTAAAATACATGCTTATTAATATTTAGTTAGAATTCAGTATTAATTCTGAAAATACATAACAATTATTATAAGAAAACTTTTGTTAATTTGTGTACCTTCTTATATTACATGTTTTATTGTAGTATTATTACTACAATGCCAGTAAACAAGTTATTTTGGAGTAAGTTACTAAATACATTTTTTATTTGATAAATAACACACTGCTTCAAGGTCTTTTTTTTGTTCTCAGTCAGCATATGCCAAGATATATCATCAGTATAAATACTGTGATGTTGTGGTGCTATCAAAAAATTGCTCTGTGTGTTTAAAGGGTCTGACCAGCCTGACATAGCAACACTGACTAAACCAAAGTCATGACCTTAACCAGTGAACATTAAAGATACCAAGGTTATAATTTCACATTGTATAGTCTCCTATAGTCTTTATGTAAAAAGGAAAGCACAAAAAAATGTCTTTAGCTGCGTTTACACAGGCAGTGTCACAAATTACTTCTGTATTTCTGTTTGGTGACACTAGTGGCAGAAAAACGACACAGCAGCTACGTTTTTAATACCCTGAAAAAATGAGACATGTCATGGAGGATAGAGCGGATACATTTCTCCCGTCATGATGAATTATAACCCACCATGTCCCAATCTAATTAAAGAGATTCGTTTTATCGGGTTGATGTGTATTTTGACAGAATATGCCTTGTCAAGTTAATCAGTCTAAAATAGCTATAGCTTTAATATTTACAATACATAAAGCAGAAAATCGAATATACAAACAGATTTGCCACCCATTCCACTCTTCTGAATAGACTTGATAAAAGTGATAGCATATAATAATAATAATAATAAAAGGATGTGAGGAACGGTCCTACATAAAGATTACCGAATACAAACTAGCACTTTGGTTATCATCACATCTATTCCTAGGCAACCATCCACACTTAAGTGCCTCAAGTGCTACTCCATATCGCAGTAGAAATTCGATAGCCCCGGTGTCAGGGGTCCCGTGAGATTGACTCTGGCTCAAGTACAGGCTTGGCCAGCGGTGTTGGACGTGAAAATTGAGCTCTGATGATTGTTGGGGGAAGAGGTGAGGTTACACAGACCTGCCACTGAACTGTGTGGTTCAACCGAGGGCCAGCCACCTGTCATTGTGCTATCTCTTTACCTCCACCAGTCAAACACATTCAGTCTCTCCGTCTGCCTCCTGGCAAAGCATTCTTCACGGCTCCCGTGTGTTATTGTACATGTCTGGCATCTATTCTTAAACAAGGTGACGTTGGCATAGTGCGTCTGAATACATGAAAGAGGTTAATTTATTGAACCTCGTAATGTTAAAGGAATAGTCTACTAATTTTCAATATAAAATATGTTATTACCTTAACTAAGAATTGTTGATAGATCCCTCTATCATCTGTGTGCGTGCACGTAAGCGCTGGAGCGAGCTGCGACGCTTCGATAGCATTTAGCTTAGCCCCATTCATTCAATGGTACCATTTAGAGATAAAGTTAGAAGTGACCAAACCCATCAACGTTTTTCCTATTTAAGACGAGTAGTTATACGAGCAAGTTTGGTGGTACAAAATAAAACGTAGCGCTTTTCTAAGCGGATTTAAAAGAGGAACTATATTTTATGGCGCAATAGCACTTTTGGGAGCACCTCGACCCGCCCAACAAGTCCGCTCCCCCTCTCACTCTCATAATGGGAGAGGGAGGGTGTCACTGCGCCGAGTCGAAGCACTCCCAAAAGTGCTATTACGCCATAAAATATAGTTCCTCTTTTAAATCGGCTTATTTTGTACCACCAAACTTGCTCGTATAACACCTCGTCTTAAATAGGAAAAACGTTGATGTGTTTGGTCACTTCTAACTTTATCTCTAAATGGTACCATTGAATGAATGGGGCTAAGCTAAATGCTATCGAAGTGTCGCAGCGCGCTCCAGCGCTTACGTGCACGCACACAGATGATAGAGGGATGTATCAACAATTCTTAGTTAAGGTAATAACATATTTTAATATTGAAAATGAGTAGACTATTTCTTTAATACAGAAAATATGTAAAGTAATCTGATGAAAATGATTAACTATTGTTAATATTATTGATATAATGCTGTGGTTAATCTTTGTGTTGCTATTAGTGCACCTGTACTAGCAAGCATATATTTTAAGTTTCTTACAAAATATATCCTTAGACTATAACATTGCATGAGGCAACAGTGGCTAAAATAAAGAATAAGGAAAATGTTTAGTACATGCCAAAAAACTGAGTACTGAAAAAGCAGATGAGGCATAGCACCATTATAAACCCACTGAAACACAAGGTTATAACAGATGAAAAACTAAAGCAATGTTGTCTGTCAGATGGCACAGGCTGTGCCCACCAGCTGTGGCTGATGACCCGGAGAGAGAAAGCAAAGCTGTCATTACAGTTGCTGAATGTATTATAGGAAGAGGATGTGACAAAATGGCCTTGATGCTCTTTTCGAGCGAAACAAAGTCTCACTGATGGAGAGCAGATCTCAGGGTGCTCATTCAAGAACAATATGCTTATGAATTGGAAGAAAGAGTCTCTGTGTGCCTCTGCTGGTTAATTGTAGGTTGTGGGATTTTCAAAGACGCTCTGCCACATTGAATATGTGGGAGGACAAACTGAACCGAGATGACTGGAGGGTTAAATCAAGCCACTGTATTAGGTTCACACAAGCCTTTATGTGAAAAAAAGTATCAAATAAATGTTTTCATCAAAGACTTAAATATGCATATTGGTAACATTCAGAAAAGTGATGTTTGTTGGGTGATAAAATAATTCTTGGTTCTGTGTAATAATTGAGCTGTAAGGTATTCGGTAAAACTGTCAAACTGTATCTAAAATCAGCAGCATATTTAAAGGTGAAGTGTGTTTTTTACACCACTAGTGGCAGAAAAAGGAATTGCGATTGAACTGCTTATTGTTGGACCTGGACTAAGGGCGTATTTAATCTAAGCCCAATCCCAATTTTTATTTTATACCCCTACGCCAGGGCTAGTCAACTGGCAGCCCGCAGGCCAAGTGTGGCCCTCCAATCATTTTTATCTGGCCCACCGGTCATTTTTGTCTGATTTAAAATCAGCGTGGTTACTTTTACCTTTACACTGTACATGACAAATGACGACTGAAAAAAGAAAGACACACACAGATTTACGATTAAACTGAAATTTCATTACTGCCACCAGGGGGCGAACTCCCGACAGTTGTGTCCAGATGTAGTATACAATGGAAAGGTGGTTTAGGCTATATATTTTTTAAATATAAAAAAAAACATGAAGTGCAATTTTAGTCATAAAAATTGTGATGGACAAGCAAATCAAGAAGTTCCAGACAACAGAAAAAACTGAATCTTGGAAATTCAAAAGAAAGTTTTTTTTTATGAATATGGTTTTGGATGTTTTAAAATGGGCAATAAGTAAGATTTACCCCCATCTAGTTGTGAAATTGTATTGTGCATTCAAACGAATAGTGCTATATAGCGCCTCGCATTTCCAAATGCGTGTTGCAACTACAGTAGACGTTATGAAATCACTGATCTCCATGTCCGTTTCAGCTAGTTTACGTGTTCTGAATGAAAACGCATACGTGTTGGTAGGCTAGTGCTTTTTGTCCCTCTCTGCACTTATAGTTTATCAATACAGCGGAACAACATGGAAGCCTTCTTGGATTTACCGTTTAATGTAAGTAAAGAGAAAAAAATTTAAGCTTACAAAAAAAAGTCAGATCACTGGCAGAGGTCATTTGACACCAATGAGGACATATTTATAAATAAAGACTGATTTTGATTAATAAAACACTTACTTACTGTCCCTTTAAGCTTTTGATTTAGAAGACTGACTATATGTTGTTAAGGTGCAGTGTGTAACTTTTAGAATGATCAGACAGAAATTCAATATAATATACATAACTATATTATCTGTGGTGTATAAAGACCTTACATAATAAACTGTTACGTGTTTATTACCTTAGAATGAGACGTTTTTTCTACATACACTGCGGGTCCCCTTACATGGAAGTCACCATTTTATGGCGCCATGTTTCTACAGTAGCCTAGCCCTAAACAGACAAACTGCTCTACAGAGAGTATTTGTATTTTGTCATAGACAACAACATGTTTGTCCTGTGGCGGCTACCATAGCTTCTCTATGCATTTCGGTGAACGTGGACTGAGCCGTTGGTTGCAATTCACAATCTCACTGCTAGATGCCGCTACAATCTACACACTGCACCTTTAATACTTGAAATGTAACAATTTATGAAGGTTAAGCAGTTATAAACAAAAAAAGTTTAAGAGCTCTTCATGTGTTGATCTTTTACACTTGATGTTCAATGTTCATAGTTTAACTGTTCAATCACATAAATGTCGCACACCTGTGTGCGATAGGTGCGTAGGAAAAAAGAACTCGAAAGTCCAAATGTAGACAAATAGAAAAATCCCGCACACTATCCACTTGCAAAAATAGAAAAATGTATTGCTTTAAATTTGATTAAATTTAAATTATTATTTATTAAATTTTTCTATTTTTGCAAGTGGATAGTGTGCGGGATTTTTCTATTTGTCTACATAGTTCAACTGTTAAAATTTGTCCTTTGTCTTGCAATTTTAAACTGCAATTGTTTATAAAATATTAAAAAAGAAAATATGAATTTTCAGTAATTAAAAGGAAAATACTGGATACTGGATTGAAGTGTTTTTTTTTTATATATATGACCTATAACATATATATATATGTAAGCAATAAGGTACGAGAGGCTGTGCTGTATCGTGAATAAGTAATGGCTGAAGGGCGTTGTTAGGCACGACGCGGTTACTACACAATGTTAAAGTTAAAAAAATATTAGTGCAACTTTCATGAAGTTAAATCAATAAAAGCATTCCTTCTGCTAGAAAAAATAGTCCCTGACTGCGAACAACAACATGAAAGTTCAAATGAAAACAACAAACTGTTCTCAGACTTTGTCTCATTATATGTTAATGTGTTGCTAAGGGTGTTGCTAAGGGCGCAGTGATATTAAACAAAACCGTTGGGTGAAGCGGTCATAGCAGTGTTTTATAGTGAATAATTTTAAAATCTGTCCCCTGAAGAAAAGTAGTTGAAGAGCAGAAGAGCACTTAGGGGTTGTGTACACCAAACCTTTTAAACGCGGCTGAAAACGCCTGAACAACGACGAATGCGGCTGAGTGTTTTTCAGCTGAGTGCCAGCTTTCTTCAGCTAAGCGCTTTGGTAGCTCTGATACGTCAGCTGTGAGACGGTTGGTTGCTGTAATACTTGTCCCGCCCCATCTCCACTGTGATTGGACGGCCGCGTGAGAACTGACATTGACGAGCGTAGCTTTTCTTTCAAAGTTGAACATTTCTCAACTCTCGGCACTCAGCGCTGAGCGCGGAAAAACCGCCGGGCGCCGGTTTTCAGTGCGGAGGAAAACCGCTAGCTGCTGGCTTATATGAAAAACGCCGAGTTTCCATTGAAATGAACTGAAAACATGCGCCGGCCGTGGGCGTAAAAGCGTTGGTGTGCACGCCCCCTTAGTTTGCAACACTTCGACCTCAAGCGCAGTAATATTGACAAAAGTTTAAGTGAGAGGGGGAGTAGTCAGGAGAGATGATGCCACTGCACGCAGAGGTCAAAGTGCTGCAAACTAAGTGCTCCTCCGCCATACATTATAGTTCTAATTTTTATCCGCTTAAAAAATCTCCACGTTTTATTTTGTGCCTTTAAATAGGGAAAACATGGAAGTTTTTGGTCACTTCTAAATTCATCCCTGTTTGGATCCTAAGGAATGAATGGGGCTAGGCTAAATGCTAACACATTCACGATGCGGTGTACAAAGATTAAGTGCACGCATTGCATAAAGATAGGTATGTCTTAATTGGTCTAAGCTAAGGTAAGAACATAGTAAAAATTGTGGTGTTTTCCTTTTTAACAGTTCTCAACCAATCAGAATGAAGCATTCAAAAGCCCTGCGGTAAAAATTTATTTATATTGGTCACATATTTTTATTGAATTGCATAATTCTTGCATTTCAGAATTAGTAATTATTTACATAAAATCTTGTGTTTTTTAACATTACTTTCCGGTTTACTGAATTATTTCAGTTAAAATTAAGTAAAAAAAGGCTCTTTTGACATCATATGGAAAAAACCTTGAATCTGTTACTGAAAGAGTCTCAATGGAAATGTAAAGCATTGGACATCCATCATATGTGAACATCTTTCATATACAAGAATGGAATGTTATAGATGAATGCAAGGTTACCCAGCTTCATGTTCCATTTAAATTGATAAGACGAGAACAAATTTTCCCAGGATCCCTGGCTGATTTCTTCAGAGGCATGCTGCTATCTTTTTGTTACTACTGTGGATAGATTTCCTCTCCTAAGCTCTGGAATTTAGCAGCCTGAGCGGGTGGCAACAATGCGACTCTTTATGCACTCCTTAAGGCGCAGTGAGAGCCGCCTACATGGGAGCATAACAGTGCAGTGATGCACATGCTGTGTCCTACAGGCCAAGCGGGACGAGTATGAAAACAGACATGACAAAACTGCAGGGCTAAAACACAGACACTCCAGAAGCGTTAACACATCAAGAGTCACAAATAACAATGACTTTCACTGTCGCAAGTTCATTCATGTTGCTGTGCGTAAGTGTGACTTTGAGCGAATCGCTTAATAAGATCAGTGATGGAGAACAGACCAGTGATGGAAGTGAAAGTTAATGACTTTGTGAGATTTAATCGCTGCATTGCCATTGGCTAATTATCTGCATTTGCGTGCTCTTTAACCTTTTCCAATTCTCACAAACAGAGTCCGACACGCGGTTCATTTCCTGTTCGTGTTGGAGACGGGGAACGGGTGGAAGAAGAGGGTCGGAAATTAACAGCAGGAAATTTGTGGTGCTGCATCAAAGCAATTAGGTTTTTCTGAATAAGCACTTTTCAACCTTGCGAGTTTGTGGCGCGGCTCAGAACTGAGTGCAGCAATTAGCTTATGGATGTTTGCTTGTGAATGCAAATTACCAAATGAAAATGGTGCCATGAAGTATAAAGAAATACATTTATGACAAAGTGCTCTGCCCTCCATCTATCCAATTAACATTTGGACAAACAACAGTCAACAGCAAGAACGGCAGAAGCGCTGCAGTACTAAACAGAATGCAATGCAAAATTATGTTAAAATATTCATCATCAGAAAGAGGCAAATGACCTGCACGTTTTAGATCTATAACATTCATTAGGAAGATTTACTCTTTAAATCAAAGGTGACAATATGTAAAATATGACGCTTTAGTATAGTCTTAACTAGTTTTCATACGTGTACGCGCACCTAGTCGAACGCACAGCCTTGCAAAGCATAGTTTATTTGACTTATACATGCATGACCTACAGTATGCATACAAAGTATGGCATATAGTGCGCGCATACTATTCTGATGACAAAATTTGCGTCATCCCGCACTGTACGTGGACGCGAGTTATGCGCAAAAACATAGAAAGTATATAAAATTCAATGGAAAACACAGATATAAAAGCAAGGAATAGGGTGAAATAAGGTGAACTGGGACAGTTTTCACAATTATTTCAGTGTGTCAAAGTGGCCCCATTTACTTCTGAAAAAAGCATGCAATAACTTCAGGCTGGTCACACAATCATCCACTCCAGACATCTGAGACATCTCTACATTACAAACAAGCTAGCCAAGGACTTTTTATGGGTCATGTGTTTTCATAGACTGATTATTTTTTTAAGTTTTAGGTCATTACACAAGCATATGGTGCCCTCCAGAGTTCAGATATCCCAGTCCTGCTGACTGACATTCTGGACTTCCGGCAAACAAAACGACAGGAAAAATAGCATTGTGTATTGTTTACAGATTCACATCTCTTGGACAGTATCTATTTGAAACTGAGACCAAAGCGTCTATAGTCTCATACACTCAAAAACAATCATTGCATATTCAAGAAAGAAGCCAGGACAAACACTGTGTTTGTTTGATGTGGGGGAGTGGCGTGTTTATCATGGACTGAATGACAGGACTTATAAAGAGATTGTTTAACTCGCAAACAAATTAAAGCCTTTTGAAAGCGGATATGGCAGGAATCACGGGACAGCTCAGGACAGCCAATGGCTGACGCAACAAATAAACTCAGAATCAAGAGACGACCGGTCCTTGGAAGAATTCGTTGAGGTCGTCCCATGACCTTCTCCTGTGAATTTTTTCCCACGGAATTCCCATAAGGATTTATACAGAGTCTTGTAATGTGGGGTGAGGCAGACTGACATGTTGTGATGCCGAGAGATGGGGGAATGTTTGAACATTCATCTAAGTGACACTAATGTGCATTGTAGCTAATGAGCTTAGATGCTATGTTAATTATTTCAGTAGGAGACAAAAATGACAATTTAAGATGCACTTAAAGTGTGCTGGAAAACAGCTTAAACTGCATCACATATCTCTTACAAATGAGATAAACTATCATTATACTGAAAATTAAACAATTTATGGTTGTTTAAAATTATGGTGATGTACTGCGTTTCAGAAAGGAAGGAAATCACATAAAGGGTGACACTTTTATGAGATACCAGTATATTATTATGTGGCAAAAATTGCAATCTTCTTTTTACGAGTTCGCATCAATATGTAATCAAATATGAAATAAAGCATATTTGGTGTGCTGTCCAAGGGGAGGGCTCTGAGCTCGGAAAATTAGCCAAACCCAGTATTCCCCACTCCTTAACTGGGATAGATATACAAGCTGAGAGTGAGGTCATAAGGCAAAAAACTGTCCTGGGACAAAGGTGTGGGGCGGTTGTACAGGTGCTGGTCATATAATTAGAATATCATCAAAAAGTTGATTTATTTCACTAATTCCATTTAAAAAATGAAACTTTTTTATATTCCCTCATTACACACAGACTGATATATTTCAAATGTTTATTTCTTTAAATTTTGATGTTTATAACTGACAACTAAGGAAAATCCCAAATTCAGTATATCAGAAAATTTGAATTTTTTGAAAAGGTCACCTGGTGCCACCTTCTAATTAGCTAATTAACTCAAAACACCTTAAAAAAAGCCTGACTGACTTGACAGTTTGCCAAAAGACGACCATTGACACTTTGCACAAGTAGGGCAAGACACAAAAATTCATTGCAAAAGAGGCTGGCTCTTCACAGAGCTCTGTGTCCAAGCACATTAAGAGAAAGGGGAAGGGAAGGAAAAGATGTGGTAGAAAAAAGTGTACAAGCAATAGTGATAACTGCACCCTGGAGAGGATTGTGAAACAAAACCCATTCAAAAATGTGGGGGAGATTCACAAAGAGTGGACTGACATATGCAAGACATGGATTTCAGCTGTCGGATTCCTTGTCTCAAGCCACTTTTGAACAACAGACAGCGTCAGAAGCATCTTGCTGCTGGACTGCTGCTGAGTTATGTTATCTATTTTGCAAATCCGGGTCCTAGAGTGTGTAGGAAGAGAGGAGAGGCACACAATCCACGTTGCTTATGGTCCAGTGTAAAGTTTCCAGAGTCAGTGATGATTTGGAGTGCCATGTCATCTACTGGTGTTAGGTCCACTGTGTTTTCTAAGGTCCGAGGTCAACGCAGCCGTATACCAGCAAGTTTTAGAGCACTTCATGCCTCCTGCTGCTGACCAACTTTATGAAGATGCAGATTTTATTTTCCAACAGGACTTGGCACCTGCACACAGTGTCAAAGCTACCAATACCTGGTTTAAGGACCATGGTATCCCTGTTCTTAATTGGCCAGCAAACTTGCCAGACCTTAATCCCAAAACCTATGGGGTATTTTGAAGAAGATGAAATATGCCAGACCCAAAAATGCAGAAGAGCTGAAGGCCACTATCAGAGCAACCTGGCTCTCATAACACCTGAGCAGTGCCACGGACTGATGGACTCCATGCCACGCCGCATTACTGCAGTAATTCAGGCAAAAGGAGCCCCAACTAAGTATTGAGTGCTGTACATACTTTTCAAGTTCATAATTTTCCGTTTCTAAAAATCCTTTCTTTGTATTGGTCTTAAAGCAACACTATGTAGTTTTTTTTACCTTTAAATAATGTCTCTAAAATTATTTCAGTGATAGAACAACTTTAAACTGGACAAATTGTACTGTTGCTGCAACCTGAGCAGCCTCCTAGCTGCTACAAGCACACTCTGAAAGTGGCAGTGGAGGGTAGAGCACACAGCCTGCAGAAGAGTGTCTGATACCAGGCACTGTTGCGCTTTTCAACCACATGGGGGAGCTGTAAGTCATTTTTACATGGAAACTACATAGTGTTGCTTTAAGTAATATTCTAATTTTCTGAGATACTGAATTTGGGATTTTCCTTAGTTGTCAGTTATAATCATCATAATTAAAAAAATAAACATTTGAAATGTATCAGACTGTGTGTAATGAATGACTATAATATACAAGTTTCACTTTTTGAATGGAATTAGTGAAATAAATCAACTTTATGATGATATTCTAATTATATGACCAGCACCTGTATATAGACATCTTTGCGTTGATTGGTTGGATTACATGACCATGCTCCACCCAAACTTGGTTAAATAAACTTGTATAAAAAAGTAGAATTTTTATTTAATTTGAATCCATGTATTTGCTGAAGTTTGTAACAACTGAGTAAGAGTAAAATACTTCTCTGTCACTGTGATTACAGAAGCATGGGATGTTTACCTATTAAATGCACACTTAAGATTAAATTACATAAAATGCACATTGTAATTAAAGTTTTTGTGCATTTCTTGCATTTCCATCAACATTTATGAAAAGTTCTCGGTCCTTAAGGATCATAAAAATAGTGTACCTGTTGCTCAACTGGCAGAGTGTTGCATTAGCTTCACAAAAGATTGTGTGTATGACTCAAATGTACAGCTCAAATGCATTATAAATCGGTCTGTAAGTTGCTTTAAGTCTGCCAAATGTGCAAATGTGATGTAAAAATGTGGGAATTATCTGCAGATTATAGACTTATCCAAGCAGATCCAAGTAGAATGTACAATTCCGGAACCAGCTGCAATACATTTAGGTCTTAATGTTTCCAAATGGTCTATTATAATGGGTAAAAAAATTTACAGCCATCCCGATTCCACATAAAGTTAACTATTTTATAAGATGTCAATTTCATTTGAATTAATCCGGAAAACAAGCAAAAAAAAAAGAAGAAAAGTCACGTTTGTGTCATTACAGGCTTCACAAAACTTGTTGTGGAGCCTGGCCAGGGCCACTCGTAAACTTCACCCTGTCTTATAACAAAATTAGTCACTGCTCGGGCCATTTCAACAGTGCTGCATTATTTGAAAGCAACGTTGCGTTATGAGATGGCCTGCCATACAGGCGGTTTCATTGAGTCATCATTCAGTGAGAGCTGAATATAATGGATAAAAACAAAAAGAGTTTATGTCGGCATGCTAAGTATACCCACAGTATAAGCATTAAGCTCACAATAATTTCTATTCATCCACAATCCAACCCGGAATGAGCTAAGAATATAAAACCAAATACCAATGCAGATAAAAGAAAACCTCGATGCTGCATTAACATAACTGCTGGCATGAACACAAGAACCTCTAATTGAATATTAGACCCCTGATGAGAAGCTAACAACATTAATAGACCTCCCTTCCAACCTTCATCAGGATCCCTGCTATCATAAAGTAGTATATCTATGACATATCTCAATGTTTTCAGTAGATACAGCCTTCAGTTCTGCCGCAACCTTTCTTAAGCTGTCTTGCCTGAGATAAGAATAGCACATAGCCTCAAGAAATACATTTGGCACAGCAGGTCAGCCATGGAAAATTACCTTCTGTGCTTCTTAATATCGAAAAACTTTTCTTCCCCTTGGTCCAGCAAGATCACCAAAGGGAAAAATTGCAGTGAAGACGCTTGGAGAACAACTTCAGAGTTGATGTTTCCAAAACAGAATGTTTCGTGCAAATAAGCTTAAAGGATAGTGCACCAAAAAAGCATAATTTACTCACCCTCAAGTTGTTCCAAACTTGTTTAAATGTCTTTGTTCTGCTGAACACGAATGATGATATTTTACCAAAAGGTTAAAGGAATAGTATACTCATTTTCAATATTAAAATATGTTATTACCTTAACTAAGAATTGTTGATACATCCCTCTATCATCTGTGTGCGTGCACGTAAGTGCTGGAGCGCGCTGCGACGCTTCGATAGCATTTAGCTTAGCCCCATTCATTCAATGGTACCAATCAGAGATAAAGTTAGAAGTGACCAAACACATCAAAGTTTTTCCTATTTAAGACGAGTAGTTATACGAGCAAGTTTGGTGTTACAAAATAAAACGTAGCGCTTTTCTAAGCGGATTTAAAAGAGGAACTATATTTTATGGCGTAATAGCACTTTTGGGAGTACTTCGACTCGCCTGAAAAGTCCGCTCCCCTTCTCACTCTCATAATGGGAGAGGGAGGGTGTTACTGTGCCGAGTCAAGGTACTCCCAAAAGTGCTATTACGCCATAAAATATAGTTCCTCCTTTAAATCCGCTTAGAAAAGCGCTACGTTTTATTTTGTACCACCAAACTTGCTCGTATAAGTACTCGTCTTAAATAGGAAAAACGTTGATGTGTTTGGTCACTTCTAACTTTATCTCTAAATGGTACCATTGAATGAATGGGGCTAAGCTAAATGCTATCGAAGCGTCGCAGCGCGCTCCAGCGCTTACGTGCACGCACACAGATGATAGAGGGATGTATCAACAATTCTTAGTTAAGGTAATAACATATTTTAATATTGAAAATGAGTAGACTATTCCTTTAATAACTAAACAAATCTGGGGCACCATTCACTTCCATAGTATTATTTTCCTATGGAAGTCAATGGTGCCCCAGATCTGCTTACTGGTTACAAATGTTATTAAAAGTATAAAATATAATTTCCTTTGTATTTGACAGATTTTTTATTTTTCAGTGAACCACCCCTATAATATGAAACATAACGGTTACATAGCAAGGTCTTTAAATGGCAACAAATGGAAAAACTTATTTTTGCATGTCTAAAATTACACCAGGAATGTCTACATTGGATATCCTAAATCCTAAAATTCACACAGGAAGTTGGGACTACTCAGTATAAACACAGGCAAGGCTGAAACAACATTGAAGGAGCTCGGTTTAACTGCACTTGTGGGCATCCTTAAACAATGTCTTCAATAGTGAACATACAGATGTTGAAAGATACCTGCTCTTGTAAAACAAGCCACTGTCTCACTAACAAACGCGTCACCTGTGCCGGTCTTATAATTAGCACAAAGCCACGACTTCAATCTTTCAATAAAAACCTGTAAAAAATTGCAATTGAAAAGCTGCACTGTAAACCATTATGAAAAGCATTCATCCACATCAGTGTCATATCAGCGCTGACAGCACAGCTGGTGACACAGGTGTGGATCTCCTGTTGATTTACAATAAGCTCAGTGTTCCTAAAGGGATGGCAGATTTGTTGCAAAGAAAAAAGCACCTTAATAACACTGCAGTGCAGAACAATGCAATGTAACTTATATTCTTTACCCAAATATACACAGGAAGAAACATACAAGTTACAAATACCTTATGAATAGAACTGAATGAAAAAGAGACATGGAGGTGTGCAGAATGCTTTCGCTTTGTGAAGGGCAAACACACCTGTACATTTCTGCTATGGAAACGTATATGTATTTACGATACTATAACAAACACACACTCCACTGAGGCCGTGCATGATTTAGCAGGGTGCAGTTTGCAAAAGTGTTTTTATGGTGACATAAACCAACAAAGTAGGCATATTAACGTTTCATCATTACTAAGAAAAAAGAAATTAAACATTGGAAAATGCAGATAATGCGAAATTGAGAGGCAAAAACAGTGGAAAGAAGGAATAAAGTGCAGGAATACGAATCTGGTTTAGCTTGCTATATTTATTATGCTAGTTGTTATATCATATTTATTATGTGTTTTTATGTATCTTCTGCATTTGTATGTTGCATAATTTTTTTTATCACATACGTCACACGGATCGTCTGTATTTACAATGTTGCTCACTATTTATTAAACACTTTTATTACAAAAGCCATATGCATCGTGCATGTTGCACACAGTTGCCATTATCACACAAGATTTATGCATTTTCATACTCGTAAACACGCGACACTAGTGCAAACACGAGAAATGTACAGTGAGGCAATGATAACATAACTTAATATCAATGTGAATGTAATGGTTTCCTCTGAATAACGTCTGAATCGAGTTATTGTTAATTTGCGCCTCAGGCAACTTCAGGCACAAAAACAACCGGGTTATTTGTAGTTAACTACTGAAACTTATAAAACAGAATAAAATCTGAGAACGTACCTTGTGTTGTAGTGACAGTCTGTTGTATATAGCAGTAGTAAATAGCAGAATATTGCACTGATTGTTATTGTTGCGCGTGTGATGCGCGCGAACTTTATGGATGTAGAGATCCTCGCGCTGTGTTTACAGTACTCGTGACAGACACACGCACATATCGTCACATCTCTGTGTTGACAGATCCCAGGTCTACACGACACTGCGCTACTCCTCCTACTCCACACACAACTACTCCCCACGGACACGTGACCAGCCCACGGGAAAACTGTAGCGCGCTCGTAGCGCGCTCTTCTTTCTCTCTCTCTCCCTCTCTCATCCCTTCCTCACCAGCAGCTGGGATCTGTTACGCGTCCTTGTGTTTGCTTTCATTCTTCTTATGCAATTACCACAATGATGTGGACAATAGAAACAATTTAACAAACTATTGACATTCCACGTGGACAGTCTTATGTAAACAGATATTTATACCAAACATAGCCTACAGTAGGGTATATTGTACACATCTCACCTTGACATTTGTTTAGACAATTCGCCACTGTCGAGTACAAGCTGATGATTTTAGGAATATTCTTAAATTGTTTATGGATTAGTGGACAAAAACTTTTAAGAGTCAGGTTAATTAGGCTTCTTTAAGTAGGAATTTTAAAATGCAGGTTTATAATTTGATAATTATGAATGCATTGTTTCTTGTCAGATGTTATTACAATGCGGTTGGGAATGCTTGATTCTGATTTGGTTAATGGCAAAAAAGATTGTTATTACACGATAACAATTGTAATATTTTGTTCCATGTTCAATTTATCAATGTGGTAATGGCTGTGTAATGAACATCCAGACGGGTGTTATCGCAAATAAATCTCTTCAGGTATGCTACTTATCTGGGTACACCAAGTCATCTTGACTGTAACAGCTTGACGTAAGACTGATGTCGGTTTTTGAGGTCAACTCAATGTTACATGTGGACATCAGTCCAAAGTAAGTTTTTGACGTCAACCCGACGTTGGGTTTTGGTGTCAACTCGATGTTACAGCTTGACTGCAGTCCGACGTTGGTTTTTGATGCCACCTGACGTTACATCTGGACGTCAGTCCGACGTTGATTTTTGATGTCAACCCGACGTTACATCTAGACGTCAGTTGGACATTGGTTTTTGATGGCAATCCGAAGTTACAGCTTTACATTAATACGACATTGGTTTTTGATATCGACCAGACGTTAAATCTGGATGTCAGCCTAAGGTTGTTTTTAAAGGCTATCCCATGGAGCAGCTTTACTTTAATGACTTCAGCTTGACTTCAATACGACATTGGTTTTTGACGTCAACCTGATGTTACATCTGGACGTCAGTTGGACGTTGGTTTTTGATGTCAATCCGATGTTGCAGCTTTACTTCAACACGACATTGGTTTTTGAGGTCGACCCGACGTTACATCTGGATGTCAGTCAGACGTTGGTTTTTGATATCAATCGGATGATGCAGCTTTACTTTAATACAACATTTGTTTTTGACATCGAACCGACGTTACATCTGGACGTCAGTCGGGTGTTGGTTTTTGATGTCAATCCGATGGTACAGCTTTACTTCAATACGACATTGGTTTTTGATGTCGACCCAACGTTAAATCTGGAAGTCAGTCGAATGTTGGTTTTTGATGCCAATCTGATGTTGCAGCTTTACTTCAATACGATAATGGTTTTTGATGATGACCGAACGTTACATCTGGACGTCAGTCGAACATTGTTTTTTGATGTCAATTTGATGTTGCAGCTTTACATCAATATGACATTGGTTTTTGATGTCGACCCGACGTTACATCTGGACGTCAATTAGACGTTGGTTTTTGATGTCAATCCGATGTTGCAGCTTTACTTCAACACGATAATGGTTTTTGATGAGGACCCGACGTTACATCTAGACGTCAGTCGAACATTGGTTTTTGATGTCAATTTCATGTTGCAGCTTTACCTTAATACAACATTGGTTTTTGATGTCGACCCTATGTTACATCTGGACGTCAATCAGACGTTGGTTTTTGATGTCAATCCGATGTTGCAGCTTTACTTCAATACGACATTGGTTTTTGATGTCGACCTGACATTACATCTGGTCATCAGTCTAAGGTTGTTTTTTCATTTCAATCCGATGTTGCAGCTTTACTTCAATACGACATTGGTTTTTGATGTCGACCCAACGTTAAATCTGGACGTCAGTCGAATGCTGGTTTTTGATGTCAATCCGATGTTTGCAGCTTAACTTCAATACGACATTGGTTTTTGATGTTGAGTCCTGACATTACATCTGGACGTCAGTCGGACGTTGGTTTTTGATGTCAACTGGATGTTGCAGCTTTACGTCAATAAGACATTGGTTTTTGATGTCGACCCAACGTTACATCTGGTCATCAGTCTAAGGTTGTTTTTTAATTTCAATCCGATGTTGCAGCTTTACTTTAATATGACATTGGATTTTAACATTAACCCGACATTACATCTGGAGGTCAGTCCGACATTGTTTTTTGACATTAACCCGACATTACATCTGGAGGTCAGTCCGACATTGATTTTGACATTAACCCGACATTACATCTGGATGTCAGGCCAACACTGGGTTTTGACGTCAATCCCAAGTTACAGCTTGATGTCAGGCCGACTTTAATTGAGGACGTCAACCCGATGTAAGAGCTTGAAATCAGTCCAGCGTTGGGTTTTGATGTCAATTTGATGTAACAGCTTGTCGTCAGGCCGGCATTATACAAGACTGTCCTGATGACATTGTTAGGGTTTATTTTGCAAAACAACTAGCTGGTTGTCTGTTATTCCTTACTTACCTTACTTACGTAAGACCAGCATGACAATACCTTTTGTAACCAACAATTCTGTAAAATTGCTTTGTGGGCAGGGCAAGGTAAATAAAATTAAGCTGTAGTAAACAAAATACATCATTGTATCATATAAAATTTTGACTTTTTTCTGCTTCTTTTCCTTCTTTAAAAGATTACGAGTTTTGCCTGAGGGCTGTCAAAGCGAACTCAAGTCATATCCTGGCACCTGACTACACTGGCCTCCTCCACAAGTGGATTTCGGAGCGGAAAATCTTTCCTTGGGACATGCTTTACTGCCAAAGTTCAGCATTCAAGTATTCACCATTACATAACAAACCAGAGAAGAGAAATGTTGCACATGGTTAGTTGCTAAAATAAAGGATTAGAGTGCAATTATCAAACAACACAGCGGTGGCAAACCTCTGCAATATAATTAGAAGCAAACTTGCACTTTTGAAGTATACACTTTTGCTTTTGGGGCTTACGCTTACTTGAAATTATGATAAAAGTGTGAGAGCAAAACTTGGAATTGCAATTACCATTGGATACATTTCCCTGACTAACAGAAGTTCACTTAATGCCCTTATTTATCTCAGCACATTAGCGACAAACCCCTCCACGAGAGAGATGCTATGAGGTTTCACTAGCTGTGCCAAACATCGTTTCTTCATGACTATGAACATTCATTTCCATTTGCTGTGTCTTGCGCTCCCATTAGCATTTATATCTAATGGTTCTTACAATTTCCCCATCACATTATAGATGGGCACATTTTAAGTGCCCAGTGAACAGCTGACGTGTGAAAAACAAAAATGACATTGTAAGTCTAATTTGGACAACAAACAAAACGAAAGCCCTTAAGGACGTCTGCTCTGGAACAGAAATCGCAGTTCATTCAGCTGTTAGAAACGCTCATGGAGAGGAGCAGTGGGGAGCGGATGGATCTTTGTTAGGCTGTCATGCCTTCAACTTCTCATGGTTTTAGTAATAAATACTTTAACATCCATTTTCACTCTGAGCTGGAGGACACATTTAAGCTTTATATTATCCGATGGTGGGTCTTTGCTGAAATATTTATATGCAATTTCATTTCATTTTCTGCCTGGGAAAATGTCTTTAAATACATCATTTAACATAAAATCTTTGTTTTTTGTCATCATGGGTCTCATGTAATACTGGAGGACAGCCTACAGAACTTAAGTGTTGATTTAAACATGAGGCAAGACATGGATATCAAAAATAGTTTTATTTTCTGGTCTAGTAAATGTAAAATAGACCACAATAGCCCATAAAACATACCCCCCACTCACAAAAACACTAGAAATTCACTTTTATTATTTTATGGGATCTAAATGTGCAAATGACTTTTGTGGGTATAGACACCCACTGGTACTATACACAGCATTACAGTACAGTGTATTGGCTCCTACACTTAATAGACATGGTTGGTATAATTGCCAGTTGGACTCTCATGATAAAATCATTTATTCCAGCTGAGCTGATGGTAAAGTCTTCCCAGGACGCTCATTACCACGGAGCGGTTGCAAGGGAAATTTGACAAATTTGACGTTTCACAACTATTTCCCTTTGGATTTCACACAAGGAAGGAAACTAATATTTTGCACTCAATAGATCTACAGTATCAAAAAAATCTAATGATCCAGTAATGTGATGATCGTAGGCACTCAGGGTAAAACACCTGATTCTTTAGAGATCAACAGATGATAGTTTATACTGCAGTAATATAGGTGATTTATTAAAAATATGAAAATAATATTGTCCCTTATCATCATAAAGATATTGGATGAGGTCAACCTAGGACAACAGAATTCCACATCCATTGCAGAGTTATAAATATTGTTAACTAAAACTACTGTAACTAAAACCATTAAAACATGTCAGTTAATTGTAATTAAAGGTGCATTGTTTAGAAGGATCTCTTGACAGAAATGCAATATAATATACATAACTATATTATCAGTGGTGTATAAAGACCTTGCAGAATGAATTGTATTGTTTTTATTACTTTAGAATGAGCCGTTGAGTCTCTGTAAGTCATCATGTTAAGAGGTCACAGATGACGTATGCGAAACTACGCCCCAGTAATTACAAGTGTGGAGAAAGAGGACCGTTCCGATGTTGTTGTCTGTCGAATTCATTTTTTTGTGTCAGTTTATTGTTTAAAATAGTCCTCAAATTTGCGTTTCATATATGTAACACGTGACCTTTCAATGTCATTACGCAATTGGTCGCACTGGAGCGGAGGAAGAAGAGAAGTTGTGGTTTGAAAGTGCATATTTTTTATGTTTCTTGCTAAAAATGACAATCGTTTCGCTAGATAAGACCCTTATGGCTCGTTTGGGATCATTTAGAGTCCTTTGAAACTGCAATTTTTAACTGCACTAAAACTGTTAAGTGTTGGGGTCCATTAAAATGAGAAAAATGCTGGAATGTTCTCCTCAAAAAACATAATTTCTTCTCCACTGAACAAAAAAAGACATCAACATTTTGGATGACATGGTGGTGAGTAATTTATCTGGATTTTTTTAAAGAAAATAATCCTTTAAAGCTCAAATTATTACACTTACATTTTTAAGTTTAAACAACTTGAGTTTACAATTCTTTTCAACTTTCGTGACAAGTGAGGAGTTGCTATAAATTATAAAAATAAAGTTAAAATTAGCTATAAAAGTTATTTCAACTTAAATTTGATAAGTTATAGCAACTCCAAGAAAGATTAAATTAATTGCAATTTCAAGTTGATTAAACTTAAAAAATTTAAGTGCAACAAGGAATTTTTACAGTGTAGTAAAACTAAAATAAACAGACTGATCTCACAGAAAGTCGTGTTATATTCACGCAAAATTTGATTCAATTTCTTCGTGTCCATGGTCTGAAATGCAGCTTTTTTATGTCTTTTTTGTGTCAGTCGCACTAATTTCTATAAATAGTTTTTCGTGTCCGTGGCATGACTTTCTTTTTCGTTGCATTTTATGTATGTTTTCTCGTTTTTACTATATTCTTATCATTGTCGCCTGGGGTTGGGGTTAGAATCACTTTCTGTTACATTTTTAGACATCCTATTCCTAACCCAAACCCCATCTCTAATCCCAACTCCAGGTGAGAATAGTTTTAAAAGCTGAAGAAAAACATGTAGAAACCAATACATAAAAGTACATCCTAACCCAAATCCCAAATCTAACCCAAACAATGATTAACTCTTTCACCGCCACTGACGAGATATCTCGTCAATTAAGAGAAACCGCTTCCCCGCCAATGACGAGATTTTCCATCTTTCCGCAATACCGCTATTATCCACCAGGTGGCTTTTTAAACCCGCAACTTTTTAAACCCGGAAGTATTGCCCTATGGCAAGCAGCTGCATGTCCATGTTTGTTTTAAAGATCGCTCTGAATGGGATCTCTATGAAAAGTCCGTCTGCTTTTTGCTTAAAATGTGGTGTTTTTGTAGCCTGGTAATACCATCCTCTGCTATTTTGCTTCGCTTCATAGACAGAGTCTGGCTGGGCATAATTGACAATCGTTTTCCTTCTCGTGGGAGGGGCTTGTCTGAAGTTTAAAATCATTGGTCTAAACGTAAGCCAATCACACATAACATTTGGATATGATGTGCTTAATGTGCCGGATCAGCCGCATCGAATCTCTGCTGTAAAATACACGTAGGATGTGAAAACAAACCCATCGAGCGAAATACCAGAGTTAACATGGCTATGAACGACTTTTGCAGATTATGTAAAGTAAATCGGGCCAGAGCTAATTGAACACTATCCTTACGGTGGCTTTCCACTCACGTCTAACGGGAGGAACACCCCTCTCTCCTCTCAAACTCTTCCACCAGACAACCATAACCATATGTAAATTAAATCTTCCTACCTTATTTTCTGGTTAATCAGGAATGTCACCAAAGAATGCTTGCCCACGCGTCCTCCACCATTAACTGTGAACAATATAATTCCCTTCCATGATTTCTCGATCGTTGTGCACGTCAAGCTGTGCTGCACACAGTTTCTCGCTGACGATCGGTAAAGTTGATAAATTAAACTTTTCCAAAAACTTGTCGGGAGTAGGGCAACAACATAATCTCCATTCAAATGTTTAACAAACACTTTTCTTGTTCGGGTTTAAGTTGGCAAGTGCCGGTTCTCCACAACAGAGCAAATAGCTTTCTGTCTCTCCATGTCCACAACAAACTACAACCGTGATTCGGCGTTTAGCGTCTACGTCACGGCTCTCAGCCCGCCCTCTGTTCGTTGATTGGACGGTCGTTTTGAGACCGGAGGAAAACGGTTTGAATGGGAGGTATCTCAGACTGAGTACAGAAGCGTAATGAAATTTAGCGGAAGTACGAAGTCTGACGTAGTCAGGCTAGTGTTTTTGCAGAAACCTACCCATATTCAAAAGCTGATTACAAAAGAACCACTGAAGGTAGGATGAAACGTTTTTTTTTGTTTGAAAGCAGAGGGTCTCTTCTTTTATTTGGTATATTGTATGTTTATATATTTAAATAAGAACATTTTCTGGAAGGCATTAAACTTTGGTGAAAATCATGAAAAACGCTGTCGCTGGCTGGCAACTTTTTTTAAAAACGCTGGCGGTGAAAAAGTTAAACGAGAAAAAAAATAATTAAATGACATGAACACAAAAAACAATTTTTAGAATTTGTGAGGGTGACACGAAAAAAGCTGAATTTGTGCCATGGACACGAATAAATTAATAAAAATTTTTGTGACTACAACACAACTTTTCATGAGATCATGTTGAAAATAAAACTCAAATAAAAACTAAAATAGCTGTTTTGTTAAAGGAAACATGCCTTAAAAGAAGATCCAATCGAATACAAAGGTTGCCGAAACACAATTCGAATACAAAGGTTCGAATTTCAAATCCCTCAAAACTCAAGGTGTCTATTCAGAGTTTGTCAACCACATCCCAATTCTAGATTGTAATTTGAACAAGCCCCTTAAATGGCCAAATGATCAATGTGTTATACTGTGACCTGCAAGTTTTTATTTTGTCTTAAAGTCCCTCTAATTTCCTTCTGTTTGGAATGGATTAGAGCTTCAAAAGTGAAAAGGAAATGATCTGCCATGCCTTTACTGTACAGACTGTATTTTCAGACGGGTGGAGTAAGATAAGATCAGATGATATGTGATGAATCATACTTTTTTTATAGTGTGAATCATTAAAGCTTTATAAATAGTTCATTATATAATGAAGGAGTCAAGCAGGTCCTGTGCAATAATTGATGAGGAAGAATACAGATGGGGCACGCGGCCTAATGAAGTTCTGTAACTGATAACCCTGTGCTTTATTAATGGCCCCAAAAACCTTTTTAACAGCACCAGGCAAACCTAAGACCACTTAAACAATAAAAAACTTAGGTGAAATTATATGTGCTATAAATGTTACTTTGGGCACTTAGAAAAGAAAAAGAGCATTTTAATCATCTCACAATTTCTCCACCGTTCACACTTGCAAGTCAAACTTCCACTTTTTAATTTTGCTCACATTCAAGCCTGGTTGCCACCCCAGAAAAAAAGCATGGGAAACAGTTTCCACCAGGGCTTTAGTTTTTGATCATAAAGTAATAAAAAAATGTTGAAGCTCTATCTGTCATGCTTCTCTCATCTCATCATCAAAGAGCCCACAGCAGCTTCATTTCAATAGAACCTCCAGAGAGGAGAACTTCATCATTGCTTTCTGAATTTTACTGATTAAAAAAGTAAAAATGGCATATTGTGCATTGCTAAAATAAGCATCTCTAGATGGGTGCAGAATTTTTAAAAAACGTGACTAAATCCAGGCTAAAGTCTCAATCTAATATTGAGATTAGGAGCATCAAAGTTTGATTTCACTTTGATTTCAATCTTTGACATGGTCTTAATCAATATTAAATATATCAAGGTTATTTTCACAGAATGTTATTTACATTATGAATGTTGATAAATGACTTCACCAACTGGGTCACACATTTCTTAACGTAATATAATGTACTGCGCGCTGAATGTATATTAGCATTTTCTCTCTTCTTTTTTTTATTTTTTACAAAGATCCACAGTGGATCCAGCTGGTACGAACATAGAAACCAGGAAACAGAAGTTTAAGAGCTTCTTGCTGTTAAGGGATTTCAAGGATATGCATCCACCTCAGTTTGATCCTCAAGGATCCTCGAGGTTGGCCACCCTAAATTTTCTCACATGCATCTGTGAAAACTAGTTATTTTGTGCCACAGCAGCCCCATGCATTTGCTGTTATTGAAATCACACCCTCCAGCTATCATTAGCTCTATCCATAGTAAACACATGGCACTGTCAGACTCTAGGATTCAGATTGGTGCATTTCTTGGTTGACAAGTCAGCGAGAATCATGCAGCTATGAGTTTATGGTTGTTTCTCAATATGCGTTCTTCAGCGATCTACGTCATCATTTACCGTCAAAGTTCTATTACAATTCTCAAGAACGCAAGTACAGAGGACGCATTAAAATACCCGGATGTGTTCTTGATATCGAGGATGAATCGAGTGCAGACTTGCGCTCTGAAATCGATTTACGCCTCAGAAGTCATTGTGGCAAAACAATGGCGGAGGTCAGGTGACCAACAGGAAGATCGCACACATCTCAGTTCTCACAAGTGCGTTCTGTGTTCTCGCGACCTTCTGAGTTCGTTCTTCCAAGGTCGCCTGGCAAGACCGATCTCCACCAGAATGCAAGATCGTTCTTTGCGTTCTTGGAATTGAGAAACAGCCCATGCCCCAAAGCCTGCTGCTGACTTGCTTATCACACTGGGAAATTTTTAAATATAATGCTCTGGGAGCGTAATTCCAATACACCAAAATTAAAATGGTCGATGCAAACATTTGTTTTTATATTTGAGTACCTGTATAATGATTTTAGCAGTAAGTGTACTGTAATCATAGCTGCCTGAGAACACAGAAGACATTCAGTAAGTCTGATTTGACAGAACACCTACAGTTTGCAGCTGCTCCCTGCTTTTGCCATGAGGCAGAATAGAGATCATTGTAAAGGTCAAACATTATCTGGCCAGGTCTAGTGTCACATTTAAGAAATCCAACCTTGGGCTGTGTTAAAACAGCGTGTATTCCTGCAACAGAGCACTAGAAATGGCTTCTATTGTCTGTAAAGTAGCAGATTTGGGCACAGTTAAGGCGGACAGATGGTAATGGTAATGGTGATGGTGGTCGTTTTTTACTGACTGGATGCTGTGTGTCAAGGTCACCATTTAATGGCTGGAAACCGCATCTGACCCAACAGGAAAATGGCTGTGGAGGTGATCGGGCTTCGTCTGTCAGAAACATAAATACAGAGGAGTCATTAGCAGGGTCATGGAGAATGCACTAAATCAGTTTAATGAAACGTTGTGTTATGTGCAATCCAGCATATTTGTATTTGTTTATTTCTTTGCTTGTTTTCTGCACACATTGCTGATTTCTATTAAACCAGAACTGTTGCTTCTAATGATCTGCACTGTCAATCATTTTAGCTCTGTTGAAATACTTCAGTGCTCCTCTTTTCCCAGCACCATATGTTCTGTATGAAGCCTCGCACATTCAGGGACCTGTAGAGAGCTTTTACTGCGTTCAATATGCCGAACAGACATCATATTTGAAACAAATTCCATGCATTCATTAAAAAACTTGAAGCCAATAAATAAACGAAGGATGAATTGAATCGCAGACTCTGGAGGGAATCCACATTTACATTTATGCACTTGGCAGACACTTTTACCCAAAGCGACCCTAAAGACACTTTACAGTGCATTACAAGATACACTCACCTAAAGGATTATTAGGAACACCATCCCAATACTGTATTGGACCCCCTTTCACCTTCAGAACTGCCTTAATTCTACGTGACATTGATTCAACAAGGTGCTGAAAGCTTTCTTTAGAAATGTTGGCCCATATTGATAGGATAGCATCTTGCAGTTGATGGAAATTTGTGGGATACACATCCAGGGCAGGAAGCTCCCATTCCACCACATCCCAAAGATGCTCTATTGCATTAAGATCTGGTGACTGTGGGGGCCATTTTAGTACAGTGAACTCATTGTCATGTTCAAGAAACCAATTTGAAATGATTTGAGCTTTGTAATATGGTGCATTATCCTGCTGGAAGTAGCCATCAGAGGATGAGTACATGGTGGTCATAAAGGGATGGACATGGTCAGAAACAATGCTCAGGTAGGCTGTGGCATTTAAACGATGCCTAATTGGCACTAAGGGGCCTAAAGTGTGCCAAGAAAACATGTCCCACACCATTACACCACCACCACCGGCCTGCACAGTGGTAACAAGGCATGATGGATCCATGTTCTCATTTTGTTTATGCCAAATTATGACTCTACCATCTGAATGTCTCAACAGAAATCGAGACTCTTTAAACCAGGCAACATTTTTCCAGTCAGCTCGTGCAAATTGTAGACTTGTTTTCCTATTTGTAGTGTAGATGAGTGGTACCCATGAGTGGGGTCTTCTGCTGTTGTAGCCCATCCGTCTCAAGGTTGTGCGTGTTGTGGCTTCACAAATGCTTTGCTGCATACTTCGGTTGTAACGAGTGGTTATTTCAGTCAAAGTTGCTCTTCTATCAGCTTGAATCAGTCGGCCCATTCTACCTCTAGCATAAACAGGGGATTTTTGCCCACAGGACTGCCGCACACTGGATGTTTTTCCCTTTTCACACCATTCTTTATAAATCCTAGAAATGGTTGTGCGTGAAAATCCCAGTAACTGAGCAGATTGTGAAATACTTAGACCGGCCCGTCTGGCACCAACAACCATGCCACGCTCAAAGTTGCTTAAATCACCTTTCTTTCTCATTCTGACATTCAGTTTGGAGTTCAGGAGATTGTCTTGACCAGGACCACACCCCTAAATGCATTGATGCAACTGCCATGTGATTGGTTGATTAGATAATTGCATTAATGAGAAATTGAACAGGTGTTCCTAATAATCCTTTAGTGAGTGTATACAATTTTGTGTTCCGCAGGTTCAAACCCATAACATTTTGTGCTGTCACTACGTTGTCTCAGACGATGACATGTTTGTCCTGTGGTGGCAATCGTAGCTTCTCTATGCGTTTCGAGAGGAAGGGGTGGGCTGAGCCGTTGGTTGCAAGTCTTACCGCTAAATACTGCAAAAAATCTACACATAGCAGCTTTAAAGAAGTAATCTGGTCAAATCTGTGCCGAAATAATACGAGTGCAATTTTTGCTAAGTTGATTCGGCTGTTTAAAATGCACACCATGCGCTCGACTACACACACACATGGATATATGCCCGGTTATAATGCTCTTCTCCATCATTTGATCAGGATTTGATGAATTGGTACTGTCAGGATCAAAAGCAAACCCTCCTGTGCTGATTGGTTTAACTGGATTGTGGGCGGTCACTGAATTAAATGCAGGTTTTGAGCTGGGATACCACACGCAGAAGTGGCTGTATAGTGAATTCGGCATATGCTAAAGTCTTTGATGCCGGTTGATTGTTGATGAATGTAGCCACAGAAGAACTGGAGGCCATACTTCACTGCCTTATGAATAATTACTGTCAAGGATGGCATTGTTTGCCTTTTTGACAAACTGTTGCTATATAATCTACTGAGTATAAAGGCCTGTGTTGCTTTTGAGCTCTAGATGGATGAGGAGTTGATAGTGAAGATGGACGAAAAATGCGGTGCACAGCAGATGATGATAATAGAGCAATAAATGTATTTCTCATGGATTTATGGCACAGCCTTGAACTGAAAGAACTGGGAAGTCAGATGAATTCAATGGTTTAAAATATGGAGCAATTTTATATGAGGCTTTCTTTCTGATGTGTGACATTGACATTCTCTTTGTAGGGAAGGCACAGTGAGATCTTTGTGAAGTTTTTATGGGCCAACTGTGTGAATTTGATATCAAAGACTCTACAAATCCTTTGTAATCAAGAGATTTAACGAAACCAGGAAAGCTGACTATAAAAAAAAGTCAAATGTGTTGTATTATTATTACTAGTTTTTTATTTATTTATTTATTGGGTTTATTTATGCACTGTGTGCATAAGTGTGAAGTTAAAACAAATTGGTTTTGCAGGTCAATTCAACCTACTATTTTAAGTTGACATAAGTTATAAAAACAAGTTAAAATTTTTGAACTTAATTTGTTAAGTTAAAGTAACATATACACTCACCTAAAGGATTATTAGGAACACCTGTTAAATTTCTCATTAATGCAATTATCTAATCAACCAATCACATGGCAGTTGCTTCAATGCATTTAGGGGCGTGGTCCTGGTCAAGACAATCTCCTAAACTCCAAACTGAATGTCAGAATGGGAAAGTAAGGTGATTTAAGCAATTTTGAGCATGGCATGGTTGTTGGTGCCAGATGGGCCGGTCTGAGTATCTGCTCAGTTACTGGGATTTTCACACGCAACCATATAGGGTTTACAAAGAATGGTATGAAAAGGGAAAAACATCCAGTATGCGGCAGTCTTGAAATACCTTGTTGATGCTAGAGGTCAGAGGAGAACGGGCCGACTGATTCAAGCTGATAGAAGAGCAACTTTGACTGAAATAACCGAGGTATGCAGCAAAGCATTTGTGAAGCCACAACACACACAATGAGGCGGATGGACTACAACAGCAGAAGACCCCACCGGGTACCGCTCATCTCCACTACAAATAGGAAAAAGAGGCTACAATTTGCACAAGCTCACAAAAATTGGACAGTTGAAGACTGGAAAAATGTTGCCTGGTCTGATGAGTCTCAATTTCTGTTGAGACATTCAGATTGTAGAGTTGGCGTAAACAGAATGAGAACATGGATCCATCATGCCTTGTTACCACTGTACAGGCTGGTGGTGGTGGTGGTGTAATGGTGTGGGGGATGTTTCCTTGGCACACTTTAGGCCTCTTAGTGCCAATTGGGCATCGTTTAAATGCCACAGCCTACCTGAGCATTGTTTTTGACCATGTCCATCCCTTTATGACCACCATGTACCCATCATCTAATGGCTACTTCCAGCAGGATAATGCACCATGTCACAAAGCTCGAATCATTCTAAATTGGCTTTTTGACCATGACAATGAGTTCACTGTACTAAAATGGCCCCCACAGTCACCAGATCTCAACCCAATAGAGCATCTTTGGGATGTGGTGGAACGGGAGCTTCGTGCCCTGGATGTGCACCCCACAAATCTCCATCAACTGCAAGATAAGATATCTTATCAATATGGGCCAACATTTCTAAAGATTGCTTTAGCACCTTGTTGAATCAATGCCACGTAGAATTAAGGCAGTTCTGAGGACGAAAGGGAGTCAAACACAGTATTACTATGGTGTTTCTAATAATCCTTTAGGTGAGTGTATATGTATATGTTTATTTGACACCATATTTTTTACATTGTGTGAAGCATTTATTTGCATTAAAAAAACAAGTTTTTTTAATATCAAAGCTCATACTATACACTGCCGTCTATGCATTTTATATTCGTGATGGGTGTAAAAAAGAGTCAGCAGATCTGTACTTATGGATTACAATGCATCACAATAAACATTCATGTGGAGCTAACAATAAAGAAAGAGATTCTGTCATAAAAATTGCAAATATTCGAATAAGCATGTTAAGGTTTACAGAGACTAAAAAAGTTCCAAAACTAAAAACGAAAGTCTTAAACTGTGTCTCTGTAGTGTTTGCAATGCAAAAATCATGGGTTCAAACATTATAAATATTATGCAAATATTTGCTAATTATTGCGGAAACAATAATACATCAATTTAAACTGATTTATCAATCAACAATTTAATAATTTCAGCTTTGACTATTAAGACGTCAGTGCCTTCCTCTGCCCTGGCATCCCTTATCGGTTATCTTTTTAGGAGGCTAAAGACCTAAAGCCTATAAATAGACAGGGGCAGGAAACATGGGGCCAAATATACCCAATTGTTTAGTGCTGTCAATTCTCTCAGCACTCTGAAAGAGAGGAAATGCATTTAGATTAGTCTGTCAGGGAAAGCTTGTTCTTAGAAAGACTTTATGGCATGATATTTTAAAAAGTCATGCGAGTGCTCTCAGAGCCAGGTACAAACATGGTGTCGTGAACCATTGTTTTAGTTAGCCCATGTCGCAAGGCAAAATCAGACTCTCTCATCCCCTGCACTTCAGGGCCAGACATATACAAAGCATGCACATAAAAGTCTGCAGGCTCTCCAGATTCAAAAATACACTGAACCAAGGGAGCTTTGTGGGTATGATATATCTGGATAAACTGCAAGTAAATACTTCAGTCTAAATAATGTTGGATTGTTTTAACCCTTGATTGGATAAATATTAAACAAAACCAACTGTTGGGTTATAAATACATTTATGCTGGATCTTTTTAAAGGGTACTGCCCCAGTGACAGCTTTGTACTTTTTTCTGAATGTGTGGGTTAAACTCATAGACTGCAAAAATATGGACATGAAGTCACCTATAGGTTTTGAAGCCATTAGGTGGTGGGCCTGCCGTCGCCATCTTAGCATCGCTCATCACTCGCGGATAACAGAAAATGGGTAAAGAGGAAGGATGTGGGTGAAGCCCACCTAGCTCGAAGGGAATGAAAGCAGTGGCAGTTCACCCGTCACTCAAGTGGCCACGCCCTTAATTATACAGAACTTTAAGGTTTAACTCTTTCCCTGCCAATGACGTGTTTTTCCGGCAATCCGTATTTTTGCTATTATCCACCAGGGGGCGATCTTAACCAACCTATAAAATCCGAAAGTATTCCCATAGGTCAAACAGTTCAAACTCCGTGTATGTTTTGAGGATCGCCCTGAATCTGATCTCTATCAAAAGTCCTTCAAAAAATGGAATTATGTCAGCTTTACGCTCAGGATGAAACTGTTTTTTTTTTTTAAAGCAAAGGGTCTATTCATTCATTTGATATATTGGATGTTTATATATTAGGGTGGTCCTTACTTTTCAACTTTTAAAAGTTCATGCTCTCACCCCACCAATATGTTAACTTTGAATAAATAAATGAAAAAATTGGGCAATTTTTTTCAATAATAATATATTTAGAGGTTGCTCAAGACTTTTTAAGTTTAACACATTCGCATATTATGTGATACTTTGTGCTAACATGTATAACTGTTTAATAATATATACTTATGGCAGCAATTGACTTATTTGACCATGCAATTAAAACTCCTTTTTAGTTGTGATATGTCTTTCAAAGCAAGAAAGCGTCAATGTGAATGAAGCACAATAGACAATATGAGACAATGGCTGAAGCAACATGAAGCAAGTCCGCTATGTGGTTACTGGGATAAGAAGAGACTGAAATAACTGGAACAAAGTTTTATGTGTGTTATGTTTTTAAATAGTTTTTGCCAAAATATGTGATTTCGGAAATATTCAAAGGCTTTGAGCAACCTCTAGATATTGTAGGAACAATTCAACATTTTGCACAGTGTGTTTTTATTGATATCCTACCTAACACATTTAGGGGGTGAGAGTTAAACATTAAAAACCCATTATAAGGACCACCCTATTATATATACTTTATTTTTTACAATGCTGGCAGGGAAAGAGTTAATATAATTTAAATGAACGAGTTATAAAAAAATCACCCTTCTCACAGTTGTCATGAAGGGCAAAATTAGCTATATAGACGAAAAACACGATTTGTACCAGGTTGTATGTAAACCTTTTTATTTCTGCTGTAAAGTTGGACATTTTAACATGGTGGTCTATGGGAATCATGGACTGTAAAAAAAGATGGACGACGCCTGGTCGCTCTCTTCCATTGGTGAAAAGTGAAGGCGCTAGTGTCCCGATATGGCGCTGACATCTTGGGTCTTGAGTCTGCGCAGTAGCGATTTCGGGACCAGTCCTGCGCAGTAGTGAGCAGGAAGTAAAGCCGCGAAATCAAGACCCCGCCCTTGCTCTCGCAGAATGCGCATATCACATGATATCACAGCTGTCAATCATGACGTGACACCACCGTTTTTACATCATTAAATAACTAACTACACACAAACTTATTTTAAAAAGAAACATTTGAATTTACATCAGCGTGATAAAAAATACAATAAATGACAGAAACCAGGTTCGGAAAAAAGATAATTGAAGTGTAATTAAATTTTTTTGTTGGTCTCAAGTCCTATTGAATAACATAGGGAGGCGGGGTTTATGACCTATACTGGGACCAGTCACTGGAGGGCGATCGAGACGTTTTGGCTTCACTTTTCAGGGCTTGTGCGGCAAGCTTGATGGGAATTGACTCCCTTTTGGAGCCAGCCTCTCTAGCGGCCAGTCGATGAATTGCAGTTTATGTCACTTCCATGTTGGCTTCACGACAGAGATCAGGAGGTTGCCCCTTGGTTAAACCCCAACATTTTTTAGGGTGTACCAATGGGGAACAGACTGACATTGAAAACACTGTATGTCTGATATCTTAAGTACAAGAAATAACTCGACAACGAAGCATGAGAATTAGTTTGGGACTGATGTGACCCTCAGTCTATAAAGCAACATTTTTAGAACACGGACTACGAAAATTCCTAAGAGGATCACATCAAAGAGTGCACGAGTCAGAGGAATGCTGTGCTGTGCTTCGCAATAACGTAAGAAGCCAAGTTAGAGAAGAAATTCTCCACAGACAAGCAGATGTTCAGTGCCACTCTGCTTCACTGCTCCAGTCTGAACAACCTCTTCAGGGAAAAATGATTTACGATCATACAGCTGGAGTAAATGTTGATTAAAAAATAAAAAATCTTTTTTTTATCATACAAGACATGCTCATGCTTTAAAAGAAAATACAGCCTATCTGACAAAATATATTTCACATACTTTGATGCAAAATACAACTCATCGCTTAAAATCCTGTTTACGTTGTCACTCTGGAACAGAAATATATAAGTAAACACATTTCCCTTTTTGCTTGCCACAACACTTTATTTCCCCCTGCTTGCCACTATTTATGTAATAATAAGAGTAGACAATTTTGCTGCACATCATATTTGACAACAAGCAATAAATGCAATAGAAATTACAAATGCCATCATACCTGCATGTTTTTGTCAATCACCAAACATTAGCTGGCAGCATATAATCATTCTTTTATTTATATGCTAATACTTTGTTTAGCATATAAAATACTTACAAAGTTACAAGTGCTGTCTTTAACAGGTCCTGCAATATAAGTGACGATCACTAATAAATTAGACACCATGACAAGCAAAAGCATGTGACCCTAATAAATAAGCACTGCGGCTGTACTGTAATAACAATAAAAGGCAACAGTCCTTATCTGTAACTGGGGCAGAATTCTTTAAAAAGGTCACAAAATGAACCATTTAGGCACAGATATGTGGGTGATTCTCACGAAAACTTGGTTTTAAAAATGTCAAGCATGAAAATGTAAAAATTGCTTAAATTTACTTTTTTTCCCACCAGACATTGAAAAACAAAGTCTGGAGTAAGTGGGAACATTAATTTAAAAACTTTTACTTATCATTTAACACTTTTTGTAACATAATTTAAAAAATTAGTCCTAAAAAATCTCATTACCGCAACAGTCAGAAAACATCAACACTGACATATTTTCAAAATGACATGACAAACCTGAAAGAACATAATTTGGAGATTCTGCACATGCATTTAAAATCAAAGTATTATGCTTCTATTAATTAAATTAACATTTAATAAGCATCTGTTGCGGTAATGATAATCAAAATGTCGTGTAAGCATTCTGACAAGACAATATTTCAAATTAACTGTTAAAAAAATGATCTTACCTGGTAGCCATCTTGAAGTAACTGGTCCATGTGCTTGGTCACTCAAAATCAAACTTTATTAAAATTCTGTATGTGTGCTTAAACTGTTCTCAAAAAGTGTTGCGGAGGATGAGAACATCAGGCATGGACACATCATTTTCCTAATTTTTCTTCATTATTATTATACATGAATATTCAGTTGATTAAATTACAACATAACGCATGTTCAAACACAGCCGGACACATTGCGGTAATGAGAATTTCAGCAGAAAATGAGATAAAATTTACAATTATAAATTCTTATGTTGAAATCACACATTGTGCAAGGTAGAACACAGTATTGTGTTAATTCTGATGCTTTTTAATGTTACTATATTACTCATTTTAAAGCTAAAATCATTAGTGCCGTGGTGTTTCAATGGTTTCGTGAGAATCACCCATGTGGTACCTCTGAGGTACTAATATTAACTCTTTAGGTGTACTTTTTTAAAGGGTACTGCCCCAGACACAGCAAGGACCACTTCATTTCTGACAGTGCAGTCCACAGATTCTGTAAATCAGCCGACGTTGTGATTAAGACAGTTTTGCTGTGGTATAAGAAACACTGTTGTTACAGTACAGTATGTGCCATCGACCACACATGCCCACCAGCATCTGTTCAGGATGGCTAAGAATGCCATTCACACATACCAGAGGACTGTAGTCATAACTAAATCTGTCTCCAGTTAACAGCACCATTAGCGGTTTTGACCTAATTAGAGCGCCATCCCATAATGTGACAGCCGAGCACACGCACGCAGCCGCTGTGACCCTCAAAGCGTCTCTCCTCTCGCTCGTCTCCTGTCTAGAATGTCACTAATGCTAATAAAGGAGAAGACCCTCAGCAGGGAGCTAAGAGGATTGTCTTTAACTGACCTCCGGTCAGACTCATGGCAGCTATGAACACACACAGCACAAGCTCATAGTTAAAGTTAGCTTAAAGGGGAGACACACAACCCTCTGGCCTTTCTTTTTGTTGTAGCTGACATTTCCTTGCTAAATGTTATATACATATAAATACAGTATAAGTGTATACAGCATAAATGCTTACATGCATTGATTTGACCTCTTTGCTTGTAACATGGTTTCGTCCTAGGTTGCAAGTCTGTTTCTGTTTGTGTGGGCTTTAAGTGAGATTCAGCTGAATGTAGTACAACAGACACAACATGTCTTGATGCTACCAATCAGAAATAGCATGAGAAAGGTGGATTGTTGCATATACTGTAGATACTGTATATATTTCTAATGCCATATCCTGACTATGTGTAATAAAAAATTTAATTTGTCTGTGAAAATCCACTCAATAGTCATTTTTGGTGATTTACTGTTTTCTACATAAAACAACATTACATAATGTAAAGAAAGTTTGTGAAAATATAATCTTGATATCTTTAATATTGACGGAGTAATGTTTGAAAATCGAAATATATTATATTAAATATATTAAAAGCCTCTTTGATGGGAAACTACTTTCTTCCGCCACAGATTTGAAGCTCAATATGACAAGTTATCCTTTCGGTTGTTTTGAATGTCATAATAACCCAATAGACAAAATATCAGTTTCTCAATATTACCATTTTTAGATTAGTTTTAAGATTAGTTCAGGCAAGAATATATATGTATAATATTCCAATCTGCAGTCGATTAGTAAATATTGCACCAAATTGAACATTTGCTTGGAAAGATTCAGCTATGAGATCCAGATGTGGCCAGCAGACGTGAGTGTTCGCCTTCCCCGCTCACCACAGCCTGATTTGGGCTACATCCATGGCTCTGATGTATCTGTGTTTGATGGTCAAAAATTACATACAGCAAACATCTCCTCACTATCTGCTTGCTGCCTGTCCGCTGATCAAACTGTAAAAAAACGCGATCTCTGTAGACAGCCTAGGCTCCACAAACTGCAATAAAAACAAAGTGGGGTGGGGGTTGGGCGCGTTCATGAAAGCATGGAAGGGAGGGGGAGGAGTTAGCTACGCTCCCTTTGTTTGAAAACAGTTCAAACGTCAACAAAAAGTAGCGTCACACAGATTCACTTAGAGCGCATTTAAACTTTGGCGGAAAAACGCACCGCATTAACCAATCAGGAGCTTGCTCTAGTAGTGAGTGATTACAGGAAGCGTTGATAATGTGATTATGTGCCTCAATCGCGCATCTAGTTTGTGCGAATGGCGCGAATTGAGCTTTGCCACGGGAAACGCGAGAGTTGAAAAATTTAAACTTTGGCGGAAAAACGCACCACGTTAACCAATCAGGAACTTGCTCTAGTAGTGACGTGATTACAGGAAGCGTTAGACGCGATCAGTCTAGTCTAGATGCTTCTAGTTCATGCGAATTGAGTGTTGCCACGGGAAACGCGCAAGTTGAAAATTTTGAACTTTGGCAGAACAACGTGTCACGTTAACCAATCAGGAGCTTGCTCTAGTAGTGACGTGATTACAGGAAGCGGGCAGAGTCGCAAAAACCCCTCCCATAACGAAAATTTCTGCATGAATGTCTCAATGACTAGAATTTCATGCACAGCTTTCACGCGTGAATGAAGCAAGTAAACTCAAAATGTTCAAGCGGCAAACTAGACACGGTCGATGAGAATTTGACGCCTCAAATGTGGCTGGTGTGAACCCACAGTGAAGAAGCATCTGCAGCAGGCACTTTTTTTGACAAGACGCTTGATGCGGATGGTTGACATGACGCACCGAACACATATTTTGAAAGGATGAGCCACACAAATGACAGGCTAAATACATGTTGTGCCGCCACTGCATGTACTTTTTCCCAATCATTTGGGAATGCAGTAAATAATGAAAACTCGTTTGCAACACATCTATACAAACTTTTATTTGCACAAGCAACAAAATCAAAGCAATAAATAAACAAAAGGCATTGTGCAGCAGTAGTGTTTTGCTATTATTAGCATCCACAATTCAAATGAGAGCCTTGCAGGAGACTCCCTAGGCACTCTCTATCTCTAAAAGAAACCAAGACAATGTAAACTACTGTGGTGTGAATGCAAATATGCCTTTGTAAATTAAAAACACAAATGAAAATCATATATGAAAGTTAATATTAAATGTCTATGAACCTAAAGTCTCTGGAGAGTTTGCATGAAAACATCTTCAGGCTAAATTTGAAATGCGCCATATAACTAAACAAACAATACTACATAAAAGTAAGGGTTAATATTAATATTGGTTCATGTCAGGACGGCTTAACGTCTCAATGTTATTGTTGTTATAATTATACTGAGGTAAAAATAGAAGCAGTTATTGCTGTGAAATTGAAAACCAGTCATTTAGAAAGTAAACACACAGGGCTCTTGGCTGGGGAAGATGATGTGTAACCAAATGAGGTGGAAATGTAGACACAAAAATACTTTATTGTAAATAAAAGGCTGGATAAAAGTCAACAGTTATGACTACAGTATGCTAAACTGAATGAAATGAGTAACACATCTGTGCAACATTTCATAATAAGCAGATTCAGATTAAAAAGTCCAAAAGTTGTTTAGTCTATAGGAAATTGCACGAAACTGGACCAATGAGTTAAACTTTACAAAATGTATTGTACACAATTAAATAATGCACATTCTATAAAAATTGGCTCAAAAGGGACGAGCCCAGTCGTTGGGTTAAATTAACACAGAAAATGTTTATATTTGGCACAACAGTGGGTTAAAACAACCGAGCGTATAGGTAAAATTACAACCCAAGGGGCTGGGCTTATCCCTTCTTGACCCAACGCTAAGTTGAAAATATTGATTGATTGATTGAATGATTGATTTTGATTGATTTTATTTGACCACTTAAATATAAAAATATGAAACAGTACTCCGAGTCATACATTAAAATACATAAATAGTCAGGGATAACACAATAAAGCCCAAAGACTTATTTCCATTGTGGTCCCATAAGGGCAAAGGGGAAAATAACCCATTTTTTTCTATAGAATGTACATGATTTAATTGTATACAGTGCACATGCACTTGAAGAAAGCATCAGAGTTAAGAGGATGGCAGCTTCTCACAGTTATTTATCATCCACTCCCCCTAGATTTGACTGTAATTCTCAAACAAAGACACACAAGATATCAGTAACACCCCCATTGTCATACAACATGCCATTTCACTGTAAAATAAGCAGATTTTAGAGTTTAAATTCCTCTGTGCTTGCATAATGATTGTCTGCACATTTTAGCACATGTACTCTGTACTGGTCAAGAAAAAAATCAATATTTAAAATACCAAAGAACCAGTTTCTCAATCATGTGTTTTGGTATGAGCAAAAATCCCCTCTCTATCAGCACTTCTTTGAATAAAACACCAGATTTAGATTTTTTTCCTACAAAAAAGCTAAGCTTATTTCATTCAAGCATTGAAACAGATGGAGATGTTGAGGATCAGTTGAATCAAACAGCAGCTCTGGTTTGTCCATGTACGCCATACAGTAACAAAAGCAGCGTGTTGCTCGGCCTCCTACGATCGCGGTAATGATAGCTGGATTTATAATGAGGCCCATAGGGAAATGGCTGAAGATTTCATCTATTCTGAGCAAGAGCAAAACTGTGCACTTCAAAGCATGCTAGCTGACAGATGAACATAAGCCGCACATATACCTAAAAAAAATGTGTGGAACTGAGGAACCGCAACACTCACACAAACTTAAAGGAAAGGCAAGAAATAAAAGAAATTGAGTACCTATTCAGCCAGAGGGAATAAAACATTTTGTGCATTTAAGAAATTAATGCATTTAAGCAATGTGTCCATATGTAAATGCTTGAAAGCAATGCAAGACATATTTAAGAGTATATTATTTCGAATAGTCACAGGAAAGCACATTGGTTGATGAGATGAGGAGAAGCAGAGTTCATGTTTTAAAAAATATGATTGTTTTTTCTTAAGCAAATTAATTACTAATTATATAAAATGTATAATGGTTTGCTATACACATAATTTAGCAGCTGGCTGGAAAGGTCCTCGCCGTGTCATATCATGAAGCTATTGAAATAATGTATCAGCATACAGGAATAAAAAGGCTATCTGTAATTCTTCATAATCTACAAGTGTCATATGTGACATGGTCTTACTCAGTCAATATTAAAGTTTCCCTATAGTCAATAAATGTATTATTTAAAATTCATATTTGAGCATAATAGCACACTCTAAACCAGTAATTCTCAAAGTGTGGTCCGCGGACCACTGGTGGTCCGCCAAACCCCCCCAGTGGTCCGCCAAAAGATGACCTAAACTAGGCAAGTGTTTATACAATTGTCACTTATTTAAGTAGATTTTTAATGCACTTGCGAAACTGTGATATCAGTTTTTGCCTTTCTGTTTTAATTAGGGATGGGGCCGATCCGATCCAGTATCGGTATCGGGACCAATATCTGCGTAATTCACGTATCGGATTTTCCGATCCAACATGCTTAGATATCCGATATCCGAGATGTCTGCGCTTTAACGTTGTCTGCTGAAATGACTCCGAAAGTAATTCCCGCCGGCAGGCTGCAAACTGTGGAATGGATTTCCTGAACGGAGGCGCGGCTCAACGAGACACAGTTATGAGACACGCCCTCACGCAGGAAATCCATTCCGCAGTTTGCAGCCAGCTGGATAGCGCTGACTGAGGCTGGACAACATGTCCGCTGTGTGGAAATTCTTTACCTTGGAAACACCGCAAAGCAAGACGGCAAAATGCAATGTTTGCAAAGCCGTTATTCAGAGAGGCGGAAGCTCCCTCGCGTCGTACAACACAACAAACGCAATCAAACATTAAAAAAAACACCATGTTAAAGAGCACAAGGATTTTTTAGCCAGTGAGCAGAAAGACAACGGGATTGTGTACTTGATTTTTACTGTTCAGATGCACATCGTTTTATTGATATTGTAAGATGTTTACACTTGCACTTTTCATTCCTAAATGTTCAAGACGAAAGTATTTGTAATTTATTAAATGTAATAAATATTGACAATCAATTTGAAACCCTTACAGTTGCATATTTGTTTTCAGAATGGGATTCCCTGTTTTTCTGACTTCCTTTTCTGACCTTAAATTTACCTCAAGTTGCCTTTTAGGACATACATGCATGCATACATACACATACATATCATACTTGCCTGTTGAGAGGAGTTTATTTCAGTATCATATAAAATCAACAATAATGATAATATTAAATGCAGCAAATACAGCGCTGATATCGGAATAGTATCGGTATCGGACGATATCCAAATTCAGGTATCAGGATCGGATCGGAAGGGAAAAAATGTGGATCGGTGCATCCCTAGTTTTAATAACATAAAAATAGATCGGTTGGCTAAACCAAAGAGGAGTCAAAATAAAAGATCAAGCATCATCTGAAAGCAGCTAAAATCCACAGATCTATTAGTTTTGTAATGTACTAGTTTTTGTTCATGTGTAAAATCCCTGTAATTTCAGTGATTTTGGACATTTAGGGGGAACATTTTTTTTCAGTATTTTATTGTTACCATAGTTACAACCATTTAATTGCATTTTTTTTCACATGTGCAGTTTGTTGTTCATATTAAGCTGCAACTCATTTCACATTTACTTTTTCAAATGAAATAAAATTCATATAATAATTTCTGAACATAGTATTGCATTTGTTTTAAAAAAATAGTTTTTGACCCGAAACAGTTGCATATTAAACTTAGCTTATCTTTCCTATTTGGTTGTTTTTTGGGGGAGTGTTAGAGTGAGATTCTGTTAGGTGGTCCTCAGAAAAAAATTGGAAGATTAAGTGGTCCTTGGGCTGAAAAAGTTTGAGAAACACTGCTCACACATTAAGGGGTGGTTTCCTGTCCACAGATTAGCTTAAGTCAGGACTAGACCTTAGTTTAATTAGAAAATATAACTATTTTGAAAAAGCGTGCCTTACTAAAAACATAACTTGGGCACTGATGTATTTAAAGATATGTCAGTGCAAGTTGTTTTCAGTTTGGACAGCTCTGACAGTACATTTTAGTCTAGGACTAGTCTAATCCCTGTCCGGAAAACCGCACCTATTTGTTATTGTAACAAATTATGTGTTGATTTTGTGTTCAAATAAATAAAAGGGACAACCAAGGAGATTTTAAATTGCGGGAATAACAGTTTATGGTGAAAATACTCAGCAATGGTGTTAGATAATGAATTTGCCCATGGCTTACCATATTAAAAACACCACATAGACATATAAACAAAAATAAAAACTTTATTTTTTTTCAAAAATGTTCTTTACATTATGTAGAATTTATAAAGAAAACGCTAAATCACAAAATAATAAATAATGACTTGAGCTGGGTTTTCACATGCAACCATAATCCACATGAAAGCAACATGACTTTAAGAAGAAACCGCTCGTGGAGGACAAGAGCTAAAATCAGACTTCTTGCTGTTCAAGTTCCCACTCAGACTCAGAGCTTCATGTCTGATGTCTGAAAAATCATCAAGCTGTGCTCTCTGAGCTTGAAACAACCAGCAGCAGGCAAAAGTGAATTCATATACTTTGCTCTAACCAGAGCATATGGTTGTCTATGAATGTCATTAGATAAGCTGGATGATGGTGTATGATTTCGTTTTTGTTTACTAGTGATAATTAGCATGTAAAATAAAAATAGCATTATTGCTAATGCTTATATGCTTGCTGAGCACATTGATATACTGTCATAAGGATTTGGTGGAGATGCACAATCTGTTTTGCTAAGAGCACTCAAAAACAAAATTATTTTTATCTTCAGAAATCTCTGGTAAGAGAAAAGACATCCATCAATGTTACATTATTTATTAAGGGAATAAAATAAATAAATAAATAAAGGTTTTAATTGTTTGTTCAATCTCAACCCAAAATGTTTTGTCATGAGAACATGTTGCTGTTTAGTATGCACAAGAAATGTCTGACAGTGTCAAAAAGGCACAAAAATCATAATCTATGTAAAACGGCACCTGTATCTCACATTTCTTTTCTACTGTAGATGGGCTTTAATGTTTCATAACTTGCTTTGGGCCTGAGGCAAACCTATCACTGCATGGGAAAGATATGTTCATATGTCAGAAAAGATGTTAGATTTCCCCTGGCCTCTGTGTAGCTATCTATAACAAAAAATAGTAGACAGTTAAATAGAAATATAGGCCTTACTGTCAGCTGTGAAACATTTGGAGGTGACAGGTCTGTATGACGTACAGTAGTGTTTAATCAAGGGAGAGAGAGACATCTAGTGTTTCATTAGAATAGTGCAGGTCAAGCAGGAGTTTTTGCTTCCTTTTGAAGTTTGATTTAAGACTTTAAATGGATTTGCAAAATGGATTTTGGAATTTATCTTAAAACTAATTTATAAGTTCAAAACACAAGCCATAAGTCAATTTTATGTTCATTTTTTTTCTTTTCGAGAGCTTAAAGGTGCAGTGTGTCATTTAAAGAAGGATCTCTTGACAGAAATGCAAAATAATACACAAAACTAAATTATCAGGAGTATAATAAAGAACCTTAATACCTTTCATAATGAACCTTAATGTGTTTATTACCTTAGAACGATAACTTTTTATCTACATACACTGAGGGTCCCCTTACATGGAAGTCGACATTTTGTGCTGCCATTTTTTGCCCTTAACGGACAAATACTTTTACTAAGTTGTCTCCGACGATGACATGTTTGTCCGGTGGCAGCAACCGTAGCTTCTCTATGTGTTTCAAAAGCGAGGGGTGAGCAGTGGACTAAGCCGTTGGTTGCAATTCCAACCTCACCACTAGATGCCGCTAAAATGTACACACTGCACCTTCGACAGCCTATGAGCTTGTATGCTAAATGCATAATGAATCTGACTTCATCTGATTACAGAAAGGTTTTTGTTTTGCTTTAGGCAAACATTATTTTAGTAACCTTTTAAGTAACCTTTCCTAGGCTAACTATAGAACAATAAATGATTAAGAACTGCTATTAAGAGGATTGTGGTGCACTTTTTTTTTACTTCATCTAATAATCAATACCAAGGTTTTGATAAAAGATACATTTGGTTCATCTTTATCAAAAATGTTATACCTTCATGTTGAGGATAAAGGTCTATCTGAAAAGAGTAGAAGAATGAAAGGATATTATTAATACATGAAGCAGAATCAAGAAACTGAAGTAGATCTATCCATCATTCAAGCATCAGAGGCTCTTTTAACTGAATACTGAGTGTTAAGCATCAATCGATTTATTGAAAGAAATCTTTTTTTATATCACAAGATACTGATATATTAATTTAAGTGAAGCATTGTTTATCATGCAGGAAATATATGTGTGACCCTGGACCACAAAACCTTAAATAGCACGGGTATATTTTTAGTTAGGGTGTCACAATTTCGATTTTAAACCGGTCGTTTCTCTGTTTAAGTTTTCAGTTGCTTAAGAGTTATGAAAACAGCATTTAAACTTGACTTATTGGGGTATAGTCTCACAATCTCGTCTGACGGTAATAAAAGCGCATTTTTAAGGTGCAAACTACCGACAAATGTTCATCTGACAGGAAGTTTTGTTTTATCAGGTATGTGCGTGTACCATATTTTTCCATTGACAGAACGACTAACATGGCAGGGCATCTCCGGGTTCAATGTCAGATATTATATTTCATAAAAGTCTATCTAAAAATGGCATAGCATTTTTTTGGTGCTTTAAAAAAAATAAAAAATCGAGAATCAAATCGAACCGTGACCTTATAATCGAAAATGTAATCGAATCGTGACACCCCTAATTTCTATCAATAGCCAACAACACATTGTATGGTTCAAAATTATTCATTTTTATTATTATTCATCATTAGGATCTTAAGTAAAGATCATGATATTTTGTAAATTTCCTTTTCGGAAATATATAAAAAAATATTTTGCATTAGTAATATGTATTGCTACGGGCTTAATTTAAACAACTTTAATGCTGATTTTCTTAAAGGGGACATATTATGAGATTTTTTTAAGATGTAAACTAAATCTTTGGTGTGTAATTTAAGTTCTAGTTGAAAATACCACACAGATAATTAATTACAGCATGTTAAAATTGCTACTTTGTAGGTCTGAGCAAAAGTGTGCCGTTTTTAGGTGTCATTTAACTCTTTCACCGCCATTGACGAGATATCTCGTCAATTAACAGAAAACGCTTCCCCGCCAATGACAAGATTTTCCGTCTTTCCGCAATACCGCTATTATCCGCAACTTTTTAAACCCGGCAGTATTGCCCTATGGCAAGCAGCTGCATGTCCGTGTCTGTTTTAAAGATCGCTCTGAATGGGATCTCTATGAAAAGTTGTCACAAAAATGGAATTATCTCTACTTTTTGCTCAAAATGTGGTGTTTTTGCAGAAACCTACCCATATTCAAAAGCTGATTACAAAAGAACTACTGAAGGTAGAATGAAACGTTTTTTTTTTTTGTTTGAAAGCAGAGGGTCTGTTCTTTCATTTGGTATATTGTATGTTTATATATTTAAAGAAGAACATTTTCTGGAAGGCATTAAACTTTGGTGAAAATCATGAAAAACGCTGGCGCTGGCTGGCAACTTTTAAAAAAAAAAACGCTGGTGGTGAAAGAGTTAAAATGCAAATGAGCGGATGAAGTGCAAACACTAATCACAATGATGGTGGTTTGTTGCAATTGAAACTCAATTGTGCTGTCAATTATTTTCTCTCTCTCTTTCTCTCTGTACTAAATGGCAGTGTTGTGGTTGGATAGTGCAGATAAAGGGGGCGGTATTATCCTTTTCTGACATCACAATAGGAGACAAATTACAATGAGCTATTTTTTCACATGCTTGTAGAGAATGGTTTACCAAAACTAAGTTACTGGGTTGATCTTTTTCACATTTTCTAGGTTGATAGAAGCACTGGGGACACAATTATAGCACTTAAACATGGAAAAAGTCAGATTTTCATAATATGTCCCCTTTAACATTTAGATTTTTGCACCCTCTGATATTCAAATTGTTGTATCTCAACCAAATATTGTCATATCCCAACGAACCAAATATCAATGGAAAGCTTATTCATTCAGCTTTTAGTGATGTACAAATCTCAATTTGAAAACACTGACCCTTATGACTGGTTTTATGGTCCAGGGTCACACAGTATAGGGTTGAATTCAGATAGATTTGAAAATTTTTTGTCATTGAGATGACAATTTACCTGGCTTAAGCCTAAATACTGTATTTCTTCAGTGTTTGATATTTCTTTATACTTCATAAATCAACATTCATTCACATAAACGATTATTTCCAAAATGTAACGAAACCTTCACTCCAAAAGATGGCAGCAAAACGTCAAGTGTCAGCAATGCTTCATTCCTTCAGCCAGAAGTAAAATGATAAGCAAAAGAGTTATGAACTAATACATGATACATCTTTTACTAGCTTAACAATATTACAAACATTTAAACAATATAGAATGTGCAGTAATCCCAATACACGTGTAGTATTTTTTTTTTTTTTGCCTGATTTTCCTATAAAAATGTCTTAACAACCATAACAGCTTCAATTTACTTAGAAAAGTTGCATAAGATATCAGAACTAAGATATAGGACTTACTATTGCAAAACAAGCGTGTTGTTGTATTGACTCAGAGAAAATCAGCTATAGTCAGCCGAAAACCCTTCACCTCAGAACCTAATGACCTTTCATGTGACAACCAAATATATAAAAAACATGTAGATGAATTTGGTTATTTAAGTTTGTTAACTCTTCTAACTTTAGATTTGTGAAGGCTGATCAGTTTGCACGCAACATATATACTGACACAAGTTAGTTAAATAAACAAGATGCATAACTGGATTACGGACCTTTAATCTAAAATGTTTGCTTTGGTTCCAAAGGGTCTGAATTGATCAGTGCAAGAAATGCAAGCTACAAGCAATGTTTTCAACTTAAACATGTTTACATCTCTGCTCTCCTAACAAGACAAATGCATAAATATACACAGACCTTCGGTTTGAATTGATTTAAAAGAAATAATGATAAGAAACTGCATCCACAGCACAACCCTGCATGTAAGCCCTGATAACAGTATGCATGCTATATAAGGAGTTGGCATGTATTGGATCAAACACAAGACTGAATTTCATCCATTTGACTTCTGCCAAAGCATGCATTTCTAAATCCCCAGTCGACACACCATGTACCAGTGAGAGGCCAAAGCTGAAATACAAACTGTACTGGATGGTTCTGCACATTTCATGCTGGAACATAGCAATGTCAATGTAAGGGTGTTGTGTAAACATTAGGTCACACTCAAATAGACCATTAATATTACACTTGCTTCAGCCAACACACACACAACACCAGTCGCATATGTTACCCACCTGTGCCACATGGCCTTTAATTCACCCCAAGCTCTATGGTAGGAGTGCATGTTTTAACGTGATTCGGACTGGCACTGAAAAACAACTTGAGACCTACCCCGCCAGAAAAAATAGTCAAAATATGTACCCCAGCTGTCACTTGGGCGGTACCCTTTCAAAAAGTACAGTTCATTTTAGTACCTCAAATGTGCATATGCATATTTGTAATAAAGTATTATTGGGTTCTTGAAAGGTGCTATATAAATAAAAAAATATTATTATTATTATTATTATTAATGGTACATATTAGGACCTTTTTAAAGGGTACTGCCTCATGTGACAGCTGGTGTACATATTTGGATCATTTCTACGACAATGTACAGTATGCCAACAGCATATAATCACTGATTCACACTAATACAACTGTTTAATGTATTTTATTAATTTTATTACTGACTTTTTTATTTATTTATTTTTTACATCAAACATATTCGGCCCTAAGCAGGTGAGAAGACTCACAGTGGGATAAAGTTGTACACAGCAGGCAGAGAAGCATAAAACAGGGAGCTGCTTAGATCTAGTGACCTTCTAGGACACATTTTATTTTCAATGGCAGGCCTGGGTGGAACTTAAAGCAGGTGGAGTCCCATATAACTGCTAATAATGTGTGATAGATGGTGGAGTGTGTGTCTCGGGGTGCTGGGGGCTACGGCCAGAGCTGCTTTACAGTCAGAAAGTTCAGCCAGAGGTCTGTGAAAGCACTGCTGGGGATCCGTGGTGGACGTTGTTCCTGTACCACAATCGGTAAAGCATTGCGATAAAGGTCATGGGTTCGAACCTCAGGGAACACACATATTGATAAAATGTGTCTGTTATAATGTGCCGCATGATGCTTTGGATAAAACAAATAATTAATGGACAGTGAATCTGTATCACAGAAAAAAAAAACACCAGTACTATCTGCAAGTTAAACAATTTAATAAAAAATAATAGTAATTTGACAATATGACTACAATTCTTCAAAAATATGAAAAGTGTAACTTGCTGATTGTTTTGTCTGTGATACTTTCTTCACTATCCATGTTACAAGCAGACCAGTATTGAGTCCAGACATCAGCAAAATATCAATCTATAGACAGTTTCACTGGACGCATGCGTGGTGTCGTGGTTACACACCTGAACCAAAGTTTAGTCCACAAAAGCTGTTTGTTTATGTTGTTATATGTGTTATTAATGTGACAAGAAAGGACACAAGTTTATGGGAGACAACATATTAACTTTGTAGGAATTCTGCAAATGAAAAGCACAATATCGAAGCAATAATATTCAACACATGGAGAAGAGATGGTTCACCAAATAACAAATAGTATTTATTTTAATTAATTTGTGCACATTTGAAACTATGTTATAAATGTGACATTTCTCTGTTATGGATCTCACAGTTCTGAAAGCTGCACTAACCTAAATATAAAAAATCTTTTGAAACTTAAACCGTGACCTCACACTGATATTTAAGCCACGAAATTGACATTTGCGATCTCAGTAAAACTTTTGATTAAAACTTTATTTAGGTTGATCATTGAATTGCTCAACTGCATTAATGAACATTAACTAATAATCTAATAAGCATAATATGTGACAGTAATAAGGGTCAATATTTTAAAATTGAGATGTATACATCATCTGAAAGTTGAATAAGTAAGCATTTCAATGATGTATGGTTTGTTAGGAAAGTACGGTATTTGGCCGACATGCAACTATCTGGAATCTGAGGGTGCAAAAATCTAAATATTGAGAAAATGGACTAAAAGTTGTTTTAATCCATTTAAAGTTGTCCAAATGAAGTCCTTAGCAACTGGGTCCACTTACAAAAATAAAGTTTTGATATATTTACAGGAAATTTACAAAATATCTTCATAGTACATAATCTTTACATACTGTAATATCTTTGACATAAAAGATAAATTGATAATTTTGACCTATATATATATATCTTAGGCCACAACCACCAGACTTGTTGTTTTAAAAGTTTTAATGTCCATCCATATTTATTATTCAATCAATTTTATTAAGATACAAACAGGACACATGTAGAAACAAATAATGGACTAAATGTCTTCTTTAGGCACCGTCAGTGTTTAGTGTGACCTCTCTTGGCACTAAACACATCTTAAGCGTTTTTCAGCAGAATGAAGTAAAAAGACTTCTTTAAAATTAGAAATTAAAATTAAATTTTATTTAGGTTTAAGAGATCCTACAGTTTCCTGCTATTGCTCAAGTGAAAAGGGAGTTTACCCTAAAAACTTGACACATCAGTTTATATTTACACAGTTTTTAATACTATATACACATTTCCTGTATTTTCTGGATACGTTTTATTAAAGAAACTGAGAAACAATTATATATGACCACTATAACATTGCAAAAACAACAAATCTAGTTCTGGCATGGTGGTGGTGGCCTAGATCTTTGCACAGTACTGTATGTTATATTGGTTTACTGAGAGTGTGTATCAGTCTACATAGGTTAAAAAACTATACACTGCATATATAGCCTTGAGCTGTTAATGACAAATAAACGTGCAATCAATAATATAAACAATCATTGTCTCGCTCTGTTATTTCCTGCACAACCATGTGTTCACCAGCAGAGGGCCAAAATTTCAACTTGCATGACCCCACCATGGCAAAGTCCTTAAACGGCCCTAACGTGTCTCGGGTGCATTACACATTCAATAAACCAATCATAATTCACATATTATCTGCTAAATTACATTATTTGAACCCACATAATGGGGTAATTCAGTCACATCACACAATAAATTAAGTTTAAAGAAAAGATATGGAGAGTCATTTAAGACATTATTAAACCGGAATAATACATTACACTGATGAACTATGGACTATATAGCACTAGATGGAAATATACATCATAATAAGCACCACAATTATCAGACTATCAAATTACACTGTTATGATGGCTGACTGTGACCTTTCACTGAAACAACCACAGGTAATGAAAGTGATCTTTGTGAAAACAAAGATCAGATAATGCTTTATAAAATGTGATAAAAAAACATATCACTGTACAAAAAAATGCTAAAAAACTGAATTCTGCAAGTCAATGTTTTGACTTCTGATACGTTGACATAACTTAGTAAAACAATTTGAAATTGTTTAACTTAATTTGTTAAGTTAAAATAAAGTGAATGTTGATATGATATCATACAGTATATTTAACATATGTGACCCTGTCAGATAAATCCAGGCTAAAGTTTATAATCTAATAATGAGAGTACATTCTTAAAAAGGTTGTGTTAAAACATAACATCAGGGATTTTCACACTGCACCTTAATCCTATCCTTGTTCTAAACCCTGATTTTAATCCTAGGTTAAGGATCATTTCACACTTTTAATTTAGAAACAGGGTTATCCCTGAAACTGTTCAAAAGCAGGCTTAGCCTTGCTTTCATGGGGTTAACCCCACATTGCGGTGGCAAGCGCATGGGTTAGCACCACTTTTGCAGAGTTAATCCAGCATTGTGGTGCCAAACGCATGCAGGGTGAAACGAAGCGGGGTTAGAATGTTGTGACTTGATGCTTAACAATGGACAGCCAATCAGAAACTGAAGTGCACGTACCTCATATCACATGAAAACACCTAAAGTAAAAATGACATCCCAGGAGACTTAAAACAGCCAAAAGGGTTACTTTGCTACCTGTTCTGTCACTAATGCGAAAGTACAAGACAAACGGTTATTTTAATCCAGTCAGTTTGACATCACTTTTTATCTAATCATGACTTTTGACATTGCAAATATGCAAATAAAAATGTTAACCCAGGGTTTGAGAATGCACAGTGTGAAACCTCAGCTTATGAATATCCAGGGTTATCTATTAACCCCTTAAGTATCAACAGTTTAAAAACAGATAACCCAGGATTCTGTTAACCTGGGGTTTAGAATAATCCGGGGTTAAAAATTTCCAGTGTGAAAAGCCCTATTATAAAACGGGCAGTTCTGGTCCTTCATTCTGATTGGTTGAAACCCGTTCTAAGTTGTGATAAAATACTCCGGTAACCCCACGGTTCAGACCGCATTACAGAAGTATCACTGTGCCACTGTTGCTACGTACTGATTTATGAAAATAAACACCACAGTCTTTAATATTTTTTTTTCTACAATTGCACAATTACGGTGACATCCAGAAAAATTTTAATAAACATTGTTGAGTAATCTTGTCAATAAAGAGAAAACGCTTTTCTAAGGAGTTCTTTAAGCTCAAGTTGATATTTCCGCTATTGTCCACTAGATGGCGATCTAACCCAACTTAAACACTGACGCATTCATTTAACACTAAAAACACCGTGTAAGTTTTGATCATGGATCTGAATCTAATCTCTTATAAAAGTTCTTCACAAAAATGGAATTATCTCCGCTTTTAGCTAAAAACTTGAGAGGTGATAAGAGAACAAATGAAACTAGAATGAAAAGTGTCTGTTCTTTCATTTGATATATTTTATGTTTAAGAAGATTATTTTTTTTCTGGAAGCCATTAAACTAAAACTTTTTAAAAAACGCTGACGGGGAAAGAGTTAAGCATGCTTCCAAGCATATTTGATCATCACTTCAACAGTTGCACGATATAATGTTAATGCATATTTTTGATGAATGTTGATTTATGAAAATAAACACCACAGTCTTTAATCATATTTTCATTTTGCTGCGTTTGTGTTGCTTGAGAACTGCGCTCTGTTGCAGCCACACTTGATTCTGAGGAACTACTTTCTTTGGTGGAAGAGTAATATTTGTACTATTATAATTACAACTTATTTGTGTTTTATTTTATGAAATCCTGCTATGCATATGAAGTAACAGTTTAATAAAAGCAATAAGCCCCGCATAGCAGCGGGGTTACAGTGCACTCTATAACAGCTTCGGATAGTGCCTAACAACGCCCCTTAGCTGTTATAAAATGCACTGGTAACCCACTGCTTCTTGGGGCTTATTGCTTTATTTTGTGTCTAGTAAATGTGTTGTCCCTAACTAGACACATCTCTGTGTTATTATTGGAACACATTTTGTGTTGATTTTAACACATCTTGTGTTGTCCTTTTAATTTATTTGAACACAAAATCAACACAAAATGACACTTAGGGGCAGTTTCCCGGACAGGGATTAGACTAGTCTTAGACTAAAATAAACGTAAGAGCTGTCCAAACTGAAAACAACTTGCACTGACATATCTTAAAATACATCAGTGCCCCTTGTTGTGCCTCAAAATGCACACAAGTAATGTTTTTAGTAAGGCATGCTTGTTAAAACTAGTTATATTTCCTAATAAAACCAAAGTCTAGTCCTGGTTTAAGCTAATCTCTGTCCGGGAAACCACCCCATAATGTGTTAGATAGCACAAAAATAAAAAAATCCTTTCTTAGAGCATCAAATTTCAAATTTTCATTTCATTTTTGATTTCAATATTTGACATGACCTTATTTAGTCAATATTAAAGATATCAAGGTTACATTTTAAGAGAATGTTCTTTACATTATGTAAGATGATTTTATGTAGAAAACAATAAATCACATAAAATTAGCTGAGTTTTCAGAAACAGGGTAACATATGTTCAGACACAGATATCAGTGATCCATTAGAGGTTATCTGTGGTTTCTGAGAATTTATTGACCGACGAATGATTTTTAGAGTGTGCTGTTTACATTGATGCTATGTCAGCATTTTTACTTTATCATGTTAAACAACATCTTGTTTAAACAAAGTTTCGATTTGCAAACACAGTCAAAACATCAAATTGCTACCTAAATTAAAGGGATAGTTCAGACAAAAATGAAAATTCTGTCATCATTTACTCACCCTCATGTTGTTACAAACCTCTATAAATTACGAAATTTAATTTTGAAAAATGTTTGTAACCAAACCATTCGTGGACCCCATTTACTTCAATAGTATTATTTTTCCTACTATGGAAGTGAATGGGGTCCACGAACGGTTAAAATTAAACTAGACATATCAATTTTTCCATGGTGTTATTGGTTTTTGAGCCAAGATTTGCTCTTCTTAGAAAGAAAAAAAACTTCAACAAGAAAAACAAGATTCATAGATGCATTCTAGAAATGAATCATTGGACATGGATCATTGCACACATTTGTACCAGCAGCACGCAAAGTGTACGAGTCACGTCAGAATATAATAGCCTTAGGAAACTTGAGCCTGACAAAGAAAAAACGTGTATTTGGTTCTGTGAAATAAACAAGGGAAGTCCTCTGGGTTTGCTCTCCGCCCCTGGCAGCACTGAGGTGCACATGTTAAGAAGCAAAAGCTTTTATGGTTCTTTACTCCCATTCTAACTTTGCTCCACCCTGATTGTTATGTCGACTTACTGTAGTGAGTGGCAGTGTAAGATAAAAACGGGAGGGGTCTGTTTGTGAAGCAACCAGAGCGGTTCACCAATCAGAGACATTTCTCCTCCTTCCTATCCAACCCTTTCTTTTCTCTCCGCCTCCTTTCTCCAGTCTGCACAGTATGCACGCACAGGGGCAGGAAAAGTGCAGGGCAGTGGACAGCGAGAAGAAAAAAACAGAAGCAGCTTCTGGTTTTCTTTCAAACACATTCCCGCATCATTATACGAGCAAACAGACAAGCCCGCTCATAAAAGCAGCACACTCGAGGAAAAATCAACACACAGCAGACTCTACACTTGAACTGTAATGCACGCAAGGTGATCTTCTCAAGATCTTCTCTCGCTCTACCGTGGTGTGTGCTGAGAGCAGGTGGAGGACAACCTGCCGGCACCTTCTTTCTCTTTTGTGCGTGTGTGTAAGGAGCTACACCTGTAATCAGCCTCGCCCTGATGTCAAACCAGGAGTGCCGATCGCCCATCGGCCTGGACTGCTGCAGCTGCTGTCTGGATCTGGCCAATGGCTGCGAGCCCGAGCCGGGCCGACCCGGCCACACGAGCCTGAGCAGCCCCACTTCAATCAACCACTTCAGACAGCTGCGAGACCAGCTTCACTTTCAGAACCTAAATGCAGATAAGCTGAACAACATCATGAGACAGGACTCACTGGAGTCGGTGGTCCGAGACCCCTGCTATCTGCTCAATGAAGGCATCTGCAACAGCAACATTGACCAAACCATGCTGTCCATTCTGCTCTTCTTCCACAGGTATGTGAATCAACACATAAACACCTCCTCTAGCAAACACACACACCTTGCTTGGGCCATAAAGTCTTCAAAGTCTTTCAGTAATGAATGAAGTTAAGTGTTAGGAGTCTGAAGACAGAAACATTTTGTACTTGTTATGCAATTCTGAAAGATCTAAAGCTTGCTTACTCCCTGACCATTTTTTTTAATGTGAGCATATCATGTTATATCACTTTGTTTTGGTAACACTGCCGTTTTAATGAGTAAGCTCATTTTAATCAGATTAATATGATGCATTCATCCATTACATATAAACACTACTCACTGCATATTGTAATGTTACACAATCACTAAAAACAACCAATTATTTTACTTTTTGTTGTAAGGCGATGAGTAAAGGCAGTGCAAGGACTATACTAGTATTAATATCACATGTATTCATTCATTGCTTATTGGCTCTTATTAGTCGCACATCGTAAGCCAACACCAAGAAATGTTACACAATCTCTCAAACTACCATTTATCTTCTTTCTTGTCGTATGGCGATAAAACATAAAAGGGCTTTAAATGCAGCTTTTCTGTGTCATTTAAGAACTAGGTGGCTCTCAAAGGCTCAGTATGGTTTCAGGAATGTGACGATTGGTATGAAAAACATGCCTTCTTAGTGCAAACTTAGATCTTGTGTCAATCCACCTTGAAACACTTCTTGCTTCTTATCCTTATTCAATGCAACTTACATTAAAAGATTTCTAGACTGTAGCTTTGTCAGAAAGTGCACATGGATTTATTTCAAACCAATCTTATTGTAATCTAAAGTTCCTCAGGTGGAGCAAAACACACACTCAATTTCGTGCTTGCATAGTCTTTCCCCACATAGCTAAACTATACAGCAAACAAACTTCTACCCTAGTAATACAACCCCGGGTATGTTAATAAAATGTATTAAGTCACAGCAGTTTCCAAAACAGCAAACATTTCCTCATTTAATATATGATGCAGTGTACACATAATGTAGATGTGGCTTTATTCGGTATATTAAAATGAATAGCAAAAGCCATTCAAAGCAGATATTTCCTAGATGTGTCTAATTAGTATCAAGCATACAATATATAAAGTGCTAAGATGCAAAACCCCCTGACATGTTTTCTTGTAAATGAGCATTTTCATCAGTCTCTTATGTTTAAGTTCAGTCATTTCACTTTAATAGCATTGAAAAAAGATATTAGTCAGTTTTTAAAGGGGCCATGTCACAAGACTTTTTAAGATGTCAAATAAATCTCTGGTGTCCCCAGAGTACGTATGTGAAGTTTTAGCTCAAAATACCATATAGATAATTTATTATAGCATGTTAAAATTGCCACTTTGTAGGTGCGAGCAAAAATGTGCAGTTTTGGGTGTCTCCTTCAAAATGCAAATGAGCTGATGAAATGCAAACACTGATCACTATGAGCTGGTTCAATTGTGAAACTCAATTGTGCTGTGAATTATTTTCTCTCTGTTTCTCTCTGCACTAAATGGCAGTGCTGTGGTTGGATAGTGCAGATTAAGGGGTGATATTATTATAATAAGAGCTCCTTATGACATCATAAGGAGAGCCAAATTTTAATGACCTATTTTTTTCAAATGCTTGTAGAGAATGGTTTACCAAAACTAAGTTACTGGGCTGATCTTTTTCACATTTTCTAGGTTAATAGAAGCACTGGGGATCCAATCATAGCACTTAAACATGGAAAAAGATTTTCATGCCATAGCTTCTTTAAAATTTTTAATTTCACAAATGTCACTTTAGTCATAGTATTTAACAAATGTGACTGTCTTTCCCTGCAAAACCATCGAAGTACATGCAAAAATCTCAGTCTTCAGTCACTCTTTTCTGAATAAAGGTAAAAGGCTCAAAAATTATGTAAGTCTCCTTTAACAAGTAAAAAAACTCTTGCACGTACCGTTGTTCACCCAACTCAAGACTGGACACAACACACTTAAAGATTTTATCTTATGACTATAAACAAAGAATGAGCACAACTGTAAAAGACTGGGAATGATCAGTTGATATGATCAAATTACAATTCTAATCTGTGAGAAAATCCTTAGGTGTGTCCCCAGCTTTTGCTGAAAGATCGAATTGGGTTTAATGGATTCTGCCAACACACCGGTATTTCTAAATGGGAGGCCGGGATTAGCTGGATTTGATGCAAAAGTATTTGATGAATGTATAATTCATGCCGAGAGCATTCGGTTATAACATTATTTCAATATAGACATTTGCATTGGAATTCTTTATATATTTTCCACAAAAGCATGCGCTCAAACTAGAAAGTAAGCAGACAAGAGGATAGTTTGATAAATCAGACATTGTTAAAAGAATAACAGTTGAGGTCCAATGGAAAAAAGCAGTCAACTGAATTCAGCTAAAGGATGATTAGAAAACTTTAACTAATCAATGTTTGTGACAAGATGATAAGATTGCATTCCATATACTGTAATCACAACACACCACCATTCGGATTTTGTCAAATTATCAGATATACGAGTTAAATATTCAATGCTTACCTGTCATACTTTGCTCTTTAAGTTGCACTCCCTGACAAAGATAGTGAAACTGGCTGATAAGCATTTAAACATATACTGACTGTACATGTCAAGTCAGCAAATCATTTTTGCTTGGATGTTAAATTCATATTGGGCACATTTATTGTACATTTAAAGAATAATAATGAGTAATGAGACAGCCTCGTACACACTTGGTTGTCACTTTACGTTTTAGAGCTTAATTCTGTCATGTACAGTCACAGTTCAGTAATTTACAGGAGTGACAATCTCATTCTACAAACGAACGGACTCCCGCAAAAAGAAGGGAGTGACAACCTCATTTACAGAAACTCTGCGTAATGTGTGCAGAACTGAAAAATTAGTTGTTGATGAAGTATTTAATCATGCATCATGGACATGACAGGTCTCTCTCTTAAAAAAAAAGCCTAGAATGGGAAACTGTCTCTCGTAGGCTATGCACAAAGCAGAAAATCATAGAGGGACGACTGTTTGCTTACTAGTGTTGCCAGATCTTAGACGGAAAAACATCAAACAAGGAAAATCAAAAAATAATCCGAAAAAAATCAAAATGTGTTACCAAAATATTAGGCATAATAAAACTAGATCGCTTCATGAGCCATGGTCGTAAACACTCTAAAAACAAACGATGCTATATGGGTGATTCTCACGAAAACTTGGTTTTAAAAATGTCAAGCATGAAAATGTAAAAATTCCTTAAATTTACTTTTTTTCCCACCAGACATTGAAAAACAAAGTCTGGAGTAAATGGGAACATTAATTTAAAAACTTTTACTTATCATTTAACACTTTTTGTAACATAATTAAAAAAATTAGTCCTAAAAAATCTCATTACCGCAACAGTCAGAAAACATCAACACTGACATATTTTCAAAATGACATGACAAACCTGAAAGAACATAATTTGGAGATTGTGCACATGCATTTAAAATCAAACTATTATGCTTCTATTAATTAAATTAACATTTAAAAAGCATGTGTTGCGGTAATGATAATCAAAATGTCGTGTAAGCATTCTGACAAGACAATATTTCAAATTAACTGTAAAAAATGATCTTACCTGGTAGCCATCTTGAAGTAACTGGTCCATGTGCTTGGTCACTCAAAATCAAACTTTATTAAAATTCTGTATGTGTGCTTAAACTGTTCTCAAAAAGTGTTGCGGAGGATGAGAACATTAGGCATGGACACATAATTTTCCTAATTTTTCTTCATTATTATTATACATGAATATTCAGTAAATATTTTTTCTGTCATCTAAAGTAGTCTAGCAAACATCCATTTATTTTTGTGTTAATTTGATTAAATTACAACATAACGCATGTTCAAACACAGCCGGACACACTGCGGTAATGAGAATTTCAGCAGAAAATGAGATAAAATTTACAATTATAAATTCTTATGTTGAAATCACACATTGCGCAAGGTAGAACACAGTATTGTGTTAATTCTGATGCTTTTTAATGTTACTATATTACACATTTTAAAGCTAAAATCATTAGTGCCGTGGTGTTTCAATGGTTTCGTGAGAATCACCCATATAGCACCAAAAGTGGTTCTTTGCTCGTAATCATAGAAGAACCGTTTTTAGTGCCATATAGCACCGGTGAAGCACCTGTGTTGCACCGGTGTAGAACCAAATAGGGGCCATATAGCACCACACATGGTTCTACACAGCACTATATGGTTCTACACAGGTGCTTCACTGGTGCTATATGGCACTAAAAACGGTTCTTCTATGATTACGAGCAAAGAACCACTTTTGGCGCTATATAGCACTGTTTGTTTTTAGAGTGAATGATTAAGTGGCACAATGGTATGTAAGCACAAAAAAGATGTGGACATGGCAACAAGAAGCAGCCTCACAAATGGATACAACACACAACGCCAAAACGGATGTTTATTGCAAATCATAATGCTGTACAGTAATATTATTTTGGTCAAAGCTGTGAATGATAACCACGTAAGATGGCAGAAAGTTGCTACAGTATTGTTACCCTCGTATGTCAATCATCGCATTTTCAAGAGTGAGCCTTTTTCGTACAGTCATTGAACAAACATTTAGGGGATTCACTCCCGCATTTAAATGCGGTTGTCACTCCTGAAAGTTTGCAGTGTGTACGAAGCCATGAGAAGCAAAAAGTTTAACAGTAATAGCAAGTGTGGGAAATGTCCCTGCTGAATTGAATGATCTATATATCGTGCAAATTTATTATCAGTTATTCCAGGGAATTTGTACTGCAGTAAATACCAATGTTACTCCACATTCGTTTTCCGTCTTGTTCAGAACAGGCAAAGGTGATTCATTGCAAGCAAATTCGGGAGTGACTCCTATATTCTGTACACGCCTAAAAAGAGATTCTACAGAATTTACTCCAAAACATGACAATAACACTTTGCATTTCATATGTGACCCTTGATCCTTTCGATTCTCATGAACTGTAAATATTGACGTTCTGCTATTCATTACAGTTTTATTGATAACAATAACAATATTTATCTTCCTGGCTGACCTCTAATTTAAATCTGCTAGTGTGCCAGTTAATATGTAATCTACTTTATAAGGGTGTCCTCAGTTTCATACGTGGCAATGAAAGGTTACATTTTACGTAATTAAATTTCATTATAAACATAAGGTTGGGATGTAAACAGCAGGAGCGGTTTGCATGTGACCGATGGCCCAAAGGGTCTTCATAGTCTCAGTTACTAAATACACTGTGTTTCAATAGTCCTCTGTACTAATAGCATCAAATAGCCATTGTTTGATTGTATGCTGGCCAGCTCTTGCATTCCATAACAGGAAAAGGAATTCAGTTTTCTTGTGTACAGTATCAAACTTTCCCAGCGATCCTAGCATATTTTAAATAATGACATTTAAGTGATTAAAGCGATGAGATGCTAGCTTTATATTTTATATTTCACACTTATGCATTCTTTACAGCCTATACTGAGTGTTTCACAAAGGTCCTTGATGTCTGGAAAAGGAACACAATGTTTTTGATAGAACAATGATAAGGAAGGTGTGTCTGGCTAACAGAATTCAAGACAAAGTAGCAGAGGTCCTGCCAACAATCAGTCCACTAAGCTCACTGACATATTGATAAAATGTCTATTTACTTAATAGGCAAAACGCAACCCACATTTCAAGGCATGCAGAGGCATGGACCTACAGTATAGACACATAGAAACTTGACTGCTCAACATTAAAAATAAGGCCAATCACAAATACTCAGGACATTTCAAAGTCCGTGTAAATCAGATATTAAATATGTTCTCAGTTTGTTACAACAACACAGAAAAATGTGTTATTAACCACCCAGACAAATATAAATAATAAAAAAGCCAAAGAAAAAAAAGTTTTCTCAAACGCTGGGGGCGTGTCCGCTGTCTGTTCTGAAACCACGGCCACTCTTTCAACTTTCAAATACCGCTACAACGTTAATGGATGCTCACAACTGCGCTAAGGGCCGGTCCATGTCCGATGGCTCCAGTGCGTCCGTGAGCCCCGCCTAAATAATCTTGAACTTAGAACTGTTGAAAAACTGTTTAACCAGTGAAAGCCGGTGACTTTTTTCGAGGGCGCATGATGCAATGCTTGTCATAACAAGTATGGCATGTGTGTGGTTTGTCATTTCAAAATATGTGTTCGGCACGTCATGTAAATTTATGTGCATCACGCGTGATGTCAAAATACGAGCCTGCTGCAGGTGCTTCGAAGGAGTTTATGATAAAAGAGACACTCACATTTGCCAGATACTCCCTTAGTCTCATGTGTGATCAGAGTTTTGTGTTAAGTAAGTGTCTTGCGAGTATTTTGTAAACACGAACGTCTCTTTTGTCATAAATCCGACGCATGTGCCGCAGGCACATATTTTGACATTATGCATGATGCACATGGTTCACATGATGACACTCCAAACACATATTTTGACATGACGAGCAACACACGACACCCCGAACCCATATTTTGACATGATGAGCAACACACATGACACCCCGAACACATATTTTGACATGAGAAGCAGCACACATGACACCCCGAACACATATTTTGACATGACGAGCAACACACATGACACCCAGAACACATATTTTGACATGAGAAGCAGCACACATGACACTCCGAACACATATTTTGACATGAGAAGCAACACACACGACACCCCGAACACATTTTTTGACATGACCAGCAGCACACATGACACTCCAAACACATATTTTGACATGACGAACAACACATGTTATCATCATTGACCAAATTTTTTAGAATTATACATTGCTTAGTTGGGTAAACCTTATAAAATATAGAAATGTTTGCTTATTCTATAAGATTATACACAATTTAGCTCCTTCACCTCTACTTGGCCTTATTAATCTTAAAACGAATACTAACAGAGTTACAAGAGGTGCAGTGAGGAGGGACTGTACAATTCCATAAAAAAAAACTGCATTTAGTCAGGCTGCATTCTCATTCAGTTCCACCATCAATTAGAGAGTCGCCATCCTATTACTCTTTTAAGATTAATGTTAAAAAATGGTTTATTGAACATCAACATTAACAACACTGATGCTGGTCAAATCTATTAACACTAAGTGCATTATCTAATAGCATTTGCTAAATATGTATGTATATGTGTATGTACAAGTACGTATACATGTGTATGTGTGTATTTATGCATGTGTATGTGTGTGTATATATGTAGGCTATGTATATGTATATGCATGTATGTATGTATATATCACTTGTTCACTTTATTTGTTGTGATTTTAAACATAGTATAACCTTTTTATCCTTTGCTTATTGTATTAATAATTATATTGTATTATAATAGTTTTTATTTTAGGATGCCTTATAACATCTGGCAAGGGAACTGCCGATGAAAACTAGCCTGTGGCTAATTCGGGTTCACTTACATTTATTACAAATGTTGATATGTGTCCCTTAAAAAAAACACATGACACCCTGAACACATATTTTGACATGATGAGGAACACATATGACACTCCAAACACATATTTTGACATGACGAGCAACACAGGACACCCTGAAGACATATTTTGACATGACAAGTAGGGTTGGGTATCGATTCAGATGTTCCAGATGGATTCGATTTCGATTCACAAGCTATCAAATCGTTTTGATTTCGATTCTCGATCCGATTTTCGATTCCGATTCTCAACTCGATTTTTATACCCGATTCTCCATTCAACTCAATGAATAAAGATTATATAGAATATTATATTATATTATAATATAGATTGACTGAATGAATGAATGACAGGCACGCCTCTCGCTCCTTGGTAAAATCGTGCAAGGCAAAAAAAGGTGACATCTAGTGGAGAAGACTAGTAATTAGATTAACGTTAATCTTACGTTCAATGTTTGCGGAAATAAAATCGATTCATGGCCTGTGAGAATTGATTTTGAATCAATCACAGAAAAAAAAACGATTAATCAAAAAATCTATTTTTTTGCCCAGCCCTAATCACAAGCAACACACACGACACTCCGAACACATATTTTGACATGACGAACAACAAACATCACACCCCGAACACAGTTTTTACAAACACATATTTTGACATGATGAGCAACACACACGACACCCCGAACACATACTTTGACATGACGAACAACAAACATGACACCCCAAACACATATTTTACAAACACTTATTTTGACATGATAAGCAACACACACGACACCCTGAACACATATTTTGACATGACAAGCAACACACATGACACTCTGAACACATATTTTGACATGACAAGCCACACACATGACACTCTGAACACATATTTTGACATGACGAGCAACACACACAACACTCCAAACACATATTTTGACATGACGAGCAACACACACGACACTTTGAACACATATTTTGACATGACGAGCAACACACACAACACTCCAAACACATATTTTGACATGACAAGCAACACACATGACACTTTGAACACATATTTTGACATGAAGAGCAACACACACAACACTCCAAACACATATTTTGACATGACGAGCAACACACACGACACCCCGAACACATATTTTGACATGACGAGCAACACACGACACCCCGAACACATATTTTGACATGACGAGCAACACACAATGTCCCGAACACATATTTTGACATGATGAGCAATGACTTTAAATGGCAACCATGTACAAATAAAATCTATGGAAATGTTTATTTACTCCTCCCAAATGTGACGTAAAGCAAACCTGTACCACCCAATGAAGTTGTGTGAATTGGCGCTTAAACAATCAAAAAGCTTCCCAAACCCGACATCTCTCCTTACTGCCCGACCATCGGGACTTACAAACATAACCCAAAATCAGAACAGTGCGTTCTCAGACTTCCTTCCCAAGTGTGAATTTTTGGCAGGTACTTGGAATATTTTCCTGCATGAATACTGAATATCTATTACAGCACATTTTCAAACTCAAGCATGCATGACTCAAATTTGATCTAAATGTGCAGACTCACATGTATCAAAACCACCACACATATGCTCACACATTTCTCAAGCTTTCAACCTGAAAGAGGGAGTCACTATTGCTAATAAAAGGCATCCAGCACATCACATGTGAAAAGAGAGAGAGGTTTGCATAAGGCAATAATAAGCTAATGCTCGCCACATGAGAGCTTGAGAGCAAGGGCTGCTTTTTTCTGTGCGTTCTTTCTCAAGAACTTGAAGACTTGTTGGAGCAGAGACCCACAAGCGATCCAGATCAATATGAGTTTTACAGATATGCCAAAAAATACTCCTTCCTAACAATTAACCTCTGTGTGCAGCCAAGTTCTACAACAGAGGACAAAAAAATGTTCTTGAAGAATGAAACAACAATTTAATAGATCCTCCTAAAGCCCACTGGATATTTTCCGGAAGGCAACACGCAGCAGACTGTTACATAAAAGACTCGGGGTCGTGAAGGTTGCAGTGGTCTTGGCTGAGTGGCCTTCCTTAAAAAGTTGTTTTGAGCAAGCCCGGCTTTTGCAGTATAAGGGTGAAGAAGGCTTAAATCTTTTTATTCCCATCTCACCCAGTTTCAGTGGCCTTACATGTCTATTTATTTGACACGGTCATAGCTATATAAGCGAACAGTTACATACAGATTACACCACAATCTGAAGATCTGCTTTCAGCTGTGTCAACATCAGGAAAGACTTCTGTTTCAAAAGAAAAGCAAGAACTGAAATACTGATTCAACATGTCTTCCAAACAGATATGTAACGTGCATAGACAACGTGAAAAATGGCAGATATTTAATTGTGATATAACAACGGTTGTCACATAGTTAATCCTACAACTTAAAGGGTTAGTCAACCGAAAATGAAAATTCTGTTATCATTTACTCACCCTTAAAGGGAACACCCCGACTTTTTGGGACTTTAGCTTATTCACCATTAGCCTGGTCCAACCAGACTCTCGTAAATTAATTTCATTTGTACAGAGAGTCTGGCCACGCTCCATTGCAAAGCGTTACTTCCATTAAGAAGGGTCCTCTGTTGAAGTTTAAAACTATTGGATCTGCCCAGAGTCACTCAGCCAATCGCTAACGTGTGGTTGTGACGTATATCATGCGCCAAAACCGGCTGGAAACAACAAGTCCGAATGATCAGACCAACAAACTTAGCAAATGTTGTTCTTGCTCCAGCTTTAACTTCTGTATATTCGGCAGCTTTGCAACAACGGACCGAATAGCTTTTCTCACGTCTTTCTCCGCTGCCATTACTGAACTACGACTCAAACTGACGGACGACCTCAACGTCATCGTTCTTAGCCACCCCCCTCTGTTCACTGATTGGACCTGCAGATTTTTGTAGGAGAAAACGAAACTCTACACAGCAGTCCCAGACGTAGTACTGAAGCGAAATGGAAATTAAGCGGAAGCACGTAGGAGGGCGGAGCCAGGCTAATTCACCCTATCCCCCAGAGTTAGTTAAGTCCATACATACCCTTTTCATCTCCGTACGTCCCGTAACTCTGTCTGACGCACCCACCGCTAGCCTAGCTTAGCACAAAGACTGAAAGTAAATGGCTCCAGCTAGCATACTGCTCCCAATAAGTGACAAAATAACGCCAACATTTTCCTATATGTTGTAATTTGTATAGTCACAGCATGTAGCGCAACATTGCGCAAATTCTCTGCTCCATTTACATTTAGTAATTTAGCAGACGCTTTTTCCCAAAGCGACTTAGAAATGAGGTAAACAATAGAAGCAATTATAGCAACACAAGAACAGCAATACATAAGTGCACTGGAAATAGTCTCATCAAGTCTAACACAGTATATATAGCCAAGGGTTGGTTAGTTTTCTTTTTTTGGAAGAATGTACAGATAGAGATCAAGAAAAAAGGAAAAGAAAAAGATAGCAAGTCTTATATTAAGAAGTGAGGTAATGGCAAAATCACTCCGCTCAAGTAGTGCTTTGCCTTCTGAGTATACAGTTCCCATTATGTATACGTTTAACTCATTCACCGCCATTGACGAGTTATCTCGTCATTTATGAGTTCATATTTAGCTAATAAATATGCGTTTCTGGACGAATTTCAAAGTGAAAGTGTAATACCGCCAAACTGAATTTATCAAGAACGGAAGTTAAAAAGATTTAATGATTTATTTTAACTGCCTTTATGTTTGATAGTCATTCTGAGTCTGATCTCTAAAATAAATTCCTTTACAAAAACGCAATTTTTAAAGCTTTTTGCTCAAATGTTGTATTTTTGAAGAGAAATATCCATATTTCAGTGGTTAAATTAAGTAGAAAAAGTAAATATATAATGAAAAGTTTGTAATTTCCCCATTTTGTTTGTTTGTTTGTTTGTTTATTGTTTGTTTGAAAGCAGAGGGTGTGTTCTTTAATTTTATATAATTTGTTTGTTGATATATTTATAGAAAAAAAAAATTCCTGCAATTTTGTTAAAATCACAAAAATGCAGGTGGGCAACTTTTCTCAAAAAGGCTGGCGGTGAATGAGTTAAAAGATAACTTTATCTCAAATTACCTTGTTATTTGTATGCTGAGACTATACAAATCACAACATATAAATAGGAAAATGTTGGAATTATTTTGTCACTTATTAGGAGCATGCTAGCTGGAGCCATTTACTTCCAGTCTTTGTGCTAAGCTAAGCTAAGCTGGCGGTGGGTGCGTCAGACACGCACGGAGATGAAAAGGGTATGTATGCACTTATCTAATTCTGGGGGATACGGTGAATAAACCAATGTCCCAAAAAGTCAGCGTGTTCCTTTAAGTTGTTCCAAACTTGTTTAAATTTATTTGTTCCGCTGAACACAAAGGAAGATATTTTAAAGAAGTAAATGATGACGAATTTAATTTCTTTGATGACCTATTCCTTTAAAATGAGTGTAAGGACTACTGTTTTAAATTAGGCTGGCATACTAATAATGGTAGTGAACTGCAAACGGCAGTAAACACGTGCCACCCAGAGGCATACAATTGTGTTCCATCAATTTTCCCTGTCATACATATAAAACCTAATGGAGTGATAATGTCTCGGCTAATTATTCGAATAAGATGCAGTCTTTTGATGTAGCGAGTGCACTGAATTGTTCAACTGGTCTGAAAATGAAAGCTCCACCGACTTCACGCTGTGAGAACGAGTCATTTGCATTGCCGATTGAACCGAGCGCCATCCTTAACACTATACAGCCAGTGGATGCTGTTATAAAACGCAACAGATGGATCCAGTTTCATAATGGATTAACAGGTCAATTGTCTTCATGGCAAAGGCTTGTTGAGTAATTTACTTGTCATAGTTAGACAAACAAGCACAGAGGTGTATGATATCCGTTTAATTGACTGGCTGAATAGCGGCATTGTTATGAGCAGGACGGTGGACAGTTGGCAGTGGACCAGAGGCACGGGGCCAGCCCTGGCTTTGTTGTCTGGTATAAGGTGCTCCTGTTCCCAGAGGCAGGGTTCAGGGTACTGACAGGCACTGTCTACAAGCCCACCCAACACTGGCATTCACTGAACTTCAGTAGTCGTGCTATAGCCATAACACAAACATGGTTATTGAGAGCACTGGAGTGCTTCAGAGTTTATGACCTGGGACAGCGGGGTAAATGTTGAAACAGGCTAATAGAGTGACATTGTGCTGTTATGTGGGAGTACCATTGACAATTGTGACTCACTCGACAATGTAAGACTGAAGAAAGATAAACAGCTCTTAAAGTAGCGGTATCATTTAGCAAAGTACTGTAAACTGTGTGCATTATATGCATTATATGTGTTATAAGTGTGGCAGGCCCAAATATAAATTGTGAAATAAATGTTTCCTCGTAGCTTGTAAAATAACCTTATGGGTTCATGGTTTGTTGACTTAAGTATTCTCTCTTTGGCTTCAGTACTGTTTACTTCAGGGTAAAAGCAAAGTCTGATCATGTTGAAGTGGCTGCCAAGACAGACATAATAGCTTTTGATTGCAGACATGCAGGACTGCATCTGTATCCTAATTTCCCCGAGGCCAGTTTAATTGAATCTACCACAGACAGCACCTTCATTGTGAAACGTGAGGCACGGTTACGTGTCATGTGATCTTATTCTATTATCACAAATAAATTCAGGATTGGTGAAAATCATGAAAATGTTACATTCAATGGCTGACGAATCCAGAAAGCCAATGATCTGTGGCAACAGTGAGTTCAATGTCATCCCAGGGATTCATTTTCGTAACATTAAAGGGCATTGTTGGTACCTGTCTTGGAGTGAAATAGTTTAATGATGCTTGCAGATCTTGCACAATGTATTGCAAAGAACCCCAGGCCAACTGCTTTTGTATTAAAGGAATAATTCACCCAAATTTAAAAGCTGTCAATATTACCTCAAACTCCTAAATCGTATGATTTTTTTCTCTGTGGCCACTCCTTAATATAAAGGAAATGGGTGACCGACAAATTTTGCAAGTCTTCCTTATTTGACTTTTTCAAATTAATGGACTGTCAGATAAGGGCGACCGCAGTTGACAGAATTTCAATTTATGGGTGAATCATTTGTTTAAAGGGATAGTTTACCATTTCATCATTTACACACCCTCAGGTTGATACAAACCTGTATACACTCCTGTGTTTTACTAAACACAAAGGAAGATATTTGTAATTAAGCAGGAAAAAGAAGCAGCACTGACTTCCATAGTAGGAAACAAATACTATGGAAGTCAATGTTGCTCAAAAACGGTTTGGTTACAAACATTGCTCAAAATATCTTCCTTTCTGTTCAGCAAAACAAGGTTTGTAACAACTTGAGGGTGAGTAAATGATGCCAGTTTTTATTTATGGATGAATTATACCTTTAAGATGACATTATGGGGCGGTTTCCCGGACAGGGATCAGCTTAATCCAGGATTAGGCCTTAGTTTAATTAGGAAATATAACTAGTTTTAACAAACATGCCTTACTAAAAACATTACCTGTGTGCATTTTGAGGCAAAACAAAGGGCCCTGATGTATTTTAAGATATGTCAGTTCAAGTTGTTTTCAGTTTGGACAGCTCTTAAAAATGTTTTAGTCTAGGACTAGTCTAATCCCTGTCCGGGAAACCGCCCCTAAGTGTATAAGATCATTTGGTGTATAGTTGATATTTTAGGGGGTTATATTGCATGTAAATATACTACGTGTCCATTGAATGCTTGAATCTGATTGGCTGATGAACGTTCTGAGGTGTGCAACTATTTTCTGGGAAACGCACGGCGAACATAGTTCTAGGCAGCTCTCTTGACTGCATCGCAATTCCATATCACTTCGCATAGTTAACTGTAATAACGGACTAACAAAAACAACATGACAGACGATTTTCTGAGGCAATAACAGCGCTGTTTAGAGACGCACAGAGGTAGCCTCGTTCACAAAATCCCTCTCGCTCTCTCTCTCTCTCTCTCTCTCTCTCTGTCGCCCTCTCTCTTTCTTCTCTCTGTGTCTCTGTCGCTCTCTTTCTAATAACTTCATTAATAACTGCATTAGAATGCTATTAACAGCTCAAGCCTCCATTGCCAGCTTTAAAATGACGTTTTGGAACAAGCAAACGAGCCGTTGGATGAGACGCGGAACAAATAGTCACAATAGCGAAAAAGTTGAATCCCTTTAAATATATCATGTGATCGATGTCTTGAGGTGTGGTAGCCATAGTATAAGCGGAAAAATTGACTCCGGGCCGTTGAATTATTGAAAAATGCTTTACGGGGTGTGCATTATTTTTCAATAATTCAATGGCCCGGAATCAATTATTCCGCTTATACTACGGTTACCACACCTCAAGACATCGACCGCTTTGCGTATTGATAGCATCACCACCTCGGGTGTGCATTATTTTTCTAATAATTCAATGACCCGTCGTCAATTATTCCTTACATATGAGAGGGTGTCACATGAATTAATTCCACTTGTGGTTGTTTTAATTGTTTATAATGCCAAGGTCAGACGGGATCTGAAGATAAATGTCAGAGGGCACATGTGGCAGACCAAGTGCCAGCTCTAGTGAAAAAAGTTAACATTTTGGCACATTTCTAGCACTATAGCAACATTACACACTAACTAGGGTTTAAAAATGGGGTCATTAAGAACGTGACCTTTACATTTTAAGTCAACCAGGTAACTTCTAAGCTGATCCAACAAATCTTTTTTTTTTACAGTGTAACCTTTTCAGGTGGAAAAGAGACAGAAAATAATGGTATCACACAATCCCATTTTGTATAATATTAACAGAAGCAATCCATGATATATAAACAAACAAAAAACACGATGATGTTGCTGCCCATATACTGCATGTAGGGAGTTGCACAGAAATTCTGCATGCTTAAAGTCAAGCGTGACTGCATCAGTGAAGAAGCTTCATTTGAAATGATGAGGATGGCATATGTAAGTTATTTACAGGATGATAGAGCGGTTAGCTCTAAAATGAGGTGTTCGGGGCTTATTGGCTTATACAGTTTGTTCACACCCTGGCAATGACGTCCATTGAGATCATTAGAGAACCTGTCAACAGCCGTCTGCCCTCCTTAGGATTCATCCTTGTTATATCAGCAGTTAGAAGTAGTCTGCATGGCCTGACTCACCAATCTGTGCAGTGTGCACTTTTACTAAGCCATACCTGTAGCTAGTACACCAGTATCAACATGATTCACCAACAAGCTACAACTATATATATATATATATATATATATATATATATATATATATATATATATATATATATATATATATAAAATCCATTTTTTGTTGTGCTGATAATATTTTTTGCTAATATAAACACTATAGCTACACAAACAGCACATTTTAACCTCTCTATATCGACTCCGATGTCCTGCTGTTGACAAATCAGACCTGTGTTTTTCCATAAGATTTCCATGAGTTTTCCATGGCTGTATTTTTCCAAGTCTATAAAATAAACCCTGACAAGCCATTGCTCATTGTGGGTTTGGCTGGTCTGGAACTTGGTGTCCTCCTAAACAACTATACTATGAATCAGCCTGCTATTAGAGCTCATCTACTTTGGTTTGTAGCTCAGCATGAAGCTTCTTCACATTGTTGTTGCATAGCACCCAAACAGAACCTCATAGACTTCACTATTAGAGTTAAGGAACTCCTGCGCTCATGTTGTTGTGCATGTGCACGGCAGAACGCTGTAAAATATGTGCAGCTACGCAATGAAGAATTTTCTGTCCAAAACAATGTTTCCACAGTAAACAACTCTTCTGATTGGTTTGTTGGCCTTGCAGGGTTAATTATAGGAACCTGGTTTCCTAAAACAACAACCTCACGCAACAGAACAGAGCAAGACCATGTTTTGGGATTTCAAAGTTTTGAGATTGTTTTGTGGTGCACCATGTTGCAATACTTTACCAGTGTATATTACAGTACAATGCTGTAAAGATAGATACTGCTTGTGTATTGCATACTGAATATACAATAGTGGCCAAAAGTGATGTGCAACTTTGAACAATTGTTATTTTCACTTTTATTTAAATATTTGACTTAAATGTTTTAAAAAATATATTATGAATGTTGTAATTGTGTGCTTGAAGTAAACTTAAAGAATTTAAAAATAATTTAAGGAGTCTTGGGGAAAATACACACAACAATTGTGCAACGTTTACAAAGCCACATTAATTGCTAAATATTACCACAAAAGAGGATCAACAAATATTATTATATTAATAGATAAATAAAAATTGAAGGCATATATACTGTATATGAAGAGTTTGGTTCCAAAACGCGATAAACGCCATTTTTGAAAAAAATAAGTTACTGCCAAAATCAGTATTATATCATGTCAGTAGTTAAAAGTAAATTCTTAATTTTACGCAAAAAATCCAATACCCGCCGTGATATTCTGTCATCTTTTCTCCCTTTTTTCCCAAATTGCGACAAACGCCACTCCTCCTTTTTTACAGAACGCAATAAATCCATTCCTGATATTACAGCCCACCCGTCACGCAGTGTAAAGTAAACAAACAATGGCGGCGCGCTGAGTACACAGAGTCCTAGTTTTCCTCATCTACTTTGTACTTCGTGATCAACAAACAAAACAAAATAATACTTTAATTGCATTGCTAAACCTGTGATGGTTTTCTGTGACGGGAAAGAAACGTAAGCCATCAACATTTAATAATTTCCACGAGAGGCACTTGGTTGCTTGTTCTCCAGACAGCATCAAGCTTCTCATGCTAACACATTGACCCCAGAGGATCTTATGAAAACTTTACATTATTTTACTCAAAGTCAACGAAAATCGAGCAGGACCAAAACATTTTACAGCTGATCGCTGTGAAAATGTAAAGAGACGACGTCAAGTATAACCGCAGCAATGTGTTCTTAATATAACATAGTAAGTGTTTTGGTTAATGCCATTAATGTTTATTTTTTAATCATTGTATACCACTAGTCAACTAAATAAATATAAAATGGTAAAGATGAATGCACATTTATACATTGATTTAATAGATTTATAGCACTTTGAAATAAAAAACTCATGGATTTATTGCATTTTGTGGAAAAAAGAACAAGTTTTTATAATAAATCTTTGAAAATCAAGTTATCATTTGAATTTTTTATGTTTTTATAACCTAAAGATGCTATGTGAAAGTTTGTAACAGAAAATAGTGGTTTTCATTTTTTTTTTTTTTTTTTTTTTTTTTTATTTATTTATTTGGATCCCCATTAGCCATTACCAAGGTAGTGGCTATTCTTCCTGGGGTCCAACAAGTAAAAACAAAATTACATTACATTACATTAATACATGACAAAAATAAAAAAACAAAACAAAAAAACTAAAATAAAAAACAATACAATTAAATATACAAACCTTATATTCATCCAAAACATCACAATCAGCAATTTATTGAATACTGTACCATTAAATAATTCTTTAAAGTTTTTTTAAACCTCATTTTACTTGATAAAACACATGTAATATCCGATGGCAATTCGTTCCATATTTTCATTCCTCTATACATTAGTCCGGTGCTTGGCATTAGTTTTTGAAACAGGAAGCAGGAAATATCCCTTTAATGCATGCCTGGTGTTAAAATTATGACTAACATTACTATACAAGAGTTTAGAGTACAATACGTTTGGGTCTCTCGATACTGAAATGTTTCTTATAAAACATAGCAAAGAAAAAATTACCCTATCCTTCACCATTAACCAACCTAAATCTTTGTGCATTCTCATGATATTAACCCTTCTTTTACAGTTCAAAATTAATCGTGCAGCTCTATTCTGTACTAACTGTAATTTTCCTAAATCTTTGCTTGACGCACTTGACCATACCACTGGGCAGTAGTCTAAATGAGTAAGAACCATTGTTTGCACAACTAGAGAAATGCAATACTGAGGTAAAAAGTTTGCACATCTCTTAATTACTGATAGGCCTCTTCCCATAGCTATTACCATATTTTCTATGTGTTTCGACCACTTAAGCCTACTGTCCAGAGTCACTCCAAGAAGTCTAACTTCATCTACCTGTTCTATAGGCACACGCTTTACAGACAAATTTAATTTTGGTTTATGTTTAAGTTTAGAAGTCGACCCAAACACAATACTTTTAGTTTTTGTCAAATTTAAAACCATCTTATTATTCCTTACCCACTTTACCACTAATTGTAACTCCTCATTTAAATCTTCCGCTAATTTATCAATTGATGTAGCTGATAAATATAATGTTGTATCATCTGCATACATAACTGCCTTTGCATGCTTTAAAACAAAAGGGAGATCATTGGTAAAAATAGAAAATAATAATGGTCCTAAACAGCTTCCTTGAGGAACACCACATTGTAACTCTTTCACTTCCGAATAACTTCCATTATAAAATACACATTGCCTCCTATTAGTCAGATAACTTTTAAACCAATGCACAGTTTGAGAAGTAAATTTATAATATTTCAATTTTTCTAACAGTAAGTTATGATCCAATACATCAAATGCAGAGCTAAAATCCAACAATACTGTTCCTATTAAATTATTATCATCAATCGATACTAAACAATCATCTGTGATCTGTGTTAATGCTGTTCCTGTTGAATGTCCTACTCTATATGCATGTTGAAAATCAGAGAATAAATTATTCTCCTTAAAAAATAATTGAATCTGTTCACAGACCATTGTTTCAAACACTTTACTAAGAACTGGCAGTAAACTTATTGGTCGACTATTAGCCCCACTAAAACTCAGTGCTGCATTTTTCTGTAAAGGAATAACCTTCGCTTCTTTCCAAGCTGAAGGAAAAATTCCTTTATTAATACTTATATTAAAAATGTGGCAAACTGGTTCCGCCAAACAGCTAGCTGCTAATTTTAGAAGACGACCATCTATGTTATCCATTCCTGATGGTTTATCTATATTTATCAATGCTAATTTTTGTTCCACTTGTTGTACATTTATTTTATTCATTTCAAAGCATATAGGGCTGGCTTATCACTTGTTATTTTTTCAATTTGCCTTTCACTTGATGGAATATTATCAGTTAACATTTCTTTTCTAAGTTTATGTACTTTATCTATAAAAAATTCATTAAAATAATCTGCAATTTCATCTGATTTAGTTAAAAATGAATCACCAGTCTCAATAAAAAAAGGAATTTGACCTGATCTCCTACCCATTATTTCATTAAGAATATTCCACAATTTTTTTCCATCATATTTATTTTCACATATTTTTACTTTATAAAATGTCCTTTTCTTTTTCCTGTTAATTTTAGTTACTTGATTACGTAATTTGCAATAAACTTCCCAATCCTGCTTATTCTTCGTCCTGTTTGCTGTACCCTTTGCCACATCTCTTTCTACCATAATATTCTTCAATTCATCATCAATCCATAGTGCCCTGGTATTCTTCACTGTATGTTTTTTCATAGGAGCATGTTTATCCACCAATGAATAAAATAATCTTTCAAAAGCTGCTAGTGCATCATCAGGATGATCTTCGTTATAAACATCAGCCCAACATATATTATTTACATCTCTACAAAATAGTTCCTGACAAAATTTCTTATATGATCTCTTATAGATTACTTTTGGTCTTCCTTTAGGTACCGTTGTTTTTCTAGTAATCGCTATTATATTATGATCACTACATCCAATAGGAACAGATACACCCTTAGAGCACATTTCCATAGCATTGGTATAAATATGATCTATACAAGTAGATGTTCTCTGACCAAGACTATTTACATAGACTCTTGTTGGTTGATCAATAACTTGTGTTAAATTACATGCATTAATCGTATTCATCACTGTAGTCTTTAAGGGACAAACCTGAGACATCCAATTAATATTTAAATCGCCCATTAAAAATATTTCATTTCCAGTATCACATACATCATCAATCATATCACACAATTCACTTAAGTAACAACTATTTGCACATGGTGGTCTATAGCAACATCCAACAAATAATGCTTTAACAAATGGTAACTGTACTTGTAGCCACAAAACCTCTACATCTGTAGGCATTAAATCTTGTCTTATCTTTACAGGAATATGACTTTGAATGTATATGGCCACCCCTCCACCATATTTATTTCTATCTTTCCTGTAAATATTATAACCATTTATATGTACTACATCATCTGAAAATGTTTGATCAAGATGTGTTTCTGTTACTGCTAAAACATGAATTTTATTTGTAGTTAAGACATCAGATATTTCAACAAGTTTATTCCTAAGACTGCAAATATTAATATGAGCCAATTTTAATCCTTTCCTTGGTAACTTGATTGATACTGACATGATTTATATAATTGTAAAAAAAATAAAATAAAAAAAAATAAATCTTAACTTCATCTAATTTCTACAATCAAGTTTAAGGATGTTTAACTTTGGCTGAAGGATGTGTGATTAACTTATCATAACGAAGATAAGCTATCTCTCCCCTCTCTCTTGCAGCTCTCAATTCTGGCATAAGCTCTTTCCTTCTTAAACGCACATTTTCCGGGAAATCTTCATTCAAGTATATATTTGTGCCTTTTAGGTGTTTTGCCCTCTCCAGCACTGCCTCTTTATCTTTATACTTAAGAAATTTAACCACAATGGGTCTAGGTCTATTAGAATTCCCATTTTTCATCCTTCCTATTCTATGTGCTTTCTCCAAGGTAATTTTAGTTTGATCAAGCTGTAGTTTCTCTTGAATCATTTGTTTTACTTTCTCTTCCGATTCACACCATTTCTCATTCTGGGACTCAGGAATTCCTTCCACCGCTATATTATTCTGCTTACACTGACCTTCCAAATAATTGGCTTTAGAATCTAATATCAAAAGAGATTCAGCCAATTTATGTATGTCATTTGTATTAGATTTACATTCAGTTGAGCATTCTCTACAGTTAACTTTTAATTCATCAACCTCCTTCTGAGTGAACTGGAGACTTATCTTCAAATCTTGAACCTCCTTCATTAGTTCATCTACTCTCTGATTCATAGAAGTCATAATCATTTGTGTAAAAGTTTTGTAACTGTGTTCTTGTTGCAACATTAATTCTTTATAATGCGCTTTCTCTTGATCAAGCAGCCCTCGTACCTGTGCCAGGGAGATGTTGTCCTCGCTGCTATTATTCGTATTCCTAGGCATGTTGTAAAAGTGTACAGATTATTTGCAGCACCTTTCCAACCGTGAATTTTTCACTAATTCACTGCACAGCCTCCTCACTGAGTTAGCTGGAACGTCGTCGTAATCTGGGTATAAACAATCCTCCGCCAAGCGTTTGCGGCCCTCTCGCGAAATCACCTGGGAACCCGCCGCTGTCCCAATGCAACGATCCTCCGCCTCAGGTATCCGCGGCTGTCTCACGGAGCCAGCCTGAAACCTCACTGCGGCCTTGGTTTTCATCTTGTCACTTTCTTGGTATAGAAAACACGTTTTTACCGAAATTTGTCAAAATGGATTTATTGCGTTTTGGAACCAAACTCTTCATAATATTCACACAGTACACACACATATTTTATGTAAACACAAACGTTTATTTTGGATGCGATTAATCGCGATTAATCTTTTGACAGTCCTATTTATTTAGCTTTTTTTCAAATAAATACAAGATTCCCTTATAAGCTATGGTTTATGTTTTCCAAAGAATTTGCACAAATTCTTTTGTGTCTTATCCATTTTGTACCACACATCTCACATTTGATGGTTTCATAACCTGAGGGGCATTAAAAGCAAATATTGTCGCATTTCCCCAGGACACATCTTTTGGGCACTACTGTACACAGTATTCATGTTGTATATAAATAGTGGCATTAATCTTATAATGATAGGTTTATCTTGATGTTCTCATGCCATATCAGGGATATTTTGAAAATGGTATGGATGCCACCCGCATTAACTTTGATTATATTGATAACATACATAGAGTGTTTTTGTTGCAACAACACAAAAGCATTTTTTTCCAGGACATCAGGTTCATTTTTCCAAGCACAATGATATATGTAACCTATTATAAAGGTCAGGATTTACCAGAGCATTTATGGGAAAAGATGTTGACTCAGTTAACAGGTAAAAAGCACTAAACAAAGCTTCGTTTTGCAAGATTTACTACGTGGTGTCGTCATTAATCCCAGAGAAGAAGAGAAACAAAGCCCCGAAAACACTTTGATTCACAGGACTTGCCTCTTTAGTGGAATTGACTTGGAGACCAGACTTGCACGAATAACCGAAGGTGGTTCTTAGGTAAACTTCCTCTGGTTTATTGGAAACATTCGGGGCATTCTGGAAACACTTTGTGAAGCTCCCTTGCCAACATCCATCTGCAACATGTCTATGCCAGTAGCTTTGCTCTTTCTTTTAATTCATATTGGCTCCAACACTCACTCTGAAATGACAACCGAGTTTAGTCTTTGGTTTCTCATAAATCAGATGAGATTGCTTAAGTCTCCGAGAATAAGCCGTAATAAATACTCATTTCAAAATCTTTTATGGGAGATCTCCGGATGGCTGCATATCGTTGTGTGCATCTCCCACTTTGATGACCCTGTTTACAACATCCATCATGTTAAAGGTTTCTGTAGGGTTTAACTTGTGCCCCTGCCATACTGTGTTTTTACATTTGTAGACCCATTTAGCAAATTTGCAGTAGCATTCTTTCCACTGCGATGTCAACGTTAGGCGCTGGCCTGCAGTAAGTATGCAAGCAAATGCACAAAGAATAATAAGTAAACATTACAGTGAACTTTGGGACAGACTCATGTAACTTTAAATCCCTGCCAAGAAATCAAAGACACAGAGGACTGGAATGTGAAACACGTCGCTCTCAGCTCTGTCCAAAGGGGCAATTGGGTTCTTATTGGACTTCATCTATTGAACGCTGACCCATATTTGAAATCTCCCAGGGCTCAAAATTCATGATGTGTCACTTGCCAGATATCTTGGCAGCTTGCATGTCAGATATAAGCTAAGAATTTTCTAGTCTTCACAACCCACCAGACCTCTGGCATTCTAGGGGTTAAAAAAATGACAGTTTCTCCATGAGGAAACTCCATAAAGCATATGGCTGGATCTTATACAGTATACTGTAGCATTCGGTTTGAGAAGTTCCTGTTGTGGTTTCCAGTTCCTGTAGATCAGCTAGTAATGCGTAGCCTTATAACACTAAGGTCATGGATACTAACACATAGCATGACTATGTATGTATGTATAACTTACTGTTCCTATGAATAAAAATGGCTGGCACATAAATAATGTAACATGACCATATACTTTGCAGTGGTACATTAAGGGAGGTCCAATGGAAGTTACACTCAAAAAATTTTGTCAGTTCGTCATGACACCCTTTACCAGTCCACTAAACAGAATTTACTGAGTCATCCACACAAAAGAAACGATGAATTATTGTGGCCAGACATACTCATGAATGTTTCTGACATGCACATGCACTTGTGTGAAACATTTGCATATTAACAAGACAGACTTTTTTTTACCAGATACCACACCTGACAGTAAAAGAATAGACTTGTAGAGAAAAATGTCTTGACATGCTGCTGGAATATTACCGCTACATTTGCTTTGTATACATTTTGAAGTGGATTGATTGAGGTACAGTGTAATGTAAACCGGACAATTAGCATTAGGAATTTTGTTTTTAAATAACTCGCACCTTACTAAACCTTGACATTCTCAAAACAGCACGAGAGGTTCTCAACTCAAATAATATGATCGTTCAATTGATATAATAATAACAATTATACTTATATAATTAATTAAAATAGAAATCCTTACCATGTAAATGATTTGCATGATTGGCTCTCATAAGGCAGTCATGGTGCCCAGGGTGCTGCTGTGCAGTTGCTGAGGTGTCCTTGTAGTTTCTTACTGGCCACTATAACTCTAAATGTCTGAAAGCAAATTACAGGAACATAATCTATTATTTTTTAAACAGATCTGAGATTAAGAGAAAGGCCTACATTTTAAAATTCCTCGTTGCACTTACATTTTTAAGTTCAATCGAAATGAATTTACAATTAATTTTAACTTTCTTGATTAGTGAGAAGTTGCTATAAATTATAAAAATAAAGTTGAAATAAATAAATTCAAATGTATTTTATAATATAACGTTAATATAAATTTAAGTGCAACAATATACCATTTATTCTTTAATGCAAGCCCACTGAAAAAAAAAAACTTGTGGACACCGGTTGCACATGATTGTATTAAGTTTTCTACAAATGAAATTAACATTAATTAACATTAATTTCATCTAAAGGAAACTTGATTCAATCATGTTGAACTGGTGTACATAATTGAATTATGTAGATACAAGTTTTTTTCTTTTCATTTAAAGACCTAATTTTTTTCAGATTATTTATCCTTTGCAAGGCACAAAACAATAATTATAGAAGAAAAAAAAACAATAATTATAGTAATAGTGATGTACTAATATTACTACTACTACTAATAATAATAATTATAATTTTGTTTAGAGCTGTGAATAGATTGATCGCGATTAATCGCATTCAAAAATAAAAGTTTGTGTTTGCGTAATATATTTTTGTGTGTGTGTGTTGTGTGTATTTATTATGTATATATAAATACACATGTACATTTATTTATTTAGGAAACATTTTATTTATGTATAATTTTTATGTATATATAATATAAAAATAATAAAATCTAAATAAAAAAAATATGCATGTAACTGTTTCTTAAATACATACATGCATGTGTGTGTGTGTATTTATACAAAATAATTACACACAGTGAACAACACATATATTGCATAAACAGGCTTTTAATTTGAATGCGATTAATCGCGATTAATCTTTTGACAGCTCTAATTTTGTTATAAAGGCTAGTGATCAATGTCTATTTATGAATTTCAATTCAGTCACAACACTTGCTTTCCTAGAAATACTGAGCAAATGTCTGTTACCAACATTCAAGCACATTGAAATTCAAGAAGACGTTATCTTCCAGGTTTTTAAGTGTTGCCATGGTCACCTGGAGAACCATGGGTCGGGGGCTTTTGTTCCCCTCAATTAGTATTCTAGAATAAGTTCCTTCCCGTCCATGTCCTGGCCAAGTGCAGCTAGCAAAGGGTCAGTGTAGAGAACAGATTAAAGAATTAAAGTGTTCCCTATAAGCTGATCCAGATATAAGAGGCTAACGATTTTCCATACGTCAGCATTTACACTCAGCTTTATAAGAGGATACAGGTGGAATTTATTCCTGCATGTTTACAAAATATGCCAAACTATTTATTTAATTATACAAAATAATTTGGGGAAACACAATCTTGTTTTGCATACTGCCCCCTTGTTTATTTCACCAAAAAGGCGTTGAAGGTAATTGTACTTTGAGTCGTTTACCTAAAGAACTGGGAGTACAGCCAAATCCACTACCAGAGGAAACATTGCAGAACAACAGCTGTGAAAGCCCTCCCACCCCACCTCTTTTTCTTCCTCATTTTTTATTTCCCTGTTTCAGTGTACTCTATGCCTCTCTCACAGCCATTTAGATCTGAAAGACACATCAGGACATCCCCCGGATAAACATTACATGCGGGTTTATCACATGTCTGTCGAAATCTTGACAAATTATCTAATGGCACGACTCGGAACAGAAGTATTTTTGCATTGCCCGCTATCCAGGATTTTTTGTGGATGCTGGTAATGTTAAAGGGACAGTGCACCAAAAATTACAATTCAGTCATCATTTACTCACTCTTCCCAGCCAGCAATTTTGCATTTCAAAAAAGCACTGTAAAAAATATGCAGCATTTTTGTAAAAAAAAAAAAACATATATTGTTATGCTACTTCAACTTAAAAAATTAAGTCAAACATTTATAGGTTATTTCAACTATTTTATTTACAGGTCAAAACTTAAAATAGTAGGTTGAATTAACTTGCAAAACCAAGTTGTTTTAACTTGATGCTGCATTTTTAGGCTAAAAAATGTGAAATTTGGGCTGTTGGTGAAAATTTTGAAGACATCTATAGGCCAAAAATAAATAAATAAATAAAACCAAACACCTTGTAATTACTGTTGACGTTGCTTACATGATGGAATATCATACATCTCATCACAAAAACAACCAAGTTAAAGTTTATTTTGGCTCATAACCGGACTATATCAGGTCTATAGTTAACCTAGACAGGAAATGACAACTGTTGCTTGCTGGGTTGTGTGGTTTCAAACATGATTTGATTTTTCTTTCGTAGAAGGAGAATTTTCAAGAAAGTTGTTTTTGAGCTTTTTCAATACAATAAAAGTGAATAGGGACTGAGAGTCGAACATTCTGCCTAACATCTTCTGTTATGTTCAAAATTAGTTAAAATTAGTGTTAAAATGTGAAAAAAATACAGAATGTATGTAAAAAATGTAAGAAAATTGTGATCATTTGTTTTATTCTTCTCAGAGGACCTGGAAAGTTTTTGTCTTGGACCATAACCACAACTTCCATGCTTGTGCCTATCACATATGGTCTAATATTAGGGCCAGTCTTAGCTTCCTTGTTGTCCTCATGTATACGGGTCATGTAGAGTTTCATCCTGTGTTCTGTTTAGTTAGGCAGGATTTCTGAGAGCCTCCTGGTTACCGTGTTTATGTCAAAGGGTCGTTTGATGTGAACCGCAGCTCCCCCATGCACGCCCCAAAACGAGATTAACGTTTTCAAAGGTGGCGTAGGACAGTAAAAAGTGCTCAATCTTGCAATACAACTACTTGCAAAGTCAATAACAACCCTCATAACTGGGTGTAAAGTAAACAAAATCTTTCAAGGTACAAGTGACTCACCATGTTTGACCACAACATTGTCAATGTCACACCAAACATAACACATTTGCTCATGCCAGAAATAGCGCAGAGTCAGACAACAGGCAAACACCTACAGACATGCAAAGCATGCAGGGAGGGGCGCAGGCAAAACAGAGCATGCACTGCAGACGACATGAGCTTAGTATGTAGACAATTGCTGAAAAGAGCCCGACATTTAATTAAGCTTCAATTGTGCAACTCAATAAAAAATAAATGCTTCCTAGGGCAAGTAAACATGCACGTTTCTGAAATGACATATTAAGCTTGGTTATCCCATAGGACGTCCCGGCTGAGTTAATTTATAGCTTTAATTCTAGTCCTCGAGGTCTCCTGCTGTGTTTTAACCCTGTAGTGGAGCAAAGCGGTTGCCAAGTCACCCTACGCTATGAGAAAATCTCATGTGAACATTATTTGGTAATGCCTTAAAATATCCTAAAACAGAAGGTTTCTTCAGCTGATGTTTTGAAACCATTTCTGCTTTACGCTGGGTGTGGCAGACTTGCGCTGCTGCTCGCTGTTATGTAAAAGCACGGATATGTGCCTGCATATCTGGAAATAAAGGAAAAGCGGTATCGCAAAAGGTCATACAATAAGGGTCATACAGAATTATCTGTTTCCATAAACATGGGACGCTTTGATATATTATATACAGTATAGTGATATCTGATGACATTCAGAAAACAGGACTTTAATTTAAGTAAATGCTGTAATTTAGATATAAAAACTATTTAGGCATGCATATATTGTGAGTTAAATACACCCTATTACGAACAATCCATAATAATAAACTTTATAAATAACTTTTTAAGGTTTATTATTTGAAAAATATGTTGTTATGCAATAATCATGGAAAGTGACAAAGAGAGACACAGAAAGTGATGATAACATTTTTATGTTCAATTGCAGCACACTCGCTTGTGTCACTTCTGTTTGCATTAGACTGTAAGAGGATCTTCACTGTCGACACATTTTGTTTTTAAACTGTGCACAAAATCCTGAATGACAAATCGGCATCGATTGCGTATTTCAGTCCCCTATATTTTAAATACTGTACGCAGGGTAGACTATTGCACAATACACAATATTTTGCCGTGAGGTTCCTTTCATTGCTTATGTAAGATTATCTGGGATCATCTCGGGTCAACATACAGCACATGTGAGTAAGGAAAAGCCTTATATCACACAGTAACATATACTTACCTCCCCTGACTTCTCTGAACATAGCGTGTTTCTGCAGCGATGGCTGCACGCCAGCATATCATCATATTTTGGACAACTTTCTCAAGTCTCACTAAGCTTCTAGATTGTTTTGGAGATATGATGACAGTAAGTTGGCTCGAACGCTGCCTACGTGTAAAAATCCCATACATCAGACACTGACATCTCTGCTGTGTGCAGCTGACCTACGCATTTTTCTCCGGCTGGCTGATTCTGATCAGAGCTTTTACGTCACCGCTTTAGCTACCTGCACATGTATCATCTTTCAGTTCATTCCTTTAAACGATTTAATCTTATTGTGTCGAGGAGATTAAGAGCGTACAAAGCCGAAGATAACATTTTCAATTGCTTGATTTCATAACTGCAAATAAACACGGTTATATTTCAGTTGCGTCTCGGGGTGAATGGGGTCAGCACATTTCTGGGAAATTCCTTTGCTGGATCTATTCATGAGAAAGATGGAGAAACGGGTTTGGGGAAGCGCCTGTAGAAAAATAACCATTGAATGAAAGCAAGAGCAGCCCAGGTGCTGTAAATCTTCCCTGTCAGCTCTATTCAGCCTTCAAACAGCACATTGAGCCCAATCGTCTCTCTCATGTGCCTCTTTACTGTACTGCATATATGCAGTGAGAGCCACACAAAATGTGCAGATCTGTCTTTACTGTTTGTGTGTATCTCTGAATGCGTGCGTGTGTGCTGTAATGTCAACATGCATAGAGATAACAGTGTACTTATTGAACTTTGCCTCTGTTCCTTTGAGCTATTAAGCCATCATTGTTTGCTTAAAGGTTTACGGTTCAATTGTGTCAAAGGTAGTGCGTCTATGTTGTCTTTAACCATCCGATGACAATGGCATATCATTTAAAGGACAAATTCTTTTAGTGCACATTACACAGTGCAAGACAGTAAATGTAACGACAACAATTTCCCAAAAAGAAAGAACCTGAATTTATAAATCCCATGCATTGAACTGCAAGTGGAAAAATGATTTATGGTGCTCTTTCATTACGACTATCACACTGACCGTAAAGCATAAATGAATCATAAAAACCTGATTAATATGCATTACTGTAAATAGATTTACTTTCGCTTTCAAGGCTCATTGGCCCTTACAGAAAACAAAGCAGCTCTTTTGCAGCAATCGTACTTTGTAAAATAAATTAGTCCCACTCCACACACTCATATTTTTATTCAATTAAGATAAAATGTACTCATGAATGGGTTTCAAGCTCGGAAAGCTCGCTGCCAAGCTCGAAAAGCACATTGTGTTGATGCCAGCTGAACTGCATTCGAGCGGATGCACTGAACAAACTCTGACATCACGGGGCTGATGCTCCACCCTTCTCCTGGCATGTCCACTTATCTACCAAAGCCAAAACACTGGGGCTATACGCATACTGCTGCCACTTTGAAGCCAGAATCTGGTGCCCAATGAACATCTCTGTGACGCACGACAGACCCCCTAGGCCCAAAAGTGACAAAAAATAGACTCAGTTCACTGCCACTTGATGTTCAATAAAACTAACCCTGACAGGGTAATCAGTGTTCCCAAAGTGTTGTGTAAGCAGTGCAAAGGTCAAAGGTTTGAGCCCAGGGAACTTAATGATAAAAATGTATAGCTTCAATGCACTTGCAAGTTGCTTTAGATCAGAGGTTTTCAAGATTTTGTCAGATTTTGTAAGTAATGTTTCAATAATTTTGCAACTAAAAAAAATATATATTTTTCGTCTGTTTATTACATAAAGTTTTTATGGGTAGGACTTTAGTCATGTAATTATTAATTGTTATTGGACCTTAATCTGGACATTTTCTTTTTTAATTGGTCCCTGCCAGCATTTTTTTTTTAATTTGCCAGCCAGCATTAATATTTTTTTTTTTCAAAAAATGTTTCAGTTAAACATACAATATATAAAATGAAAGAACAGACCCTTTGCTTAAAAAAAACCTTTCATCCAATCTTTATTTGTTTCCTTTTGATCTCTTCTCAAATATGGTTAGGTTTCTTCAAAAATACAAAATTTTGAACAAAAAGCTGAGATAATATTATTTTTTTTAGGGACTTTTGTTAGAGATCAGATTCAGAGTGATGATCAAAACATACACAGGGTAAATTTTAGTGTTTTTGGATCCGTGGATCCTTTAGTGTTTTATACACGGTTTCAGCAGTAACAACATAAACAAGCAGCTGTCGCGGTCCGCACGTAAATTCCGGTAAACTTCGCTAATAATAAATAACAACAAAGTACTTTAAACCAGTGGCGGCTCGTGACTGCACTTCCGAGGATGCGCTAATTCATAATAAATGTTCGGATTGTCACACGTGTGGTTCCCTTTTCCAAAATATGTGTCATGGGTGTGGAGAGATCCTGTGTGCATCACGTGTTTTGTCAAAATAAGTGCCTGCTGGAGACGCGTCAAAACCGTTTATGATAAAAAAGATGCTCGCGTTCCCTAAATACACGCAAGACACTCACTTAACCTTAAACTCTGATTACGCACGAGATTGTGCGAATATCTGACACACGCGAGCGTCTCCTTTCAAGTTCAAGGCAGCAGGCACTTATTTTGGCATGACACGTGATGCACAGCGCAGAACACATATTTTGAAATGACGAACCACACACATGACAAGCTACATACATGTTGTGACGAACTTCGCATCGTCAGCTTAAAAAACGAAGTTACCAGCCGCCACTGCTTTAAACGTAGTTTATTTATATAAGAAGCAAAAAAACAACAACACATAGATTACCTAGGAAACCAAAACATTTGTTATTTTCGACGAGGCATTTGTTCAAGAGATCAGTTTAGCAACTAGTCAGACCATTAAAAAAAACAAAACCGGAAGTAAAGTTCGGATCCAGACGTGTATCACGTGCGTCCGATGAAACCGTCTATAAGTTGGGTTGGAACACCACCTATTGGATAATAGCTGAAATAAGGATTGCCGTAAAAACTCTTCATTGACAGGGAAGCGTTTTCTCTTAATTGAATTAACTTGTCGATGGCAAGGAAAGAGGTACGTATCTGTAACACTTTACGGGTGTATTTGTAAACATTAATTAATGCATTAACATGAACTAACAATGAACAATACTTCTTCAGCATTTATTTATCTTAGTTCATGTTAATTTCAGCATTTACTAATACATTTTTAAAATTAAACGTTGTAAATGTTAACATTAGTTAAAGGCGGAGTCCATGATGTTTGAAAGCCAATGTTGATATTTGAAATCATCCAAACAAACACGCCCCTACCCCAATAGAATCTGGACCTTCTGTTGATAGACCCGCCCCACACATACGCAACCCGGCATTTGATTTGAGTTGAGTGGCTTTAAGTGTGTTTTGGTAGTCGGCCGGTTTCCTTTTCCAAAGCGTTTTTCAAACATCGTGGACTCCGCCTTTAATGCACCATGAACTAACATGAATAACTGAATTGGCATGAACTAACATTAACAAAAAATAATAAATGCAGAGAAACAGTATTTATATTTTGTATTTTATCGTTATTTAACCAGGAAGTCTCATTGAGATTTAAAATATCTTTTACAAGAGAGACCTGGCCAAGGTAACAGCCAAAGAGTAAGACAATTTTAAAATACAACAGGTACACATTAACAATATATAAACACATCTTTTCAACAAAAACAATCACAAGCTTCCAATACCGTTCTCTTTATAATGCCTTTAAATTCATTAATGGACACAAATGTATCTAGTTTTAGATTTCTTTACAAATTAGTCCAGTGGTTCCCAAACTTTTTCAGCGTGCGGCCCCCCTTGTGTATGGTGCATTCCTTCACGCCCCCCAAAGAAAATTTGTGACAAAAAACTAAAACTCAACATTTAAAAAAAAAAAAACATTAAATTATACAAAAAAGTAGTGCTTTTGGTTAGTAGCCTTATTTTTTTTTAGGTTTAATTAAACAGAATTCATGATAAATTAATGTATTTCATAAAATGCCATAAAACTGGGGCCCCCCTGGCACCATCTCACGGCCCCCCCTGGGGGCCCCGGCCCCCAGTTTGAAAACCACTGAATTAGTCCATGCCCAGGGTGCATAATATGAAAAAGCATTTTTCCAGTTCTGTGCAAACTCAATGTATGTTTAAAAGTTCATGTAAGCTAATGCATTTACTAATGTTAACGAATACAACTTTATTGTATACCAACTGTCTGTCTTCTTTTGTAGTGTTATGTAATGGTCACATGACATGCAGATTAAGCAAATATTATATATAATATAATATATAATGTTAGTGTCCAATTTTAAAATAATTTATTTACATTTTACGATCGAATAATAATGAATTAATTGTTTCTTATCAACTCAAGAACCCCCATGCAATGCCCTGGTGAACCACAGGGGGTTTGCCAACCCAAGTGTTCTCAAAGTTCTGGGAAACCTTGCTTTAGATAAAAGCATCTGCCAGATGTAATTGTAGTGTAATCAGGACACAGAAGAGAATCCTTTTCTAAATTTGCAACAAAAACGTTTTACCAATTAAACAACAAGTGGAATTTAAAGGCAGGAACCATGATCTCTGAAAGCCAATGTTGACTTTTGAAATCACCTAAACAAACACGCCCCTACCCCAATAGAATCTGGACCTTCTTTTGATAGACCCGCCCCACACATACGCAACCCAGGCAGCGATGTGGTTTAGTAGACACGCCCCTTACTGCGGATTGGCTACAAGTATGTTTTGGTAGTTGGCCCAACTCACTTTTCCAAAACGTTTTTTAGAAATCATGCACTCCGCCTTTATAATATAAATATGCTAGGAAACATGGAACTACCATACTGTAATTTAAGTAAAAAAAAAGTTAGCACCTATTTTCCAATAGCCTAATATTTGATGACACAATGACCTGACTGTTCAATCATAGTAGATTACTGTAGTCCTCAAAATACATTTTTCATAACCACACTCTATAGGAAATGCTGCCCACAGATGATTATGTAAGCCTGCCTTGACACGCAAGGTCCACATTCTCAGGGAAACAGCTCTTCCTCTTTATGGAGCCCATGGGAGGACAGAGTCAAATGAGACATTGATTCAATGAACCTGTGAGCAACACTTTTCATCAGATAACAATGACTTATTAATTAAGAGTGCATGTATCAGCATAGCCACATCTGGAATGATCTGCTCTCATGTCTGCACAGCAGGGGCTGCTTTACATACATAGTGTGCAGGGATATACTTTGTACCAAATACATTACAGATCAATTTATAACCTTCTTTCAGTGGTAATGGGAAATATTGTGCATTCTGTGCGAAATTAAAATTATCAGTATTATAGATGGAGACATAGCTTACTTCACTAATGTGTGAAAAAATACTATGAATGTCTGGAAATTAAAGTTTTATTCAATTCAAATTAGGGACAAATGTTCTGAGGTCATGATGACGGCAGTACATTAATCATGGTAGGGATGATAATGAGTAAATTATGCAAAATAACCTTTATTGGACTTTGATTTAGCTTACGTAGATCCTGGCACATGAAGGACAACATTTCCTTGAACATTACTGGGGAATTTTACTACAAATTGCTTTCTGTCTGTACTGTTTATTTACGTGCGCTGTCTGCGTTGTTTTAGCCGATGATTCATTGAGGTAATTATGCAAATCAGATAGCGTTAAACCCACCCACAAAATTAGTGTTGAATGCATTTGCACACCACAATTACACATTTTGCAGGTCGGGCTTAAATGCTAGGAAGAAAAGAATACAAGCTTTATAAAACATAAAGGACATATAGGTACATATAAAATTATACATATTAGGAATTTATAAATGTACAGCCCCAGTGACAGCTTAGGACCCTTTCTTTCTGACAGTGTATGTTAAAATATTTGTGCATAATCTAATTAGTATGTTGCTAAACCTTTGCTGTTTGTGACTATTTAACTCATCTGTGCTACCCTATTTCCCATGGAAGAGATAGATAGGCCCACCCCAAACTTAAGTCATTGTTGGCATGTCCAACTGGAACAGACAAATAATTTTCATAAAACCAGTTGCAATTATGTATTACTGACTAAAATTCTGTCTGAATGCTAAACTGTTTAGGGTTACTTCTCAGTCAGCAAACCCTTGTACTATACAGTATATGATTATCAGGCTCATATCGTCATAAAAACGTCACTGGTACAGGATAGGCGGCAGAATGTTTAGCAGGAATTGAGGCATTAAATGTCCAAGACAGCCTCAAGTGGATAGCTCACTGTGTTAACCTATGCTACATTTATGTGCTCACAGTGGAAGCTCTCTAGAAACCGGGTATCCACAAATATGTTTATATAACCCACATGCACTCGGGTTTACAGTGGCATAAAGGTGAGTCTTGTCTGGACAGATGTCAAAGCAAAAAATAAGGTTTGAACTGTAACACACCTGGGTCGTAAAGCTAAAAACACCTGCTAAAACATACTGTATGATTAAAGTTCTTTTTATAACTACAGTATTTACACAGTGCCACATAAGCTGCTCCAACGTGTACTGTGATAATAGTGCCATTGATAAGCTGACCGATCATAATTGCTCAGTGGGCCATTGCACGAAACTGCAGACACTGTGAATTTAGTTGAGTGTGTGCAGGAGTAATATGAAAACCTTTTGTGCCTCATTTATCTTGCTTTACTGCATGCTAATGCAAGCGTGCAACCACAAGCGAAGACCATGCACACACCGAACCGAAAGCAAGGCTAGGTCAAGCTATAGATGCATTGTTTCTTAGGACGGGGCATTCAACCTAATGATTTTAAAGTAGGTCAAGCATTTAATGTAAGTTTAATGCATGGGAAGCCATCCAGGCATGACATAGCTATGGCAAAAACAAGAGTAAGATCAAATCTGCATATTCACATACATCAAACATGTTAAAAATGAAAGTTTTACTTTTGTAACGAAACAATTTATTTAAATTTAAAGATACCAACAGACTAACAGAAACCTCACTGTAAAAAAATAAGTATAATTAACTTGGATTTACAAGTCGTTTAAACTATAAATGTCTAATAATGACTAGTGATGAGTTGCTGTAACTTATAGGACCCTATTTTAATTTGCTAATTTAATGACGGGAAAAATGGTTTATGTGCCAAGCGCACTGCTTAAAAGGTTTGTTCCTATTCCCATAATGAGTTATGGGTGTGTTTGGGCGTAATGTGCAATAAACCAATGAGAGTCTCATTACTTTTAAAAGCCAGTTGCGCCATGCGTAATCCCGATTTAGAAAGCGGAATTTGTAAACTGAAAAACTAAGCGGAGGAAGAAGACCACCAGTTTAAGAATATAATGTTAAAATTTTTTTGTTGTTTTCATTTTTATTAAAATTGTTATTTTTTGGATTAAAACCTTTAAAAGACGTTTTCTTTCAGTTATAGAAGTAAAAATAGCAGGCTTTTAATTGCTTTAAATGTATTGGTATCCTACATAATCATTGTAATCTCATAAAATAATTTGCAAATATGCAAGTAAAAGTTTGTAAAAATACAAACAAGAGATAAAGAATTTACAAACGTGCGGAGATCCGTTTCAGCACTTGGACAGTGCCATGTTTTTTTTTTTTAAAAGCATTACTTAAAATGTTTCTCATCTCACCATATCCACAGGTACAGAGTCATCATATACAATAAATCTATGGGGTAGCATTTAAAAAGCATTTAAAAATATTTGCATTTGTTTAAAGCAAAGCATTTATTTATTTACCAGGCTACAGGTAAAGCAGCTCTTTACACCTTCTAACGTCTCATAATCGGTCCTCATTTATGTCCAAGAGACCCAACAATAGGGCTGCACGATAAATTGCATGTGTTTGTCACGCGCATCTCGTCAGTAATGCCGGTTCCTTGATTAGTAGTAAATCGGCATCAGCTGTTTTCAGATGGAGCAGCTTTAACGTACACAGAGCCGTAGTTCACTGACAATCGGGGCAATTTCGCATTAATTATCGCGGACGTATCGCCTGCGATATGTATGCGATATGGCCCAGCTTGTCAGGGAACTACGGCTCTGTGCAGTAATGTCACGCCATCTGAAAACAGCTGATGGCGATTTGGTACTAATCAAGGAACCGCATGTGATTTATCGTGTAGCCCTACTCAACAATAATTTTTTACATTTTAATCCTTTAATTTTTCATATTTAAAAGCGTTTTTGTGCTGCTGCGCATCCATGTGTGTGATAAGCAAACCCGCGTTGTCATCCCGTTTATAGGTGCATATTACTAACGCGCCCATTAAAGCAACACCAAAGAGTTTTTTTTTACCTTAAAATAACGTTTCCAAAAAAGTTTCAGTGGTTCATCCACTCAAAACAGGGTGAATGGCACTTTCACATTCGAATTTGCAGCCCTCTATCGGCCAAAACCGCACTAAAGAACTTTCCAACCGTCGGGTAGTGGTCCTGTAGTTCGAGTGAAAACTACAAAAACTTGCTTTACGGCAGACCTACAATCCAATCAGAGCCAGCTATGCTGCAGTATTTACGACAGTGGTAATGAACAATTACGCTTCTAACCTGTAGGGGGAGCAAAGAGCAATAAGTCTTTAGTGTTGCTTTAAATAACAAAAACAGTATTGCGCCATTGACTTTAGACTAGGTTTTAGTTGGTCAATGGTGTAGTCTATTTTAGTTGCCTTAAAATAGCAACGCGCCAACAATGCACCTGAACACACCTCGTTTTTATACCAGAACGCCCATGGCCGCAAAATTGGGCGCAAATGCAATTGCTATTTAAACAACATGACACTAAATGTGAAAATGATCATTGCGCCGGGTTGAAACTAGCCAAAGACACTTGCGTCACGCATTGCGCTGATATAATAGTTGAATTAGCTTAAGTTATTTTTACTTTATTTTATAAGTTACAGCAACTCATCACTAGTCAAGATAAAGAATCAAAGTTAAATGACTTGTAAATCCAAGTTAATTATACTTAAAAAAATTTTTTTACAGTGCATGTTGTTTTGTCTTGGCAACAAAACATAAGCATTTTCCTATAGCCTCACCTATAGACTCATTTTCCTAATTACTACTGTAAGAAATATCCAACTAAAACCATGCTTTCGTGACACAGCCCAACTTGACAATTACATCTATTTACTGGGCTAAAGTAATGTTTTTTTAATCTCTGTATGGACATGTCCTGGTACTATGGCTGACACTCTATGCACACAAAACTAAGCTGTGTGTCACGTTATAGACATGAAGTCTGATGCCGTTTCTCTTCAAACAAAAACCTAATTATACTGTAAAGAATGTTTTTCATGAAGAGTTATGGGAAATTCTAGAGTTTTGCTATTTTTGCAGTCATCTGAGATACATACAATATGCTTGGAAATCCCAGATTGCAACACAGATTCAAGTTTTTCTGTGCAGCACAGTTATTTAGACAAGCTAACTAACTTAATAAAGAAACAAACTAACTTATGTATAATTCATAATAAAGTGTCGGTACACATGGATACAAAATGCAATTGGTCTACAAGGAATCTGCGTATGTTACTGACAGACAAAGAAAATGCAGAGAAAAAACAAACCACTCCTGTTTATGCATCTCCCTCCCATCCAACTGAGATGTGGCACTGGATGACCATCCACACTGCTTGAAAAGTAAAGCTAGATAAACCCCACAATCTTTGGGCGCGTCCGCAATTAAGCGATTGTCTCATAGATTTCAACGGCCATGAGCTTATCACCTCTCTACTCACCTAATCTATTTAAAAGGAGGGACAGGCGGTAAGTTTGAGAATGATGGAGTTGTGTGTGTGCATCATCAGCACTACTGACAGATGGATTAATCCTGAAGGTGTGTAGTGAGAGTGAAGACAGTTCATAGTCTTGTCTAACAACTTGAGCAGACAAACGAATGAATACTGCAGGTCTTGTTTTACAAGGAATAAAAATCATTACACTAAGTTCAGCGTAGCGCATGATGGCACTCATCAACTGTTGCGGATTAAGCTAAAAAACAGTCATGCGAGTCTTTTTTCTTTGCTCGAGAATATAGATTATTTACATATTTTAAACTGTATGGTGAAAGTTTCCATTTTCAAATCTCTAGCTTTTCTCCTGAGTGAACTAGCATACATTTTTTACCTAATAAAAGTAAACATGACTAATTGAATATATAGGATGCCGCACATACTTTCATAGTAATTTTTTGGCATGCCTCAAATATGCAATTTATGAAGAAGAGTGTGGTTCAGGTGTGGCATTTATGTAGTCATGAGAATATTTTTTTACTTTATGCACGTCTTTAGTAAATTAGGTTTTGGTACATAAGGGGCTAAACAATTTTTGCAGCTTAGTGCTGAGTGTTTCTGTATTTAACATTGAGACAAGTCTTAAAATTTTTAATCTGAACAGTAATAGTAAAAAGCACTTGTTTATCCGAGCGAGACTGAGACATCTCCACCCATGCTATATGGTGACAGATGGAGACATACTGTACCATGGCACATCTGTGTTTACTGTGATGTGCAGGGCTTTGTTAGGAGTGTCTCCTGAATGAGGCATTTGTTTTCTCATCTCACTGCATCACGACAGCGCAGATAATTTTTCCAGGTTTCAAATATGCAAAATAATTCGTCATTTTTTATTTTCATAGAATGTGAGGTATGTGACTCCCTGCTTGTGATAGACGCTGATCGTCCTGTTTTGCTTGATGTTTTATAACGTTGCATGTTTATCATGTTCAAGCCATGAAAATTACCACTTTACACCTCACGCTACGTCTATAAGACAGGAAGATTGACACACACAGTTTGTATTGAGAATTATCACCTAAAGATTTCTCGAAAACATGCACCCTACACGTCTTTTCCTTCAAACTGTAAACTATAATTATGGCTTCAAACAGTACTACAGCTCACCAGGAGCCCAGAATCTGACAAAAGAGAAAGCTGTGAATCTAACTGGAGCGCCCCTATGAAATCTTATCAGGGCAGCATTACAAACTCTGCGTGAAATATGAAGTGACAGCACTGCGGTCAGTAATTTCTGTTCAGTGAAGCCTCATTAGAGGGATCAGCTTCAAGTCATCCTTTCAAAGTGTCCCGGTGGGATTTAGTAAATGTCCTGCTTCACTCTGAAAACTGCAAACCTGAGGCAGCAGAATGTAAACAGTCCTGCTTAGTGTAAACTAGTGTTGCTTTCGTCAATGAAAAGTATGACTAAATATCATCATTAATAACCCTTTATGACGTTACGAAAACGGGAGTAGGTGACTATAATTAAATGTATAATGCAATATTGTTGACGAATAAAAACGAAACTAAAAGTGCTTTACAAAATAAAAACTATGCTAACATGTCTCTTCATATTTGTTGACCAAAACGAGACAAGACAAAATGTTATAACGTTATTTGGTCTCCTTTAGGCCTAGTCCACACGGACATGGGTATTTTTAAAGCCGGAGTTTTTCCTCCAAAAAAATCCCGTCCACACATGCTCTTTTTAATATAAATGTCTGTGTCATGAAATAGGAAAACACGCTATCATGCGCTGTCAAGAGCATGCCACACCAGCAGGCAGCGATATAACCCAAATCGTAAAGCCACCTTGGCCAATCAGAAGCCTAACAAAAGTGACGTCGCAAGGCAAAAACCACGGTTTTACTATCTACAAGACAACACTGCAACCGGCGTTTCTTAAAATCCTCACCTTGGCAGGGGTTTTCAAAAATTTTCGGTTTAAGTGCCCTGATACTGCGTTTTTTTTTTTGTGGACGAATGGCCGAACTGTGTAAAAAATGTCATGGTTATAAAAACCCGTGTCCATGTGTACTAGGCCTTAGCCATCCCGCATTTCTGCGCCCCCGCCACCTGACTGCAGATGATCAGTTGTGGTCAATGGCACTGCGCAGATCGATCAGCAAAAAACATAAAAGTACCACGAGAGCGATTAGAAAGCATGTGGAGCAGTCTGATCTCGCGATGCTTTGATGTCATATGCCATCCGTTTGAACACGTCACAATTGATGGCCATGTGTGTGTTTCTGCTTAGACGACTTCTGTTTTGATTATGTAGACTTTTATGTAGACTCTTTTACGAACAGTCAAGTCACTTACTTAGAGGTTAGTAAAATAAACATCTTCTAAATTCAAATCAGAGCATCTTTCATGTTTGGGATGGATGTATTCCTGAGTCTAAAAAGTAAATGTCATAAATTTTTGTCAACTAAAACTAGACAAAAATGGTCATGGATAATTCTCACTAAAATAAGACTAAAATGCCCAGACTTTTAGAGGTGGTTTCTCGGACAGGGATTGGCTTAAACCAGTACTAGGCCTTAGATTAATTAGGAAATATAACTAGTTTTAACAAACATGCCTTACTGAAAAAATTACTTCTGTGCATTTTCAGGCAAAACAAAGGGCACTGATGTATTTTAAGTAGTGCTGGGAATAGATTAATCTAGATAAATCTCATACAAAATAAAAGTAATTTTTTGCATAACATATGAGCTTGTGCTATGTGTAATTATTATGTATATATAAATACACACACACACACACACACATTCATGCATGTACTTAAGAAACATGTACATGTGTATATATATATTTATGAATATTTTAATATATTCTATAGTATATATAAATAGAAAAACGATATATAAATAAAACATTTCTTAAATGTATATTTATGTATGTATGTGTGTTTAAATATACATAATATTTACACACAGCACAAACTCATATATATTATACAAAAAATTACTTTTATTTTGTATGAGATTAATCTAGATTAATCTATGGCCAGCCCTAATTTTAAAATATGTCAGTGCAAGATGTTTTCAGTTTGGACAGCTCTTAAATTTATTTAGGACTAGTCTAATCTCTGTCTGAAAAACCACCCCTACGTTGACTAAAACTAGACTAGACTAAAAAGAGTATGAACGTCACTAAAACTAATAAAAACTAAAATGACAGCTTGACACAAAGACTAGACTTAAACTCAAATTAAAACAGGCGGCCAAAAACAACACTAGTGTAAACAAATATTGTTTTTCTGCAGAAATCTCTAGACGATTTATAGACAAATATAGATTAATTCATACTCCATTTTTATTCCACATAGTACATGTTATGTAAAAATAAAAGTGTAGTCTGTTATTATGTGTGCATCTAATATCACACTACAGTGCATGCAGCATGCTTTTCTGTTTAAAAACAGCCAGAAAGTGAAACAAACACCGTATTGTGATTATATTCATTCCTGCCTAAGTCAGCCAAATTTGCAAACACCAGCTTTAGACTAATATCAAGGTTTTGAAGTGACTTTGACCCCAACCTTTAGACTGTGACCTGATGTTTGTGTTTGTTATACACAGTTTGACCACTAGATGCGCTAAAGGCTAAAGTTAGACTTAAAAATCTGTGTGAAAATCTTAAATGCTGTCGTGTTAAAAACAATTCCCACCCAGTTCTCAAAAATGATGTTTTTGACTATTACTTATAAAAGACCTAAGGGAACAAATGTTGTCATTTTACTAGAATAAGTTACTCAATAACTGACTTGCAAAGCTTTTATGAACTTTTTCTTTATCTACCTGTCATTTAAGTTGGCGAGTTATCCGTTGCATGGCATGTCATAAGTAGGGGCATAGCAAAAGTATACATTATCAAAAAGTAATGATACAACAACATACGGTGTCGCTCGTTCCCATCACATCTTGTTTGTGTTGTTGTGTTTGAGGGGTTTGTCCTGCGGCTCGCTGTTTCTGCACGCTGAGTGTTCCTTTCAGCGAGTTCAGAGAGAGGGCAGAGCTACGATCCGTGCCACGAGCCTCATTTGCATAATATATTCACGCGTCATGTGACGCCATCAAGGCGGTATAAAAAGCCCTCTGCGGCAGAAATAGCATCACTAGCCGACAGTGTTTCTCTGAAACCGCTTCAAGTTCACTCATAACGCCCGGCCTCTCTGTGCACACCGCAACAGAGCGACGCAAAGAAACGAAAACACACCAACCAGGATTTTAATATCGTGTTAAAACAAGTCGCAACCGTGGCGAGAAGTATTATTCAGACGGGTCTTGTCCTTAACATGAGCACGGAGATGTTTAAAACGCCAATGGAGCTCGCTGTTTACCAGCTGCACAATTTCTCCATCTCGTTCTTCTCGTCCTTTTTAGGAGGGGATGTAGTATCGGTCAAACTAGACAACAGGTAGGCACACATACCGTTGGTTTTAAAGGGGAAATTGAAAATGCGATTTTGTAAACAAAGGAATGTAAATCGCACAGTCATTGCATCATACACAATGCACTATTGGCTAAATAAATGTTGTACGAACGCATGTAATATTTTTATATTCAGCTATCACGCAGTAAAGCATAATCGTTTATATTGCTACTGGAAAGTCTTAAACAGTTGTTTAAGTGTATTTCTCTTTGTCTCTTTCAGTGCCTCTGGCGCAAGCGTTGTGGCCATTGACAACAAGATCGAGCAAGCAATGGTAAGACCGATAACAACACTGTTTCAGCCATTATCTCAACACAAAATATGGTTTACTACACCGTATACTTAGAAGATTAAGCTGATGTTTGTAGCAATGCAATGGAAAGTATCTAGTTTCTGTGTAGGTTGTAACCAGAGCTCACTGTAAAGCTGCTCCTACCTTCATTGCATATGCTTTGTTTGCCCACTTGCAGTAAAACTCAAAGGTCAACCGCAAAATCGTGTGACCTTTTATTTGTTTGATAAACAGCATGTTTTCGTTCTATGTTCTTAAAAATCACATTGCTGTTATAAACCAATCGTTTTCAAACAGATCTGTTGATTATTTACCAGTCCCAGTGAATATGTGCAAAGAAACTAAATTCCCTCTTCCCTTACAGGATCTTGTAAAGAATCACTTAATGTATGCAGTCAGGGAGGAAGTGGAGATCCTAAAAGAGCAGATCAAGGAGCTGGCGGAGAAAAACAACCAGCTCGAGCGCGAAAACAGCCTGCTGAAGAACTTGGCGAGCCCCGAGCAGCTGCAGAAGTTTCAATCGCGCCTGCCGTCGGACTCCAGCCTCCCAATGGAGCCTCAGGAGCTCGGGTCCCCGGAGGATGTGGGCCACCAGTACACCTGCACAGGCTCTGCTGTGTAAGTGGCTCTGCCAAGGGGCGGGCAGAGCCACAGCTCTCACCTGAAACGGACCTCCAGATGTGCAACTTCCAGAAGAAGCTGTCTGTACAGATGAAACCTGATAAATGAAAGCATTGAGACGTACCGGTGGCCTAGTCTGTTTTGTAATATCCGACAATCTCTTCGGACTGATGCGGACAAGAGAGAGTGATGTAGACGTCCGAGGTTACTGTACAACGGGACTGACATGCCCTCCGTTTGGGGCTGCAGCCTTGCTTTCCCTTGGTCTCTTCTCATGAAGAGAAGGAGAGGGATGTGCCTGATGGAGCTGGCCCTGAGATCTAAGCTATGGACCTCCACAGAAATGCATCCTCAAGCCAAGGAACTGTACTGTAGATCTTTGAGAGATGCCCCCACAGTCTCACAAGAGCCCTGCCTGGTGATCTCAATTCCGACGCAAGCTACAAGGGTTTCGAGCGATATCCCTGGTTTGTCGGAGTGTGCTACGGTAATTCCCTCCATGTCAATGATCCTTAGCTGTGGACGTTCATTGAGATGGACCCCGGTCTGGTCCTCTCTTCCACAGTGGTGACTCCTGCCATATGATGCATTATGAAGCATTGCTTGTATCTCTGCAGTTGGGGCCTGCTGCTTACAGGGATTATTGTTTGTGTTTGTGTTTTGAAACGGAACAAAATCAACTTGTTTATATGGGCTGTGTGTAAAATGATTTTTTGTGGGAATGAGAATCTGTATACATTTGCATAGTTATGTAAATTCGCATCTGATGTAATGTTAGATGTTCTGAAATGGAGTGGATAATGCTGCCGAGAAAATATGTCAGACATCTAGTTTTGTTGACCTCTATGCCAACCGAGAAAGTAGAGGTCCACGTGTTTTCAAATGAACTTTGTGTTTTCTAACTACCAAAGACTTGCCTAATATTCACAAGCCAACAGGACCATGTGTAACTTCACAGGGAGAAGTTTTTTTGACAACAGTCTTTTTGAAACATGGGTATTGTTGCTTGATTGTATCCATGGTATTTTTTTTAACAATTTGTGGATGCAAAATGCACATTGCAATAAACCTTATGTTTACACTAACAACTGCCTTCAGATCACTTTATTTCAACTGTTAAGACAAGTGTGACAACGTGTAAGACCCCTGAATTTTATCTATATTGTTTTAGCCATTTCTTTAGTCTATCAGTTTTTAGATAATTTCAGTGCATTATAAATGGTTAGTGATCAGAGCAGATCTTTTTTTTGGCCTCATACTGTATACAAGACTGAGTGAAATCTTTAATACCAGATTTAGGCATGTATAAGATAAGGCCATTGCAGTTTAAACATTTAAAATTGTCCTTTGCACTTACTGCTAATGTCTGAGCATGGATATTGTCACCTAGTAATCCTCCCCAACATGCAATTTAACAAAATGTCTATATGAATAATGGTATAATTGCATTTATTCACATAAAGATGATTATCTATTATGCGCTGTTCATTGGTGACTATTAATTATGCAAAGCTTAAACTTTCCATTGAACTGTCAAAATGCTTTTAAACTCTACATTTGAGAAAAGAGGTGTTAACAAACCGTGTGGGTTATGTATCGTAGATAAGCATATATGCAGTTCATAATGGCTTTGGGGCCAACCATAGTAAGAAAACAAAGTTGGCGTGTGAAACTCTTTCACCTCTGTCATCTTAGAAATCTCGAAACACTGTCACGCTCGATATAATACGATACTCAAATGTGAGACCATAGGATCTCACTATTCCTCAGTTGTTCGTATAAAAAATCCTACACTCTATCAATTCTTGCTAAATATTTATTGACACATGCAATGTTTCGGTCCACTGACCTTCAGGCATTCATCAGTGAACCGAATCATTGCATGTGTCAATAAATATTTAGCAAGGATTGATAGTGTGTGCAATTACATTTTTATACTATTTTGGATTCAACAGTGTTGTTGGACATTATATTGCGCACCTATGCTTTCTCCAGGTGTTTTGTTGATTGATATCGTAAATAGATTCAAAGGTTTAGTTTTCTTGTGGATTATGTCCACTGGACTGTTGCAAATGGGTAATATTACAGTCCAAATGCTCTGATCTGAGGTTTCAATTACAATTCAGATTGAGGTTCAAACGTTATAAACCTTACTCTAATGTCGCAGAAATTCTTAAAATCTTCCTAATGTTTTGCCATGGATAAAAAAATCTGATTTACTGCTGCAACAGACCATCAAGCCAAGACAACTGTTAATACTATAATACTACTTCTATAACAACAATAATCATTCACGAAGTTTCTTAGTGATTTTTATATTGGAGTAAATAACCACAGACTGAGTAAAACGCTCATATTGAATTCACAATTCTTTACTTATTCTTACCAAAACAGCTGTTGCTATTATGCAACTTAAACATCTGTTTCAGTTTGGTGTGGTGGGTGGCTTTCTGTGTCAAGGCCTGGTGGTGAGGACAGGCTTTGCATGCAAGCACATAGTTAAAGTGCACCGAGAACTGTTGTTTACACTAGACGTTTGTCCTCTCGTGTAAATATAGGCTTACGGTATACCGTGCCATTTTTTAATGGAGTGTCATTATCTCCAAAACTTCAGATCTAATGCCATGTTGTGGAAAATTATTACAGCGTTCACAGCATAGACATTTATAACTCATTTGCACTTTATACAAACAAACAGCCGGCACTTTTTCTTCCAGGTGCTTCCTGTAGTGACAGAATCGAATGAGAAAGATGTTTACTTGTCACTTCGGGAAAGACTTTATTCTTTGATTCTTGGGAAGAAAGTTGACAGTATAAATAGACCTAGAGCTTCTGGCCTAAGTCATAATAAGCCCAGTGTTTTTCACATTTATTGGAATGTAGTGGCAGTCTGGTGATCAGCTCCAAAATAAATATTTTTAAATTAAGAAAAACAAATTAAATTCACAGTGACTCATGTCAAATGCCATATCAAGGTATGGATGAAGTCGATAAAAGCTGCTTTAAAAAATATCAATTTTTTTAACCAAATAGAAATGCAAGAGACTACGTATAAGAATTGAAAATATCCAGTATTTAAGGTCTTGTATTTTAAACCAGACTTTAGGATTGAACACAGAACAATAAGTCATATCACATAAAATATTCCCGGGTACAAATCATAATTTCAGTTCCTTCTTAAAGATCTCATATTTTGTATGTTTGTGTAATCCCTGAAACAACCTTATGTGTTAAATCTGAAAGTGATACTTTACTGTATTTTATTTACCTATATTTTAAATCTTTTCATGGCCACTCAGATTTTGTTTGGTTTCTATGTATCTATTTTGGTCATTCAGTCCATTCATGGACATTTTTAAACACCTTAAATTAACAATTTACCCTAAAATTAAAAATCATTTTGCTGAACAAAAAATAAGATATTTTGATAAATGATGGTAAACACACAGTTGATGGTACCTATTGACTTCCATAGTAGGAAAACAATACTATTAAAGTCAATGGGTGCCGTCAAGTGTGTGCTCACAATCATTTATCAAAATATCTTCTTTTGTGTTTAACAGAATAAAGAAACTTATACAGGAACAACACGAGGGTGAGCAAATGATGGCGGCATTTTAATTTTTGGGTGAACTGTCCCTTTAAATACTATTTGATCACTGGTATCACACCATTAGCATTAGATAACAGAACATAAAGCTTTATTTCAGATTCATATTCAGTTTTGCTTTTAGTTTTACTAACTGGGTTTGTGTATAAACTCAAACAGGTGTCGCAACCACATGTCAAGTTCAGCTCATTACCATTTCAAATGTATTAAATTATTAAAATCCAAAACTGTCTGAATATGTTTTGTCTTAATATATTCATAATATCCTGAAAACAACTTTTGCTTGATGTGTTTTGTGTTATCTTTCCTTAAAACAAATGATATTTAGTGTGATAACGTTAAGACACTGACACAGTGTGGCTCAAAAGTCCAAATAGTTTTGGAAACAACTTTATTACGAAAGATTCATAATTGAAAAAACTCTCTACTTGTTTTTACACAAGACTTCAAGGGGTGTGGGAATCTGAAATGTTTACCACACTCCACCTATAGAAAGAGGATTTAGAAAGTAACATTAGTTTCACACCACCATAAAAGGATGTTACTTCACAAACAAATCTGGGTGCCGCCTCCACCCTGAACTAAAGCTGCTGCAACAGGTCAGTTGTGCCACCAAACGTTAGGCAATTCCCCTTACATGGGTGAATTGCAAAAACATACAAAGCAATAATGTTTATAAGCCTCCCAGCTTGATGAGTTATAAATGATGACGGGTATAAAAGCAGCAATAAAGATCCTCTAATTTAATCAGAGTGTTTTTATGAAGCCCTCTTCAAAGTCTTCCAAGAAAGTCTGGGAGTAAATGCAAAGGTGCTTTTATTTTTTACCATTGGAATTCCTTCTAGCCACATTTTAGGGAATTTAACAGGGACTCTGTTCATCATTCCTCAGGAGTCCGGAAGAGTATGAAGTGCTGTCTGTGTGAGATTTGTATGCCTTGTGGTGCCATCCACGTTATGAATGTGACACGTCCAGACATCTCAAGCAGGGCAGAACAAAACCATCAACATAAGGTAGAGGATTTAAGGGGAACACCTATATTCACAGTCCTACCATTGAATAGCCTGGCTTGTAGTCTGGGCATAACATATGTCCTGGTAGCTCTGAGGTGTCTGAATTACATAACTTATATCCCTTACCTCAGTACTTTGGCTTTATGCTACTGTATAAATGTAGCGTGCTCATATATGAAATGCACGTACCTGACAAACATGTCAACATCATTGCATCCAGCATAATGACCTTGCGAACAATGATACAGTGTCAGAATTCAATGCAGTGCAGATAGTAATCTGAACCTCTGTAGTCTTCAACTTTATCCTCAGATCATGCCGAATACGTGCAAGAACGTTGGTCAGCTGATGGTCAAATGTCTCACCCGCTGTGGTGTTAAAAAAACAATTGAAGCGAATCCTTTAACCTCTGGAGCTCTATCAAAAGAATTTGGTATTAATTACAAACAACTTCGCATGGGTGGAACAGTTCAAGTAGGCATGCAAAGAGTAGAAAAACAGGCCATACTAACTCAGAAGCCACAAAGTTATTGTGTGGTTGTGTAATGTGTGCAATTATTCTTGTTATGCATGCAAATAGCGCAGGTGAGACAAAAGATGGAATACCAAAGTGGCAGCTTATTAAGAAACTGTTTTTAATTTGTCTTCCATATAAATTAGATGTTTCGTAACTACTGCATTGCTCAATGACTACTCAAACATGTACGAAATTCCCTAGTACAATTATTTAGTGTTAACAAGCAAATGATGTAATTTGTAAATATTTAACGAGTTGGCTAATTCATATGAATTTGTACAAAGTGAAATGTACAAAAATGTATGATATTAGAAAAAATACCAATAATGAAACCCCACCCCTAACTTCAACGTTACAGGGGCGAAACAGATTGTACAAATACGTACAAATTTCCATGAGATTGTTTTCTATTTTCTCTTGTTCTTTTCCATTTGTTTGACAGAGTGAACTAGTCTAAAGTAGCTAAAGTATACAACAAAACATAACACCAGTGAAGCAATCCTCTTTATCGTAGTATAAAATAACAAACATTAAGATTTTATTCAGCATTGTCTTCTCTTCCGCGTCTGTTGTGAAGCGCATGCGCAAGACTAAAGTCACGTGACTGCAGTGACGCAGATGACGTGTTATCCTCAGACATGTTTGCAAAGTTTTTTTTTCAAACTTACAGCGTGCATCTCCTTCAGACTGTAACCAAAGCGCACAAAAAAAACAGCTGGGGCGCACCACATAACACGTCAGCCACGTCGTACATCATCCACGTCACTGTAGTCATGTGACTTTAGTCTCGCGCATGCGAAGACACAACACGAGGAAGTGAAGACAATGCTGAATAAAGTCATAATTTTTGTTATTTTTGGACAAAAATGTATTTTCGATGCTTCAACACATTCTAACTGACCCACTGATGTCACATGGACTATTTTGATGATGTTTTTATTACTTTTCTGAACATGGAAAGTAGCTCTCATACTAAATATAAAACATCTTAAACTGTGTTCTGAAGATGAACTGAGAACCTGAGTTTGGAATGACATGAGGGTGAGTCATTTATGACATTATTTTTATGACATTTTTGGGTGAACTATCCCTTTGAAGTGCACCAATTTCATTTGTAAAAACAACGTTATTTTGTGTATTTTGTATAATACAATGTGTTTGCGTGGTTTATGGTTAAAAACACATTATTTTCCACTTATACCACAGGTCTGTTGAATGCTGCATTCTGATTGGCTGAGAAATGTTCTATGGGTGTTGATTATTTTTCTGTAAACCACACACCTAACTTGTCAAATGTCTTAAAAATAGGCACCAGAGCAATGTTTGTGGTAACTGTGGTATAAGAGGAATAATTGACTCCGGTCCTTTGAATTATTTGAAAATAATGCACACCTGAGGTGTGTGTGTGCGCATTACCACCTTGGTGTGCATTATTTTCTTATAATTCAATGGCCCGTCGTCAATTATTCCTTACATACAGTACTCAAACGCATTGATTTTCTACAAAACTCATTGATCTGAAAAGTGCCGTGTCACTGATTCGGCAGCTAACCGTAATGTTCTGTTTGGCCTGAATATCTCTGACGTCAACTGGAAATGTGATGCTCCTTACCATGTTTGAAAGATTCGCTCACAATGCAACGCTAACAGGAGTTAACTTACAGGCTAAGAGTCAAAGCAGGAGAAATTATGATAATGTCGGTCTTGTCCACGTCACTCGTGTCATTGTTTACCTTGAGGTTTGTACCTTTTGCATATCGTTAACATCTACGAGCATACAGTTACATATAAAGGAAATGTAAAATCATGAATCGGACGGTAATTGCTCTTTAATAATAATGAAAAGCATCTTATTTTAAAAATAGAATTCCTGAAGGTCACAGTATATGTTCTTTCAGCCACCATAAAAGAAATCATGCATATTGTTTTTACAGAACAGTGTTTTGCACACACTCACATGCAGCAGCATGGGTAAATACCAGAATGTCTGTCTGAGCCAAGTGTGACTGTCAGCCAATCAGCACTCTGATCCCCAGGGAGTGATCTCACTACGTCACTTGCTATAAATATGCCATTCACACCCAGCCCACTAGGCATCTACTGCTGAAGGTAAATCCAGGTTTAATAAGGATAATGACGAATAAGGATAACAACGAATAATGCTGTATATTTTCTTTTATATGCATAGACACATTTATCTAAAGCGACTCAAGAAAGTCGCACATCGGGCAAGAATCGTCGCGTCGGGCCATGTATCTAAAAATTGAACACATTATTTTCAATGAATGTATACACAACCACGATGTAGCTTTATTCATTTGTTAACCTTAGAGGGATAACTCACCCAAAAGTGAAAATTTTCTCGTAATTCTCTCATTTTGTTACTAACCTGTATACATTTCTTTGTTCTAATGAACACAAGAGAAGATATTTTGGGAAATGTTTGTATACAAACCGACCCAATTCACTTTTATAGTATTATTTTTTTTCTACTATGGAAGTCAATTGGCCCTCTGATTGGTTTGGTTACAAACATTTCCCAAATTATCTTTTGTGTTCATGAGAACAAAGAAATATATATAAGAAATATATATACAGGTTTGTAACAACATGAAAGTGAGTAAATGATGAAAGGATTTTCAAAAAAGTCTACGCTCTAAAATGGCTGGGTTATTTTTTACCCATAATGGGTAAATATTGCACAGAACACACTGCTGGGTTAAAATTGACCCAATGCTGGGTTGTTTTAACCCAATTGCTGGGTTATTATACCCCATGGTTGCATATCAAAATCCAACATTGGGTAATTTTTAACCCAGCATGTCTACAAATTATGTACCCATTATGGGATAAAAATAACCCAGTCATTTTTAAAGTGTATGCCACATGCGTTGCTGTGCAGACCAATCGGTTTATGACATCAGAATACAGCGAGAACGAGCTGCTCGGTAAGCTATCTGTAGTGACTCTGTCTGACTGAACTTGCGCTATAGAATGTGCGCGTCTGGTGTGCAATACCTGCAAGTTGTCCTACACACAGTGCAATGCTTCTCGTCCGGTGCAACCCCTTTAACCGTGCATTACATTTTATCGTTTCCTATGGATCTTGTATTCTACCAAGCTGAGCTACAGAAACTACAGGAATTGACCACTGTCATACAAAAAAAAATGTGTATAAGTTTTAATAGCTATATTGTTTTGACAGCTGAAGATCTCTATGGTTCTACTGGAGCAAATGTTCTGGTGTGGTTGTTGGCCATAAACCACGCCTAAAGATTCAACATTTCATAATATTGCATGTTAGCTCTTTCGCATGAATCATCTGAACCCTATTTTCAGAGAATTCTGATGCCTGAAGTAAGAGAATCCAGGAACAATTAATCGATTCAAATCACACAAGCAAATTTTTCTTGGAATATGCAAAGGCTTCAAGATAAATTTCTGTAACAATCGCATTCATGCACCACAACAGTAAAACAGTGGCTTAGAGCTGAACTTACCTCACTTATTATAATGCCTCAGTGTTGCATAATTCTGAAATATATCATACTAAACAAATATGTAATTTGTCATGAATTTGGTTAGCTAGTTTCGACATTACTCAGCTTTGATTCCTTGCCACAATCACCTTTGGCTTGCTGGGGACCTTTAGACACATACATTTTCATAACATTATTGTAACGGTTTAGTGAGCACACTTTAGACACTTACTCATGTGAACAGTTTGTAATGTAAAATTAATATCTATTAGTGTTATTCTATTAATCAAATTAATGTTCCCGAACGGGGTCACCGGTTAAGCTTGGTTTTCCCCAAGATTGCTTTTTGCTAACACCTAGTTTTTCATTCCATGCCACAGTTGCCTTTAGTTTGCTCACTGGACATTGAACTGGTCAATAAAGACTACTAAACTTTTGCACTGAAATCTGCAAAGCTTCTTCAAAACAAAGTGCTTTACACTTTAGGTCTGCTGAGATTTCTAGCCTGCCTGCAGTCTAAGGAAACTCCTCAACATTACCTCAAGGGTGGGTATTGTTAAAAGTGAGTGTTTCCAAAACACAACCCGGATGTTTTCCCCCTCATGACGTTCGTTCTGCCCAACAACAGCGACCTTAGCGTGGAGTTATCTCTCTGCTCAGGTGAACCGTGCTATTGTCTGTATAAATGCTTTCAAAATATGAAAGGAGTACATGGGTCAGTTGTTTTCATTAGTCTTTCAACATGGGCATTAACAGGGAGGTCATGTCAGAGCTTTACTCTAGGTTAATGTTTTTATAATAAATATCTGTTTTTAAAAGATTATATTTAACATTTCTATCTGGTTGCCTGGATGTAGTGTCTCTTATCATTTTCTCCAAGTGTATAGCAGACATCCACTAAATAATGAAAAAGTCCAAACTATTTTTGGCCACACAAATCATTTCCTCTTCCTGTTTTAGGAACCTCAGCAGTCATGGGTGTCCAGATTTGATACTATTTAAGGGCATTGTGGCTCTGCTTTAGGGCGAAGTGGAAAAAAGTCAACATAACCTGAGGTAGAGGTCTGTGCCATTGACGCAATGACAAGGTCATGTAATGTGTTATGTATTATATCCGAAGACAATCAACTTCATTTATAACCAAGAAGTTTACATAACAGGGATACGCCTGAACAAACAAATCTGCCAATACATGTATTAATAATGTATTATATCTGTGTTCCTAAATTTCTTAAATACACTGCCAACAGTGGATTAACCATTTACACTTTAAAAGAGAGGATTATACACTAGTCATGTCCTGTTCATTACAAATCCTTTGGCTAAGAAATTTGGAGCAGGTGTAAACAAGTCAACCAGTTATTTTTGTAATTCCCAGGATTTTTGGCCCATGTCTACAGCAAAATAGAAGGCATAGTGTAAAGAAGACAATTGAACTTACCTTGGACAGATATGCAGTAACACACACACACACACTAAACATATCATGTTGCAGATTTGTAGCTCACGCATTTAATATATTGCTCAAAGATATAGCTCACACATCCACACGTCTTCAAAAGATTTGTAAGTAATGCATAATTAAAAATTACAGACATTAAATAATCATTTACCACTTTTGCAACCAACGGCTCAGTCCACTGCTCACCCCTCGCTTTTGAAACGCAGCTACGGTAGCTGCAACCGGAAAAAACATGTCATTGTCGGAGACAACTGAGTAAAAAACGTTTGTCCGTTAAGGGCTTCCGTAGAAACATGCCGGCACAAAATGGCGACTTCCACGTAAGGGGACCCTCGGTGTATGTAGATAATAACGTCTCATTCTCAGATAATAAAAACATAACGGTTCATTATAAAAAGTCTTTATACACCCCTGATCAAATAGTTTTGAATATTATTTTGCATTTCTGTTAAGAGATCCTTCTAAACATTACACACTGCACCTTTAAAAACAACCTTGACACTGACTGAGTAAGGTCTAAAATCAATGTGAAATCAATGATTAAAATCAATGTTGATGCTCATAATCTCAAAATTAGTTTAGACTTTAGCCTGGATTTTACAGACCTCATCTGGTCCAGTACTTCTCTCTGGACTGCACCAAATAATCAGTTTGCCTTCCTGTTTACCCCTTTAAGGGAAGAAATGCCTGTCACAGACTCATGGTAGGGATTTTACAGTGTTCCCTTTGTCAGGCGTAGGGTCCATGACTTCTCCAATAATCATTAATTCCCTATTGTGACATAGGGCATTCTTAGTTCAACATGTGACACAAAAACCCAAATCCTATATGAGCAAAAGTTTGTCATCATTTTCATGGTCATTTTGTTTGAAACCCGTATGACTTTTGTTCATTGTATAACATAAAAGCAGAAATTTTGAGGAATGTTGACACTTGTCATTTATTTCATACAATGCAAGTAAATGGGTCATTCTACAAAAAAGGTGGAAATGCTTGTCCCTTGCTTTTGCAGACCCCTTAATCATTTAATTTGACCCAATAATCCCATAATAATATATATATATAATAAATATAGACTGATCTTAAAATTATAAGAGAGTTTATTTATTTATTTTTTAACTTTTTTAAAATGTCTGGTCCTGAAAATTGCCCTGTCCCTTTGACCATACATGGAAGTTGAACTGTGTACTTATTATTTAAAACCATGTTTTTTGTAAAACAAATCAAATGTTCATTTACCTTTAACCCTGTATGAATTTACTAAAACACTGAAATGGTAAAAATACACTATTACTATGAATAATATCAAATAAATATTTGTTCCCCAAATTTATGTCATTGGTATTACCCTACCCAAAGCACTTTTATTTTGAAACAATGCATCAGTTTTTCATGGGTCAAGAGGTCAGTGAAAGAAGTGCAGTGGAGGAAGGCAAAAGGTATGTGAGATGTCTTACCTAATTTGTCTAAAATATCATGATATATCTAAGAATTTTGAGATAAGATTTTTTAGATGTCATTAGTGTTACTCTTTTTTTATAGCTGGGAGTGTTAAGATCTTTACATAAAAATACATTATACTGAATAAGTATGTTATTGTTACATCTCTGATGAAATAGCACATGGCTAATGGCAGCCATTTTGTTAAAATATTAGATTTTTTCAGTAAATTGTCATTGGTGTTACCATCATTGGTGTTACCGTCATTAGTGTTACTTCTCTAATGAGTACTTCCTAAGCACTATTCATTTAATTAATCAACATAAAAGCATAAAAACAAAACAAGATGGAAAATTTTATGAAAGTTTATAAGATTTATCATATTCATTATCTATTATTATATTCTAATTTTGTCATTGGTGTTACATTGTGTCATTGGTGTTAAACCAAGTTTTGATGTTATGAATGTATTTTCTTGTACTTTCTAGTAATATTTTGTTGTTGATATGGGATGTAAGACATTGTTGATATTTCAGTCTTTGCATCAAAGCCTATTTGGTTGAATATTTTTGTTTTTGTTGGTTTTAAAGAAAAAAGTCAAACTGAGAATAAAATAATTTCATACAATGCTGGGTAAAGATGAAGAATTTAATTAAACAAATATTAATAATCAATTTTTTTGCTGTTATCATTCCTCTACTCAACCTTTATCTAAATACACAAGCTGTAATGAGAAAAAATATTTAGTATCAACATTAATGTTGTTTAAATTACAGGTAACACCAATGACAAATAAATGACTCATGGATTCTTTATTAAAATGTATTAAAAAGTAAAAAATAGATTAAGCTCCCCGTTTTGCAGATTCATAGATTTGACAAGTTAAATAATGCTATTAAAGCAGTTTTGGGTATGTTGAAAGAAGTTCATTTAAGCAAATTTCCATCACCCGAATTCCACCTTTTCTGTAGAATGACCCAAATGGGAACTAAATATCTGTCTAGAATCTCATGTAGAGCTCTTTCTAAAAGAAAATCATTCCAGTTTAAAACGACATGAGAGTGAGTAAATGCCATAACTGCATAACTTTACTGTATTCTTTTAAGTCTTCATGCAGTAGTTACGATGTCTTGCCTTTAAAGCAATAATATGCAAAGTCATAAAAATATCATCATGGTGTAATAATAAGTGTGAAGAGATTAATTGCATGGTGCTAAGGTGTATATACATGATGAACCAGTACGGTGTGCTTCATGTTTTGTAGCATCACGCAATTTAAAAACAAATATTTTACACCTGTCCCATATGTTGAACTTGCAGCATTTTCAAGCAGGTTGTGTCAAAAAGAACACAGTGTTCTCTGGGGAGTTTTACAACTTTCCTGAGGGTTTAGGAAAGGTAGTAATTCGCAAGAGTATACCAGAGATTATAAAGTATGTACCCACCCTAAGCCATATGTACAAAGCTCTCCTGCATACACACACATGCATGCTTGCTTGCTTGCTTTTCTGTCATGATGAGAACCTCTACTGATTTGAGAAAATGATATTTTCTAAACCCTATCTGTACAGTTAATCCTGCCATAAACCTTGCACTTTTAGATTTTTACTACAACCTTCGTTTAACACGTTTATAACTTTTCCATCCCTGTTTGGACATTCCCACAATAATACCTTACCCAAACACAGCAAAGCTAGGATGCAAGTTTTTGCCAGGGCTTTGCACAGAAAATAACATCCACTTGGGTTTGTTTACTTTTTAGTGCAACACGATTCATTCCCTTGTTTATTGACTGCAGATGGAGGGATGTTTTAGTTGACGGTTCCACAACACGCCTTTTCCTGTATGCTCGATAAATGTATTCATATCTCATCAACACAGAAGATGGAAACAGTTGAACGGCTAAAACTACACAACGTAAGTGATAAACAAATTTAAGCTGAGATACTCAAAAACAAAATGTTCCTTTAAAAAAAAAAATCAATAGTTATGCTGCACGACAGCTGTATGTGGAGGTGATGTCAAAGTAGATAACTGTATTGGCTAAATGGTTTGAATACAAAGTAAACAAGGCAACTCTTTTAGCCACAGGGCAGAATATGTAACAGAGTAATACAAATGCAAATCCAAATTCAGTAAGTAACCACTGTGTCGGGTAGGCACAGACTCAGTAGAAATAAATACTCATATATTTTTCAAGAGTATGTAAGGTATGAATGGCTGCTTTTAGTTTAACAAAATGTTCCAGAAGAAGTAAATGTCTAAAGGTTAAAACTGCCACGCTTGTACATGGTAACCAAAATAAAGTTACAGTCAAATGAATGGCTAAAGGAAATAACTACACATCCGCTGCCTCTTTGGCACAAAATGTTCGAACGTTTTAGTCAAAGGTTCACTTGCCATTTAAATTTAATTGATTTATTATGTTAACTTAAGTTAAACATCGACTTTAGCAGAATGCAGGGAGTTTCTGGCAGAACCGCCGGACATTACGAACTACAGCCTCACTTCTTCCCAAAGCTTCTGCACTTGAGTGAAAACATGAGCAATGCATGCAAGAAAAACAACCAAATTACCTTGATGTCATCAGCTGAAATCTACAGGGGATTCTGGTCTTTAATTAGTTTACATTTTGCCAAATTATTTTTGTAAACCTAAACAAACTAGATCTGATGCAGTTAAGCAAACAGTAAATAAATATATTAATATACAGTATTTACAGAGAGCTGCTAATGTTGTACTAGCTGCACCAGTTTAAATTTGAAAGTGCATGTTAAAAAGTTCAATTAAGGCTTTTTATAGTAAAAAATACACACACTGGTACCCATTTAGCATAGCTTGGAAAGGATGCTTAAATAAAATCAATTTTAATATTTACTTAATGGTCGTGACATTTACTAGATAAAGTTACAAGCAGTGATTTTGCAGCTCAGTACCATACACATATTTGAGCTTTTAATGTGGTTTTTTAACAGTTCTTCATTTTATTTGATTTCAGCATGTGTGTTGTATGAAAAGTGTTGTACTTGGCGAATTGCTTTAGCATGAGAAAGTTTATAGCTTAAACGATAAAGTACAGTAAGCTTGGGGCAAAATAATACTTTCAGCTGTTGCATCAAACAAGACTGAGCATTGAAGTACTAAAGGGACCTGACATTAGTACACACTGCGTTATGCCATGCCATATACATCATTAAAGAGCACCTATTTCATTGCTAATGTTATTTAGTGTATTTGGTATAATACAATGTGTTTGTGTGGTTTATGGTTAAAAAACGCATTATATTCCACATGTCGTACATTTTTGTAGCCCCAGATTTCCCGGTCTTCCTGAAAAGCTCTGTGTCCCTGATTGACGAACTAATCTGTACGTCATGATTGGTCTGAATACCTCTGAAGTCAGCCAGAAATGTGACGCTCCTTACCATGTTTGAAAGATTTGCGCACAATGCAATGCTAACAGGAGTTAACTTACAGGCTGAGTCCGAAGCTGGAGGAATTATGATAATGTCGGTCTTCTCTACATCACCAATCCCAGCAAGTAAACTGAAGTAAAAGCCTACAATCCGTGTGTTTGTTGTAGTCCAAGAAAAGAGATTTACATTGGAGACGATATCTCGCGTCATCGTTTACTTTTGGGTTTGTACCTTTAGCATATCGTTAACATGTACTAATACACACTTACACACCAAAGGAAATGTAAAATTGTAAATCGGACCATTGGTGCTCTTTAAAATGAAACTTCGGACCCAAACAAGAACTGTGTCCGTAATCGCCTACTTCATAAAGTAGGTGAGGTGACTAGTATGTCCGAATTCATAGTATTCGAAGAAGATGATTTAATACTTCCTACAAGATTTTGAAGTGCGCATTCGATAGAAACTTTATCCCACGAGGCCCCGGGAGAGCAGTCACAGTGAAGAAGAAGAAGGATACATCATATTAAAATGTTGGAAAATGGTAACGTGGCTCACTTCAAATGTAAATACAAGGAAAACCATGAATAAATGTAGTGTTTAAACGATCGATGAGAAGATACATTTAATTCAGTACAATTTTGGACGCAGGGAAGATGTCGACTTGTCTGGAATCCCTCGGCTTCTTGGATTTAAAGAGGAAGTTATTTTTTAAAAGATAAAGACTTATCTGTCTGTCCTCAAATAAAAATTGACCTGATGCAGCAGTCATACCTAATCATTAACCAGGTTTGTTGTTTTTGCTTTTAAAAACACTGTTTGGAAGAGCTAAATTTCTGGCGCAGTGGAAATGTCGAACCTTTTTAATTTAGACCAGCATTTTTCCAGCGGTAAAGTAATGGTCCCAGATATCTTAAAGCATGGGTCTACTGGGAATTTACACTCTAATTTTGGAGAGAGAGCTTTCATCACTATGCTATGCACAGATAGTGTATTTATGTCTATATAAAACAGAACAGAGTGGAAGTATGACCATAAAATTCCAACCTTAATTAACAGCAAAGCAGAGTGAGAAGGAAACAATGACAGTAGGACTGCAGGTCTACATTCAAGCATGACCCAGTTAATGCAGAAAAAAAGTGTCTGTAGCTAAGGCATAGTGGATCTACTATACCCCCTTAAAAAAGGTTCATAGGTTCTTTGTCAGGCTGTTTGGTTCCATACACTCACAGAAAAAAAGGTACAAAAGTTGTCACTGGGGCAGTGCCCTCTCAAAAAGCACACCTTTGTATCTAAAGGATGCATATTAGTACCTAAAAGGTACATACTATAGGATAGCGTCCCAGTAATAGCTATTGTACCTGCAACTGCAAAGCACTACTGAGGGGGGTGCGAACTGCCCACCATGTTCTAGGAGGTGAACTTCCCTCCCTCCAGAACATCTACACAAGGCGATGCATGAAAAAACACAGAGGATCGTCAGTGTGATATATATCTGTGTATAATGCATATTATGTAAAAGTGTGATTGTTACATTTGTCCTATTGTATTCTGTACTGTATGGAGCACGCACCCAATACTTTCACTCACCACTTGCACATGTGCTATTGGTTATGGGACAATAAAATGATTTGACCTTATTTTCTGACAGTGTAAGGAACCTTTTCTGTTGCATGAAAGATTCTTTGTAGTGGAAGTGTTTGTGTTCCCTGGAATTAAACCCATGACCTTTGAGCTCCTAACACAATGCTCTACCAAGGGTGCTACACATGGGAGCTTGTGACATTAGGGAAGAGGTGTAAACATACACATTCAGCACAGGATTAGTATTGCACTCTTTCCTCCCTTCTCCCCAGCACTGGGTCGTTCCTCGCCGTCCAAATTTAGTTGCACCGCATTAAAGCAGAGCATCGTCCAAACATCTGCTACGGCACATTACTGACACCGAAGCCAGAAGCATTTCAAACGCTGCATTGATTCGCCAGTAGTGCAAAATGACAGCTGTTATTCTGCTTGTACATTCTGTCCTAGTTGGACGAAGGCCTGTACTTTCTCTCCAGATTTGATTTGTCTCCAAAAAACTCGATCACACGTCCTTTGATGTTTTAAGGGCCAGAGGAAGCTTGGGCGTTTTGTAAACCGATTGGATAAAATTAGGTTTATCACGTCAATAATTCAGTCCGCAGAAAAGTCTGGCCTTTCAGTCAATCACTCTTCAAACACTGTCCCAATGACTGTTTCCATTGGCGACTGGTGGGTATTTGTGCAGTGAGGTGCAGTGTCTGTTTGTCTTTAAGGGAGTACATTGGTGCTTTTAAAGTGCAGTTTAAGAGGTTATAAAGCTCTAAAGTTGAAAAGAGTTTATTTAGCAAGGTTGCAAAAAATGACTGTATAAACAATGCAAACCGTTGTTGCAAAAACATAAATGTCAAGAAGAATATGACCTTATATAACCTTTTGGTCTCGGAAAATGAGGCTGAAAGGAAGAGACAAAGTTTAATTCAGTTGAGGAAAATTGCTGCAGGGCAAAGAGCCCACACATAATACAGGCCAGACCAAACAACTGACTCTCTGTAAAAAAACAACATTTGTTACACTGGAGCTACTGGTACATCTGAAGCGTTTAGCCAAGTGGTTTCCTACAGCTTTCATGTCTTCTCCAAGAACAAACATCTCAAAAAAGGTCTGTTTTCATGAATTTGAAAAGTTAATGCATAGTTGGGTACAATTATCAAAATGACTTGGCTGAAGTTACAAGAAAAGGTTAATGACATATAATCTGACCTAAAATTCAGACTGGACTACATGTACATACACATTAAAGCGCCTCACGTTGTTTGGCACTCCTCAAGATGAATGCAAAGGTTAAATGATTGAATAAAAAATATATTCATGTAAAAAGTCAAGGGTAGCAGCTGTTTTTTCTGTACTGTAAATGTAAATATCTAAATGTAAAACTGTACTGTAGGTAATCACATGCAGCATATTACTTACTTGATCATCTTTAAAGGATTAGTCCATTTTCTTAAAAAAATCCAGATCATTTACTTACCACCATGTCATTCAAAATGTTGATGTCTTTCTTTGTTCAGTCGAGAAGAAATTATGTTTTAGAGGAAAACATTACAGGATTTTTCTCATTTTAATGGACTTAACACTTCACAGATTTAATGCAGTTTAATGCAGTTTCAAAGGACTCTAAACAATCTCAAACGAGGCATAAGGGTCCTGTCTTGCGAAACGATTGTCATTTTTAACAAGAAATATGCACTTTTAAAACACAACGTCTCGTCTTCTGTGTGACGAGCCAACGTGACCTCACGTAATACGACATCACGTCAAGAGGTCACGGATGACGTATTGAAACTACGCCCCAGTGTTTACAAGTATGGAGAAAGATGACCGTTCTGGCGTTGTTGTATGTCGAATGATACTAATTAATGTCTTTGTGTCAGTTTATTGTTTTAAATTGTCCGCAAATGTGCGTTTCAAATATGTAACACGTGACCTTTCCACGGCATTACGCAATTACTTGAGGTCGCGCTGGCTCGTCACACAGCCGGAGGAAGAATGACAATCGTTTCTCTAGATAAGACCCTAATGCTTTGTTTGAGATCGTTTAGAGTCCTTTGAAGCTGCCTTGAAACTGCAATTTTAAACTGCATTAAACTTTTAAGTATTGGGGTCCTTTAAAGTCCATTAAAATGAGAAAAATCCTAGAATGTTTTCCTCAAAAAACTTTTTTTTTTCTCGACTGAACAAAGAAAGACATCAACATTTTGGAGGACATGGTGGTAAGTAAATTATCTGGATTTTTTTTAAAGAAAATGGACTAATCCTTTAAGATTGTAGGTTGTAAAATACTGACCTAATGTTCTAATCTCTGATATTTCTGCCCCTGAAATCATCATTATTATTGCAAAATTACAGTTATTGTAAATTTACAATACAGTCATTTTTTCCAGTTAGCTAATTTCACCTTGAATGACTTAATTCAAGGTTTCTTATATTCTAGAACAAGTCCTGACTCCAATAACTACATGACAGTTAAACAAGACGTTAAGCAGACACAAAACAGAACACAGGCCGGCATCCTGAGTTGGCAGCGCGGCCCTTGAAGTGTGATATTTACTGAGTTATTTAGTGTTTGAGTTTACTACAAAACAATAATGTGGTCATGCAGAAGGGCATCTATATGTTTCTAATTTGACTTTAAAGCTCATTATCGTTGCATGATTAAACTACGAAGATTTCCCAGGCCTCTTTGGTGGTCCATAGGATTTATTGAAAACAATCGTATTTGCTATTTGAGCTAGGTTACAAACATTAAAGCGTTGCACTTTCAAGCATGGTATCCGGTATGGATCTTGTAAAATAGGTAAATGTAAAGTACCCATGATTTGTTTTTAGAAATTCTTAATTCCCACATTTTACATAACAGCAAACTTTTATTGTTAAAACGCAAAAGCCAGCATGAATATGACTCAATGTGATCTCAACAGCGCAAACAGAAACCTAGGAAGTCTTACATTTATTGACTTAAGCTTTTTCTCACAGGACCTCTGTATCCTGTGTTTTTGCCAAAAACAAACTTATTCTGTGTACTGGAACAGTTCATCAGGTTGACCCTGAGATAATGCAACCAAGCAGCTTGTAATAATGTGGTCAGACTTTTTAAAGAGAAAGAGTGCCGGGGTTTATTCTCAGTCACCCGGATAGGACAAATGCAAGGTTTTTCTGGGCCAATCAGAAACATGAAGAATGCATGGGGTTGGGCGTCAAGTTACGTAACGGTTGAAGGAGAGGTGAGGAAAGGGTGCTGTCTGAGGTTACAGAAAATCCACAGACACCAACGCTGGTGAAACCACCTGTTCTTCTGCACACTAATAATTTACATAGATAATGAAAATCTAATGACGTAGAGGCAAATGTAACTCCTACCATTAATGGAAAATGATCTAATATTGTTTTGTTTTACGCAGTACAAACAATGCCCATCATTTGCATCAAAAGACACATATGGGAAACAAAACATACAAAAATAAGAGAATGGATCTCAATGGTATGAAATGAGAATGTAGTATCACACTGTTCATCAACATCTCAGACTGAGGGAGACATCAAGCCAGAGCCTGTGAGTAGGAGGTAAACACAATAGCTGGCACGCAACACTTGTCTGTGTGGTCTATCGTTCAACAAGGTCAAGCATTGTGCGTGACTTATCCAATGGCTGTAAATGTTTGGAGCTGTTGTCTTGCAAATGAAACCTCATACAGATGTCTTCCATGCGTATCGGCAGGACAATAACAGCATTTTCCCACTGGAAAATGCAGAATGAATGATATCACATGTTTTTCCTGAACGCACGTTGTATTGCTACATAAATAAAAATGGCAATGACTCCTTTTAGGACAAACCCGATAAGACAGATTTAGCCTTCATTTCCTTTGCTTTCTTTTCCAAATATGGTTGTTGCATTTCAACATGTAGCTTGAATCTATTCCATGACAATTTGATGAGATTTGGAGCAGTTGTAGCCTAGTGGTTAGGGAGTTGGGCTTATAACCCGAGAGCTTCCGGTTTGAGTCTCTTGGCCGGCAGGTTGCACCTGTGGTGCCCTCGAGCAAGGCATCTACTCTTAATTGTTCCCCAGGTGCTGGGATAGCTGCCCACTGCTCCCCCCTCACTAGGATGGGTTAAATGCAGAGGTCACATTTTGAGTATGTGTTGCATACTTGACAAACACGCCACTTTCAGTTTTTTTCACTATATTTTTGTGAGCAAATGAAAAGTTTGGTTCCAAAATGCAATAAATTCATTTTGACTAATTTGGGTAAAAATGTGTTTTCTATACCAAGAAAGTGACAAGATGAAAACCACTATTTTCTGTTACAAACTTTCACAAAGCATCTTTAGGTTATAATAACATTAAAAATTCAAATCCAAAAAGTATTTTTTCTAAATGTTATAAATCTGTTGAATCAATATATAAATGTGTATTCATCTTTGCCATGTTATATTCATTTAGTTGACTAGTGGTATACACAGATTTAAAAAAAATAAACATTAATGGCATTAATCAAAACACTTACTTTGTCATATTAAGAACACTGTCATTGCTGCTGTTATACTTGAGACATAGTCTTTTTTGGCAGCGATCAGCTGTAAAATGTTTGGTCCTGCTCGATTTTCGTTAAGTTTGAGTAAAATAATGTAAAGTTTTTTATAAGATCCCCTGGGGTCAATGTGTTAGCATGACAGAAGCTTAATGCTGTCGTGTGAGAACAAGCAACAGCCGGCATTTTTTCTTCGCCAGAGTGCCTCTCACGTAAATTATTCGATTTTGATGGCTTTCGTTTCTTCCCCACCACAGAAAACCACCACAGGTTTATCAACGCAATCAAAAGTACCATTTTGTTTTTGTTTGTTTGTTAATCACGAAGTACAAAGTAGATGAGGAAAACTAGGATTCTGTGTGTATTCAAAGCGCCGCCCTTATTGTTTATAATGCATGGATTGGTGCGCTGTGATTGGTTAAGCGAATTTATTGCATTCTGCAGAGAAGGAAGACTGGCGTTTGTCGCGGTTTGGAAAAAAGGGAGAAAAGATGACAGAATAACACGGCGGATATCGGATTTTGCGTAAAATTAAGAATTTACTTTTTAACACTGAGCAAATAAAATACTGATTTTGGTGGTAACTATAAAAAAGCCGTTTATCGCGTTTTGAAACCATACTCTCCAAATGTTTATTAGCGTATTGACTCACGTCATTTAACATTTTCAAAACTTGTTTTAAATTTGTTTTGTAGTTTGCAACACATTAACACAAGCCAGGCACAAAATGTATTGTTCTGCATAGCCATAAACTGCCTGGTGTTCACTAGTAGCCAGAAAGGACCTGACAGACGTCTTTCCTTTAACTGTTATTAGTCAGCTGTGGTCTGGCAGGTTGACCTTAAGGAAAGAACTGCAATAAAAAACATGTCACCTTGAAGAACCCTACCAGGATTTCCTCTGCAAGCATGTTTATGTGGCTGCAAACGTGTTTATGTACCCGCTGCCCAGACGAAACGACCCAGTAAAATCCAGGCAACTTCGAAGCCTTTGATCACTGAGCCGTGTGACACAGTTGTGTAAAATATCATTTTTCTGCAGATTTTCTTTTGTGAATGTATGTTCAGGTCAGGGTTTCATAACTGGCTTTCGCTGCATTATAGCTACCCTACACAAAGATTTAGATCTGAAGCCAGAAAAAGATCAGCCTTGCTTCTGATAGTAATCCAAATGCAAAGCTGATGTGTTTTCTAGGCTGTGTGAGTTCAGAGTACTGCCAACTAACACAGTAAAAAATGTTTAAGTAAACTGTTAGAGCAAAAGTTCCCACACGCTTTGAAAAATTGCTTTTGAGCGTAGCCAATACTTTGATAGCCAATGATTCCTCAAGACACAGATGCATGGATTATAAGAGAATTCCTAAATGACGCAACATGATGGATATTTGGGGCCCTATCTGCTTGTCTTTCTGTCCACCACACGCGACTGACTTGAGTTTTATATTAACAGGCAGTATGAACTGTGATACATGCAGAATGAAAAATGGTAGTGACAGTACATCATAACCTAAAAAGATCAAAATCTTTTTGAATGAATTGTGCCCTCTACGTATCGTTAATATTTGTGTTGACACTCTAAATGTTGACCTTTCATTGCATTAGCACTGCCTATTTACATGGGGTTTATCAAAAGACCATCAGACTTATTATTTATCAACAATGACCCAGCTCTACGTCAACCATCAATACCCTGAAGCATGGAAACACCACGATCAAAATCCACTGTTCCACCTGGGTTATGGAAAGGGGAACATGTAGTCACGCTAACACAGAGATCTAATAGCCATTAGCAGTGTTAGAGTTTCAGGATTATAAAGTTGAAGCTTTATTTAGCTGGATAAAACGATTTGAACGCTAGAGCTTTGCAGGGACTGGTGGAGTAAGGTGTACCTGAACTTTGACCCAGGACTGTAATAAGACTGATATACAAGGGTATAGCAGCCAACTCAGTTGTTGTACAAATACACCAATATTGTTTAAAAAAACTGTTTTGGACAGTAAACACGCATTACCTATATAAAAATGAGACAAATGACTTGCTTAAAAATGATGAGAAGCCGGGTTTATGGGGTAATATAGTTTAGAGTAAAATTGTCCAGTTGTCCTTAATAGTGTTCTTAACAAACACTAATGAGACTTTGATCTAAATACACAACAAAAATAATCTTTCTCACACCATTGGAAGGCAACAGATGTGCACCTGACAGCGGGAGATGTTTTCATTTGTTTTGCTTATCAGTTTGATGGGGCAATGGGAACTCGCAGGTCATCGAATTTCTCCCTAAAGGTTCATGGGAGAGGTGACTCAACCAGTTAGTCTTCATATTCGTCTGTACATCTGGAAAAGACTCTTGGTGTCACCTCGAGCTGTGCACAGACGGAAACAATCGTCCCCTACCGCCTCTCTGTCCTCTGTGTATTATTTCACCTGCTCAGAACCTAAATACAGGTCTTTATCAGATTCAAAGAAATTAACTTGATTTAAACAAACCCAAATCTGCCTTAAAGCTCTGTCTTAAACCCTTGGTTGAGTAATCTCCACAGTACAAAGTTATACTCTACAGGGCAAAGTTTACAGACAAGATTTTTCCCAGGAGGCGACCTGTTGGTGTTAAACCTCAGGGGCCTCGTACCCCCCGTGCCGCACACATCTGTGCTTAGCAGGATTGCTCTCTGCGGCCAGGACCTGACCCACTTCGCTATGGGTGCGAGGCTGGGAAAAGCTCACAGCTCAAAAACCCAGGCCCGACTCAAGGAGTTTACACTAACACCATGTGGCTTCATCAATGCTGCTCTTCGGTCGGGACAGGCTATTTTCATCAACCTTCTGCCTGTTTGTTCACATACAGCCAGCATCACCATGACAACAATAGTGTGAGAATAAGTGACACATCAAAATGAAAATCAAAGTCATCGCTGAGTCATATTGGACGCCCTAGAAATCACTTCACTATAAAAGGTTGTAAGGGGTGTTTAGGTTAATGATTAATGACACACTTGCCAGAGCCCATTGATCAGTTACTCATAAAATTATTTAAAGAGGACATTTCACAAGACTTTTTTTAGATGTCAAATAAATCTTTGGTGTCCACAGAGTATGCATGTAACATTCTAGCTTAATTTTTGGCTGTGTCCTTTAAAATGCAAATGAGCTGATCTCTGCACTAAATGGCAGTGCTGTGGTTGGACGGTACATATTAAGGGGTGGTATTATCCCCTTCTGACATCACAAGTGGAGAAATTTAAATTACATTTTTTTCACATGCTTGCAGAGAATGGTTTACCAAAACTAAGTTACTGGGTTGATCTTTTTCACATTTTCTAGTTTAATAGAAGCACTGGGGACCCAATTATACCACTTAAACATGAAAAAAAGGTTTAATTTTCATAAAATGACCCCTTTAAAGGAATATTCCATTTTCTTAAAAGAAAAATCCAGATAATTTACTCACCACCATGTCATCCAAAATGTTGATGTCTTTCTTTGTTCAGTCGAGAAGAAATTATGTTTTTTGAGGAAAACATTGCAGGATTTTTCTCATTTTAATGGACTTTAATAGACACCAACAATTAACACTTAACTCATCACGTAACAGTTTTTTTTCAACAGAGTTTCAAAGGACTATAAACAATCCCAAACGAGGCATAAGGGTCTTATCTAGCAAAACGAGTGTCCTTTCTGACAAGAAAAATAACAAATATACACTTTTAAAGCACAACTTCTCGTCTAGATCCGGTCCAGCGCGACCTAACGTAAATGAGTGACGTAGGGAGGTCACATGTTACATATATAAAACGCACATTTGCGGACCATTGTAAACAATAAACTGACACAAAGACATTAATTAGTATCAGTTGACATACAACAACGTAGGAACGGTCCTCTTTCAACACACTTGTAAACACTGGGGCGGAGTTTCGCGTTCGTCTTCTATGACCTCTTGACGTGATGACGTATTGCGTGAGGTCACGCTGGCGCATCACGACCGGATCTCGACGAGAAGTTGTGCTTTAAAAGTGTATATTTGTTATTTTTCTTGTCAAAAATGACAATCGTTTTGCTAGATAAGACCATTATGCCTCGTTTGGGATCGTTTATAGTCCTTTGAAACTCCGTTGAAAAAAACTTTTACGTGTTGAGTTAAGTGTTAATTGTTGGTGTCTATTAAAGTCCATTAAAATTAGAAAAATCCTGCAATGTTTTCCTCAAAAAACATTATTTCTTCTCGACTGAACAAAGAAAGACATCAACATTTTGGATGACATGGTGGTGAGTAAAGTATCTGGATTTTTCTGGAAGAAAATGGAATATTCCTTTAAGAAAAAACCCAACTAGCTTTCAAAAGATCATGGGTTTAATCCATATAAACCAGTACTGATAAAATGTATACTGTATAATGCAAGTCACTACCAAATGCATAAATGTTAAAGACTACCACAGTTGCTTATTGTTTTAAAATTCTGTTTGTTGATTAAAACTCTACAAAGAAAATATTTGATCTGTTTTCAGTGTTAGTCACCAACATCTACATCTACAACAACATCATCTTTTACTATGAGATCTTCCCTCAGTGTTTATTCAGGACATAAACTAAGATCTTTCAGTCTTCAGATGGCTAGACTTTGGCAAGCCTGCTTCACAGATTCGTCAACGCCCAGTGACAAATGATATGAACTCCTGTTGGGAAGAAAAGTCCCACAGCTCCTTTACATGGGCATAAACAGACACTTCCCGCTGACGTCTGGAGAACCCAAAGTACTTTCATGTTGCCAATAGTGACTCAGGGGCTGTGAGGACAGCCGAACTTATGATGTTAGAAAATAGCCACAATTGTTTACCAAATTGCTGTGCATTTGTTATTTTTACATACCCACCCACTGCATACCTATTATTATTGCAGACAATGTCTGTGCATTTTTGCTCAAAAGATAACACAGCACACAATGGGAAAATGCTGTGTGTTTTGTTTAGTCTCGTGCACCTGTGTTCAACAATAGTAAAATACCCTTAAAAACCCTGAACTTATCTAAACTTAACCAAAGGCCCTTTAGAGAAGTCACACCACTAGCACCGCCAGGCAGTTATTTCAGTCATTCAAGATTTATCCATCTAAATTGGAAAAGACAGATATCTCTTAAATCATGGGCTAAAATCACATATTTCTGACCAAAAATTAAACCTGACATCAACTTTAGCCTACTACTGTATATATTTTGTATCTTAAGCGTAAAGGGGACAATTTTTAAGATGTCAAATAAATCTTTGGTGTCCCCAGAGTACATATATGAATCTTTAGCTCAAAATATCATATAGATAATTTATTAAAACATGTTAAAATTGTCACTTTGTAGGTGTGTGCAAAAATGTGCCGTTTTGGGTGTGTCATATAACATGCAAATGAGCTGATCTCTGTACTTAATGCCAGTGGCGTGTTTGATAAAGCAGATTAAGGGGGTATTATCCCCTTCTGACATCACCAGGGGAGCCAAATTTCAATTACCAATTTTTTCACAAAACTAAGTTACTGGGTTAATCTTTTTCACATTTTATAGGTTGCTGGGGACCCAATTATAGCACTTAAACATGAAAAATATGTCTCCTTTAAATTGTGCAAAATCCCTTTTAGGAAGGTTGTTTCATCTACTGCGCATGCACACAGGTTGGATAGCGCCTCATGCGACTCTCAATAGAGCCCCTCCCCCAAAGAATCAACAGTCTTTATTGATAGATGATTAGTTTTTTTAAATGTAAGGCGGGACTTTCGTTGCCAGATTGGTCATATTGAGCGTTGCCTTGTCTCTTATTCATAGTAATAGCAGTGCTCGATCTTTTTATATCCAATATCTTTGACCAAACCAAATCAAACCAAACCAATGGAACTTGTGGGAATGATTATACTATCTTATTACTATCATCTAAAATCTCATTTAACTTAACTCAATAACAGATTATTGAATATCACTATTGTGTCTACTCATTTTGCGACTTTTAGTAATGAAAGCAACGTCTGTTTTCAAAACAAAGACCATGATTTATGTGTACGTGAAGCTTTACTCTGCATCCAAGCAAAGCCATCATGAAAACAGCCCATATATTTTGTCCGTTTATGGACTGCGTGCAAACATATCAGGTTTCTTGTTGTAAATGTACTATATAGGTGTAGTGTCAGGTTGCTACCTCTGTCTGACAGGTAATGAACACAAGTCAAGGTAATGACATGAAAGAATTTCTCTTTTGCGAAGTATAATACGACAAAGCACCAGGCGAGACAGGAGTGGCGTCTAGTGCAATACAAACAAAACAATGCATGCAGACTAACAGGACATGGAACATTTGGTATATAAACTCACAGGTGGATCTCATAATGAGGATGTTTTACAACAGAATAGCTTTATATTTTGTTTTTGGATCATACCATTGACTTGATATCTTTTCTCCCTCTTAAAGTATGGAAAATGTACATTTTTCAAGAAGTTTAAAATGTCCTGAAGAATGAGTTGAACAGGCATTTGTTTACATTCAGAATTGAATTTGCACAATGTTAAGTGTTATAAAGCTTGACAATACAAGTGAACATGCTTAAAATTTAGATTGATACTTCTTGTGTAGTGCACATACTCTTTAACCAGTGGATTGAAACACCAGTCAGGCTGAAAACCTTTAGACCCTTAGCAACCAACTCGTTGGATAACCAACATGCAGCATCCCACAATATTTGCTTTTTCAGTTTTGCTGACTGCAGAGCCTACAGCAAACAAAGACAGGTGTGATTTCTCAGGACACCCATTTTTGTGATATCTGTCTTACTACGAACATTGCACTCTATCCCATGAACAAACTTACTAACAGCACAAATCAACAAATAACATGTTATGAATCAGGGTCAGTAACTGCTCCAGACAGTCATGTAACATACGGCCCTGCATCTGCTCTGGAAGTCTTATCTAACTTATGCTAACTGTGTCACAAGAGCCTTGTTTTCCTGAGCGAGAGAGCAGCGCAGAAACAAACACACGTGTAGGCTGTTGGGAGCAAATGAAGTTTGGCATGTTCACCCACCTGTGTTAAAGCTCTTTCTATAGTCTATTAGACTGCCACATTTACCTACAGCGATCTCAAACTGTAGTCAAAACACAGCTGTGTCCGCTCACAACACAATGACTAAACAATTGTAATTATTAAGGTATGAGAAAGTGTGGAATCTGTTTGTACATGATCAAGTATATGCGTAGGTCCCCAGGCTTGACTGTCTGTCTGTTATGAAACTGTGAAAACGTATTTTGAGTCATAATAACGCATGTTCAACAAGATGCTAATGTGTTGTCAGGCAACTGATAATAACAGTGACCGATGCTGTATACACACAGTGACGAAACGCACACCCAGACAACCAATTTTGTATCTCAACACAGACTCTCCTTGTGTAAAGCGCTTCCTGTTTTTAAGCAGGTTGGCTGGCTTTAGAGGAATTAAGCAGGTTATTATATCATGTACCAACAATAGTGCGGAGTACACCAAATGTGAGTTAAGAGGTTTCGAAACTTCTCTAAAACATAGGAAAAACAAGATATACAGACGCAAAAAATAAACAAAATAAAAGGTATTGTTGAACTTATACATGCATATAAAAACCCAAACAAACAAAACAAATCATGCACCTCAAATTGAAAAACACTTAATAGGTCAATGGTAGGGTGACCATACGTGCCATTCTTCCCGGACGTGTCCTTGCCAGGATTTCGGTGCGTCTTCCGGTAAGTCGTATTTGTTGACGCATACGCCATTCAGTTCAAAACATAAGACATACAATCGTAGTTTCAGTTTTACCTTAAAATGTAACAGTTGCTTTTCTGTAATAATAATAATCCTCTATACTACGTATGCGGTCGACAAATACGACTTCCGAAAGACGCACCCCAAATCCTGGCCAGGACGCGTCCAGGAAGAATGGCACGTATGGTCACCCTAGTCAATGGTGTTTCTGTATCTAAACTGGTAAAGCATAGGTTGTGGGTTCGATTTCCAGAGAAAATAAAATGTACTGTATACACCGCAAGTCACTTTGGATAAAAGCGTCTGGCAAATGCATGACTGTAAGATGATCTTCATCATGCTTCATTGCATTTAGTTAAAAAACGGAAATTACACTGTTACACATTTTCACGAGCTATGTAACATTAACAGAGAAAAATATACAAATACAGAGTGAGCCTACATGATCATGTCCCTAAAAGGGCAAAATCATTCATTTGCCAGTTAAAAGAGACACGGGTACAAGAGTAAACATGCCAGCTTTGGTTTATGAACTTTATATGTGAGCAGAGATTAACTATTAATCACACGATTTAAATAGTGTGTCGTTCCTGTCTGTTAAACTTAGCAGCGTGCAGATGCATATCTGCTAAAAAGACAGTGTTTTTAAAACATTCAGATGTACATCATGTGTAAAACATTCAGATGTACATTAACATGATGCCACCCCATGTGAGGAACTGGCAAAATTCCTGGAGCAGATCAGTTAAAGATCAAGATCTACAACTTATCGTATAAACAATAAGTAATGCATATAGGTCATATCTCAAACAGCATAGTAACATGACAGGGATTTTCTGACTCTTCTCTACAAAAAAAGTTTACAGTTATATCATGTGAATCTGGAAAAACATGAATCGTTTACAGGAAAACAGGGTACTTCCCTTAAAGAGAAAGTGATAGTAAACCCAATGTTTCTTTTAGTTGAATGCAGCCATTGTAGCTTTCGCCCACGTAATCCAGCAATGCTTTTTACCGTTTTGTGAAAGACAGACTTGGATCATTTCTGGTAAAAAGGCTTTATAGGTAACAAAACAAATAACGTCCTAATGTCTGTATAACAAAGTCCAGATGCACTGTATGAGCAAGACTGTATGCGATGTATAACATGGGAGGACAACACTGAGAAGATTTGTTATAAACAACCCAACTAATCTGGGCAAGTGGCGTCACAGTTACGACAGATTGTTTGGGATAAGCTGCTGTCCGCAATTCGTTTGTCACAAGCTGACGCCTCCGCACACCCCCAGATAAGATGGGATAACTATATACAGTTGACATCCAAGGATCTCAGATCTAAAATTGAACGGGCGGAAACATCTCAGTCCAGGAAGAGCGTGAGACGTTATAATGGATGTCTTAATTTATCAGAAACTGACAACACAACACTAACAATTAAAAGAAGTGTGAACAGCTCTTCACATGGACATTTCAAGGCCTGTTTGTGCTATTTAATGGATACAGTAATTCAGGCCAATGTTCAAAGCATTGTAAGAGTTTCCTAAATGGTGTGGTCACATCGTGAAATAATTTTTTCACATTTTCCTTTAATGTTCATGGTAGTGTAGTCTAGGGAACGGTTTCCATGGTATTACACAGTTAGTGTATACAGAGACGGGGGGAAGTGATGGCAGGAAGTGGCTGACCGTGATGACGCACTTCACTTTCAAGGGGATGGGCATGTAAATGTGAAACGTTTGTGCCATGTGCTTTTTTAGTGTCATGAAAAATTATGCTGGTGCATAGTGCAACTGTTTAAATGTGTAAACTATGAATGAAACCGTGCGCATGCTTTCTTTCCTAAACATTTCTTTTTCCTAAACTCTATGGATTAGATTTTGATGGATGGGTGCACTTTTTGGGTTACTATCCAATGCCAATATAAAGCTGAAAAAATTATATAACTTAATATAACTCAACTGTGTTTGGTTGAAAGCAGTACAGTGTACTTCATACACATTTCAGTGCCAATGAGGGCACTCGAATTAAAGGTATTTCCCCTTTTGTCAATATTTTCTAAAAGTCGTCTCCGCCCACTGTCAAAACCACAAGTTTAGGCGCTTTGCATCAGCCTTTACTACTGCAGTCATCGACTACTATGGCAACACGAGTCACAGAAAGATTATTGGCGGCCCAAGATGTCATACCACCGCTCCCCACCGCTCACCGCTTAACACATTATGTCATGCTTTTCTATGAGATATTTGAGAGATTGCCGCCTAATGTGTTTGCAGTGGGATGCTGGTACAGCAAATTCATTCATTTTCCCTCACTGCAGCCAGTCACAATGGGCCTTTTAATGGTCTTCCTGGGCAGGGCTTCCAGAGAGCTGGCAAAACAAACAGGTGAGGCGTATAATTTCTAAATTTGGTCAATCTTTAAATCTATTTTGAACATCTACCCATGAGTCACTTTCCCATATTTCCTTACATAGCCTTCTCGGTTAATGGGCCATAAAATTGAGGACGGTTTGTGGTAAAATTGTTTGTCAACAAGGAAGGCTGCTTGTTTTCCAATAAGACAAATATATTTATATTTATTTTATTATATTTTTATTTATTTACAATTTATAGTTATTATTGTTACATATAACCCCATACAATTCATCATATAATACACATGCATGGTGTAAAATCATCTGCAGTATTCTTCCTCTGCTGGTAGCCTATAGTTAATATACTGCACTCCCTTCAGTTCACAGTTGCAAAGCAGTTGCAAACCAGCTGGATCTGGTTCTTCCCTGTTCCCTCTGGTACTCTCAGGGGAAACTGAAATCAGCAAACTGACTTGAGATGAGTCAGAGCACTGTTACCAAGGTCTTTGTTTCTCAATGAGAAAAACACACTTGTCCAAGTATTCACAGTCGCCTGGTTTTTGCACCGAGACAGGGAACCCCTCATTATATTTGGAAAGGGCCACGTCATGTCTGCTGCTTTTCATGTCTGACGCTTGGCTCTTATTCTGCTAATCGTAGGAATTCCACACAAAAAGAAACCACACATATCATTAGTAACGTTTTCCACAAGATAGCTGCAACTGAATGCAAATGTATGCTTATAAAACGTGTTAGATATTTAAGAAAGTAACCACACACGCATATATATATATATGAAGAGTTCAGATGCAAAAGCCACTAAACGCTAACTCCGTCAAAAAATATGAAAGAGCACCTATTTCATTGCTAAAAAAACAACGTTCTTTTGTGTATTTGGTATAATACAATGTGTTCAAGTGGTTTATGGTTAAAAAAACACATTATTTTCCACATACCGTACATTTTTGTAGCTCCAGATTTCCGTGTCTTTCTGAAGTGCATGGATTTTGTACAAAATAGTTTTGATTGGCCAGCTAATCTGTACGTTGTGATTTGCCTGAATACCTCTGACGTCAGCCAGAAATGTGACGCTCCTTATCATGTTTGAAAGATTCGGTCACAATGCAACCCTAATGCTGTGTTTACACCAGCCGCGGCAGAGGGTGATTTACATGTGTAGGCAATGCAAAGACGCGATAAGGCTTCCTGCGGCGCGAATTGAGCGTTGCTGCGGGAAATGCGAGAGTTGAAAAATCTAAACTTCGGCAGATTTCCGACTCGCGTTAACCAATCAGGACCTTGCTGTAGTAGTGACGTGATTACAGGAAGCGAGCAGAGTTTCAGCAGAGTCGCAAGCCCCTCCCATGATGCGAATTTCCGCGTGAATGTCTCGAATGACTAGAATTTCACTTACGGCTTTTTTGCCGCCTCTACCGCGGCTGGTGTAAACGCAGCCTAACAGGAGTTAACATAAAGGCGGAGTCCACGATGTTTGAAAGCCAATGTTGATATTGGAAATCACCCAAACAAACACGCCCCTACCCCAATAGAATCTGGACCTTCTGTTAATAGACCCGCCCCACACATACGCAACCCGGCATTTGATTTGATTTGATTGGCTATAAGTGTGTTTTGGTAGTCGGCCCCATCTCCTTTTCCAACGCGTTTTTCAAACATCGTGGACTCCGCCTTTAAAGGCTGTGAGTCAAAGTGGGAGGAATTATGATAATGTCAGTCTTGACTACATCATCAATTCCAGGAAGTAAACTGTTGCAATCCGTGTGTTTGTTGTAGTCCAAGAAAAGAGATTTACGCTGGAGACGATAACTCACGTCATCGTTTACTTTGGGGTATGTATCTTTTGCATATCGTTAATAAGTACTAATACACACTTGCACACAAAAAGGAAATGTAAAAATGTGATTCGGACCAATGGTGCTCTTTAAATTACTTCGTGTAAAATTATCTTAATCCTCAGTCCATTCAAAACATTTTTTTTTAAGCAGAATTCATTAAGAGTCCAAAAAAAAGGCTGATTAGCAAGAAATCATTCAAGACACACTTAGCGAGTTTTGCATCTGAGCTCTTCATATATACAATACAGGTTGATTTAACTAGCATTTCATATTGTTTTACTGGGATAATATATTTCTTTAAGACTCTGAAGGGGTTATACAAACAAAATGACAAACCAACAAACTGTTATGTGTTAAATGAATGTTTTTGTTGAATGACATTTGCTCACACTTGGCATCACTTAAAACTTGAATGTGCACTTTAGATATTTCATTAGGTGAGGCATCAGGAAAATAAAGTTAGTCACAACACAGTAAGTGACAGTGAAAGTTTGCTCTGGCTCAACGGATTCTCAGACAAATGTATGATAACAAATCACTACTTTGTTACGACTTCATAATAAGTTGTCCAAAAACTTGCATGCGAGCTGTAGTTTCACACCTACACACTGATGCAAGGATTACTAAAGATTACTGTTACACTATAAGCCAATTACTGACCTCAATGAAGACCAGTGGCTTATGATCACTGTGCTTTTATTTATAAGCTCTGTAGCCGGGGGTCAGACAACTAACATCTTGCAGACATATTAGCCTTTCAAAAGCGATTATAGGTCTTGACCTATTACACTAGCCTATTTTCAGACGCCTGGTTTGCCGGGATTTTTCCAGTGTAAACACACCGGTAGTCATATGGCGCTCGATGACCTAAATCTCCCGAGGAGCTGCCATCCATTTGGACGCGCCCATTTCTTGATGAATGAAGACTTTTACCTCCGTCAAATTAGGGCCTGGAATACAGCTTTAGCTAAAATTAGAGCATTAAAGCCAAACACACAGGGGGCGTTCACACGCCTGCCAGAGTATTTCCATCCTGTGCTCGCTTCACATGTGTTTTTCATTATTATCCTAAGGACTAAATGGATCAGCAAAAGTACAAACAACAACAACAAGTTGTGTTATTTTTAGTCAGGTTTACAGAAATCCAAGCATACACGCAGATCGAAAACGATGAGTCAAAGTTTCAGTCACACATTAATCTAATGGCATCCTAAAGTCTGTTTATCCAAACGCATGTTTAACCAGAGAAACCCCCCTCTAAGCTTACAGACTGATAAAATTTAACTTAAACGGATCTCAGGCTGTTTAATATAAACTCATTAGCATTACGGTTAACTTCAATCCAGTGAAACTTTAGCTCAAATATGATTTGCAAGGTTGTCCCAGGCAGCAAAGCACAGAAAAACATGTTTCATCACAAATCTCAAAAAAGATTTCCCCAAACTGCCCTAATGATGACATCATGACCTGGAAATGGCTGATACCTTGAAGCTGTATCCTATTTGTTGTTTATGACTAACAGAACTCTATATTTAGTCCAGTAGAAAATAATAAAACTGTGACAACAAAACGAATAAATCTGGGAATGAAATTTTTCCAATAAGAGTGGATGATGGACGTCTAAAAAAGGATTAGTAGTTTCCATCTAGCATGTGGTGCCAGTTATTTTGAGTTTCTGGAAGATGATTAGATGAACTTGAAGCATAGCATCTATTTAGATGATCAACAGATGCCAGAGATCACTTTTGACTGATATTACGAAAATGTGCTTGTGCAAATAGTGATTATAAATCATTGTTTTTTTTTTTTTTAGGGACATATGGCAAGGAAGACATTGCATTTCAGTTCAGAGACCAAGTCTTGGCAAATAAAAGGGAACCACTTAAGTTATCTTTGGCCCGCCTTCACGCCAGATGCAAGTTCGGAGTACGGTCATTGGCAAGACTGTACTGTAACAACTGCCAATGTCATTATGCAAACTGAACTTAATATGCATTATTATTGAAACAGTTATAAAAGCAATATTGCTTGGATATGGGTGTGATATGGCTTTATATAAGCATGGCCGTGATTGTATACACTGCGTTTAAACAACAGTTCAACAACACAACAGTTAGACGGTGTGCAGATAAATCAAAAACAACTGTGTGAGTGTCTTCTTTTATCAAAGAAAGAACTGTTCACTGTAAAAAAGTTGTTTCAACTTAAAAAAGTAAGTTCCTATAACTATAAGTCGCTCCAGAGTACAAGTCGCATCAGTCAAAAATGCGTTTTGAAGAGGAAAAAAACATTTATAAGTCGCACTGGACTATACGTCACGTTTATTTAGAAAATGATTTCACAAAATCCAAACCGAAGAACAGACATTTAATTCGGAAAGGCAAGTTATTCAACTAAACAATAGCACAGAACAGCAGGCTGAGTAGATGTCCGTACATGTTAAGTGACATAAACAGTTATTTACACAATACACAATAGTATCAGAACATACCTGGGAGGCTGAATAGGCTAAATTAACACAACAAGCCAAACACGTTCAAAAAGGTCCCGAAGCAATTCCATATCAATGAATCCATTGAATTACATAAATACACACACTGAAAAAAATCATTACATTTACAAAATTTTTTAAGGTAAGTGGTTGCAATCAATTTATTTAAGATACATTTAAACAAAAGTTTTTCATTTTATTTTACTTTACTTATATTTTTTGTTTAAATGTAGCTTAAATAAATTGATTGCAACCACTTACTTAAAAAAATGAGTAAATTGAATGAATCTTTTTTTCAGAGCACTGAGAGAAACGATTCATTCGATTTACTCATTTTTTTTTTGGGGTGGGTGGTTGCAGTTAGTTGATTTGGGCTACATTTAAACAAAAGTTTTTTGTTTTGTTTTGTTTTGTTTTTCTAATTTGTTTTGTTGAGATGTAGCTTGAATGGATTGATTTCGACCACTTACCTTAGAAGAGTTGAGTGAATTGAATGAATAATTTTTCTCACGGCTGTAGACGGTAATGGTTTCTTTTGGTTCATATGAAATAATTTTGACGTATAAGTAGCACTTAATTAGAAGTTCCAGGATCCGCCAAACTTTATGAAAAAAGTGCGACTTATATTCCAGAAAATACAGTACCTGGTTAAAATTTTGAATATTAAAAATATTAGTCGAGTAACCAATTTTTTTGAGTAACCAATATTTTTAAGTTTAAGTTAAATTAACTCAAAATTTTAAGGCAACCAGTTCTATTACAGTGTTGTATAAACATGAATATTATAACTATTTCAGTTTTAATTAGGCACATTAGTTCAAAATTGTTACCCTGTCTCTTGTTTTAACCAACACTGAGCATTCCTTGCTGGAATATCACATTTTGTTGGCAATGTTTAAAGCAAAAATGATTATACAAAAAGCTATTTTATGTACTTCAAACCTTATATATTTGATTAATGGAATCTTTCCAGCTATAAAATACACTTTAAACTATATAATGAGTTTAAATAAAAATTAAACCTGTTTATAACTTAATAATTAAATTAAAATAAAAAATGTTACACTGAAAAAAATGATTCATTCAATTTACTCAATTTTTTTTGAGGTGGGTGGTTTCAGTCAGTTTGTTTAGGCTACATTTAAACAAAAGTTTTTTGTTTTGTGTTGTATTCCTAATTTATTTTGTTTAAATGTAGCTTAAATAAATTGATTGCAACCACTTACCTTAAAAATGTATTAAATTGAATTGTTTTTTTTTCAGTGTACTAGACTTTCAGAAATATTTAGAAACTTTATGTATTAGACCACATGTACTTGATTGTAATACTGTGAGAGGAAAAACTAAATTAATACGATTTGCTAAATGAACTTCAACAATAAAACCATGTATTTGGTACATATTGGTACCTAAATGCTACATATTAGGGCCATAATAAAGTGTGCTCCCCTATTGAGAGCTTCGGTTCACTTTCTTCTTACAGTAAATGACTCCACTTCTTATTTCATCTCAGATAATCTTACTTCATGTACATCTCCACTACATTGGATCAACCCTCAACCCATATGGATCAGAACAGATAGATCCATCATGGTACAATGTCATCAACTACCTTGTCTCCAGACACCCTAAAACTTGCAAATGTTAAAACAAACAAAAATGAAAGTGACTGGCTTTCTACCTCTTTATCTCCGGCCCCTGTTTCCTGTAAGCTGATCACTGCATCCTGAAAATCTGTTTTTCCCCACCCTCTCTATCTGGCCCTCAGCACTGCAGACTGCATATTATACCATTTCAAAATGCAGTAAGTCACCTATGTAGGGTGTAGACTGCAAGGCAGCTCACTGGGTTTTTGGAACAAAGGTAATCTGTTGAGGATTTGCCTTAATTAAAATAAATACTTATCAGTTATGTTCCTTCCCAGAGAGTGAGATATGAGTCATAAAGTGGTGGCGCCTAAAATGTGTCATATCATTTTATGATTCTAAATTATTTAACATGGGGATGGAGAAATGTCTCCTAAAGCAATAAAAAGTCAATGCTTTTTGTGGGACTCGCTGTTTTTATCATGATAGCCAGAAAGATTGGGCACAGAGTCTTCAAATTCAAATCTCAGCTACTGCTGTATAGTATTATCAAGTTTAATCTGCTAATGATTTCCAGAAACATCCTAACAGCAACGGATGACGCATCAGCTCAGGATCAACCTAACCTAATGGGCATAACATTTTTTAGGGATTGACGTTTTCAATGACGAGCACTGCAGAGTGGGGGGATTTGTCAGGGTGACACATAAAAAACAAGTTTTCTTAAACATCATGATCTTGTTAAGCAATATTTGTTTTTTTCTTTATCCGTCAATATTTAATGCTGGAACAACCAGGTTAGAGTAATTTGTGTTTTGAAATGTGTTCCCTGGCATCATGCCTTGCTCTTTATTCAAATCCCGGGGTCAGGGTGTCAATCAAAGTGTCAAAGCTATTTACTTGTTCTTGTTGCTTTAAAAACAAGGACTGTTGAGCTACTCCACTCATGTCAAGTCATTGCAGGTGAAGCTATAGTCAGACCAGAGGCGTCAAGGTACATCAACAACATCGCTAGCCAAAACTTCCATGTTTACAACAAGTTCAGAGTGAGAAAGGGGGCACGTAATCTTCAGTGTCCATTTAAGGAATTCCTAAAGACACAACACTAACAGTATCGTAACTAACTGAGTTACATATATAGTGAGTGAGTCATAATGAGTGTTATCTTTACCTGATTGCAGAGGTGGTGCTCTTGCTCTTATCTCCTTTCATATCTGAATTAAAAAATAAAACACACATCATATACATACAGTGTAATATGTAGTTGCTGTGCAACACAATGAAAAAAATATTTTAAGCATTTATTGTGGCCGCACCTTACACTTGAGCAATAGCATGACCATTCAGCTTCTCTTAACCCCCCTTTTATTGTTTGGGGTCAAATTGACCCCAAATCATCTCTGGAAAATATGCTAATTGTGCTTTTAAACCTTTAAAGCTACTTTTTGACTTTTTCTTAATACTTTTTGACTTGAAGTTACTTTTAGTCACTTTGGATAAAAGTGTCTGCCAAGTATATAATTGTAAATACAGTACACAAAGTACACACAGTGTTCCTGTAAAATTAATATAATGAGTGTTTTTGACTATTAATATGTGAAAAATGGGTAAAACTGTTCTCAAATAAAAGAAATGCTGTATATTATTTTTATTACTACTTTTATTTATTTTTTACTGAATATTCACTGCATTTATGTGCTGTAAAAGTTTTCATAGAAATTAATCTTTTAAATAAACAATTTATGTATATAAAAAAGTAATGTTTTTTCCTACAATTTTATTTTACAAGTTTTTTAGCATATATTAAACAATTTGACCCACAACATTAAAAGAGTTGCTAAAAATTAATTAACATAACCCTAACTTCTCTAATGACTTTATTGTCCATTCACCATAACATTATATGTACTTTTCATTTATTATTATATTTTCTATAAATATACAGTACTGTGCAAAAGTTTTAGGCCACCATCACCAGCTTTGTTGTTTTAGCAAAGTTTTATCCATATTTATTTTTCATTCTTTTTATTGAGATACAAACAGGAAATACAGGAAATATGTACACAAAATTACAAACAAAACAATTTTCAGAACTAAATGTCTTATTCAGGCATCAGTCAGTATTTAGTGTGACCTCTCTTGGCACGAAACACATCTTGAGCTTTTTTGAGGAGACTGAAGTCTTGAAGTCATTCGATTAGAAATTAGGATTTAGTCGGAGCCGATGGTGTAGTGGATGGTGCTCCGACATATGGTGCAGACGCACTTCTGGCGACCCGAGTTCGAATCCCGGCTCGAGGTCCTTTGCCGATCCCATACCCCTCTCTTCACCCTGTACTTTCCTGTCACCTCTCAATCACTTACTGTCTATCAATAAAGGCAAAAATTATATAAAGAAATTAGGATTTAATTTCATTTAAGTTTAAGAGATCCTGCAGCTGCCTGCTATTGCTCAAGTCGAAAGGGAGTTTACCCTAAATAATTGATACTTCAGCTTATACTTTTATACTGTTTTTAATACTACATACACATTTCCTGTATTATCTGGTTGTATTCTGAGAAATAATTATATATGATCACTATACAATTGCAAAAACAACACATCTAATGGTAGCATGGTGGCCTAAGACTTTTCCACAGTACACTTTTCATACTGTTCACTTACATATACTTCAAATGTTCAAAGATGATTGACATACTGTGCTATGTTTCAACACGTATCACCACCATCTCCAATCATTGCAGATTCATTGAATATTTAGCTGATGTTTGGCTGCATGCCAGGGATTCCCTTCAATATTTACCACAAGCAATCGCAAGTGTTACATACATTTGACATTGCTTAGCAATTACACAGCCATCACAACCTGCAAACCACCACTTATACTGTACATAAGACTAATACCTGACAGGCTGCTTCAAACGTCAAGCTTTCATTCAGAGCTGACAAACATTCAGTGACTCGTGTTACATAACATAGCCTTAACCGTAGATCAAACTGACGCATGGTGAAAAAGTGCCTTGTCAGCCTGCAGTTTGCAGACCTGTAGACCTGCTGAGTGCACGTGAAACTCTGATATACTGAAGTCTTTTATTGCTTTTTCATATTTGTGAGATATTTAGAAAGAAGATTAATGTTTAATACTACATAACTGTAAATAACATCTCAGCTCAACAAGATTCCCGTAGTCCAGTGTTCCATAAGAAGCAAGAGCTCCCCTGCAGGTGATAATAGGATTTACATGTCAGGCAGGGTGCTGGCACGCATCCTATCAGTTGTCAAAGCTCACAGGCAGATGATGAGTATCTGTTTTCTTGAAAAAATCAATTTAGTGAACGGCTTACTAGGAAAACAACCAACATCATGAACAATCTGTCTGGGTTTTTAATCCGCTATTGTAAAACTTGCAAGAGTGTTATTTGCTTTTAGAATCCAATTATTTGATTTATTCATTAAATGAGTTTTTAGTTTGGTTTTCTGAATGTTTACCTATTTCAGACACTTTTAAAATGGATTTATTTTCATGTTAAATGCAAAATACACACATGCATGAATCCACATTATTTGATGTAAAAGCATTGGCCTAAACTTCTTAGAGCATCTCATTTATTTAGTGCAAAAGAAAGTGAAATTTTCTTTTTAAAGGAAACACTATCTGACACCCAACCCTTCCACTTCCTGAAACAGGGGAACAACCCCTACAGATGGTCAAAGTCTATTGGCCTAGTTCCCCGCACTTTATGTAAGACTATTAACTATTAACAAAACGCATCTTGGTTGTCGAGAAGGAAAAGACTATCACAATCTAGCATACTAATCTGTAGCATACTAATCCCTAGCTGTCATTGGGGCAGCTCACTTCCAAATATCACACCTTTGAACCTAAACAATTACATAAGGGCACCAATGATGCATATTAGTACCTCAACGATACATATTAGTATACATATCTGTACCTAAATACTACATTTACGTCCCAGTGACAGCTTTAGACTACAGTGTGCAACTGGATAAATGTCTGTTTATAGGACTCTTTTCTCTATCTTGACCATCTTATGTTAAAAACATATTGTTATGATCAATAGAAAATGTATAAACATCTCTTTTAACCCTGAAGAACCCTTTATACCCGTGTTAAGTATACTCTGTAAGCAATAACAGGACATGATTGCACATGTTCAGTAAATAAGATTAAATATCACACGGTATGGTGGCTGTGTAGAGTTCCCCCCAATTTTCTGTACCAGGAATTCATAGGTCTTGCACGAGAACTGTGTACCCGGGCAGGTTTCCATGCATGTGTGGTAGTTTCAGTCTGCAAGTGTACAAGGTCTCCAGAGGGATGACTGCTGACACGATTAGCAGCATCATGCTGGCACGGCAGTATAAGGGAAGAGGTGAACAGGAAAGGAGTTTTTCCAGACTGCTGACCAGACCTTATCCGCTGACGCAGCCGCTCGATGGGGACGGTTTGGCTCTTCCTTCTCCCTCTAATGGGAAACACCCACGGCAGTAACAGGTGCACTTGAAAGGGTACACTACTGTTTCTGTATCACGCACAAATAGAGATGAGCAGTATGGTTTATAATAACACAGCATGTTTCGTAACAGCACTGCTGAGTTACTGAACCCGTTTCTCAACCTGGGTCTTAATCTTAATTGACTCTGGGATTAAGACACAAGGCCAGACGGCGGGACCAGCGCGTCTGGAACAAACTGTTCATCCATTCAAATGCATTTTGACAGCGTCCCACTCAGGCCTCTGCACTTCTAAAGGGACCATTTACAAAACAAGGGCTTGACTCAGAAAACAGCAGGGAATGGGCATAATGTACCAGCTATCACGTGTGGAGAGGCATGGAGCTGCACACGAGCAATGCATGCAAAAATAAGCATTGTCAAGTATGAGTTTTTAATTATTTTTGGAGATGTGGCTGACCGGACAGCATTCGGAAGATCATTCCACCAGCAGGGAGTATTGAAGGAGAATGAGAGGGAAAGTGATTTAGTGCCCTTTTGTGGTATGACAAGACGCTGCTCATTTGCTGAACGCAAGGTTCTGGATCAAGTGTAGGAATGTAGGAAAGACTTTAAACAAAAGAATGAACACTGCTAAACAAATCCATGAGGTATTTAAGATTCTGTAAAATGCTAAAAAATTAAATTCTATAGTGACATATTGCTTCTAAGAACAATAAAGCTTAAATGTGATTAAATGATCTAGGTTGGAAAAAACAAGCAACCAATCCTGCCTGTGAAAAAAAGTGACATATAACACATTTCACTCTCTCTCTCTGATGTGTAAAACCACAGCGATGACATGTTTGTGTCTCAACAGGTCTTCTTAGGTGCATTCCTGCTGCCAAAGGGATTTTGTGGAGCATTTAACAGACAATTAAACAATCACTCATATTATTTACGATTACTTTACCAATTCGCTCTGAGCACCTTTAAACAAACTTCAGTATGAACACAATTGTTTTTGGTTGAGGTGTGTGACATACAAAGTGCAGTCTTAGTGTTTTAAAATCTGATATGTGATGAAGACCTACTGTACATTAAAAGCCAATTTGGGAGGCACTGCTACAAAGTATTGTTAAAATAAAAATAATACACAAGAAAGCATGCTGTTAAATCTGTACATTTATTTCCAGTACAAATCTCTTATCCAGTTTATTTTGAGGCATGCAGTCATGTTTATGGATTTTGACATTTCTTCATTAGTATGTTTTGTATTTCCTGTTAAAGGCAGCTACATAGACATCCATGAAGATAAATAATAAAAAAGTCACATGAAACTTTCATTAGCATCATATTAGCAGAAGCCCATGCTTGTAACAAAGTGTACCCAGGCACACAACATGTAAACAAAGACTTAAACGACAGTGTCTTTTTCATTCAATCTGTTCTTTGTGTTGTGGGAATTCTTGCCATTTTCTGGACTCAAGGCCGCTGTCCGAAATGTTGGACGTCTTCTGGAACATTCCAGACAAGCCTAAAAGTTAGCCGCTCTCCGATTTCTGTCTGTGGTTTGGCATAGTTGTTCCTAAATTACCAATCGGAAGGCTATACTTGTTTTGCTTTAAGAGTTCAAGGAACATTCTGTACCCATTTAAAATGTAAATACTAAAAGATGTAACCATAATTTGTACTGTTTTGGCTTTTGTAAGGAAAATGGGAGATCTTGTTTTGGTTTGACATAATGGAAGCCTCTTATTTGACCAAACATTGTAAAAACACAAATAAATGTACAGTAACATCTATGTTCTGTAGTAAGCCTTGTATTTTAATTTTAATTGCAATGTCCATTCTGGCTCAAATACAATTTTGAACAGAAAGCAGACGACTGTGAGCCAGATCCACACCAGATCTGCAGCAAAGTCAGCAGCTCTGGTGTGGATCTGGCCTGAATTTGTCTGCTGTTTAAGGTGGTAGCAACAGTTCTTAACAATACAACAAAGTATACATGAAGTCATAATACTATTTATAAACTAAAATACTGTAGAAAAATAGGTTCAATCTTACTGTTAAGCAAACCCATTGAGAAATTGTTCTCAACATTACTCAGAACGCTTTCAAAGTTAGCAACCCGCCAATTACTCACCCAGTAATGTCGGTTTAATTTTATCTCACTTGCTTTTATACCTCTGCAGAAAGCAGAAGTGCATCACATGACCATTGTACCATTTTCCCATCCCGCCTAAGAACATCTAAAACGCTGAGGTAACTGCTTCACAACCGCAACTTCCCCTACTTCTGATGGCAACAGTTTCTACAACGCCCCATCACAACCGGATGACGACATTTCCTGTCAACATTTATTTGTGAACAAGCTGGACAATATTTCAAGATATTTCAAACTTTCCATCAGACCTCAAAACAGATTAACTGATTAACTGTTATGGTCAGACATGTGTGTGAAAATTGAGTTTGCAAGACTTTAAGGAAGTCTGAATGGGAAATAAATCTATCCATCAGGAGTGCATGGATGGCTTACGCCTTCTTTACCATAAAAAATGTTTTTCTGCAGTCACAGGGTTACGCATAACCTCTAATGCATAGATAAATATGCTCAAGCAAGCCTTGGGTGTGACACCTAGATGCATCTCTGATACTGAGTGCAGCACAATTTTTTTTTCTACATGAAGTACTTGATGGCTTTGGAAGTGTAATGTTTTAATAAAGGCTTTTGTTTGTGCTATTCAAAAATAAGGGGAAACCTTTGGGTAAATGATTATGCAAGTATCAAAGCAAATAATGAGATTGACTACCTTTGATTTTTAATAGGATTTATAACTGCTTGGATTATGTAACATGCCTGTCGGTTCTGCTTGTGTCAGGCCTTGGTGTACTGGCCCCACTTAACCTTTTTGCTTTCCCAATGAAGTGTGAGAGACTTCCTAGAAAGATCCTTCAGTTGGCTTCAGTCAAGCAAACAGTCCATAACGTTGGAAAAAGAAATGCACACAGTGAGCCCCCTAGAGCTCACGAGTAGTACTGCAGTCCCAGACACAGGCTCACATGATGCTTCTATTTAGAGTCTGTCTGCTTAGAAAGTATTGAATCACAGCATACAAACAGATGTATTCACAGGACATCCTTTGATATCAGTGTTTTCCTCACTGGAAAGTTGGACTGCTTCCATTAAAGAAAAAACTTTCTTTAATAAGTCAAATTTCTAGCTAAACAAGAGATTAGCATGCTCATTACAACTCTGATGATATTAAGCACTTAACCTTTACACCAAGAAAATGTAAAGCTTTTGCCCAAACTGCAAATGCTAATAATAACAAAGAACTATTTTGTTTTGGAAAGAAGTGTTTTTATGAGTCATCCGAGTGAATCGATGTTTTTGAACTGAATTGTACTGACAATGTATTTGCCTTTAAGAATGGCACAGTGCCAGGTCGGGTTGCGTGCTGCTTCTGTTATAAAGATTTCTATCTGTTTTGATAGTAAATAAAGATATTAGAACTACTGTATACAGTACGTGCGATATAGTACATGTGTGATGGTGACTAAGTTGAACACTGAAACACAAAACATCTTATTGAGGATGATAACTCAAAGTTTCATTTAGTCATATAATTTACTTATTTTTATACTGTTCAAAACCTGCATGACTTTTTAATCTTCTGTGGAGCACAAATGATGTTACGCAGAATATTAAGACTGTCAGTCCCGGTCACCATGAAAATACTGCAGTGTAAACATTGATATCATCAATATTTTTTCACATGTGCGTCATGAATAAAGAAAGTTACACAGGTTTAGAATGCCATGTAAGGCATTTTGCGTCCCAATCAGCTCTATTGTTCAGTAGGGTACACTCAATAAAATGAAATGTGGGGTTTAATTAAAAATATTATGTTATCAGGTTCCACACAATTTGATTAAGTAATCTCAACAAACAATAATTTAGTTCATTTTACAAAAGAAGTTTAAGTAAACGTAACAAGCCTTAGTAGAGTCAACAAATAAAAATTTAGTTAACTGTACATGAAAAATGTAATTAATGATGACACAAAATTTGAATAATGCCATTTTATAAATGCCAAACCTTTTAATTAGAATTTAAGTCCACTTCTTTTTTTTATTACAGTTTATCAAACATATAACAAACATATTTGAAATGCAATGTAACATTTCTAACCGCTTGTTTGTTTGTTTGTTTGTTTTGTTCTAAAATATATTAGAACAAGTTCACTGACTCATATTTGGCCACTTAATACTCTGATACTTATCTAATGGTGCTACACTTCTGCAAGATTGTGCCATAACAACAATTACCCACAATATACTGCAAAATCTTCAGCCAACGAGCTGCAAGTCTGTAATGGTTTTATTCATTTGTTACTTTTATGCAACAATGTTATGTTGGCTGAACAAGTAATTTTTAAGTAAAGCTAACAAGACACACTTTTTGTTGAATGAACTAGATTAAATTAAGTTTTTTTAAGTTATCACAGCATGAAATAATTAAGTAAAATTGACAAACGTGAAAGTTAATTTTTTGGAGTGTACACGCGATTTTAAGGCCTTTCTCAATTCCAAAATCCTTCAGGTGCACTGAAACATTCATTCCCTGAAAACTCCCACAATGCCACCAAAAAAAAGTGAGCATTGATGTTACTTATCCGGAAATCGTTTGACCTTTTTTTGAAGCTCTCCAAACTAAACCGCGTAAGCCAACTTAATAAACTTAATTAAATGTCACAGAACTTATAAAAAGATAAAAGTTTGTTTAAGTTTTAATATAAACACATTGCTAGACAGGAATGGACCACAATATACTTAATATTTAACTGTAATATTCCTCCAAATCTATGCATTGATACTGTATGTAAGAGAAAGTGTTTTTCATAATGTACTTTAACAAGTGTTTCAAAATTAAGTCAGAGAGATGTTGGTTTTGCTGGTTGTTGATGAATAACAGCTGTGAGAGATCACAATGCGCTTAAGGAGCCACGTCACAGGAAAATAAGTCAATAGTGTCCCAATGTGAAATGTGCTACCAATGGCTGAACCTGTGCACAAAATACTGATTCATGGGAGCTAGAGAGATGATTGAGACGAACTCTATATTTTCTTAGTGAATTAAGGGAATAAGCCGAAATTACAACCTTTCTCAATTTGGTTCTTTTTGTAAAAATTTGATAGATTTTAGCAAAATTAGAGGAAGTTACCTTTAATACTCAAGCAGGGAAACACTCATGCAATGCTAAACTGTTTCATTTCCGTGGAAAAAAAGTGACTTTTATGGTTTTGATGAGAATCGGGCATCATGGAATAACTTTCAGGAAAAGGAGTATACTTGATGGAAAGGGAAAGTTGCAGTGGAAGCTTTTTAGCTCTGTAACATTGCCAAAATATAAAACTTTAATTTTGACCTCTTTGACTACAAACATTATTACACAACACTGTGAACAAAAGTTGTGTAACGCTACGGATAAAATAAATAGTGCAAGCTTAACATCTCAAAGCGTGCATTACTTTAGAAAAAATGTGTTCTTATTCAACAGCCCTGGGCAAATAAACACTGATGTAAAATGTGATAAATTCAAGCACGTCATAATAAATGTACCATACATTTTTGGCACAGATAATCAAGTGAGATTGCACGAGGCGCCCAAGCTGCTTTTCTCAGGTTCAAGCGGGTGAAAGGGGTCAGCGTAAGGTTTCTGCCATTTCACAACTTTTTTATACCACGCAGATCACCTTTAACCTGGGTTTAAGATCCCTGTGTACTTTGGAGTGGCATCAAAATCACACTGCAAAACCAGACCCGTCTGTCTGCACAAACAGCAAATGTCATTCTTCACATTTGGTGCTCCCGCCTGGAGGTTATGTCAGGACATGTGAGCAATGTCCTAAAAACAAATCTGGAGTCCTCTAGTGAGCTTTCACATGCAAAGGCCTCCAAAGCATAATTTGCTTGTGGAGTTTAATTATAGGTCATGAAACATATCTCTTCTTGCATTACTTTTCCTCAAATATATGAGGATTATGATTTGTGTTTTCTTGTAAATGAGCATTTTTATTAGGCTCTTACACGTATGTTTAGGTTCAGTAATTCCACTTTAGTGTCAATGAGGTTATTAGTCAGTAACTGAAATGCCTGATTTTCACAAATGTCACTTTAGTGACCATTTCATTGGTATTTAACAATTGACGCAGTTGACAGTACGCATTGACTTCCATAGTAGGAAAAACGAATAATATGGAAGTCAATGGGTACCATCCACTGTGTGCTTACCATCATTTCTCAATATATCTTCTTTTAAGTTTAACAGAATCAAAACTCAAGTGAGTAAATGATTACAAACTGTTCATTTTTGAGTGAACTATCCCTTTAAGAACAAACTGTACACATTACTCTTTGTGAAGTAGCATTTAATTAAGGTAATTTATTTGTACACAGTAATAATGAGTGCATTCAGATTAACATCAGTGCAACATTAACAAAACAAATCTATTCTGGACCCGTGACAACATGCAAATGCTTTAATAAATAAAAAAGATTTGTAATGCTATTCTAACAGCAGCTATGAGATTAGTCAAAGGGAACTTTCAAAACAAATGGAGAAATGCAGGGTCTCTTGGGCAAAATTCAAGGCCAGGGGACACACAAATATGCCTCATTTTTTTTACATGGCATACTGGATGTATAATAAATACAGTAGTCATGATAGGACAAGACCTTTCTGCAAGATTGGCATGCTATTTTATAAAAAAAACTATACAAGCTGCTTTCCACTGTAAAATTCAGCACTCAATAATATTATTTCCAAGCTCATGTGCTCTCTGATACTGCAGAAACAGATCTTGTAAACAGTATATGTTGCCTGTGGCAAAACACAGTCATGGTTGTGTTTGTTTGGGTGCAAAAAGAAAAATATCTGGGCAGAATATGTGTACAGACAACCTTTGATCAGACTCGCCTGATGATCAGAAAAAAATAAACATTCAAATAGGTTTGTGCTGACAACAGCAATATCATATAAGCACAGTGTATCTCTTGTGTAATTGTTTATCCTCCGTGTTCCTCTATAAATATCTATAAAACTATCAGTATTGTGGTCTGCAATAGTCATGTGCGTGTGTTTGTCCCTGGTAATCCCTACCAGATGTCCCCACAAATAAGTAATACCATTTTTGACCTTGTGAGGACATTTCTGGGTCTCCATGTCTGTGCAGGTTTGGCTATACTTGTTACATCCACAGAAAACGGTACAAAGGTCACCGCTGCAATATCTTTTTAAAAAGTACATGTTGTACCTAAAAGGTGCATAATGATATCTTAAATGTACCGATTGGTATCTTAAAAGTACATACTGGCTCCTGAAAGGTACATATATGTTCCAAAATGGGACATATTAGGACCTTTTTGACAACTTTTTCTGAATGTAAAACACAATAAAGTGATTTTAAAGTGAAAATGTTGACTTTTAAGGACATTTGAAGTGATCCATACTATTTTAAAGGGTCATAAATCAGTCACTTTTACATTTTCATGCATTTTGCAAATGCATTTATGCAAAGCTACCCAGAGTACATTACAAAGCACTTTTTATTAGTATGTGTGATGACCTTTGCCCTGCAAACACTAAGCAGAGCTACATTCAGATCATGTTTCACTATAAATCAAATAGTTTGTGAGAGGTTAAGTTTAGTGATAAGGTACCGTAGATATAATAAATAGATCAGTGTGAAAACCTTTGCGTTTAATAACCGCGAATGTTTATGATCAAAAAGTGTTGTTGAACAGGAATACACAAATGTCTGGCTCTCGACAGCAATTATATTAATTTGTACGTTGAACTTGATGTGCAGACTGACTGTTGTGACAGACGCGATGCAAACACGCCTCACAAACTACCAGTTTCAAATATTTCAGTCTGTTGTTCAAAATGACTTTATTACTCTTGATTTTTTACGACTGTATTTCATAACCATCCTGTAAACAATATAGGTAGAAGTCAACAGCCATAGGAATGGAGTGCATATGGGAAAATACAGTACAAGCATTTCAAGCAGTTCAAACTTGAAAATGCATTATAAAATTAGAAAATTGATTTACAAATACATACACTACAGTCCACGTGTTAAAAAAAATCTTCATCTATAAATCTGATAACACTCATGAGACTGTACTTCCTCATGCATGTGTCACATGATGCTTTAATCACACAAACAGTATAGTGTGCAACCACATGGTTAGTTATGAAACACTACCACAAAATCGTTGCAAAATCCCACATTTTACTGAACACAAATATTTTCATATCTAACCATAAATGATATGTACATTACAAACACAAGCACATAAAGCTAAAATTAATATTTTATATGCATGTGCATGCAACAGTAAAAACGGATTCAAATGAAACGTATTGTACAAAATGTCCAAGCAATTATTAGTAATAATGAAAACCTACAAACACCTTTATATATGTAAGAGCTGTCCAAACTGAAAGCAACTTGCACCGACATATCTTTAAATACATCAGTGGCCTTTTATTTTGTCTCAAAATGCAGAAGTAATGTTTTTAGTAGGGCATGTTTGTTAATATTTCCTAATTAAACTAACGTCTAGTCCAGGCTTAAGCTAATCCCTGTCTGGGAAACCACCCATAAATGATTTAATATCTCATGTTTAATTTCTGGTATGTACACGATATATCTGATTAATAAATAACAAGCTTGTAATAATAATACAGGTACATAAGCAATTACGCTTTACAACAGCTGCGTCAGTAACTACGTGTTGTTTGCTTTGACGTAGAGAATAAGCGATAACTAAAGCATTTCTCAACCTGCAATAAATTCTTCATTTATTCATTTATTATTAGATTATTGTTTATTGCCTAGTGCGTGCAATACAGTGAAACTATTATTACTAGATAAAGCAATACAAGTAATCAGACACTTGTCAATGGTTGTTTTTGACAGAAAGATGGCTTTTGTAGCAAAAACGTCATTGAGCAGTCAACTGTGTTATTTTGATGGTGGCAAGCTACTTCCCTGATACAGAAACAAAGAGGAGGACACAATGTTCAGAACACTCGTACTTTCGTTTTTGAAACGTCGCACGTAAAGTGGCAAGCACAGATGTGGGCGCATAAAAATAATGCTTCCCCAACAAGCGCTTGTGCATATGCTTATATACAGCACAGACTGTTCTGTATTTCAACAATTATTTATATAGAAATACTGATGGTTGAAATCTGATTTATTTATTTTTCCTTTTACCCAAGTTGCAGTCAATAGTTTTACAAAACTGCATGCAGGGCGCTCAAAAGCAGCATATCTTAAAAATGCATCCCAAACTAGTTCAAGCTGGTTTTTGGGGGGTTGATAAGCTGTTCTGAATGAGTATTATTTAGCTCTGCAAAAGTCATATTTACATAGAAGTCTGATAGCATTTGTGCATCCATGAAGCCTGCAGAGCTGCATCTTAGATCTGTGTTTGGATCAAGATTCATGTACGATGCAAATCTTCTGTTGTGGAATCAGCTGGACTGGTTTATACCAACAAGTAAGATGACTTATAACACGATCACTGTTGAAGATGCGTCTGCAGCCACATCCCTCAACCACAGTGTTCTCCAGACAGACAGTGCTATATGCAGCCAACAGAATGTTCAGAACAAGAAGAAGCATGTAAACATATCAAACGTCATCAGAACATAAGTGTTTATAGAGTTTACCCATCAAAACTGATCAGTCACCACAAAGGACATGCAACAAAGTGAAAAAAGCTGTAGTACAAAGTGTTTTCCAGCCAATGTACCGGGGACTGATTGAACAAGGAACTGTTTTTTCTCCTTTGCCGAATCAAAAAGACATTTCAAGAATGTGATTAAACACTCGCCTCGGCCGTTGACTGTGAACTTGACTTTGGTTCATTGTCTGACCTCATGTGAGAGAACACTGTGTTCCAGACAGTAAAGTAGGTCACACATCATTAAACAAAGTCCTTTATCGCCCCCTGCTGGATTTTTGTGCTACTGCAATCTTTGCACCTGTCACTCCTGCACTTTATCAGAAATAAAGATACACAAGCTGTCACTGGGACCATACCCATTCAAAATGTACATAAAGAGTGCACCTCATGCTTTTATTATTTGAAAGAATGGATGCAATGGGCATAAGGGAGAATAAATCAATATCAATTTTTTTCTTTTTTGTTGAATACAAAAGACGCATTTTTGCATGATGTTTTGCATAATGTACTGGCTAGTCTTTCTATATATGCTCCAAAATGTTCCGCTTAGGCAGTTTTGAGTGAACTAAACTTTGTTTATGCTTCACGAATGCATTGTGAAGTATAAACCAGGTAAACAGCAGCACACATAAAACAACAGATGTCATCATGGAAAAGCTCCATGATTTGCTTTGCCATTTTAAAAATCAGTTCAACAATCTTACAAATCTACTATTGTCTTAGCGTAGGTGGAACTAACAATCATTGAATAATTATATTTACAGTTTCAAGCGTGTGCACGGGGTAAACAAAATAAATAAATAAATAAACTGCCTGAATATGGAAACTTGCACTTACTCATAATTTTATTAAAGGGACACCCCAGTTGTTGTTTTTTTTTTTGAAAATATGCTCATTTTCCAGCTCCCCTAGAGTTAAACATTTGATTTTTACCATTTTGGAATCCATTCAGCTGATCTCCGGGTCTGGCGGTATCACTTTTAGCATAGCTTAGCATAATCCATTGAGTCTGATTAGATCATTAGCATCATGCTCAAAAATAACCAAGGGTTTCAATATTTTTCCTATTTAAAACTTGACTCTTCTGTAGTTACACCATGTACTAAGACGAAATATAGTCCCCTTGGATACTTTCAATAGCAGGGGACTATTTTCATGTGCTGCATAATATCATTGCTGCAGTAACATGGCTGCAGGAGGTGCAAAGTCCTTGATTATTACGCCAGAATGAGATTATAGTCCACAGCCACATCAGCCCAGAAAATCACAACTTTTAATTTTGCGTCTGTCCATGAAGAGTCAAGTTTTAAATAGGAAAAATATTGAAACCCTTGGTTATTTTTGAGCACGATGCTAATGGTCGAATCAGATTCAATGGATTATGCTAAGCTATGCTAAAAGTGGTAGCGCCAGACCCGGAGATCAGCTGAATGGATTCCAAAACGGTAAAAATCAAACGTTTAACTCTAGGGAAGCTGAAAAATGAGCCTATTTTCAAAAAAATAGTGGAGTGTCCCTTTAAATAGATAAAGTTATAGCTTGATAAGACTTTTATTTCATAGTACTATTATTTTTGTATATATTTACACATTTGTCTAGAAAATAACCTTCTGACTTATAGTGGGCCACAACTCTAAGTGCACCCGTAGCTTTATTTTCATGTGTTGGGTGCAATGAGCATAAAAATGATAACTTTTTTATTTTACTTTATGACCCAAGTTGTAATGGCCTGATAAACAATTAAAAAAAAAAAAAGTTTCAACTTCACAACAGGCAACTTTGCAGATATAATATTTTCACCTGTAATATCATGCACAGTAAGGCACTTATTTAATAATACTCTATATAATTTGCCGCACATTTCTGTGTGTTTTCCAGGGCTAATATAAGGAAGAGTAATTATTGTAATAACATGAAATAAGATAACCATAATGCATACTTTAGTTTGTATATGCAAATCACATTAGATTATTTCATATATCCTCAGGGGAAACTATTTTGTTTTTAGTAGCACTTAAAAGCTTAGCACAGAATTTCTTTCCGGTGCACGTCTAATTTATCCAATCCTAAAAACACAATAAAAATTTCAAGTTCGCATTTTTCCTCATAACTATCACCTCTACAGTAAACAATATAGCAAAATATAATTACGCTTCCGTTGTGTGTAAGGACCAGCGGATATAAAATCTTACTAAGTGTGTTTCCAAGCAAATGTTCTTATGCCCAAATAAATGATGTGGGCTAGCAACCCACTTGTTTAATTTCTTCTACTTCTGTAATGTCACAGAAAGCTCTTGAAGTGTATTTCTCCATTTAGACTACTTTCTGTTTTTGCAACAGGCCCTCAATGTTCCACACTTGAGAAAATAAACAAGATCCGGTTTTCATTTATTTGCTGTTGCACGTCCTGCACGACAGCAGAGCGATTGATTCGCAAATTCAAGTGCGTGCTGACATTAATCCTCTTGCAAACCAGTGGTGCTAATTCAACACAAAGGCTATTTACATCTCCAAACAGAGAGAAGGCGAACTGATCCACGATGGACGCGCGGATTTCGGTAGCATGATTAATCGGACCACAAGATCTACAGCGTCTTTATTGATAAGCTTTGCCGAATAAACTTGACATTTATCTGCTTAACAGATCCTTCGATACATGGAGCTGAGAAAAAAAAACTTCCACGCCAACACTATTACACTGAAAAGGTCAAGAGAACAGGGGGGAGAGCAAAACTCTTGAAACCTCTGTCAAATTACAGCGAGCAGAGCTCTCTATTGTGCCTTTCCATTTGCCGTTTTGAAAAGCCTCTAGAATTAGGTTTGCACAACAGAAAGCCCAGATATGCTTTTGAGGACATGGCGCTTTCGAAAGGACCACCAAATCAGTGGCACTTTGGTGTATTGTTGAAAGAGCGAGTGATTCGGCCTTGGACTAACAGGGGAACTACAGCTCTTGGCTTTTAGCGGTGCCGAATGCAACGCGGATAAGGAAGCCTTCATTTGCTCATAAGGCAGATAATGCCATTTTACCCTCATCTCCAATCTTTCACCCCAATCGACACCCCCGAGCGGTCCCACCGCATGCTACCAATCTGCGATTCGAAAGCCTTCCCGTGGAGAAAAGGAGCGGATCAATAAAAGGATTCCACGTGTAAAGCTACGGTGACAGGCAAGGCTGTGAGAAAGAAGAGCGTGACCTTTGAGAATACGATTTGAAACATCCCCCAACTACGCCAAGTTAACTCTGACACCCCGCTGCGCGTGCACTCGTGGATCATTTATTTTCCTGGACAGTGCCAATTGGAGAAGGAAGTCGATCTTGGCAAACAAAGTCTTTGTCTATCTCGCGTTTGGTTTTACCCATCATTGTATGACCTGGGGTTGTGCTAAAACCGCTCGTCTCCTTGGCCTCCTGTCTGGTCCAAAATCACTTTTGCAAAGTGCTTTCTGGCTTCTTACATTATCTCTCCTTCAATTACAGCGAGGGCTCATCTACATAGTGCACATTGTAGGAGCGACTCTCTTAGGCTGTGCCATTACACCGCAGCCCTGACAGGAAATCCATACCGGTCTGCAGCAACAATTTAGCTTCCACTTTCCTAATGCGGCAGGAACCTGTATGTCATTTCTTTTGTGAGAGGCTTGATAAATATTTTAAAGGCTTTGGCCTTGTCTGGAGGGAAGGTTACTGTCAAAGAAGTCAAAATTATAACCATGTATTTGAGATGAATCGATTTTCTCCGCCGGACAACATGCCTGACATTTTCTTTAGGTCTGCCCTTGCTTGATGGCGACATTTGTGGCGAATGCATTTCGTATAACACCTGTTACCTATCGAGGGATCTCCATGTTTTAGTTTGCTGTTTGAAATCACACTGTGTTGGACCGTGAGTCTGCATTTCCGGTTCACTGTCGACAGGGGGCAGTGTGACCTGCAAAATCAACAGCATGCGTGTCTTTCCATCCCTCCAATTGGTGCAGTCTTCTTGTTTGAAGGGAAAAATACTGCATTGCATTCAGGGCAATTGTGTAGCAACAGCAGGCTGAAATGCCTGTGGATTTCAACGAGTCTCTGGCAGTCTGTATTGTGCGCCTCAATTTTGTTTGGACAACTTACGCTCCATGTATAATTAACACTGATACAATTACTATTCTGTATGTCGGGGGACGAGCATAAAAGTAAACTGGGGCACGTGGCGAGTTTACAGTGCGGGTGTCTGCATTAATACCAGACTGTAATGAACGACTCACATTGTGCACTTCAAGGACAATCAAATTTACATTCATGCTTATTTTGGCTTCCTAAAATTGCCTGCTTGAGACAGCACATAATTATCACTCTGAAGAGCTCCGGTTGGCCGCGCCTCAGTTTCTGCACGCTCCGCTGTTGAATTATCAGTATGAGCAGCACAGGCAAAGAGGATTTAACAGATTATCACTTGCCATTCCTTGGCAAAGTATCACTTTTACTGAGGGTGACTACCCAGAAATGAAGAAGCCTTTTGTAGGAATACAGTGTTACTCCGATACTGCTTAATTCTGAAAATTCTTTAAATACATACATTTACATTTACATAGATTTATTCATTAAGCAGATGCTTTTATCCAAAGCAAGCACTATATCAATAAGCTAACAGTAAATGTAGTCTACAAAGCCATGTTTACAAGTAGGACTAGTGCAGAGAGACTATACACTGTTTTACATGAACTGAAAAAAACACATACATCTGTGATATTTGTGACCGTGATGATGAGATTTGGAGCTTTAAAGATTGATTTCTTACGCTGTCAATATTAAATATATCAAGGTTATTTTTTACAGAATGAGCAGGGCACAACCTAACGCTTTTTGGTTTTGGCTCAATCGTTAAAAAAATATTTGAGTTTGATTAATTATATTTTTACACAAGTAACACACACATCTTTGCTACAAATGACCATTTGAAGTTTGCTTCTAGTACTTACCATTCTTGAACAAGTACACCAAACGTGACAGAAGTGCAAACGTTAAAACTTACCCCATAGGTGGGGCTCATTGTAACAGGCAGGGGGGTAGCTGTAACACTTGCTAAAAATTAAGTTTGCAGGCAAATATTTCAACACTATTTTGTCTATATACTTGAAGTGGATATTGTTTATATATCTGTCTATAATAGACAGGTATCCACACTGTATTCATTCATCCAGCCCTTTTATAACAATAGTTCAATTATAAATGGATACATGTCTAAATATGTGAGAAAAAGCAGCACAAGACAAAACATTTTTTTATATGCGACCCAGTCTGTAATAGCCATACTACAGTTTTAAAATCAAGTTTTATAAGATAATGAGCATCAAAGTCTGGTTTTAGTCATTCATTTCATTATGATTTCAATCTTTGACGTGACCTTATTCAATCAATATTGAAGATATGAACAAAAATGCATTTGACACACGATTTTAATAAGACAGGCACATTTATTTTGTTGGCAGCCAGCAATCATTTGTGTGTAGCCTACTTAAAACGACAGCAAGAATTACCCTAAAGTTAGCGGTTTTCATATCGTTTTCACAGCGTTACAATTAACCCGTCTTGGTCAAAATATTTTCAAGCCCACCAAAAAAGTTACTAAGAGCTGCAGACATATTTCAAAACGATGCTATGCTTTAGTCAACAAGACACTGATTAAGATGACATAGCATTGGATTTGGTATCTTACACACCCAACTTAGAAACCAAAATAAACATATGATTAAAAAATTTACTTACATGCCACCAAAACACTCCTTTATCAATAACTCTCTCGAAAAACATTATACATTTCCAATAATTTGCAGGAGATCATCTTTTGGCAGCGTGAAAAAAATACCGGAAAACCAAAACGCTAACAGTAACAGTCCGTGTTACAACTGCATTAGTTTTCCCCCCGCGCACCCCTACATCATAAAAATTATTTACAGACTTACTCAAATTTATCAGTAATGTTTTTTTTTAAGTACATGAATCCAACTTTTAGCACTGTTATCACCCTAGAGTACCAACTGGACTCATACTGTTTGGGCTGATGAGCATTTGCTACTGTACTTTAAGACTACTGTGCACTACTGACACTGTTTAACCATTTAATAATTTTTAATATGCTCTAAAAAAGTTTCACAATGCTATAAAAGAAAAATTTTGACCAAATGTTTCCCTGAAGAACCTTTAACATCTCAAAAACCTTTGGTAAGAAAGAAATGGCTACTTTAGCATCACCGTGAACATCCCTTTAAGCGCATTGATTTTTACCCATCACTGTACGGTATCACTAGCTGCACTACATCGTAGCCCCTTATGGAACGGCAGACATTCAACAAGGGGGCGTATTTGTTCCTCAGATGTTGCACAAAAACGTGACATCCGAATATATTCATTATAAATCGTGAATGAAAAGTGAGATTCGAAAGAATGTTCGTTAGTGAACTAATTGTATACACTATTTATATATCGTAATTCGGTCAAAAACGTCAAGATTGTGAGATGAACAAATCGCTTTGGATTAAAAGGCTTGGATATTCCATTTCCTTGGACTTTTTGGGGATTTATGAACAATTTGTTTTGGACAATTTCACCGAAGCGGATAAAGGGAAGATTTTGAAGGTAGGTAAATATCCTAAATCGGCGCCGCCCGGTTCAGGTAACTAACAACTAGATTACAGTTTTATGACTGCTAAAAATCATATTATGCTTTGTGTGTGCGCCAAATGGAACCGTGTATGGCACAGTGTTCCTTATCAGGTTAATATTATTCATTTTTATCGTTATTGCTTCAACTACTGTATATTCACTTTTTGTTAATGTAACATTTTATTCTTAGTATTTTATTCTGGTGATCCTTTATTAAATATTCATTTACATTTTATTGTATTTGTCAATGATTGTTTCTTAGGCTCTTCTACCCCATATTTCTAAAAAAAAAAAAAAAAACAATGAACAAAATAAGAATTTTATTGTACCAAATGCAGATGACAATAAAGATCTGGGCCAACCATATATTATATGGACAGTTCTAATGCAAAGATCTGAGATTTCAGTCTTGCCTTTGCATTCGTGACCTGAATCGTCTAGGCCAGCCTGAACCTTGAGCCTTCCCCAGAAGGAGACCATCTCTCATGTAAAATCATAGAGGCCTTGAGCTCCCATCTCATAAAAGCCATGTCACAGTGTCGACAGCCGCACAGAAAAAGACACTTCCTGCAGAGATCTTACAATCTCTTCACACGCGGCCCGAATTACAAAGCAACTCCGTACGAGGCAAGATGCAATTAGCGCTAGATTTTTGCATGCAAATTGAATTACTTGTTTCTAAGGGACCTCAAGACCTCAAAGACATATTCCCTCTCGTCCCTGAAGCAATGTGGGTCTGGCAGCATTAACATTTGATAAGAAGGGTCGTTTACAACTCCCAGCAGCCTGCGAGACTCAGACGGTGACCTTTCAAACCACGGTAAATTTCAGACCTTTACGATTCGCGCTGCTCTTGTCTGGACAATCTCTGAAGTTCCTTTATTCGAACCCTTTATTCTTTAAAAAACTCACTTAATGCCATTAATTCTTCAAACTGGTTTAAACATACTGCAATTATTCATAAGCATGATGAATCGTGTTGCCAGTTCACAGTTTAGGACAACGCTCATGCTTTGTTGCGATGGAATTCATCTTTCTCGTGTGAAGCCTCACCTGGCATCTCCTATAGAGCAACATTAGCAAGGATATCGTGGTGATTGATTTCATAACAATACAGTTGTATATCATCCTCCGGTGAATCCCATTTAATCTAATTTGAGTGCATTGTAAAACACTCTGCCCAGAGAGGGAATACGACAGGGAAATAACAATCAGCATCCCAGGAATCTGTTCTGAACAGGGGAAAATATGAGTTAAGCAATGCGATGTAGTGAATGATATAAAATAAGCATATGCATATTTATCATCGCTGCGCTTTACGTTTGTCTTAAATCGAGTACAATTGGTTATATATTGCCACCGGTACGATGCACAGGACTCCAAGACAGTGATATACTCAAACAGCAAGATAACACAATTTGTAGGGTGAGTGTATTTGTTGCCACTGGAAAACGATAGATAAATCATATCAAATAAATAAATAAACGGCACGGGCCGCTAAGAATGTCGCTGGATAAAGTTACTATCGGTTTGATAAGGATATCACCGAAGGCGCAACCTTGTGTGTTAAAAACAGAAATGATTTGTTTCTTTTCCTTACAAGCCAGATGTTTAGTGGGGAGCGTGAGAAAGATTACACTAAAAACAGCAGCTGAAGAATAGCCCCGGAGATCAGCTGCAAATCATTCACTGATAGGATCAATTACGATTCATCACGCTGTTGATTCTGTATAAAACTTTGAATCTACTCTGGCATCACCTCTGAGCAGAATCAATGTGAAAATAAAGAAAACTCATGAAGCCGAAAGTGTAAATTTCACACACACGTACACCGTCAAAACCAGAACATCCTGCTTATGCCGTATTGTCTCCCTCTCTCTGACTGTGAGGGTTGAGAGCCGAAAGTCTGCCTTTGTTTTAACACCCTTATCCGGTAGGAATCTGCAACCGTATACTTGACTGGTCTCATAAAGCAACTGATATAAGCTATGAATTTGGGATTTACTTTTATTGCTACACTCTTAAAAATGAAGGTGCTTCACAATGCCTTAAGGGCCGGGTATACTTTATTCCGTGTCCGCACAGCTTTCCAAGTATACTCACCGTGGCTACGCGCGGTTGGCCAAGGTTGACACGTACGCAATACAAATGATTTCTTATTCAAATTATGACTCTACCAGGCCATCAGGGCAGCACTGATTTGAGACGTTTACAATACATAAAAAAATTTAGGATAGATGAAGAAAAGTAACGGATCCACCATTGCAAACAACCCTACTGAAAAATCCAGTTAATACCAGCATAAGCTGGAAGACCAGCTGACCCACCAGCTTTGCCAGGCTGGGAGGACCAGCTTAAACCAGCTACTGCCACCTTAAACCAGTTAAAACCAGCTACCAGCTTATGCTGGATTTTCCAGTAGGGAAAGTTTAGAACAAACAACTAGGAAAAAAGAACAGGAATCAAATATTTTGGTGACGAAAATGCTCCACAGCTTTCTGTTCTTTGAAGAAGTCAAAATAAAAGAAGACGATTGTGTGTGTGCAAACGCTGTATTTTGCTTTGTGCTATTGTTTGTAATGTAGTGTCCTGTCTCAATATTTTCACGGATTATCTGCGCTGTCTCAAATTTTGGGCAACATGCGGACGGTGCACGTGGAGGTCCACGGACCCTCCTGTTAACGAAAATGACGTCAGGACAGGCCCGAGTATACCTTCGGCTTTAGAAGAACCTGAATGGTTGAATGGTTTCAAACAAACCTTTAACATCTGGTTCTTTACAGAATGGCTCTTTGAGACACCAAAAATAGTTATTATATGTCATCAACCTTTTAAGCTCCTTCTTTCTTTCTTTCTTCCATCTATCCATCATGGTGATTTTAACCTTATATGATGGCAGAATCACTGTGCGCTCACGGAGGAAAGACACAGGATTGCTGCCAAATAAATGGCTGTTCCCATAGCACACAATATTTGTTGTGCTTCTCTCTCGCCTGTGGTGGTGTTATTGGAGTAGGTACCACAAGGACAAAGTAAAAACCAAAGGATTTGTCCGACAAGCTTCAAACGCGTCTGCCAAGGCTCTGCAGGAGCTCTACCCAGAAGTACATTCAAGACCTTTATATCAAAACAAACATGAAGATATCAATAAGTCCTGAGAGATCTGTGCAACACATCACAGAGAAAACATGCAGTACAGTAGACAAAAGACTAGGCGAAATGAAATTACACTGAACAAAAATCACACGATAGTTTAAATCAATCGCTTTCACATAAAGCAGAAATCACTAGCTTAACATGCTATGAAAATGCAGTCTAGAGAATGAGCAGCCATCAGTACTGCGAAAACTAATGGGAGCTGTATGATGTATGAGGCTCGATAGGCGTGATTTGAAAGGGATATGGCTAGATAGTGATCCGACTAAATCTGCTCCCTTCATATCGAACATTTAGCCTAGACTGATGGGCATGGCATACAGGGACCAGAAGATCAGAAAACCAGCTGTGAGTCTCGCATACGGGCCTGTCTGTTACTGTACATTGCCATAATGTAATCACGCCTCGGCAGGCAGTTAAAAGGAGGAGTATAAGCAGTCATTTGTAGAGCGTTCAGTCTACTGTAGCCTACGCTAATAAGCCTTGTGCGTCCTGTTTGCTGCAAGGCAAACGATGTCTAACAGGATGATGAGAATAGAGGGAAAAAGTTTTTAATGTCACCGCCGGCCGGGTTAGAGGTATTTCTTCAATAATTCCTCTGCGGAATCTCTGCAAATTTACTGAGCCCGCGCTCTCGCTTTCCGGCGAGATTAGGTGGTTGTCGGAGTCGCCGTGCCTAATGACACCGCTTTAATGAGGGGTCATTTTTCTCCGGCTGGTCACTGACGGGGGAGCGTACCAGCTCAGGAGGGTGGGAGGGATGGAGGTGGTCTGGGAAGCTGGGAGTGACTCTCTGAATTATCCCCTGCTGGGGAGGGGGGGCGGATCTTTAGATGCAGCTCCCTGGGCAACGACGTCTCGGCTCTACATGCCATGCGCGCCAGCCCTCTCCGACTTGAAGTTTCTCCGACCACAGCGAGGCCAATTAGGGGTGCGCTGCTGAAAGAGCAGCAATTATTCTTTCGCACGACACGCACGGCTGCTGCATTCCGACCATTATTATCTCCCGGCTCCCCCTCTGTGAAAAGCTGGCGAACCCTTCATGCATCCCTACTCCTGTGAGCTTCACTGAGTCTGGCTGTCCAAAGCTAGAGACCTGCGATGACAGTGTTGAGGTGTCTGGGCTAAAATAGGGCATGAAATAAAAGCAAGCAGGGGAGTGATTAGGAGAAGACCGGGGAGAAGGCACTGCTGGTTGCACTGGCTGACTACTACAGTACTTGCAGAACATGCCTCATTCAGATTCACAATAATTGCTTGCCCCGTGTCAAGACGCCGAGCGTGCATGCTTAAGATACGAATCTGATAGTATTTTTTGTCATTAGCACAGCACGTTCTGTAAATCGTTTCAAAAACGAATGTCACTCCACTGAACCGTGAACAAAGATTATACTAAAAGTGCCTGTGATGTGCCTCATCCAAGTTGGCACATTTCTGTAGGCAATGTCTGTAACAATTTTAACTCACTGTAGGAGGTTCTAGAGCTCATACGGGGAGTTTTATCTGCCGTTGGCGCAGGCTCCCCGTAGCCACCCTGTCTTCTATAGAGATTCATATAAGTAGACAGCTGAGGGGCTGGAATCAGAAGTCTCCTGTGAGGGGTGGGGTGCTTGGGGAAATGTAAAACAACCTGTTAATGCAAGATGAATCCCTTAGAATCAATCAGATGTATTATATAGATGTGACTTGATGAGGAGTTATTAAACTAAATGGAGTGATGGCGAGCAATTCGGACTGAGAGGTTCCTCCTTGGCTTTAGCTGAATATATCCTGCAACCTCTTTCATGTCTTCACTTCACACTGCACTTGAAAACAAAATTAATGTTTCTTTAGACAGGGGTATTGATGGAAAGTAAAGCTAGTCTACGTGAAAAGTTTGCCAATTGTGGTGCAAAACATGATACCCCTTGATTCGCTGTGACCTTTGAGCTTTCAAGTCTTTGATTTTTGTGCTTTTCAGACAGTCAAGGATACGCTCTGTTGGTGATATTACAAGGCAGCCTGGACAATAATAATGGAAATTTTGATGGAGGTGCTTTCTTTCCTCTTGTGACATGGTAAAAAAAGAAAGTTCCCATGACTGAGCTATTCAGTCCTTTCATCTCAGCCTGACACATCTTGCTCGCTTTCATTTCATTCATTCAGGATTCGTCTTCTGCCTGCCTAGCGGCCCAAAAAGAGGCATCGTTGGACATCGCCTGGCCGTGGACTTGAGCCCACGCTTTCCTGTTGTTTCGACCAGGCTGGCTAAGCTTTTCCAAAAATCCAGTCCAATGACTCAGAAACCCTAAAGCTCAATCATTGACAGCAGAGGACAACAAAACGTTCCCAGGCCTGTCATTTACAATAAACACACAACCACAGGAGCTTGTTTTACATCTCTGTTGAGATAATCAATGAGTGACTTGGCAGCACCGGGGTCCTATTGAGCCACATTTCCCACTCGCTCTGTGTTTTTTTATGCGCCTCTGAATCTCTTGAGAGATTGTTCTCGAATAAATTGATTCGATGGCATTGCTGTGTTTGATAACATAAGAAAGCCAATGGAATCTGTCAGCGCGAGCTCCATCATCCAGCGCGCCTGCGTGGCATTCGCTCGAGATCCGGCCGCCTTGTCGCTCGCCCTACATAAATGATTGTTTATTACTGAGACTAATTTAGTTCAACAGGCAGCTACACACTCTGTAACAGTTCCCGCTGATGGCAGGAGATGGAAGACAGTCGGCCAAGATCACACTGGAAGACAGATAGCTTTTAACGCTCAGATAAGAAAGACATGCTGAAATAAGTCACAGCCATCTAGCAGACGTATATCGAGTGGCACTGCCCGGTCCTGTCAAGGAGCAGCTCAGGATAAATTGATGCGTGGACAGTCCACTGGGGCTTCTAATTGTATTTTCTTTTACGTGGTGTAGGCTTTGTCAGGGTGCATTTGTCACATGTGACGTGCAAAATGACAGCCTTTCTGGCGCAGGGAAACGGCTCTGCTAGGTATGAGAAATTATGATACCCCTGAATTTTTGTTTAGACACAACTTCGATGGTTTTTACCCACAATGCAACAAAACATTTTCAAAATTTCACTTAATGGTGTTGACATAGCTGATAGTGTTCATTTTGTGACAATCTTTACTTTTTCATGTTGCAGTTATTGTATACAAGCACTGTTTTTAAATATGTGAAGCTGTCTAGGACAGTGGTTCCCAAACTTTTTCAGCGTGCGGCCCCCCTTGTGTACAGTGCATTTTTTTGCGGCCCCCCGAATGAAAATGTATGACAAAAACAGTTTTAAAATGTAATATTTGAATTAAACAAAACATAAAATTATACCTAGTAGTGTTGTTGGTTGGTTGGCTTATTATTTTTTAGGTTTAATTACACAGAATTCATGTTAAATGAATGTATTTTATAAAATGTCATAAAACTGGGGCCCCCCTGGCACCATCTCGCGGCCCCCCTGAGTTTGAAAACCACTGGTCTAGGATATCCAGGTCTGATAATCTAGTAATGAGATAAGAAGCATGTAGGTTTGATTTTAATCTTTGGCATGACCTTACTTAGTCAATATTAAAGATATCAAGGTTATATTTTAACAAAATGTTATGTACGATGATTTTATGTTATCATAAAAAATAACTTTAGCTGGGTTTTCACAGACTGGGTCACAAATTATTATATTAGGAAGATAAAACCTAGCAATTCTGAAATAAAATAACTATATGTCATAATATATCATGCTTTTTTTTCCAAAAATACTGCACTTTACATTTTGAAAAGGACTTTAAATACAGTACCAATTTTCTCTAGTGAAGTTTTATGTCAAGGCATATGTCAATGGAAAATTGAAGCTCACATCTGTTAAAATGAATCTGTGTGAATTACATGAAATTACAGATGCCACAGCAATGAAGTGGATCACACTTTTACAGCCATTACTGTACTGTACCTCATATTTTTCTGTAGTCTTCGTGTTCTCTACATTCACAGCGTACAGCATAGCACACAGAACAACCATAACCGTAGCTGTGACTACAACATAAATGGAATTTTTACAACTGACAAGGTTACAGCCAGGGCTCTTGAAAAGCTCACTAAAGGGAACAGCACAACAGAGACAGACAAATATTTTCTCCAAAACATTTAGTATTTTTGTTTTGTTTTCCAATAGAAATATCCAGACATCCTTAGGACAGAACGATTTTACTTGATAGGCAATAAAGACGTTATTACTTCAAAGAGTGAATCATGAATTGAGTTGGGCAAATAGATTGTGTCCTGTTTTAAGTAGCACTCTTGCATCTTAGTTGTGCATGATGTTCAAACATGCTTTAAATAGACATACTATTTTGTCTATATACTTGAAGTGGATATTGTTTATATATCTGTCTATAATAGACAGGTATCTACACTATTCATCGCTCATCTAACCATAGTTTAATTATAAATTGATACAAATGTCTAAATATGTGAGATAACGCAGCACAATTATGACAAAAAAACATATGTGACCCAGTCTGTAAAAAACAAAATCAAATTCTGAGATATTGAAAATCAAAGTAGCCATTCATTTCATTATGATTTTAATCTTTGACGTGACCTTATTCAATCAATATTAAAGATATGAACAAAAATGCATTTTGACACAAAATGTTTGATAAGACAGGCGACAGGCACATTTATTTTGTTGGCAGTCAGCAATCATTAGTGTGTAGCAAACAAAAAACAAAGGCAAGAATTGCGCTAACGTTAGCTGTTTTCATATCGTTAGTGATGAGGGGTTAGTTGTAACACAGTATTACAACTAACTCCGCTGAGTGAAAATATTTTCAAGCCTAAAGTACCAAAAAAGTTGCTAAGACCTGCAGACATATTTCAAAATTATGCAATGTTTTAGTCAACAAGACACTGATTAAGATGACATAACAATGTTATACACACCCAACTCAGAAACCGAAACCCCCCGATCTTTTTCATCAATAACTCTATGGAAAAACATTATACCTTTCAATAAATTAGCACGAGAGCGTCTTTTGGCAGCGTGAAAACAATACCGGAAAAAACGAATCACTCAATCCTGTGAAACAATGTAAACGGCCTTTGTTACAACTAACCCTGCATTAGTTTGTGCCCCGCCCACCCCTTATCGATTTTTTTTTTCATTTACAGCATTTACAGTAAGCACAGGATATTGTCCAACAGCAATTTTTGTTGAAAATGAATGTTATTTGATTTTTGATAGGTACACTGTAAGAAAAACCTTTAAAGTGCCAGACAGATACAATTTCGAAAATTAACTGTATTGCAGTGTGTCATGTGGCTTTCCATCAATGTAAACAATGTGCAAAGTAGTTAAACCAAAAAGTGCAAGATTAATAAAGTTTTTGGCTTTTAAAGTAGGGAATCGATATGAATCGCTGAAACGAGTAAAAATATTTTCAAATCTCCAGCCTGGTGTCTGCTTATGTATGAAGGTAATACGTTGCACAATTTCCGCCTACTAGTCTTGCCCGCGAGAAACGAAAACCTTGACCTGCCCACACATACTTCCGCCATTTAGGGTGTTAACATCATGTCGAGAAGTCAACTGTAAAAGCAAGTTTGTGTTGTTTTCAATACCAAAGGATGAAGATGTGAAGAATCAGTTTTTCAAGGTGGGATTTGCTAAATATTTCGCACAAATCTTTTGGGGATCTCTGAGAAATGGGGTAATATTACATTTATATTTTGAGAAAACGACAGTGTTTATTGACCATGCATGCATGTAAACCTGTTGTTGGGGACACCTCAATAATATTAAGAAGCTTAGAAATTGGACATGACTGGCACTTTAAAAAGGCTATTAGGTACAAATAGGTACTAAGAACTCTTTAGGTCTGAAAGGGTACTGCCCCAGTGACAGCTGGGGTACATATTTTGATCAACCATCACAAAATAAAATATTATTAGACTATGAAATATATAACCCTGAGGGGTGTGATAATCACGTCAATCACAATATTCACAGTTTACATAGCTGTAATTACAGGTCTTCTCGGGTCCAAAGAAATGTACCTGACATGAAATGACCCGAATCACTTTATACCCGAACCCAAGGTGCATACAGTGAGTACATTTTTAAAAGAAAGACATGACCTGAGACAGATCCGAGAAAATTAGACCCGAGTCTGACCCAATCCTGTGGCAATTTCTTTAACCCGTCTAGACCCGAATGTAAATGGCACAAATGTGTATCAGACAGAAAAAAACCCGGTGCCCTCACAATCAATTTTGCCCGCTGCTTCATTTATTTTAATTTGTTATCTGATGGTGACACCAAGGTAAGCACTAAAATGTACATTTAAAATTGATTGACAGGTCGGTCTCAACGAAAATGAACTGCCAGCCAGACGATGTCGCAAGCACTGGGTCTCTCGGGTCCGTTCGGCAAAAACACAGTCATTTTTAATTATCTTGGTTCGGACCTCGGGTTTTTGGATCTAAGTGGACCCATGAAGACCTTTAGCTGTAATGGCCTTTCAACAGGCCATTTGAAAACATTGCAAAAAAAGTAAATTTAGCCATTTGCAAACACAACATTTTTAGATTTGGGCTGCACAAGACTTCAGCCAAGATCAGTGATCTAAATTATTATAACTTTACGAAATTCTTGTTTCTGATTGGTCAATTTGGTAATAATGCTGTAAAAGATGTTTGTACAATAATGGCAATCTGTATAATTGACTGGTATATAAATAATACAGCTGTGCTTCGCTCTACTTGCCGTTCATGCGTAATGAAACAATTTCAACCACAATCAATATTTTATGCATTTATTTTGCGAATAGTCATCTAATAATTGTAATAGAGTCAGCCAATCATCACAGCAAAATCAACTGCATTACATGTCAAACAAGACTAATGTGTCACACTGTTGGTTTTAATTTGACCAAAATTACCAGCCGACTTTACATTATCCTTTACATTTATAGGTAAGAGGTCTAAATACAGGCAAAGTGTACATGCAGAGCAATTCATGTCTTGGAGTTTTGCGATGTTCAAAAGCTTCTGGGTAAAACAAACTGAAAAAAAAAATGAGATGGAGAGGTTTAGAGAGAGAGAGAGAGAGAGAGAGGGAGAGAGAGAGAGAGAGAGAGAGAGAGAGAGAGAGAGAGAGAGAGAGAGGGAGAGATTTATGTTGGAAGAAAAATTACCTTTGTCGCACAGAAGGACAGTGGTAAATGGTGCGTCATTCGGCAGTAATTTACAAATCGCGGAGTGGAAACCAAATTAGATTAAGAGGGTACGTTGAAATGGACCTGCTAAACATCACTATTAATTACACTGTTGTCAAGGGCAAAAATTATTTATTTCCATGGCAGAGGGAAAACAAAGGTGCGGGTGGGTTTAAATCGGTTTTACAGGCATTTTTCACTTGAGCAACTTTTGAAAAACACAAGGAAAACATAGATTTTCAATTAAAGGACACTAATGTCTACATTACCGCTGAAGCAATACACTGTCTGACTTACGGTGAACAGCAAGAACAACACAAACTGCCACAAACTATACGACTCATTGGAGATATTAATGAGCAAGAAAATGTGGGTTTGAGCCCCAGAAGATCAACTATTCTGGATGTTTCTCATTAAACCAGCATTACACAACGACTCGCTTTGACTATCATATATAAAAAAGCCTAAAACACACTACTGTCTCTCTCCCTTTCAGACCTCATGTCATCTCCACATTCTTTTGTTTTCTAATTGTGAAAGCAGCAGAGAAACTCGCTCCAGCTGTCAGAAGAATAAAGATCTCACGCTGACAGCGCGCTGAACTTCTTGGCGGTTTGAGAGGAGGTGAGCCGGTCCGACCAACACCAGTCTGAGCTCTGCTCATTAGGGCACGTCCACGCAGGCTGTCGGAGGGACGTGGACGCTCCCGCTCCACCCCGATGCAGGCATCCAGTGGGGCATCTGGCAGGGCTACACTTCAGGTCAGTCTATCTGAGAAGGGTGCGCATCAGCGGCCACTTCATGGATGGCACGCTGTCTTCGGCTGACAGCTTGTCATTTATCACAGCTGAGCAGCGGCGTCAGGTGGGATCATGATTAATTTCACTTTACCACTTTCAGAAATAAGCCCTATAAATCATTCTAAGCTCCGTGTGTAAGTTTTGTTGTAGCCACATGACAAATCTTTACCACATCCCGCTCCGCCTGAGCGGCCCACAATGGTCCCTGCCACACGGCTCACAAAAACCATCCGCCGATGGCCAAAGTGACGTTCCGTAAACGCCCCGGGGGATTCTTAAAGCAAGACAGCCCCGGTTAGAGCCCTCGGCGATGTTAAAATGAACAACGTCTTGGCCATTTGTAAAGATGAATGCTTGCTACTCCTTTATCATTCATGACATATCAGCCCATTTGTTTAGAAAGAGACATCTTTAGCATTAACATGCATAGGGATGTACTTCATCAACCAAGTTCAAGAGACTTTACCCGAGTCAAGAGGTATGGTTACTTTTTTGAAAGCTTGCCAGGTTGTCAGTATGGTTATTAACAGTTTTTCGCATTACTTTAATCAGACGTATTGAGCTAAATGCAGATTCAAGGAGCGGTCTAGTCGTTTTAAAAGCGCGTAATTGATGTCCGTGTCCCGTTTGAAGTTAATCATTTTTGCCGAGATGTTGTTTTGCTTTCCAGATGACTTAATTAAGCAATGACTTGCAAATTCAAATTAGATGACTTTAAAAGGAAGGCATTTCCCTAAAAGTGCCTTGTCAAAAACTGATTCACTCAATAATAGATTCATTGAGTATTCACTAATCTAGCGTCCACTTGCGTCCATATCTCTTCCGGATGACGGGGTAATGCTTCAGCACAGATGGTCTACATGGTCCAGTATTGTGGCACTTAAACGATTTCCTCATAAGGCCCGATGACGGATAGCGTTGGGTAAACAGCTACCCCGTGTTACATTTTCTTTTCACTCCGTATGCATATCAATGGCCACACTTTGCTCCAATTTATTCCCATCTCAGAGATATAGACCGTTTCCAACTGTGCCTAAATCCATATTCCCAAATAACACAGTATGCACTTCCCTGGTGAATTCGACAAATGCCACACAATCAGGGCTCCCCAGCCGCTAAGCTATGCCCCACAACGCTTTGCTCAGGCACACACGCAAGTGAATCTAATCGATTCCAAGGCTGTGCCTCTCAACCAAATGCAGTCCTGTTTCTAGGACGGGGTCTCTGAAAAGAAACGCAAGTCGAAATCACATTCATTTCATGGAGAGAAGAAAGGAACAAGTGTATGATGAAAAAAAGCTTTTTTCACTAAGGAAAGAAAATATGTGACAAATGTTGGGGTCTGTTTTTAGCGTCGTATAATGTTGCATTAATAAAAAAACAAGCTTGGATGGCTAAATTCGTTCTTATTAAGTATTTATATTCTTACTAAAGTATTTGTGTTACTGAAGTTTTAATTGGCATCTATAAATAAATAATTCATCCTCCACCTCAACAGATGTGCACTGAGCCGATTCATAATATTTGCTTTGCAGGTATGTGGTACGTGCATTTGATGGTAAGTCTCTTCTAAAGAAGTAAACAAACACAATGAATAAAATATATATATTTCAGAGCTTCTTTGTTATCTGTTTTTATTTTGCTCTGAAGTATCGAAAGGTTTTACACCAGGGTCCCCTGTTAAAAAAGCAAGATTTTCTGAAAAACACTGTATAATAACAACGTTAGATCATTAATTTAGGATTTACTCCGAAATACCAAAATGTTTCAGATAAAGATACCTGTCTGGACCTTCACAGGGTTGAAATCTGCGGATTTACAACCTTGAGCTACAGCATCATGATGATTCATTGAATACTTATTGGCATTCACATGCACGGTAGTTTTAGACAGTGTAAATTAAACTAATTTAAGTGCCAAAGACAGATTTAATATTTTCCGAATGCTTTCTGCAAGGGTCGACGGCCGCCCGTGTAATAGTGTTGTGCACATGCACGCTGCTGTTGTTCTGTTGGGAGCACCGGGCTTGGATTGCCATTGCCACAGGGTGCAGTATCAGGGTGCTGGGAGGGCATCCCATAAAAATGCATGGCCACATGCCGCCTCCATAGGCTTTTCATCTTCCCTCTGTCTGCTGAGCCCAAACACCTGGAGCGCGAGGGGAGTCCGGATCACATGTGTGTGCACAAGGAGGGATGAGCACACACACGCGGTGACGGCTGGGCATTGTTCGTACTCTCAGCCCGTCTGCCGGTCAGCTCTCCGTCTGCTTATTAATTTAGAAGCGTTTGCGGGCTCTGGGGACAGAGAGATAAATGCCAGCAGCCGAGGCAGGCCGGCGGTGAACTCATAAAACCTATTAAAGGAAGCTGTTCATCACCTCCATCAGCAGTCCTGATTATGGCCGCGGCCAGCTGTAAACCTCCACAGCCCTCCGCTGAGCTCCAGACACTCATTCTGCTGTCGGCACCGCTCTAGCTGTGGCCGTGCCCACCCGGCAGCTCCCATTACGGTGAGGGATGAGTCTGCTATCATGACTGCGTACCGAATTTATCGACAGCCGGCGACACTGTGCTTAAACCGCCAGTCAACATTAGTATTGGGTTTGTGTGTCAGCGGTGATGGTTGCATTATCATACAAATACTCGCAGGATGAACATTTGTTAAAAAAGACAGTCGCCGACTCTAGCGGTTGCCACAAATACAAGATAAAAACGAAATCGTCGCCCTCCATCACGTTTCCCTTTGCTTTTGCTTGTATCAGCAAAGGAGCTCGCGAGCCAGGCCGCTCTGCTGTTATGTAGTTTTGTTCTATTACAATGTTACAGTCGCAGCGTCTCCTCCCCTCCTGTGATGCATTTTGCTTATTTGTGTCTTTATGCATCACAACCGCCATTTAGAAGCCGGTGCCTACAGAGAGCAGAGAAACAGCAAGCCAAAGATGCGTTCAAAGGCAAAACCTACTTCACAATCAAACACACTATGAACTATTGTTGGAATTAGGACAGATTCCAGGAAACTAGGGGAGGCAAAATTATCCAAATCCCATTAATCTTATTTGAGAGAGATGCTGACATTTTGTAGTCTAATTAAAAGCGCCACACAGTGGTAACAATAATTAGCAATTGTCTAGAGACATAATAAGGGACTAAAATATGATGGCTATGCTCTATATGTGCTTGGCTTTTAACATATTGTCATCAGATAGGGAAATCGTGAGTTAAGGGGCTCTTTGATTCATTGTGGTTCTGGCGTGTTATTGTGGTCACACATTCTCTGAACTTCAATTAATTAAATGGCACAAAATGCCACTGCACGCTTGCGAATAATTTAGATTAATGCATGCATTAAATTATCTGTTGCTATCATAATCAGCCATTTACAGGAACGGTCCACTAGTGTCATTGTATATGCGCATAGCGGTTCTGAATTGACTTTATATTTGCATTTCCTTTTACGTTTACTTTTCGAGAATATATGTACGCCTATTCCCAAACCAGATGGTTGGACCAACATGATGTGGAGCTGTCAGACGATACGCTCCTTAAAATCCATCCATGTGTCGCTTCAATTCCCCGGTCAGCAAATCATGTTTTTTCTAAAGACACAAGTGAGGCAGACTCCTCCCATCCACTTTAATCATCACTCCATGCTCAAAATAACAGAGGCCATCCCGTCGACCGCTGTCGTTTCTGGTGATCATAACAGATAATTACCCGCCTCCCTGGACAGCCATACTGCACATCTCTCCCAGAAGCACTATCTCATAGTGAATGTGCCTCACTCATGAAAGCTCGCTGTGTGAATAACGAGCCAAAAGTGGCAGTGATTCAATCCCTCGTGTCACCCCGATAGTCTTGAGATGGCACGTGAAGGAAAGTCAAACTTCACCCACAAAAAACGACTTTTTCTTGCAGGAAAAGGACGAATTAATCAATAAAAAGGATGACCACTAAAACATGTTTTGGTGGTAATTCCTCTCGGATGTCAGGTCTGGATCCGGACATAATTTGCCAGCAGGGGGCACTGTTGCTGTATTGAAGGGGACGCATGGCAGATTGCCGCAGTGAGTGAGGGACCAAAGAAAAAATCTGTGCTTGCTGACCGACGGGGATGCTGCTACGCTGATCGGGATTGATCCTTCAGCGCCGTCCCCTTGCTTGACCACTGCCCTTGTGCTCGTGCAAGGCTAGCAGAGTTTTATCAGACTGGACCACTGCATTATAGCCAATACAGGATCCCCTCTGCATAACCCCATTACTGTACCAATGACTCTGTGTGCATAGTAACAACAGCTCTGTCAGCAGTCAGGGAAAAGTCATATGAAAAGCTCAGAAGGTGTGCTGAAAACTGCCTGCATATTCAATACTCCATCAGTTTCTTTGCTATACTGTATGTAAAGTGATTTCACTTGTCCTACATTGGAAAATACTTTAAATTGAGATTTAATGAAGAGTAAGGCCTAAGAAACGGTGGATGAATATATTTATTTTTAAAAATTAATGGTTTGGTTTTAGGCAAATTAAGTCTCAAGTAGCAAAACACTGATTTTATTTGTTACATTGTTCAAAACATTCTTTCCCTGCTGATAAAACCAATAAAACCATTACAGAAAATTCAAATGGTTTTATTGGGAATTTTATTGGTTCTAATGGAATATGGCCCAAAACGCACTACAGTGTATAGGTTTTTGTTGGTCTCTAATGGTACATATTGGTTCTATTGGTTCTATCTATTGGTTCTTATGGAATATGTATTGGTTCTAATGGGATGTGGCCCAAAACACACTACAGTGTATTGTTTTTTGTTGGTCTCTAATGGTACCTATTGGTTCTATTGGTTCTATGTATTGGTTCTTATGGAATATGTATTGGTTCTAATGGGATATGGCCCAAAACACACTACAGTGTATTGGGTTTTGTCGGTCTCTAATGGTACGTATTGGTTCTATTGGTTCTATCTATTGGTTCTTATGGAATATGTATTGGTTGTAATGGGATGTGGCCCAAAACACACTACAGTGTATTGGTTTTTGTTGGTCTCTAATGTTACGTATTGGTTCTATTGGTTCTATCTATTGGTTCTTATGGAATATGTATTGGTTGTAATGGGATGTGGCCCAAAACACACTACAGTGTATTGGTTTTTGTTGGTCTCTAATGGTACGTATTGGTTCTATGTATTGGTTCTTATGGAATATGTATTGGTTCTAATGGGATGTGGCCCAAAACACACTACAGTGTATTGGTTTTTGTTGGTCTCTAATGGTACGTATTGGTTCTATTGGTTCTATGTATTGGTTTTTATGGAATATGTATTGGTTCTAATGGGATGTGGCCCAAAACACACTACAGTGTATTGGATTTTGTTGGTCTCTAATGGTACGTATTGGTTCTATTGGTTCTATCTATTTGTTCTTATGGAATATGTATTGGTTCTAATGGGATGTGGCCCAAAACACACTACAGTGTATTGGTTTTTGTTGGTCTCTTATGGTACGTATTGGTTCTATTGGTTCTATGTATTGGTTCTTATGGAATATGTATTGGTTCTAATGGGATATGGCTCAAAACACACTACAGTGTATTGGTTTTTGTTGGTCTCTAATGGTACGTATTGGTTCTATCTATTGGTTCTTATGAAATATGTATTGGTTCTAATGGGATGTGGCCCAAAACACACTACAGCGTATTGGTTTTTGTTGGTCTCTAATGGTACGTATTGGTTCTATGTATTGGTTCTTATGGAATATGTATTGGTTCTAATAGAATATGTCCCAAAACACACTACAGTGTAGTGGTTTTAATGGTAAAGGCTAATAGTTTCTATTGGTATTTTATGGAAACCATTAGAATTTTCTGTAATGGTTTTATTGTTTTTTTTTCAGCAGGGTTATCATTGACTAAAATGCAACAAGCATCAAAATGCTGTTAAAACGGCACAATAACCACTGAAACAGTAAATATACTTGGGTATAGGTCACCTATATAATGTATGGCCAAACTTTGTTCTGACAGAAAAATATGTTTCACTCTCAATGTCTTCATCTTTTCAAGTGTTATACATTTTAAAAAATATATGTACTTGGCAGCCAAACAATTGTTGACTACTTTCTGTACATAACCTTTTAAGTTTTTGCTATTTCATGAATTGTTTCACTGTTAAAATGCCTTCCTCTATATCTGCATATAGAAAAACTGACTTTCTTAACCAAGCCTGAAAGAAATTCACTAAAGGAAGAAGCTTGACAACCAGCCTCAGATCTAGCGATCGATCGACAGACTGATGGCTGTTAACTGATCAATCGATTGATTCGCTGGACACATGCACACACTCCAATATGCACATCCGCAGTCACACATTTCAAACAAAATCTATAATCAAGATGTACTTGGCCACGCCCCCTCCGGTGAGACCGATTGGTATTCCGGTAGATCCTCTGCCCCCTACTGCGTTCCCAATCTCCAACCAGGAAAAAGAGGTCAGTAAGCCCAGGGATGGAAGATGCCTGGAGATGGATTAATGGCTGGAAGAACAAATGAAGTCTTGGTGAGTTTATATCTTTCAATACAAAGCAAGAAAGTGGACAGCTCCAGTGCTGGCCGTGCACACAGTTTGTATTCACACACCTTTGAAACAGCATTGAATTTCAAGGAGAATAGGATGAATTTTACTTTCTGCATTAAAATGAGAGAAGTCACATCTTTCAAGTGAAATTGAATGTGGAAGTATTGTGCATTGTGGCTGTACTGGATTCATAATGCATATCTAATTTAACCTAACATGCACGAGGCATGATTTACTGTAATTGAAATATAGCAACACAAGGTTCGAAAAAAAAAAACATTCTTAAAAGAACTTTTGTAGCGTGTATAATTCTTTAATGGTCCATTAACAGGCAGTAAAAGAGCTCTTAATCGCTCATTCAAAGAACAGCGAATGGCTAAGTTTTACCTAAAACAATCACAATTCATGTAAGAAAACTTCATTAAAAATACAATAAAACACCATCAAGCAACAATGAACAGAACTACTGGCTCTGTTATTATCATCATTATGAACTATTTACTTGTTTTCACGTCCTACCATCTAAATTGAATGACATATCCAAATATACAGCCCCAGAGAACTCCCTCATTCATTGGCATTGCTCAGTGGCAGATGCTGTATAACAGACAAAAGCTCTGTTTATGCTGTCTTACATATCATGCTTTAACAAGCCATAAAGTAAAAAAGCATTTACTTTCTAACACAACACTAAATAACAACCAAAAACCTCCACACCACCTGATTTTTGCTCATTCCCCGCCAGCAATTTTTGTGATTTTCACCAAATGCCTTCCAGGAGAATGTTCTTTTATAAATATATAAACATACAAATATATTAAATGAAAGAACAGACTCTCTGCTTTCAAACAAACAAACAAACAAACAAACAAACAAAATGGGGAAAAAGTTTCATCCTATCTTTTTTTCTTTTTATAACCTCTTAAATATGGGTAGGTTTCTTCAAAAATACCAAATTTGGAGCAAAAAGCTGAAATAATTGCATTTTTGAAAAATAATTTTGTCAGAGAAAAGAATCAGAACGGTTATCAAAACATACACAGAATTTTAAATGTTGAAAAATGAGTTTTTGCTTCAGTTTTTTTATAAATTCAGTTTTATCCATCTAGTGGATAATAGGGGAATTACAGATTACCAAAAAAACTCATCAGGAAAGCGTCATTTGGCATGGACATGTTTTCTCACAAGATAACTCGTCAATAGTGGGAAAATAGTTGAAAATGGTTTTGTTCCAACGCTCTCATTGCATAGTATCTAGGATATCATTTTGAAATATTTTGTGTGTTGTAGATTATAATTTTTTTATTGCCATTTAAGATTTTATTGCCATTTAAACACATAAATGCAAAACAAAGGGCATATATTTATTATATATTTTATTAATAGGTCTGGGTGCGTGCAAGTTAAATTTAGGTATTATCATGTGTGACGGGTCGGATCTGGTGCTGAACTTTGCGGGTACGGGCGGGAGCGGTTCTCCAAAAATGGACCCATGCAGGACTGTATATATTACATATCTTATTGCAACTATTTCTCCCTAAACCAAACTATGAAGAGTCTGTCACAGGAGGAGACGTATCTTTAATACCTAAACTAACTCTTTCTTTTCTCTTAAACAGGCATTGTTTAGAAATAGTGAAAACTTGTATCTTGTTATAAGCTCCTTTTACTATTGCCTCCCTATATGACACATCGCTTTGTTTCCTAATCTTTGTAAGTCGGGCTGGACAGAAGTGTCTGCTAAATGCCTAAATGTAAAATGTAAAGTATGGGAAAAGATACTGCCATATTGCTTCAATTGCTCCAAGATAATTTTGAATCAGAAGATTTTTTACAGAAAATCATGTTTGTCCATCAATATAAACACTGGTCCCTAGCTGTCACCCTTTTAAAATGTCCTAATATGTAACTTTTATGTACAGATATGTATACATCTGGTATATCTGGTATGTGCAGTTACTAATTCATAACTTTTTTATGATAATTATAGGAAAAATTGGTAAAATATGTAGGTTCTACACTGTAAAAAATTATTTGCTGCCTTAAATATTAACGTTGAATCAAAAGTCAAAGTAATTTCATCTTACTATTAATTATCTTGACTAGAGATAAAAAAATAAAGTTGACTTATATCAACTATATTTTATAAGTTATAACAACTCATCTCTAGTCAAGATAAATAATAGTGAGTTAAAATGACTTTGAGTTGAGTCAATTAAAAAAGGTATGGCAGCAAATATTTTTTTACAATCTACAAATTCTCATGAGATCAGGCTTGGACTGTATCTACCAAGCCATGGGATAAAAAACAATCAAGATTTTTTTAAATTAGAGTATGTATATATATATATATATATATATATATATATATATATATATATATATATATATATATATATATATATATATATATGTATTTTCTTTTAAATGTTTTGCCTTATGATACTCATACAGTATCAGAACACACATTTACCTGAAGTTGAGCTTCTTTCCTTTAATATTTTTCTTGTGGTCTGCAGGTGCTCTACTAAATCCACTTTTCCCCTGTGCCCAGTACCTGCACAATATTCCACCCTCACATGCATCTCGTTCTTTACATCAATACATGGCTTACTCATGCATAAAGACAGAGTTAAACGACTTGCTGTAACAAGAAACACCAGCACCATCTATTCAGGGATACTTTTAAAACATACAATCAATGCATCAGGGTGATGAACTCCCGATCAATAGTATTCCGTGGCACGGAATGGAATTGAAAAAGCAGGTATTGGAGACGTTTTATTATCTGTGCTGGAAGCTCCAACTTGCCCCGGCCAAGGTGACCAAGATAAGAATACAAAAGCTGCTATGCTGTCAGCAAAGGTCATACCCCATAAGCTCAATTCTGCCAGTATCTATAACTCCTAAACTAAAGTTTCCTCAAGACAGCATGTTTGTGCTGGTTGAGTTCCTGTTGCGAATCTTTCAAAAACCTAGATACTTTTGCAAAAGCCGCACATATATGTCGAGTGGTGCTTCAGACGAGTGTCCTGGTTTCTTCTGCGCCGGCTGATAAAGCCTTTAGTCCGTGAGAAGTTGCGAGAGAGGGAGTGAAAGACTGAGGCTAGGAGCCTTGACTCCTGAGAAAGCCTACGCAAGAACCCGTGGAGAGAGCCTCGAGACCCGGCCTGCAAATCCGGCCTGATCCGTGTGACCTATCTGAGCTTCACAGATCTCTCTCATCTGACCACAGAAGGATAGGGAGAGCCGCTGGCAGTGGACCGCGTGTGGCCCACTTGCACTTACTCGTTTAATTGCCTCACCGTCGTCTCCACACAGTCGACATGGCCCCTGCACCGTGCCGAGATCTGTTCACTGTGATGGTGCAATGAAAATCAAGCGTGGTAATGTCATTATCTGCAGGACTTTTTAGCAACTGTCAAAAGCCAAAAAAAAATCTCTCTCTGGCAGGATTTCCTGGGGTGCAGCTGATTATTTGTACTTCTATTCAGCTCATGCTGGCCTGGGAGCCTGAAGCTGAGAACAGAGGGAAATCAAGTTCAGGCATAATTTATTTTGTGCTTGTTGAACTACATGACTTTTGGGTCAATGGTCTTTAGTACTGTTCAGGCGGGATTGGTTTTCTAAATTACTTTTTATGCAATTGTTACCACAGTACAGTATGTATGTCGTTTTGGGTATTTATGTGGAAAGAATTGGGATCTCTGTAATAATTACTAAGGTGGGAGTATCTATGCGTGTCTAGGCGTGGGTGTGACGAAAAGTCTTGATGAGTGCATGTGCGTGATAAAGTATAATTATAAAGTTATGCATATAATTAAAGCAAAGAATTAATTGGGGGTAAGATCATACCCAACCTTGATAGTACAATGTCCTTTCTAAACAGTAACACTATAAAAAATGGGTCAAAAGGGATGAACCCAACACATTGGACTGCAATTTAACCTATGTTGGGTTGTTTCAACCCCAAATGCTATTTTGTTTTAACCCATTGTTGGGTCAAATATAAACATTTCCTGGGTTAATTTAACCCAACGGATGGGTTTGTCCCATTTTACCCAACGCTGGTTTGAAAATAGCCCAGATTTTTTTTTTAAGTGAATACACAAAAAGATTATAGTAGTTCACCCAAATATACAAGTAAACAGGGCTTGACATTAACACCCACCAACCCGCCAAATGCAGGTAGATTTCGGCTGTGGCGGGTAAGACAGCCAATCCCACTAGCCACTTTGGCAGGTTGAATATAATTTTAATTGTAGTTTTCTTAAAAGTTTTGCGAAATTAAAAACAATGCGCAATGTGACACTGGGAAACTACAACTCCCATGAGCACTCCCTGCACCCAGCGCAACACACAGAGACCATTTGTTAAAACGCGCACACATTCAGCGGAGCTTTGCGGCCCAAAGTGCTACCTTCCAGAGAGCGCGCAAGAGTTGATGGATTTGCGAACGCACAAGAGGACGCAGTCTGAGTGCATACACACTTCGGGAAAAATAAAACAATTGCATGGAAGTGATTGAAGAGATATAAATTGCATGCACACTCTCAGGGCAAGAGCGGAGAGAAATTCAGCGCATACCTAAATGCACACGAAATCAAAGTAAACCCCCCAGCTGAGAGGTTTGCGCATCATTTTAATGTTTTAAGGCTACTTTGGGAAACAATAATGCCCTCTCGACATTTGTCATTAAAAGTCTTACTTTTAACAGAAACCATGATCAAGGTTATAAATTACAATCTGCATAAACAAGTTGACAGTAAAATTCATGTACATTTCTTGAAAGTATTTACTGCTGTTGTTAGTAAATATTTAATGTGGTTGTTGAGGGGTTTTGTGTTTATCATGCCTCACTAGGATGTTTTTCATGCACCTAAATATATGATATAATCTATAGAGATATATCTGGTATATACCAGCTAATAAATGTTGTCTTAATTTGGGTGGTCAGACTGCATTTGAAATTCAATCTGCATCTAATTTAGCTAAAACAAGTAAATTTGCTCGAATTAAAGTCATTTTAGGATGCCAAAGTCAAGTTGAATCATATAAAATGTATTTTACCAGCAACAAAATTGTGGCCAGTGAAAATGCTGAGGGGCTAGTAACTTAGGAAAACATCTAGCCACTTTGGCTGGTGAGCAAAAAAGTTAATGTCAAGCCCTGCAAGTAAATGCCATAATGTTATCTTCTTATATGGGGTCAACGTGGCAAAACTCAAAAAATATACGAATCCATCGATCCATCATTAACTCATTCCCCACCAGCCATTTTTCGAAAAGTTGCCCGCCAGCATTTTTTGCGATTTTCACAAAAGTTTCACAAAATGCCTTCCAGGAAAAATTTCTTCTAAAAATATATAAACATACAAATATATCAAATAAAAGAACAGACCCTCTGCTTTCAGACACACAATAAACCAACAAACAAAATGGGAATTTTTTTTTCATCCTATCTATATTTTTTTCTCTGCTTGTAAGCTCCTAAATATGGGTATTTCTCTTAAAAAAATACAATTTCTTAGCAAAAAGCTGGAATAATTGCATGTTTGTGAATGAATTTTGTTAGACATCAGATTCAGTACGATTCTCAAAACATACGCAGAGTTTAAAATTAGTAAATAATTTTTTTGCTTTAGGTTTTTTTTATAAATTGCATAATTGCGGTTTTACATATTAACATAAAACCTCATCAGAACACATTATTTACGCAAATGTTTTCTCTTAATGGTGGGGAAAGAGTTAAAGTAATCCAAATTATCCAAGTAATGCATGTTTTGAGATGAAACAATAAATTTGTCAGAGAAAACATTGGGTCTCATTTACCAAGCATGCGTACGCACAAATTTATTTTAACTTAGAAATCATGATTCAACAAAAACTTTCATACTAAAATGTATTTTAAATGTATGCATAAACGAAAGAACAACTTAGACCACACATGTGCAATAATCACGAACCTTATAATATATAAATATGTGTGTGTTATATTTTTCCTTGTTCATGATTATTGCGTACGTGTGGTCTAAGTTGTTCTTACGTTTTTGCATAGATTTAAAATAAATTTTAGTATAAAGGTTTTGTTGAATCATGATTTCTAAGTTAAAACATCCATACATTTTACGAACAAATTTGTGCGTATGCATGCTTAGTGAATGAGACCCAATATTTCAAGCTTATATGATCAATACATCATGTACTTTAAATTAAGAATTTTTACATTTGGTTAACTGTTCCTTTAACCGCTTTGTTGGGGTCATTTATTAGTCCAGTTTAGGTGAGCCAGGTTTCGTTCTTGTTTGCCAGCGAAGAAACAGATGGCTTGGACGCCACACCTCCCTCGGTTGCATTTCCATCCCCTCCCTCAGTTCATGAGGTCATTCAGGTGAATCGAAGTGTAATTGGCAACATGTTGGCAAATAAGGATGCTAAGCTAGTGGATAACATTCAGACTTTGATCCAGACTTGTAAATATCAAATGAAAGTGACGAGTGCAAATAACCTGTCAGGAGGTCTCTTTTCATTAAATACCATCTGAAACGTAACACAATTACTAATGGGCACCGTGGCAATGCCGGATGGTAACAGAGAGAGGCATACATCAAGAAACAGATTGTTAATATCACCCGTTTCATCTGGCTGACGGTGAAATAAAGGCCAATGAAGCTTGCAGTAACACGGCGCGACATGCAGCGCCGTCTAATGGGACGCGCAGTCTGCGCCACAAGAACATAATGGAGCGAGACGTCATTTTTCACCGGGGAGCGTGACGGGTGTCAAGGTGTTGCAACATGCTATTTGTAAATGTAGTGGCGAGACATCACCCGATTAGCCAAGGTTAGGGCAGGACAAATCAAGCCGATTCTCTCACACTGTTTTCACGCAAAAATTCCTGAGGCTTCGCTTACGAACGCTTTGACAGACACCTGCCTTCCCAGCATGCCGCTCTCACCTGCGCGGTGTTGGGGCTATTTTAACTCAAACTACTATCAGGGATTGATTGCAACATCTGAAGTGTGTTTTCCTCACACATGCTTGCTACCCAAACGTGATCCGCGAAGATGCGGCGCTGCTGTTTAATAGGTCAGCGGGCACGCGCGCCTTCTAACAGAGCTATTTTGAGTGATGATGGGAGAAAGTTGCTGGCGTGGAGAGCCGTGATTTACTGGCTCGTCCGGCTCAGTAATGAGGAGTAATTCTGTCTTGACACCCCCCCCCCTTTTCTCGTCGCCTTCCTTCCCCTCCTCTCCACTCGGCACCTCACCACTCGCCCACCCCTTTTGATGAGTGGTGTCAGAGAAACAGCGGGACGGTCAGTGCTTCTTCACTATATCTTCTGCAGGAAAGGAAACCTGACACTTGTCTTATTAACCACAGGATCCTGCATGTATCTTCATTAATAGCCTATTAAAACCGACAGAGAAAATATGAATAACTGACCTCTTTTACACAATTTCCGGCTGAGGAACGGGAAAGAACTGGTATGATTTATGTTTCCTGGGAAAAAATAAGTTATTTAGTTGAAGTTCAAAGGCTAAATAAATCATCATTAGGCCTGAAAAGAAAAAAAAAGGAAAAACAAATCATTTTTGGTTTATGGTAACAAGGCAGCATTCATCTAAAAAGGTAAGCTACCCAAGCCAACAACAATGCACACTTTATCGGTATCTATAACGGATCAGAGCCACACCATCTTTGCATAGCTTTAGATTACCGATGCTGGGCTGAACCCACATAAACCCGAGGTCAGACAGAAAGTAAAACTAGTGGTCCACAACCTTTTCATTGCACTCAATACATTCTGCAGTTAAGGGAAACTGGGAACTGATGTACACCTGACAAATGTCAGCGTTCATTTATTTTGAAAGATCTCAATAAATTTTGTTCATCCTTCTGTGTGCTGAATAAGAACAAATTAACCTCCATCACCTTTAATAACCGCAAACTGAACGTGTCTCCGTCAACGCCTGAGGTTTTCAAGCAGCACGTGCAAAATTGTAATCAAACAATGAAACAAGCACGTTTTGCAGGTTTATAAAAAGACTCCGAAGGGAATTAATTAAAGTTTAAGTTCATGAAACCCGTGCAGGGTAAACAAAACGAAAACACAAAGAATCCGAAAAGCAGCGAATCAAAAGCCGGTTGTCTTATTTTCAGTATTAGCTCGATGTCCCTTCAGAGAGCGAGTCAAATGCAATCTCGCTCACACTGAGAACAGCACTGAATCGAAGGCGACGGGCTCTTTTCCTTCTTAAGTCTTAATTAGCTGTAGAGAGACCAGATACACTCTGCTCCTTTGAAAAGATCCACTTCGAAAAACACCAAAAGCATCAAAGACGTAATTTCACCGTACTGGTCTGGTAGAAGAGCTGAAAAAATCGTACCTCCTCTTTTCTCTCAAAATGATATTCATTTAATGTGCGCACACCCAGTTATTATCTTTATGACACCACTCCATCTCAAATCACACCTCATGCCTCTCTCCTCATTAACACTTTATTCGCTGATTCGCGACTAAACGTCAGAGCGTGTTAGACCCACACACAGTAATAAAAACCGCCAGGGCCGGCAACGAAATCTATCCGACCCATCTCAAAGTCTCCACTATGAGACGGTATATTGCTGTAAGTAAGGTGTAGAAGGTCAAATTACTCAGCCTGGAGATATTTGGGTTCACTAAACTACATTTGAGGCGGAGAGCACGTGGCCATAGAAAAATATATAGTGAATGGATGGATGGGTAGAGATAAATAAATAATTATCTACTCCCTTACAGTTAGTGTGGAGGAGATGCTTGTGGAATACCCGAGGGCCGAATCTTGACAGTGATGGGCTGCCACCTGAGTTTATTTGTAACATTACTTTACTTCAAAGAATCCTGCTGTTGGATATTGCCATTAAATTGGCTTTCCACTGGCTGATCTTATCATAGCAGTACACTCCTCAATCCATCAAACTTCACATCTGAAACATTTCAAGAGGTAAAATCTTGCTCTATGAAAAGGATTTTGAAGAGTGAAGGTGCTGCTGACCGTGAGGTGCTCACCAAGAAATAACCTATGGACTGCGCAGAAATCAATCATAAGGCTGGGCTCAAGAAGAAAAGTATGATTAAAAGACACAGCAACACAATGATGAACAATACTTTTACTTTTAGCTTTGTATACTTAATACTATATTGGTGAAACTGTGAAACTTTATAATAAAATTGTATTTGTTTACATTAGTAAATACACAAACTAACAATAAAGATTACAGTATATTATGTTATAATATCGTCGCTGTCTGATGAAACTCACGTATGTCCAAAACGGTAACTTTTCAGGAAGTGAAAAAACACTCAAAAGCAGGTGAATGTAGCGTTGTCATACTTGGTACGGCATATTTACATGTAACCATATTCTTGCCAGTGTAATGATATAATCCACATTTGACCAAAATTGAGTTTAAATGGACATACGTGCATATTATACAGTAACGGTGGTCGATACGCGTTCTTCCATTAATTAGAATGGCCAAGTCGCGTTTTATATTGACAGATGAATACGCTCAGTTTATTAAATACGCTTTATTTAATATTAATTATAAATTTATTAAATGTCTCTTGCAAACTATGAAGGGACAATGAATCAATACACTGACATGGTAATGCTAGACAGATACTTTATCTTCCACAGGGCTTCTACAGGGCGGGAGATACGCAGCGTGATTGACAGCTTTGACACCAAATCGATATATGTGAAAATCAAATTACATGATTTCACAATTTTTCACTGGCCATTTAGATATGTGAAGCATACTGTATACGGAAATTAACCTGGACATTCAATCCGTCGAAAAATTTAAAAATCGTCAAAATGGACATACGTGTTTTTTATCGGACAGCGACGATATGTTAGTTATGCCAATGCAATTGTTCATGTTAGGTCATTGTGCATAAACTAATGCTAACAGTGACAATTCATGATTTTAAAAATGTAAATGCTGTAGAAGTATTGTTCAATGTTAGTGAGCTAATGCATTAAAGGTGCAGTGTATAGATTTGAGCATCTTCAGGCATTGTAAATTGCAACCGAAGACTCAGTCCACCCTCTTGCCCCTCTCTTTCGAAATGCACAGTGAAGCTACGGTAGCTGCCATTTTCTGAGACAGCGTAGTGACAAACACCCTATAGAGCAGACTGTCCATTTAGAAATATGGCGGCACAAAAGGCAACTTCCATGTAAGGGGACATGTGGTGTATGTAGATAAAACAGTTCATTCTAAGGAAATAAAAACAATACAGTTTATTATGTAAGGTCTTTAACACCACTGATAATATAGTTATGTATTTTATATTGCATTTCTGTCAAGAAATCCTCCTAAAAGTTACACATTGCATCTTTACCTCTTTCCCTGCCAAATTTTGTATTTTTTAAGTTATAAAAAGAGAAGAAATGAATATAGGATGAAACTTTTTGTTTCCAAAGCATCTGTTCTTTTATTTGGTATATTGTATGTTTATATGTTTAAAAGATGCATTTAACTTTTGTGAAAAATCATAAAAATGCTGGCGCTGGCTGGCAAATAAAATAAAACGTTGGTGGGGAAAGAGTTAATTGTTACTAAAAACAATTTTATTTGTAAAGTACAGTAGTATTTTATAAAACCGATAAGGATTTTTAGATTAGTTGACACTTTCAAAATGGTGCCAGGCTGTCACTGGGGCAGTGACCTAGCCTGGGTGCCAGCCGATCTTAGCCCCGCCCACCACGATTTGAAATACGGGGAAGATCGGTCTGGGGATTCACCGTTGAGGAGCTACTATGAGAATATCAAAACAGGCCGACGAATCAAATTGTGAGGGCGGGCTTTATACGATGATTGACAGATAAACGACAGTAACGTAATGAACCACGTCACCAAAGAGCACGTGTGTTGAATGGCTGCCGCTGTAGAGTTCAGATGTGTGGATTCTGACATTGAGTCTGTTCTAAAATATATCGACAGAGCATAGATTTTAAAAGAGGAACAGAGAAACGCGAGCAGGGCATTTGTTGATGTTTTTGCCGTCCTTCATATGGGATTCGGCAAAGGTTGGTCGCAACTGAAATGGGCAACCTTATCATGGCGATGCAACTCTGCGTGCACGACGAGATGGATATAATTAGCGGTCGTTGCCAGCTTCTTTTCGGAAGCCCGGAGTCGTGGTTGCTGAATAAGTGGAGGGACATGCTAGGCTCCAATATTTTCAAGCCAACGTAGGGTATCGTCGGGGATGAAGTTCACCTAACGTACAAATGGTAAGAGATAGTCATACTCCATGACTTAGTAAATACTTCATGTTGTGATATAAACGAAATGTTGTAAACATAGTAGGTGTTGATGTACATTCGCTAACTCAGACTTAGTATAATCACAATGTTAGTGTCATTGTAGCGAAATTACTAGCAGTTCGGTCAGGCTGCTAAAGACGCCATTTCAACATCACACACTCCGTTGCTCTGATTGGTCGTAGGTCTATCCAATTGAGTGCAGAGGCATTTTTCGGTTGAGACACGCCTCATAATTTGAGCTCAATGGAGCGGTATCAGACTCAAATTCTGACTAGAATTGAGTATGACAACGTCAGGCTAGCAGTGACCATTTAAAGCAACACTATGTAGTTTTTTTGTCTCCAATATTATTTCAGTGATAGAACAACTCTTAACTGGATGAATTGTACTGTTGCTGCAACCTGAGCAGCCTCCTAGCTGCTACAAGCACACTCTGAAAGTGGCGGTGGAGGGTAGGAAACACAGCCCCACCCCTCCCCCTGCCTGCAGCAGAGTGTCTGATACCAGGCACTGTTGCGCTTTTCAACCACATGGGGGAGCTGTAAGTCATTTTTACATGGAAACCAGAGCATGTGAGCGGTGCGGAGCGGGAGCGGAGCGTTGAGCGGTGCGGTAATATTTCCATCAGAGCGCAGAGCGCATTTCTGAAAATTCCGCTCCGCTCGCTCAATACGCTCAGCACCGCTCGCTCATCCCAGAATGCCCTTTGGTAATTTGCTAGTTCGAGAATCTGTAAAAATGGCTAGCAATAAGTTATGGAGTTCAAATATTGTTTTAATGAAGTCGCCAGCCTTATATATAAATGAAAGAAATGAAACTAAGATGCCAGAATAACTGTAGCGTCGTCTGCATCTAGATGCAGTTTTAAAGATTAAAATAACTTTAATCCAACTGATCAAAACAAATACAAATATATTTGTACATAATATAACTGATTGCTTACCAGCATTAAAACCACTTAAAATAAAAACATTTATAGTTCTTTGTGTATGTACAGCGGTCACTCCGTGGATGAGGAAGCTGTAGCCAAAAACGCCGGTGCCTTTAGTATTAACTGACTGAACACTTGACTTACCTGGACATTTAGATATTAAATTTTTTCATCAACAGTATCTGCGTGGAACATTATAAACATTGATGATAATCTGCCGACTCGACTGATTCAGCACGTCCTCTATTTTACAGAGAGTCCGCTTAATTAACGGCTTTTCGTTCGGTCCGTGTGACCTAAACATTTTTGTTCTGTAATGTTCTCGTATAGGCTATATTTCTACATATTTTCTACCATGTATTTGGGAAAAAATTTACGTTGTTATAGATAGCATTTAAGCTTGTTCTTGTTCTGAAATGATGAAATGTTTAGTCTGACTGAAATGATCTATCCAGATTAATTTAGCCAAAATAATGATTTATTAGTTTTCATAGATACATGTTAATTTATCTACTAATATACTATTGAAAATGCCATAAATAAATATTCTGTATTGCATTCGTTTTGTACATTTACAGGTTCATAAATTAAACTGATCAACACAAATACAAATATATTTGTACATAATATCACTGATTGCTTACCAGCATTAAAACCACTTAAAATAAAAACATTTATAGTTCTTTGTGTATGTACAGCGGCCACTCCGTGGATGAGGAAGCTGTAGCCAAAAACGCCGGTGCATTAAGTATTAACTGACTGAACACTTGACTTACCTGGACATTTAGATATTAATTTTTTTCATCAACAGTATCTGTGGAACATTATAAACATTGATAATAATATGCCGACTCGACTGATTCAGCACGTCCTCTATTTTACAGAGAGTCCGCTTAATTAACGGCTTTTCGTTCGGTCCGTGTGACCTAAACATTTTTGTTCTGTAATTTGTTCTCGTATAGGCTATATTTCTACATATTTTCGACCATGTAACATTTGGAATAAAATGTAAGTTGTTATAGATAGCATTAAGTTTGTTCTTGTACTGAAATGATGAAATGTTTAGTCTGACTAAAATGATCTATCCAGATTAATTTAGCCAAAATAATGATTTATTCGTTTTCATAGATACATGTTAATTTATCTACTAATATACTATTGAAAATGCCATAAATAAATATTCTGTATTGCATTCGTTTTGTACATTTACAGGTTCATAAATACTGTCTAATTTTAATTTCACTGTGTTCTGTTTTTACCGATGCACTGTAAATTCGCACTTAAAAACCTTCTTGTTAAGAAATTGTTCTTCAATTTATTTTAGTTTTTTCAAATAATATATTTATATAATATTATAGTTTGTTAATCTTTTTCTCGTAAGGGGAACGAATTGTTATAATATTTCGTAATTACTTATTACATTTATTATAACTTAAAATTGTGAATTAGTAAAACATGTGGATGTCGTGGAAACAAATTGTTAATTTGAATTATATCCGTATCAGTTAAACTAGGTCTAATAGCCAACACACAACTGTACATAACTGCTATTTATCAGCTAATACTTTAATTAAATGCAATTATCCAAGAACGTCAGTACAGAAAACAATTAGGCTTACTAAATATTTTTTTTATGTCGGAGCGGGATCTGAGCGGGAATTGGTTTATTTGCGAGCGTGAGCGGAAAGTTAACGGAGCGCTTGCTTGGGCGGTGAGCGACTGAGTGGAGCGCTTGAACAGTAGAGCGGAATATTTAGCGGAGCGTCACAACGCTCCACACCGCTCACATGCTCTGATGGAAACTACATAGTGTTGCTTTAAGTATACATTTTGTACCAATATGTACCATTGAGGTAGTATTATGAACTATTAAGGAACAAATGCGTACTTTTAAAAGATGTACCACCAAAGTGAAACCTAGGGGCCATTTTTGATGATTTCTTTTGACATTGTATTAATAAAAAAACTTAAATTGGACACCTCTGATCCCCCTTACTTTTTAATTAAATTTCATATTACATGTTGTTCATAGCTTTACTCACTATATACTCATATTTAATGACACTATGAGAAAAACACTAACTAGATTATTAAACATCCATTATTGATGAGTATTTTATGAATGCTTTATGAATCGAATATGTTAATTAACATGCACCAGACACAGGCAATATCCTGTGATTGCCATCATCTTGTAAAGCACTGGTAAAAGAAATACGTTCATATGAGAATAATATCACATCACATCTCAAAGTCCAAATGTCAGTGTACAGGACACTGAATATTATACAGTCCCTCCCACCCATCCACCTACATATCGATGCATTAATCTGGCTTGTAAAGTTTCCCATCTTGACACTGAAGAGGTTATCCACCTCTGTTTTATTTTCTGCATGTATTATAAACCTCACAAACATGTCCACAGTTTGTCATTTTGTCTTTACGCTGATCTCTGTGTTTATTTTTGTGCATCTGTGATCTTCAATAGTTAATCCCTCTGGCCACATGCAGCCTGTGGTTGTCGTAATATTTTGCCGAAAAGGATCAGCTCGGGGAACAATTCAACCATGTTACATCTCTGTTCCCGAGTTCATCTGGAGCGGAGGAAGGTCACCGGCAGCCTATGAGAAAATATCAAAGCTGCTCTCTCTCTCAGAAAGGCTTTAACAGTTTTCGAGTCTGTCTCTCTCAAACTTGACTGGGCCGGGGTGGCGAGCGGTCAAGATGTTGCCTGCCGATTCCTCATTCAATAGAAGTCTTAGCCTAGCAAATAAAATATAGCTCTGATCTTCTCTCAGCACTCCCGTGCATACAGAAAAATATCTACATGAAAAAGATGCAGCAGGACATTTAACAGGCATACACTTTTAACAAAGAGGGGGAAAATTGCCTTCAAGCAGATTTCTGAATGTCTGTCGTACAAAAAGGAGAACATGCCAACAACTGCAAAATGAAGAAGGGGCTGTGTCTAGACATATGCCATGAATAGAAAACCGATTCTCTTCAGCTGAAAGTAAAAGCTGGGTATTCATGCATCGGTTGTAGATATAACCATCGTTCACAGACTCTCGTTTCAAACGATTTCTGGACACCATTACATATTTTCAGCGCTGGTAGCCATTGCTGTACGAAGTGAGGTGTTGATTCCCTGGGCTGTACTGTTTACCGGAAATGCACCTTGGGATAATTGCAGTGGAAGTGTATGGGAGTAGCATATTGAGGTTGTGCAGTGCCCTACAGCCTATTTATAGATGTGCAGCGAACTGCGATATGAGGGTGAGGTGAACGTGTGGTTGCTTGTGTACCCATGTGGATGTTAGCATACAGCAGAGGGGGGAGTGAAAAAAAGGCTATATTAGGTAGGTAGGAAAAACGCATGGTTTTGTTATGAACTGGGTTTAATGGAGAAGCATGTGGAAGATCGATATAAATGACATTTACGGCTATCTTATTTTGTCTTTAAAACGAATGAGCTAATTAAATGTAGATAATGCCCAAATGAGAAATGGATTTCTCACGTGTTATTCGTTATTGAGCTACGCTTGACTCTTGCGGGTTGCTTATGTGTCCTTAACAACTTGCGAAACATTCATAAACCATTATGATTTTTCGATTACTCTTCGCCTGTTGAAAAATGTTTATTGTTCCTACTTTCAATTAACACAGGCAAACACTCTGATCTCTGTATATTATTCTGCTGAATGGATTTTAGTTATACAACTACAATAATATGTTCTCATACAATGCCAAATCCTTGATTAGAATTGAGCAGAATTTCAAAGAACATTGCGGCGTATAAAGGATTTGATTTAAGAGCTTGAAATTTTCAGCATCTTCTTTAATAGAGAAGATCTCCTTCAGTGACCCAGAAGCCCCTGGCTTGACGCATAATGACAGAAGAATCCTGAAGTGTGTCTGTAAATTATATTGTACCATGGACGATAAATCAAATGTAGGCTGACTGAGCAAACACACATTTCTCTGCTGCCAAGGTGATGGCAGATAAAGCAATGCATTAAATCATTTTCAGGCTGAAAGCTAAGCAAAAGTGTTTAAACCAATGATTAGCAATACCTTGAATTTTCTAAGATAAACAGAAATGATCCGAATGAATGTAGATGAAACGATTCATCCGAGTCTTTAATTTTCTCATCATGCAGACGAGGGAAGAATTTTAGATTATAGAGAAGCTGTCTCTGAGAAAATCTATGTGAGACTTCAATTAGAATTCCACAAATCATCTATAAGACTTTAACTTATACACACCGACAGCTATTTCAATAGTTAACATCTGCGAATGGTCATCTATCTATTTTGCAATTTAGTCAACACCAATTGTGTCTCATGAAATGGTTGACTACACTTTAATTAGAATGTATAATATCTATTATTCTGACGTATTAGCAAAATATGTCAGAATAAAAAACAAATAATGAAACCCCACTATTTCCCTCCTATTTAAAGCTGCAATGTGTAACGTTTAGAACTTGAAAGAAATGCAATATAATGTACAATTATTATATTATTAGTGGTGTATCAAAACCTTACAAAATGAACAGTACTGTTTTGGAATGAGCCGTTTTTATCTACATAAACTACAGGTCCCCTAACATGGAAGTCGCCCTTTTCTTTTTCCGCTATGTTTCTACAGTAGCTCTAAACGGACAAACTGCTCTATAGAGCGCGTTTTGTCACTACGTTGTCTCAGACGATGACGTGTTCATCCTGTGGCATCTACCGTAGCTTCACTATAGACCCTTTTACTGTTTGTACACAATGATGACGTGACAGCGTATGCGCACGCATCTTGGCAACAGAAGTATGGCAAGAATAAACAGTGAAGCAACACAGACGGAGAAAGTTATTTTAAAAAGTTTACTTTATCAACTTTTTCAACAAAGCTACCAGATCCGTGTACTATAGTGGAGTGGATAGAAGACGTTAGCAGATGGCCAATAATAAAGTGGCTATATATATATATGGCACACATGCCACACGGCGAAATGAAAAGACGTGGTCCGGACCGTCACTGTCTGGAGGATAACTAGCCAGTTGATAAAACATCTCGGAGAATAGCGCAGAAGCGAAATGAGATAAAGACGTGGTCCATCATGTCTGGAGGATAGCCAGTTGATAAAACACGTGTCCGTGAGAACTGTAAGTGGACTTATGTTTTGGGTTTATTTAAGCGTGTTATTGTATTAGTCTATAGTCCTTGCAAATTTAAAGTAAGATTTTGTTGTTTGAGCAACCTGCTAGCTAGGTTGCACGTGCCTGTTGATTTAATGTAATTGTTTAGCGCTCTGCTCACTTTATTTATGTGCATTATTTACATGCTACAGTAGTTACACTCCTTTAGGATAATGTAATTAATAGTGGAAAATAATCCGTTTTTAACATTTTTGCGCTATCTATCTTTGTTTGCCAGACGTTCTTCAACATCTGCTTAGTTTGTGTTTATTAACCCTTTAGTTTCACTTCATCACGCAGCTATTCCCGTTAAAACATTAAATTAATTAATAATCTAGTATGTGTTTATTTTCTGTCATAGTTTCTTCAAAATGAAGTTTTATTGGAGTGTTTTAAATAAAAATATTTTACTTTTCATCATAATGCGTACGCCCAGCCCCTTTGATTGCCACGTAAGTCAAAAGTATGCACTAGGGATGTAACGATTCAATCGCGTGTCACATTAAAAATGCCTGTCTGAAATCGATTCTGAATCACAAGGCTGCGATTCTTTGTTTCATGCACAGCTTGTGCGTGTACTACGGCTCTGTGATCAGTAGAAAGTCCTTATCTAAAATCATTATGAGTGTCGTTTATAACGTGGAATTAAAAAAGCAACACTCGTTAAATAAAAATCATTCAAAATATTCTTTATTATCATGAAAATACCTGAAACAATTTGAAGAACAGCGTATAAATATTCCTGTAGACATTTCCTGGAATAGCCTTTCTTCTGTGGCACAAAGGGAGTTTCTGCACAAGAGTGCCCCCTGGCGTTTGGATGTGCCGGGATTTCACCGTAACGCGCATTTGCACTGTTACTCGTTACACCCCTAGTATGCACTACAGATTCTACTTAAGTAAAATACAAATACCGTAATTCCTCAAATAAAAGCCGTTATTCAAATAAACGCTGGGCCTCTGATAGTGGCGAGGGGCGTGGTCATCACGGACAAATAAAGGCCGGTCTCAAATTAAGGCCGGGGAAAGATGAGTGCCGGGGGAAAATGAGTGAGAGCTTAGCGAGTCAACTATAAACGCCTCGTCCATTTGGTGAGACGTGCGCGCGATCCGCGGAGGCTTGCGTTGCGGACCAAAGCGCGACTTTAAACAAAGCTTAGCTTACGCGCAGTGTGAGTGTATTCGCGCAAGAGCACGTTTCAAAAGGAAAGACGTCAACTGCACAAGCACTCACCTTCATCTGCCTTCGTTAAAACCTTTTAATGCGCGCAACAGAGCTAGTGAATATCTACGGTGCACACGCAACAGATCAACTAAGCGATATCATAGGCATGTGAGAGGGCTTCATACCATACGACACAGATTTAACATTACGATGGGTTCCAGTGTTAAGAGAGTGCTTTACCTCCTGCTTTGCTCAAAACAAATGCATTCTAATGATGAAAGCGCGCCCGGGCTCAGATTGATAAAAGTACAGTGTGAGTGCGTGCATGGAGTAGGGAGGGAGGACGATCGCGCTGGGGCATGATTTGGATAATGTGAGTGCGGTGTTATCTCCTAAATGCATTCAAGTTCATCATAATGCACAGCTGCCAATAGATGGCAGTAGCTACATTGGATGGGTCTCCTTTAGTGCTAGTGACGGACTTTTCAACAATCTTGAAAAAATATACTGTGATCTCTATCCACTAGAACGCTATCGCTTTTAATTTAATGGCTTATTTAAAACAATTATTTATCAAACAGATGGAATTTGAAATAAAGGCCTGTCTCTAATAAAAGCCTGCTTCAAATAAAAGCCTGTTACCTTCGGCAGTTTAGATAAATAAAGGCCCTGGTCTTTATTTGAGGAATTACGGTACATGGAAAATTTACTTAAATACAGTAACAAAGTATTTGTTTTTCGTTAACTTACATTCCACCACTGCCTAAAAAGATGTTAGATACCTAACCTAACTGCGTCGGAAGTGGACATGCATAAAATTGACAAGTCCCGCCCACAAAACCTGGAAGCGTGACAATCCCATATTGACACTTAATGTAAAGACAATTTCATCAGACGCACGTGCAGTGACGCGATTACGCATCTGGTCAGAACCTTACTTCTGGTTTCTGTTTGCTAAACTGAACTCTTGAACAAATACCTCGTCAAAAATAACAAATGTTTTGGTTTCCTAGGTAATCTACGTGTTGTTTATTTAGCTTGTTATATAAATAAACTACTTTAAAAGCACTTTGTTGTTATTTTTTTAGCAGAATTTACCTGAAGCCACTTGTTTATGTTATTACTGCTGAAACCGTCTATATGGTGAGTGAAATTGAATGAAAGCAACTGTTCATGGAATGTTAATACTTAACTTTCCCCCATGGGTACAATTAGTTGGTGAACAAAAGAAACAATTGCATTATTCAAACCATTTAAAAGGTAGAAGCAATTCATGAAATATCAGACCCTGTGGTCGCAAGCAAACAAAAGTAAAGAAGACGAATTCTCATCTCCAATACAGATATGATGTTCTACAGTAAAGACCATGCAAGATAAGACTACTCTATAGGATTGTCCCATGTTTCCGTGTAATTATAGAAAACTGTGTGACATTTAATTAGCATTCATGTTCTTGGTTAATGCTTCCCAACTAATATATCTTGAAACCACATTTTATGCATATGTAATAATGTGATAAAGGGCCATTCACATTATAACAATGACTATAAAGTTAACTACAACGATAACTATAGTATATTAGCGTCTACATCACAGGATGATAACAATCATTGTATCTATCGTTATAGTTGTTACTTGAATTCTGCTTTTCTCTTTAAAGGGGACATTTCACAAGATTAAATTTAAGATAAATAAATCTTTGGTGTCCCCAGAGTACATATGTGAAGTTTTAGTTCAAAATATCATATAATTTATTATAGCATGTTAAAATTGCCACTTTGTAGGTGTGAGCAAAAATGGGCTATTTTGGGTGTGTTCTTTAAATTGCAAATGAGTTGATCTCTGCACTAAATGGCAGTGGCGTCATTGGATAGTGCAGATAAAGGGGTGGTAATTTCCCCCTCTGACATCACAAGGGGAGGCAAATTCAATGACCATTTTTTTCACATGCTTGCAGAGAATGGTTTACCAAAACTAAATTACTGGGTTGATCTTTTTCATATTTTCTAGGTTGATAGAAGCACCGGTGACCCAATTATAGCACTTAAACATAGAAAAATTCAGATTTTCATGATATGTCCCCTTTAATATAAAACCATTTTTAAACCTGTATTTTTATAGTTATAGATATCGTTATAATGTGAACGACCCTTTAATATGCAAGTACCGTGCATTCTTAAAAGATATTTATAATTTAAGAACCCTGCAAACGTTCAGAGCTGGCAAATTAATTGCACAGAGAGGGCAGTCGTGGCTATTTTACGAGAATCAAATTGGACACGGCTGTCAATTTAAATTTGTTTAAGGTTTTGTTTTATATGAACGTAGATCAAGCATATCTGCCAGATATTTGCCGCCGTGCAGATACAGGAGCTTATTTACTTACAGCCGGCAATAGGTGTGTGCCAGTGTGGAGATAAGCAATAATCAACAGGAACAGATTGGAAAGGGCTTATTAATGTGCAGGAGGTGGTCAGACCCATCCATTTTTCATTAGACCCACTACATGAGTGACATTTTCAAGTTAAGAATTTGAGACATTGCAAGTAGTGACATTTCCTCCCTAGATCCGCAGTTCATTCACTAAGCTCAGCCACTACAAAATGTACCCACAATGCACTGCTTCGTGCTAAGATCTTTGGCAGTCCTCACTAATGTTAGAAAAGTGGAAAATAGCATTTCTTGACATGGCCCGAGGCATTGCATATTTAAACAAATCATTTTCAGTCTGTTGCACGCAAGCAACAAGAGCTGTGAATATATACATTATCTTATAAGATTATTTTTAGCTGAATAAATGATTGAGTGAAAGCTATCATGAATGAAAGGTATTAAATAATTAAAACACTACTCGGTCTATTACTGGTGGAAAAAGTGAAATTAAACGTTTAAAAATAAAAAAAGGCGATGAAATAAAATTCTCTTGAGCATGCTTTAAGAGAATAAAGCTTTACCGCTGTCTCATTCAACCAAATACATGTCTACAGTATTTATTTACCAGATTTCCCCTGGTATGTACGAGGTAATGTGAAGACACATTGTACTACAGAAAGAAAATTAAAAGATCAATGCGCACGAATAAGAGAAATCTTGAGGAGAGTGCTCCATCATTCTTTGTATTAACTGGGCTCAGCCGTGGATGGCCTGTATTGACATGCTTAATGTTCATGTATTGGCTCTGATCTATGGACTTCTCTTGAGAGAAACAAGCTTTCTCTATCTGTGTTAGTATAGGCGCTCTGGGTAAGGGGCTGGACTTATCTAAATGTACTCATAAAGCTGTAACAATGTTATCAAGGGCACACAAGAATGAAATGGTGATCCTTCGGTTGAAGGCTTACCATCTTTTTATTCCGCTGATAACCAAGTAAACATGGTTTTTGTGTTGTTACAGTACAGTATGTTTAGCACAGGCCTATATTTGGCTCAATGGAAGCAACTAATCTGACTTTCACACAGGTAACATTTAATGGGCTGATATGACTGTTGTCTTCATCTGTTAGCATGTATTACTGTAAGTACTGTATATAATTTTAAACTAATTTTTATTTACTGTAGGAATATTCGATTCTTAATATGCAAAACTAAATAACTGCAATAACTTAAAAAGGCACCTTAGAAAATTTAAAGGGCACCTATGGTCCGATTTATTATTTTTCGTTTCCTTTGGTGTGTAAGTGCAGCACTGTAAAAAATTTCTGTAGAAATTACAGTATTACTGGGTATTACTGGCAACTAGCTGCCAGCAACTTACTGTAGATTTTACATTTATGTTATTTACTGGCAACATTTTGTTCAAAGTTAAATGAACATGAAACATTTTTAGACTTTATCTTCTACAGTAAGTTACTGGCAACCAGCTGCAAAATTACAGCTAATTTTTTACAGTGTGTGTATTAGTTCATGTTAATTATATACAAAAGGTACAAACAAAGTTACACAAGTTATCGTTTTCAATGTAAATCTCTTTTCTTGGACTACAACAAACACACGGATTGTAGGCAACAGTTTACTTTTTGGGATTGGTGATGTAGATGATATATAGGTGATGTAGACAAGACATTATCATAATTCCTTCCGCTTTGTGGATTTGTGGAAATCATATAAACATGCGAACACATTGTATTATACTAAATACACAAAATAATGTTGTTTTTAGCATTGAAATAGCCCTTAAACACAATCTTGTGGTAATCCATTCTTATTTTATGAGGTGGCTGATTGCTATGAAGTCATACGCTAGATTTAGGGGAGGGGTGTGGTATTATAATTGTTTTATTTTGTACGATTTACTTCTTAAAGAAAGAAAGAACAATAGTGAAACCCCACCCCAACCTCAACATCACAGGGGCAAAACTTTTTTTACAAAAATGTACGAATGTGGTTGTACGAATTAATACAAATCAAGAGCGCCGAGCCGCACCATTCTAAATAAATCAAACACATTGGGGCGGTTTTCCGGACATGGATTAGACTAGTCCTAGACTAAAATAAATGTGAGAGCTCTCTAAGCTGAAAACAACTTGCACTGACATATCTTAAAATACATGAGTGCCCTTAGTTTGCCCTCAAAATGCACACAAGTAATGTTTTTAGTGAGGCATGTTTATTAAAACTAGTTATATTTCCTAATTTAAGGTCTAGTCCTGGTTAAAGCTAATCTCATTCCAGGAAACCACCCCATTGTTTTTTATGAGTATACGCACACCGGCGCCGACAGGTGGCGCCTGTCCGCGCTGCCCAGCAACGACTCAGGAAGTTGCTCAAATCCCTGTCGCGCCACAGAGTGCCACTCACATAGTTTAACATTAAATAACATCATATTTGTCCCAAATCATTAACGATTAACATTTGCTGCTAATGTATATTTGCATTTTGAAGTAGACGCTATCTGACGAAGCTTGCGCTATTTAATGTGCACTTTAGGTTTACGATACCTCTGAGTTGTCCTAGACGCGACTGAGCTGCACGTCCAGTGTGCGATCCCCTTCAGCCCCTTCTAAAATACAAATTACCATGAGAGAGTGTTGTAAATACACACAGATTATGGTTAAATCAGGTTGTAATTAAAATTAGATAGTTGTAATATTTTTTGCATATATTCACATAGAGATGCAAAAACAAATGTCTTTCTCAAAGCAATCTCATGGGAATTTATACATATTTTACGAAGTGGCTAATACATATGACCACATGTGTCCATTTCTGTGTGAAGTACTTTCGCCATGTGACGTTGGGGTTTCGTTACTACTGTTTTATATGATAATCGTTTTTGTAGAATTCATTTTGTGCAAATTTATATGAATTAACCAACTCGTAAAATCTGTCCGAATTCAGGCTGGTCTTTCTATGTATATTTTCATATCACCAAGTGATCATATTAGATGTGGCATAAAGAAACATAACCTAAGGGCAAAGCATGTTGAGCTAATAAGGTGTTGAATCACATACTGTATATATATATATATTCATTCTGGTGCATTCTTTAAGACAGATAAAACACTGTGTTCCCTGCAGGTTCTCACTGTATTACAGTCTATGTACATTCGAATGACCATATTTCATAACATAATAGGTATAATAATACCATCACAGATGACTGTTTAAACAGAGGGGTAGGTTAGTAAATATCAGAATAAAACATCCAGTCATGACATCATGAAAGAACAATGAAACATCTGGTTATGCAGATCACAGTGTTATATTATTTGCGTATATGTGTGACTACATTATGTGCAACATGAAACTGAATGTTACAATAAAGTTGCATCACAGTTTTCCATCAGTCAAGAGCTCACAGTGTCTAAGCTCCAAGAAAGTTTTATGGCAAGCCTGACAGTGAATCTGGTGCAATTATTTGACAGATGACCTTTCATTTAGACAGATGATTCGATATAAAACCGGTTATACCAAAATATGCGCAGATTGTGGAGATTTATTCCTTTTCTTCAAATCCATTTTTGTCCAAATTAAAGTGTGAAAAGTTATAAATTACAAATTAATTAAGACTGAATAAATGCGTAGATAAATGACTGAAAGAATGTACAGAATTCATTTAAAGGGACAGTATGTAGGATTGTGGCCAAAACTGGTATTGCAATCACAGAACTTGTGGCTAAAACTGGTACTGCAATCCCACAACTGGTGGCCAATACACAAAATGACAACATAAACATCAGTTGAGGGCTGCAACTCCACTTTTTAAATGACAATATCCTGGCCAGACCACTTTTGTGAGTGATATAAGTATTTGAAATGAAAATGATTTCTTAATGTCTAGTGACATATTAGGGCCATTTTATGATTAATTGATATACATTTCTTTCATACTGTTCCTTTAATGATTTTGTAAAAAATTCTGATATTTTTAAGTTTTAGGAACATTTACATATCCCAACAGTAAAATTACAACATTAAAACATTAGCAGTGAGAAAGACTCACTTTTAAAATTTAAATAAGCGCACAGCACAAAGTAATAAAATAACACTAACATTTCTGAACACTTTACATACTAACAGTTTTACTACTTAGTTATAATGTATTTTAACTCATTTTCTAACTAGACTTTTTCATACATTAATGATTAAAACGTTCAATTCAGTAAAAATATATTTTACCGTTACAATTTCCCTGACCTCACATCCAAGATAAAATATCATATGGTGGCTACCAGCAGGAGTGTTAGCATCTGTCAGTCATGTCAACTTTTAACCAACAGCCTAGAGATAAAACAGATACAAGTTCACATTCAAAGACATCAAAATACTTGACAGAAGTAGGACATTTTGGCTATCCAGAAAAATAACGAAGTGTTGGATGAAATGTCTCACTTGTGAAGACACAATATGATCTCAGACAGGGAAAAACTTCTTTACTTGGATTGTAATTGAAAAATTTTAGGCCATTATAATTGCCCCAGTTCCAATAACCCACATACTGTACAATGAATGTGATCAACACTCATTTCTGACATCGGATGTCTGACATTATAGGCGTACATGACTTCATTCTGCTTGCTTCACTTGTATATTGTTGCCACTGACTGACCATGTACAGATAAAGTGCATGTCGGTGCAGCATTGATGGTAAAGCATGGCTGAACCCATCTTCTCCACCAACGGTGTGTAAGCTAACCGAGATCATGTGATTCACACATTCCACTACAACTCCATCCACTGCTGTTGCCCGCTGGACTCGTGACCCCGTCTGTCACCCTGAGATGGTGAATATTCAGCAAAAAAGTGCAAAGATTGCTCCGCAAGACCGCAGAGCAGGCCTTGTCACCTTGTGCAAGGTGCAGAAAGCAGAATTGGGAGGGTAAAAATGAGAAGTGACAGGATATTGATTTGCTTATCGCCACACTGCAGACACACAGGAGTGGAGGGTGAGTAGGAGGTTGGTTATCAGTCGTCCTCGTCTGATGGGAAGAGAGAAAGTGAGAGAGCGAAAGAAAAGATTTCTCAACTGATTGGTTTGCCTCATTTTGGACTCGACTTTTTTCTGTGTGTGTAGTGCTGACAGGCGTAGACTTTTACAGTAAATGAAAGTAAGCTTTCTGATGTGATAGGATTATGCGCCTATATATAGAGCAGATTGAAAATAAAAGAGCGCTATCTCTTCTTCCGTGCATTCGGCAAAATTGCCCGCAATTAGGTACTTTTCTGGAGGGAAAAAGCCCTTGAAGAAGGTATATCTAAACTTGCTGAAAAAGGAACAAGAGAAATGTATTTCACTGTAAAAACTTTAAATCAAATATATAAAAATTTCAGTAATGGGAAAGGCCAAGTACGGCCCATCTGGGTCAGTTCCAAAGAACAGATGCGTTTCATTCACCAGGCAAATATAATCTGCATGCTTGAAAATGCCTTTAGCCTATCCTTACTTTGATCAAACAGAAAGTTGGAATAACAATGAGACCAAGAAAATAGACCCGGCTATCGCTCCAGGAATTTTCTGTAATCAACCCGAAATGGAAAAAGCATTAGATCAATATTTAGCCCACCCCCCGCCGGCTGCTATACAGTCATTTGGCCATTTGCATATGCTTTTCATGAATTTGCCCAAAACAAGCTATACATTGAGAACACAAGGTATGCGACATGGCACATTCGGAGTCTCCACAGGTGTTTCACTGATGGGTATGAGGTAGATTACGTTTGACGTCCTGTTTAAAATGCTGAGGTGCAGCATGTGAACGCTGCAGAACAGGAACTCATTTCCCAATCTTTTCCACTCAAGTCCCCGGGCTCCTCACATTCATGTTCACTTCCCATTTGTTTGATAACAAATAGAAGTTCAAAGCCCAGATGGGATACAGCACCATTAATGAAATCCCTCCTTCATGAGACTTGAGTTGTTTCTGAAGGTCCTTGCGGTCAGGTCACGATAGATCTCGCCATTTGTATGCTACAGAGGTTCGTGGCTCTTCCAAGCACTTGTCAAAATAAAGTTGAATTTTTGTGCAACGAACATGGGCCTCGTCTGTAAAGCGAGAAGATTAGCGGACGTAGGTTGCCTATTACATTATGATGAAAGTGCATTCATTAATGATTTTTCAAATATTTGCACAGGAAAAACACGGGCATGTGGGCTATATGTATAATTTTATACGAACAGACTTGGTTATCTTTTTAAGTGAACAGTCCTTGAACCGAACATTCCTGTGCTGAAAGTGTATTTACTTTCTTATCCAAGTAAATTGGAAAAACTTTCGTTCTGTCTCCAGTAGAAAATACATAAAAATTTGAGTTCAGTGACAAATTCAATGAAAGCAAAGATAACATGAAATTCCATGAACTTCTTGGAAAGTCGGCATAACTGGGCATTCTAAATTCAACAAAAGCCTAAAAATCTGTTTTTTCTTGATGTTGAATAGCCAATCATACACAAGTATTTTGCATGAAAATCCCCAATCCCCAATTTGTACCTCTCTCAGTCCTCTTCAAACATAAACACATGTACTTGATGCTATGTGGGCTCTTAACACTGGAAACTGTACCGTATGTGAGTACCTGTAGGCCTATGTGTGATCTGATGAGTGCTCTCCACTTTGCTTGCTATGAACACTAAATACTTCAAATCATGAATCATGCATTAAGTTAAATATTTACAAATGTGACCCTGTCTGTGAAAAGCCATCTAAAGTAATTTCATGATTTACCATTTTATACATAAAATCATCCTTCATAATGTAAAGAACATTCTGTGAAAATATAACCTTGATATGTTAAATATTGACTGAGTAAGGTCATGTCGAAGATTAAAAGCAATGTGAATTCATTAAAGTGGGACATATCATGAAAACCTGACTTTTCCATGTGCTATAATTGGGTCCCCAGTGCTTGTATCAACCTAGAAAATGTGAAAAGATCAACCCAGTAACTTAGTTTTGGTAAACCATTCTATGCAGGCATGTGAAAAAATAGCTCATTTAAATTTGGCTCCCCTTGTGATGTCAGAAGGAGATAATACAGCCACTTACTCTGCACTATCCATCCATGGCATTGCCATTTAGTGCAGAGATCAGGTCATTTGCATTTAAAGGACACACACAAAATGGCACATTTTTGCTCAACCCTACAAAGTGAACATCTTATTATAAATTATTTAAATAGTATTTTGTACTAGAACTTCACATTTGTTCTCCGGGGACACCAAATATTTATTTGACATCTTAAAAAGTGTGAAATGTCGGAGCCGATGGTGTAGTGGGAAGTGCTCAGACACGTGGTGCTTTGGTACTTTCGGCGACCCGAGTTCGATTCCCAGCTCGTGGTCATTTGCCGATCCCATACCCCTCTCTCCTCCCTGTACTTTCCTGTCCTCTCCTAAAACTCATTGTTAAATAAAGGCAACAACTGTTCAAAAAAGTGTGAAATGTCCCCTTTGAGTGAAATCAAACTTGTTTTGTTTAATGTTTAATGGTCCTAATCTCATTAATAGAGTAACTTTATTCTGCTCAACACAAAAGAAGACATGACAAATGATTGTTAAGTACACTTCCATAGCTTTTATAAATTATGACAAAAAAATCATTTTTGGATGAACTATCCCTTTAAGGTAATGGCTTTGTTTCTGCAACCCACCACTTGTTTAATTGGACTCCCAGTTGTTAGTAAATAAGACTTGCGAGGTCTCCAAACCAGTGTTTCTACAAGGTTACACTTCAGTATCATTGTCATTGAGACAATAGAGTTATCAGCCTATTTAAAAACCCCTAAATTGATCCCCAAACAGTTCTGTTAATAGAAAGATCTCAGGGACACAGGGGACAGATATAGAGAGGCTGATTAAATCCTCTTCATTTACTTAACTTGCAGCTAATAATACAACTAGAACATCTCCAGGCAAGAGTATCGTAGGGTTAAAATGGGAGCTGTGGAAAATGAGTTTTGTCAAATTAATGGAAGGAAATGAAGATTCCCACACATGAATGCCGTCCATTTCTTCGATTCATCACTGACACTTCCATCCTCAATGAAGTTGGTCCAATATCACGAAGGAAGGCTTTATCGCGAACGCTACTTATTTCATTACACCATGCACGGGGGCATTTGCTCAGCAAGACCTTGCAAAGTTCTTCGCGCTCACAGAGGGCTTCAGCAGAATCTGACAAAAAAAAAAACATTTGAACCCTCTCGTGCCCCCCTTCTGCTGCCCGTCCCCATTACCATAAACCCACTCAGTCATGATAACCATTAATGTAGCGTCTTATTAAAAACCTATCAATACACACGCTGCCATTGCGCTAATGGCCAGGAATTCCTCTCCGTTAGGTCCAAGCTTGCGTTTCCTCTCCGGGCTAATGAGAGCCATCTTTCAGCATCTCTTTGAGCTAAATCACCTTTATTTGTATCTGCCTGCTCGTACTGCTGGTAATTTATAGAAGTGTGCACAATGGGAGATGCATTAGCGCTGGCCTGGGGGGCTGTGCTTACAGGGTGATTCAGTTTCGGACTGGACCCGTGGTGAGCCGTTAATTGTTCTTGGTTGGAGCTCTGGTGATAAAAGAGACAGAGTCATTGACGCCAGCATTGATGAGGTTTTATTTTGCCGAAGTTTGTTTTCGACGGCGTGTCAAAGGGAGGACGTTCTCCGCCGGGCCCCTCCTAGAAGTTTGCCCTCTAACTCAGGGGAGGAATTGGATATTGCTCTATCCATCTGAGCGTTTTACAGCTTCTGCTCACAGGCCGTGAGAAATGTGGGGGTGTATTTACACTGGCGTTTTACAGCGTGAGACAGAAGCAAGGCTCATCCGCAGTAAACTTTGCCAGGAGTCAGCAAGGCTAAATGGTGAAGTCTAAAAGATGTTCACAATCTAAACTTACGGCTGGAGATGAAAGGGGAACAAGGGGGCCTAGGGACACGCTACGTACACTGTTAAATTGCATTTTCTGCTTATCGATTGTGGTAGAAAGCTTCATATCCGCCATCGTCACAGCCATGGGGGTTTGTCATTGAGAGTAAATGAGGTAAACGGTATAGTGCATGCCCGTAGGAAAGAAAAAACAAAAACATATGACATCATCATACTACCTCAAGTTTTTTTTTTACAGATGACATTATATAAAATGCAAGCTTAAAGGAGTCATATGACCCGATTTCATGTTTGCCTTTGTTTTTAGAGTGCTCTAAAATTAAAGTTTCAAATCCAAAGAAATCTTCTTTTTAAAGGGGCAATAAGTAGGATTTTAAGTGTTTTATTAATCAAAATCAATGTCTTTATTCATAAATAGATGGTAAATGGTAAATGGTAAATGGACTGCATTTATATAGCGCTTTCATAGACCAATGGCCATCCAAAGCGCTTTACATATTGCCTCACATTCACCCATTCACGCACACATTCATACACCGACGGCGGTGTCAGCCATGCAAGGCGCCATCCAGCTCGTCGAGAGCAGCTGGGGTTAAGTGTCTTGCTCAAGGACACCTCGACACTTGGTCAGGTGGAGCCGGGGATTGAAACACCAACCTTCCGATTTGTAGACAACCTACATGAACCACTCGACCACTGCCGCCTTTTCTTTGTAAGCTTAGAATTTCTCCTCTTTACTTACATTTAATTGCCGTATTGATAAACTATAATAGCAGAAAGGGATAAAAAGCACTTGCCTACCAACGCATTTCCACAACGCGTTTTCATTCAGAACACGTGAACCAGCTGCAACAGACAAGGAGATCAGCGATTACATAACGGCTACCGTAGTTGCAACACGCATTTGGAAAGGGGAGGCGCTAGAAAGCACTGTTCGTTTGAATGCAAAATACAGTTCCACCACTAGATGGGGGTAAATCCTACTTATTGCCCCTTTAAAAGTGAAGCCTCATGCACACCTACCTAAAACGGTTCGCTCAAACATGCCCATGCAGTTAGACGCCATAATGGTTTGAACATTTTCACAACACCCCCCTAATGTATACGCAAATATAGAGGGAGTAAATTTCAATTGCACTGTAGTATTGTTGTTTCCACCATGTCGAACAAACGCTGTGTTTCGTTGCAAAACTACTTTGTTTGGCCTTGCAATGGAGTAAACATTAAGAAACCAGGGGTTAGGTTTTATTTACAACACTTTTTTAGAACAGTACAGCCAAAATGTTTGATTGTGTTGTGCACATTTGACAAAAGGATTACTTTCTAAACACGGGGGAGTATAAGGCTGGATGTACACAAAGGCTTTGTCTAAAAAGTGGAGCAATTCCAACTTTGCAACTACTCTGGTTCTGCTGACTGACATCCTGTAAAACTTTAGTAGCTGATGTTTTCATATTTAAAGAATTTTATACTGACGATTCAAACGCGAGTTTTTTAGTGTAGCACTTGAAGAGTTTGGTTCCAAAACACAATAAAAGCCATAAAAAAAATGAGTTAGTGCCAAAATTAGTATTATATCAGGTCAGTATTTAAAAGTAAATTCTTAATTTTATGCAAAATCCAATAGCCGCCGTGTTATTTTGTCATCTTTTCACCCTTTGTTCCAAAAACGCAATAAACGCCACTCCCCCTTTTCTACAGAATGCAATAAATCTGCTCCACAAATTACAGCGCACCATTCCACGCAATGTAAACAAACAATGGCGCAAGTACACAGAATCTTAGTTTTCCTCATCTACTTTGTACTTCGTGATCAACATACAAACAAAAACAAAATAATACTTTGATGTTATTGATAAACGTGTGGTGTTTTTTTGTGACGGGAAAGAAACGTAAGCCATCAACATCTAATAATACGCAAGAGGCACTCAAGAGGAGCCGGTTACTTTTCTCCCAACAGCATTTAGCTTCTCTAGTGCTAACACATTGACCCCAGGGGATCTTATGAAAAACTTTCCATTATTTTACTCAAAGTCAAAGAAAATCGAGCAGGACCAAAACATTTTACAGCTGATCGCTGTGAAAAATGTTAAGCGACGATGTCCCAATTATAACCGCAGCAATGACTACGTTATATGAAAGTAAGAGTTTTGGTTAATGCCATTAATGTTTATTTTTTTTAGTGTATAGCACTAGTCAACTAAATGAATATAACATGGCAAAGATGCCTCACACCGCGCTGGTAAAATTGATCGATCAACTTAGCCATCAGTGTTTTTTGAGCAGATCCAGGCTCGTATTGATAAGATAGTAAAGACAATAGTATCTCCTGGCTTTCACTTTGCTTTGGAAGCTTATCTTTCAAAACATGGCAAGGAGCGTCCATTTTCGTAATTGAGGTATTCGGCCAATCACAACGCACTGGATAGCTAGCCATTCGGTTCACACCGTGCTTTCTCAGAACAATGGGCTTTGTGCAAAACGACTTGTAACAAATGGGCGGGACTTGGAGGTGCTAAAAAATAATGCTTTTTTGAACCATAAACTACGCGAACACATTGTATTACACCAAATGTACAAAGTAATGTGCTTTTTAGCCACAAAATATGGGCCCTTTAAATCTGTTTTTTTCTCGAGCTATCCACATGCGTCCCGCTCGCAGTTTTCAAAACATCTTAAACTGTTTTGCCATCATTCGTAAGTCCGCAATCAAAAGAGAAAGATTTAGTTTTGAACTGCTCTCATCAAGTTCTCAATTCTTGATAAAAGACCAAATTATTTAAACTACTACAGTATACTTCAAGTGCATGCCAACAACTCATTCTTGTTTCTATGTTTCCAAACCATTTTCATGTTGAAAGAAACACAACAGAGTACTCTATTAAACCTCCTAAACCATAAAAGAGCAACCGCTGAGCATTCAAATTCTTCTAGGTCATCTCTGTCTATCCTCCAACATTTTCTACAAATAACTACAACTTGTCATCCGTATTATTGACATTTCACCAAACAACAACAAAAGCACTTGTCTATGTGTGTGGTTACAGTGATGGGAAATAAGTGGAGCTCTCACTTAAACTGTCAACAATGGGCAACTAAATAGCACAGTAATCTGAAAAAATAAGCCAGACAACAGTGGGCAGCTAAAAGAAACAACGAACAAACAGTTCAACCACTCAGCTTGAACCCTGCAGATGTAGCCTATAGATCCCGCCAAACCCACGCACTCTGTGTCGTCCCTGGAGATCCGCATAATGGCCGTCACACAACAAGGCAATAATGTCTCATGCAATCATAATCATGATCCACCTTGAGACTGCTACGAGCCGATGGTGTGGAAAAGCTCCTGCCAAAGTCGAAAAGTATATAAATACACTTTGAGGAGTTGTGGGGACGGTGCAGACCTGGACTGGTGCCAGGCACATATCCAAGGCAACAAAAATCATTGGCATGCTGCATCCGATGCCAACTCACATACATTATACATCTGCCCGGCCTATGGGCACGATGTGCTGTACTTCATATTGTGTCTGTGCACGAACATTTGTGCAAAGCAAGAAATAACGTCACATGCCCTTAGTGCATGCTTGTGAGGGCACACTTGAAAATAATTTAAATAGATGCATCTTGACAAAAAGTAGAAATTGGGATGGAGGTACTGATGGTAAGATGCTGCTGTGTGATGAGGGGGTGGTGGGTGTATATACACTGGAGGGCAGCATTGTAGCACAGGGGCTTCAAACTATAAATTCTGAGTAAGAGATAGCCGGGCCATCCGCTGGTGCTAAAATAATCATCTGTCAGTTGGGACAAATTGTGGTAGCAATCCATAGATGTAGGAAAACAGGCTACACTGACATTGTTGGGTAGTTTATTGAATAACATTCAATAACATCCACTGAACTTTACTCATAGTAATAAAAATAATGTTTATTACTATGCACACATGTGCATACATGCGTTTGCAACAGGCATTATTTATAACAAAGTCAATTTTCAGTGGGATGCAGTGATAACAAATATCCGTAACAAACGTTGAGGAAATAAGATGCTGATTTTACCGATCATCTATCTGAATTGCTAAGTCTAGCCCAAATCTCAACGGTGTCATGTACACGCTGAGAAACATATTCTCTTAAACCTGTGACTCGCTGTATAGATTAGAAGAAGCTGACATTATCACCATTCCCACACAGAGGTATAGTTCAGAATATTTTATGCTAACAAATGCAAGCGTCGGTCCCTGGGCACATTTGTTGGGGATTTTATTGCTACGTATGTAAGGCAGTTAATGCTCACAGATGAGAAAAATCCTAGGTGATGGGCTGTAAAATCCCAAATAGTGTAAAACAAGCCCCAAATGGATATTTTGGGAATGCGAGCTCACTAGGCACATCGCAATGTCTCCTCTGAGCCTCGCAACCCCCCCATAAATGTCATACAAATCATCTAATATATTGCAAGAGTAAACACATGCTGCATATTAAGACACCTGCTCAAATTTACTGGACATCAGTAGCAAATTAACTTTTATATTATCATTGTCATTTACCAGTTTTATGTCTATAAATTGCCTCACTTCATTTGCATTGTTTGGCACATGTCCCTTTTTGGATTTTGAGCCAAGTGGATTTTGAATGCAACTTAATGTATTTTGTACCAACAAAATGAACAATTTAATCTGATGTAAAACATTTAGTATTCACATTTCTGGCATCATTCACTCACGCTATTGTCATTTAATTTTTTCCCAATACAAAATGATACAAAATGCCAACAATTCTCTTATCGATTTGGAAAAAATACATTTGACATCACTGGCTGTCAAATGCAGCTGCAATTTCACTGACTACAATGCAGATGTAGGCTGTCAAAAGATTAATCGCAAATAATCGCATACAAAATAAATGTTTGTTTTTGCATAATATATGTGTGTGCACATTTTGTATACTAAATGTCAGAATGGGAAAGAAAGGGGATTTAGGCAATTTTGAGCGTGGCATGGTTGTTGGTACCAAAGTATTTCACAATCTGCTCAGTTATTGGGATTTTCACCACTATTTCTAGGGTTTACAAAAAATGGTGTGAAAAAGGAAAAACATCCAGTATGCGGCAGTCCTGTGGGCAAAAATGCCTTGTTGATGCTAGAGGTGAGAGGAGAATGGGCCGACTGATTCAAGCTGATAGAAGAGCATTTTTGACTAAAATAACCACTTGTTACAACCGAGGTATGCAGCAAAGCATTTGTGAAGCCACAACACGCACAACCTTGAGGAGGATGGGCTACAACAGCAGAAGACCCCACCGGGTACCACTCATCTCCACTACAAATAGGAAAAAGAGGCTACAATTTGCATGAGCTTACCAAAATTGGACAGTTGAAGACTGGAAAAATGTTGCCTGGTCTGATGAGTCTCGATTTCTGTTGAAACATTCAGATGGTAGAGTCAGAATTTGGCGTAAACAGAATGAGAACATGGATCCATCATGCCTCGTTACCACCGTGCAGGCTGGTGGTGTAATGGTGTGGGGGATGTTTTCTTGGCACACTTTAGGCCCCTATTAGTGCCAATTGGGCATCGTTTAAATGCCACAGCCTACCTGAGCATTGTTTCTGACCATCCCTTTATGATACCCATTCTCTGATGGCTACTTCCAGCAGGATAATAATAATTTACACACAATACACACAAAAATATGTTATGCAAACTTTTATTTTGTATGCAATTAATCATGGTTAATCTTTTGACAAAAAAATGCCCATGTCATGACATCCCGTTGAAAGAACGGACAGGGTCTTTGGCCTAAGCATAACTGAAACATCATCACGCCTTCATTGGAGGTCACAGTGTGACATTGTTCTGAGCTGATAGCTCCTCTTAGTGCTTTCCACATCAGCCTCGAAATGACTAAATCCTCTCGTCAGGGTCTCTAACCCTCTGCGTCCCCGCTAGTGCTGTGCATTCACACCCTTTGAAGTGGCCTCGCACTGACCTAGTCACTCGGCTTGTCTCCGAATTGATCTGTCTCCACACCCCTCCCCTTAAGGTCTCGATGCTCTCTTTGTTGCTTGACTCACCAAGGTTGCACATCATGAGAGACTGACCCTTAAAACCTTAAACCTCCCTCGTGTTATTTCTCAGAAAAGACTGCAAAAGAAATTGTGATGAAACGGTGTAACAAAAACATTTCTTTTAATGTGTTGATGCATTTCCGTTGAAAGTTTGGTGTGAGATATCGAAGGGTTTTGTCTTAATAAAATATATCCAGCAGCCCAGCAAGTTTAATTCACAGACATGGAACACGATTCACTGCTTGATATTACTTGTTAGTAGTAGACTAGTAGGCGAGTAGACATTCAACACAAATTCAACACAAGTTTAGTAAGATCTGCTTTGCCCCAAAGATGTTGGGTTAAGGGTTGGGTTTAGGGGCATGGCTTCACTCTTACTTTTTTAATAATAAATACATTTTGTACGGTTCACTTTGAATTTATTTGCAACCCTGCGTTGGTTCAAAAAGGGCCAATTGGGTTAAATTAACCCAGAAAATGTTCATATTTGACCCAATAATGAGTTAAAACAACCTAACATTTTGGGTTAAAAACCCACTGAACCCAGCACACTGGGTTGGGTTCGTACCTTTAAATAACCCAGCATTTGAGCATTCTTATGCCAAAAAAAAAATAATATTTTGTTATACATTAATTTTGTTACCGCACAAAGCATCATTAAAAATTTTCGTCAGTTTTCTCAGGCTGTACTTTTTTATGATCTCCTTAAAGTACAGTACACAAGCGTAAAGATGATCTCAAGACAGCCATGGACTAAAGCCACAAAACTTTAATTTTAATTTCATGTGGTGTTTAAAGTCCCACCGATTAACCATGTGATTAAAAAGGGGAAGGTATGATACCATAGACGGGCTTGCTCACAAAGACAAGATAATGTACTTGCTTGCTGTTATTTTAGTGCTGCTGTGTTGTCATAAACAAATTTAAAAGATCTCGGAGGAGAGGGCGGGATCAGTCTCTCGCCGGCTAATTGAAAGAGATAGACAAGCTTGTTTAATAGTACTAGGGGAGGGTGGATGCTGACATTTCCTATATTAAATTGCAGTCCAGTGAGTGATTGAGGATTCTAATCCCATCTAATGCACTACTTGATACTTTCATGCTGAAATCTGTCGGCTTGAACGCAGTCTCGCGGCCTGCACTTAATATCCTTTGAAAAGCTTTAAGGAATTAGGGGCAATAAATTATATCACGTGACTAAAATGCATGATGATTTAGTGGGAGGAGTGTTGCATTTATTGCTCTCTTCTCTATTATTTCATTTTGGCACATAATTGGATTTAATTATTCAGTTCCATCTTTAATCTTCGGCCCTCATTTCCCTTTAAAATTAATAACGTTGATGGTTTTCCTTTCTTGCGCTGTCTACATATCTGTAAACACATCTATAGTGCTGTTTTATACAACCAGAGGATAAATGTACTGTTAAACACACATTCAAAAAAAGTAAGGGTACTTTAATGCACGTAAATGCATGTGCGTTAACCTTGTAAGTGTATAAAACGGCTTTTGTTTTATGTATTTGTCTATTAGTATTGCAGTAATGCGCCCTCCAACTTGGGAAAAGACATTAATTGCCAGAGACAAAAGGAAAATTAATTAATACCCAAAAACCATGTAAAACTGGTAAGAGATTTCCTCTTGAATCATTTAACAGAACTTTAACAGCCAACGGGGATTATATAACAAGCTGTTTCCCTTGAAGGTTGCCATGGCTTTCAGGAAGGTAACTCTGGGGATATACTAACATATAAAAGATAATGAGAAATTCACACACCTATGGCATCAGCCACCAGTTTCAGACCAATGCACCGGTGTCACAGCCTCATCCCAGGGATGGGCTATGTTTAAACACTTATTTAAAATCCCCACCAGAAACGGGATAATTAGATCTCAGTGAAGATGCGCTGTATGTCTGGGAGCCGTAAGCATACATAAAGGATTTAAGATCTCTCATATACTTCTTGTTGACTGAAGGGGTATGTATAATTCTACCTTTGTACTCTTTCATAACATCCTTCTGCCTTTCGCTCCCGTGAACCCTCTGCTCGGCCCATATTTAGTTTAGCGACTGTGAACTCCGCCACGTACCTTTCACCAAATCCCTTACTAATTGTTTCCGTCTCCTAGGTAGCAAGCCGGGGCTTTGATGTTCAAAACTCTCCTTCCTTACAAAGCAGGCTGGCTGCGGGTGGAGAGGAGGAGACAGATGGGCCGCGACAGGATGCGGCAAACCTGACGTCTCTCTTCTCCTTTCAAGTGCTCCGGTTCAATCAGTCCTCACCACACAAGCTGTTGCGGAGCACCTTTGAAATCAGAACGTCTACACAATAGTCTTGACTGCTAATGACTTCTTGTAAAGTTCCAAAGCCGCTCTGATTACTCACCCAAACAAGCGCGGGCGAGGACACGCGCCCTGCGTCTCGCTGGCAACGCTCGTAAAACCAACACGAGGATGCTGGTAAACAATTAATATGTTAATTCGGGGAGTCAATACCAGGCAATGGAGCAGGTGCGGGGTTGAGCGTAAAATAGAGCTTTATAGAGCAACCTCCCATTCCACGGTCTGCTAAAAACTGGAGCTTTGCAATGCGCTGTGAACGCCCCCCACCTCACAGCTCTGACAGGGAAAGTCAGAGTGAATATATTCTGTAACCTCGAGCTACTGACCCAATGAACAAGTCCACTAAATGAGCTTTGCACAAGGAAAGCTGCTCTGGTGCCGCAAAAACTATTTGACTCCCTCCCTATTATAATAGGTATGACCTGTTTCCACATCACTCAGTATGCGTATGTGTGCTTAGGTAGATGGGGTTCAGCTGATGAACCAGAAAATTTGGGCCTAAAGAGCCAAATGATTGACTCGTTGTGATTCATTAAAAATAGCTGTCCAGTTGGACCTGAGCTACGTCAAACTGATACAAACGTGGCCTATTATTAACTATATTTACTTACATGACTTACAGTACTGTGCAAAAGTCTTAAGCCACCACCTCCAGACTTGTTGTTTTAGAAGTTTTAATGTCCATCCATATTTATTTTTCTATTTTATCTATTTTATTAAGGAAACAAACAAAAAATACAGAAAATATGTACAAAAAAATAAAAAATAAAATTTTCAGGACTAAATGTCTTCTTTAGGCATCGTCTGTGTTAACACATCTTAAGTGTTTTTGAGCAGAATGAAGTAAAAGGACTAATTTCTTTAAAATTAGAAATTAAGATTTAATTTTATTTAGGTTTAAGAGATCCTGCAGTTTCCTGCTATTGCTCAAGTGGAAGGGGAGTTTACCCTAAAAACTTGACATCCGTTTACATTTTTATACAGTTTTTAATACTATAAAAACATTTACTGTATTTTCTAGATGTATTTTATTATAGATACTGAGAAACAATTATATATGATCACTATAACATTGCAAAAACAACAACAAATCTAATTCTGGCATGGTGGCCCAACCGTGGGTTCAAACCAGTCGCGTTTGAGGCGTCAAAATCGTGTCTACCACACCCAAAATCGTGTAAGCTGCGTGCGAAATTCTAGTAGTCGAGACATTCACATGGAAATTTGCCTCATGGGGGGCTTCTGTGACTCGCTTCCTGTAATCATGTCACTACTAGAGCAAGCTCCTGATTGGTTAACGCAGCGCGTTTTCCACCAAAGTTCAAATTTTTCAAGTCACGCGTTTGGCGCGGCAACGCTCAATTTGCGCCCACTAGACGCGCGAATGAGGCGGAATCGCGTCAATCGCACCGTGCTAAATGCGTCATTCACGCCGCGAGACCTCCAGACGCGCATCAATGCGTTATTACATTGACTTAACATTAAACCTCGCGCTTTACGCCTCTACGGCGGCTGGTGTGAACACAGCATAAGATTTTGCACGGTACTGTGTATAAAGGTAGAAGGTTGAATGCTTTATTCTAAATGGTTGAGAAATGTTTTCCATGGGTATGCATTATTTTTTGATAAACGTACACCTGACCTGTCAAATGTCCCAAATAACCACCAGAGCAATGTCTATGAAATAATTGACTCCGGTCCTTTGAAATATTTGTAAATAATGCACACTCCGCTTGTGCAATGATTTCACTGAAATGAAATAAGGCAGGGCTGGATTTAAATTTGTCCATTGAGATCTGATTGGATCGTTTGAAATTGGGCCGTGTTGCTAATTGCTAATCGCAGCGATCTTCTCCCAGACCCCACCCACCTGCTATACCATGTGACCGGAAGTAAAGAGAGATCATTTTAAGGCGGGGGGAGATTTGCGTTTTTGATTAAACGCAGAGTCCATGACCTCTGAAGGCCAATGTTGACATTTGAAATCACCTAAACAAACACGCCCCTACCCCAATGGAATCTGGACCTTCTGTTGATAGACCTGCCCCACACATACGCAACCCAGGCAACAATGTCGATAAGTAGACACGCACCTTACTGATGATTGGCTACAAGTGTGTTTTGGTAGTAAGCCCGACTCTCTTTTCCAAAGCATTTTTCAGATATTTTGCACTCCGCCTTTAAAGATTATGAGGGCACATGATTTTTTTTTTTAAATAATGAAGGTTACAGATAAGTAACTTGTAAAAAAATATCACAATATTCCAAAACAAATTACAGTCTTTCATTTTATTTTCGACTTTAACATAATTCTATCCAAAATCTCTTATATTCGTTTTATGGAGGGATAAATTGTAACTAAGCTACACATGTGCCTCTTCATAGTCTCCAGACAGTTGGACACTTAGGAGCAGTTTCCCGGACAGGAATTAGAGTAGTTCTAGACTAAAATAAATGTAAGAGCTGTCCAAACAGAAAATAACTTAAAATACATCAGTGTCCTTTGTTTTGCCTCAAAATGCACACAAGTAATGTTTTAAGCAAGGTATGTTTGTAAAAACTAGTTAAATTTCCTTATTAAACTAAGGCGTAGTACTGGCTTAAGCTAATCCCTGTCACATTTGTTGTGAATTTAGCTTTATCAAGTCACAAAAGTTTGAGTCACGAACATAGTATTGAATCATGAAAATTTCTCTAAGTCTCTAAGTAGTCTCTGTAATTGGAACATTCCAGTGTCTGCAGTGACTCCATTCCACAAAGAAAAAGGCTAATCTATCGTCACAGTGAAAGTGAAGTACTAGATATCACTTTGAGATCAGGAGAGAGCGAATCAAACATGCAGATACAAGGGCATAGTGTGGTACCTTAAATTGAGTGCCTTGAATGCCTAGACTAATGTGTCAGTTTGCCCTGAAAGGAAAAGAATGTAGTTCTTTCCATTCCTGAGTTTCAAGGACTCTCCTAAATTGGGTGGTGGGGCAAAGAAAAGAGTGTGTGTGCATACTTGTCTGTGTGTGCGTGTGTGTGTGTGTGAAAGAGAGAGAGCTTCTTGAGAGGTTCAAAATTCCAGTCTTAAGCTGATAACAGTGCCAACTGAATGTGCTAGTAAGTCAGAGGTCGAAAGTCTCCCTTGTCAGGAGCCAGAGGAACTTAACAAGATGTGGGCCGCAGGAAAGCCAGCAGTTGTTTCAATCAAAGTCATCTCTCATCTGAGTGGCCATCTTCCTACTGTGCTTGATCCAATAATTTCAGTAGTCAAGCATCTCCATCTGCACAATGGAAAAGTACACTTGCACCTCAGACTTACGCTTACAGCAGTAAAAAAAGGTAAAAGATCTCCAGCTAAAGGTTTAACAGTTTCGATAGGAGTTTATGACATCTGAAATATACTAGTCAACATGTGAAGTGGATCAAATCCTTTCATAAAAGTTGTCTTAACATTTTAAAATATACCCGTTCTTGTCTTAGGACAACTTTGATTATTTTTTTTGATCCACTTCAAATGTTGACTAGTGTATTTAAAAGGCATCTATTTCATTGCTAAAAAAACGTAATTTTGTGTATTTGGTATAACACAATGTGTTCGCATGGTTTATGGTTCAAAAAACATATTGTACATTTCTGTAGCTCCAGAATTCACTCTCTTCCTGAAAAACATTGATTTTGTACAAAACTCATCGATTTGAAAAGCGCTGTGTCCTTGATTGGCCAGCTAATCTGTACGTTGTGATTGGCCTGAATACCTCTGACGTCAGCCGGAAATGTGACGCTCCTTACGCTCCTTATGTTTGAAAGATTCGCTTACAATGCAGTGCTAACAGGAGTTAACTTACAGGCTGAGTCCGAAGCGGGATGAATTATGATAATGTCGGTCTTGGCTACATCACCAATCCCAGAAAGTAAACTGTTGCCTACAATTCGTGTGTTTGTTGTTGTCCAAGAAAAAAGATTTACATTAGAGACAATAACTCACGTCATTGTTTACTATGGGGATTTTACCTTTTGCATAGCATTAACATGTACTACACCCTTACACACCAAAGGAAATGAAAAATCGTGAATCGGACAATAGGTGCCCTTTAAATAATAAAGCATTACAATATCTGACAAACAATAATGCAGCTATTATGAAAGTGACAAGTCTACAGAAGCCATTTGATAAGTGCATAAAAAAGATAAAATAAATGAACAGTGCATTTTTTAATTTTGGCAAAAGACAGCGTTTAAGTGCAACCTGGACTCCTTGAAACTTTTGTCCTACATCTTAACAAATTTCCCATTTAAAAACCCATTTAAATAGCTGCCTTTGAACAAAGTCAAACCTAAAATGAAATTAATGTATTTGACATTAGTGATGCCCCGACAACTAATTACAAAAGACAACAACTGCAACAAGAACAAATGTTTATCCGCTAAATGTAATCTTAAATTATTGGATATTATTCAACCAATTCGCAAATTCAATACAGCTCAACAATTAGTGGTAGAAAGCTAGTAGTACATTAGATCTGATCAACATGGACACATCTTAATGTGTGTTCCTTATGTGGCCAGCAGCACCAAAATACTGCTAATGAATCGAGTAAACATGTTTTAGATACTCACACTTTGGTATGGCTAGTTGGTTCCCTGCTGCATGCACTTGCAGGGAAATATATTATTATACCAAAATATAGTTTATTATAATAGTAAAAGCTTTACGGTTAAAGATTCACGGTTTTCTACATAAGAATCATCCTACATAATGTAAAGAACATTCTGTGAAAATATAACCTTGATATCTTTAGTATTTTCAGGTTATACAGAAATGTAGATAGGGATTTGTATGGTGAGCGAGCCTTGCTAAATTAGACTATTTTAAAAGACTAATTAAAAGATCATTTTTAAATGTGCTGAAATATGAATATTTTACTTAGTACATTTAGTCTTTCAATTAATGGAAGTAAAAGCAAAATGATTAAATTAGATTTTAGGTTTTATTAAAATGTTATAAATGTATAGATACACATGAGCACAAATGACCTTGTGTTGGTGCATCATTTTTATGACTGACCGATTGACTTTCTGTTTGAGCAGATATAAATGTTCACACTGGCAAATGTGCACACAGAGTAGGTGATTAAAATCTAATTATTTCTGCTCATTATCTTTGATCTTCTGTTGTCCAGAAGTCAGAGAAAACTGAGAAAACATCATTCCTTTTTGCCATTTTATATATGCTTAGCAGGTGAAAAACAATTAGACGCATGGGGTTTAGCCATATTAGCACTGTCCTTTAGAAATTAATTTATTACCTGGTAGTCCACTTAATTGATTACGTGCCTGTGAATCTTCTTATAGCCTGATGATGCCCGAATGTAAACATTTCCAAATCCGAACCGTTCATCGCAACAAAACGCTGAGATAATTTCGCTCTGCATAAACGAATCAATATCTTCACCAGCATGTGTCAATGAACATTAACAAGCATTTAACATTGAGCCGGAGTGTGTGCGGAGGCACTGGGAACGTCTTTAGTAGATTCTCTGAGGGATGTAACAGGTAATTCCTTATACCTGTTTCAATTTCTATTTACCGGGTAGGAACATGCACAAGGAAGAAAAGCCTTTGATAACAGAATCATCCCACAGCCCCTATTTTCAGAGACGAGTCTGTCTCACTAACAACAACATGAAGTTAACAGCAAATTCAGAAATAATGTGCCATTTCCCCGTGGACATCCCCCTGTCCTTTTCATTTTCTTTGTGGCTGAAGAGCGTTGTGGATGAGGGAAACAGATTCCTCACTAAGTCAACATGATGTGACTGCGGTGCTGCCAGTGTACGTGGCAGAGGATAGCCAGGGCTGCCCAGGGAAATTAAGTCTCTCATAGGTGCTGTTCTGGTTTGTTATGGCCATTGCTGTGTGCTTGGAAAAACAAAAAGTAATGCAGTGCTTCATATTGACCATGGATTTGAGGAACTGCAGGGTTGTTTGTCTCTACTGTTTTCTCAAAAGTGTGGAAGAAGAGACTGTCATAGTTCATACTTACTTATGCAATAACAATTTCACAAATCTAAGTATAACCATGGGGCATAGTCTCAACTTTATATGGAGCCGTTTGTTTTGGCTTGTTGTCTACAACACAACACAACAAACAGATGCCAGCAGGGTCCAAAATTAACACTCACCAAGCGGCAAATGTTTGCAAATATTGCCTTTGGTGGATGCAAAAATAGAACCAGTCACCAGTGGTAATACTGCAGCATAAAAAAAATCTAATTGTAGGAGTATACATTTTACTCATGCCCCTACCCAGTCTCACGAGGTTTCGTGATATAGTCACGTAAATCTTTGATTCTTTTTTCGTGATATTATCACGAATTTCCGTGTTTTTTCGTGATCATATCATGAATTCCTGTTTTTGTGTGATTAGTTACTCAACTGCTTTTTCCTGTTCTCAAACCATTGTCGCTTCGGTTTAGGGTTAGATTTGGTGCTTGCATTAGAATGTCACTTTCTGTATTGGCTTATACTATTTTTTCTGATTATTTTTTATATGTCGCCTGGTGTTAGAGTTGGGTTTGGGTAGGGATGTCGTTTTATGTAAATCTAACCCTAAACCGAAGCGACAGTGGTAAGAAAATAGGACAAAACAGTTGAGTAACCAATACGTGATAATCACACGAAAACAGCAATTCGTTATACGATAGCGAAAAAACGCGGAAATTTGTGATAATATCACGAAAAAATAATACAAAATTTATGTGACTATATAACGAAATTTCGTGAGACCCATACATGTTCCTACATTGTAGCTCAATTGGAATAGCATAGCACTAGCAATATAAAGGCCATGGGTTCGATCCATAAAACACGCACACAGATTAAAAAATTATAGCTTGAAGGCACCACAAGTTACTTTAGATGTAAAATTTTGATGTAAATACAAGTGACACATGCATTTCAAATTAAAGTCATACAAATTGTCTACAAATTTATGTATTTAATTAACTGATCGCATGGTTACAATGATATGATTGACGCGAGGTTCAGTTGAGGAATTAAAATCCGATCGTGCATTCCGTTATCCTCGACATCACGGAACGCATGGCTCATGGCTGCGTAGCAATGCTTTGACACATTTTAACGCGTTGTTAGACGCGACATGTGGACGAACCCTTAAACATTTAAATAAAAAATCAAACGAATATAAAACAAAGTGCATAAAAATCTTTCTGCGGGCCAGATTATGTTATATTTTTGAAAGGTGACGCGGGCCGCAGAGAGGGGGAGGGCGGGCCGCAAATGGCCCGTGGGCCGGGAGTTTGAGACCACTGGTCTAGGATAAGTAAAGTTGTTTTATTTTGTCTCTAGCAATATTGAAATATGGTGTGTACTTTGTATGGCAGTTTCCGAGGGAGGTTCATTTAAGGTTGACTAATGATTTACATTTGCATATAAATAAGACTAAATCCACATTTATTAGTAATAAAAATAATGCATAATACAGTTTTAAAGCTGAAAAAATATTCATGGTTGGTAAATCATTGTGCCAAAATCAAGTTTTTGACTCTGCATGCTAGTGTCATGAAAAATTACCATATGCCATGTAGCTATTGATTTTTAAGCAAGAAATGTTGCGGTTGCAAATCCACACATAATTATTTCCCTCTTCTGATACTGTAAACTATTGCTTCTCTAACAAAAAACTACACCGCACCGGACCAAAAGAGCAGTTAAGAGTGTTACAGAATAACTTGTTAGTCATCATCAAGTCCAAAGCAAGTTACCAGTAAATGTGAGAAAGTCAAGTTTCACATATTTGCCAAGTAAAATCTTCGCAACTGAGACATGAGTCTCACTCTTTGACTCGGGATCAATTCACATGTCTGGAGTCCACATCTCTGGAAATGAATGCACTAGACCTCTTGGCAAAGTGCCGTTTGTGCTGAACATTTGCTTTGTCGTTTCCAGTCGATTAAAAGCAGATTCATCTGGTAAAGAATCATATTAATGACTCTCTCTAATTATCTTGTGACTTGTCTGAATTAACACAATTAAGCACCGTTTTCAGTGGGACCTCTGGATGTGATACACAACTCATATTCCAAGACCAATTACATCATTAGTAGCAGCAGATGCTCTCACATCTGTACTCACACTGACAACAGTACAGAGGGTTAAATTAACTAGAGTAATTGAACAATAAACTGGCCCGATGGAGGTTTTTTATAAATTAAACCCAGAATTTTTAAATGTTTGGTTTGTTGACTTTATGTGGCACTGTGCAGATCAGTAAAATTTGCCCCTAGCAGTCAAGGAAGGCGCCTGCCCCAACTGCCCCAGTGACAGCTTGGGACCATTTTTTCTGAAAGTGTGTCGTACTTAAAGAAAGAAATTAAAGATAAGCCTATATTATTACAATACTCGTGGCTATACAGTATCTATTCAGTTATCTTTAATTTGTATAAATTATAGTATTTACACAAACATTACAGTTATACATAAAAAAAATTGTGAGCATTAGTGTCAGGATAGACATAAACCGTCATTATTGTTAAGAACTAACAACATTTCTAACCAGCATGTACAGCTTCTAGTCAAATACAGGATACGAGATGTTGTTGTAGGCACACAGTATTTAGTACTGTATTTTGACAGACACATTCGGTAACACTTCATATGACTGACATGAAACCTTCATAATCATGACATGACACGTTTCATGAACATGAAGGTTTTATGTCATTATTTGTCATTCGGCCAATTGTGTCATTTTTAATGCAAAATAACATTGTTTGAGATGTCTTTGTTATGACAATTTTGCATAAACCAATACATCATAACTTGTCATGACAACTTGACAAAGTCTGTCAAATAATTTTATAACAGCATCATAAATATTTTTCTTGACCTCAACTACAGTGGTACAAATTAAGTTTGTCATTAAAATGTCATTTAGTGTTAATATTGTCAAGTAGTTTTATAACAGCGTGATCAATATTCTTAATTTCATTATGTTTTTTTTTGTTTCCTCCAGGTGTTATAGAGAAATAAAATGAATCATACAATAATAATAACAATAATAAAAATTGATAAAATTATATTATAGATTCACTTAAAATTAAATGAAAACATTAAAGTACAATGGTGGGTTAAGCCATGCAGCTTTTGATCCATATCGCTGCAAAAAAGTTATTTAAAATGTTAATTAAATTAATTAAATGTTTTGTTAGTTTTTTCTTATATGTCAGAACATTTCAGAACCCTCTGTGTGAGGAAGATCAAGTTCTGTTATTTGTCAGTTTTTTATCTGTTGTGCACATACATAAAGTTAAATAATGGGCCCTATTTTAACGATCTAAGCGCATTGTCTAAACCGCACAGCACAACGTCTACATGGACGTGTCCGAATACACTTTTGCTAATTTAACGACGGGAAAAATGGTTTGTGCGCCGAGCGCAGGGTCGAAAAGAGTTGGTCCTATTATTTTAACGAGTAATGGGAGTATTTTGGGCGTAGCGTGCAATAAACCAATGAGAGTCTCAGCTCTCATCCCCTTTAAAAGCCAGTTGCGCTGGCGCTATGTGTAACCCCTATTTAGATGACGGACTTTGTAAACTGAAAAACTAAGCGGAGGAAGAAGATCCCCAGTTTAAGATTAATGTTAAATAATTGTGTTGTTTTTCACTTGTATTGAAATGTTATTTTTTTATTAAAACCTTTAAAACCCGTTTTCTTTTTGTCATGGAAGTAAAAAGGGCAGGATCTTAATTGCTTTAAATGTATGGCTACCCAATATCATAACAAAAATTTTTTACAAGTATGTAAGAAAAGGTTTGTACTCTAAAAATACTTTATTTTTAACAAACAGGAGATAAAGAATTTACAAACGGCTCTCCGCGCGTTTTAGCACTTGGACAGCGTCACAAGTTTTTTTTAAGCATTACTTAAAAATGTTTCTCATCTCACCAATATCTGCAGGTACAGAGTCATCATATACAATAAATCAGTAAGGTAGCATTTTAAAAAAGATTTAAAAACAAATGCATTTGTTTAAAGCAAAGCATTTTTTTTACTTACCCGGCTACAGGTGAAGCAGCTCTTTGTGCCTTCTAACGTCTCATAATTAGTCCTCATTTATGTCCAAGAGACTCAATAATAATCTTTTACATTCAATCCTTTAATCTTTCATATTTAATAGCTTGTTTGTGCTGCTGCGCATTCATGTATGTGATAAGCAAACCCGCGTTGTCGTCCCGTTTATAGGCGCATATTACTTATGCGCTCTTTAAATAACAAAAAAAACAAATTGCGCCAATATTTAGACCAGGTTTTTGTTGGTCAATGGCGTAGTCTATTTTAGTTGCCTCAAAATAGCAACGCGCCAACAATGTGCCTGAACACACCTTGTTTTCAGACCAGAATGCCCATGGGCGCAAAAGGGGGCGCAAATGCATTTGCTATTTAAACAACGTGGCGCTAAACGTGAAAAAGATAATTGCGCAGGGTGGAAACTAGCAAAATACACTTGCGTAGCGCATTGCGCCGGGTGTAAGATAGAGCCTATAATCTTTGACGTGTCTGTTTATTAACAATTAGTATTAACACTTAATGACTACATGCTACATGTCAATACTCAGGCTGGATCATTGAGGTCATCCAATTGGATGCTTCTCGATGTTCAACGGTCTAGGCATATAAGAACAAAGAAGACCAAGCATTTTCAGTAGCGGTGCCTAAATTAAGATGCATAAAAGATTTATGTCAAGTTATGTTGTCTTGGTAATGTCAAGTTGTCATGACAAGTTATGATGTATCGGTTTATGTCAAGTTGTCATAACAAAGACATCTCAAACAATGTCATCTTGCATTAAAATTACATAACTAAGCAAATGACACTTAACGAAAGTTGTCATAAATGTGCATAAAATCTCCTTTATGTTCATGACACGTGTCATGTCTTATTTAAACCCTTCAAGTAAAGTCTTACCACACATTCATTGTTGTTTTTTTCTAATGTGACTTAATTTCATTTATTAGTATTTAGTCTAACTGGTGCATGTTGTATAGAATGTTGAATTCATGTACTAATATCGTACGGTAGTCTACTCTTGTCAATGTTTGGTTAAAAACGTGGCACATGCAAATGTGGGTAATACGTCAATCTGACGAGATCTTAAAAAACAACACATATTCTACAATAGTTAAACAAGAGCTGGCAAAAAACTTTCATCCTGTACTTCTCTCTATGGTATTCTGTCAAGAAAGTTCAAATGTTAATTGGGAACAAGTCACTGCACATTAAGCTAGCTGTTACTTCATGTCAACTGCAGTACAGTAGATGACCCTTATCTACTAACTAAGTTTGCATCTTTCTTCAAGCAGAAACGTCTCTTTCCATCAATTAGCAAGAACAATCCCTCTGGAGGTGCAATCTGTAAAAGATACGCACTTCCACACACAAAAAAAACAGTTCTTAAAACATTTCATTGAGAAGGACTGGGTCATGCAATTAACCCAAACACTCATGGGCTTAAAACATTTGGTATATTTCTTGCATCAAGATTCTTTCTTTAGTCTTTAAAGTGCTAAATACAGTTCCATTAGTCTCTACTAGATGGTGACAGGTTTAGTACTGTACATATTAAGGTCTTACTTTTTATTGAATGTTCTTTTATTAATAAGCATACTGTACATATTAAGGTCTTACTCAGTGCTTTAAGTGTCCCAAAAGAGGTACAGGTACTCTATTTTTTTTTTTTTTTTTTTTGCTGACTCGACTCCTATATTGAAGGGGTTTTATATTCAGCAGTCAACAGACGACCTTGTAAAAAATAACAAATCCTTTTATAAGTTTGTGGATTTGCATGAGCTAGAAATAGCTACTGAACATAAATAAAATGTGCAAAAGTATTTTGAAAAAATACCATTAGAAAGAGCTACTGTAGAAAGAGCTTTTGAACATAAATAAAATGTGCAAAAGGTAGATATGTGAGTAACATTTTCAGCATGGTTAAATGCTAAAACTAGTTGTTCAGATAGAAAGAGCTTGAAAAAATAACAAAATAATAACAAAGAATAACAAAATACTGGCCATTTGAAACTCGAAAGTCGTTTATTTTGTCCCATTGTTTTCCATTTTGCGGGTGGTAAAACTACTGTGCACGTCGTTCAAATTCATTGAAATTTCGTTCACTTGTAGTTTAGCAATTAAACTAAATGTATATTACAATTTCAAGAATGTTTTCTGCACATCGCCTGAGGAAATCCGAAGTTGCGTCGAGGGGAACCAAACTGACAGCCGCGACAGCGGAGATTATCACGTACCTACAAGGCTTGCGTCTGACCTGCAGCTATCATTCTGGCTTGGTGGGATGTCAGCGAGTCCTCTGATTCTGACCTTGTTCTTTTACTACTCAGAGTCTAAAACAAGGAGGGCATATTAACTGTTCATTGTATTTTCATTTTAACCGAGCAGCTATGTTTGCGCGTTTCACACACAAACACACACCTCTCCAGAGCACGTTGACACTGACTGACCGACGCATGCGCTTTTAACTTGTAAACGCAAGGGTGTATGGGTAATGTAGTCTCTGCTCTCGGTGGGACGAATTAGGAAGTGTACATTAAGGGCGCTCTGAAAAGCCGCAGCGCAGCCAAAGGATTAAATTAAACCTCTGATTTTTAAACAGATGTGCAAATGAGCATTCCGGTACGCTAAAAGCACGTTCTGGGCGCACGGAGAGGTGGTGGTACGCTCAAGAGCTATTTTTGGAAGTGACGGTACTGAGTACCGGGGCGTTCCGGCCAACTTAAAGCACTGGTCTTACTTTTTTGTCCTAGTTATTGAATGTACTTTTATTAATAAGCATACAGATCAACAGGTCGCCAGTTTCTTCAAGTTACTCAATGTTGAATAATACTTATGAATATTTCTAGTGAGTAATTTAATGCAATATAAGCACTGAATAAAGTTGTCGCTGTCATGTTTTCAGACAAAAAATGAATGAAAACAAATATAATTTAAACATTTATTATGGATGAAGTTTTTAAATATCATACACTTAGGACATACTGTACTGTAGCTGGAATGATGGCGTAACAAATTATTGGTACCATAATTACCCATTCATTCCTATAGGAAAAACAAGAAGAAATTTCTAGAATATCTAGAAATGTTAACTGATCCTTTATTGAGTTGGCATGTAATAAAGTCTCCTTTTAATGTAAAAGTAGGCAAAATCAATTAAAAAATTACATTTACTTTTTTTTCCATTAAGCTTAACCTTTATATCCAAAGGAACTTGCAGGCATATTCAAGGTTCTATAGTACATTTATTAAAACTCATGACCTCGTCATTTCTCCATGCTTTTAAGCTACATAAACACTTTTAAAATAAAGAGGAGCAATGTAAAAACAAGGATTTTTAATAATTATATAAGCTTAGACATGTTAAATTATACATTTTAAAAAAGCAATAACATGCAATTTCACTACAGATGCACACCAATGTAAGAATGAAATCTACACCATTGGACTGCAAATCATCTTTTGATTCATAATGTAGGCAAGAATTTCTAAAGTGATCATTTAATTTGATATGCATGAACTTTCTTACTGATTGAGAGATTATATTTGCTTCCATATATATCATTCACAGGCCATATGGAAGGCATGCCAGGTATAATGTTAATAGAATAAAGAGTAAAATCTGCTCCACTTTTTTTGCGTTCAGCTCACACTTAGATGGACATTAAAGGACTGCAAGCCCAAGTCATCTTTTACTGCTAGTTCTGAGATGCATTTACAATAGCATATCTTGAATCTGTTGTATTGTGGTTTTGGGGAAAATAACATCTTGTTTCTTGTACTGTAGAACAACAACAACCAACACTTGGTCGTGTTTGATATAGCTCTATTTATATACCCATGCATATCTGATTGGCTAGTAGCAAAAAGTACGATTCAGCCTTGAAGTCAGCAACTTTTTGTAGGTTATACAATCCAGGCCTAGAAAGACTTACTCTATATGAATGCAAAAGGAAAAGAGTTGAAATGAAGTCTAAGTAGGAAAAACATTTTTTCTGAAAAACTACACAGAACTCAATTTGACGAGTAATCCAATCTTGTAATGTGTATCACTCAGGTAATACCTCTCTGTTTATGAACGCATAAGCAGGCTATATCTGGCTAAAATTAATTTGAGAAGGATGCATTCAAGACCATTCTCTCATTTACTGATGAAAATTTGATTTAGCAGAATGATATAGCGATATCTTGTGTCTTCACAGATCTTCCAGTAAATTCTCATTTTCACACTAGACTGAGCTAAAGCTGGGTTTATAACCCAATCTCATAACCTCAGGAAGACCTACATGATTTCCATCATCGCTGCTAAAGTGGGTTTCTGTGGCACATGAAAACACATGGACCACCCAGATGACAGAAAATAGATGATCAAATGGTGTCAAATACCCTGGAAACGATGGGCACAGTTTAGGACCATTTTGAGAAAAGTAGAGAAGATAGATAGTCTTTGAAAATGACTGGGAATGATAGGCTGAAATCAAAAGATTTCCACTCTCTACACATCATACCAAAGTATGAACTGACATGAGAAGAGAAATTCACTTTACCTGACCTTTCATCTACAAAACATCCATCAGAATTATTTATACAGTATTTGATGTGTGTTTTTGGACAGGGATGCCATACAGCTTCGGTAAAGGAATCATCATGTAACTATGTGATTTTTGTCTTATTAAAGAGGCCATGGCATGAAAATCTGACTTTTTCCATGTTTAAGTGCTTTGATTGGGTCCCCAGTGCTTCTATCAACCTACAAAATGTGAAAAAGATCAACCCAGTAACTTAGTTTTGGTAAACCATTCTCTACAAGCACATAAAAAAATAGGTTGTTGAAATGTGGCTCTCCTTATGATGTCATAAGGAGCTCTTATTATAATAATACCACCCCTTAATCTGCACTATCCAACCACAGCACTGCCATTTAGTGCAGAGAAAACCACTAATTGCACTAATTGTTTTAATTGCAACAAACCACCATCATTATGATCAGTGTTTGAATTTCATCAGCTCATTTGCATGTTAAAGGACACACCCACAACGGCACATTTTTGCACACACCTACAAAGTGGCAATTTTAACATGCTATAATAAATTATTTATATGGTATTTTGAGCTAACACTTCACATATGTACTCTGGGGACACCAAAGATTTATTTGACATCTTAAAAAAGTCTTGTGACATGGCCCCTTTAATATATATTCATAGGCGGTGTTTGGGGGCACTGCGCCAGACCAGAGCCAATTACGATTTTGTTTGAGCTATTAATGAAATATACATTTTATTAGTCTAACCATAATATTTTAATAGGTAGACTAAGTACCGTAAGGCTAAACTTGTTTTAAAGGGGACATACCATGAAAATTTGACTTTTTTCATGTTTAAATGCTATAATTGGGTCCCCAGTACTTTTATCAACCTAGAAAATGTGAATAAGATCAACCCAGTAACTTTGCTTTGGTAAACCATTATCCACAAACATGTGGCTCGTCTGGTGATGTCAGAAGGGGATAATACCACGCCTTAATCTGCACTATCCAACCACGCCACTGCCATTTAGTACAGAGATCAACTCATTTGCGTTTAAAAGGACACACAAATATGGCACATTTTTGCTCACACCTAGAAAGTGACAATTTTAACATGTTATAATAAATTATCTATATGATATTTTGAGCTAAAACTTCACATACATACTCTGGGGACACCAAATATTTATTTGACATCTTAAACAAATCTTGTGAAATGTCCCTTTTAATTCATTCCTTTAATTTTAAGTATTGTAGTACTGTTGTTAATTCTTATTTATTACATTATCATGTGCCAATGTAGCATGCATGTTCTGGGCAATAACTGAACTATTAAATGTGCAAATTAAACAATACCTTTGATAAAACCATTGTGACTTTCGAAAGTAGTGCCACAACATCCACTGCATCTCAACTCTATGTAATTGCTTGTGTTTGTATCATCCATCGAAGCCCTATTGTGTGCTTTGAGGTCTCATACCTCACTGTCTGTGTACTCTGACACACAAATACGAATGTGTCATTTTTCAAGTCGCACGAAACCTATGGTGCCGAAACCTTTCATTTCTCGTGACTCAAAGGCAGGCGAGGTAGGCCCTGTTTGATAACAGCAATTCTGGAAAGGTCACAGGCGTCAAGAAAATAGGAAAAATGAGCCAGGAGATTTTAAAGCTGTATTAATGAGAACCCCTTGCTGGCACATGCCTCTGAGGTCAGACCATCACCTAAAATGATAAAGATTTATCATGGGAAGGCAAGCTGGTCAAAGCTTCCTCTTATCTTGCGCCATCTCTTTATGAAAGCAGCCACTGTCAGGACCCTCGGTGGATGAAAGCTTTTCCTACATCGCTGCAAAGCTCTGAGTAAAAGAGAAACATCCAATAAGTCTGTAAATATTTTATGCTATATATTTTGTACTCTTTGAGGATTTTTAAAGGGTGTGAGCACATTATGCCGGACTTTGAAGAGGTGACATGTATAAAACAGGAAACTGCTTGAAATAATAAATAGATGACCTTGCTTGCTGGAATTTCTTATTTGAAATTTAGATTTCACAGATTTTAAAAAACCCAAAGGAAGCTGAGGAACTACGTAACATTCCTGTATAGTTTTGTGATTATCACTTTCAATAAATGTTGTGCATACTGTAAAATTTGTTACATGTATCAGAGCTCATTTTCAGCCCCTGAAGTTTCTTGCGTAAACCGGCCCACTTCAATCCTCACATCTCACAAAGTTCTGTGGGATAGTCATGGAATTTTGTGCTCATTTTTCTGTGGCCCGTCTATGGACTGTCTATTTCCGTGGCAGTCTCACGGATTGGTTGCTGGACTGCTTTTTCCTATTTTCAGACCATTTCCGCTTCGGTTTAGGGTTAGATTTGGTGTTTGCATTAGTATGTCACTTTAACTATTGGTTTATACTATTTTTTCTGATTTATTTGTTTATATTTTCTAAACTTTAAACAATTGTCGCCTGGCGTTGGGGTTAGAGTTGGGTTTGGGTAGGGATGTAATTTCATGTAAATCTAACCCTAAACCGAAGCGAAAATGGTTTGAAAATAGGAAAAAGCAGTTGAGTAACCAATCCGTGAGAATGCCACGGAAAAAGACAGTCCGTAGCAGGGCCATGGAAAAATGCGGAGATCCGTGAGAATGCCACGGAAAAATGAGCACAAAATTCCTTGACTATGCCACGGAAATTCGTGAGATCAGGTTGAATCCTCAGTAGCCTTTATAAGTCTGCAATAGTGCACTGTTTTCTACAGCCTTGCAATTCATTGTATTTTTTAAATATACTAGTCAACATTTGAAGTGGATCAAAACCTTTCATAAAAGTTGTCTCACAACCAATACCCAATACCCTTTCTTGTCTTAGGACAACATAAACTTTTTGCATCTAGTTCAAATGTTGACTAGTGTATCATTTGCAATTCAGTGCAAATATTATACAGTCGCCTAAACAATTATGATTTTTACCATAAACGTGCATCCATACCATAAAGTATTTTAATATTATTTCATTTGATTTATTAAAAAACTACTGAAAGGGAATGTGTTTGTGTTTTCCCCTATATTTCTATTTTTTTTAAAATGTTGGGTCTTGAGATTACCTTTTGGGTTGAAAAAGTAAAAAAAAAACATCTTAAATTTTATTTTATTTTAATTTTTTAGTACTTGTATCATCTATATTGCCAAATAACGTATGGAAGGTCTACCTTATTCATTTGAAACTTTCTTTCGTACAATAAAAAAGAGTTTTGCATCAAATAGATGTTTGTTATTCTTGCAATAGACAACAATGACGATTCATTGTTACATCTAATGACTTTTTAGAGGTCATTCGTATGAAGTTTATTTTAAATGAAGAGGCGCAGCAAGCGCATAAATATTGACGCGTCTAAAACAAAACTCTTGTTTACAGGCGAGCACTTTGAAAAGCAGAAGAAAATGGCGCGTCCTGCGTTTGCTAAGCTAGCGGTGGGTGCGTCAGACAGAGGTACAGGACACACAGAGATGGAAAAGGTATGTATGGACTTAACTAACTCTGGGGGATACGGTGAATAAGCTAAAATCCCAAAATGTCGGTGCGTTCCTTTAAGGGACCCTAATGCTAGAATTCTTGAAATAAGTGGTCGGGATTTGGGACACAATTGGGCATAAAGCGGTGGCGAGTGGGGCTGGGTAATATTGTGAGTGCTGGCAGCATAGGGACAGCAACATTCAACCCGGTGGCATAACAACACCGGCCCTCATGGCTGAAAAACAGACCGGACCACTGGGAATTCTCCAAGTCCTCCCGATGGCCAACCCCCACTTGACATGTACCATTTGAATATTATCTCTTTTATCTTCAGTAAAACATATTTATTTATTCACTCTTTGGATTAATTCCCATGCCAGAATACGAGGTACTGACTTGACATGAGAGATGATTTATGGAAGTATACAATAATACAATGACACCACAGAAGAAGTGTTACCAGGTTTGTTTTTATCTTTAATCTGCTGTCATGTGGAAGCCATGGGAATCTGATGAGTTTGCAATACACATGACACTGTCAAACATACTGTAAATTATTCAACATCCCATTGCAGCTTGCAAGAAAAAATACCTTAAAGAAAACAGTTATTGTATGTATTCAATCGAAAGGTTAAAATATTTAAATGAATTGTACTGCTTGTAAACCGTGCGTCTTTTCCAGGCAAATAAATCAATGTCACTTTAAAGACGAATCGCTTCAAAACATTTAAAATACGGTAATACTACAGTAATACTATATTAAACGCTTAAGCTGTTGAATTTTCTTCTGCCTACTTTGCATCAGTCACCTTTCACGCTTAGTTACATATTCATCCATATTCTTAAGTGATATTTATTTTGTTTGAGGCAGGAACCCCTGAGGGGAAGGGATAAAGCCATAAATCTATTGTTGACATGGCAACCATTAAACCTGAATTTCAGGATTTCAGCATGAGGCCGTTTGGCAGTGTGATAAAATGTGTGAACACAGATTCACAGAGCAATTGCAGCGGCTATGTAGTCTGTCATCTCTTTCAGAGAGCGCTTTTACAACAACTGCTTTCCTGCTGGAAACATACGACCAAACAAAAACTAAACAAAAACGACCTGGTGCACATGAAGTTGAAAGGGAAAAGCAAATTGTTGTGGTAGTGTTACACCGTGTGCCTGCCTCTGTACCTTGTTTGTATTTATGAGTTATATTCATGAAACCCATGCATGATAGTGAAATCGTGCTCTGACCGAGTAAACCGAGACATGCTGTGCTAAACTGATATGACTGCAGTCCTGGGATTGTTGTAATATCATAAACAGTTTGGCTGGTGTGAGGTATTACACAGCTGAAAGCCTTCTAATCCTTGAGCTTTTGTGTATAGGATCATTATCCACAAAGGGGCTCTTATCAGCACGGTCTAATCCAAAATATTAGAAATTAGTACAGAATATAAGCACTGACATCTGAACTAACCGATTGTGGTTGCACAAAATTGATTTATCTATCCTCCAACCCATACGAATGTATAAGGTTGTTTCTTTATTCCCCACATACGATCCATGTGCTTACTAAATTAGCACATCTACAGCAGCAGGTAATCTTTAAAGCCGTAAACGTTTATAAAGCCATTTGTAATTTTACAAATGCAGGAAATTCTGTTTCTAATCTTTTGTATACAGTGCCGCTGCTAGCCATTTTGGTGCCATAAGCATGAATTCCTTAATGATGCCCCCGACCCAGTTGCCAGTTAGACTTTTTATTACCAACAATATAACTCGATACGAATAACACAATGGGCCCTAATTTAACAATCTAAGCACATGGTCTAAAGCGCAAGGTCTAAACGGGCGTGTCCGATTCCACTTTTGGTAATGTAACGGCGGGGAAAATGGTTTGTGCGGCGAGCGCATGGTCAAAAAGGGTTGTTCCTATTCTTGTAATGAGTAATGGGTGCGTTTTGGGCGTAACGTGCAATAAACTAATGAGAGTCTTATCTCTAATCCCCTTTAACCCCCAGGGGTCCAAAAACGCGGGGACGCGTTTTGACGTGTTTTCTCCTTATCATAGCAGAATCAACTTAAAATACTCCATCATTAATAATCAAACACTTACGTGTTTGACATCATTTGAAACTCTGAAGGGTCCTCTTTAATTAGTTCACATTCACAATAACAAGAGATCTTTGTGTTTTTGTCAAATAAAGAAAATAAACAGGGTGCGCATTCAGACATTTCTGTCTCCGACAGCTGTCTCTTAAAACACGTTACAAAAATCAGTTGAAACTCCGCGAATACTCGTCACACAAACATAATACACATATCCAAAGAAAGCCTGAAATGTCTACTTTTAAACAAGCTAATTATAATCAAAAACAAATATTTCCTGTTTATATAATCTGCATTGAAGTAAAGAGAGTACAGTTTTTCCTGGCTGAGCTCATTATCTCTAATGCGGCCACGCCCTCAGGCTGTTGACATGGTAATGAAGAGACAGCAGTTCCAACATTAATAAACAAAGCGTAAAGTTTTATCAGATTTAAAGACTTTACCGCATGTTTGGATTATAAACTTTATACACACACGTGAGGATTATCTTCATTTATGTCTGGACATTGAGGAAGAGAAGCGTTTATCTTTAACGTTACCTAAGAAGAGGAACGATGGAAGACGCATTGGAGAAGGATATAACTTATTCCTGAAGAAACTGTAAGTCATTTGTCTTCATTTATATTTGCTATCATGTAATATGTTATGGCTTGTGCAGTTCAGCCTACATAAGCAACCTTAGCAGACTGCACGCTTCGGATTTAAAAACGTTTGCATTGTTTACAAACGAGGGCGCGTGATTTCACGTAATGGCGGATTTCATTGATACATGCTGTAAGTTACAGTGTTAGACAGAGTTATTCACTTTCGTATCCTTCATGGCAACTTTGAGTAATGCTGCACTGCTGTATCTTTTAAGTGTGTGCTGTAATATGATTCCATGTTTACATGCTTATTTATAAACGAGTACGCGCGTGATCACGTAATGGCGGATTTCATTGTTACATGCTGTGTACAGTGTTAAGACACAGTTATTCACTTTCATAGCCTTTATGGCAACTTTGAGTAATGCTGCACTGCTGTATCTTTTAAGTGTGTGCTGTAATATGATTCCATGTTTATATGCTTGTTTACAAACGAGTTAGTTACGCGCGTGATCACGTAATGGCGGATTTCATTGTTACATGCTGTGTACAGTGTTAGACGCAGTTATTCACTTTCGTATCCTTCATGGCAACTTTGAGTAATACTGCACTGGGGATCTGCTGTAATATGATATTGTTTACATGCAACGCATTCTATACATTGCGCTTTACACGCGACACCGTTTTATTATGAGCTCCGCGTTGTTTACACAGAGACGCGAGCTCGCGCACATCCATTTGCGATGTGTTTTTAAAGTTCATACTCGCTTACAGAAACGCGATTAAAACAGAAGCTAGACGATAAGGGGATGGGCATCTGAAAACAGTCATCTGAAAACAGCTTTTTATATAACTAATCATTGCAGATGTTTATTTGAGATACTAATTTAGTTTATGATAGTTTATCTGAATGTAGTGCTATCATTTACCCATCAGTTATGTATGTAAGGGTATTTCTGTGGACAATTTGTGCTGACAGCTGTTCATTACTCTTACAGGTCTGCATCTCTCTCATCAGTACAAAACTATGAAGTGGAAAAACATATTCACACTCTTTGGACATAAAGTTATATGGTAACATGAGCCACATGAAGTTTACAGCTCTGTTGTTTATCAGTTTCTTATACAAGTTCAGTGTTTTAATAGGGTTTGTTTCCAAATAAATTGAAAATGTCCTACTGACCTTCATTTCTATTTTGATTATATTGTTAAAGGAGCATTTCACCCGTGGAAACATTAATCTTTATTAAAAGTGGATTATATTTGTAGTTGAAATGTAACATAATTTTCGAATTTGGTGCCTATTTGACAGAGAAAATGAGTGTTTGTAGTCTCACCCCCTCTACAAAGATATAGGACTTCCTTCTTTCAATGATGCAAAATGATGATTTTTACATCATTGAAAGAAGGAAGTGCAACACTGAAATCCATATTTCTCCTGTCTCAGGGGAAACAGAGGGAATGATGCACGACCATTCAAAAACATGACTGGGGTTCTAACTATACATGACTTAATGCAAATGGGTGAAGTGTCCCTTTAACTTCTGAATAAACCTCAAACAAACATGTACATTTGTCCTCACATTCTTTACTGTAGTTCCCTCCTGCCTCATTATTATGCAGCTCATTATGCGAGCCTTTGTTTGCTAGCTGTCAATCAATCCTCCTCGCATACGGCCACTCTAAACAAAAAGTGTCTTACAATTTCTAAAATAATATATTGGTTTATGTGAATGAGTAGGCAGGATGATTTTCACATCATTTTAAAGAAAAAACTCTAGACTACTAGATTATGTTTAGGAAAGTCTTGTTAAAACATGTTTAGTATGGGTTTTGTGAACTTATATCAGTGACTTGAAAATGTTGCTTTTTTAAAAACCACGCATAAACCTTTTTCTCTCAAAAATACAAACATGTACATACATGTAGCTCATATAATATTTTAGCCCAGTTTGTGCTGAACACAGTGGTATGAGACACTTGCCATTATTATGTTTTAAAGCAACTGAAAAAAGACCAAATGTAAGAGCATGTCAGAACCTCTGACAGTGTCCCAAAATGGTTGGACCCCAGAGGGTTAAAAGCCAGTTGCGCTGGTGCTATGTCTAATCCTTATTCAGATGACAGACTTTGAAACTGATAAACTAAGCGGAGGAAGAAGACCCCCAGTTTAAGATTAATGCTAAATAATTGTGTTGTTTTCATTTGTTTTGAAATTGTTATTTTTTTGGATTAAAACCTTTAAAATATGTGTCCTTTAGTCATGGAAGTAAAACTAGCAGGCTTTTAATCGCTGTAAATGTATTGATATCCATCATCAAAAAATAATTTACAGGTATGTTAGAAAAGGTTTGTAGCAAAACATTGTTTAAAGCAAAACATTTACTGCTAACGTTAACTGTTACTGAGCAAGTATTAACCACCGTCACCTCAAAATAAACCATAAACTACTGCTCAATATCTAAGGAAAGATAGTAAAGAAAGTTACAGCTACATGGCGTCAGTTATTTGTAAAATGTATATGCATAGGTAATGTTTAACAATTCTAAATTAAGCTTGCACCGAAGTTATAAATTATAACAAGTAATGCACAGGCATCATTTAGCAGTTTCTTCTTCTTTCTTTTCTCAGATGCTGACTCCTGCTGTCTTTTCGGGGCCATTTCCATAAAAGTTGCATACTGTCTATCAAACTTTGTCAGGAATCTACCAAGGCGTGGGGAGGCATACTTTCTAGACTAGAGCAATTAAATTATCTTGTTCCCCCCTTTTTGTTACATATAGACGAAGGCTATATGCCGAGACGTTGGTGTCAATAAAACTCTTTTGCAAGTGAGTGTGCAGTCACTATTTTGTGTTATATATTTGGATTTATTCTTTTTGGCTCGCACCTCGGCCGGAGTGCATTTGTTTCTATTTTTTTGTACTATTTTCCACGCAACAACTCCTTGGCATTTTGACTTACAGACACAGCTACTAGCCTACAACACAATGCACGTCTCTTCTTTCTGCCTCTCGGTTGCGCGCGTAACCAGTTAATGACGTCGCCGTGCAACCCGTCTATACATGGCTGAAAAGTGCCTAATAATATTTCTATAAGCTAATGAAATAATATCGCCATTATAATTTTTTTAATTAGGCTATTTTTGGTGCCCCTCAGCACTTGGTGCCCTACGCACAGCGCGTGATGCTAGTGGTGGGAGCGCGTTGTGATAATATGGCCACTTGAGGGATGTACCGCTTAAAAAGTTTATTCGTTGTATGATTTAGGTATTTTTGGTAGACAGTACCATTTATCTACACTTCAGCTATATCATATATTATAATTTCAATCCATCATTTCGCTCCATTCAGATCATAAAAAGTCATGTGAGTAACTCCAACCACATCATACTAATTTTACTTAAATTAAAAAGTGTGCAACCTTTTTGAAGTACACTCTGTAATCTCCAAACATGTTTAATTCAAGTCAACGCATTTTATATCAGGATACAGATTTAGCAACATGACTTGTGAAAGATTGTAAGATTAGTCTCACTTGAACTTACTTTTACAGATACTCTTATAGCTGCAGTATCTGCTGCACATATGTTTAGTATAAGAGAAATTATTTAAGTTCACCTAAGTTAAGTTAAATACTCATTTCCATAAGGGCAACACTGCACCAGTTTGTCGTTAATACAACTGTCACTGCTGTTAATGACAAGAAACTCCCAGATATGTGATATAAATATGTTGGTACAAAAATAAAACACAAGTAATTTTTTTAAGGTGAGTCTGTGATTTGGAAAATACTAATTTTAGCTTAATATACAGCACTGAAGGCGTATGATCACACCTTCCATGCAAATCAGAGATGGGGACTCGAGTTTGAGACTCGGACTCGAGTGCGACTTAAGTCGCACACAGAGTGACTTCAGACTCGACTTGAGACTCGACCCTCAAAGACTTCAGACTCGACTCGGACTCGAGCCGCGCGACTCGTGAACAATGTTTATTTTTAGGAAACGTCTGATGAGCTCGCTGTCATAGCTCCCTCCGTCACCTACAACCTGCCCACGACGTAACACGTGACGTATCTGCTCCGCGCGCGCGGCCGCGAACATACATTTCGACTGTACCTGCAGGCAGCCGCTGCTGTGGCATTCATCTGAAGCTTTGGGTAGTGCTGTGACAGATCCGCGGTTCGGCTCGCATGCGATTTGCGGATTAATATGCAATTTAAATAGGGTAAGTTTATCATTAACATGTTTCTAAGGCTTGCAATTGTTTAAATGGTTAAACAATTTAACCGCAAAAAGGTGCTCAAGTGAGCAGATTTCTGTACGCACATGCGGTTCAGTGTATCCGGTCCAGCTCCAGTCAGGTCCAGAGTTGCGCTACTTTGTGTCATACTGTAGTCCATTAACATACATTTGCTGAATAGAGCAATGAAAAACAATGTAACGTTTTTATGTGAAGCGACTGCTGCATCTTCTTCCTGAAGCGCTGTTTGGAATTCGCCCTCTGCCTGTGTTTGAGCACGCCTTTAAGTGCCCTCAGTAGTTCACATACAGAGAGAAGTGTTTCAAAAGTTAAGCCAACATAAAATCTTTCTTTTCTTGACAAGGCACATACACGCAAAATGATCTCACAGTATTCTTTTTCTAATAATTTTTTAAGAAACCAGTCAGAAACCAGTCTGGGCTTATTTGTTCTTAATAAAGAGACAGTAACCTCAATTAACCTACTTAAGTATGTGTCATTTATGTTAATCAAACAACCCAAGACAAACAGAAAATCACTTCTATTGCTCAAAAATAATAATAATAATATTTAATTTGTACAATAAAGACAGTGTTATTATCCATTTAATTTAATTTCTGTACCTAATGCTAATTTTAGACCTTACTTAATGTGCAACTTTGTTTTTTTTATAAATGTTTATAATTTCTTTATTTGTTATTATTAGAGTTTTATTTGTTACAACGAGACTTGAGACTTGACTTGGGCTCGAGCCCAGAGACTTCAGACTTGACTTGGACTCAAGCTCAAAGACTTCAGACTTGACTTGGACTCGAGGTCAAAGTCTTCAGACTTGACTCGGACTCTAGCTCAGAGACTTGTGAACATCTCTGGTGCAAATAGCCATCCAAAGCTACGCCTCCTCCAAAAAGCATGAACAGAAGTGTTACTGGATTACATCATGTGTCATTCACCAGTGGGAAAAGTTATAGTCAGAAGGAAAGAACAAACATTTTATGGTCCTATGCCTTTGCTATCCGAATATGAGGAGACTTTCAACCAGCATAAAACATATTTTTCCAACCTTAAGGCGAAAGATATGTTTTGAACGTTTTCTACACTGTAAAACCTGAACTTAAAATACTTCAATTGGTAACCTTGTTTCAACTTAATTTTTTCTCCTAAAGTGAAATTTTAAGGTAAAAAACATATATTTTTTAGGTGTTACCAATTGAAGTGAAAGTAAAACTTTTCACTTTTACAGAGTATAATAATAATGCATACTGCTTCCACAAACAGAGCACTGTGGAAGTAATGGATGGGCCGTAAACAAGACACATGCTTACATGTGCACAGATGCTAGAAGAAGCTGTTTAAGTTGTAGGGTACAGAGAGCTGCTGAAACAATTCGGAGCAAAATGAAGAAACGGACACTGGATGTGTTTCATATTGTGCGTTACAGACAACAAGGTGAGTAAGAGCTGACAGAGGACTTTGACATTTTTGTAAATAACAGATGGTGCAATCCAGAACACATTACAGTTAAAAAACTGGTTTGAAACCTGAAAATGCAGCCATTGTAGCCATGTCACCTGCTGTGCTTTTTTCTCTCTTTATACATGCTATTGCTTTGCTTGTGTTGTGTTTGTACCACACTCTGTTGACAGAAACAACAAGAGGAGAGGCTAAACATACTGTGCTCACAAAATTCTCATGTGGCCTCATTCAATCAGCGTGACTTTAAATGTTTCACCCTCCACCCTCACTAACTTCTCTCATAGGGATCTGGCTTTGTGAAATGCCAGCATCAAGATGGCATTTAACACTACTGGTTTGCCACCCAGGGCAGAGCAGAGCACCAGCTAGATCACCTCATTCCCATTTGGGTGTTTTTTTATGTGGACATTTTGAGTCTTTTAAAAAAACTCTCAAAACATAATTTTCACACAACCGTAAAAGTTAATTTTTTTCAACAAACAATGTCTAGCTGCAGTGGCGGCCGGTGACTTCTTTTTTTTGAAGCGCACGATGCAAAGTTCGTCACAACATGTATGTAGCTTGTCATGTGTGTGGTTCGTAATTTCAAAATATGTGCGCTTTGAGAGATCACGTTTAATGCCAAAATAAGTGCCTGCTGCAGACGTGTCTAAAGGGTTTATGATAAAAGAGACGCTCGCGTTTGCCAGATACTCACATAATCTCATGCATAATCAGAGTTTACTGTTAAGGAAGTGTCTAGCGTGTATTTTGGGAACGTGAGCGTCTCTTTTATCATAAACGGTTTTGATGTGTGTGCACCAGGCACTTATTTTGATGAAACACGTGATGCACACAGGATCTCTCCACACGCAGGACACATATTTTGGAAAAGGGAACCACACACGTGACGATCCGAACACTTATTATGAATTTGCGCATCCTCAGATGAGCAGTCACAAGCCACCACTGTAACGACACAATAATGTGGAGGAAGCAAGCGCAGGCGATCAACACAGATTTATTAAGAATGATGGTAAATATAGTGAAACAACAGAATGAATGACTGAGTCCAGGATGTTGGCAATGGTGATCGAAGGTCTACGGTGGCGTGAAGAGTGTTGAATCGTGAAGTCGGTGAAGAGTGTGATGATGGCCAGTGGATGAAACCAGGAACAAACCAAACACTCACACGGAGACGACAACACGAACACAGATCCAAACACGACGACGAGAGACGATAATCCAAGTGGTATGCAGCAACATGAAATGAGGATCTGACAACAGGAAGAGAACTGGGTGAGTATATGTAGCTGATGGGTGATGAGGATCAGCTGGAGCGAGTAATCACTACACAGGTGACAACACTTAATCAAACGAGCACATGGACACAACGTGAGTACAAACACAAACACAAAACATGACACGGAGGAAACATTGGATTTCCTACCGTGACAGTACCCCCTCCCCTAGGAACGCCCCTTGGCGTTCCCAGCCTGCTTTACCTGAAGATTGTAATCATCAATAAGGCGGTGATCCAGTATGTCCCGAGCAGGAACCCACCTTCTCTCCTCCGGACCGTAACCTTCCCAATCCACCAAGTACTGAAAACCGCGTCCCCTCCGTCTAGAGTCCAGAATACGATTAACCGAATACGTGGTCTCCCCATTAACGATACGAGGCGGTAGGGGAACCGGGGCAGGCGGATTAAGACGGGAAAAAAATCACCGGTTTAACCCATTTGTGCCCAAATTTTTCTGAATGGTTTCATGCATATAAATGTGTTAATAGTGTCCTCTGTAAACATGTTCTGCATTTATTTTCCCCATTTTTATTTTTATTTTTTTGAAAATCGTATTTGAATGTGCGGCAACTATAGTTGCCGGTGGGCAAAAAGGTTGTATGCACCCCTTTAATGTCAAATTTTAATACATTTGGCATCTTACTCAAAATAACGGCTTTCAACAGATCAACCTTTATTTATAAACACATTTATTATGTATAACCCTACAGTCACATTAGCTACAAAAGTGAACGACACCGAGCGACACGCACTCGCTTGATGGGCGTTCCTTGGCTAGTTTCCAAAAGCGGTATCAAAAGTCACTTTAGAGGTATTGTTAAGTTTCAACAACGGTGTTTTTGGATATAAAAGTGTATATTTCTCGATAAAAGTAACAAAATATATGAGATAAAATGGCAAACTTATCAGATATATACATAAAACCGCATTTTCCGCCATCTTGAATTATTTTCTCAGACGCGACCACAAACCTACGTCACGCTGCTCCTTCACTCCGATTGGCAGTCGCTTTGTCGCATCGCTCAGCATTTGCATAAAATAGCCTGCTTGTCTATTTTGGCCCCGCCTTGCTCGCGCAGCGCCGAGCTTGTCGCTTGTCGCTTGTCGCAGGCAAACGGCCACTTCCATTGAAAATGAAAGGTAGCCTGTCGCTCTGTCTCTGTCGCTTGTAGCTAATGTGACTGGGGGGTAACAGTCAAAGAACATGCGATGCAACCCCCCCCCCCCAAAAAAAAATGCATCTATCTTATAATCTCTTGTTCAATTCAATTCAATTTTATTTATATAACGCTTTTCACAATTGTTCATTGTTGCAAAGCAGCTTTACATAAGTAGATGTAGAGGAGAACACAGAAAATCAATAGATAATATAAGAAGTAGAATATAGCGGCTAAGGATAAACCGTACATGCAAGGGTATTAATAATGTAACGTATACAGTAAAGTGCTAAGTTAAGCCAAAGTTGGCTGACTCTCCCGGGGACGAAAACCCCCCTAGGAGAAAACCCAGTGGGGAAAACTCCTAGCAGGACAAAAACTCTTGGGAGAAATTAATATATACATTTATATATATATATATATAAACAGGGTAGGGATAGGAGGCGGGTAAGCGGATTAAACTGGTTCAGCCGGTGGTCGTGCATCGGCTGGGCATCACGTTGAAGGACAGCCAGTAGATCAGTCTGTTTGTCCCATTGTCCTCGGGGTCGAGGACGAGGCAGGGAGAGAGAAACAGAGATCTATTAGCGTAGGGGCCGGTCGCATGTAACGCAAGTGTCATGCAGTATTGTGGTTTAAAAACGCTCGGTTCCAGACAGGCTACCTATTGCAGCAATAGTATATTACACATATGAGGTATGTGAGTGCTTTGTTCCAGACAAAATAACTATTGGGGGACAAGTACAATTACTGGACATTTCATGTGAATGCTTTGTTAAAGAAGAATGTCTTAAGTTTAGATTTATGAACGCGTGCTAAGTGATATAAACTGTGACTTGTTCAGGTTTTTTATTATTATTTTATTTATTTATTTTCTCTGTTGCATTCAGTGCTTTCTTCCAGAAACAACGGACCATATGTCAGCTCCAAATCAGTTCATATCACTTAGTTCATATCACTTAGCACATCGTTCGTGGCTCGACTTGTCGAGTCTGTTTTTCAAGATGTCTGCTGTCTGAATACGCGTAATGTGCTGTCTTTATAAAGTAGCTTCTTATTAAACTGTTTGTACACTTACAAAGTTCTCAATGCTTCGGTTTGCATGTAAGGACCCATATACTAGCGATATACGCTAATCTGTTTTTATTGATAAAAAACTGTTTACATTCGAATATCATGAAAACGCATCCCAGAGAACGATCTACTCGTTAACCATGTGTTAACTACCCCTAGGTTCATTTTTCACTGGAGTTGTCCTTAAATTAAAATAATATGAAAATCAATCAATAAAATGGGCAACCAGTCTTTGGAAGAAGAGGAGATCTCTGTCTCCATCTTTAAATGACCTGTATGAATGGATTTTATTCCCTACCAAATTAAGGTCTAATGGACAGTAGAGATGTTAGTTAAAGTGTTTTAGGTATGATATTATGAAAGAAAAAAGCACTAAAAAAGACCAATAACCTTGATTATTAACCTATTGACACAGTATACACCATTTCCCCATGATATATCTACTTACAAGGCATTTGCCCACCGGCAACTATAGTTGCCGCTTGGACTTTTGACTAGGTATATAAAAAACTATAGATCTTTTGTAAGATTTGTTTTGTTTGGATGACTCTAGAGACCTTCATGATTATGTAGATACATAAATGTCAACCAATAATATTTGTTAGTAAAATGAAAATTACCTTTCTTTGGGAGGGTTTGCCTTCGCCATGTTTCTTGGAAGAAGAGGTAAGAAGATGACAGCCTCATGTGACAGGAAGGAGATAAATACCTTTTCTTTCTTTTTTAAATCCTTTATTTGGTTGTTAGCTTGCATGTCATTGAGAAATAAAACATGTATAACATCTAAAAAAATTTAAAAAAAAAGGAAAATGACAACTATGCAATGTGCCAACTATAGTTGCCGGTGGGCTGAAATGGGTTAATTTTGGACACATGAAACACGGGATGAACCCTCCTGTACGCCGGTGGAAGGCTAAGACGCACTGTTACCGGATTAATGATTTTGGTAACAGAAAACGGGCCAATAAATTTGGGAGCAAGCTTATTCGAAACGGAACGCATCGGAATGTTCTGGGTTGAAAGCCACACTCTTTGACCGACGACGTAACGGGGAGGCTTCGACCGGTGGCGATCGGCCTTAGCCTTGGTGCGCGACCTTGCCTGGAGCAGAGCTCTACGAGCTCTGGTCCAGGTGCGGTGACACCTCTGGACTAGTGCGTTTGCGGAGGGGACCGACACCTCGGATTCAGTACTAACAAAATTAGGTGGTTGGTACCCTAAACTACACTTAAATGGAGACATGCCCGTAGATGACACTGGCAGAGAATTATGTGCGTACTCCACAATTGAGAGTTGTTGACACCAGGATGAAGGATTGTTGGAGGCCAAACACCGCAATGCCCTTTCGACATCCTGATTGGCTGGCTCGGTTTGACCATTGCTCTGGGGATGGAACCCGGATGAAAGACTAACAGTGGCCCCTAACAATTTACAAAATTCTCGCCAAAATTTGGACACAAATTGGGGACCCCTGTCAGAAACCACGTCTGTCGTAAGGCCATGTATACGGAAGACGTGGTCAATGACAGCTACCGCTGTTTCCTTGGCTGATGGCAATTTGGGCAAGGGGATGAAATGCGCCGCCTTCGAGAACCGGTCCACTACGGTTAAAATCACCGTATTACCCTTGGAGGTTGGGAGGGCGGTAATGAAATCTAGCGAGATGTGGGACCAGGGTCTCGAAGGGACAGACAGCGGTAAGAGTAACCCATCTGGAGGTCGATTGGAAGTCTTACCAACAGCACAGACCGAGCAAGCCAAGACGAAGTCGTGGACATCGCGAGCCATACCAGGCCACCAAAATCGTTGCTTGACTAGAAATATAGTTCTACTAACCCCTGGGTGACAAGCAACACTGGAACAATGACCCCACTGGAGAACGTCTGACCGTAACCCCTCCGGCACAAATAAACGGTTCGGTGGGCAACGAGCCGGGGGCGTTACCCCTTCTAAGGCAGTCAAAACCTTCGATTCGACCTCCCATCTGAGCGCGGAGATAATGTTGGTCTCCGGTAAAATGAGCTCGGGAGTAGCAGTACGATCGGAACGCTCAAAAAGACGGGATAAAGCATCGGGTTTGATGTTTTTGGAACCCGGCCGGTAAGAAAGTGTAAAATCGAAACGACCGAAAAACAATGCCCACCGAGCCTGCCTGGAGTTAAGTCTTTTAGCAGTTCTAATGTATTCGAGATTCTTATGGTCCGTCCATACAATGAAAGGTACACCCGACCCTTCAAGCCAGTGACGCCACTCTTCCAGTGCCAATTTGACGGCCAACAACTCCCGATTGCCAATGTCATAATTAACTTCTGCAGGAGATAAACGATGAGAATAATACGCGCAAGGATGAACCTTTCCGTCTGAGGATGCGCGCTGGGATAACACTGCTCCTACCCCCACCTCTGACGCGTCGACCTCCACTATGAATTGACGTGAGCGATCAGGGGTGACAAGAATAGGAGCTGAAACAAAGCAGCTTTTCAGTTTGGCAAACGCAGCCTCAGCTGCGTCTGACCACCTGAACGTCAAACTAGGGGAGGTCAAAGCGGTCAGAGGTGCGGCTAGTTGGCTGAAATTGCGAATGAAACGCCGATAAAAATTGGCGAACCCCAGAAATCTCTGCAGGGCCTTGCGAGACTCTGGGGATGGCCAATCTACCACAGCCTTAACCTTCTCAGGATCCATGCGAACACCCTCAGTCGAAATGATGTGTCCTAGAAAAGAAACAGACTGTGCATGAAAAACGCATTTCTCCGCCTTGACAAACAACCCATTCTCTAGCAACCGCAGAAGCACTCGTCGTACGTGTTGCACGTGTTCCTGGAGAGACGAAGAAAAAATCAACATGTCATCCAGGTAAACATATATGACAGTGGTCTCAAACTCCCGGCCCGCGGGCCATTTGCGGCCCGCCCTCCCCCTCTCTGCGGCCCGCGTCAACTTTAAAAAATATAAAATAATCTGGCCCGCAGAAAGATTTTTATTCACTTTTTTTATATTCGTTTGATTTTTTTATTTAAATGTCAAGTGTTCGTTCACATGTCGCGTCTAACAACGCGTTAAAACTAGTCAAAGCATTACTTTCCAACGTGCTCGAGAGCGGAAGTTGCGCTCCGAGGCGTGGGTCGCGTCACCGGTTGCTACGCAGCCATGAACCGCACGCTCCGTGATGTCGAGGATCACTGAATGCGTGATCGGATTTTAATTCCTCAACTGAACCTCGCGTCAATCATACCATTGTCACCATGCGATCAGTTAATCTAGTCGGGACTTTGTAGTGTTTGTCTAGAGAAGATTTGTTACTTCCGGGTGGATATCAGCTGTTTCTCAGAGAAGATCGAGGTGCGGTGGGCTTAGTTCACCTCACGTCACAGCATCTAATGGAGACACCGCATATGGAGGCAGAGCGGTAGATGTAATGCAACACATTTTAAACTACAGATAAGAAAAGAGCCATCAAAGTGCCCAGGTTAAGAAAAGAGAAAAGATGTGGAGAAATGTACAGAAGATAAAAGTATGTATACTGCTATATATAATGAAGTTTAATATATTATTATGTAGCTTTCTATTCAATTACACATAGAGCAGTACTATTATTTTTTCTGTCCAATATATCTTATGTAACATGGACTACGGTAATTCAAAAGTTATGGGATCACTTTCAATTATTAATATTTTTCCACATATAATAGAAAATGTATGAAAACTGAAATAACAAAGAACATAATGAAGTCAATACTATGACTGAAAACAATCCAAAATAAATCAAAACAGAAACACTTACTGGTGGTAATTTTTATAATAGTTTATAAATGTATACAGGAATTAAATTTGTTAGTTTAGTGCAAGGTTTTAATAGGTCTTAGTTAAGATAAGATTAAGAAAAGATTTACTTAGGCTACTTTTATAAAATAATGTATATTAAAAAGATAAAACCATTGCTTATATATTTTCAAGTATTATTATACATTAAATAATAGAAATTAAACATGACATTTACAGAAACATTGTACTTTTTTGAACGTTAAAATAGCTCTGCGGCCCCCCGATGAACTGTCTGTCTTAAAAATGGCCCCAAGCCAGTTTGAGTTTGAGACCCCTGATATATGAACTGATCGACCATGTCTCGCAACACGTCATTAACGAGTGCTTGGAAGACTGCCGGCGAGTTAGATAGCCCGAAAGGCATCACGCAGTACTCAAAATGGCCACGAGGGGTGTTAAAAGCAGTCTTCCATTCGTCCCCCTCCCTAATGCGGACCAAATGATAAGCGTTACGTAAGTCCAATTTAGTGAAAACAGACGCTCCCTGCAACCTCTCAAAAGCTGAAGACATAAGCGGCAAAGGATAGGTATTTACCGTTCAACCCTCGGTAGTCAATACAAGGTCGCAAGGATCCGTCCTTCTTTCCCACAAAAAAGAACCCCGCCCCCGCTGGAGAAGAGGAAGGGCAGATGAACCCCGTTGCTAGAGAACTGGATATATATGTCTCCATGGCCGCCGTCTCTGGAATAGACAAGGAATATAACTTGCCCTTAGGCGGAGAGGTACCTGGCAATAACTCTATCGCACAGTCATAGGGACGATGAGGAGGGAGAGAATCAGCCCGCGACTTACTGAACACCTCCTTCAGGTCGTGGTACTCCGCGGACACGTTAGTCAAACCCACTGCTTCCCCCTGAAACACAGACTCAGAAACATTAACACCAGCAGACAAAAGACAAGACAAATGACACTCCTCGCTCCAGCTAACCACAGATCCAAGACGCCAATCAATCCTGGGGTTGTGTCTATGGAGCCAAGTGTGACCGAGAACAATGGGAGTCTGAGGTGAGTCTGTGATGAGGAATGAAATCTTCTCCGTATGATTACCAGATGTGATGAGTGAAACAGGAATGGTGGTCTGAGTGATGACTGGAAGCTTGTGTCCATCAAGTGCAAAAGGTGCAATGGGGTGTTTGAGGGAGGTGAGAGGAATCTTGATCTTACGTGCGAAGTTGAAGTCCATGAAACTACCCTCTGCCCCAGAATCCACCAAAGCGTGCTGATCCAGTGTGTGGGTGGACCACCGTAGTCTCACCGGAAGGAGTGTCGATGTTGATGAGGTCTTCCTGGCAGAGATCCCACCCGATAGTAGCCTCAGATTTACTATCGGGCTTGATCTTTTACTGGGCAGCGCTGGATGTGATGTTCTGGGCTGCCACAGTATAAACACAGTCCAAGGGATCTCCGCCTGATCCTCTCCTCCCGGGAGAGCCGAGCTCGCCCCACCTGCATGGGTTCCAGATCTCCAGGTGGGCTGACCGCAACCTCTGGCCGCCGATGCTGAACCTCTGGACTGGTAGTGCGAGTGGTCCTCCCCCTCCGTCTGGCTGCTTGGTCTAGCCGGTTGTCAATCCGGATAGTGAGATCGATTAAACCATTGAGTGAAGAGGGAAGTTCCACGGCTCGAATCTCCTGTTGGATGCGGTCAGCCAACCCAGGCAGGAACTGATCCCACTGCGCCTCTTCGTTCCACTTACACTCCGCCGCCAGGGTGCAGAACTCGATGGAATAATCTGATACGGACCTATCCTCCTGCCATAGGTCCGCTAGCAGCCTGGCCGCCTCCCTCCCGGCGACGGAGCGGTCGAAGACCCGTCTCATCTCCTCCGAAAGGGCGTGGAACGAAGCAAAGCAGCGATCTTTGGTTCTCCCACACCGCCGTCCCCCAGAGGGCAGCCTTCCCCGTGAGTAGGGAGAGAACGAATGCCACCTTCATCTCCTCGGTGGTGAACGTACGGGGCTGCAAGGCGAAGTGCAGAGAACAATGAGAAAGAAATGATCGACAAAATTTTGGCTCACCCGCATATTTCTCAGGAATGGGGAGGCGTGTCTCGGACTGGGGAGAACCCCCATTGGTGATCGGCGGTGTGGGTGGCGTGGGGGGCGCAGTGGGCGGCGGTGGATGATGTTGTTGAGCCTGGAGAGCGAGCTCGGAAACCTTCGTCACCATCGCTTGGAAAGCTCGACCCATCTCATCTATCACTTTTTCTTGACGATCCATACGACCCACGGTGCGTTGCAAGAACTCCTCCAGATGAGATGGGGAGCGATCGCCTGCTGCTTCCATGATGGTCAGATCCTTCTGTAACGACACAATAATGTGGAGGAAGCAAGCGCAGGCGATCAACACAGATTTATTAAGAATGATGGTAAATACAGTGAAACAACAGAATGAATGACTGAGTCCAGGATGTTGGCAATGGTGATCGAAGGTCTACGGTGGTGTGAAGAGTGTTGAATCGTGAAGTCGGTGAAGAGGGTGATGATGGCCAGTGGATGAAACCAGGAACAAACCAAACACTCACACGGAGACGACAACACGAACACAGATCCAAACACGACGACGAGAGACGATAATCCAAGTGGTATGCAGCAACATGAAATGAGGATCTGACAACAGGAAGAGAACTGGGTGAGTATATGTAGCTGATGGGTGATGAGGATCAGCTGGAGCGAGTAATCACTACACAGGTGACAACACTTAATCAAACGAGCACATGGACACAACGTGAGTACAAACACAAACACAAAACATGACACGGAGGAAACATTGGATTTCCTACCGTGACAACCACTGTCTAGCAGTGAATGGTGAAAATCCGCTAAAAGCCACATTGATTTTTCAGTCCTCTTATGTGCACAGACAAAAATAAGATAAAAGCCAGCACGCAAAACGGCCGTGGATCACATTTAAATGTGTGTCCCTTGTGAGTACTTGAACCTGAATACAACCCGAATGTGGTAGTCCCATATATCACAGCGCCCCTTAATGTATGAATTGTTTTTATGTATACATTCTGATTTTCATCATTTGCAATGTTTATAGTTTCTTTAGTACTTGTACTTTATACTTCTTTAGTGATTTTGCAAGCCTTGTTCAAAGAAGTGCATTTTTTTAGAAGTGAAGGTTTTTTGGCAAGAGTTTGCAGGTAGTTAGAGGGGTTTGCTGCGAAAGACAGTTAAATTTGTTAAATACAAGGCATTTCATTACTGAAAAATAACCTTCTATTGACATTAAAGCAAATACTCATCTGCAAGAATACAGTAGATGTGTTTAAAGGATTTTGCATCTAAACTCCTCAATTAAGTGATATTTACTGTACTGTTCACTGGCACTGTTGCATGCCGAATTTTGTGTTGCCGTCAATTTGCAGTCTCTTATATGCATTTGTCAATCATCCCGCTTTCTATTTGGGAAATGAACCCAGTGCTATGATTGGATGAAATCTACTTCTTTCTATGTAGCTGAATTTGAGTACTGTGCGTTGCAGAGGCATCTTCAGGTTTTTGCCTAGTTTAGAGTGACAAATCATACCAGCGTACTTTGTAAGCAAAATGCTTACAGGTTGACAGATCAGGGGCCAGATTCATACAAAAATAAGAATGTTCGTAAGAAAAATTATAAGAAGTTCTTGAACATTTCTTAATAAGTTATCAAATATTAACTTAAGAGCATCTTAACATTTTGTCTTTAAAACAAAATGACAAGCTTTGAAATGAATTATTCTACCCTGCTCACGAGTTAACAATACACGTATCCGTCCATTGTGATCATTAACATGATTACATATGATAACGATTGATGTGTTAAGATTATAGATGTTATTCGCTGTTGTCACAGAGGCCAGCTAGTCTATGAAGTTGGTGTAATAATGAAGTAAATATCATTCCCTAATCTCCCAATCGGTCTGTCATGCAGGTTGAGCGCACTGGGCTCATACGTGCTTCACTCTTCGTCTCCCGTGCACACTCGGCCACACTGATGATGCATGACAGACCGATTGCCGGTTCGACTCCCGCTTAGAGCGTCTTTGAGCTGTTAACATTAGTAATTTTACAATAAATGTATTATGACGTAAAATGTTAGCTAATATTATAGCTTATGTGTGTTTCATGACATATTACTGAGCCATTAAACTTCATTATATAAGTATGAAATTCCTCCTTAAACTAATCTTAGTTAAAGGAACAGTACAGTATGTAAGAAATTTATATCAATTAATCATAAAATGGCCCTAATATATCTCTAGACATTAAGAAATCATTTTCATTTCAAATACTTATATCACTGACAACAGTGGGTCGGCCAGGATATTGTCATTTAAAAAGTGGAGTTGCAGCCCTCAACTAAGGTTTATGTTGTCATGTTGTGTATTGGCCACCAGTTGTGTGATTGCAGTACCAGTTTTAGCCACAAGTTTTGTGATTGCAATACCAGTTTTGACCACAATCCTACATACTGTTCCTTTAAAGTAAAGATTTTAAATTGCCATTTCTGACTATACTATACATGTCCATACAAAAACATTTTTTTGAGATTTAAGACTACTGTGAGATTATCATTATCAACTTTAAGATGTTATTTAAGACAGGTTCTTTTACTTAAAAACATTCCCAAGGGAAAAATAACTTTCTTAAGAAGCTTTTTGAGAATATAAAATATTCGGTAACACTTTATTATAATGTTCATTAATTAACATTAGTTAACTACATTAGTTAACATGAACTAATGATGAACTGCACTTGTGCAGCATTTATTAATCTTTATTAATGTTAATTTCAACAATTACTAATACTTTATTAAAATTTGGTTAACGTTAGTTAATGCACCGTGAACTAACATGAACAAACAATGAACAGCTTTATTTCTATTAACTAACATTATCAAAGATGAATAAATACTGTAACAAATGTATTGCTCATGGTTTGTTCATGTTAGTTAATACATTATCTAATGTTAAATCATGAACATTATAATAAAGTGTTACCAAATATTCTTAACAAGTTTGAATTTAAGGAAAAAATGGCAGTTAAGAAGATTTTGTTCTTAATGTTGAATCCGGCCTCTGGATAATAAATACATTTGGAGTGGATGGCATAAGCAGGCGAAATGTATTGTTTGACAGATCACATTAACATTTGTGTGCACAATGTATTGTGACTGCCATAACAAAAACAGAGTTGTTATGCCTTGTTAATATGCTGTGAATCACAAAGTTTTCTATATCAGTGCTAAAAGTAGGATGTCTAGCATCCTTAGTACACTGCTGCTTGATTTTGTTGCATTCTAAATATATTTAGGAGTCTGCTTTCAACCATCTGGATGCTCTTCGGTTTGCTGATCTGTGCCTGTCAACCCTAAAAAATAAGGCTTCTGTTAGATCTGATGAGATATTGATTTATGAGTGGTTAAAATGGCCCTTGACTCTCCAAATCATGTATTTGATAACTGCAAAGGCTAATAACATTTTTTAAATGAAAGTGAGTCCCTGTCTAATGCATGCAGAACTGACCGGGTTCATTAAAAGATGAATCAAACAGTAATACTCGAACCAGTGGCCCTTTTGATGTGAACGCTGTGAGGTGGTAAGAGTACAGCGTAGCAGTTGATGAGTCATTCATGGTGCGATGGCACAGCTTTTTTCACTGTTGACAGCCGGCTCCCAGACTATGAAAGTCTTGTTTGTCTTAGAAATGAGGTTCGGCTGGGAGAAACACAGCTGGTTTGGTCTATCAGATCTCTAAATGTTCAACTTTCCAACAGGATTCTTTCAAAAGCAAGGAATGGGAGCTGCCTTTTGGGAAATAGTCCTGGATTAAAGGGGCTGAAAGATTGAAAAAGTAATTTAAAAAATAATGGGCTTTTTAATGACTAAACCTAAGGGACACCCAGATGTGCTCTTTGTTAATTTTCACTTGTGTAATGTAAAATTCCAACTGCTTAATTACTCCAGTATACACAAAGCAAATGCTTTTAACCAAGCAATTATGGGAGACAATCTCGACGTAGCCACTGCTCTCACAAACACCCCCTGACTCTTGGATGGAGTTCTCAGAGAAAAACACCAGTTTGTCATGTGTAGGATGACAAAGGAAAAAAAACAGTTATTAACGGTAACACTTTCTCTCTTGGGTTAGTCTTGAAATGTTAGGAGTGGTTTTAAAGCCAACCATTATAAAAGCATTAGCTGTTTGCATTAAAAGTTCAAGAGCTAAAGGATGCTGTACCAAGTTTAATGTCCTGGTGAGGATGTTTTACAGAAACATACTAACTAAGAATCTTATGTCTTATCTGTTAAGAACCTAAGGATATTTCAGTCTGGATCATAAACTTAAAAAAAAAGATGGACAACGCGACGTCGCCTCCCTCCATTGTAATGAATTGAAGCCAAAAATGTCCGACCATGGTCGCTGCCATGTTACGTAAAAACGTCAGTTTGGAGCCAAGGCATGCACAGAAGGAATCGTCAGTGGAGCCAGAGGTGGAGCCGCGGTATCAAACTTCCGCCCAAATGCTCGCGCGACCAATTCAACCACGCCAATCATAATCACACTCCTTGTTTTTATAGCTTAAAATTACTAGCTAAAATTAAACTTATCACAAAAATGAACACTTGAACATTTATCAGCGTGATAACAACTACTTGAAAGGACCAAAACCATCTTTCGGACACTTTTATTGGAAGTGTAAATATGTTTTTTGTTTAGAGCAAAGTCCCATTCGTTTGAATGGAGAGGGCGGGGTTATGACTTGTAATGCAGCCAGCCACCAGGGGGCGATCAAAGAGCCAGAGGCTTCACTTTTCAAGACTTATGCTGCGTTTACACCAGCCGCGGGAGAGGCGTGAAGCGCGAGTGAAGTTAATGTGAAGACGCGTTGGCGCACGTCTGGAGGTTTCCCGGATGAGGTGTTTGGCACAGTGCAGAAGACGCGTTTCCGCCTCATTCGCGCGTCTAGTTCACGCAAATGGCGCGGATTGAGCGCCTGGCGCGGTACGCGCGAATGGTGCTTTTGTGCATTTTGTGTTTGACGCAAATTGCCGGCTGAAGCCCGAGTTGAAGAATTTGAATTTTGGCAGAATTTTGCGGTGCGTTAACCAATCAGGAGCCTGCTTGCTTGCCGGAGTCACTCATTCAACATGAAGGAACGATTGATATTGGGACGTTTATCGACCCGCACCGTTTATTTTCCCCCTATAGTAAGGTGACCAAATACAAACTGTTAAGTCTCTCGATAAATGCACAATCAACATCAGTCATCTTGCAAACAGACAACCGCATAGCACTTGCCCCTCCCACAAGAAGCAGAGTTTGCCTCTGACGCGTGTCAAATGCTTGCTTTTTCCGCACGTTTACTTCGCTCTACACGTGCGAATGCATTAAAACTGCTCAAGCGGCAAACTAGGCATGGTAGACGCGATTTTGACGCCTGAAACGCAGATGGTGTAATCTTGTCAATTAAGAAAAAAACATTTGCATAAAAACGTGTTCCTGATGAATTTTTATGTTAATCTTTAATACCGTGATTATCCACCAGTTACGCACTTACCCAATTTATGAAAAAACTGAAGCCAAAATGTCATTTACTAATTTTAAACTCTGTGTATGTTTTGATGATCGTTTTGAATCTGACCTCTAACAAAATTCCTTCACAAAAATGCAATTATTTCAGCTTTTTGCTAAAATAATTGTATTTTTAAAGAAAATACCCATATTTTAGAGTTTATAAGATAGTTTATAAGAAAAATATAGATATGATGAAACTTTTTTTCTCGTTTTGTTTGTTTTAAAGCAGAGGGTCTGTTTTTCATTTGATATATTTGTATGTTTATATATTTTTAAAAGAAAATTTCCCTGGAAGGCATTTTGTGAAAATCCCAAACATGCTGGCGGGCAACTTTTCGAAAAATGGCTGGCGGGGAATGAGTTAAAATATGTGAAACTATGGCTGTGGTCGAAATATCCCCCTATACACTAATTCGATATTCACTACATTAGCACACTAATATAGTTCACTCAAATAAGTGAATTCGTACACTTGAGCTCACCAGAAGAGCTGCAGTCACCATCATTCGCAGCGTTGTGAAAATTAATTTGGTCCGGGCCTCAGTAGACGAGCATAGCTGTGAGTGTACATTGGTTGTACATTCATTATTGCAGTGTATTGTGAAGTGAATGAATGCCCTTAATAATGTATACAATGATTTCGGACACCACTAAAACTGAACTTTCCCTCAAATAGTGCATTATTCAATAAGGGGTATTTCTGAGAAATTATTAGTAAATTATGAGAGAATTTAAATTTTATGGTGAACTATTCCTTTAAGACAGAAAGTTTCTGTACCATGCTGTTTGGTTTTCTGATCTTTATTGCAAATTTACAAGACTTAATTACAGAAAGTAACTAATTAAAATATATATATATATATAAGATAAAGAGAACATCTATACATCACTCCCTATTTCTATAATGATAATCACAAATAATTATAGTGCAATAAAATAACATAGTAATGGCATGTTTTTTTTACATTTTCCTTTATTAATCCTTTTCTTCTTGGAAAGGTTTGTGCTGCAGCTCTGAAGGCCGATTCTGAAAAAATACAGGGGTATAAAAACCATAAACTGCAAGAGCTGATGCCTTTGTGTTTTGCCACTGGAGCTCTGCTTGTTAGTGCCTTTATATAAGGGAAGATATATCATGCACTGAAGGGGGCAATGTTGGCATTGTTATTGCCCTTTTAGATCAAAAACATCATTAGGGAACACATCTCTTGACATTCTTTGTTGATTTTTTTGTTCTTTCTGGAGAATCAATAGATCCAGTGCCAGGGAACATAAAGGGTGCAAATTGTGCCTTATATTGCAGAAGCTGCTGAACAGCTGTTGGTAAATATCATTACAATATTACATGTTTTATTGCTGGTTTAATAGTGACATATCTGATGCCTCTGCTCCGAGGACATTAACATTTAGAACGATCAATATAACTTCTGGTTGTAGATTTCATGAGGCATTTCCCAGTGATGGAGGAATCTGTGATAGGCCGGTTGAGGTTAGATTAATAAATGGGGTTTGGATGGAGGACTGGATACTCAGCCACAAAGAATTGGTCATATTATGTATTCTGCATGGACAATAATGCTCTGTAATTTATCTTAGCATGTGGCTTAACACAAATGGACCATTTTAATGTATCAAAAGGCAGGTTGCTGAAAAGGACTTTGCTTTGCAAACAGATATATGCATGGTATTAGTCAGCCAGTCAGAAAGACAATTAAATAATTATATAATAAATATATGTAATAACAACAACATGATTATCCCTGTGCACATTAGTGAATCAAATCTAATTGCATTAATTAAATGCAAATTTATTAAAAGCAGAAACAAGTAAACATTATATTCAAACAAGCTGTGCTTTCTTTTCCGATAAATCCGTTCTTTATTCTTAATTCCTATTATGCTTTTTAAACTGTATTTTGCCGTTTTCTTTAAAGAAACAAATGAAAATTTATCATTGAAATGGCTGCACCCTCTGCATGGTATAAAAATTAAAATCATGCCTTTGAGATGCAAAATCCAGAATTATTCTTTCTCTACCGGATCTAAATTGCTAATGCGCACCGTATGGGAGCCGACTATCCCTTTCAAGAGTGGGAGTCTTAAAGACACAAACCTGATAGCTGAACACTTGATCAAAGCTTGGCCATGCCATGTTTGTCCCTCTGAGGAGCCGCACAGATGCGTGGCAACATGCATATTCTGTGCCTCGCTTTCAGGATGGAGGAGTCTGACTAGACAATTGCCAAATATCCCTAAGAAAATGAATGAATTGCAGGCATATCCTGAATGTAGCATTTCCCTCAGAAATAATTTCAGAAAAAGAAAGGTTTTATGGCTAGGCAATAAACAGTACGTATTTGTCATAAAGTTGTCAGCCTCGGAAAAGACATTACAACAGATGGCAAAATCGTCAGTACCCAGAAATCAAACGGCAACACATATTTGGGCCTGCTAACTATGATACAATAACAACCAGACACATTTGCAAAGCAATGCCCATAATGCAAAATAAGAGTTTCGATAGAAATTAAGGAATGCGTTCCATTTAGAAATGATCATGCCGTTTGAACACTCAAGGCTTAATCATTCCCAATGAGAGCTTTGTTGGTCTCAAAAATAACAATCATTCCGAATTCACTTTTAAGTTTGTCTGAGGAGGAACTTCTGTCTAAAATAAACTTAAATACAAAGCATAGCGTAAAAGTTTTCCCTGCTAGGAATCATTTATGCTGCTTGCAATGCACCATAAATCAATGCAGGAAAGAAAATTGTGCACTTCAAGCGATTTAATGAGGTCTTTAAGTCCCATGCTCAGAAAAGTGAAAGAAATAGCATTGTTTGTTTTTTAAATTGGGAAGTTTTGGGATTCTCAAGAAACCAAATCGATTCTCCATTCTACCAAAACACTTTGATAGAGGCAGCGTATGGATTGATGGTCATGCTTACCTATCAGCCTAAAGCTCTTCTATATCTTTTACTAGACGATATCAATTCTTACAGTATGTCAGCAATCATCTGCAATGGTTTGAATAGTATGCTTTAAATTGTATTTAATTCAAAGAAGAAATGAAGATGAAACGAAGCCATTATGTAGCCTACTGCATCAAGTTCCCTAAAATAAAAAAAATCCAATACTTGGGGGTTGGGGTGTCAATGGTATTTCAGGCGTTCTGACTTATCAACACAGTTTAAGAGTTGTTTCCTCATGCAAAACAACTGCAAATATATGTAACGCTTGTTTTTATGGGCACTTCCCCCAGAAAACCACGGCCATACATAAATTACATATTATATAAATGACATGAATATGTAGTGAATCATAATTTATCCAGTCAGTGTTGTATAAAGTGTTGACTCAGACTCGCTCCTCCCACAGCTAGTTACTTCTCCTTCCAAATTTTTTCACACGTTATCGAAATGAATCGGCAAAGCTATGCCTTTTATAAATCTAATAAAACTAAAGACTCTTCGGAAATATTAGTACTCTATAGGTACTCCAGATTAACATCAGATGACGAGTATTTCCGGCTTTCCAAAATACTGCTGTTATCCACCAGGTGGCGCTCTTTCGCAACTTAAAAACCCAGAAGTATCACCCTAGGGCAAACAGCTGTATGTACATGTAAGTTTTAAGGATTGCTCTGAATCTGATCTCTATCAAAGTCCTTTACAAAATTTGAATTATCCCAGTTTTTTTGCTCAAAATTTTGTGTTTTTGAAGAAACCTACCCATATTTGAGAGGTGATATAAGAGGACTAATGAAGGTAGGATGTTTTTTTAAGGCAGAGGGTGTGTATATTGTATATGTTTATACAGTGCCCTCCACAAATATTGGCACCCCCTTTAAGATGTGGTCGTGGACTTCTAAAAATTGTACATTACATTACTTCGGTGGTAAAAAAACAACAACTTGAAATCATGTGTTCAACAATTATTGGCACCCCTGATGTTAATACTTTGTACAACCCCCCTTTGCCAACAAGACAGTACTTAATCTTCTCCTATAACATTTCACAAGACTGGAGAACACAGAGAGAGGGATCTTTGACCATTCTTCTTTGCACAATCTTTCTAGACCATCCAGTGTCCTGGGTCCTCTCTTATGCACTCTCCTCTTTAGCCCGCCCCACGGGTTTTCGATTGGGTTGAGGTCTGGGGACTGAGATGGCCATGGGAGGACCTTAAGTTTGTGACTGCTAAACCATTTTTGTGTAGATTTTTACACATGTTTTGGATCACTATCCTGCTGAAAGACCCAATGACGACCCATTTTTAGTTTTCTGGCAGAGGCCATCAGGTTTTTATTTAAAATGTCCTGGTAGTTCAAAGCGTTCATAATGCCACGCACCCTAACAAGGTTCTGAGGGCATTTGGAAGAGAAATAGGCCCACAGCATCACAGATCCTCCACCATACTTCACAGTGGGCATGAGGTGCATTTCGGCATACTCATCTTTTGTTTTACCACAGACCCACATAGAGTGAGCTTTTTTATACCAAACAATCTTATTCTCATCTGACCAAAGCACACAATCCCAGTTAAAGTCCCAGTACTGCTTAACAAACTCCAGATGCTTATGTTTGTGGGTGTTAGTGAGAAAAGGCTTTTTCCTTGCATGCCTCCCAAACAGCTTGTTGGCATGTAGAGAGCGTTTGATGAATGTTTTGGAGACTTTGTGACCCCAAGATGCCACTCTTTGATGCAATTCTGTGACAGTAAGCTTAGGAATTTTTTTTACTTCTCTTACCATCCTCCTCACTGTGCGTTGTGGGAAGATAAACCTGGGACCTCTTTCAGCCTTGTTTGTCATTGTTCCAATAATTTCTCTGACTGTAGATACGGGCAAGTTAAAGGACAAGTTCGGTATTTTACACTTAAAGCCCTGTTTTCAGATTGTTTTTCATGAAATAGAACGGTTTTGACTCAAATTTGGACATATGATGCTGGCCCGAGAATTTTCGGGTGTTTGTTGTATCACCCCCACCTCTACAATGGGTGTATAGCTGCACTGGAACAATCCTTCCTAAAATGCATTAAACTTTTGTTTACAAAGACGTGAAACTCATCGAGTGGTCAGAGGTGTTCACTGACATGCTCACACAAAAATCGCTGCAAAAGATGCTTTCCAACATGTTTTATCATAGTTTTTTTCCAACTCCATTGACTTGTATTAGATGTGCTGTGAGGTACGGTATTACTCCACGCCAGGAACTTTGTTTGTATTCTTGCAATTGGCAAAGGTGGATTATCGCCACCACCTGGGCTGGAGTGTCTATTATTCAAGCTCTCAACGGAAGAATGTACGAGTGTGAGGCGTTTGGAAAAATAGGTCCACAAGTTTACAACGAATGCTAAAACACCTGTTAGAAAGAATCTTTTGCAGTGATTTTTGTGTGAGCATATCAGTGAACACCCCGACCACTCGGTGAGTTTCACGTCTTTGTAAACAAAAGTTTAATGCATTTTAGGAAGGATTGTTCCAGTGCACCTATGCGGCCAATGTAGAGGTGGGAGGTGATACAACAAACACCCGAAAATTCTCGGGCCTGCATCATATGTCCAAATTTCTGTCAAAACCGTTCTATTTCATCATAAACAATCTGAAAACAGGGCTTTAAGTGTAAAATACCGAACTTGTCCTTTAAGGCGAGTGGCAATTTTCTTGTAGCCATTGCCTGACTTATAAAGGTCGACACACATCTGCCTTACTTGAATGGCGTGTTCTCTTGTCTTTGAGAATTAGGCCTCTGTGTCATGTCATATTTATATCTCAAGGAAACAGAAAGTCATGAATTCCTAATTAAAAGTTCCTAGATACCCTGACCAACTTTAGCAACTACAGAAAAATATATTTAAAAAATCAAGTCATGGACTTCACAATTTTTCTGTTACAGATTATGCTTCTGCAAAATAAAAAAATTGACCACTTTTAACACATCTTAAACAGGGGTGCCATTAATTGTGGGGGCACTGTTATTTTAAGAAGAACATTTTCTGGAAGGCATTAAACTTTTGTGAAAATCATGAAAAATGCTGGCGCTGGCTGGCAACTTAAAAAATAAGAACCGCTGGCAGGGAATGAGTAAACATCCAAAGAACCTTTCTCTTTCACAAAAGTTATGGCCAGTAATGGCGCACTTACACCATTCCAACCAAACCACGCTCGAGGGTGTTGACCCCCAAAGCCTGGCTCAATTGACTGGTGTAATCACTTTGTACCGCACCTTGGCATGGTTTGGTTAATTGCACCCTGGTCGGCTTGCAGAGGTTGGCTCAGGCGCGGTTCACTTGGGTGCAGAAAGCTCAGTGTGATCGCAAATCGTACCGGAGTGCGGTTCAAAATACACCACCTTCAACTGCCTTTCGCAAAGACCTTCTGATACACACAAAATTTGGTACCAAATGTATACATATATGTACCTTAATAGTTAATTTTAGGACCTTTTAAAGGGTACTGCCATGTGACAGTTTGGTACCATTTTTTCTGACAGTATGTGAAGAACCTTTCAAGCACCGTAAGAAAGTATATTGAATGAATTCAAGTGAACTATATACTGTGTGTTGTAGAATAATACAAGGCCAACTCCTACGTTCAGGCCACAATACAATGCGATGAGATTTTCCATATCACAGAAACATTCAACAGCAGTAGCAACGGAAGAAAAGAACGGTCACGTTTCATGACTCCTGCCAGTGAATTTACACGCTCCGCTTGTTTTTCTCCTGTGATTTAGTTAATTCGCCAGAGTTGCCTACTCACACTCTACAAAGAACAAACATGCTTGATCCAAGGCCACATGGAGGTGGATAAACTTTCCCACTAACTTATTACTTGAAGAAAAGCTATCACAGGGGAGGAAATGAACAGGTGTCCTATCTTCACAGATAGACACTGGGAATAAAGACAATGAACGCTCATTAACACATGAGTTCTGTATGGCTGCTTTCACACATCGAGCATCAAGTCATCAGTAAAGTATGGCAGGCAAAGTCAATCACTTGGATGAATAGAAACTTAATGTCTAAGCTTGTATAAATCAAAATAATAAATGAACGAATACCAGAAACATCTCAACATCTCAACATCTCATCTTTATTCTGTACTGAAGTCTTTGCAAACTTTCTTAACAATTACCAGTCCCACAAACTGGATTTTCTGCCAGGCCTCTCATATCAGATCACCTTGTATTTTCCATATTTTCATGAAGGTATTTTACATGAGAACTTAAAAGACTAATTGGCCCACAGAGATCAGTGATATTGTTAGTTCTTCCCGGTTTCTAACAGCCGGACGTGCCATATAAGTGGTTAATCACCTCTGAGCCTTACACCTGACTTAACAGACACTTTGATATCCAAAGAGTAGCTTTAACTACCCAGAGGTGCCTTGAGTCACATTTCACCCCAATGAGAGACTCAAGCTGAGCTGGAGGAGAAGATAGGCTGTTACGCCACAGTGGTACCATGGTGGCCAGAAAAAAGCATGACATTTCTCTGTCATTATTATAGACGGGCACATTTGCACGAACACTTGGTTTGACAAGATCATTATGTCACATCCGCAAGTATTATCCGTAGCTCGTGAATTATTCAGCAATGAGCCTTAATGTCAAGGTCCTTACATAATTATTTCCTACAGAATGGATTTGGCTATAAGTCAGCACCAATTTCAATCTGTTTGTTTGAACAGCCAGACTGGGCAAGACATAACAACTGGCATCAACAATACGTGTTTAATATTCAATATACATTTTATACAGTCTCAGAAAAAAAAGGTATAAAAGTTGTCACCGGGGGTGGTACCGTTTCAAAAAGTACACTTTTGTACCTAAATGGTGCATATTGGTAACTCAAAGGTACACACTCATACTTATTGGGACTTATATTTTTTTCAGAGAGTGTACAAATAATAAAATGTCCCTAGCTATCACTGGGTCAGTACCCTTCTTAAAAAGTCCTATCTTCTTCTTCTTCCTTTATTTCTTAACGCCATTCCAGCATCTACGACTATATTCATGGCGAGAACCAGGTAATCCATACACAAGTTTTATTCAGACGTAACGTAAGAAACTCGGGCGAAGGAAAAATGCCGGCAGTTGCTTATTCTCACACGACAGCATTAAGCTTCTGTCATGCTAACACATTGACCTACACTGAAAAAAAATGATTCATTGAATTTAATCAAATTTTTTATGTAAGTGGTTGCAATCAATTTATTTAAGCTATATTTAAACAAAAAAGGTTAGTAAAGTAAAAAAAAAACTTTTGTTTAAATGTAGCTTAAATAAATTGATTGCAACCACTTACGTTAAAAGATTTTATTAAATTCAATTAATCATTTTTTTCAGTGTAAGGGGATCTTATGAAAAACTTAGAAAGATAACAGAATAACATGGGGAATATTGGATTTTGTGTAAAATTAAGATTTGATTTTGAATACTGACCTGATACAATACTGATTTTGATGGTAACCATTTTTTTTAAATGGCTTAAAAAGAACCAAACTCTTCATTTTTTTGGACATTTTTTGACAGTGTATATGAATATGATACAGTACAGACGAAGCACTTTATCACTTCACAAAAAAACACAGGTCAGGCTTTGGAAATTTCACACCGTGATGCGCCTGCCAGATTGGCTTTGTTAAAATGTTCAGCCAAAAAAGGTAAAACATCCATAAAGGTCATACCGAACATTTCAGGATGCTGGCTGCAGATACTTTTACAGCATAAACATATCCTTTGCTTACAGAGAAATACCGCTGTAACATAAAACAAAGCATTGACAGAAGATCTCCCCTGAGGAGCAGTCAAACTCCCTGCAAACGGCATTGTCACAAAATTAAAGGTTCCTAAAATGTCAATGGTTTGTGCACTTCTTGTCTGTCAATTCAATTTCAATACATATCTGACTCCAGGATCACGATAAAACAGACAAGACATGCTCTATTGTCTTTGTATCTTGAAAACAGAGTTTTGACTCGCCGTTCTGTACAGAAAAAAATGCAACTTATTTCTGGGACATTATTGTTCTGGGAAAACCAATATTGATATCAATGTTTTGCCCCTAGAGCCCTCACTCCCATCAAAAAATTATTCTGTCCCCTCAGGGCAACTTTGTGCAATTAGGGCACCACAACACATAGGAAAGTATTATTGTTAAATTAGCGATTTTTAATAGAGAAAGGCAAATGTGCACAAATGAACTCAATTAATAAGAAAAACGATTAGAACATTTTAATGGGAAATTATTAACTTTTTAATTGTTGACAAATTTGTAATTGTTTTAATTCCACGGTCTACGCTACAAGCAATTTCTGGTTAAATTAAATAAATAAATATATACAGTGCATAAACTACTGTTCAAAAGTTTAGGGTCACTTGATCCAAATGTTTCTATGATCTTAAAAAGTGTTAAATGTGGAGGTGTATGATTAAATGTTTAAAATTATTTTTGTAGATGAAAATACAATTGTCCCAACATATAAAAAATATAAATAGTGTGTGTAAGTGACCCTAAACTTAATGTAGCCTATAACTTATGAATACAGCCTAATACAGCCAATAAACAACAACCTTCAGAGGTATACTAAACATAATACAATGTTGTACCTTTTCTTTTTTTGTATCCCTAAAATTTAACTGGTAGAAAATTGTTCTTTAATGTACACAATAGGTCCTTAGGGTATATTGTACCCCAAACGCTTCAATGTGTTGTGTACCATCCCAGTACTTTGTTTTGTATGTTTTTTATGTATACATCCACTGAGGTACAGCTGCAATTTTAACTTGAGCTTGATCCTGGGACCCTTAGCGCTTGACCAACAAGTTATGACTGGTTTTAAATGTCTAATGCATGCTGTTTGTTGACCCAAAGATATCATAAGACTGACAGTGCCAGATTAATTTAGCACTTGAATTGAACAAAAAATGATTCACTGCTCTAATAATTAATAACAAAATAATTACTTTTGTACATTCAATATAAAATAATTTATGTTAAATAAATTAATGACATCCTAGATTTTACACAGAACATCAAATGCTGTACTAAAGCCTGATGTGAGATGAATTATTAACTTGACATTACAGCCAGTTCATCTCCAGGTGGGAGGTATTAACCACCTGACCTTCAACTGAGATATTTGGCAAGTGAGATCTTGCCAAGAAGGATTCAGAGCTCTGTCAAGATTGTCAAGAATAAGTTTGCGATGATGAGTAGTCTAGTTCAATATGACCAAGAGTCATGCAGAGATTGGTTCTGAGCTTTCCGAGGCAGGAAAGAGGAATAAGATGCAACCGTATCATCAGCGCAGAAGTGCCAAAAGGAGCTCCACGATTGGATGATGGTTCAGAGCAATCGGGTGTCAGTAGAGAAAAGAAGTGCTTTGAGCACTAATCTCTGTAGTTCTTAGAGAAAGGGTCCGAGCCTTTCCAGATGACTTGGTAGGACTTATTATCCAGGTTAGATATAAACCAGGAAAGGGTGGTTGCACATTGTTTGGCGAGAAGCTGGAATATGTTCTCATCCGAGACGATCTCAAATGAGGTTAGCAGCAGAGAGGTGGATGTGATCGTGCAGGAGAATGAGTTTTTTCCAAGTGGGTCATGAAGTCCTTGGCAGTGAATATGAATTGTGGCAGGACAGAGAAGCTTGGAGAAGGTCGTAGGAGGTGCAAGGAGACGTGTGTGCCAATTTAATTTATTAACAAATAACTGTCAGTATCACTGTCAATAAAGGTGGAATTAAAAGACACATACGGTAGTTGCTAAATACAACATCCAGATTTAGTTTAATTGTCAACTTTTACTGCCCACGTATCTCTTGTCAAGGAGCTTGGTCAACTAATGGTTATTAAAACAAACTGGCTCACAGGATGGTAAGTGTGGTCAACATTACAGCTGAGACAGGAGATATACAGCTGATGCTGCCCATATTGTGTAAAAAAGCAAGAAATCTTGTGTAATGCGAGCTATATATGTTGTTAGGACCCATGAGGTCATTACATAACTCTCCAGAGTCGGTCAGTTTACAGATTTACTGCTGGTCTGGCAATTTCATGAATTTATGAATTTAAGAATACCAAAATCCAATACCAGTATGTTTGTAATACTTTAGTGCTGTTTTTCATCAGATTTTACAGTAAATTAGTTTGACTGTATTTTATTTTCATTTTATGTTTTTAATGGCAATCAGATTTGACATCTGATCTCACATGTCAAACAAATGAAAGCAATGTCGAGAAAGAGGTACCATGTGCTATAAAAAGTTATGCTGACCAACCATCAAATGACGAGTTAGAAGTGAAAACATGTTGCAGTCACCAACTGAATTAAAATAATAATAATTATAATGAAGGTCTTTTATTAGGGGATACAATTACAAGGACAGTAGCTCATGATTTAAAAATAGTAATAATAATAATAATACAGTATTACAAAAGTCTAGGGAAATCAGTTCAGCTGAAAAACATGCACTGGTATGCTAGGTCACTTTGAATAAATACTACTACACTAACTGACAGTCAAAGGTATGTTAGACACATAATCCAACAGGTGTTTCAATAATGCAAAACATTTATGAAAATGTGACCTAATATAAAAACGTTGAAAAAAGTAAGGTAGAAAAGTATTCAATTGACATTACTGTAATGAAATCAAACCTAGCTCATGAATAACTACGACTTGAAAAAAAGTATTTCTTTTAGATGCACCAAGGCCACTTATTAATACTTTATAGGTGCAAAATAACTTCTAAATTAATTTATTCGCGTGGAATTATAAAGTGAACAGATCTTTAATGCCCACGGTTGACATTTCATTAATTCATGTTGTGTGCATAATCACATAGGTGTTTACTGTGGGCATACCATTTCACAGATACATAAGAATGCATAATAACGCTCCACACAAACACACAAACACTCACCACCTACAGACAACAGTCACACACGCACACACACACACACACACACATGCAAACACACACAGAGAGAGAGAGAGAGGAGGACGAACTTGGCATACACTGATTTAATGAGATATCTTTCAGTCTCTGTGAAATTTCTGCCAGTACGTAGAGTGCTGAGACGTTAAATAAACATTCAGTTCTCAATTTCACATCTGCCTTGGCTTTCAAATATTTAGAAATGCCAGGGCACACTAGAAACTATCTTGGGAGGCTTCATAGTGAGTGACTGGTGTGCAATAATGTGAAAATCATTTCTGATAATCAGCTGGAACAGTGCACATTCTGGACATACACAAGCATGATCGTCTGCTTTCACTGATGACATCGTAAATATGCATTTATATATATTTTTAAAAATTGTAATACAAAAAAATATGTGGGGTTAAATAGAACACAAGATTAATGTTTTCTTTACTTGCTATGTTAGATAAATACATGAGTCATTTATCTGAGCCCTGTGTTTGTTTCTACAATCATGTGCCACATAGTGAACATTGTAAATTCTTACAAAAACAGGAAATAATATATCTATACACTCAAAAATTTAATTTTAACTATTTTCATAATTTTAATAAATGCCATCTAAAGATTTTTATGTCATATACTATCATACCAGTCCACAACTATGTTGGCAGAACCAACAGTTCTTAGCGCTGCAAACCGCATGACTCGCCTGTCAAGGGGATGCTAGTTATTAAAAGATATTCCTCTGCTTCCCATTTCCTAGCAAATCAAAGGATTATGAATCTTATTTCCTTCCCATAAAGATTAAATGAAAAATCAGTGCTCTAATGGATGGGCCTATTTTAATCTAGCACATTAATACTTTAGTATGCAGGATATTATTGTTCTATTACAATGACCATAATCATTTTTGTTTCATAATCTCTGTCAGTCCTGAAATTGTTCACTTCGCCTAATGCTGGATCTTGCCATAAGAATCATTTATTATGGCCCGATCTGGTCTTTTAGTAAAAAGGCACGTTTAACATTACATTGTTTTATAGATGCTACGTTGCTTATATAATGATGAAAGAGTCCCTCTTTTTCAAATAAAATCTAGTATGTAATATATAATCATACTACTTCGGTTTTCTGTAATATTCATTACTGTATGAATATTGTTAAATACATCAGAGTAAAGACCTATTTAATAAAAGTTTGGGGTCTTAATCTGCTCATAAAACAACAGCTTTGACCTAATTGTACTAATTCAAATGAGAAAAATGGTCTTAACTGGTTTTAGATGGGTAATGCTAGTCTGCTATTTCATTAAGACCTTGCCAGCTGGAGTGCATGCTGTCATGAAATAAAAAAACAGAAAATGTTATGTAGAAGCACTTTCAGTTGTGGTCACTATTTCTTTTTGAATCTATTTTCTGTAGAAAATACAGTATTACTGGGTATTACTGGCAACTAGCTGCCAGTAATTTACTGTAGATTTTACATTTATGTTATTTACTTGCAACAGTTTGTTCAAAGTTAAATGAACATGAAACATTTTCAGTCTTTATCTTCTACAGTAAGTTACTGGCAACCAGCTGCATAATTACAGCAAAGTTTTACAGTATGGTTTGGTCTGTTGCCAAAGATCCAGTGATTCTCAAATTCTCAATAAAACAACTAAACTGGTTAGGAAATAATCATTATTTTGATGGTCTGTAGCCCCCCCAATCATGCAAAAGTGTAAAAGTGCAATGTATAATTTTTAGAAGGATATCTTGACAGAAAAACAATATAAAGTAATACACATAACTTTATTTTCAGTGGTGTATAAAGACCTTACATAATGAACCATATTTTTTAGTGCTGGGCAGATTAACCAGCGATTAATTGCATACAAAATAAAAGTATTTTTTGCATAATATATGAGTTTATGCTATGTGTAACTCTTATGTATAAATACACACACATGCATGAATGTATGTATTTAGGAAAGATTTAAATGTATTTATTTTTTATGTATTTATTATGTATTGTATATATTCTATATTCTATATAAATTAAAAGAATGGTATATAAATGAAACATTCCTGAAATCTATATATGTATGTTTGTATGTATGTTTGTATGTATGTGTGTGTGTGTGTGTGTGTGTGTGTGTGTGTGTGTGTGTGTGTGTGTGTGTGTGTGTGTGTGTGTGCGTGCGTGCGTGCGTGTTTAAATATACATATATACACATAGTACACATACATATATTATGCAAAAAATGCACTTTTATTTTGTATGCAATTAATCGCAATCAATCTTTGCCCAGCACACATTTTTTTATTACCTTAGAATGAGATTTTTATCTACATACACCGTGGGTCACCTTACTTGGAAGTTGCTGTCATGTTTCTACAGTACCCCTAAACGCAGCCCAGTCTCACGAAATTTCGTTATATAGTCACATATTTTTTTTTTTATTCTTTTTTCGTGCTATTATCACGAAATTTCGTGTTTTTTCGTGATCGTATAACGAATTCCTGTTTTCGTGTGATTATCAAGTATTGGTTACTCGACTGTTTTGTCCTATTTTCTTACCATTGTCGAAAAAATACTATAGATCAATATATAAAGTGACATTCTAATGCAAGCACCACATTTAACCTTAAACCGAAGCGACAATGGTTTAAAAATAGGACAAAACAGTCGAGTAACCAATACGTGATAATCACACGAAAACAGGAATTCGTTATACGATCACGAGAAAACACGAAATTTCGTGATAATAGCACGAAAAAAGAATAAAAATATATGTGATTATATCATGAAACTTTGTGAGACTGGGTAGCTAAACGGACAAACTGCTGTTCAGAGCGTTTCGTCCCTACATTGTCTTAGGTGATGACATGTTTGTCCTGTGGCAGCTTCTCATTGCGTTACAAAATTGAGATTGGTTGCAATTTGCAATCTCACTGCTAGATGCCACTAAAAACACATTATACCATTAAACTAAAAACCTTTTCTTTGTACTTTTTTCAAAACATTTAGGATACATTTCAAGTGCATCATTTGCACTTGATTTTAGTGCAAGCAGTGAGTTCAATACCATAGTTTTGCATACTGTATTTACACAAATTCACATCGTAACCAAGACATTAAACGCACTTGACAAATTGATTGTTGTCAAATCACCCTTCTCCTTCTTAACCACTCATTCCCGATCATGTAAAGTCAAACGGTTGTTCTCTCCTTTAAAATTATTTTCAAAATCCTTTGAATATTTTAATGCTAATATTATAAGCTCACAAGCGTAATGTGATAAGCTGACAAGCTTATTCTAAGCTGCGAAGTTTAAAGAGTTTCTCCCATTAGTTATCGGTCGAAGCATTAAATTGCTCCGGCGCTCTAGCAGGTACGAAGTTAAATTCTCTTTTAACTTGGAAAGGAGATTAGTTTGACTGTCAGTGACAGTGTCATATACAGAGAGACTGGGGTTTATCTGGGCTGTGTGAGAAGCACAGGTGTTTGGGTAGAGGAGCAGGAAAGAGACAGAGGCGATTATCTGAGGGTCTCTGATTTACACCGAGGTGTCTGCACTGGGAGTAACTACAGCTGTGAGAGTCAAACGTCACCATGGCAACCCTGTTAGCACAGCAGGGTAGCCTATATGAAAAGCATTGTCTGATAGGTCTCAAACACCAAGTCTGATTTCAGTGAATCAACTCAAACTCGAAAGGTTAAAGTGTCTCGGACAAGCACAACAACAACATATGCACAGTTAGTGTGGCATACAAAGCACTGGGATGCCAAAAGTCGTTCACTTTCTTTTCTCCCTTTAATGTTGTAACCGATCATTGTTGTGTTTCCAGTTTCACCGAATTGAATTACGGAAAGGAGAAAGCATTCTAGCATCAATAAAATAACACACTTCACCTTTAAGAACATATTCTCAGACATATGAAACCCTAGAGGCATCTCTCTTAACATGCACGGTGCATTATTGCGGGCCAACAACGGAGCTCATTGCATTAACCTCTGAGTCAAACCATTGATCTGCTTTGCTAAGCTCCAGAGATCCAAAGAGTTGCCAATGGATCAATGGCCTGTCGAATGAAAGAAAAACTTAATACAAAATGTACCTGTATACTTAAAAATATTTTCCACTAAAGATTATTCATCTTGAGAGTTATTGCAAAACTTTGCCTTAGTTGAACTTTAAAAAAAAAACAAAAAAAAAAAAAAACACTGGGCTCTAAAGATATCTGAATGGAAGACACTATACTTTCATGTGTAGATATATCTCTTCAACCGTCTAAGCTTACACAAATCAAATAACTCCACTGATCTGGCCCAGGGGTCTCTCCGGGGGTCTCTGTAATTATTCCTCTTTGAGGTGCTGAATATGTATTTATGTATAATCAGGGTCCTCGCTCTCTTAGACACCAACCCAGCAATTAACCTTCTACATTGGTCATGTATTTTGGACACAGTAAATGAAGTGTTGCTGGGGTCCGACTCTTTCTGTATAATGTCTATCTGCAGCATGTTTCTCTAATAAGTTGTGCTGCCTCTATGGGGAAACACAGTGGAGGGGCTCTGGATCAATGCCGGCTCTGACACTCATGCCTTTTTTCTATTATGCATGTCCAGCGCAGATCCCCAAACTCTAATGAATAGAGAGCACAACATCATAAAAAGCAGAAGAAAGACCACAAACAACAATGAAACTGAACATCATGCCATAAGAAATAGTATACCGATATAAATTCATTTAGTAAAAGGATGAAAGTTACTATTTTATTTTATTTAAAATAATTACTATTTAAAAATGTCCTTTCTCAATATGATGGACATGCAAATTTTCATATTCCCTGACTCTGCCTGTGAAAATCCAGCTAACGTATTTTTTGGGATTTACTTTTGACCTAAAATCATCCAATAAATGTAAAGAGCATTCTAGGACAATATTACCATAACATTATTTAATATTGACTGAGTAAAGTCAAAGATGTCAAAGATTGAAATTTAAGTAAATTAATAATCTCATATCGGATTATGAGACTTAAACCTGGATTTCACAGGCATGGTCACATATATTCTTTATACAGAATATACCTTCCAAGTGTTTGTATTGTTAAGTTTCTTAAAGGATTACTCAATTTTCTTAAAAAATAAAATAAAAATTATTTACTCACCCACATGTCTTCAAAAATCCTGATGCCTTTCTTTTTTTCAGTCAAGAAGAAATTAATTTTTTTTTTTAAGAAAAACATTCTAGGATTTTTCTCAATTTAAAAGACTTTAGTGGACCCCAACATTTAACAGTTTAAAATTGCAGTTTCAACACAGCTTCAAAAGGCTCTAAACAATCCCAACCGAGGCATAAGGGTCTTATCTAGCAAAACGATCATTATTCTCGTCAAGAAAAATAAAAAATATGTACTTTAACTACAATTTCTTGTCTTGCACTATCCGTATGACAAGCCAGCTCGACTTCATGTAATGCGTCATGATGTCACAAGTCACGCGTGACGTATGTGAAACTAGTAACCGCTCTGACGTTGTTGTATATGGAATGATATTAATTAATGCCCTTGTGTTATATTTATTGTTTAAAATGGTCCACAAATGTGTGTTTCACATATGTAACGCATGACCTTTCCACTTTATAACGCATTGCGTGAGGTCACGCTGGCGCGTCACACGGGTACGGAAAGGTGAGAAGTTGTGGTTTTAAAGTACATGTTAATTTTCTTGCTAGATAAAACCCTTATGCCTCGGTTGGAATCCTTTAAAGCCCTTTGAAGCTGCATTGAAAATTTAAATTTGGAATTTTAAACCACATATAGGGCTCTATCATACACCTGGCACAAAGAGTGCAATGCTAGTGTCTTTTGCTAGTTTCAACCTGGTGCCATTTTTGTGCCCATGGGCATTCTGGTCTGAAAGCGAGGTGTGTTCAGGCACTTTGTTGGCGTGTTGCTATTTTGAGGCAACTAAAATAGACTATGCCATTGACCAACAAAAACCTGGTCTAAAGTCTAAAGTCAATGGCGCAATAATATTTTTTTGTTATTTAAAGAGCGCATAAGTAATATGCGCATATAAACGGGACGACAACGCGGGTTTGCTCATCACATACATGAATGCGCAGCAGCACAAAAACGCTTTTAAATATGAAAGATTAAAGGAGTGAATGTAAAAGATTATTATTGAGTCTCTTGGACATAAATGAGGAGTGATTATGAGACGTTAAGGCGTAAAGAGCTGCTTCACCTGTAGCCTGGTAAGTAAATAAATGCTTTGGTTTAAACAAATGCATCTGTTTTTAATTGTTTTGTTTTTTTAAATGCCACCCCACAGATTTATTATATATGATGACTCTGTATCTGTGGATATGATGAGATGAGAACCGTTTTTAAGTAATGCTTTTTTTAAAAAAAGTGTGCTGAAACAGCTCTCCGCACATTTGTAAATTCTTTATCTCTTGTTTATTCCAAATAAAGTATTTTTAGAGTACAAACCTTTTCTTGCATATTTGCAAATTATTTTATGAGATTACAATGATTATGTAGGATATCAATACATTTACAGAAATTAAAAGCCTGCAATTTGTACTTCTATGACTGAAAAAAAAGTCTTTTAAATGTTTTATCTAAAAAATAACAATTTCAATAAAAATGAAAACGCAATTTTTTAACATCACTCTTAGGGCCAATCCCATTTCTCTGTCTTACCCCTTCCCCTTACCCCTATCCCTTAGTTTTGCACGTTCACGTGAGAGTAAGGGCTTTCCCAATTCTCGTTTTGATCAAGGGGTAGGGCTAAGGGCAAGTGGTAGATACCCCTTAAAACCAAGAATTTCCGCGAGCTTACTTGAAACTAAGGGGTACCCAGAATACACTGCGCAACCGGCAAAAATGGCGGCCAGAGCGTCCAGAGAGTCCCATAAATGTAAGTATTTTCGGCTTAATAATTAATTTAAAAATTACTAACGTCTTGTTTTGTGCTCTACACAGTCCTGTTCATATATATTTGAATTATGTTCTTAATTTAAATGTTTTAAAATTTCGCTAGTTTGCTACGCTAACGTTACGTTGCTGATTTGCACAACATTCCCGTATTTGCTGATTTGCACAACATTCCCGTATTTCTCTAACTAGCCATGAATGGACTGCATGCTTGTCTACAGTTTTAACTAAATTCCATTAACGTTAGCAGCGAATTTCGTTTGATATCAGTGCATAACACTACTTGCTTTGAAGACATCGGTACGTGCTTTACGTATACCGTCCTGTATCACACAGGGACGCCAGAAGAAACTCGGCGGCTGATTCACTTTCGCTTACACTTGCACTCGGCATCTTGGAAGTTTGTGATCAACATTTGTCGCGTCTGGTGATGTTGCAGCCAGCAAACGACGATGTATGATGACGTAACCGTAAACAAGCTGTGTCTCATTTCATAGGGGTATGTTTTCACCCCTAGCGCTTAACACTTGGTTTTGAGGGACAAGGGCTAGGGGTAAGACGAAGTGGTAGGGGAAGGGGTAAGACAGAGAAATGGGATTGGCCCTAAAACTGGTGGTCTTCTTCCTCCGCTTTGTTTTTCAGTTTACAAAGTCCGTCATCTAAATAGGGATTAGACATAGCAGCAGCGCAACTGGCTTTTAAAGGGGATGAGAGCTGAGACTCTCATTGGTTTATTGCACGTTATGGCCAAAACACACCCATTACTCATTATGGGAATAGGAACAACCCTTTTCGACCGTGCGCTCGGCGCACAAACCATTTTTCCCGTTGTTAAATTAGCAAAAGTGTAATCGGACACCCGTTTAGACCATGCACCGTGCGCATTAGACAATGCACTTAGATTGTTAAAATAGGGCCCTTAAACTGTAAACTGTTGGGGTCCAATAAAGTCTATTAAATGAAGAAACATCCTGGTATGTTTTCCTCAAAAAAAAAAAAAAAAACTTAATTTCTTCTCAACCGAGCAAAGGAAGACATAAACATTTTGAATGATATGGGGGTGAGTAAATTATCTGGATCTTATTTTTTTAAGAAAGTGGAGTAATCATTTATTTGGCATTATTTTAAAAATGCAAATGTTCACATAAATGACCCCAGCAAAAACGTACAAACCTAAATCTTTATACGTGTGAAATAGCTTTTCTGCAGAGACAAACACTCACTCAAAGTCAAGCATGTTTTGTTTCAAACAGAGATGATGTTATCATTGGTATAACCCCTGTAAGCTTCGTGCCCCCCTCGCTCTCCGCCCCCTTAGCAGCAGGCTTCAATGTGGGTCAGAAACCTGTAATAAAGAGAGGGATGCTGGGTACCGTTTGGCTGGCCGGGTTCTGTTTTTCCAGTGTTTTGAAATGTCCAAAGCAGTGTGCTAAATTATTGGGGTCAGTGACTTTGAACACTCACAAGGCCCATTTGACATTGAAGGACATTTCTCTAGCACAGGAGTCGTAAATTAAAAATAATAATAAAATGTTACCGGATCAACAGACACGAAGGCGCCGGTTGTGTAATTGAATGTCCTTGATATCAAAGGAGAGCTGGCACATTTAACACAAGCATTTAAATATGCATCAAGGGAGCTTTACAGAGTTTTACAAGCAATCATTAGGCAAACAAGACGAGATTTTATTCAACTTATCTGCATGTTAAGAGAGACAGCAGGATAGCTTTATGAGGTGAAAGGTGCATTTATTTATTTTCCCTCACTGCAAGGTGTCTACCTTGCTGGATATTATTAAACAGACATACACCGTGTTACAGCATTGCAGCTAATCAGCTTAATGAGGCAAAGATTGCTGCAGTAATCAGGCATCATTAAGCTTATGAGTATTTATTATCAACGGCATGGATGGTACACAGAGGTGTCACTTTCTGATGGCACACAAAGGGAAAAGCTCCCGCAATCTGTTTAATAATGGGCTACTGTCAAAGGGCCGGTACACTTCACCAATTCGGGTCATCCATCAACGCCGGCACGGCGATTTACTCCGCTTATGTTCTGACCTAAATGTTATACATTTTACAGCCGACGAAGGATGCAAATACAAAGTTCAGGATGTCGTGTAGCGACCCCGAGGCGAGCTCATTTAAAGTGGGTGTTTGTGTGCACGTGTGTACGCGTAAGCTTACATATGCATGCGAGAACGAGAGGCGAAGTCGATTTGCGTGTCCCTGTGATGGATTCTAACCGTGTCTCATCTTGTTTGCCTGTAAGCTCAGTTTCATGCTGTTTGGAAGCAGTTTTCACGAGTCGAGTATCACTGGCTTTCATAGAAGTCTCCTTGATGTTTTCTTGCGTCTGTGTGCGAGCGATGCTACGCTTGTTAGGCGGCGCATTTTCATGTGCATCAAAGTTTACTGCTACAGCGTGATAAAGGGCCATGGCTACATCAGGTAACAGTTGGTTTTAGTCCTGATCTGTAACATTAGCAAACGGGAGGCTGGATATCAAAACAATTTTCATATCTCTGTTTTGTTGCAGACAAAATATGATTCATAACAAGCACTCATTTAAATACAGAAAACATCTATAAACAGTATAAAGTTATTCTTTTGTGAGAGTATGTGTTATTTTTAAGGTGGTGATGTACTTGTCTCTCAATTTCAACAGTTTATTCAATTCAAAGTTACTGTATAAGAAAAAATTACCAGTATTGTACACCCATAAAAACAAGGATATTTTATACAAAACCAATATGTTTAATAGATGTTTTTGTGTGTTGAAAGGCACACGTGCATGTAAATTAAATATGAGTTGGGAAAGAAATAGTCTACCACAATGCATTCATCAGTTCATTTGCAATATGATATTATACCGAAGGCTAAACTACACTACATCACAAATCCTTTGCATTTATATTTTGTAAATTTGGTAACACTTTACTTGAAGTTGTTCATAAGACCAACACCTTCACAATCATGACATGACACGTGTCATGAACATAAAGGAGATTTGATGCACGTTTATGACAACTGTCATTAAGTGTCATTTGTTCAATTATGTAATTTTTAATGCAAAGATGACATTGTTTGAGATGTCTTTGTTATGACAGCTTGACATGAACCAATACAACATGACTTGTAATAAAATTGTCCTAAACATCACCTAGCAGGATAATTACAAAACTTAAACACCTAGCTAACTTGTGCATGACATAGAAGGAAAAAAAACATTAATTTAATTAGTTTTTCACGCAATATGGAACGAATACTGCATTGCTTAACACATTATTGTACTGTTTTCATTTAATTTTAGGTGAATCAGTCTTCAAATGCAATACAATACAATTTTAAAAATTTGTATTATTATTATATTGGAATGGTTTTATTTCTTAAACACCTGGAGGAAATAAAAAAAAAACATTATAAATTGAAGAATTTACATGATACTGTTATAAAACTATTTGACAGAGTATTAACACTTAATGACATTTTAATGACAAATAATATTTGTACCACTGTAGGTGAGGTCAAGAAAAATATTTTTGACACTGTTATAAAACTATTTGACAGACTTTTAACACTTAATGACATTTTAATGACTAATTATATTTGTACAACTGTAGTTGAGGTCAAGAAAAATGTTTATTTCACTGTTATAAAACTATTTGACAGAGTATTAACACTTAATGACATTTAAATGACAAATAATATTTGTAATAATATTTGTACCACTGTAGTTGAGGTCAAGAAAAAATATTTATGACACTGTTATAAAACTATTTTACAGACTATTAACACTTAATAACATTTTAATGACTAATTATATTTGTACAACTGTAGTTGAGGTCAAGAAAAATGTTTATTTCACTGTTATAAAACTATTTGACAGAGTATTAACACTTAATGACATTTAAATGACAAATAATATTTGTAATAATATTTGTACCACTGTAGTTGAGGTCAAGAAAAAATATTTATGACACTGTTATAAAACTATTTGACAGACTATTAACACTTAATAACATTTTAATGACTAATTATATTGGTACAACTGTAGTTGAGGTCAAGAAAAATGTTTATTTCACTGTTATAAAACTATTTGACAGAGTATTAACACTTAATGACATTTAAATGACAAATTATATCTGTAGCACTATAGTTGAGGTCAAGAAAAATATTTATGACACTGTTATAAAACTATCTGACAGATAGATGGCATTTAAATGACAAATAATATTTGTACCACTGGTAAAAGGTGACATAACTGGACGAATGACACTTAATGACAGTTGCATAAACATGCAAAAATCTCCATGTTTATAGCATGTGTCATGTCATGATAATGAAGGTGTCATGTCAGTCTTATGAACACCCCTTCAAGTAAAGTGTTTACCATAAATTTGAACTGTCCTGAAATGTTAATTTAACAACACCTATTTAAAAAAAAACTTGAGCTCAAGGAGAAAAAATAATATATCACAAAAGCATTCCTGGTTAGATTTATGATATGTGCAGTGCAGACCTATAAATGTGCATATAAATCTGTCTCTAATGATCAATAATAATCGCTGTAAAATTCATGCTTAAGCATGACAGTAGCTGTTTAAATTCACCCTTTTAACATTAAGTCCATATCTGGAATCTAAAATTAAACTATTGATTTCACATTGTGGTTAATGTTTCCGGTCATCTGTGAAAATACAGCCCTGGATTAATAACTCCATAGTGGAATGATGTTAAACACATGAGAAATTTTACAAGTGCTGCTCACTTTCCAACACCAGTTAAAATGAGTACGATGCAGACAATAAATAATATAATTAACTGGATTTCGCACTTCTGCCTGCAACAGCATGGTGTGGCAACTACATCCTATAGAAGCACATGCCATCATTTTGAATCTTCCTTTAAAATAGTGAACCCCTAATTTTTCCTTTGGGAAAGAAGCGATTAAAGCAGAAAGTTCACTCTTTCCCTAACAAATTAAAGCCAACAAATTCATCTTTTACAAAAAGACTAGGAAATGCCATCCCTGCTTCCCAAGTGAGCAGTAAAAGTCTCACCTCTGTCTAGGCCCTGCCCGAGTCCCCGATGGCAAAATGAAAAAGTAATTGAGATGTAAATAAAGGACCTGGGATCAGCATTGTCTCTCCTAAATTGATTTCTTGGTCTGCTCGGGTAACATTCCCTCCTTGCCGGGATACTGCGTTGTACACTTCTTCGCATCGGTCACAATATCAGATTTCTGGACCTGGCGACAATCCTTTGTTTTCCAGTTGATTTCCTCTTCCTGTTAATACATCTGTGATATGAAATCAATATTGATACCGTGTAGATGTAAAACTTCAATTAGTACCCACTGTGCTTTGTAATTTAATCATTGGATTTACAACCAGTGCAGGCGCCTGTCAGGAACAGGTTTAAATCAGATATTTTGGTTACGCTCTCACTTTCTTCTCATTCTGGTTCTTGTCACTTCAGTGGGAGGACAGACGAATCAATGATGTAAATCACTGGTTTGTGTTGCAAGGGGATGTAGCAATATACACTGATTCACAGTCATTCAATTCATTCAGTAATTTTCAGTCTTATTCACCCATTCTGTATCTCATGGCTTAATCGCTACAATCACTTATATTAGCCAAGTTATTATACAGGAAAGAGAAAAACAAGCAGAAAATACTTCTGAAGGTCACTTATTGAGTTCAACAAAGTGTCTACTGTTCAGTCAATATTGCCTTAACTGAAGATCTAAACCTGAAATGGATTTCATGGAGAATATCTGAAGCATTGAATTAATAGATGTTCAAGGAACGCATGATTGAGGCTTTACAAGCTTAAATTCAGAAACTAACCAAAAGAAAAGTAACAACGTGCTGTACTATAGAAGCTAGTGAAGGTCATTTTGTCTGAATAAACCACAATTCACATGTGGCTCAACAAGATCAGAAATTCAAACAAAGATTGTCAATAGAGTTCTATTAGTTCACCACATCTATATAACTTGCTCTTGCCTGCAGGTGTATTTTGCCCTGTGTAATTTTTCTGTGTACTGTTACACTTTCAATAGTTGCTTTCACACATGCAGTCTTTACTGGTAAATTGCAGTTAAAGAGCAACTATCTTCCGCATCATGATTTTACATTTCCTTTGGTGTGTATGTGTGTATTAGTACATGTTAAAAATATTCAAAAGGTATACCCCAAAGTAAACGATGATGCAAGTTATCATTTCCAACTTAAATATATTTTCTTGGACTAAAACAAACACACGGATTGTATGCAACAGTTCACTTCCTGGGATTGGTGACGTAGACACAACGATCATAATTATAATTCCTCCTGCTTGGACTCACAGCTTGTAACTCCTGTTAGCAATTGAATCTTTCAAATATGGTAAGAAGTGCCACACTTACGACTGACATCAGAGGTTATCAGGGCAATCACAACGTATAGGTTAGCTGACCAATCAGGGACACAGCGCTTTTCAAATCGATGACCTTTGTACAAAATCAGTGTGTTTCAGGAAGACAGGGATATCAAGAACAACCAAATGTATGGTATGTGGAAAATAATGTTTTTAACACATACATTTTTTGATTCTTTTTCGTGATAATGTCACAAATTTCCCAGTTTTTGTGTGATCGTATCACAAATTTCTGTTTATGTTTCATTGTTACGTATTGGTTACTCAACTGTTTTGTCCTATTTTCTTACCATTGTCGCTTTGGTTTAGGGCCAGATTTACATAAAATGACATCCGTACCCAAACCCAACTCTAACCCTAATGCCAGGCGACAATGTTTTAAAATTTAGAAAATATAAAAAAATAAATCAGAAAAAAATAGTATAAACCAATACTTAAAGTGACATCCTAATGCAAACACCAATGCTAACCCTAAACGAAGCCAAAATGTTTTGAAAATAGGAAAAAGCAGTTGAGTAACCAATTGAAAATGACACATAAACAGAAAGTCGTGATACAGTCATGAAAAAATGTGGAAATTCGAGACAGTATCATGAAATAGAATCAAAAAATGACATGACTACAGGTACATAATTTTGCGAGACTGGGTAGGATTTTCACAAAAGTTTAATGCCTTCCAGAAAATATTCTTCTTTAAATATATTAAATATATAAAAAAGTTATCTTTTATCACCTCTCAAATATGGGTAGGTTTCTTAAAAACAAAACATTTTGAAAATAATTGCATTTTTGTGAAGGACTTTTGATAGAGATCAGATTCAGAGCGATCCTCAAAACATACATCTGTTTGCCCTAGGGCGATACTTCTGAGTTGTATAAGATGCGAAAGAGCACCTTATAAATAATAGTTGTATTACAGATTGCCAGAAATACTTGTATTTGGCAGGGAAGCGTTTTCTTTTAATTAATGAGTTAACTCATCAATGGCAGGGAAAGAGTTAACAGATCATGTGTGACAAACAAAGTCTGGAGTAAATGGGAATATTAATTTAAAAACTTTTACTTATCATTTAACACTTTTTGTAACATAATTTAAAAAATTAGTCCTAAAAAAATCTCATTACCGCAACAGTCAGAAAACATCAACACTGACATATTTTCAAAATGACATGACAACCTGAAAGAACATAATTTGGAGATTCTGCACGTGCATTTAAAATCAAAGTTTTATGCTTCTATTAATTAAATTAACATTTAATAAGCATCTGTTGCGGTAATGATAATCAAAATGTCGTGTAAGCATTCTGACAAGACAATATTTCAAATTAACTGTAAAAAAATGATCTTACCTGGTAGCCATCTTGAAGTAACTGGTCCATGTGCTTGGTCACTCAAAATCAAACTTTATTAAAATTCTGTATGTGTGCTTAAACTGTTCTCAAAAAGTGTTGCGGAGGATAAGAACATCAGGCATGGACACATCATTTTCCTAATTTTTCTTCATTATTATTATACATGAATATTCAGTAAATATTTTTTCTGTCATCTAAAGTAGTCTAGCAAAACATCCATTTATTTTTTTTCTTAATATTTTTGTGTTAATTTGATTAAATTACAACATAACGCATGTTCAAACACAGCCGGACACATTGCGGTAATGAGAATTTCAGCAGAAAATGAGATAAAATTTACAATTATAAATTCTTATGTTGAAATCACACATTGTGCAAGGTAGAACACAGTATTGTGTTAATTCTGATGCTTTTTAATGTTACTATATTACACATTTTAAAGGTAAAATCATTAGTGCCGTGGTGTTTCAATGGTTTCGTGAGAATCACCCATTTACTGATAAAGTAATTCTGGTAAATTTATGGTAATTTACTGAAATTACTGTTTGACAGTGTCTAATGCCAATACTTGATGATTAATGTACAGTTTTGCAGAGGAGGGTTCGAGACCAGTGAGTTTTCACAGTGGGTGTACAGCTATCCAGTATCACACAATGCAGCAAATACAGAAATCAAACAACTGGCACAATGTTGTCACTTTTTTATGGAGCAACAAGACAAAAAACAAATAAAACAAAAATAAATATGCTGTTTGATTTCTAATTTGTGCAGAACTGGACAAAGTATAGTTTAGGATATTTTATGATAAACTCACTGTGATTAGGAAAACAACAAAACTGGCTAGATAGTGAGTCTAAAATAAAGGTTGTAGTTTGTACGCTTTCAGCTGCACATTGCATTGTGAATACAAGACGCGGACAGACAAAATTTGTCATGCTTTGTTCCAGTTGGCTGTAATTTGTGGTTTATTGTGTGATGTAACTTCAAATGCTGGTTCAACATGAAGAGACAACTGCTACTGTACTTGCTGGAATCTGTTGCATACAATCTAATCTCACAAGAAAACATAACTATTTGATGAAGCACTTTAGTAATTTCATATAAATTTGTACAGTATGATGTGAGTCAGCCATATAAAAGCGTTTGATTACTAGGTAAAGTAAGAATGCCACACCTGTAGCTACACCCCTACGCCAAATTTAAGTGGGGTGAAAGTAGGTTGTACGAATGAGGTCTTATGAATTCCTACAATTTAGCCACCTTAAAAAAAAGTTACAAATCGCCCTGAGATTGTGTTGGTCACGTCTGGTTGGGAGACATTATGATACTAGACAAACAAAAGCATCCAAAACCATTTCCTGATGCCATTTCCATTAGTGCAGCACTATCTAGCCATTATCCAATTCAAATCCTCTCTCCATTTTGATCCCAGATCACTTTCTAAAAATCTCACAACCCCTTTAATTAAGTTGCAGTTTTAAAGTATACCACAGTCGAAAAGCTACAATCACAAACTAAAATCGCAAACAGCAAAAGAAATAATTAACATTTGTCTCTTTTTATTTCTCATGTGTGTAATTCTGATTCACAAAGAAATACAATTATGGCACACATGAATGACAAATGTAGAGGATTTTACACGACAGCATGAAGAATATCACAGCACATTTCATTAATCTATACAGATCATGTCCTGTTTTATTGTTATTTATAATCAATTCAGCCCAACATTAATGCTGGCAGGTCGCTGATATTGATCTGATGCTAGATGACTGTAATTAAAGCAGCCAGCATGGCTTTATCAAGTAACATCCTGAACAGCTCTGAGCTCTGATACTCTGATGTTAATTAACATTATCCAATCAATCGACCAATGACCTGAATGAGAAATCTTTGAATTGGGACGCGACGGGAAACATTTCTATCCTAACATTTCAATCCAACCAAACAACCCTTAGAGACATCCCAGGGTTGTTGAAAGGCAATTTGCCACCCTTGTCACACCAACCTCTCTAAGTTCTGGTGTTAAGTGTGTGCTTTGTCACCATGACGATGAAATCGTCTCCCTGGGCATCACACTGACCAGTAGCATGTAATGATGAGCTGCGATCAGCCTTAACTGCACCAATGCTATACAACAGAAGAGAATTCATCCTTAATCACTTAAAACCTGATGCTATTCACATGTACTTTTATTGAATATGAAGAAATATATGCAACCGTATAAACAGGCTTTTGAATTTGCCATTTGATTGATGTGGAGACATTAGTTGTTAAATGATGATGTATGAGTTAGACTTTAGATGAAGTCTCTATGAAAATAATTTATAAATGTGAATTTAATTTCATGATAATCAATTTGCATGCCTGATTGCGTGACTATTTGGAAGACTTGCATCATGTATTGTTAATACAATTTTTAATACAATGGAAGACTTGCATCATGTTATTTTGTTGTGGTAATACAATTTCGGTCAATTATAAAACAATTAATTAATATTGAAAATAACATTAGAAACTTTAATCATGTCTCCTGATTCATCCCTTAATAAGAAATTGATTTATTATTTTTGGGATATTAATTTTAAACTTGCATCTTTCTGTAAGTCTGGCATCAGCGCAGCATCTAGTGCAGCTTTTTAACACAGCATTCATACAGACCCTAAAAACAGCAAGATAAGACACAATGTCAGTCTTTCTTAAATGTGTATAAACCGACTTTAAGACCATCACCAATACAATGTAGTGGCAGAGAGTTGGGCTTGAAACTCAAAGGAGACTGGTTCGAATCTCACGACTGGAAGGTGGCAACTGAGGTGCCCTTAAGCAAGTCACTTTTTCCTCAATTGCTCCCTGGGCACTTCAATAATAGCTTCCCACTGGTGTGGGGTGTATAAGACTTGCATTGCGTGCAAATTCACTACTCAAAAAAAAAAAGGTACTAAACTGTTCATTTTTGTACCTTTATGGGTTTACAACACATTGAAAAGTTATGCCGTTTAGGGATACAAAACCGTTAACTGTACCTTAAAGGGTACATAATACTGTACATCTAGTAATGTACCCAAAAAGGTACAACATCGTATTATGTTTATTATACCTGTAAAGGTACAAAACCAGCCCAATAGTAAATGGATAGATAGATGACCAAAGCAATTGTAAAACAGATGCTGTGGACTGTATAGACACAGATAGGTGTGACATAATGACATATTTTCAATGCTTTACTTGTCAGCCAATATCTTTGATCTTTTCAGCAAATATTGACATGCAGTTATATTGATAAACTAAACTGTATCTCACAATTACCACATTCAAATGTATCTTTAAATGAAATGTTAACAATAGTGTGATAAAATGCTAATTCAAAGCTTTTTATTTTGCACCAAATGTCACTCATATAGTAGTGTAAGTCCAAGTAGGAACATAAGACAAATAACATTTCAAACCTTACACCTAATCTTCCCAGTCTGCGTCCATCCTAATATTCATTTTATTATAAATATTAAACATACTCCTTTATTAGTAACACTTTACAATAAGGTTGTATGTGTTTATATTAATGCATTAGCTAACAGGAACTAACACTGAGGAACAATATCAAATTTATTCATCTTTCTAACCTGTTATTTTATAAATAATTAGATACAGATAGTTTCAGATACTGCTACATAAAAACTTTTAAATTCTCAAATAAATAATGAATTTCCTAAATACTTATTTAATAACCCTAAAACTCTTATTAAAACTCAATATAGTATCAAAGATATTTAAAAATCAATATTATTTTTTTGATGCTGTTTTTTTTTTAGTTTTACTCTGCTAAGACAAAGACTTGTAAATGTTAAATGTTCATTTAACTTTGAACAAAATGTTGCCAGTAAATTACATAAATTTAAATCTACGGTAAGTTACCGGCAACCCAGCTGCAATTTCTACAGATTTTTTTTTACAGTGCACAAGCAAATTTAGCTACCCTTCAGGCCCAACGTTGTAAAATTACAATTCAATTCAATTCAATTTTATTTATATAGCACTTTTCACAATTTGGTAATTGTATCAAAGCAGCTTTACATTAATAGAAGCAGTGAAAAGCACAGAAAATCGACAGATAGCACAACATAATACACGATAGCACAAGCAGCTAAATTTGCTGTGGCTATAAATCAACAATAAAGCGAAAGTATTACTACTGTAACGTATAGAAGTTAAGCCCAAGAAGGCTGCCTCCCAGGGTTGAAAAACCCCCTAGGAGAAAAATGTATATATATATATATATATATATATATATATATATATATATATATATATATATACATTGAAACGGATAAGGAGATTAAGCGGGTTCTGCCGGTGGCCATTGGTCAGGCATCAGCTGGGCATCATGTTGAAGAACAGCCAGTAGATCAGAGGTGTGCCGACTTTCACATTTACCGGAACTGGATCTGTTTGTCTCATTGTCCTCGGGATCGAGGACGAGAAAGGGAGAGGGAAACAAAATCTTATTAGCGTAGGGGCCGTTCGCATGTAAAGCAAGTGTCACACAGTGATGTGGTTTAAGTCAGCTCGGTTCCGGCAGGCTAACTATTGCTGGTTAAGTGTATTACATATAGTTGATGATTTTAGAAAATTTGTGGGCCGAGGGTGAGTCTATGTATGGGGCCCCCCATATGATCTTTAAAACAGAAACAGAAACTGCAACATACAACATTGACATAACGTGCTCAAAATCTTATATAATCAAAACATTCAACTGTATCTTAAAATCTGCATGATCTAGACATATAACTAATCACAGAAAAAAATATTTTAGGCATTTTACTTACGTGACTGTTGATTTATTTAGTTCAGTAAAAATGGTTCTTAAAGGGATTTATTGTTCAAGGCAGGTTTGCAGGTTTTGTACGTTCACGGCCAGGAGAACAAACCTATTTACAAAGTCTACCATTCAAATCATTGCAGGTTTAAACAATAGGACTGTTTATTTGTGTAATTTGTGTGGTTTTAAAGAGAGAAAAAAACATTTATATTTTATTATACCTTAAACTGATTTATTATTATAATATTATTATAACCGAGGGCTTTACAGGGTTAATGCCAACAGTTGTTTATGTTTGTTCATTGTGCATATTGTTAACGATTACAACAAATCAAAATGTAGATTTTAAAAATGTATTAGTAAATGTTGAAATTAGCATGAACTAAGATTAATAAATGCTGGATATGTATTGTTCAGTTTAGGTCTATGCTAGCTACTGCATAAATAAAATATCTTATTATAAAGTGTTACCTCTTTATTTTTAGATTTTAAAACAGTTTCTTAAAATACAAACAAGGAGAATGACCCCACACTTTTTCTAACTTATGTAGTAGGTGAAACAGCAAGGGTTGGCCTGCGGGAAGTTACTGTAGAAGCTGAACTCTCTGCTTTTAACACAAAGGCTAATCAATAATTCTCAACATGCAGTCTTCATCAGGGTCATTAATAACATTCATGAATTTTAAGCTGGAGAATATAGTCCTGTGGACAGAGTCCAGGCTGCCAGTGGATTTCTCTGACACTACAGCAGGCGTATGCAAAAACTCCTTGAGGTTGTCCGCAGTAAAACTTAATGGAGCTCAACGAAAAGTCATTCAAGGACCTGAAATTAGTCCATCCGAGTGGAAAAGTATTTGACTGATATTTTATTGCAGGGAATGAGGGAATGAAAACCAAGCGGCACAACAGTGCCCGGTGAATAGAAAAGATCCGCCTCGCAGCAAATAATCTGTTTGTACCAAATGACTTTTATGTGCAGAATGACATGAAACTGTTGAAACGCATGTGTAAATCTGCCCATTGTCTACTGAAGTGATCACTTAGTATTACACTGAAGTCAGGCTAGAGAATTACATAGAAACATTATTATTATTACTGTGTTTATGCATAAGATCATTTACAGATCCCAGTATTTAAGCAATTGTCTGTATAGACTTTAGTCAGGGCAGAAGCTATATTTATGTGTTAACACTTTACAATAAAGTTGTATTTGTTAATATTAGTTCATGCATTAGCTAAAATTATTCAAAAATGAACAATATTTTGCAGCATTTATGAATCTTAATTCATGCGATTTTCAGCATTTATGAATACATTTTTATTAGCCTAACTGTTAACATTAGTTAATGAACTAACATGAACAATTATAAGCATTATTAACAATAACAAAGATTAATAAACGTTAAAAAAATATTGTTAGTCCATATTAGCTATTTCATTAACTAATTAACTATTTTACAGGGCACATTTTATGCCCGTTTTAACAAGATGTAATTTTGAATGAAATCTCAGGTGTGCCTAGAATGTGTCTGTGAAGTTTTAGCTCAAAATACCCCACGGCTTATTTATTATAGCATGTCCAAAATTTGGGAGTGAGCAAAAACATGCTGTTTTCATGTGTGTACCTTTAAATGCAAATGAGCCCTCACTCCCTTACCGACAGACAGTGAGCACTTTTGGTTGAAAATAGATCTGAATACAGTATGAGACAATAGTATCTTTAGCACTACAGTGTGCTAACAAACACATTTAGAAAAGCTTTTGGGTAAAATGAACAGTGGCTGTGGGTGGGGCTTCATCAGTGTGACATCACATTAACGAGAGAAACAAAACAGCATTTCTAACGAGACTGCTTTGGTTTAATGAGCATTACAAAAGCATGATGGTGCTTTTCCATCACATACAGTTATGTCCAAACACAAATAAAAGTTGATTTTGCCTAATAAAGTGTTACTATTTTTTTTGTAAATGTAAAATAAAGCTGTGTGGGAGACAGTCTGTTCAATAGACTGTTAGACTGGACCTGATATCAATTTTGTCGAAAACCTCTGGAAAGCATCAAATGTAAAAAGTAAAATTGACTTTGTCTATTTATACCATTAAAGTGTATATTTATTCTTAACTCTTTCACTGCCAGCGTTTTTAAAAAAAGTTGCAAGCCAGCGCCAGCGTTTTTCATGATTTTCACAAAAGTTTAATGCCTTCCAGGAAATGTTCTTCTTCAAATATATAAATATATATACAATATACCAAATGAAAGAACAGACCCTCTGCTTTCAAAAAAAAAAAAAAAAAAAAACGTTTCATCCTACCTTCAGTACACTCTAAAAAAACAAACGGTGCTATGTAGAACCAAAACTGTTGCTTTGGATCGTAATCATAGAAGAACCGTTTTTAGAGCCATATAGCACCGGTGAAGCACCAGTGAAGCACCTGTGTAGAACCATATAGGTGCCATATAGAACCACTATAGCACCAAATATGGTTCTACATAGCACTATATGGTTCTACACAGGTGCTTCACTGGTGCTTCACCGGTGCTATATGGCACTAAAAACGGTTCTTCTATGATTACGAGCATAGAACCACTTTTGGTGCTATATAGCACCGTTTGTTTTTAGAGTGTAGTTCTTTTGTAATCAGCTTTTGAATATGTGTAGGTTTCAGCAAAAACACCACATTTTGAGCAAAAAGCAGAGATAATTCCATTTTTGTGACGGCTTTTCATAGAGATCCCATTCAGACTAATCTTTAAAACAGACACGGACATGCAGCAGCTTGCCATAGGGCAATACTTCCGGTTTTAAAAAGTTGCGGAAGGAAGTTGCGGAAAGACGGAAATACTCGTCTTTGGCGGGGAAGCGTTTTCTCTTGATTGACGAGATATCTCGTCAATGGCGGGGAAAGAGTTAATAGGGCAGAAATTCAATATGGCGCCCGGCTAAAAACCGACTAGTATGTAGTCAGTCATAATTCATGGCTATGATTTAACTAAAACTTTTTAGCTATTTGTTGATTTGTTGTCCCCCCTACACTTCCTGTTTCAACAGGAAGAAAAACTGCATGCATCATGCGAATCATCACATCTTTTAATGTACAACTTTTTGCAGAATCCCATTGGACTTTATTGTGAATTTCACTGAACTTCTTGTTTATGTTTAATAAGTACAGAGAACCGACAGGCTGCAGCTTCTAATGCCTTGATGTTCTTGCTTGCCTTTGGCATCACTGACCACATAATCATTGGCTGGCACAACTGGGACAAGGCTTGATTTTCAAAGGCTCTCGCTCCACTGATTCGCTGTGCATCCGTGAGATTGATCACAGTGGTTTATCAGAAACAACATGCGTTTCATCCCTCTCGGATTTAAGGGAGGAGGAAGGTGGACGCCAGAAGGGGTTGTGTCTCTACCTTTCCCCTCCCATCTGAACACCACAGACATCAGGAGGACAGCGAGAGAAAGAGAAAGAGAGAGAGAGAGAGAGAGAGAGAGAGAGAGAGAGAGATATTTTGACAGCTCAAGTGTGTCAACCCATCACAACTCGCCCATGGCACTTTTGATTAACAGAGAAAGAGAGATAATATCAACTGTTGCCTCAGAAAGAGCTAGATAACCATGACCTAATAGTCATCAGGTCTTCAACTCAATTAAAAAGAAATTATTCTTATCTGTCCGTACTCCCTGTAAACTGTCAATATTTTATGAGATTAAAATGTTTGTGTGAGTAAAACAGCCCAAGGGGAAAGAAAATATGCCAAGTTTATACGAGAGTTTCGTAGAAAGCAATTCCTTGACTATTATGGGAGAAGACGATTTTGCATGCCTATTTTTCAGCACAGTACTGCATTTTATGAAAAGAAAGGCTTGGAATTGTAAAAATAAATAGTTTCGCCTCATCATGCATGACCTTTGCTTAGAGAAATTATAGGATTAAAAGAAGATGGCATTAAAACCATCTCACTGTTTACACAAATGCTTATTTGCAAACAAAATAGTCTTTGGGTGTATCACAGGGCAGTTTATTGTGACTCCAACACAAATCTACCACACAATAAAATCACACAATCACCACTCTGAACCAGAGATGCAACTGTTTTCAATATTCAGAAGATGGTGCTATTTGTTTATGTATGCATGGATTGCATAAACCCCTTCTGTTTGTATTCACACCAATATGAACATTTGAAGTGCTACTGCTCAGAATATAATTTGTCAAATTCAAAAATGAGATATAAGACCTACTGTACAGAATAATATAGCCGAGTCTAAATAATTTAGCTATGCTTTTGTCCACAGCATATAAAGTGACTGGATAAAGCAGCCCTCTCTAAACCCTGACAAAGAATGAATGTGTATATGGACAAAAGGTAGCGTTTGCTTGCATGATGAACCCAGATCGTCTCAAGCCATTTTATATAACGCTGGTTAGTTTGCATTTTCTCTAAACTCAAGTTGACACTGATTAGACAGTCCTGGCCCTCCTGGTTAGTTGCCATACACTTGAAGGTCATGTAACTATATGGCATAATAATGTAATTATGCAAACGTAGCCCCTCAAAGATCTGACACGTTATACGCAATTAAAGCCCAAGATGTGCGCCTACGAAGTGGCCGTGCATTTTGATCCCGGTTTGAAGGGCACCACAGGATCCCGGTTTAATCGTCTGGCAAGAACGCAGAAGTGGAAAATTTGATGATGCCAGTTGTTAAGTGGATCTTCCTACTCAACAAATTCATCCCACTTTATGTGCGGTATGTTGCATGAGGTGATGTCTAATACTGGGTGTTTAAAATAAACTATACATTTACGAAGCAGCATTACGTTTAGATGCTGTAACTACTGTATAAATTCGAGCATTAACTAGCGTGTTTCTCACGTAATCCATCATGCTGTCGTGATGCATTATGGATCAGCCATTGTGACTGGACGCCCACGTCAGACCAAAGTAATTTACCTTCTTTATTTCCAAGCTATTAGACAAAATACGATAGAAATACTAATGCAGTATTATCAGGATATTTATCCCACACACACGCATATATATATATTTGTCTCTTAAATATATCTATTATATCTATCAAATGTCAAAGTTCATGATTTCCTGCCTGACAGGCATTAAATAGCTCAAGGCAGCTACTTTATGACACATAAAGAGAATAATTCATATTATCACAGAGATGTATTGACTGCTCTCATTTTATACAAGTCTGTGGTAGCAGCCTGTCTCTAGCTGTCATCTCTGACTGGTTTTATTACCTGTAAATCACGCAACAGTGGCCCCCCGTGGGTTTTAGTACAGCACAAAGGGCGGTGTGGAAGTTAACTGACATCTAATCTGCACAAAGAGAAAGGAGAGGATTATTTGAATCCCTGTACGGTGACAGTGTGAAGCTGGAGAATTCGCCATCTCTGACAGAGAAATATGATCTTAAGAGGAATGATCCTGACACCATGCAAATATTTTAACGTAACACGGCCAGAACAGAAGTCTAAAGGCCCCGGTATATTCATGGCAGAGTTATTCTTGTCTTTCGCTCAGGGGCAGAAAAGTTTAAAAAACAGCTGAGTAACGATGCGCTGTTTGCAATTCAACTTTTGATGGGATGTTGTAGCAACGTTTGATTCATAGGACGGAAGCTCGAGGTCACACCCACTTATTGCCGCATCATCTTGGACCGACGACTGTTTTAAGATGTTAAACAGCCAACAAGTTAGACATCCCATCTCTCCCGGGAGTCTCCTGCTTAAAATTGATGTGGCTCCCTGATGACCACAAATGATGTAAAATGTTCCCGAAATCAATTATTTGAGAACGTGTGTGTTATAGAGGTCAGATTCTAATTATTTTTACAAGCTCTCAGTCTGAAGAGTCTGACATAGCGAGGGACATGACAAAGCGAGAAAGTGACAGGGAGCATATTGTGATTGGTTTCTCTTTCTGATAACTAGACCAGTCGGTTTTCTCTGTGGGCGAGCTTGCAATCGACCTTTCTTGGTCTCTTTACTTCAGTATACCACTGTATACTGTACAATACACACAATAGTGTAAATTACACATTGTCAGGAAAATGCTACAGTACATTAACTACAATAAAAGTACATCAAAGTCCCTGTAAAGTCAGATATTAAATGTGTTCTGAGTTTGTCACACCGCAGAACAATGTGATATTAACCATCCAACCAAAATTGAATGATGGAAAAAAGCAAAGTAAATAAAATAAATTGAAAATCTTGAAACATTAGGCAGCGTACTCTGCTCTCAAACGCCGGGGGCGTGTACACTATCTGAGCTAAAACCACGCCCACTCGTGGGAAAGCTGTCGTCTTTCTCAGCTTTAAAATAAAGTTACAACCTGAATGGATACTCGCGATTGTGTTAGGGGAGTGGCTATGCGCGGTTGCTGAACTGGTGAAATGGTGGAAAAACTGTTTACCGATCTAACGCTGCAGTACTACATAGTTTACATTTTTTGTTTGCATTTTTAATGTGGTTAGAAACACAGGATAATCAGCAAGTCATCTATCTGCGTATGTTGACATAATTTGGGTGTACTTTATGACCCAGGAGTAAGCTGTACGACACCTGTGCTCACAGCAGCTGCGGAAGAAACAAACTGAATAAAAAAGGAGCTTTAAACTAAATTTTTTTGAAAATATGCCCATTTTCCAGCTCCTATGGAGTTAAACAATTGATTTTTACTGTTTTGGAATCCCTTCAGCTGATCTCCGGGTCTGGCGATACCACTTTTAGCATAGCTTAGCATAATCCATTGAATCTGATTAGACCATTAGCATCGTGTTAAAAAATAACCAAAGAGTTTCAATATTTGTCCTATTTAAAACTTTATTCTTCTTTTGTTACATCGTGTACTAAGACTGACAGAAAATTAAAAGTTGCGATTTTCTAGGCTGATTTGGCTAGGAACTATACTCTCATTCTGGCGTAATAATCAAGGACTTTGCTGCCGTAACATGGCTGCAGCATGTGCAATGATATTACACAGTGCCGGAAAATAGTCTCCTGATATTGAAAGCAGGGCTTTGAACCAGAATGTTTTCCCAACTGGTTCGTTCCGAACAGAAACAGTATTTTAACGTTTCCGGTTCAACCCTAAAATTGACGTTCCTGAACCGGTTAGAACAAAAAATAAAGTTCCCGAATCTTTTCATAACGTTCCATGTCAGCTGTGGGACATACAAATAAGTAGGCTGATCATTAGGACATTAAACTTAAATTATTAGTCTGCATAAATTTCCTTAAGTCTCTATCTTGTCATCAAACATTAAAAACGGCTGCATTATGTAAGCGGCATAACTGTAATTCTGACATGTCTACATTTGTTGAGTGCACTTAAACATGCGCACACACATAGACGGAGGACGAATGCCAAACGGCGCCAAACGGGAAGAAGATGCAGTATAAACAGACCCTCCACATAAAGTGAAAAATTACGTTGTTTTTAAGGGCTTTATTCACCAAATGTATTTTAATGGACTACAGTATGAGACACAGTAGCGCAACTCTCTTTCAAGTGTAAACATCAAGAGTTTTGATCTTTGAAGGGCGGAGTTGGACCGGACACATTCAACCGCATGTGCGTACAGAAAATTGCTCACTTTAGCGTCTTTTAGCGGTTAAATTGTTTAAAATCACTTAAGTGTTAACATTTGCAAGCTTTTGAAACACGTGCAAATGATCAACTTTCACCCTATTTAAATTTGCGTATTAATCCGCGAATCGCATGCTAGCCGAACCGTGGGTCGTGATCTGTACGCATCACAGATCAACTGCGATCCGTTACACCACTAATTAGTATAAAAAAAACATCTTGAGATACTTGGTAGACTGCAATATTTACCTCTTATGATTGAGCATTAGAGACTTGGGCTTGAGTAGGCTACCTGCTGGTGGCAAGCTTCTCATTTCTCCGATGAGTCAACGACGACCGGAAGTGAACTTCACTGAGTATTGCACAGAAATTTTGTCAAAGAACGGAAAAAATAATGGTATTAACCGGTTACCGTTATTTTAAATAAATGTTTCTGTTCCGGAACATATATTTTTTGAAAGTTTCTGGTTTCGTTTCTGTTCTTTGCAAGACATCAAAAGTTTCTGGTTTTCGTTTTCGTTCCATGAAGCGGTTTAAAGCCTTGATTGTAAGTTACCGAGGGGACTACTTTCAGGTGCTGCATAATATCATTGCAAAATGATGAAAATAAGCATATTTTCCAAAAAAAGTGTCCCTTTAAACTCATCAAATTACACAATTTAATAGAAAATGAATAGAAAAGATGGATATGTCTAAAGAAATAGTAAACATGTATCAGAACAACTAGATTTTTGTAAATGTGAACATTTTTTTAATTTAAATTCAGTCATTACAAAACACATGGGGGCAGACGTGAATGAATGTGTTTGTCTCACGTAGGGGCGGTTTCCCGGACCAGGATTAGCTTAATCCAGGACTAGGCCTTAGTTTAATTAGGAAATATAACTAGTTTTAACAAACATGCCTTACTAAAAACATTACCTGTGTGCATTTTGAGGTAAAACAAAGGGTCCTGATGTATTTTAAGATATGTCAGTGCAAGTTGTTTTCAGTTTAGAGAGCTCTTAAAATGTTTAAGTCTAGGACTAGTCTAATCCCTGTCCGGGAAACCGCCCTATTATTGTTTAAATTGGTTGATGCTAGACATGGGTTTTCAAGCCATGACACTGACGCGGTTAAATGATAATGAAAAATGCCACTGTAATACTAACCATTGGATTTGTATTATGTTAACATTAAACTGATAATCGTTACATCTCTATTATGTTGTTGTTGTTGTTGGGTTTTTTTTTGGGGGGGAGCTACCTTCCTGAAATTTGTTTTTGTAGGGTGGCATGTATGAAGTTTGCCCTGGTGAGCTGTTTCGAAAAAATGAAATTAACACTTTTTTGAGGATAGATTTTGATTCATTAACATTTTCTCTTATTCAATTCTCTTATTTTGGTTAAACAAATTGGGATGATTAGGTCTGTGTGGCCCTGTAATTTCTGATTACAATAAGCGAAAAACACAGAGTCGACATGATTCTCTATTCCGACAAGCCTCCTGCAGTAATTTTGTCTTCTGGCTTTGTGTACACAATTCCTTTTCTATGTCTGCAATAAAATTTAATCTTTCTCCTCGCACGTCCGGCGGTCAGCGGAAAAGCAAAACAAGTGACAACGTTGGGCCTCAATTAATTCATTCCCCAACACTGCAAACAGCTCGCCACAATATTTGTTTTAGCTTAAAGGTAGACAGCTGAATGTAAAGTCTGGGAATATCCTCGAGTCTAAAGCAAAGGTTGTTTTTCCACACAATAGACCTTTAATCTCTTCATGCAAGCTCTCTACCACTGACATGCAGACGTGTTACGATAACAATGTGGTTCCTCTAAGGCATGGTCTCCACTGAATATTGCATTCAATTTTAAATTCACCAGAGACTTCCCTTTAACCAACTTTATGTCACACCTAAGCAGTGGAAAAAGAGTTTCGCACAGCAATTTGTTTTGATTAAAAAGGGAAAATACAAGTTTGGGGCAGTGTCTATGAAATACACTGCCGTGCTTGTAATAAAACCAATGTAACCATACATTTACCTAGCTAATTTAATACTATGCATGCTTAAAAACATGCAATATATAATGACTTTGTAGCTTTGGTTACATGGCTTATCATCTGTCCTATATGCATTCAGTTTAATGTGCCATACAGTAATTGCTGTTAAAACAAGCAATGTTCTTGAATGTTGCAAGCCGGTCTGTTATTGTATAAAGATGTTTAAGCCCCCCAAAATGACACTAAACAAAACAAACTATGATTGGTTGCCTTAAATGTCAAATAACAGTCTACTGGCAAATCTTTGGCCAAAATGAGGCATGTCGCCCAACACCATGTGCTTTAGACCAGTGGTTCTCAAACTTTTTCAGCGTGCGGTGCATTCCTTCGCCCCCCCCCCTCCCCAAGAAAATGTATGACAAAAACAGTTCTAAAACTTCACATTTTTATTAAATAAAACATTAAATTATACAAAGTAGTGCTGCCTTATTTTTTTTAGGTTTAATTTCACAGAATTCATGATTAATTAATGTATTTTATAAAAATGTCATAAAACTGGGGCCCCCCTGGCACCATCTCGCGGCCCCCCTGGGGGCCCCGGACCCCAGTTTGAGAACAACAGCTTTAGACCATAGATTGTTAAAATCAACCTGATCTCGCGGATTTCCGTGGCGTGGTCGCGGAGTTTTGTGCTCGTTTTTCCGTGGCGTTCTCACGGATCTCCGCGTGTTTCCGTGGCCCTGCCGCGGACTTTCTTTTCCGTGGCGTTCTCGCGGATTGGTTGCTCGGCTGTTTTGTCCTATTTTCTTGCCATTGTCGCTTCGGTTTGGGGTTAGATTTACATAAAATGACATCCCTACCCAAACCCAACTCTAACCCCAATGCCAGGTGACAATTGATTAAAGTTTAAAAAATATAAAAGAATACATCAGAAAAAATAGTATAAACCAATACTTACAGTGACAAAGTAACGCAAGCACCAAATCTAACCCTAAACCGAAGCGACAATGGTTTGAAAATAGGAAAAAGCAGTTGAGTAACCAATCCGTGAGAATGCCACGGAAAAGAAAGTCCGTGGCAGGGCCACGGAAATATGCGGAGATCCGTGAGAATGTCACGGAAAAATGAGCACAAAATTCCGTGACTATCCCACGGAACTTTGTGAGATCATGTTGGTTAAAATAGTGCCTAACCATGAAGAAAATTTAAAACAACCAAATTTTACCCAACTCTAGGTTGAAATAACATATCATCCACAATTATTTTCATTTTTTTAAAGTCTTTGCACCATGAAATAATGAACTCCTCTTAGTAAAAATCATGCTTTGGGGAGCAGCCATGACTCTTCTCTTAAAGCATTCTCATTCTACTGCACTGTCATCTTACAGACATTAATATTTACTCATCATAATTAAATATTAACATTGATTGGGCCGCCTTCCTTTCAAAATTAAAGCAGTGATATTGAAATCCCAGCAAGACATTTAAAATGATTTTCTTCTGCTAATGTTAGACATTATTAGTTGCCCTATAGCATGTTGTTTTAGATGATGGTAACTGATTGCATTTTCTGTGTCCGCGTTTGGTTGTTTTTGATAACGGCAGCATCCTTTGATGGATTGTTAATACTTGAGAGCAGAAAATGTCCGGTTTCACGCCTGGCTAAGCTAACTTTAGGATCATTTGGCCAGATGGATTGGAGGAGAAGCGACACATTCTGCCGGAGTCGTGGATGTTGTCTAGAGAATTGATTTGATAAATATGGCCCGAAGAGTCATGCAATTTGCAAGGTGATACATTTTCAGAGGCCAAATCAATTTCTTGTCTTCAAAGCATTGGCAAATATATCAAAGCAAATTACCTTAGAGGTCTTAATCTTTAATGTGAGAGATAAAGTGTGTGTCCAAGTACAGCCACAACATATTCAAACATGTTGTTTCTTTTTAACCGATGCATCTGTTAAAGTCGAATGTAATCACAAACTTTAATTGCAATTTAAAGTAAGACCTTATTACAGAGGTTTTAGATCTAAATTATACTGAAATCAGTTTGAATATTAAAATTAACCTTTCTAAACTAAAACTATTGCAAATTCACATGCAGAACTTTTGTATTACCAAAATGCTCTTTTTTTTTGGAACAACAAAGCAATATAAATATTATGAGCATAACTAGTGGCATCACTAGGCCCTTTATAGCTAAGCTTTAGCCCCACAAAATCTCTGACCAGCCCCCTAAAGAATACACAAATGTTATACCTCCCTTTAATAAAGTAAAGTACTGCAGTAAAGTTAGTATAAAATCCAATCAAACTATTACTATGCAAACTTTTTATGTATATTTTACTTCCACACAAAAACAATAAGGGCTGCCATGATCCTGTCATATAAAAACAAGTAAAATGACATACAGAGCTAACAGGATCATGACAGATATACTGTAGAACAAAATTTCCAGATGTATTCTGGATTTTAGATAGCTTTAGAAAAAGCCTTAATGCACCATAGGGGACAATTGAAATTTAATAATCGGCAAAGCAGAGGTAAGCATCTCGGTCAATAAAGCTGTTGAGGTGTCTGGTAATGGCTGTTTTGTTGCACTTTATGGTTTGAACACAAATTCCCTTTTCTCTAATTAACCTGTAGTGAAACAATGCAAAATTATTTGTGTTCACCTAAAGAAAGGAAGTGATATTCATCAGGTATGGCATGAGATTAAGTAAAGTTGAACGTTTCATTTATGGGTGAACAGTTCCTTTAAAGAGCCATTTCTTTATGTTGTATCTTATATAGATATAAACACTAATGCAGGGTTAGTTGTAACACAGATTGTTTACATTGTTGCGTAGGGTTGAGAGATTTGTTTTTTCCATATTGTTTTCACGCTGCCAAAAGACGGCCTCACGCAAATTTATGGAAAGGTATCATGTTATTGATGAAAGAATGTTTTGGTGGCATGTAATTTTTTTATCATACGTTTTTTTTTTCGATTTTTGGTGTGTAAGATACCAAAACCAATGTTATGTCACCTTAATCTGTGTCTTGTTGACTAAAACAAAGCATCATATTGAAATATGTCCGCAGCTCTTAGCAACTTTTTTGTAAGGCTTGAAAATATTTTGACCCAGCGGGGTTAATTGTAACGCTGTGTTAAAACTAACCCCTCAGCACTTACAATATGAAAACAGCTAAAGTTAGCGTAATTCTTGCCGTTGTTTTAAATCAGCTAAACAATAATGATTGCTGGCTGCCAACAAAATAAATGTGCCTGTCTTATCAAAAATTGTGTGTCAACATTTATTTATGTTCATATTTTTAATATTGATTGAATAAGGTAATGTCAAAGATTGAAATCATAATGAAACGAATGGCTAAAATCTGATTTAGTATGTTTTTAAAGACTGGGTCACATATAAATATGTTGTTTTTTTATAATTGTTCTGCTTTTTCTCACATATTTAGACATTTGTATCCATTAATATTATTACTATTATGGGAAGATATATAAACAATATCCACTTAAAGTATATAGACAAAGTATTGAAATATTTGCCTGCAAACTTAATTTTTAGCAAGTGTTACAGCTAACCCCCTGCCTGTTACCAGTGTTGGGTGTAACGCGTTACAAAGTAACGCGTTACTGTAATAATATTACTTTTTTCAGTAACTAGTAGTGTAACGCATTACCCGTCTGAAAATGGTAATATTATTACAGTTTTCCCGAGCTAGTTACTTGCGTTACATTCGCCAGTAGCACCTTCATCACACAAAGGCACACAACACAGAACAAAAGGGAAGTGGAGGAGGGCGTGAATGGAACAGTGATTGGTCTAAGTTTGGCATGAGGTATCATTTACCATCACCGATTGGTCGACACCCGGCAGCCAGCAGCAGAGCGGCACACTCAAAGACAGATCGGGAAAATGGAAGCGTCAACAACGGCAAGCTTTTTTTCAGAGGAAGGTTCGCTAGTTTCGACGGGAGGAGATTCAGTCATTATTTTATTATGTTCAACGGAAGGAAAATAACTTGACGGTGAAGTGCACACTCTTTAATGTTTCTCCGAACGCTGTGCCCCACGTCCGGTAGCGGGTAAGGAAGCCAGCAGTAATTTTTATGTTGTATTAAAATGTGGTGTATTTACGGTGGGTTTTCTCGCCGTGGAGACCTTGATGAATGTGAGGTTATGCCACGGTGTCCCGGCGCTCATTTCATTGTTTGTTTGTATGTAAACAGGGGTTGCGTGCAGGTTGTTTATCCCATCAATTTTGTATATCAATTTTACCGTAATTGACGAAGGCTGTGTCTTTAGCTTGAGTGATTTTAATGATATTTATTGAATTGATTGTGTATTTATTACTTTGCGGTGTTAAATTGATATATTTATATGTTTGGGTGTTGGATGAATTTGCTGTGCATTGCTGTGTATAGTGGGTGGGTAAATAATGTGCACTAACATCATGGTACCCCCCTGCTAAGAATACAGAACTCTTGGAAGTCTTAATCAGGAAATAATTTATTGTGAACCGTCATTATTTTATCAGCTGTCCATTTAAAGGTGTCCATCTAAAAATAATTGCAACCTGTTGTCATCCCTGTATTTTGAATGAGTAAATTGTTATCAAATTTAATCTAATAAAATTTTAACTTTTTATTGATTTGGGAGTTTTGTGTTTGGATGTTTTCTTGGCCGTGGCTTGCCCAAATAAACATTCTTGCCCAGAAAAAAAATGTAACTAGTAATATAACTAGTAATATAACTAGTTACTTGCTCCAGGGAGTAATAAAGTAAAGTAAGGCATTACTATTTTTGAGAGTAATATGTAATAAGTAATATATTACTTTTTTGAGTAACTAACCCCAACACTGCCTGTTACAATTAACCCCACATATGGGGAAAGTTGTAACGTTTGCACTTCTGTCACGTTTGGTGTAATTGTCCAAGAATTGTAAGTAATAGAAACAAACTTCAAATGTTCATTTGTAGCAGAGATGTGTGTGTTGCTTGTGTACAAATATACTTAATCAAACTCAAATATTTTTTGAATGATTGAGCCAAAACCAAAAAGCGTTAGGTTGTGCCCTGCTCTCTCCTACTTTTAGAAATAAAGGTGCTAAAAAGTTTTTCACAGTTGTGACATAAAATAATAATTTTTGGTTTCCAAAAGAGGAAAGTTCAGTGAAAGGTTCTTTACAAAAACACTCTTTAAATGGTAAAAAACCTTTTTCCACTATAGAAAAATCTGTGCAATGTGCAAAAACCCTGTGCAAAGCTTTGTGCAATACAATAGGAAGGTTTTGTTGATGTTACATGTTTTCCAAAGAACCATATCAGACCAACTCCTGACAAAGCTATTTAAGGACCTGTATTATTTTTAAAGAGCGTATGGACATGCAAATCTAGCTTGGCCTCTCCAGGACTGCTTCTTACACCTTCTCCCCAGATAAATAAGTAATCTCTGGAAAGAGCATTATTGAGAATAGCTTTCTAGTAGACTGGTGGTAAAGACTGGAGTTGAAATCTATCACTTTAAAAATGAATGTGTTAAATAAAAGATTTTCCATTACCCCTTCTCAAACTGTCGTCTTCTTATTTCCACTCAACTTTGGTCAGGTAACTAGGCCCACAGGAACAAGTAAGTGTGCATACAAAGACAGAAGTAGGACAGACGGAATCCATGTTGGTTATTCAGAAAGGCCACAGAGAAATAACACAAAAATAAGCTTTTAACCAAAGGTGTTATACGTTTTAAAAACATTTTTCTTGATGACACTGTGTTGATGAGTGTGCATTTATTTAGAAGTAACCCGTCTGCCAGACACTGAGTGCTGCTAAAATAAGCCGGTAATTTACTGATAATGCGCACGTTAAAGAACACAGACGCAAAAATTTAATTTCCATGACCAACGCAAGCTACCAAGAACAGTGGAAATTAAAGTTGGGTTTAAGACATGCTTTGTAAAGGCGTTAAATAATGGCAAAATAGCAGTAAACTGATGAGCACATCACGTTGTGTGATTCATTTAAATACTCTTTTACCATAGACCTGATCTGTTTTGATTTCTTCAGAACATACCAGGTGCGATGATAGGTAAACATGTCATAATCGACAATACTCCCCACCATACTGAATTTTATTAAAAATACTTTTTCAAACACTTCCTAGTCCATTTCTATGATTCATATGTAATGTGTCCTATACCATCTAGAGACAGTGCTGGCCAAAAGTTAACAAGATCATTTTTATTTGATGGATCAATATGATTTTGGGTGGGGTCAAAATGACAAATTGGTCTGTATTTGTAAGCCAAAACTTACAAATAAAGTACTTACGTACTTACCTTGTACATATATGGTAAGTTGTACTTACCGAATAATGTGTGGTACTTACTTTCAGGTATCTACATAGTAATTAATTGGTATCATTACTGTACTTACCAGTGGTACATACTTGGTAGTTATTATGTAACTCTAGATAAGTACTGGGTAATACCAGATACATACACCTACCACCTAAGATTTAGCATCATATACGTGTCACTGTGAGGCAAACCCAACCACTGACTATCATACACATTAACTACTGGGTACATTCACTAGTACGTCCATGGTAACTGCATGAAAACAGGACTGTAAAATAAAGTGTTGCTTTTTACACAGTTATTACATAGAACCTACCACCTAAGATATAGTATCATATACATGTCACTGTGAGGCAAACCCAACCATTGACTTCATATTAATAACTACTCTGTACATTCACTAGTACACATTTATTGAGTACATACAATTTGTAAGTACAGTAGTGTTTGGTATTAGTTATCATATATGTACACTATAAATACCTGTCATGTACCCTAACTTACCTGTAAATACTAAATACTTATAATGTACATTTATTTGTAAGTACATTAATGTTTCTCGTTACAGTATACCTACACTATAAGTATGTATTTGTTATTACCCAGTACTTATCTAGAGTTACATAATAGCTACTAAGTATGTACCACTGGTAAGTACAGTAATGATACCATGCAGTTAATTACCATGTAGATTACCATGTAGATACCTAAATGTAAGTACCACACATTTGTCGGTAAGTACAACTTATTTACCATATATGTACAAGGTAAGTACACGTACTGTAAAATAAAGTGCTACCCAAAACTTTACACATTGACATAGAAAGGCTAAAGAAGCATGCTGAGTTTCAACAACTTTTGTTGATAGGTGGCACTACACATCTGAAATCGATTTGCAATTCAACACTATAATGACTATCCAGTTTATTTGCAATATGTGGTCAATTTCTAAATAAGGAACTTTTCCCAAGAATATTTATCCAAACCTCCTTGAAACCCCAATAATTTCCACTTGCAGCTGTATACCACATATATGGCACTATTTTGGCTACTGGTATACAAGTGATTTATTAAACTTTTAGTGTATCAAAACTATAAGCTAATACATATGAGCCATGCTAATGTGACAGTCGCAAATGTCCAGATTGATTACAGAAAACTGATTACAGAATTAGTGACACGCTCCTCAGACAAAGAGAAATCGCTTAGGTTACTCACGTAACCCCGGTTCCCTGAAATAACGGGAACGAAGCATTGCGTCAATTAGCTGACGCTATGGGGGGGAAACTCCTGTTTACTCCGTGACTGAAGCCTATTGGTTAACGTCTGTACAAAGTGCAGACCAATGGCGTTTGAACCCGCGCGCGGGAAGTACACGTCCTTATATAAGCGCGGTTCAAGCGTCAGGAGCTCATTATTATTCGACTGAAGCGCGCAGCCGAATACACTCGCTGCGTAGACGTTTGTAGCACGGCAAGTGACGCAATGCTTCGTTCCCGTTATTTCAGGGAACCGGGGTTACGTGAGTAACCTAAGCGTTCCCTTTCAATACGGTTCACTTCGCATTGCGTCAGTTAGCTGACGCTATGGGGGAACGTAATCCCATCACGCCGTGCATACACAACGTACAGAAGTGCCTTACCGGAGAGACACTGCGTGTGGCCCTATACCCGGCATATTCACAGCTTTAAGCAATGTGTAAGCACCATATAAAATGTTGACGCGCACACGGTGGGGTTTTAAACGCACCGGGGGCACATAACATAGCACAAGACGGCGAGATACCGAGCGCGCCGCGGGTGTGCGAGATAAGTAAATTCAGAGTCACGTTGGTGAGCTCGCTGAGCGCACCGTGGTGTACACATAAAACGCATGAGCGTGCATGATTGAGCCGAGAGAACCTGCGCTCGTAGGGCAGGGACGTCTAAGCTGTACAATCTGACAACGTAGACGGCGAAGACCAGCCGGCCGTGTAGCAGATATCAAATAGATACCCCTGTAGACCAAGTCCATGAAAAAGCCAAACTCTCACAGAGTGGGCTCTATATAGGACATAGCTCATAGAGGGGCGTGAGCCAGTGCGATGGTTTCAACGATCCATCTAAATAACCACTGTAAGCAACAGACATACATAGTGAGTGATCTGCGAAGCTCACGAACGGCCGATTGACTATAATATGCGGCAGAACGGTTCGTAGCGTGGGATTATACAGATACCACAATAGTGTGAACCCAGGTGCGCCCTCGAGCGCATCGGGATGCATATAGGTAGTATTATAGTGCACAGATCGGTGAGCTGTCCAAGCGCGCCGTAAATGTGTATTGACTATAAATTGCACGGGCACAGGTGAACACTTGAATACATCGTGAATGCATATAGATGAATCAGAGTGTTATAATGCACAGGCCGGCAAGATTCTCAAGCGCGCCGTCATGTGTTCTGATAATAAGTTGTGCGCACACGGGTGAACCCTTCAGTGCACCGTGAATGCGTATAGATAAATCAATGCACAGAACGCGCCGTGAATGTGTACAGATATGATTGATGAACGTACGGTGGGCACTCAACGCACCGTGAACGTACACAGATGAACAACAATGTATGTATGTGTCACAGCCGTGTATACAGATGAGCTTTTCCGAGTGCATCTTTAGTGTATACCGAAATGTTGTAGCATGCATATGTGAGCTTCTCTAAGCGCACGGTGGACGCATATAATTAAAACCCATATCGTGCATACAGGTGAGCTTATGCGGCGCACCTTTAATGCAACAAACCTCACTAGTGCGCGAAGCAGGGATGTCGAAGCTGTAAACTGACAACGTGGACGGCGGGGACCAGCCGGCCGTGTCTCAAATGTCAAATGAGAAACTTCTAAGACCATGCCCGAGGATCTAATCCATACATGGAGTAGACTTCATTGTCACGGGAGGTGATAACGTCAACGATCCATAAATAACCTGTATTGACAGGTGCGCTAGTGAGTGATCTGTGACGCCGATGAACAGCTGATCGTCTGATGTACGTCAGACGTATCTGTCATACAGGACCTTGGACAGTTCCAGAGCGCTGCGCCTCGGGCACCGTCCGCATCTGAGAAATGACAGACTTATGAATAAAGTGGATGGTCGGTCATAAAAGCGTGGTTCGCTGTTATCACCGCCACATATATATATATATACGCAGGGGGAGAAAGCCGCCGTGCACGAGCCTCTGTAGTGAGGAGAAAGCTGTTCCACCTACAATTCGCGGGGGGAAGACTCTCGCTGTCACTAGACAGAATAGATCAGACTTTGCATAAGGACGCCTCGCGAAAGGGGTCCTAGCAGCTCGTGTCAACGTGTTATAAGGCACGTAATGTAGGTCGTGTCCCACGGATGCAATCTCTTCACGCCCATCGTAACGGGTTAATATGTCTGCATCTTGGTAGTTAAGCACGAGATGCGTATCACTCTGATTGAACATAGCTTATAAAGCGATGCAATGAGTTTATAAAGGAGATGACTCGCCAGCTTGTACAGGGGGCGAGATCTCAGTCTGGTTCGGTAAATAATGAAACCACCGTAGTTTGCCCGACCGCATTATCACAATAACATGGTCGAGAGTGCTGCAGTGCTAAAATCATCCCCTTAATGGACCGTATGTACAGTACAAGGTGATTGATATGAGACAAACGGGCGTTCCACGCGCCGAAGGCTGATTGCCGTCGTAAAGCGTGTTCAACCCACAGCAGATGCTGGCGATCTCGTAATGGTAGCACTTCATGCAGCTGTGTCTAACTTAAGCATGAGCTTCCCGGCCGTCAGCTCGGGGCGGGACCTTTGCTTAGTCAAACTGAAGTGGACTTATGAACAGAATGCCACGATATTCAGTTTTCTGAGGCTCGTTAGAGGGGTACGTGAGCCCGTCTTAAACGAGATGCCGCGCGTCTGTCTGTGCACGCGCTTTGAGTTTTGAAACTTATTGTGGCGGGTAGCAAGCTCACGTCAGGTTGATATTACCCTTAATATCTCCGAGTATTGGAGCGGAGGTGTGAGCGTCTTCGGATCCGCTGATATAAATCAGCTGTATGGCCGAAAAACGTCATAAACCGCTTGGCTGTAAGCCTTTGAGTAGCCGTCCGGAGAGGGCGCGATTCAAATGCTTGGAGCCATGGAGAGGTCTGAGGCTGCGTCTCTCTAGGAAGAGAGAATGACAGCCGTAAGGCCGTGCTCGTTTGCGCCGTCAGCATCGTAGCGGAGAAACTGAGGTGGGCTGCGAGCGAATTTGGCAGAAAAGTGTTAGAGACACCGTACAGCCGTGGGGTGTCAATACACAGTATATGGCCAAACCGGGGTTTTTTCGGCAAGCGTCGATAGAATTATGGACAGCGGGCCGTGTGTGCGTATTACCGATTGCTTGTCAGTAAGGCGAGAAAGTGTTTAGAGACACCATACAACCGTGGGGTGTCAATACACAGTATAGTAAGCACGGAAATTACTCTTTTTAGAGGAATTCAATGCCGTTCGCCACTATAGTGAGGTCGCATAACCAACAGTATTACACAGTATGTTTTGGATAAACAGCACACAGAAAACATTTCAGGGCAGTCCAGCCGAGGCGCGACTTAACCCCTCTTCAGACAGTTCTATGTCGACGCAGCTGTGCTGCGAAGACCAGAGCTCGGCCGTTCGGGTGCACGAGCCTCAGTAGTGACGGTGACCCGAACGGCTCATGGAGCAGAGCAGTATGTCTAGGTGGTTTAATGTCAGACTGAACCCATCGCAGAGAGGAAGTCTGCCGTGAGGCCCGCGGTTTTGCCGTTTATTAAAAAGGGCAGAAAAACCGGGTTAATAAGAATGTACCAATATTCAGCGCACTGATATAGGACGGGACTGAATAAAGGGAGGTATTCGGGCCTCAGTATGTAAAACAAATTCGTTCGGCCTCTGATTCCGTCTAAACCAGAGAGAAATGACCGGGCAGACTAGTAGTGAGCTTTCCGAAGTGAGATAGACTCAGGCCGGTTAAGCTCTATAATAAGTGTTTTAGCGCTCAGATAGAGGCGTGTCCGCCTTATCGAGCAGACGAATGAGATCGCGCCGCTCCAGGGGGGAGGGGCATGAAGCTCTGTATAGACGAATAGTGAGCCGGTTAGCTCTTATAATGAGTGTTCTTGATGCTCCAATAGCGGCGAATCCGCCCTATTGAGCAGACGAATGAGATCGCGCCGCTCCAGGAGGGGAGGGACATGAAGCTCTGTAATCGTTGAACACTAGACAGCTGCATTTAGAGGCAGCGAGCCGTAAGACTGCGTGCTAACTACGCCGTTAAGAGACCTCACCACTGCGGGGAAAGGAGCGAGGGACTCCGCGAGCGTGGAGCACGAGTGGCTGTGCTATGACAGGGAACAGGGGCAGATCCGCCCGTGTTTGCTTGTCGTATGCATCTTTCTAGTTTTACGGTTCCCCCGTTTGTTCATCTCAACAAGAGAGGAACGGCAGAGGGGAGCAGCAACACAGACAGAACAGCCATGCGTCATATAAACGGTATCACCCGATGCACTCGGGGGATTCATATGTGTCAGAGATCTCGCCACTGAATGTGAGAGGAGCGAAGGGACTCTGTAAGCATGAACGGTTGCGATGTGACAGAACACAGGGGGGGTTAGTCCGTGTGTGCAGGTCTATGCATCCATCTAGTCTCATGGCTCGCCGTGTGTTCATCCCGGGGAGAGAGGAACAGCAGGGGGAGCACGAAACATGGATAAAACAACCGAAGCATATAAGCGCGGTCCCGGCGTGGGAGGTGCCAGACCGGTGACGCGCTCGGGGAAATTCATAGCAGGGAGGCTCACTCAAGCCGCTGTGCTGGACGCTATTACAACAGCGCCTGCTCTTTTAGCTTACAGCTTTATATTAAAAATATTGATCTTACCGGGCGGCCGCAGGGGAGACCTCGTCAGGCATGTGTCCGCTGCACAGGGCTCGTACCACGGCAAGCGAAGGCTATCTTCGGTTCTCGGCCGGAAAGCGGCAGGGGAAGACGCTAGACCTGGATTCTGCTGTCTTCGGTTCTCAGCCGGAAAAGGCAGGGAAGACGCTAGGCCTGGACTCCGCTGCAGGGCTTTTGTCGACGGCGAGGTAAGGCTTCTTCTTCTTCGGAGCAGCGAGAGGTTCGCGCTGAAGGAGAAATTAATGAGCTCCTGACGCTTGAACCGCGCTTATATAAGGACGTGTACTTCCCGCGCGCGGGTTCAAACGTCATTGGTCTGTACTTTGTACAGACGTTAACCAATAGGCTTCAGTCACGGAGTAAACAGGAGTTTCCCCCCCATAGCGTCAGCTAACTGACGCAATGCGAAGTGAACCGTATTGAAAGGGAACCCAAACGTATCCCACTGACATGGGTGATGTAAATTAACTATTTGAAAGAGTCAGTAACAATAGGTTTCTGTCAGTCGACAGAATAAAAATGTCAGTCCTGTCAGTAAGCACATTGTCCAAAGTTCTTAAGCTCTTGACAGAAACACGGTTTGACACTTTGAAAGAAAGGCTCTATTGCCTGCATTATTTAAATATTTTAGTGATGAATCTCAGAGTGAGACATGGCTGAACCCTCTGTGAATGAAAAACCAAAGTGTGACACCTCAACAAGTGCTGTACGTTCTTAAACATTGATGCGCATTATTTCCACTTCAGGGAATTTTATGTCTTATTAATATATTTTAATGACGCAACGTAGTGCAAATTCAGCTCAGTGAAAAATTCATTAATAACCCCACAAAGCAATGAATAGCATCGTTCTTAGTTTATCTGACTCTAAATGGCTACTTAGGAGACAAGAATACCCAGTTTGTGTTTGAGGAGGGATTGTAAATTACTGCTAGCTGAAGAGTAAGACACATAACAAGGGAGGAAATTAACTTGCTGATAATTCATAATGTTTTATTATTTAATTTGACTGCGTTAGGAATTTTCCACAAAGCAGCAGCACAGAGCACAGCGCACAGGTCTACTAATTTTCTAAAGAAAATAAATGTCATTAGGTTCGCCTCAGAGAGTAAACTTAGATGCTTATGCTTTTGCATAGTTATCACTTTAAGGGTAATTGGAAATGGTGTACTCATTAAAAAAGCAACAAATAACTTTTACTGTTTATTAATGGCTTTTAAGATATGCTGTTAAAATGGAGAAGATTGATTTTGAGATTTAAGTTACTTTATATAGAACATATGTGACTTGTGAAAACCTAAAGTCCTCTATTTGTGTGATTTACTATTTTCTACATGAAGCGAGCGGAGTCTCAGCAGAGTCACAGAAGCTCCTCCCATGACACAAATTTCTGTGTGAATGTCTCAAATGACTAGAATTTCATGTTCAAGCATCCAACTACGCGCGAGTAGTGCGTTTTGCCGCCTCTACTGCGGATGGTGTGAATGCACCATAAGGCTATGTCAAAGATTCATATAATTTGATTGAAAACAAATGTTGATGCTCCTAATCTCATAATTTAATTGTAAGACTTTAGCCAGGATTTTACAGGCAGGGTCACACATACCAAACCCATTCTCATGAAATGCATATAAATAGCATGCAGTTGAAAGTTGTGCAATACATAAGCCAAATTTAAATTTTGTGTAATATGCAAGTCCTTCCTATTCACTTATACGGCACATTTTTTCTGTTTTTTTAAACCATTGTCGCTTGGGTTTAGATTTATATAGGTTTCTTCATGTTTTAGCTATTTTTAAACCATGGTCGCTTGGAGTTGGTATTAGAATTGGGGTTTGGGTTAGGATGTCATTTTATGTAGAGAAAACTATTTCATGAGAATGGACTGCATACACAACCCAGTCTCACCCCATGGCGTCAATATTTGACGCCACTTGACCATGCGTCAACAGTTCGTCACATTTTTTGACGAACTGGGGACTTCAATACTATTGAGTCCGTTGCATTCTCTTTCCTATTTTCTTACCATTTTCGCGTCGGTTTAGGGTTAGATCTACATAATGACATCCCCTCCCAAACCTAACCCTAACCCCAACGCCAGGTGACAACTGTTTAATTTCGCGTACCTAATAGTATTGAAGTCCCCAGTTCGTCAAAAAATGACGCGAAAGGTATACCCTCCGCGTCAACTGTTGAGGCATGGTCAAGTGGCGTCAAATATTGACGCAATGGGATGAGGATGTGTTGGCATACACTGAAAAAAATGATTCATTGAATTTAATAATTTTTTTTACGGTAAGTGGTTGCAATCAATTTATTTAAGCTACATTTAAACAAAAAAGATTAGTACAGTAAAATGAAATATAAAACCTTTGTTTAAATGTAGCTTAAATAAATTGAGTGTATACTGTTTATAGAGAGAGCAGGTTGTAGGTGTGGTTTGACTTTAAATACATAAGAATTATGATTTGGGTAACCGGGGCTAGTTGTCACATGGACTATAACTCCCTTAAAGGTGCAGTGTGTAGATTTTAGCGACGAGGTTGCGAACTGTAACCAATAGCTTAGTCCACCATCACTGAAAAAAATATTCATTCAATTTACTTAATTTTTATAAGGTAAGCGGTTGCAATCAATTTATTTAAGTTAAGCTGCATTTAAACAAAAGTTTTTTTTTTGTATTTCTATTTTTTGTTGTTTAAATGTAGCTTAAATAAATTGATTGCGACCACCTCCCTTAAAAAAATGAGTAAATTGAATGAATCCATTTTTTTCAGTGCACTTACCCCTCCCTTTCGAAACACAGAACCTACGGTGGCAAACACAGGACAAAGATGTAGTTTTTTGCGCTCTGTAGAGCACTTTATCCATTTAGGCCTACTGTAGAAACATGACAGCACAAAATGGCGACTTCCATGTAAGGGGACCCGCGGTGTATGTAGACAGAAATGACTCATTCTAATGTAATAAAAACAATACAGTTCTTTATGTGACTAATTACTTAGTTACTTTTCATGGAAAGTAATGCTTACATTACTTTTGCGTTACTTTTGCATTACTTTTGCGTTACTTTTCCTTACTTGGCTGAGACTTGATCTCTTTCAGGCCTTGCAGGTGGCTTTTACGACTGAAAAGTTGTGCCTTCAGAAATTGCATATTTCCATCGCAAAAATGTCAAGCTCTGGCCTGCCATCTCCGTTTCTAACTGAAACTGTTCCCGCTCAGGCGCTCACGCATAGAGTTTGTAAATCTATGTTAATACATTCAATTTAATGCAGTACATTGTTTTTTTAACATTGAATAAATTAAACTGAAATGTAACTCAAATATTAATATGTACATTTATAAAGTAATGCGTTACTTTATTCGTTACTTCAGAAAAGTAATATTATTACGTAATGCACGTTACTTGTATGTAATGCGTTAGCCCCAACACTGGGATTTATACACCACTGATAATGTATATTAAATTGTATTTCTGTTAATAGATCCTCCTCAAATTTATACACTGTACCATTAATGTAAGATTTTTAGTCAAAAGTTTAGTTATTGTACATAAATGCCTGTTTTTGTTATTGAAATTTGGTAACTGATTACCAAATTATGATTACCAATTTTTTTGCATTTTGGTATAAAGCACCAATATATAAATGGTAAATAATTCCAATACCTTAATATTGCATTCATGTAATAATGTAGAGACAACAAACCACTCAAAATGACTTTTAAACAAGCATCAACTACATTATAATGTTATATTTTAACCATGTCCTGACAACAATAAGTTTCATCAATGTTAGGTCAGCTGTCACATTGAAATTCATTTGAGAGGTCTTGTAAACCAATTTGTCTTGTTTGAAACAACTGCTCAAAATGTTAATTTGTATAATGTCCAGTCCAGGCTGTGAATGAACAACAGAAATGGGATACAAAGTGACCTAAGCTAAAAGCAATTTGAGATAACATACAACTATTAGAGGTAATTTACAATTATTAGACTTTGTATCATACAGATAGAGACAATCAATCCTAAACACTAATGGCATACTAATGAGTCGAACAGAAGGTCACAACCCATCAGGACAATGTAACACATTAACTTGTCAATCATTCGTACAGATATGGATAATTTAAGGCATGTCACATTATAACTGGCAACTCATGGTACCAGCAGTCATTTTTGACAGCCTTTCATTTCTTCTTGCCCTTCAGATTCCAGCATCAGCCTCTCAGCCTCTTATCTCTCCCAATTTTTTCTTTCTTTTTTCCATGTCTTGCCCTTTTCCCCAAAGACCATGTGTATGCTTTGAATTGCCTCGGTAACAGAGGATCAGCCATGCTTTCTTAGTCACACATATCAAATTCTTAAGACACCATGAGCCACAAGGACGCTCGGCATCTCCTTTAGTCTAAAAAAATTAGGATGTGCTATAAAAGAGGCTTATTCTGTGAGCAACATCCTTGAGCTGACAAAGCAAATAGAATAATGTAAAATATGTCTACTGTGTATTAGGAAGAGCGTTCTGTTTTCCATTCTAAATGTTTTAGCAAACTTCAAAGAGTATGTCATTTGCATTTCGGCTGCATGTACACAAATAAAACTTCGGCGCCAGTCGCGCGACATCATTAAAGAAACACATAAACTCTTCATGAGATGCTGAATCAGTTTCATATTACAATTTCCTCAACCAAAATCTGCATAAAAATGTGTGAGAGACTCTTTATGGTTTCTTGAAAACTTTCAAAAGATTACATCAGCCGCAGACAGACGACTGAATAAATACTTTGATTACTGAAGGATTTTTCCACGGTAATAATAATGATGACTTCACCATTAAACAAGTCGGTATGATCAACCACAGTTGTACGCTTTCAAATACTGTAGTATTAAATCAATTATAGTATATTACTGTCCAAAGACGATTCATTTTGTCTGTCTGTCCTCTAAAAGCCAAGGTCGTATGAATGACAGATTGGAGGGTGCTTTTATACTTCCATATTTAGCTTTTTATCTGCTTAAACCGCTGCCTTAAGGCGACAAATTGAGAAAACAGCCGGGGTCTCAATCCCAAACCCATTTGAGCATAATAAGTATGAGCCATCCAATGGCATTTCTTCGATCTGTTGATCTAACAGTCTAAAGATGAAGTGCCGAACAGCCACAAAGCCATTATTTCAGACCCCCACAGTTACGGGAATTGCAAAGTTGCCTTTGCAGATACATCATCATTCTTTTCTCCATAATATTAACATAAAATGGAGATTTCTTTATTCTTCCACGCTGAAACATACAAATCGGCATTGATCAAATGAAACGGTTTCAAATACCTTTATGCTTGACCATTGCTACAGGGTGCTCACTAATGATAACAATCTCCTTGTTATCTAAAATTTTAAATGAGATAAAGAAGCATTCGTCTTTTTTTGATCAGAAAGATCAATTCGAGCCACCAAAAGTTTACTGCTTTAAGAACGAAAATTTTAAGTCGCCGCATAAACTATTGTCCGCTCAACGGCTTTTGACATTTAATCTTATTCTTTGGAGCATACGGGTTCAGGCACCAGAGCATAGAGCTACAAAAGCAGCCCAAACCAGCTCATCTCGGGACAAGACAAATATTCAGCTGAATTTTTTAACATGTCGTCACTGGTTCATATAATAATAATGCAACATTTTTACAGCAAGGTTAATGTCTGCCAAAATAAGTACAAAAAGTTGAAAATGCTAGCGTGCCTTCCGCTCGTTTTCCATGCCATGTCTGGCAAATATAATCAATACACAACCCATGATACAACACATCATATTATTGCCATCATTATTTCGTTGACATCTGCTCTCATTGGAGGTGAATGAACGGCCAAATTAGGTGCTACATGGGATCATTTTGTTATTAGAAATGTCAGTAATGGCAAAGCTGACAGTTTGCGTCAACAGTTAGCTAACTGTAGAGTGTTGCAACGAAGCTTTTCTGAAGGTGGTCATGAACTGAATAAATAAGAAATAAGGAAGATATTGACTAGAAATGGCCTTGAAAATACTGAACGGAGCTGGTTTGTTTGATTGTAACATTTATAAATCTTGTTTTCCATGCATGGACAGTATGTGTAGGCTACTTGCAATTTGATATAAAGCAAGTTGTTTATTATTACAGCAGTCTCGAAACTCTAAACCAAGCCTAGTCTGAGCTTTCAATTTTATGAAAGAAAAATGTTTGAAAGACATACTAGAGACATCATGCACACGCAAACGATCTATAGCTCAAAGTAGCAAACAACATCCAATTTGTAGGACATACCAAAACATGTCTTCCCCTATTAACCTTATCAACTGTAAACAAAATCCACTATTCTTCATAACCCAGATGGTATCGTGCAATACAGGTGCTGTCAATTATACATTCTTTTCGAATCAACCACAATCCATCAATTTTTGTTTAACATCATCATGTTAAACTCTGGATTGCCGGACTTTACTGCATTCAGCGAAACCCCCAGCATGGCTACAAAAAGTATAATAAGCAGGTCATCACAGCTCTCCTTGAAAGAGAACAGACTACAGGACTGTCTCCAGTGTGTGGGGACCAAGCTCTCCTCTATACATCACGAAAAACAAGACGGGTTAAGCACACAGCCACACAGCGTTTCACGGACAACGGGGAATGGAAACAAGTTGTGATTTATTGGCTGCTATAGACACATACTGCCTTTGACCCATTTAGACAAAGGATTTGTTTATCTTATCACTGTACGAGATATTGTTATTTATTTATTTCCGCAGCGACTGCGTCTCTCTCCAGTGAGTTCCATGTTTTCATGTTAATGACTATCCCAGCCCTAAGAGGGTTTAACTACTCACAATTGGCATTGGTTTGTCATTAGATGTGCATTGTTCTGTAAAAAAGCATGCTTGAGCAGGCACCACAATTATGTGGCCAGTTAAGTTTATTAGACTATTTAAAGCAATGCCTTTGCACCATGGCAGCAAGAAGATGACTTGTTCTTTTGTATGCAGCTGTATGCGTAATATTTGATCATTGCATTAAACGAACAAACCTTTATGTATGTAGTCAATCCTGCTATCACTGTTTGGTTTAAATAACTCCACTGGCATATTGCTGCTACAAACGTGCTTTGCAGATAAAACAAAGTGGTTAACTTGAACAACAAGTGAAACAAATCACTGGGAAATGAAAGTGGGAGTCGATGCATGTCCATTTTGTAAACATTTCGATACGCACAATAACTCCCATGTGCCTAATAATTGACAGCGAAGATGGGTTACTTTCTGTTGAAATAAACAGCTGTGAAATTAAGTACAACAAAAAGGCTAATCTTTTCTTAAAAGGGATATATCAAGAAAATCTGATATTCTCCATGTTTAAGTGCTATAATTGGGTCCCCAATGCTTCTATCAACCTAGAAAATGTGAAAAAGAACAACCTAGTAACTCATAAGTGATTCAGTGTAAACCATTCTCTGCAGCCATGTAAAAAAATAGCTCATTGAAATTTGGCTCCCCTTGTGATGTCAGAAGGGGATAAACCGCCCTTTAATCTGCACTATCCAACCATGGCACTGCCATTAAGTGCAGAGATCAGCTCATTTGCTTTTAAAAAGACACACCCAAAACGGCACATTTTTGCTCACACCTACAAAGTGGCAATTTTAACATACTATAATAAAATATCTATATGATATTTTGAGCTAGAACTTCACACATGTACTCTGGGGACACCAAAGATTTATTTGACATCTTAAACAGGTCTTGTAAAATGTCCCCTTTAAAGGGATAGTTTACAAAAAAAGAAAATTCAAATAGAGACAGAGCGCAACACGTCATAACCTGAAAATCACTTCCACCGGGGGGGGGGGGGACAATCCATCCGTCTCCATTGACTTTGTATTGCGAGAGGCCCCCTCCTTGTCATTTCTGGCGTATAACAGAATAATGCCTAAAAGCTGCTGTGTGACAGGGTTTACAGCTACTGTAACAAGCCAAAAAAAAAAAAACAGAAATAAGTTTTTATAAGCGGTCGACCCCCCCCAAAAAAATAGTGTTTAAAAACACAAAAGTGGAAAACAGGCAACTTTTCATAGTATTACTATTAGTAGAACTGCGCCCCCTAGAGGGAAACGTAGTCGTCAATCCACTTTTTTCTCCTTAAAGGCTGGTTTTTACGGCTCAACAGCTTATAAAAACTTATTTCTGTGTTTTTTGGCTTGTTAGCTGTACACATTGTTACACAGCAGCGTTTAGGCATTATTCTGTTCTTTGTTATAAGCCAGAAATGACAAGGAGGCGGACTCTCACAATAGAGGGTATGCACATGACGTCATCGTCGGCGAGAGGGACTGCGGTTACGCTCACTGAGTGGCAAAAGACAGAGCAGCAGCATTTAAGTACAACGTGACATCGACGAAAACACGGTGAAAACGCGTCTAAATGGGAAAAAGCTGTTGTGCGATAGACTGTACTAACAGATTAACAAGATTTCGGAGCTATCGTTTTTCAGACTGCCAAAAAACACAGAAAGAAGTAAATTGATTGTTCATGCCGACGTTCATAGACCACAGGTGGGTTGATAAGTTGCTGGGTCACTATCAAGCAAAGGTTTTATTTTCTACTTACACATATTTTTTCAAGTATTTGTATTTTATCAGTGTTTTTCTTTGGAAAACATACATTCCAAAGCATATTATTGTAATTTTTATTCTATTACATTTCATAAATACAAGTGTTTGTTTTACATTTAATATTTAAGTACATTAACATACTTTTACTCAAGTGAAAGTACACAATTTTTAGTAATTAGGTATTAAATAAATTTTAACATGCAATATTAAAGAATACAAAGTATGATTATATGCTTTAGAATGTAGTGAAGTAAAATTTGTGCAATTAAGCACAGATGCTTGGAAAATGTAACTAATGTAACTAAGTATTTTCCACCTCTGCTATCAAGTCCAACTAAATTTAATTTACGCTGATAATAGTCAGTTTTACTGGCATTTTCGCAGCACCCGCTATGAAAATCAGCCATTTTGTTGCATGTTTTGCCACTCACACGTGGAAAAGTGACGTCAATGCATACCCTCTTAACAAAGTCAATGGAGACGATTAGATTGTTTCCCCCCCCGTTGGACGTGGTTTTCAAATTAGCATATCTGCCCTCTGTCTCTATGTCATCATTTACTACATATTGTTGTTCTAAACCTGTATAAATATACATAAATAAAATATTCTGAGTAGCATTGACTTCCATATGTTTCCATACTATGGAAGTCAGTGGTGCTCCTGCTTGATTACAAATTTGGTGTACTACTTTGTATATAATAAACCTCAGCTCAGCATGCCTAATAATGTTACCGTCTTCTCTGTATACTTTCATTTCAATCTGATGTCCACCTGGTGAGAGCACATCTTTCAAAGTTGTGTACCGTTGGCAAATATTGTCCACCTAAGCCTTTGGCGTGGGTCAATGAAGCGATTCCAAAACCAGTAGAAATGCAAAATGACATCAGTAATGCGGTCACATTTTCCTAATCTCCTCGGATGGATTCAGGCCATGATTTTCATTTAGTCGAACAGAGATAACCAGACTGTCAGCAAGGTTGCAGTTTCCCTTTAATCTTACCCTAGAGCTAATAATCAGCCTGCAACCCTGAAAACCTTCATCAGACATTCATCATGCTCTGAAATCATTTAGATACTGAACTTTCATTCATCTCGGGGTTATCCAGGAGCATTAAGGGAAATATGATTAATTAGGGAACCGAATAAAAAGAGTAATCAATAATGATGAAAAAAATGCATAATTCAGTCCATGCATTACAGTTTGACTTAAACATGCCCGCGTAATGCTATTCGTATCGATGCGAGAAACAGTCACAGAATGTTAATAGCAGGAATTGTGTTATATCAATTAATAATGTAATTCTCACTGATGGGTTCATTGAACAACAACCCTACAAAATCAATGAGCCTTTTAAAGCTCCACATTTTAAACATGTATTTAAGATACACAAATCCAAGTGCATCCATCGAATACCTACATATATACTTGTAAAATATTGATTTGATGTCTTCGATTTTGTTTTACTACTATTTAACTTGACAACAGATAAGTTGTTAATCTGAGTTGATTAAACAAAAAAATTGAAAGCAGCAAAGATTTTTTTAGATTGTAGCAAAGCACACTTTACTTTTTATCTACTTTATCTTGTGGTTTCAACACCTTCTCTATTTCTAAACAAGAACAAACTTTCTGAGTTTTTAATTAGAGATCTTTCCATAATTCGAGTAAATAGAGCACATATGGATTAGAGGTCACCGCTGACAGTCTCTGTGGTAATGATATTAGCCTGCCCTTCACATTTAAATGGCCGATCTTAAATGCCTTCGCATTTGCTATTTACTTTCAACATGATGCTTACAATGTTGGATATGCCGAGGCATGCTCAAACAGAATGAAGGTAACAGAGCTTGATTAAAGTTTATCTTGCAGGGTTATAACTCTACCAGCCTTCATTATTGCTTGTCAGATTATAAATGGTCCTGGGGAGAAATTATGCAAGATCACACACATGCGCTGAAGAAGTGATTCACTTTGTCACCGAGTCTTGAAAACCTGTTCGTTCATGATCACCTGATGCGGTTAGTAATGAAACTAGACTGTCAAGGAGACTTAAATAGAAAGATAAATGTAGTCTGTCTTAAAAGTAAGCATTAGGGCCAGTACTGAGAAATAAATAAATAAAAAAGAGTAAAAATTATTTTTCTAAAGCCTATAAGTTACTATTACAAATTGATTTAACAGGATCAGCAAGTGCTAATGAATTGCAATAAGCTGAAGACATTCTGACTCTATGAGATATATACAAAATGTCACAGCCTGATCTTATGGGAATTCGTATGTATTTTTCAAGATGGGTAATTTGTATGAATTTGTATGAAATGAATTGTACAACATACAAAAAAAATAAAAAAATAATGAAACCCTGCCCCTAACCCCAAAGTCACAGATTTGCGAAAGCAAATTCATTTGTGTGGTTGTACAGATTAATACGAATTAGCCACCCGGTAAAATACGTAGGTGAGAAGTAACGTGGGATGAAAGTGACAAAGAGATTTTCTCCGAGCCCTGATAACATTTGCATCCTAAACTATGACAGCATCTTTGGCAAACAACATCTGACAGACATGACAAATATCACGTAATTTATTCACCGTTTTACTTGTAACACTTGTTACTTTTGGTCCCGTACACACTGACACTGCACATTAATGCGGTTGTCACTTCACCCTTTAATGCTTAATCCTGTTCTGTACACACACAGTTCAGTAATTTACGGGATTTACAACCGCATTCTACAACCGAATTAACTCCCGCAAAATGCAGGTAGTGACAACCGAATTTACAAAAACTCTGCACAGTGTGTACATAACCGAACTGAACAACTAGTAGTTAATCAAGTGTTTAAACGTTCATCATAAACAGGACCGGTCTCTCTTCTGAAAAAATAAAATGCTTAGAAGAGGTTTTAAGTCTTCTGTATGCGCGGTTCAGAAAATGACAGAGGCACATGCGTTTGCTGACTAGTGTTGCCAGATCTTGCACTAAAAAAAACAGCGAACAAGAAAAATCCAATAATAAACCGAAATAAATCTAAATGCTTTACCTCAAAGATCAAAATATTGGGACCCTCACACTTTATTAACACAAAAAACTTGATCGCTTCATGAGCCAAAAGCCATAAACGGTTAAGCGCCAAAACGGTATTAACGTACAAAAAAGACGAGGACCTGGCAACACTGCAAGACACGCGTTGTGAAGCAGCCTCACAAAAACGTAAAATACACAACGCCAAGACTGAGGTTTATTGCAAAACACAATGCTGTTATTATTTTGGTCAAAGCTGTGAGTGATAAGCACGCGAGACGGCAGAACGTTGCTATGGTTATTTCTGTGTCAATCATCACATTTTCGGGAGTGAGTCTTGTTCCGTACAGACATGAAACGAACATTTAGGGGATTCACTCCCGCATTTTAATGCGGTTTTCACTCCTGAAAGTTTGCAGTGTGTACGAGACCATTCACGCTGCTAATACTGTTGCATATGTTGAAAATTGATATTATTCTAATTTGATATAATTTCATTTTCATAGTGTTCAGTACGGAAGCCGAGAGAGGACATGCACTATTATTATTTTTGCTTGCTTGTTTTCTCGTGTTCTCGACATAAGTTGTATTCTTAAGATGTGATTAAAGCTTACGTGTACTCGATAGAACGTGTTGTTTTGTTTGTAAACAGCAAAAGCATATTTTGCTAAATTAGCATGAATGAACAAATGAGATTTTACTTGGATCAGAGATTCGCTCAAGCTGAAACAGATTTGTCAATATTTACAATTTTACAGTGGTGAATTTAGGGACCATATTTAAGTTACTCAATAATATACACGTTTCTACTTTTAACAACATTTAAATGGAATGACTTGAAGTCAACAAGCAGTCACTGAACCAACGTGTTTATGTGGCTGTCAGCTTTAATGCACACTTTTTATATTTTTGACATTTATTTAAATAAACTGTTAAATACTATTGAAGATAGAAACATGTACAGTATTACTTTAGAGATGGTCCCTAAATTCACGAACATGAACCGCCCAACTTTATTTATTTATTAAGTCTATCGGGTACACATTAGCTACACATGTGCTAACGGCGAAGACCCCAACTCATATGCATTAGAAGTCCACTTTAAAATACACTAAATATTACATTGTGACATTTGGATTATCAGGTAAGGATAATGAGAAAGCAACTTTTGTCATCTCGAGATCACGAGAAATTAAGTTGTGATCACGAGAAAACAACTTTTGTTATCTTAAGATCATGAGAAAATTAAGTCGTGATCACGAGAAAACAACTTTCATTATTTCGAGATCACGAGACAACAATTTTTGTGATCTCGAGATCATGAGAAATTAAGTTGTGATCACGAGAAAGCAACTTTTGTTATCTCGAGATCATGAGAAAATTAAGTCGTGATCAAGAGAAAACAACTTCCGTTATCTCGAGATCACAACTTTTGTCATCTCGAGATCACGAGAATTAAGTTGTGTTCACGAGAAAACAACTTTTGTCATCTCGAGATCACGAGAAATTAAGTCGTGATCATGAGAAAACAAGCAAGCAAAAATAATAATAGTGCATGTCCTCTCTCGGCTTCCGTAGTTCAAACTGTTGAAAAAAGTTTCTATTCTCAGCAATTTAAGTTTGTACTGTTGGTTGCTTTTGAAACATTTGATAAAACTAAACATTTAAAATTAAAATGTACTTTCATTATTTTTACAAAGATAAATAACAAAATATGTTTGCAGTTACATATTAACGAAGTCATAAAAATATGATAAAAATATAATATAATAAAAATATATCTCTGTCTATAAGATTATCTTTTAAAATGAAGTTTTAAGCTCTCGGCTATATCACGAGGAATGGGGTAATAAATAAAAAACAAACTTTTGAAAGACAAAATAAAAAAAATCAGCAGACGACTCTGGGAAGGATCCACACCAGAGATGCCGCTTTCGGCCCGGATTCTGTGCTTAAAATCGGACTTCTACAAAAGCATTTTCGTGATAGAAATTTCAAGGCTTTAACGATAACAATAAACAGACATAATTTCCTTTTCAGCATCAGTGCTTTACGCTTCTGTTTCTTTTTACTTAGACATGAGCATCAACTGAAATATCTAGAGTCTGATGAGAGTTGTGCGAAAGGACAGATGGTACCAGCAGATTTTTGTTGACTCCTCTCCATCTTAAACAGAAATGCTAAGTAGATATACTTTATGTATATATTTTATTATCCAGGGGGATTCTAAGTGGATTTTTGTTTAAGAGATCTGAAAGACACCACTTTACTTATTTTGAATCTAACCCATGTCTTGAAACTGATAGCTTGTTTCAAATGATTAATTACAGTGCAGTCATAAGAGTTGGGCTTGTGAAGTGGTTTGTTTTAATCCGAATATGTGTATCAAATACTTTACCATTATGTTTATATGTTTTTTCTATAATGTTTATATGTTTTTTCTATATGGATATAACCAGTTACTTTTTCTATAATGTTTATATGTTTTTTCTATATGGATATAACCAGTTACTTTACCATTATGTTCCTATGTTTTTCTATATGAAGTTCAGTTATAGGCATCACATAGTGTACCAGTGTGTGTGTGTGTAGAAAATTACCAGAGGGTAAGAACAAAGGACCCACAGTCCTAGAAAAGTGATGCCATATGTTCTCTATATGATATGAACCATATGTTAAACCCTTGGGAATAGGATTGCGTGCGAAGGCAGACTTAAATACTCTAGTACAGGGGGAAGGTTTTCAGTGAGTCTTGGAGATTGTTTCAGGACCGCTCGGCTTTTATTCTGTCTGGTTAATAAAAGTCTATCTTTTGAAAATGAAACCTACGGTTTGAGAATTTTATTCTTAAAGAACCCAAGAGGAAAACCACAACAATTGGCGCCCAACGTGGGACTGGAAAAGAGCACAACAATTGGCAATCGAGATGGGCCATGAAAAGAGCACAGAACCAGAGACCACAGCTGGCTTCTCGATGGGCAATACAATCAGGTGGCCACCTAAAAGAGGTAAGCGTTTTGCTTATTCAAAGATTGTATTGTTCACCTGAGATTGCTTGTGGTGGTAAGATTAATCACAATTGCTCTTCCAAATTTAAGAATAAAAAGAAGAAATTAATGATTATTAGACTAAATTATAAGAATAAAGGGTTTCATTTTCAGAGGAAACATGTGCATGCACTCATCTGTTTTGTTACTAACAGGACTTGGTAGGAGTAGAACAGATGATTATTTTTATTTTTTGAAATGGCTTTGATGATCGAAGTAAATCAAAGGGAATTTTTATTTTAAGTGAAGAAAACGCGTAAGAGTTTATGCAGTGTTGGACAGGAAGTGGATCTGCATGTCTATTGTCTGTTGAGGTGAATTGAATGACAATAGAGGCCTATTGTCTGGTGAATGACAATAGAAGTCTGTGCCTGTCGAGGAAGTGTAGGGCACAGAGGTCAATTTTGTGTATCAAAATTGACGGTATACCACCTTAAAGTGGTATATTTTGTTGTTTTAGTTGTATAACCACGTTGAGGAAGTGTAGTGGTTGTGTTGTTTTATTTAGCAAGGTACTTTAGGTAAAGTACAGTTTTATTTTGTTTAATTGTATTTGTTTCTGTGTGTGTATGTGTCTGTGCTAGCTAGCCTGAGTCTGTGAGAGCAAGTCTGAAATGAGAAAAGGTGGGGGCCGAGTGAGCAGTGGGTGTGTCTTTCTTCTGTGGCTCTGTAGAGAAGCACAGAGCGGTGTTGTGTTACACTAGTGTGGAGTGAATGATTGTTTAAAACTGTGGAGAGGGAATACGGTGTGAAAGTATGTGAATATGATTGAGAATATAAGTATGAATATGAATACGATATGAATAAGAGACAGTTATAAGTGCTGGGTATTAAATATGATATTTGAAGATATTGTGGAGTTATTGTAGCCAAAAATATAAATTATTATAGTAAAGTACACAGCTACTTCTAGAATCTGAATAATTCATTTAAATGATTGATTAAAATAAATAAGTGTGCTCAATGAGAAATAATTATAAAATATAAGGTTTGTTATAATGCAAGAAAAGATCATGGTAGTCACATTAATGGAAAAATTAGGAATAAACAACTATTGTGTGGAGAATTGGAAGATAAGAAACTTAATATTCAATTGAGGAAACATCTGATGTGGCATTGTGTGAGAAAAATATAACTAAATAAAAATATAAACTAAAAGAATAAAAAAGAGTTAATTAAAAGACAAAGAAATGCTGGAGAGAGAGAGAGAGAGAGAGAGAGAGAGAGAGAGAGAGAGAGAGAGAAAGTAGGTGAAGAGTAAAAGGGAGGGGGTACTGATGATCACCAGATGGGACCTGTAAAGGCCAATTCCAAGGCTCAAGGGAATTGTAGTTTTAAGGCAAAGTCTAGTAGAAAGACGAGATGAGGCGTTGAAAGAGGAAAAGAAAAAAAAAAGAGTAAAGATCCAGTTATTAAAGGTGGAAATAAAGAGAAAAATAAAAAGGACAGAAAAATTATTAAAAGGTGAATGACACAGATAAATTATACAAAGATAAATTATTACAAAATGAAGAGGAGTCTTCATCTGATGATGGAAGGTGGTCACAAAATAAATTTTATTTTAAATCAAAAGGCAATATTTTGCATGGGTCAAACTGAAACCTTGTGGGGCTGATCATTCCTATCCTTTGACATTCAAGAAAATGAATAAACGCTGGCAAGAAACAGACAATGAAAAAACTGTGTGTGACAAACTGTTGGAGGAGCAAAGAGGCAACAACTCTTCAGCTGGACACGTCCTATGTGAATGGACTATATGAAGCAGTGAATGGGGCACTGCACAGACCATTACAAAAAAGACTGAGTGGAGTCCAGAAGGAGACTCACAAAGACAATATTGTTCTTGGAGACAAGAGAAAAACTGGACTATACTTTTGCTTCTTCATACAAGCCTTTGAGTGAAAGAGGGGAAGAGTGAAAGCAGCCGTCCAATGTTTAGTTTGTAATTATAGGGACACAAACAATCTTTAGGTGAAAATCAGCTAGACAAATTTAAAGGCTGATAAAGAATTTATGTTGTTAGGTGTGACTACCTTTTCTGAAATCAAACCAGACTCCTATAAATCTAATAAGAAGAGAGGTATGATGTAAAATTATGGTTTTAAAATGTGGTATACTACAGAGGAAGGAAAGGAAAAGGAAAATAAAATAGATTAAAAATAAATAAAGTAAAATAACACCATAGGATAATATAATTGGTAAACAAAAAAATAGCTGTGAGAATAGAGAAAGAAATAACTAATTATTGTGACAAACTTAGCATTACTACAATTCAAGCAAATAAATCTAAATTGTACAATTTGAAAGCAATTAATGACAAGAAGATTGAGGTTCCAAAAAACCACACTTTGCTGACAAATGTTTCTCCATTTGATAAACATTTTTACTGTGTTTTTGATTTGCATAGGAAATAGATACTTGTTTACGTATTTTCTTGTGAAGGACAACATTATACAGGTTTAGAATTGATGAAACACCATTCCAATATGCTGAAATGTTGGTCTGGTTGATTGCTGCTAAAATGTATAGTGATTTGTTGTCATTGAAGTAGGCTCACAGGAGAACAGTTGATTTTGCCCAGCATGGGCAAATACATAACAGATGTGGAAGCTAAAAGGGCCTCTAGAGTGTAAGGAAACCCTATTAGATCATACAGAAGTGAAAATATCTCCGTCATTAATAATGTTATCAGAGATGCACATGGGACAAAGAATTGGAATAAAAATTTGAAAATTTAATTGGTAATAAGAATGAAAAATTTGATTTGACTATCATAAGAAGGAAGAATTGACTATCATCTACAATCACAAGAGATGGTAGACAAAATGATATATAAAAGAAATCATCCTCAAAGCCATACTTAACAAAGTGTGTGAAAATACTAAACTTAACTGGATTGATGCTTTACCTCTTGCATTAACAAGCATGTAAACTAACAAAAGTACACCTTTAACACTGCATGAAATGTTCGCCGATCGACCTATGCGTATTGTAAAAACCATCTGGAATTAAGTGTTATATGAAGAAACTAATTGTCTATGTATTTGAGCTATTTGTGTACAGAAAATAAAGTACGAGGAGGAGAGACAACATGCCTCGGTGTGAGAGATGATCTAGCTTATCTGAGGGTCGAAAGGTCGAAGGGCCTGCAGGAGAATGCAGAAGGAGCAAACCTGCCAAAAGGGCCAAACACAGTCAAAGGGGGCTGCAGAGGGATGAGAGCAGCTCTATGCGGAACGTCCAAGTGGGAGGAGCAACAAATGCATCATAGCTCGTAGGATGGCAGTTGGAGAGGAGGAAATTACGCATATGATATGAAAGATGAAACATCAAAACCAAATCAAATCAAAAGCAATTCAAGTATACCGACGGACGGATGAACAAAGTTTTAAGCATCGAGAGGAAAAGTGGAAAAGAGAAATTGTCAACAGAAATTGAAAAGAACGAAGCTGATTACTACAGAAGATTTGCATGGCCACAGTCAATCAAACTTCTCGGCAATGACTGTTGCCTTCAACGAGGCCCAGTGAAAGATCTGTAACAATATCAAAGGAACTTAATCTGAGAGAAAGACTGAAAACATTAAAACTACACAGAGACATTGAACAGAGAACATAAGGTGGACATTTTATGGGAAACATCCCAAAGATAACAAATGATACAAATGGACAATATTTAAAATCAAAGAAATAGGTTTACAAAGTTGCTTTTTATGCTCTAAACTAGATCAGATTTTAATAAGGTAATAACATTTTCAAGTCCACATAAATATGATAGAGGTGATAAGTTCAACAAGAATTCTTACGGATTAGGGAAAAAGTTAAGGTCAACCTGTCTGGATAAATATTAAGGTCTTTTTGGGAAAGTCTGAGTTTAAAGATATATTTTGTAGGCCACAATTTGGTAATTTGTGTAAAATGTTAGTACATTAACAAAACATTAAAATAAAAAAAAGGAAGACAGAGATTTCAGAATTGTACAGTAAAGATTACAATCAAGAATATGTAAAACTTAAGGAATTATAGACTTAGGAAAAAATCAATAGGAAATGCTTTATAACAGAAATTTTGAATAAATCAACTACAAAAACTTTAGATCTATTATGAAGACATCAAAGAGGCTAGCGTAAGGTGTACAAGTGAGAAGAGAAATGGTATTAGAAGAAGAAGACTATAATCAAATCATAACAACATATACAATGAAGATGTTTGGAGAATTATTTTAGATTTGTAGAAAAAGAAAATGTCGTCATCATTAGGATGGAGAGAAAAAGTATTTAAATATGAGGGAGACATGTAAATCACTACAATAGAAGGGAATTTAGAATACTCATTAAAGGATAACAAAACAATTAATCATAAAATTATATGTAGATTCTGTCGATCAACCAAATAGGTGCCAAATTAGATTAAGGTAAGGGATTAAGCTAAATAAGGAATTTAATAAAGTTTGTCAGAATAAAAATACAAAATAAATAAACTATGTAAAGTACTACAATCAAAAGTAGATTATTAAGGTTAGCAATAAGGCATTAATTTATCTTAGGATAACAACTAGATGCAGCCAGTAGAAATAGATGACAAAATATACGGAATCAACTTTAATTAGCGCTTAGGGGTAAATAAATTGTAGTTATCTATTTAGAAAACCAAATGGAAGTTAAAATATTAAGGATGATGGAAACATTTGAAATCAACAACAATGTTATTAGGACTTACGTTACAAAACAGTATTGAATTTACAACTGGGAGATGGGTATTCAAGTACTTCTGATGATGATGATGAAGAGGAGGAATAAGATGTACTTGTATTGAAAAAAATATTTCTTAGTTGTCATGCTTTACTTTTTGTTTTATTTTTAGTAATTTTGGTTTTATTTGCTTTTTGGGTTTCTTTGCTTTTTTTTATTTACTTTTAACTTTACAATATATTCTACATAACTGGGACAACCAACAGCAGGTGCAGAACCAATTACACGCACACATTTTTTAAACTGTTTATAAAGAGGGACCTTAAGTTCTTTTACTTTTACATTCAAAGACAACACAAGAATGGAAAGATGTTTGCTCTTATTGTCCATAGTTCGAAGTGCAGTGGCATAATTTGGTAATTGGTAAGGTACAGTGGCTTTCTTTAGTCACAATATATAGTAATAATTGAGACACTGAGTTATGAAACGGCACTTCGGATTAAAATAAATAAACAGGAAACTGAGGCTAAGGAAGCCTCAGAGCGGGGAATGAAGTGGTTTGTTTTAATCCGAATATGTGTATCAAATACTTTACCATTATGTTTATATGTTTTTTCTATAATGTTTATATGTTTTTTCTATATGGATATAACCAGTTACTTTTTCTATAATGTTTATATGTTTTTTCTATATGGATATAACCAGTTACTTTACCATTATGTTCCTATGTTTTTCTATATGAAGTTCAGTTATAGGCATCACATAGTGTACCAGTGTGTGTGTGTGTAGAAAATTACCAGAGGGTAAAAACAAAGGACCCACAGTCCTAGAAAAGTGATGCCATATGTTCTCTATATGATATGAACCATATGTTAAACCCATGGGAATAGGATTGCGTGCGAAGGCAGACTTAAATACTCTGGTACAGGGGGAAGGTTTTCAGTGAGTCTTGGAGATTGTTTCAGGACCGCTCGGCTTTTATTCTGTCTGGTTAATAAAAGTCTATCTTTTGAAAATGAAACCTACGGTTTGAGAATTTTATTCTTAAAGAACCCAAGAGGAAAACCACAACACTTGTAACCATTGTAACTTCTACTGACCAATTTATACTTTCGATTTCTGACCTTACTAAAGATGTCATCTATCTTCCTACAATCCAGTCTGATTTTCTGAGCTCTGTTCTTTTGTGCAACGAGTTGGCTTTTATTCAGTTTAGCTTGGGGGTAACAGAAATCGAATTGAATATCCAGTCCAGCTACATGGCCTGGAGAATTGCAAGCACTGCTTATCCTAATGGTGAATTGACAATCCCAGGATGAACTGGCCTTCTTCAGGGGAAACATGCTTGGATGTTTGATTAGTCTTGGAGAATTGTAAGGCTTGGTCTTCTTTGGGATTGGTTACTCGTGAGAACTGAGCTTAGTGCTTTCTTAACATGTGCTACCACACGTACTGTGTTTGAAACAAAGTCATCTGTTTAAACTGGATCACAATTACATTTCATACAAGTAGTAGTTAACAAAGCATATTTTTGTCAAGATAGGGAGTAGACTGAGTCTAATTCAACAAAATAATAAACAAATCCTACTTGCATCATCCTGAGTTAATTTACTACTAGACATTGGCACAGCCTGCTTCTATAGTACCGACAGACATTTTCAGTTGATTTGATCATGCTCTACTAACAATAAATTCAACTCTGGTCTCTACTAAAGTCATTTTTTCTTGTGCAATAGAGAGTTTTAACTTGATTTATACTCGGTTGCTGAACTGAGATGAAACTGCACACAATTAATCTTTTAAAGTTTCATTTCTTCGCTAGCAATCAACAAAACTTTCTTTGTGTGATCATGCATGCATGTAAAAACTGAACAGGCTTACTCAACTTTTACTCCTCTTCTTCTTTTTTTTTTTTTTGGACAACCCTAGACCATAATAAACAGTGAGGACTCTAAAAATTCTGGACAGTATACGGACATCTCCCTATGTCCAAGTCAAGAGATTCTGTATTAACTTTGTGTGACAAGACCTGCATCTACATGACAGTGATGACACTATAGAGGGGAAACAATTTTGCAGATTATTAAAAAATATTTTGCATATTTAGCAATGCGGATACTTGAGTTTGCAGAAAAGGATGCAAGTCAGTTTGTTTATATTTCTTTCCAAACTCCTGCTACACTCTTTCCCAAACATTTTAATGCAAAGGTATAGATAAACAGTAATTTTATATATTTTATGAAGAAAAATGTAAAGACATTACTTTCTAATGCCACGGACTAGGCATCATAATGATCTTTGTACTTTAAAAAGATAGTTCACCCAAAAATGAAAACCTGTCTTCATTTACTCACCCTCAAGTTGTTTCAAACCTTTATACGTTTCTTTCTTGAGGTGAACACAAAGGATGATATTAGTGATCAAGCAGGAAAAATGAGCATCACTGACTTTCATAGTAGGAGAAAAACAATGTGATCTCACGGAAAGTCGTGTTAGGGGTTGTGCACACAAAAACTTTTAAATGCGGATGAAAACGCCTGGAGGACATCGATTGCCAGCTGTTTTTTCAGCCGAGTGCTTTTAGCCGGTTGGATGTTGTGATACTCATAGACATTATATACGTAGACACCTCATGACGTGTTGGAACGCATTAAGCGTCGGCGCCATATTGGATGGGTCTCCTCACTGTACGCTAGCACCAGAGTCAATGGGAGTTAACGGAAAGAATGCAACTATGCCCGTATTTTGTGCAGCTTATGGTTGCAATAACCGGCGCAGTATTGATTCCAGATCACATGGGATTACATTTCACAAGTAAGATTGAACAATCATTTTGGTTATTTTACGTTATTATTTATAATATTGTGTCAATGTTCAGCAGGAACTTGTACTCTCTCTCATGATCTCTCGCTGTTTTTCCTTCACATTTGAAGGTTTCCCAGTGATACAGGCATGAGGAGGCAATGGGAAGTTGCTATAAAACGGGAGGGTTTTGTTGTGACAGAGTCGTCAAAGCTCTGTAGCAAAGAGTATCGAAGAACAAGAAGAGGGGAAACTCTGATTCGTTTTTAGCAACAGGCACTAGATGGTGCTTCAGTAGCGCTGCCGCCATTTAGGAATGAAAACTCTCACAGCCAATTCATTCTCAATTCATTCATATTAAAATTAATTTAATACCTAATTACATAAAATACCTAATTACGTAAAAATTACATAAAAATTGTGTACTAAAGTTCTTTTTACTTAAGTAAAAGTAAAAAAGTAGATGTTTAATGTACTTAAATATTAAATATAAACCAAAAACTTGAAATTATGAAATGTAGTGGAGTAAAAATTATGATAATATGCTTTGGAATATAAGTTTTCCAAAATAAACACTGATAAAATACAGATACTTGAAAATTTACTTTATGTAGAAAGTAAAATACTTAAGTAGTGTCTGCTTCTGTCAATATGACATACTTAAAGAGCACAATACAAAGCATTTTAGGATAAAAGCAGTATTTTTCAATGTGTGACAGCATCCTCTATCATAACTAAATCTCTGCCGCTTATAACAACTCAAACCGTGTGAAAATCAGGTAAAAATTAGGGGAGTTGATTATTCCTCATTAGAAATGAATGCAAGGGAGCGCACTGGAGACCCATCCAAGATGGCGGACGCGCGATACGTCAGCTCCAATAGGCACCTCATTCTACGAGGTGTCTACGTATATAATGTCTATGGTGATACTTGTCTTGCCCCTCTTCCACTGTGATTGGACGGCCGTGTAAGAACTGACATTGACAAGTGGAGCTTTTCACCCAAAGTTGAATCTCTTTCAACTCTCGACGCTCAGCGTGGAAAAACCGCAGAGCGCCGGATTTCAGCGCGGAAAAAAAAACGCTAGCTGCTGGCTTATTTAAAAAACGCAGAGTTTCCATTGGAATCAATTGAAAACATGTGCCGGCCACAGGCATAAAAGCTTTGGTGTGCACGTCCCCTTATAGTCACGCAAAATTTGATCAAATTATCTGTGTCCATGGAACGAAATTCAGCTTTTTCAAGTGCCTTGAGCACAAATGTCTTTTTTGTGAATTTCTATAAATCGTTTTTTATGTCCGTGGCACGACTTTCTTTTTTGTGTGATTTGATGTATTGTTTTCTCTTTTCCCCCCTATTTTTAAATAATTGTCGCTTGGGGATGGTATTAGATTAAGGGGTTGGGTTAGGATGTCTAAAAATGTAACAGAAAGTGATCCTAACCCCAACCCCAAGCGACAATGGTAAGAAAATAGGGAAAAACTAAGGGAAACAATACATAAAATGAAAAGAAAAATAAAGTTGTGCAACACGCCAAAAACTATTTATAGAAATTCGTGCAAGTGTCACGAAAAAGACATTCGTGCTCAAGACACGAAAAAAGCGGAATTTCTTGCCATGTACACGAATAAATTGATAAAATTTTGCATGACTATAACACGACTTTTCGTGAGATCAGTCTGGTCAAAAATACTATGGAAGTCAATGGTGTTAGAAGTCCAAAACTGTTTAGTTGGCAGAAGAAAGACATTTACACAGATTAGGAAAAACATGAGGGTGAGTAAACGATGATAGATTTTTATTTTTGGGTAAAATATCCCTTTAATATTTCGGTAAATATAAACATAGAAGCTTACACAACCATAATGGAAACAAAGCTGTATACGGACAAGCAGGCAAAGGCATCACCATAAAGAAAAAATTTAAATGTAATGGATTGAAATTATGATTTTGTACTATTTGTTTCACTGTAATAAGTAATAACATGAGCATCTGTAGAGTTAGATTTTTTCCTAAAATGTCCCTTACGAATCATGCTTACTCTATTGTTATAATTTTCTCCTCTCAATTAGAGCATGTGATTTTTTTGTGTCTTGTTTTTTTTAACTGCATTTGAAAAATCCAGGTGTATTTCTTATTAAATGTCAAAAATAACTCCTCCACATCCTCCTGTCATAGGGGTTTTTGTGAAGTGACTGTAGTTTCACTCTGATATTGAGGGTTGAATGCTCAGACTGCTAATGCACTCAACCTGCCTCAAGGCTTATGTGGACATCCAGTTTGGCTAAGTATTACCTCTTCCTGACATCATGGAAAATATTTTCTGCTTGTACATCAATATCTGAAGGCCATATACTGTATATATATACAGCCAGTATATTGGCTTTTTAGTGATTCTAGACATTTTCAGTGTGCCTAGTGGTGGAGTGATTGTTTTAAAGTGAACATAGCAGAAATTATGCCATGTTAGGTTTTACAGAAGAAGAGTCACGCTTCGTGAATTCTCTCCAAATTACACTGAAGATGTAAAACCGCTCTTCACTTTATTTTTCATATTTACACATCCTTTATTCCTTATCTAAGGGTACACACTGACACCATTGAATTGCATTCGGAGGCGAGCAGGATTCAGTTCAGAATTTAAATCAGTGCATGAATATGGAGAGCTTCTTTTGAATTTCCGTTTTGTACATCAGCCTGTCATTCAGTGCATCAGGCTTAACTTCAGCCTCACATGACTGAAATACTGAATTCCCAAATATGATAAACGTCACGTCAACACGCTGACAGTAATGTGAAATTCACCATGCTCACCTCTTAACAGTGTAGCACATGTTTGAATGGTTCTGATACGCTGCACCTGGTCAGACACATACTGACAGGAGAATATGTGGAGCACATGCAAAGATACTCACGGCAGACAAGCTTGAAGCTTTTTCCCTCCACCCAGGCTCTGAGATGTGATGGTTTGTTTTATGCCATGCATAAAACAGCACTTGAAATAAAGTATAGAGCTTATTACTTGGCACACCGTAGTTTTGCCTGACCGATCTGTGTCTAAAGTTAAGCGTGATGACCCCAAGGTGAAACCGTCAGCGTACGCATCACAGTTGGAGTGAATTTAATTATCTGCAGTGGTGCTTGATTGCTAACTATAGATCGCAGCAGACAGCGTTAACATAATTGTTTTCATAACCCCATGTCAGTTTAATGAAGGAGAAGAAGAGGTGCTGTGTTTCAGACTAAATGCTTGGGGATGTGTAATGTTTTTACAGTATGTTTGTCAGGAATAGCAGACAATGTTTGAAAGTTTTTCATTTCACACTGTAAGAAATGTTTTTCAAAGAAAGATAAATGAGAAATTCTCCAGCATAACCCTTTTAATTGGTCCACTGTATATAACCTTCACATATACAGTAGATTATACAACTACTATATAACAGATTGAACAAGACATTACATTTAGATACAAAAGAGTTCATGTAGCAGTTCAACAGTTCAATATACACAATACTGCTGTAATGCATAAAACTTTGTCACTATATTTTACACAGCTTTTAAAGGGTAACGTTGTTTACAAGCTTACTGTATTTCTAGAGAGGTTTACCAGCAACCACAGCTGCCATTTTTTAACATGTATTCTTATTTTAGAAGAATAACATTTGTATACATTAGTATAATTATGGAAAGATCACATATGGTTAAACCTCAAGGCAAAGTCACACATTATGCATGACTGCACACAGTAATGGTTTAATTGCATTGCACACTATGTGTGATGCATTTTATACATTATTTTTTCATAATGGGGTATGCTGTATGTGAAGTAAATCAAGAAGTACCACAGCTTGCTCGAAGTTTACAGTTTTATATTTACCGTAACTATACTGGGCCGGGTTTCCCAAAAGCATCGTAAGGCTAAGTAGATCGTAAAAACGATCGTACAAATCATCTTAGAATTACGGGCCGTTTCCCAAAAGCTTCGTAACTTAAGTAGCACTTGAAAATCATCGTAGATCTACGAGTGGTCTGGAGTAATCGTTCATTCATAAGTGCATCGTAAGACAACAGAGTTACAAGGTCACTTGCAGGACAACCAGGAAATTGCACTCCTGCAATGACGATATTGTAATGTTTTAAATGTATATTTATTTATTGGGTTCTTTTTTGTTTATTTGTTTAAATTACTTTAATATAATATATTTAAAATTCAAATGAGAAATCAAATTTAAATGACTAAACATCAATTAATAAAGAAGGAGAACGTATTTGGTACAATTTTGGTAAAAGTTGGTAATAGCAAATTGATAAATGGTTCCTACCAATTGCTGCTATAATTCATCTAGGCTACAGTAGAAAATTATTTTAAAGGATATGGCATCTGATTAAAGAAACCAAATAAATATTTAGGGTACAATGCAATAATCCATTATAATTAATGAACATAGATAATAAACAACAAATAATAATAATAATAATCTAAACTATAATATAAAATGCAGAAGGCATTTTGCAGTGGGACGAGTCCTAACTAAATACGGAAAATAATATTTCATTATGAACAATTTTAAAACATTTAAAAAGTAATTGAACAATAATAAAAAATATTAAAAAAAATATTAGTGCACATCGGCTAAAGATCATTAGCCTAAACAAGCTTCTGCTACAAATTCGAGTCATTCTATTGATGACATTTTAGCACTTGACAAACAGATAGCGACTCGTAAGTAGCACTTAAAACCCAGCTGTGAGCGATCGTTATACGTGCATCTTTGGGAAACGCACGTAAATGAACAACGAATGTTCGTTAAGTAGCTCGTAGAAAGCGCTCTTAAGTGGTAAGTTCAATCGTTATCGGGAAAACCCAGCCCTGATCACCAGTTCATTGGAAACTTTGCAGAAGTGAGAAGATCATTGCGTGCTTCCTGTAGCTCAACTAGTAAAGCATTGGGCTTGTAAGATAGGTCATTGGTTTAAATGCAAGGAAAAAACACAACACAACATTAAAGCAATGGGTTTTTTTTTATAATAAAATATCCCAAAACCACTTACACAGTATGATATATTTCATGCAGTTGTGTACATTATCCCCAAAATACCCAAGGTTTTCTAAATCCACAGAAATTTCTATTTTAAATAATGTCATTGTCACCTATAATGAAGTAACATCCACGCTATCTCAATTTCTTCTTGTAGAAACTATGGCAACACAAGTGGACAAATGTAGAAGTGGTGGTTATACAGCATCTAGCAAGCAGCTATTGTGACTTGGTGCTTATTCATTATGATGACATAAAATAATGTGATCACACGTAAAAACTCTCCTGTCAGAAGATGATCTCCTGTAAATTTGTAAAAAGTTTTGATGTGTTTTCGTTAAGATTTTGAACAAAGAGTGTTTTGGAGGCATGGAAGTAAATTTCTTCATCTTATGTTTTTTTTATTTTTGAGTTGGGTGTGTTAGTCACCAAATACAACCTATTATTTCAATCACTGTCTTGTTACCTAAAACATAACACCATTTTGAAACATGTCAGCAACTTCTTGTAACTGATAGCTGGGATTGAAAACATTTTTACACAGCCGGGTTAGTTGTAATTAACCCTTAGATATACAATGACAATGAAAGCAATGTAAATACTATTAATAATAAATGATAACTGTTCATACAATGTCAGAGGAAAAATTCACAATTATACATTTTTTGTCTTAATTGTGCAGCCCTTTCAAAAAAATCTATTTATATTGATGCATATTACAAGGATGGCTACATGAATGATCATAGATGGATGAATGTGTGGATATCTATATATTATAGGCAGATATATAAACAATATTCACCTTCAGTATATAGACATAATTTTATTGACCTATTTGTGTTTAAACCAATTTTCTATCAGGTGTTACAACAAACTTTCTGTTTGTTACAATTAATTAACCCCACATATGGGGTAAGTTGTAACATTTTCACTCCTGTCACTTTCGGTGTAATTATATGATAGCGGTAGCTCCCACAAAGAAACTTTGTGTGTTCATTTATAGCAGAGATGTGTGTGTTTTAATGATAAAGTCAAAGCCAAAAATTTTTACTTTGTGCCCCCTCTCTTCCCTACCTCAAAAGTGCAAATTGGTACCAAATATGTACATATCTGTGCCAAGTATAGGGTAAAGTGATACTGCACCAGTGACAGCTTGGGGCCATTTTGTAACCATTTTTTCGGTTTCTGTTTTACTGACCTCAACACAGCATATTAGGAAAGAGCTCTTAGCTTTCAGAAAAACAACATTTCAGTCTTGTAATATTGCATGGAGGTGAGCAGGATGCATTAAATATTCTGCATCTATTCGTACCCTTATAATAAGAATTTGTCCACTGAACTCAGAATGACCTGATTTTGCAGAAGAAATACATTTGTAGGTTGTTTTTGGTATACATCCAATCCAATTTACTGGACGGGAGATGACAGAAGCGTAAAAGCTTACCACGTTGCTGATTCTGAACAGTTAATTAGCCTCCTCCCTAGAGAGACTGTGAGGTCTCTGTGCTTATTTCCAATGTGCAAAACAATGACACCTATTGATGAGTGATTGTGTTTATTATCTTGTGTATTACATGCTTATTTGTTGCTGTATCTTACATCTTTTTGATTGCAATAAAAAAACCCACTATTGATAAGTAAAGTATACACATGTCAACTTCTACATACAAAACATTTTTTTATGCTGTATCAGTAAAATTTGTGAAAGTGAGCAATTCTTCTTCTCATTACGTTTTGTTTGTGTTGTACTAAATAAAATCAAAAAGTGAAATAAATCAAGGTTGATATTTTACAGTATCCTTACCAATAAAAAAGAGAGCTAACCTAATTGAACTGAATTAAAAGACTGCCGCAATTCCAATAACAATCCTACCTGAGAGATAGAATTCTTTCTGACAAGCAATCAAATTGTAAATTGTTCCACTTCCCGAGCACAGGAAAAAAAACTAATTTGTGTGCCAGTGATTATGTTACTCATTAAATTCTTTGGTAAAACATCTGTTTGATGGTTTGTATTGATAAAGAAAGTATGACAATGCATCAGTAAACTAATACACATTGAGCAGTTTCTTGCTCAACTTAAAATATTGTGCATTCAGTTACTGCATCTCTGTTTGGAAAAAAGGAAACATGAAAGATAAAACAACTGACATTTAACCAATCAGCATGAAATCTGCATTTACGTTGAACTGGGGACATTGTAACCATGAAAATTAGTAGCTCCTATAATAAGATGTAATTTAGGGCAAACTGGATAGCAGGTTTCTTGATTTTAGCTCGCTTGTCTCTTATAAACGCTTTCTGTAAGTCATGCATCTCTGACGTGTACATGTGATTCAGTCTGTGAAAACCCAGCTAAGTCATGCATTTGTGATTTTCTACACAAAAATAATTATTGTGTGAAAATATAACCTTGATATCTTTAATATTGACTGAGTAAGACTGAGTAAGCATGTCAAAAATTGAAATCAATGACATCAAAGGCTGAAATCAAAATTGAGATTTTAGCATGGATTTCACAGACAGGGCAACACATTCTTTCCTTTTTTATTTATTATTAATGAATGTTTATCTATGTTTATCTGTTTTCTATTGTATCTCTGTTATATTTATTATCTGTTATGTTCTTCAAACTGAAATAAGTCAGTGAAAATTTGAAGCTGCTAACGCCACCTCCGCCAAAAATAAGATAATTTGTATTGCATGTTTATCAAATACATTCGCTTCAAATCCTCTTAATCCCTGCATTGTCAGAATCCACTAAATGTCATGTCGACTTTATGTGTTTGTACACAAAGTGCACGAAAGATGGATTACTAGATGAACAACGACATGCAAAATGACTGTGGATCACATTTAAACTTGGGTCCTTTGTAAGTACTTGGACCTGAATACAACCCATTTGTGGCAGTCACATGAATCACAGCGACCCTTAATGTGTGGTTCAGTTTTATCATTTCTTTACATTTACTTTCATTATTTGCAATGTTTTACTTATGTAGTCTTTTCCAAAGAAGTGGATTTTTTATAAGTGGATTTTTTTGCTAAAAGACAATAAGTCACAAAAGGGACATTTGTGAAAATAAGGCATTTCAATTACTACTAATAACCTTCACATGGGCATTAGAGTAAAATTACTGAAACTAAACATAAGCGTGATAAAAAAATAAAGAAAACATGTCAGACATACTATTGTAAGAGCATTTTGCATCTGATCTCTTCATTTAGCACCATCAAAACGTATAACTTTGTTCATAAGAAGAGCACAATAAAATATTGGTTATAAATGAGTTACAGATACTTGTGAATCCTCTTCAGTAATGTCATACGAAAGTACTGTATATGAGCTTTATTTCTTACTAAACTGTATTAGCCTATTGAACAATCCTCTATTTGAATGAGCTTTTTCCAATTTTGTCCTCCATTTATATAGGAGTTAATACACGCTGCCAAAGAGGCAGGAAATGTTCTCTAAATACATTTATTGTTTGACACAGCCTGCAATTGTTATATTCACAGCGTATATTCCTTAAGCAAACTAAAGAGAATGCGTGTTTCATAGACCCTGTAGACAGCCTTTACTTATCTTGGCACTTTTTATTTGAGTTTTGAAGCTTGTTTTATAAAAATGTCAATATTAGTACAGTGATATGAAATGTCACAACCTGCATTTAAGGAATTTTCTACATGAATTAACACCGTATATCAAAAACATTACCTGCTGAAATGGTTTAAAAACCGAAAACCGAAGTATAAAATGAAGCTAATGAAAAGACTAGAGAGCAATACCATGACAACAGCCTAGTCAGCCTCAGACGACACCCCCATGGACCATTGGCTGAACGTCTGGTGCATAAGAAACAGTTTCTGGAAACTTCTGGAAGTCTTCTTCTGATTGGTTAAATTGCACAGGATTTCCAGGAGATGTAAGTGTCGCAATCTTTAACGGTTCGCTCGTAAACAATACAAAGCCATCTGATCGAAGAAGAAAGCTTTCATGTTTACAAAGGTGACAAAATGCTAAACCCTCATGTGTTGTTGGGGCCATTTTTGGCCATTTTTGTTATTTTTTTTTGTCTTAATTTGGCCACAACTTTCTCTGTGTTTCAGCAAATGGAATGATTTTTGGTGACAAATCTAATATTTACACATATATATTATGCTTTGAAATTTTTAAAAAACTAAACAATATTCCGTGGACAAATTTATTACCCTTACATGTTGTTAGTGGCCACTAAATTAAACTGCTGTAAAAATGTATCAGATTTTTTTTCCATTTTTTTTTTTTTTTGCATAAATCTGTAAATCAACCTCAGTACTGATCAAAACTACCAAATTTGTACAAAAATACCATGATTTTAACTCTTTAATTGCCAAGTTTATAAGTGGTGTCACTGATTTGGGAAAAAATCAATATTGACTGATTTTCAATATAAAAAGTGATTGTGGACTAGATTTTCTTTTACCTTTTTCACATTCTTGGCCATGTAAAAGATTAGTAAAAACATTGCATTTTTAGTTTTTGTACAGCATCAGATTTTATTATTTTCTCCCTCATTTATTGTTTGTGGCCATTTTTGCCCCATTGACTTCCATTATAACAAAATTTTTTTGATTGGAGAGCCATGACACTTTATTATCATGCATTTTTGATTCTATGTGGTTTTACCCTTTGCAAAAAGGTAAAATTTGTGATTATTACTGTTGATCACCATGTGGCAATCAAAAAATGTTGTTATAATGGAAGTCAATGGGGTAAAATGGCCACAAACCATATAAATGAGGGAGAAAAAAATAAAATCTTATGCTGCACAGAAACTGAACATGCATCAAGGCCAATGTTTTTACTTATCTTTGGCATGCCCAAGACTGTGAAAAAGGTGAAAAAAAAATCTAGTCCACAATCACTTTTTATATTGAAAATCTGTAATTTTGTGTGTTTTTTCTTTCTCAAATCAGTGGCATCACTTATAAGCTTAGCAATTAAAGAGTTAAAATCATGAAAATTTGGAAACATTTGGTAGTTTTGATTAGTACTGAGGTTGATTAACAGATTTATGCAAAAAAAAAAAAAAAAAATATATATATATATATATATATATATATATATATATCTGATACATTTTTACAGCCATTTAATTTAGTGGCCATTTTTGGCCACTAACAACAGGAAAGGGTAGTGAATTGGAACAATGCACAAGGGTTAATCAAGATCAAATAAACGCTACATGTTTATAAGTATGCAATGTATCTTAAAGGTGCAGGGTGTATATTTTAGCAGCATCTAGTGGTGAGGTTGCGAATTGCAACCAACGGGGTAGTCCACTGCTCACCCCTTGCTTTTGAAACGCATAGAGAAGCTAAGGTAGCTGCCACCGGACAAACATGTCATCGTCGGAGACAACTTTGTAAAAAAAATGGTCTGTTAAGGGCTTCTGTAGAAAAATGGCGGCACAAAATGGCGACCTCCATGTAAGGGGACCCTCTTTGTATGTAGATAAAAAGGTCTCGTTCTAAGGTAATAAACACATAACGGTTCATTATGAAAGGTCTTTATACAGCCCTGATAATATAGTTTTGTATATAATTTTGCATTTCTGTCAAGAGATCCTTCTAAAAATTACACACTGCACCTTTAACATGTTTGCTATTGTTGTTATAAACTTTAGAGACATTCGTAAATGATGGTTGCACACCCTGTCTTTGGCGATATCTCCAAGCCAATAACCGCGACGCAGCACAAAGCGAAACGTGATTGGTTGCTTCACGTGTCAGTCACATATGGCCTTTTTGGTGATCCTTGGTCACTCAAAGTGGCCAAAGCGCCCAAGACCATACAGAATCGCTGCTGCATCAGTATGCATACTCACTGAAGATCTGCACACATCTGACTTCATTTTTAATGTGCTTCAATCTGCACAATCTCTAAAGGCCGCATTCCTCCAACAGCAGTGATGAATAAATGAGTGTCTGATAGAGCAGCCATGGTAAAGATCAAAAGCGAAGGAGATAATTAACAGTAGACTAATTGATACCCACCCTGAGTTTTCACCAGAAATGAAAATGAGTGCAGTGCTTGATACTAATTGGGCAAGAATATGCACGAAATATGTTCTGATGTCAGATCTTGAGCTCTTTGCTCAAAAAAACTCTTGTATACTCAAACTGCCACTGAAATGCTTGTTTTTGTTGGCTTTGCTTCTGTTAAAACTAATTCCGAAATATCCTCAGGCTACACGATGGAAAGTAAAGAGTTTCTTATAAAACCTGAATGGTGACATCATCCCATATTTGGACCTTTATGTGTTGTGCATTTATGCTACACTGTATAATATATAAATGTATTATAATATGGTATACTCTTTATCAGTTAATAAACATTATGACGTTTTTTAGTGGGCACAGTTTAGGTGGAGGTATAAAGATTTTATTTGATTATGTCACTGACTGTGCAGGACCAGGAATGCTATTTGAAAAAGTTAACTTTAATGGACCAACTCAATGGATGGAAGATGTGACAGGATTACATTCAGTTATAGCCTCACATTTACACCTTAAATCTATCAGAGAAACCGAGCGTCTATAGCTATTTAGCAAAAAGAAAAAAAACTAACAACAAAAATATACAGATATTTACTGTATACAGATTATAATGTATATGAATTAAGATTTAAATTGAACCATTTGTTTTATAAAAATCAAAGTTTCTGTTTAGAAAATTAACTTTCTGTCCTCTCAGAAGTTTTTTTTTTGTCTTCTTTCGCTCAGTCTGGCCCTGGAGAACAGCGGAAATTTTTCCTCCTTTCATTCAAAAGCAAAAGCATAATAGCGCTGGTATTATTCAGGTATAGTTGGACTCTGAGAAGCTTGCCCTGACAGTGAGTTATTTGGCTCCAGGTACACACAAACACAGCATTACACGGGTACAGGACCCACAGGGACAGCGGACTCTATAAATAAAAGGCCTAACAACACACATTCAAGTCCACAGGGGAGCAGAGATGTCTTCAACATATCTTGAAATGTTCAGGTCTTACGTCTTATTTAGTAGCCCGCCTTTACATATTCAGTGATTTATTTATCCAGCATTGTCTCTATAACAGATGGTTTAAAGAAAAACAGTTTACTGCGATTACTATAGTAATGTACTCTAGAGATAGTAGATTTGAATACCCAATGGACTATTACGCTTGAATCTTCCAGGTCTGCGGCATGGTTTAGTTTCGTTTCTCTGTTCTGTTATATTTAGCGAGTGTTCAGAGAACTTTAAGACCTAGAGCAAGATGGAGAAATGTTACTGCAGATCCCAGCAAAGCAATAGCCGTCATTTAACCGTATAGGTTAACTGGACCTGATATAGTCAAGTAGTCCCACTTCTTGCTTAAAGAGGTAGCGTTCATAGTCTATGATAGTCCATCATGTAAGCAACGTCAACAGTGATTACGTGGTGTTTGGTTTCATTTATTTATTTTTGGGTTATGGTTACACTGTAAAAAGTGAAAAGTGGGTTCAACTTAAAAAAAAACTTGTTACTTAAATACTTATTACTTAAATTACTTATTAATTGGTAAACCCTAAAAAATGAAAGGTTTATTCAACTTAAAATTTCACTTTCTAATGACAATCGTTTTGCTAGATAAGACCCTTATGCCTCGTTTGGGATGGTTTATAGTCATTTGAAACTCAGTTGAAAAAAATTGTTAAGTGTTGAGTTAAGTATTAAATGTTGGGCTCTATTAAAGTCCATTAAAATGAGAAAAATCCTGCAATGTTTTCCTCAAAAAACATAATTTCTTCTCGACTGAACAAAGAAAGACATCAACATTTTGGATGACATGGTGGTGAGTAAATTATCTGGATTTTTCTTTTAAGAAAATGGACTAATCCTTTAACTAATTCTGATGTAAAACAGTTGTTCATGTTGGTTATTTTGGTAATGATATTCATTTTGTACTGTTTTCTCACTGATGAATGACACATGAGATGTGGACGTCTGATCTGTGCGTGTTCATGTGTTTTGAAAGAGGCGTGACTTTGGATGGCGATTTTAATGGAGGGTGGGATCGTGATTTCATTGCTAGTTGGCTACCATTAGCATTTTTAAAAATGTGATACCCTACCTTTAAGTAGATGTAGCTCAAAATTTTGTGAATATTATTTAACTAAAAAAATAGTTGTATTTACTTAATGCAAAGTGAATTTATTTCATACTGAACCATCAATTATCAATGATAAACAAAGCAATTGTACACAGTTATTTTATTGAACATTTATTTGTCAAATTTGACAAGTAAAACACATTACATTAAGTCTACATTCAATATGACACTCTGAAAAAGACAAACAGTGTACATGTTGCAAATACAATGAGCTAAACAAATCTGAGAGGTCTCTCAAATTGACAGCATGCAGAATAACCTCTTGAACCCAGACAGGTGGATCAGCATCCTGCACCTGCACACATTGTAAAGATAACGTTATTTAAATGTACACATTTTAAATTTTGTATCGATGTTAAAATAAGTAAGAGTTGTAGTTTTTAAAACTATCCATTAGAAATAATCTGTTAGTTAAATACTTATTTTATTTTATGTATACAACTTAATAATATACTGTATGTACATTTTACACAAAAATATCTGTTAATTTTGTTGTCATTTATTTTGGTGATTAAGTGACATTAAGAGATTTTATTAAGTTACTTTAATCATTTATTTTACTCGTATTACCATTTAAATTATCGATACAAATGCATAGATATCGCTTCAATAGTTTAACACATGAAGGTGAATTGACAAATGCAGCCTGTAACAGGCAACAGCAAATATGTCTCCATGTTAGAGATAATGTAAATTCAGTTGTTTTGTGTTTCTAATTAAAGCACCAGTACGTGGACTAATGAAAATTATATTTATACAATGTCTTCTATTTTTCTGACTATGCTAATTTTTAATAATGTTGATTTCATTTACACATTTTCCAGATGCGACTTACACTGCATTTCATATATGTACATTTTATCAACAAGTGTGATCCGTGAATGACAGTTGCATTAGAAACTACTTAACTATTTATAATGGACTATATAGTGTACATACAATAGATTATACAACCTATAATAATCTATATGTAATCTATGAAATCGTAATGCTGCTGGCATACTTGGGGCAACTAAATGTGACATTTATGCATTATCATCTATGGTTTACATAGCCAAACTTTAAGATCTTATGTTATTTCACCTGTCTGAGTGGTGAAACCGCGTCTACTGATCCACTCTGATGGATCACAAGCAGGTGTTTCATGTTCACCAGGGAAATGCAGCCAATTTAAACAATCATTCAATCAGCAAAATCAACAGAAAAACTGGAGCGCTTTATTCACTCGCAGTTCAAACAAACAGGCAATGCAACACCTGTGGATGTGTGTGAGAAAATCATTTATAATGACTGAAGAACATGCTCATTTAACTAATCAAAGGATGCTTGACTTACTAAGCAACTGCTAGACTAATTTCAAACATCTGGTTAGATGACTTTATATTGAAATATTGTAATTGAATCTAAACATCATAGCTCATACTGTAAAACAAATTAGGGGAAATTATAGCAGAAAATGGGACGTCAGCCTGAACTTTTCTATTATGACGAAAGCATCTGTTTAAAGAGGTGCATATTCATGTAGATGTAGCATTTATTTTATTTTAAAGAGTGATGAGTTGAAGGACACAGGATTGTGATACTATTATTATTATTAATTGTTTATTAATTTACATCATTCCAGCATCTATGACTATATTCACGGTAAGAACTGTCTATACACACAAGTTAATCTATACACAAGACCAGGAAGGACAATGCGGCACATTTACATAATCTACATGTCTTTGGACTGTGGGATGAAAGCAGTATACTCAGAGAGAAAAGATATACAAACCTTACACAAAAATACCCCCCTTACCCAGCTGAGGCTCGAACCAGGAACCTTCTTGCTGTGAGGCAGCATGGCAACGCATTGATGCCTGTGGTCCAAACCAATGAGTAGTTGTGTGTATATGACAAGGTGTAAAGTCTCCACTAGCAGAATGGTATTAATGCACAATAGGTTATATGTTAAAACTCTGTCATTATTTGCATGTTGCAAACCAGTATGACGTATCTTCTTTTGTGAAACACAAAAGATGTTAGCGACTGACTCCCCATTCACTTTCATATGGAACAAAAGATGCAATAAGTGTAAATAGTGACTATCTTTTATGTTTCAGAGAAGAAAAAGCATATAGGTCTGAAACAACACAAGGATGAATTAACACTCAAAAAAAAAAAAAAAATGCTGCGTTAGGTCAAAAAGGAAAAAAAACAGCCCATTGGTTTGTAATTTGATCTATGGTTGGTTGTTTCTTAGGGTCAAATATACACATTTTCTGGGTTAATTTGGCCCATTGGCTGGGTTTGTCCTATTTTCATTTTAGAGTGAACTGTCCCTTTAAGAGAAAAAACTATTGAAACAAATACCAAATTGCATTTGCAACAGATTTTTACAATAAATGATCATTCTAATGAGACCCATGGCATTAGAGTGATAATATGTGATGTGAAAATGGAAACCTTCAAAACAAGTGTCATTGGTATTACTTCAGGAAGGAACACCAAATGTCAGCCCTAAGCTTTAGTGTCGAGAAGGTGATTATAAATAAAGATATTTACTACTGGCATTATCAACAGTGGTCAGGTATGACAAACCAGGTCTTATCCTCATCCAAATGTTTTGAGACATCACACAGGTAATGACCACAAAAAAATGTATGATTTTCACTTTTTAACAACACATCCATTTCAACTTACAGCGACCAGGATTCAGATCATTAACAATGCAACTGTCTGTTTGCCCCATCAGTCAACAAATCCTCTGTAAACGTGACCATTGCTCATAGGATCAGTTCACTCAAAGATTTGGCTCATTTGAAGTCCAAAATGAATTTCTTTTGAACTAAAACAGATATGTAATGACTTTCGATTCAGTTTGATTTCATAGATTTGAATGACATATTGATTCTTAAAGGTGCAGTGTGTCATTTTTAGAAGGATCTCTTGACAGAAATGTAAAATTATATACAAAACTATATGATCAGGGGTGTATAAAGACCTTTCATAATAAACCGTTATGTGTTTATTACCGTAGAATGAGATGTTTTTATCTACATACACAGAGGGTCCCCTTACATGGAAGTTGCCATTTTGTGCCGCCATGTTTCTACAGAAGCTCTTAACAAAACATTTTGTCTCCGACGATGACACGTTTGTCCGGTGACGACTACCGTAGCTTCTCTATGTGTTTCAAAAGCGAGGGGTGAGCAGTGAACCGAGTCGTTGGTTGCAATATACAACATCACCACTAGATGCCGCTAGAATGTACACACTGCACCTTTAAATATAAAAATATGAAAAATATCAATTATAATGAAAATTGTAAAAATAGATAAAGTCAATCCTTTAATAATACAAAATTTCTTTGACCAAAATATTTCTTTGCATATTTTCATGCAAACCTAAATTGTTAATCCTTTGTGGACTGGATAAGCCTATTAGCTTTTTGTAAGACCACAACCTTTTTGTTTAAGACCTTTAATAATAGCTAGTTTGCTTACTAGCTAGCTGGATAGGGCAACTACTGTGAGGACCGCTTCTACAATAAAATTGCTCAATTTAGGGATACATACACTGTAAAAAATACTGTGCTGGCTTAATTTTTTTGTTGAATCAACTTGGATTTACAAGTCATTTCAACTTACTATTATTTATCTTGACTAGAGATGAGTTGTTATAACTTATAAAATTAAGTTGACTTTTCTCAACTATATTTAATAAGTCGTGACAACTCATCTATTTTGTTGTAAATCTGAGTTGATTTAACAAAAAAATTTAAGGCAGCAAAGTATTTTTTACAGTGATAGAATGTTCTGCAACCAGAATTATTCAGCTGTACACAGCAAAAAAGCATTTGCAGAATATGTGAAAAGACCAAATAGATTTTACTAAACAATCAAATGTTAGATGATTTGATCAAATAGCAACTAGAATAATGCATTTAAAGTGTCTGACAAAGATGAATTATTTTTTGTTTTTCACTTTAAAGGTTTCAGATAACTCTTTACCCGCCATTGACAAGATATCTCGTCAATCACGAGAAAACGTTTCCCCGCCAATGACGAGTATTTCCGTCTTTCCTTAATACCGCTATTATCCACTAGGTGGCGCCCTTCTGCAACTTTTTAAACCCGGAAGTATTGCCCTCTGGCAAGCTTCTGCATGTCCGTGTCTGTTTTAAAGATCGCTCTGAATGGGAAGTCTATGAAAAGTCCATCACAAAAATGGAATTATCTCTGCTTTTTGCTCAAAATGTGGTGTTTTTGCAGAAACCTACCCATATTCAAAAGCTGATTACAAAAGAACTACTGAAGGTAGGATGAAACGTTTTGTTTTTTGTTTGAAAGCAGAGAGTCTGTTCTTTCATTTGGTATATTGTATGTTTATATATTTGAAGAAGAACATTTTCTGGAAGGCATTAAACTTTGGTGAAAATCATGAAAAACGCTGGCGCTGGCTGGCAACTTTTTTTTTAAATGCTGGCGGTGAAAGAGTTAAGAAGTTATTTAGGTACATATGATTGTCAAGCATTTTTTTTTTTTTTTTGCAAAAACACCATTTATCAGAAACTGTGCTGTATTCATGAATACGTTAACCAGCTGATTTTATGACCATGCCAATTTCTTTTAATGCATTATTCGACATCACGAAATAATATATATTTTTTTAAAGTCTTTAACAAAACACTTGAAAATCTAATTAGTTATAGTATTTTCCATTAAGCTGACTCTTTTCAACTTACAATACCTAACAGGGACCATTTCTCTGGAACAGCCCTTGGCTAAGTGCCTTGCTCAAGGACACAATAGCGAATGGGTGCCATGGAAATCCCCAGTGCATGACTTTCCACTTTTGAGATTTTGACCCTAGTCTTTGGATAATTAAAGCAACGGACTATTGCCATTGCACAAAAAGTAATGCTATGAGACTCAAAATCTACATTACTAAACACAAATGACTAATCTTAAAGCAAGGCAGCTTCTATTGACAGCTTCTTGTGACACTATCATCTTTGTAAAAACACCACAGAGTGTTGTGTGTGCTTTTATCATCTAACAATCTATTTTAGTCATTGATAGTGCAAAAAACATGCTGAAAAATACACATAGATGTTTTTGTTGAGATTTCTCAAATTGGAATAAAAAAGTGGGTAAAAACACTAAATAAGTGGGGTTCTGATAGAAAACAAAATTCAATGTTTTGAGTGTATTTTTCCTGCTGCGTCTTTAACTTGTTCTTTACAATCTAAGATTATTATGTCTGAACAGTTTTGATTTCCACCATAGAAAGCGCCCATCGTTTATTCGGATGAACACCGTAACTGCCACTTTTACGTGCTACGACTCTCTACATAAGCACTTATTTTCTCTTAAATATAGTTGTGTCAAATTGCAGCAGTTACAGAATTTTTGAAAATAGTCCTATTTAGTTGTTATCATGTTGGAAAAAAACCCGCCTGTCCAGATTATGAAGTTCTTCTGTTAGCAGATCTGGTAGTGCAATATCAAAGATCCCTTGACAGTATGCTCTACGCCTACTCCAATTACAGAATGCAGGCTTCTTATCAATTCAGAGCAAAGTAAGAACTGCTGGTGAAAAAGATTCTTGTTACCGAGTTTCTCAGTTATGGCACAGACTTTCTGACAATGTGTGGGGTTGGACACACTAACTCATACACACAATAAATCATCTGCTGCCACAAAGACACCATCATTTCGACAAAGGCATCATGAGACCATCACAGCAGAGGAGTTTTTCACAAGCAGCAGGGTGGTAAAGATGCATGTGTAACAATATCCATCCATCTGTTTTCCGTACTGCTTATCCTATAGGATCGTAGTGAATGCCAGGGCACGTGACTGAACACACTGACTGATGAGCAGACCATCACATGACATCGTATATGACCAAATTATGTTCCGTGCAAAAAGGAATTTCTTACTTAGTTTTTCTGTCTTGTTTTGCTGTGCAAATATGTAAAAACTCATACATCATGATATGTTTACTTGAGAAGCAAAATGATCTAAGATATTAAGTCTTGGCAGAACAAACTTTCTGGAAAAAAGTTCCTGGAAAGTCAGATATTAAATATGTTCTGAGTTTGTGACACCACAGAAAAATGTGATATTAAACGCCCAGACAAATCTGAATGATTAAAAAATGGCAAATAAATAATCAAAACCTTGGAAAAACTGCCAGGATTCTCTGCTCTCAAATGCTGGGTGTGTCCGCTGTCGGCTCTGCAACCACATCCACTCGCAGATAAGCTGCTGTCTCTCTCAACTTTCAATTACCGCTACAACTAGGGATGTTGAAAATGAATCGATCTTCGATTAATTGTCAATAAGTATTAAATCGATAAAACTTAACGATTGTCGAAAAAGCAAGCACGTGTGTGGGGCGCAAAGCACATACAGCCGATGAAGCTCAATGCCAAACACACACCTGGGCTTTTTAACATCATGCGAGACGAGGCTGGCTGCTAATGCAACGAAATGGCATCCGTGGATCTGATAGGGTCCGATACAGAAAATGCAAATACGGTTAGGATACTGAAAGCAAAGACCCTCTTCAGGGAAGCCTGCAAGATTAGCATAGCAACGCTGCTATACACAGGGAAGGAGACCAGAAACCATTTTAATGAACAGATTAAGAACTAAAATGTAAACTTTAACTGACTGTCGTTACACTCTGAACGCCTGCAACATATATCATGATCATCGTTATTGACTGACTGAGGCGCTACACACTAAACACTGTTGCGAGTTTTCTAATGGAACATTGAAATCTTCATAATATAAGCATGTTTGGTGAAAGTACCCCACAGGTCTAAGCTGAGGTGACAACGGAAAAAGTGACCAGCCCTTCGTGTGCTTCTTGGATATAATTACAGCAAATGGTGTATCAATGACTCGGAAAGCGAGATGAACAACTAGAAAAATAAAGCTTGATGAAAAGGAAACTTTTATTTTGTCATGGACACACAAACTTTCATGCGAATGTGCAGTTAGACACTCTGTCTATTCGTCATTATATTTCATTACAAGATTAAATTGATGATTTTTATTAAAACACCAACTACCTGGACTCATTTTACAATTCCACTAGCATGTTATTTAGACAAAATAAAATATTTAAATTCGTGTGAGGAAGCTGGCGTTGTTACGCACTTGTCATTATGTCATTGGATATATGCCACTGCTGTAAAGGCTTATGCACTATTACAGTTTACGATTATTCGATTGATTGATCGTTAGCTTAAACGATCATCGAATATGGAAAATTGCATAAATTGACATCCCTAGCTACAACCTTGACGGATTCTCACGATTGGCCACTGTTTTAGGCCCGCCTACAAAAATTCTGAATTCAGAAATGGTAAAAACTTAGTAGATAGTTTACAGTCTTTGTGGCGTGTTTATTTATGTGTTTAGAAACACATTTCAAGATTGACTTTACAGGGACTTTAAAGAGGTTAAAAGGTTTTGATGCTGTATAACAGTCATTAAGAAACAATGCTTGATACTTTAATCTCCCATCTTTAAAAAAAAAGTACAAAACAGTGCAACTGGTCAACAAACTTACTGTACCATGTAGTAAAAGTAAAAATCCATTAAACAGTCAACTTCAACCAGCATTATTTTAAGAATGTTGCTATGTTGGCAAAGCTAATTTCACTGAAAAATAAAATAATAAACTCGCGGCTGTTTCAATGTAAGCTACGCTATACTGCAGGATTTCTTGTGTGAAATTAGTGAAAAAAAATCACCAGTAGCTCTCTCAGACGTATCACAGAATGATGTGAAGAGACGTGTTTGGCTTTAAAAAAAGTTTATGCCTGTGAGAGCTCTCAGTGCAATAATGTTTCAAGGAAACAATGCCTCTATTGGCCTATATAACAGTCTGAAAATGAATCTGGCTCAATTGCGCATAGATTTCTGCTGTTTGCTACTGCTTCAAGACCTGGGTTTGACAATGTACTAAACTCAAATTATTGCATTGTTATACTTTTTATTACTGGCTTCTTATTATGATTATTATAAAAATAGTTATAGCTGTTATTATTAATAGCAAATAAACAGATCCTCAAAGGAAGCCACAAGGCTTGCCTTTAGTTGTCATACCCAATACATTAGAGACCTTGCACATCAGGCCATTTCAGTAAGTAATTTGCTAAGATAATAGCTTCATAACACACATTTTGCTACAGACAGGGCCTTTGGGAAAGTCTACGACAGTCTTGCCTGTCAGTCAAACAAAACCATGAATTATATATGCCCACATTTTCCTCAAACCATGAATACCTTAACAGATCACAACTCCCCCATGAACTTTCTTTTGAACTGAGAAAACCGAATATGACTCGACTTTGAAAGTTCTAGAAAGTATTTTACTAAATCTGTTCTGCTATCAAGTAATCCTAATGGCCGCATAGTTTTAGAAGCAAATATAAGCACAGATCCTTTGGATATGATCCTTGGCCCTTTTACTGTGGATACTTATACGTAGCACCGAGAAGCGTGGGGAAATTTTAAAATTATAGGACAATAATACAGATTGCCTGGTAACAAGGTTAAGTACTGATAGGATTTGTGGAAAATCTCCAACTGCTTTTTGTGCAAGGGTGACTACAGCATCACCCTTTGGTGAGGAATAATGGCTCTCCTTTCAGGAGGATGTGAAATTGGATTGCTCATACAAAGTGCTTGCAAAGGATAAACCTGTGTTATCCAATTACCCCTCCAAACTACATTAAGTAAAGCATTGGATGGAGAGCCTGTGCCACCTTGGCCCTATAAAACTCCCATAGCATAGAGATCCCGCTGAAATTCAGATATACGTTCTCAGGTGATTCACAAGCTATTCCAATCTACACGTCATTAGGATCTCATCATTAAAAAATTATAAATATAGCTCTTACGCCAACAACTATGAAACATCTACTGTACACATCTAGTGGAAATCCAATCTGTGCTAAATTATATGGGCTCAGTCTATGCAATCACACAGCAATAACCTTTCTTTTTGTAAAGCTGGATGAGAGGCACGGTAAAAAAAAGAAAAATAATGTTGGACCGGCACAAAAGGCCACAACAAAAGTGGACAGGAGGTTTTGGAACATAAGAACCTGCAAACAACTGGTGTCTCACTAGGGGACAAAACTGGCACCTTTCTAATAACTGCTTTTCCTACAGGGTCTCCGTCACCACTATTTGATCTTGCCTTTCAGGAAACACACATGCTAACATAAAAGCACTGTTATACTGTAACATTTAAGGGACAGTGTAGTAAGCCACCCAGATGAACAAAGGTTCAAGTACCTACTCGACTGGAACGTAGCTCAAGGTGGGGTTGCTACTTTGAGACTGTTGTTGGAGATGTAAAATATTTTATTATTTATTTGTTACAGTTTATCCATTGTATTGTATTCTACATATTGCAGTACTGTAAAAAAGAAAATATCATGAAGCATCATGAAACTAAAACAACTTGGTTATGCAAGTCAATTCAACCTACTATTTTAAGTTTTGACTTTTGATGAGTTGACATAACTTATAAAAACAAGTCGAAATAATTTAATTTAGTTTGATAAGTTAAAGTAACATAAAATATATGCTGCTTTGATTTCATTTTTACAGAAATTTATACATTTGGTACCAATATGTACATTTGAGGTACTCATATGAACCCTTTGGTACCAATATGTACCTCTTAGGTACTAATACTGTATGTACTCTTTAGTTACAAATGTGTACTTTCTGGAGTACCACACCAGCCACTGTAGGGCTAACCATTTTCTGACAGTGTATACACTGAAAAAAAGATTAATTTTAAGGTAAATGGTTGCAATCAATTTATTTAAGCTACATTTAAACAAAACAAAATAGAAAAACAAAACAAAAAACTTTTGTTTAAATGTAGCTTAAATAAATTGATTGCAACCACTTAACTTAAAAAATTGAGTAAATTGAATGAATCATTTTTTTTCAGTGTATGAATTATACAATTAAGGAAAAAACACTCATAATTGATACAAAAGAAGAAAAATCCTATTAAAGAATTACTGACACACAGTTAAATAACTTGAAGATGGAAAATAAATATTTTTAAAGGCTACAAGGATTGCAAACTTTGTGACCACAATAATCAATCTTAAAGGTTTGCCAAGTTTTAGACAATTTGTTGCAATGCAATGCCCAGTGAACGACGCCAAACCAAATATCTCATCTTAGTCTCTGCTGTCTGTCTCTATCTTTGTGTATTATCTCAGGAAGAGATCTTTAAACAAAAAGCATAAATTTAATGCAGATTAAATTCCTACCAATAGAGGGCAATAGTCTATTGCTAAACCCAGCATGTGCACTTGCTCAATAACTCCTGTGGTTTCTCTTTTTTATTTATATACGGTCATATTCGAAGGCTTTAGAATAGTAAGACCTAAACTACTACAGTGTTATTGAAATATACACCCATTCAGATTCTTAATTTCTTATTTTACATCTGTTTTTACATTAAATCCAAGCATCTCTTCTCAAAACGTGCTGTCTTATTGATTACCATAAACTGACAGAGCAAGTCTCATCAGGTTTACTGAGTAAAGCTCTTACTTATCCTAACAATGTGCAAGGATTTCCATTGCGTCTTGAATTAGTTGTATTTATAAGCATAATCGAGATTATGATAATATGCATTTTCCCTGCTCTTTCAGCCCCCTACACAAAGCTAATACTGTATATTGTGTACCTGCTGCAAAGCTTTGATAATTAAATATCACAAGTCAGCACAGTCACAGCACAATGCTTTTGATTTTATGTATGTCTTGTTTCAATGGCTTGTGGCACTTCCAGAATTTGCAGTTTTTGCCTGCAGTGATAATTTCAATTGCTTTTATACCTCAGAGGAAAATAAAGCAGAGAATAATAACTCAATTTAAAGGAACAGGCACCGTAATTAAATTTCAACAACACTATGTCGCAAGTGCTTTTTCTATTAAAGGAATAGTTCACCCAAAATTAAAAATAATCATTCATTCATCCTCTTGTTGTTTTAAACCCTTATAAATGAAACACAAACGCTTTATTATATGTATAGTTCTGTCTCTAAAAACAAATGTAAGCTAAACGTGACCACTCATTTCTATATTAACGCTTAGAAACAACAACAACCTACATAATAAACAACCATCCTACAGTTGGGTTAATAACTTAACACTTGGCAGAAGAGCTGTTTATTCTGATAATTGTTAATAGCAAATCAACTGGAACTGTTCACTGACCTCTGGTGACTTGTATCATTACAAAATTAATTATCAAACAATAAGCCACATGAGGCAGTGCGGTAACTTTAAATACTCTAATGCACAGCTTCTGGTGGCTTACTGCTTTAATCTAGCAGAATCCTCATGGGTTACATGTTATTTTGATCGTACACTTTACACATTCTACTAACTATAAGTACATTTTCAACTATGTCAGCCTAACTATAAGTACATCTCCATGTGCAACCTTTAACTCTCATTAGAGTATTATTACGCTGTAGGTAGGGTTATGTAGAGGTAACCCATAAAGGGGACACAAATAATACAGCCAAAATTGGCAAAAATACAAAGCATGGTTTGTTATGGGATTTATAGGGGCTGGGACCAGAGGTGTCATGCCTATTTAAGTGTATTTTGTATGCAACCTTCAAAATCAAAGAAGCGTCCATTAATCTGTTACTTTCTTTTAATCTGTTTAATATGCACAATATTATCAATTCTGTGCTGCATCCTTGTCACTTTTCAGAGATTTTTGCCGTTTTGATCATGTTACAGTACAATTCTGGCAGCAGACGTCAGCGTCTGAGCGCGCTCACCAGCTTGCTATTGCGTTTGGCTGAGGAATTAAAACCTGTAAGAAACGCTCACTACATTTTCAAACCGCAGTACGGTAATGTGCAGTTAACCTCCTCTGTGTAGAAAATGTATGATTTAAAATGTGACAGTCTAGACGTTAAATTAGTAGAGATTTCTAGATTCATCTTCTTGGTATAATGCCAAAGTTCACGGGCCGCAGAATCACACATGCTCATATGAGGTAAAATTTAATGCAAAAATCCATTCCTCTAATAATTTTATCTAAACATATATTTTTTAAATCATTTTTGAACATTAAAATCAATTACATGGCTATAGCTTATGTCAGTTTCGTTGTTTATATACTTTCTTAATTTAAAAGTACATTAATTTCATAGGATAAAGCAGTTGTTGTGCAAAATGCATTAATGACACAATTAAACAAGTCATTAAACAAAATGTAAATAAACAAAACATGTCATTTCAGATGTAAATATGACGCCAATATGTCATTATTCCGATTGAATAGTATTTGATATAAAAGTTAGTCAACACTTTTATATTAAAGGTTTTTGCATGAAGGTGCTCAGATTGTTATAAATGTAGGTGCCATGGAAAAGACTGAAAGCTCGATAATATATTTCGTTTGATGTCTGTGTATGCACAAATTTCTGTGAGCTGTGCACACTGTGCCCCCTTAAAAAGATTGGGGCATGATGCCCCTGGCTGGGACGATGAATCACGATTCATACTAATAGTACCTGTCTGATATTGATTCTGAACCACAAAGGCGAAAACGTGCGTCCATCCTTCACAAAATAAATCCAAACAGCTCCAGGATGATAAATAAAGGTCTTCTGGGGGTAATCCGCGCAGTGTTGTTGTAGAAATATCCATATTTAAAACTTTATTAACGTAAATAACTACCTTCCGGTAGCGCCGCCATCTTAGACTCCTCTGTATTCAGGAGAGAGTATTAGCGTAGTGTACTCACTTTTCTTAGTGACGTATGACAAATTCGGACGGCGGGGGCATAGAGCAGCAGCAGAGTAGCCTACGTAGGCTGCGTAAGCACTTATCCTGAATGCGGATGAGACTAGGATGGCGGCGCTACCGGAAGGTAGTTATTTACGTTGATGGAGTTTTGAATGTGGATATTTCTACGGCAGCGCCGCGCGGATTGCCCTCAGAAGACCTTTATTTATCATCCTGGAGCCGTTTGGATTTATTTTGTGAAGGATGGACGCACTTTTTTTGGACTTGAAGGTCATGGACCCCGTACCTTCACCAAATAAATGAACTGAACTGAAAGATCTAAAACATTTTCTAAAATATCAAAAAATGTGTTTGTCTGATAAAGGATGGACATATGCAACTCGGACAGCTTGGGGGTGAGTAAATCATGGGTTTAATATCATTTTTGGCCGAACTATCCCTTTAATGTTTATTTTTTTAATCAGTGTAAACCACTAGTCAACTAAATGAATATAACATTGCAAATACGAATGCACATTTATATACTGATTCAATAGATTTATAGCATTTTGAAAAAAAAATTGTAATGGAAAAAAAATAATCAGTTTTTATAATAAATATTTGAAAATCAAATTATGGATTTGAATTTTTTATGTTATTATAACCTAATGATGCTATGTTAAAGGGACACAAGGCAGCATTTTTATGTTAATAAATCATCTTCGTAAGTCGGTATATGGTTAAATGACTCATTACATGACGAATGAAGACTCTCTCGCCCGCCCCTACCGTCTGTAGGAAGAATACCCCACTTGCAAGTTCGCTGTATCCGACCCGGTGTCCTTCAGTCTCGTATAGTCTCAGATATAGAACGCATTTACTCCCAGACACTAGGGGGAGCTAGTAGAGAAATAATACTCAGACTTGCCTTGTGTCCCTTTAAAGTTTGTAACAGAAAATAGTGGTTTTCATTTTGTTACTTTCTTGGTATAGAAAACACGTTTTTACCGAAATTAGTCAAAATGGATTTATTGCGTTTTGGAACCAAACTCTTCAAATATTCTTTATTATCATGAAAATACCTGAAAAGATGTGAAGAACAGCGGTATAAATATGCGGATAAGCTGCATCTGCATGAGGGCGCCCTCTGGCTTTTGGATGTACTGTAGCGGCATTGCACCATAATACATTTAGAAGTATAGCAAGCATGATCGCACAATCAATCGTCCCAGCCCTACTATTTATGAGGGGACAACCCTTAAATTGGTGAGCCCTGATACCCCTATCTCCCACAATTTCTGCCAATGTTTATACCATGGTGACTTATAACATAATGACTGTAATCAAGTGCATTTAATGTTTAAAATAAATAAATATATAAATCTAATGGAACTAAAATGCTTGCCTGACATCTTTGCAGGCCAAATGAAAACGACTAAAGAAATTCTGTCAATAAATAATTAACCAAGGAATGTCCATTTTAAGAAAATTTAAGATGGATCCAATGTCCCTATCCTCATTAGAGAGTAAAGACGTTGATTTCAATATGATGGGCGATTCGTATAGAATGTGCATGTCATTACCAGCAACATTACATTATGTTAAGCTCATTTCACAGAGCAGGGGAAACATCATTACAAACTGTTTCTGAAGTGTAACATGACTGCATGACATCTAATTGGCAGAGCTGAAGTGTTGTAATTAGTGAGAGGACACTATGAGACCCTCGTTTATGAGACACACGAGTATAAGCTTCGGGTCACGGTCCACACCCTTGGTGCCTGGTCCACTTCATTCATTTAAAAGTATCTGTAAAAATACCCTGCGGGCTTCAGACCTTGACTCGCAGAGTTCGACTGAAAGTCAGCGTCCATGACTGTGAGGATCACTTTGAAGGACATTTAGTAATGATCTGTTTTCTCCGCATGGCCTCTGGAGAAAGAAATCTGCCACTGTGATAACTCTCACAGATTAGGCCTACGAGCGCCAGGGTTGAGGGTCAGATCAAAAGCCGGGGTCACCTCTGTCAGTGCAGTTCACGGTGAACACGCAGGGCCACTGACAGGTCTGTTGGTGGTGGTACAGGACAGAGAGGGACCCGAAGGCCTCAACGGGGGCCCGGTTCTCCAAGTGACCCCCAGTGGATCACACCCACCCGGATGCTCTTAGAGTGAGATGCGAACATGATGAACCTGACACATCTCAAGTCGGTAAGCCTGAGTGCTTTTGGCAGCCAGGGTTTTTTAGTTCACTCCTGCATGCTCGTGTTAATTTGACGATAGGGCTGAAAAGCTGCATGGATGGCTTTGTGGTGGAATTTCATAAATAATATCACTCAGTTAAACCATTACACAGAACAAATGTCATGTGAAAAGAAACAGGTCACAGTAAAACCCGTAAGGATATGAAATGTGATTCAAAATTAATGAGCTGCTGTCAAGCTTCATACCTCTGATTTTTAAGAATTCATGCATTTATTTGTTTTAATTCATTGACCCTAGGGAAAAAGTAAATGTGCCGTCATATTTGTGTGCGGAGATTGAAGAAGACACTTGAAGAAATTAAATATTTTTTCATCTGTTCGTTTCACAGGTACGTCTTCACGGAAATACAATAAGAGAAATGCGTTAAGTGGCAATCCCGAATGCTCAGTCCGACAGAACAAATTATGGCAATTAAATAATGAATTAGTTTATTCAATCAAATCAGAAATAGAAAGAAAATTGAATTATTAGAGAGTCATTCAGGATTACCAGACAAATCTCGTCCAAATTAAACACGGGCACCATCGTTACTTGATTCTACTGTTGAAATCTGAAGGGCTATTAATGGATTTACTTCCCAATGTTTCAATAAGCACTCACGCACTCATTGTGCCTGATTTGCTCTGCCACACAAGCTCTGTGATGAGCTGTACACTGTCAAATACTGTAGGAAAGCAACTCTTCAAACCTTTCAAGTGTTTTGCTGAAGGCATTTGGGACACATAAGTGATAATGAAGAGTCATTATGTCCTGATATATCCATGCAGGCTTGTATTTTTAAGTGTAGTGTACAAAACACTTCACCTAGTGTAAAAGAAGGTGCAAATTTTGACTGAAAGAAGGTTGATGTATCTTGACGCCGCAAAGAAAATGTTTGTACACGGCAAAGAAAATTATAAAGGTCAACAAAGCATGTCTTAATCTGTCTAATAACGAAAGCGAATGTCTTGAAGCAATAGCTCTGTAGTAGAATTAAGAAGCATGTTCATTAAGGATAGACACCGCAGACTAAGTACACTTTAGAGCTGTAAATCTAATAGAGTTAGTGCTTACTGTGCACTGGGACTGCAGTGGAAAGGCAGGGTGGGTGGAAATATTGGCAGAATACCCAACTGGTTAAAGGTAGCCGAGGAGTTTATACAATGGTGTCAGTTACACAGTCATTGTTGTATAGCTAAAACCACTTCTGTTTAAATGTGATCAAGAATTATAAAACAATTCCCCGCTGCCCATATGTCTATAATCTAGTACACCATGAGACTAGTCTCTTGTAAAAATATTAAATTGAAGGCCTACAAATCATTTTAAAATAAAAGCGTTTTTATATGTGTTTCCTGTGCATGCCTGTCTGCTATAGGATTCCAGAAAAAAAATACTTCCGGTTGGTTGTTCCTAACATTGTTTCTAAGGATTTCACGTCACTTTAAAGAGCACTTTTGGTCCGATTCAAGGTACATACCCCAAAGTAAAGTTATCGTCTCCAAAGTAAATCTCTTTTCTTGGACTACAACAAACACACGGATTGTAGGCAACAGTTTAACTCCTGGGATTGGTGATGTAAATAGTCCGACATTATCATAATTCCTCCCGCTTCATACTCATAGCCTGTAAGTTAACTGTTAGCATTGCATTGTGACCGAATCTTTCAAACATGGTAAGGAGCGTCACATTTTCGGCTGATGTCAGAGGTATTCAGGCCAATCACAATGTACAGATTAGCTGGCCAATCAGGAACACAGTGCTTTTGAAATCAATGAGTTTTGTACAAAATCAAAGCGTTTGAGGAAGACATGATATCTGGGGCTACAAAAATGTACGGTATGTGGAAAATACACTGTAAAAAAATGCAAAACGAAGCTAAACAACTCGGTTTTTCAAAATAAGTAACTTAAAAATATTTGTTGATTTTTACAAAAATTGCTAATTTTTTACAGTGTAATGTGTTTTTTTGAACCACAAAACACGCAAGCACATTTCAGGTGCACTTTTTAAAAATTATGGGTTATGTTTAACCCAGCGTTGGGTCAAAAAGGGACAAACCCAGCAGCTTGGTGAAATTACAAAAACCCAAAAAATGTTCATATTCAACATAATCTCATGGAAATCCGTGTTATAGTTGAATTCTGTTTTTTTCCCGGGACGGGGGCGTGGATGTCTTTTCGGTGTCACTCCCACGGATTTCTCATTGTTTTTTCCTATTTTCAAATCATTGTCGCTTGGGCTTGGGGTTAGATTTAGGGTTTGGGTTAAGATGTACTTTCATGTTAGGATGCACTTTTATGTATTAGTTTCTAAATGTTTTTCTTCCTCTTTTAAAACTATTCTGGCCTGGAGTTGGGGTTATAGTTGGGGTTTGGGTAAGGATGTCTAAAAAAAGTAACGAAAGTGATTCTAAGCCCAACCCCAAAAGCAATGGTAAGAAAATAGGAAAAACTATAAGAAAATACATAAAATGACTCGAGAAATCCGTGGGAGTGACACGGATAAGACATCCGTGCTACCATCACGCAAAAAAGCTGAATTCCGTGACATGGACACGGATAAAGTGATCAAACTTTCAGTGACTACAACACAAATTTACGAGAGATCAGGTTTTATATTTGACCCAACAATGGGTTAAAACATCCCAGCATAGGTTAAATTACAACCCAGTGGGTTGAGTTCATCCTTTTTGACCCAACACTGGGTTAAAAATAACCCAGCATTTTTAGAGTGTTGATTTTCGGTCATCTGTTAAAATGTAAAGCTGAAGTAAAATAAACAAACCAGCTTTAAAGGTGCATGGGATTATAGGTTTTTGTAACAGTGGATATTACCGTAAATAAGCTGGTAATTTAGTCTCATGGGAACATTGCAAGCTTCACCGTACGGTTCTTTGTTTTGTCTCTTGGTGCTTAACTTCCCGACATAGTACTGTTGATACTTCATCACAGTTGTTGTTTTTAACAGTTTGATCCTGCTCTATGTAAATCACGATTCATGCTAGAAAAAAATTCAGACATTAGCCCACACTTTAAGCTTCTTCTGCCAAGGAATTTGTGCATTTTCACATTTAATGGAATTGTACTAACAACACTGTGATGTGTGTTTTCATTGGTCAACAGCACTCAGTTTATTCAAATGAGAGATGTTACTTATTTGGTTTATAGAACTATAATGCTATTTTTATCAAAACAATTAGCCATGGCTTTCAAAAATAATCTCTTGTGTACAATACAAGTCAGTGAATATTAGTTTGAATAATTACAGCATTACAACTTAAATTAACACAATTATCTTTAGTTGACATGTATAACATCTAGGAACCTGATTAGAATATATGGTATACGGTACTATAAATTACTTCTTTACTATTTAAAGAAATAACATTTTCCACTCATTACACTTTTTAATGAATGTAATTTTAATAACTTTTTCTTCATTTACAACGTTTCAGCATCTATGAATATATTTATGGCGAGAACTGGATATCTACACACAAGTTAATATATACACAAGTTGGGGATCTCCAATTCACCAACATGCTGTAATGCATCTGTGTTGTGTTTTTGTCTTTTATTTTGGATTATGTATTTTGTATTGTGCATTGTCACTTCCTGTTGTACACTCTAAAAATGGCTGGGTTCTTTTCGACCCAGTAAATATTGGACAGAACACATTATGGGTTGAAATGACTCAATGATGGGTTGTTGTTATGCAACCATGGTTTATAATAACCCAGCAGTTGGGTTTAAACAACCCAGCACTGGGTCAATTAAAATTTTTAATTTTATTGTGTCCAATATTTACCCATTATGGGTCAAAAATAACCAAAAAATAGCCATTTTTAGAGTGTAGTCGTTGTTCATGTGCTCTGACTGAAACCACTCATTCGTTCACTCATTCACTATTCCTTACATAGCGAATGACAATTGAGTCCACTATATGGGGAAGAAGTGAACAAAAATGAGTGAGCGATTTTGGACAATGACATAAATACCATGTGTCAGAGAGCTGTCGCAGAGATTTGTACACCTGTGTGGTTTTATTGATTGTACTGTGATACAGTAAAGTTTACATTCTTACTGTTTGTCACATTTGTCATGTGTCTTGTATTAGTTGATAATAAAGAGAACAAAACAACTGCTTGTCATATTTATACTGTTATGTTTATTATATTTAATAAAATATGTCTTATATTTTAAGTAAAAGGTATCAAAATTTTTTTTTTTATTTATTTTTTTTTTTAAGTAGAAAAGAACTGACAACAAGAACCAACAAAAGTGTATGAACCTAAATTTGTGGTGTTTACTGTCAGTATCCTTCAGCTGATTCCAGTTTACTTATCAGTGTTCCAATTACACATTTGTCTCCCGTTGTATTATGGGTTAGTAAAAAGCAGTGACAGGAATAACAGCGTTATAAATAATACTTTTTTCAGTAAGGATTAATCAAATAAATTAACCCCTGTTATAATGCTGTTACCGTTTCTGACAGTAAAATGGCTCGGCCAGACAAAGGTAAAGTTTTCTCTGGTGTGTGTGTGTTGGGGGGTGGGAGACACATACCTGATAATGATTGGTGTGTGTGTTAAAAAGGGTGGGACGACCACATAACTGATGATGATTGGCTTAATTTCCATCGTTAGCCAACCAGGCAGAGTTCACACACAAGCACATGCACTGTCAGTCCGAGCAGTGTTGTGAACTTGGTGACTTTGTTGCTAGATTTAGTCTAGACAACTGTCCTAGACACCTTTAGCAACCATATTTCAAAAAAGCGACTAGGACAAGTCTAGCAATCTTTTCTGGCATGGTTGGAGACTTTTGAAAACTGCAGTGTATCGTTCTGTCTTCTCAACGAGCAGTGGGTGCTGCTGTTAGCCCCATCACCAGTCTCAAGTAGATGCGTATAAGTTTAAGTGAATAGGAAGAACTGGCGTATCATATGCACACCAAAGTGGAATTTGGCGTATGTATTGCACGATTTTTACACTTTGTGCTATTTATACGCAACTCCGTGAGACTGGGTTTTTCGCACACACTCTCAACAACAGAGCGATGGCAAGTACAACAAGCTCAAAGGTAGTGGTCGCAAACACAAAGGATAATAATCACTACTTATCCATCATTGAGGTGAAAGGCAAGAATGTTTATGTAACGTGCAACTTATGCCCACGAAAAAAGAGTCTCTGAATTCTAAAGTAATTCTGATCTAATGAAGCACCTCGCATGTAGTGTCCATTTAATTAATTTAACAGATTTAATATTGGGGACATCCAAGTTATTTGAAATATTTAAACTGTTTTTAAGTAATGCAATAAAAACTTTCCCTGGTAATTCGTTACTTTTATAACGATGTAACGCAGTTACTAACTCAGTTACTATTTGTGAGAAGTTAGTAACTAATTACTTTTTTAAAGTAATGTTCCCAACACTGGTAACAATTAGTAAAGGAATGTAGGGAATAAAGTTGTTTCGGACACCACTTCAAAATGGAGGACACCAAATACAGTGCACTATATAGGAGATAAGGAGCAGTTTCGGACACAGCCATGGTCTTTGTAGGCTACGTGCGAAAGCTTGAAGGCATCAAGGCACATCCGAATCCAATGTTAGGTTTACTTCTTGTCTCCTGAGATACCTTCATTGTCCTGTCCCACATTTCTATGGGTGGGCGTGCACGGGAAATGAGATTGGTCGAGTCTGTTCGAATAAAAAAAAACAAGTGGCGGCCAAGAAGCAGCTGGAACACAAATTTAGTGTAAATAAAGTTATATTTTCACTTTTTAAATGGTAAATGGACTGCATTTATATAGTGCTTTCAATAGACCCATGGCCACCCAAAGCGCTTTACAAGTTGCCTTACATTCACCCATTCATTCATACACTGTTTACGATGTCAGCCATGCAAGGCGCCATCCAGCTCGTTGAGAGCAGCTGGGGTTATGTGTCTTGCTCAAGGACACCTCGACACATGGTCAGGTGGAGACGGGGATTGAGCCACCAACCTTCGAGTTTGTAGACAACCTACATGAACCACTGATCCACTGCCAGGGGCGCTGCTAAGGATTTTGGGCCCCATGAAAAGAATCTGGACAGGGCCCCAAACACAGCTGAGACTTTTTTCATATTAATTTACATAAAATCATGCGCTTTTATGGTATTTTGACTACCAATGGGGTCAGAAAATTTTAATTTAATTTTGAATTAAGTGTTTAAGAAAAAAGAAATCTTATTTCACAATTTTTTTGTCACCCCATTGGCAGATCATTTTGCTCGTTTTAAGGACAATTTCACTTAAATTGTATATTAATTTGTCTTAAAACTAGACTGATTTACTTTGGTCATTTTGCTCATCAAAAAAAGCATCTTAATTTAAGAATTTTTAGATATTTCTACTGAAAACAAGACAAAAATACTAAGTAAGAAAGTCATTTTTTGCAGTGTTGAATGTTTAACTAAAACTGCGTATTGTTATGTTTTCCAGCGTTTTCTTGACCTAACATGAGGAGAAAATTGAGTTCCCTTATCATGCAATTTTAACACTAGAACGGCCACCAGTAGTCATTTTAACCGCAACATTTAAACTTATGCATTGCAAAAAATTATTTTCAAGAAAAAATGTTCTTAGTATTTTTTGTCCTGTTTTCAGCAAAAATACCCAAAAATTCTCAAATTAAGATGCCTCCTCCCGATGAGCAAAACGACCCAAAAAAATAAGTCGTGTTTTCAGACCAAAAATACTACATTTAAGTGAATCTGTGCATAAAACAAGCAAAAAATTCAGCCAATGGGGTGAGCAAATTTTTCTTGAATTTAGTGTTTAAGAAAAATTTTAAGATTTTTTTGCTTACTCCATTGGCAGATTTTTTTGCTTGTTTTATGCAAAAAATCCCTTAAATGTAATATGTTTGGTCTCAAAACTAGACTTGTTTTCTTGGGTCGTTTTGTTCATCATGAAAAAGCATCTTTATTTAAGCAATTTTAGATATTTTTACTGAAAACAAGACAAAAATACTAAGAATTTTTTCTTGAAATTAATTTTTTGCAGTGTGGTAATTATCTTTAACACTAGAATGAACAAGGCGTCATTTTGATAGTTTGAAATTTGCAATAACTTTGTCTAAATAAATCACGTGCATAAATAAACGTGCTTTCTTGTCGAAAAATGCTACCGTAGAGACCTGGGGCCTTCTGTACAAAGCGTGCGCGTTAGCACAGAAAAGTGCCGTAGGCTACGATCATTTGTCACGGACGGGCGGTCCCCTAACAATTTAGGCCTACTTACAAACCCACCTTGGTAACATAATGTCGACCCTTTGCCTCTTTCACTTCTTATTTTTTTCTCTTTCCGTTTTTGACTTCCAGATTTTTTAGGCATTTTCACTTCCTTGTCAGTCAAGTTGATATTCTGCCGGCACTTTAAGTGAAGTCAAGCTGTGTTGCCTGGATTATACAACTTGGGCGGACTAAACCATTTTATGACAATTGAGAGGGGGGAAAGGGGCCCACAGACGTTTGTGTTTCCTAAACAAATACATTTTTTGATACCAGGAAACAGCAAATAAAATAAAGTTAATAATTTTTACTATTAAATATTTTTAGCACCACAATTTTGGGGGCTTCTCTGGGCCCCCTCTTACTTGTGGGCCCCGAGAATCGTCATTGTTTACCCCCCCTTTACAGCACCCCTGTCCACTGCTTCCCCTTTTTTTACACATTTTAATTGCATTTCCTTGAGAAATTAGTATTCAAACACAATTCCATTACGCTGCCTACGAAGGCTGTCCGAATACGTTTCCCAGAGCTGGCTTCATGCCGCCAATGTCATTGCCTCATGAGGCAGCGAGGCAACAAGTCAGCTGCCTAAAATTTCGTGTTTTCCCACCTGAGTTGTATCCAGGTGTTCCTTGATTCCATTATTTGTGTTAGTATAGTTTTTTGAACGTTGATTGTATTGTACTTCAGTGTTGTTTTCATGTTTTGTATCATGGACCAAGTTTTCATGCCATGGATGATTTTTATGTTTGTTTAAATATAACGTTTGTCTGCAGTTAGATCCAGCCTCCTCATGCTTTTGAACAAAACTTTTGAACTGTGGGAGGAAACTGGAGTACCTGGAGTAAACCCATGCTCAGGAGAACATGCAAACCACACAGAACCCAGCCATGGCTCGAAACCAGGGACCTTCTTGCTATGAGGCAACATTGCTATCCACTGAGCCACTGTGCTGCCTTTTTTAGATCACAACTGCTTGCTTTATAATTTCATACATTATGTAATACCAAACTAAGGGTTATAAACAATACTGATACACAGTTTCACAGTATCACTCCACTCATCTGTGTTCATGGTGCAGAGAAGTGGAGTAGGTAGCGGAAATTTTGCCTGGAGCGAAACACAGGTTTTTTGAAAGTCAAAGCATCAGTGCTTTCACTTGCTCCAGGATCATTCGAGAGTGGAGTTTCCCACGGAGGAAGCAGGACATAGAAAACCTGGAGCGGAGCTGGAGTGGAAGGATTATTAAAAACTTTAGTCTTGGGGTGTCGTCATTTCTCAAATTCATGGATCTTACTTGTGCGTAGCTTAGTGAAAAACAGGGTAAATGAAACCAACTGGCCATATTATGTCTGAAATGTAAATTACACAGTAGTAATAAAGCAATATCAAATTTCAAGCTGGCATTATGAATATCAGTATACATGTGATGATCTGTAAAGTACAGCAAAATCACAGAATCGCTGATATATAAGAGCACAATTGCAGTTTAATATTGCTCAATTATATCTCGCTCCAGTGCATTAGCATTCTGTTCACACTTCCACAACTCCATCACCAGTTATTTGTATTACAGTTCTTCTGATGAGCCTTTGAATCTATGATCATTTTAAACTAATTTTCTCTGTTTAACTATTTCCTGAATGGTTCTGATTTGTTATCCATCCTTTATTTTATGATATTTTACATTCCTGCAGCAGTGCTGTTTTTTGGTGGCTAAAGCTCATGCAGCCTCTCCGACCAAAATATTTTCAATCTCAGACCACACATCCCCCTCTGCCCGATCAATATGATGTCAACAGGTCAAGCTAACTGATCATCTTTCAAACAAAGGTAGAGGAAAAACATTGATGCTGTGGTAAAGTATATTTTTTGCTTTGAGTTTTAGTGTGGGACTAAAAACTTTTTCGTGTTTTGACTCTTTATTTCGGAATGAAAGGCATAATTAAATGTAGGGAGTATTTGAAGAGTTTGGTTCCAAAACGCAATAAATTCATTTTGACAAATTTTGGTAAAAACGTGTTTTCTATACCAAGAAAGTGACAAGATGAAAACAACTATTTTCTGTTACAAACTTTCACATAGCATCCTTAGGTTAAAAAATTCAAATCCATCAATCAAAGTTGATTTTCAAAGATTTATTATAAAAACAGATTATTTTTTCCACAAAATGCAATAAATCCATGACAAGTTTTTATTCAAAATGCTATAAATCTATTGAATCAATAGCCTATATAAATGTGCATTCATCTTTGCCATGTTATATTCATTTAGTTGACTAGTTGTACACACTAATTAAAAATATAAACATTAATGTTATTAATCAAAACACTTACTTTGTCATATTAAGATCACTGTCATTGCGGTTATACTTGACGTCGTCGCTTAACGTCTTTCACAGCGATCAGCTGTAAAATGTTTTTGGTCCTGCTCGATTTTCGTTGACTTTGAGTAAAATTATGGAAAGTTTTTCATAAGATCCTCTGGGGTCAATGTGTTAGCATGAGAAGCTTGATGCTGTCGGGAGAACAAGCACCCGTCTCCCGAGTGCCTCTCAGGGAAATTATTAGATATTGATGGCTTACGTTTCTTTCCCATCACAGAAAACCAGCACAGGTTTATCAATGCAATTAAAGTATTATTTTGTTTTGTTTGTTGATCACGAAGTATAAAGTAGATGAGGAAAACTAGGACTCCATGTACTCAGCGCGCCGCCATTGTTTGTTTACATTGCGTGAATGGTGCGCTGTAGGATTTATTGCGTTCTGTAAAAAATGGGAGAGGCGTTTATCGCATTTTGGGAAAAAAGGGAGAAAAGATGACAGAATAACACGGCGGATATTGGATTTTGCGTAAAATTAAGAATTTACTTTTAACTACTGACCTGATATAATACTGATTTTGGCAGTAACTCATTTTTTTCAAAAATGGCGTTTATCGCGTTTTGGAACCAAACTCTTCATTTCTAACAACTTTATATTTTCTTTTCATTTTAAAACATGCTGTTAGGAAAAAGCTACAATGACATGAGGGCGAGTAAATGATGACATAATGATGAACTGTGCCATTAACATCACATTCACGACCACTAGGATCCTCAAAAACTGACATTTTAAGCCTTGTGTATTGAAGAGACTATCAAGAATGTCTTGCTGTGTAAACTGAGATTTAGTTCCTAATGTAGGTGCATTTTGATAAATCATGAGCGTTAGATCATTACAACCCTTTGAATTGTTTAATTATACATGCGTAACATGTTCCCATTTCAATTTATTTTCGCAGTTCACAAGATTTCGTTTTGAAAAAACAAATCACCTCTTGATGGAGTCACATCTATCCTCCAATACTTCATGTTCTCTGTTTCCTTGGAAATGCAATACTGGTCTAGTATAGCATCTAATCACTGTATCTCAGAGTGTTGCATTTGTCATCATATCTTTCATAAGAAACGGCTTCACTCTGGATAAAATAACTGTGAGCTAATAAAAGTTCAATTAACAGGACTGAGTGCAGACTGAGGTAAATCTGCCATAGCCAGTTTGTTGCAAGGAGTCATGCTGTGAACAGGCGCAGACTGATATTAGTTATGACATAGTTTGCTCGCACCTGCCTGAGCTCAATTACCTAAATAACAACAGCTTTGAAAATATAATAAGGGAAGTCAACTAATTTTGCCTTCCTACACCTTCTTACAAAAACATAAATAGTGACTCAAAGAAAGCTTTTTACATTTCACAGTCATTATTTTTTACTGTATATCCATGTAGATAAACCACTGCATTGTTTTCATTTTCAGTGCAAGTATAAAGAAAAACAAAACAAAAATAAGCAAATCAATGTACAGTATGATAGAAAACATGTTTTAGTCAAAACTGTAGTATATGTGTGAGAATACAGGGACACAAAAGTCATTAAATAGAAAATGGTGTTTAGAAACCCAATACGCTAGTTTGTACAATGAAATATTATTCAGTTGCAGTTAACTTTCTAAGAACAAATCTGTTGTAGCAATGCATAACGATCCTTAATGCTTCTATAATAACATTTGATGGTTAAGTCCATTTAAGAAGGAAAGAGTAGAAGTACAAATCAATGTTTTATTATTATATGAAAACATATTAGCATTGATTTTGCATTGCTGAATTATTAGAATTACAGCCGAAATCCTGTGCATCTGCTACGTTAATGGTCGGTTGAATGGTCATTTATTATGTATTGCAAAAACAATTTTGCCTCAATTTATAGTTCTGTTCATCTGGAAGTGGTTATACGTTAAGGTAGATTTTACCTCAGGGAACAAACATGCTTTAGCGTTGCAGCTAGTTTCGTGTTGAATTACATCCTGGTTGGGTATTTCAATAAAGCCCATTTATATATTGTCAGAAGAGTGTTTTATGCTGAACATTCATGTGACTGACAAGGCTTATGTCACCCCTTCAAGTCCATGATCGTGAATAGAGAACATTATTCTGACATAACCAAGATGAATAATTATACTACTGTAGATATAATGCAGTTAGCAGGGTTCCCACACCAAATTCAAGGACCTTTCAAGGATTTTTCAAGTCCAATCGCCTCAAATTCAAGGACTAAATGTGTGGACACATTTCAACATTTTACATTGTGTTACCATTTAAGATACATTGTTACAGTTCCCTTTCGAGGGAACTTGTGCTACGTAGCTGTGGTGACACTTTGGGGACGCTTCCAGGGGTAAGTGCGTCTGAATGTGTATATCAAATTCAACCAATGGAGAGGCTTAACGACAAAGACAGGATGACGCGGGAGCAAGGAAGTATATCGCTATCTGAAATTTTGCCAAACACGGCATTACAGGGATGCAGGAAGTACGTCAAGGGAGACGCAGCGTCTCGTTCCATTTTCAGGGAACAACAGTTAGGTAACCCAAGACGTTTTCATGTGTCAAACACAACTATGTAAAAAAAATTGGTATTTCAACATTTGTATACAGAAGATATAAGCATTTAAAGTGTGCTTAAAAAGTCTAGAGTTTTAATAATATTATCCTACACTACACGGGGAATAATATGATTTTTTTTTCAGAAAACTTTTTGCATAAAATAGATTCAAGCACTTTTAATGACCTGTATCTATGCATGTATTTTTTCAAAAACTTCCCAGGGCCTTGGTTTTTTTCCCCCAGATTTACAAACTTTCAAGGATTTCAAGGACCTGTGGAAACCCTGAGTTAAACTATTGATGAATCTAAGTGCCGGAAAGAAAGTGAAACAGCACACATGTCTACATGGACTGCAGTCACATGGGAAACAAACAATTACATGACCCTGAAAAGGACAAGGATTAAATACAGTAGGTAAACATTTCTATTACGTGTATTGAATAAAAACAGACCAGGGATTTATACTGTATGTGGTTCCAAGGGGATGCTGGGAATGGGCTATCCATTTATTTTAATATTATTTTCAAATCCATAGTTAAAGATTGTCCAGTACAGGATATAGTGCTTTCTTTTAGCTTATAGGAGATTGATTTTTGTATAGCCTGTAGAAGCAGATCCTGTGGGATCTATAGAGCTGGTGTTGCCAAAGATTTCCCAATATTGAATGTGGGAGTTCACAAATGTTAGGGATGTACAGTATGAGCTACAGCTATAGTTCCTAAAATTAACTCAGGCAAGGCTGCAATTCTGAAAAACGTTCATAAAAAGGGATGTGATGCAACATGTGCCACATCAAAAACCTTTCCCCCAAAGGTTTAAATGAACACCAATTTTATTGCATTCCACACAGATGAAACCAAATTCAGCTAATGTTACTTATGAAAAACTGAAGGTCTTGCATACATTTCTTATTAAGATCTCAATATCAAATGTTTCAGTATTTATAGGTGCTATAGATGTAATGATAAGATTTTTATTTTAAAAAAAAAATGCTATGATGAAAATACAGTCAGCGTGGGTTTACTCTGTGTACCACACAGGCAGGTAAATAAGTCATTTTCACACAGAGATTACGGAAAATACACAGAAAACGCGTCTGAAATTTGTCTGGGATTGTTTGATTTTTGGTTGACTTTTCAGAATCTGTGCGTGCTTTTACACACATACCGTAAACATCCTGTAAAGAGACATGATGTATTAAAAGTCCTGCACTTGGTACGTTTTTTCCACAGAGTCTGAAGTTTACTAATTATCTGTGATTTTTCTCGAGAGGTACTGTAACACCAACCTTGTATCATGAAATTATGTACCTATAGTAGGGATGTGCATCGATGCATCGCGCTCCCATTAAAAAGACCTGTCTAAAATCGATTCGTGAATCGTAAGGCTCCGATACAGTGTTTCATGCACAGCTTGTGCATGTACTACGGCTCCGTGATCAGTAGGAAGCCCTTATCAATCTAAAATCACTACGGGGCGGTTTCCCGGACCAGGATTAGCTTAATCCAGGACTAAGCCTTAGTTAAATTAGGAAATTTAACTAGTTTTAACAAACATGCCTTACTAAAAACAATACCTGTGTGCATTTTGAGGTAAAACAAAGGGTACTGATGTATTTTAAGATATGTCAGTGCAAGTTGTTTTCAGTTTGGAGAGCTCTTAAAAGTGTTTAAATCTAGGACTAGTCTAATCCCAGTCCGGGAAACCGCCCCTAGAAGTTTGACTCGTTTATAACGTGCATTTAAAAAAGCAACACTCGTCAAACACAATCATTTCAAAATATTCTTTATTATCATGAAAATACCTGAAACCACCTGAAGAACAGTGATATAAATATTCCTTTAGACATTTCCTGGAATAGTGTTTGGTATGCTACTTCTTCTGTGGCACAAATGGTGATTCTAAGCGAGAGCGCCCCCTGGGTTTGGGATGTGGCTGCATTTTACCGTAATTCATTCAAATTCATTCATTGAGAAAACGCGCATTTGCCCGATTAATTGTCACAACCCTAACCTATAGTCATGTAAATCTGTTAGTCTTTCCGTGACATTGACACGTTTTTCCGCCTTTTTGCGTGAACATGTCACGTGTTTCTGTTTATGTGTCACTGCCACGTATTTCAGTATTTGTAACTGTTTTTTCCTATTTTCAAACCACTGAGGCTTGGTTTAGGGTTAGATTTGGTGTTTGCGTTAGGATGTCACTTCAAAAGTATTAGTTTATACCTTTTTTTCATGATTTTTTTTTATATTTTATGATTTTTAAACCATTGTCGCCTGGCATTAGTCTTAGAGTTGGGTGTGTGCTGTTCTGTCATGCTGGGGAATGCTCAGCTCACTGATTTCTGCTTCAGTCCAGTTTGCAGATTTTTCTTGTCGTGAATATTGTTGTTGTTGAATCTGCGTTTAATTCCCCTTGTTAAAGAGCTGAACCATAACTTGCATGTCCCTTACGGCATTGTTTCTGTGTCTTGTTCACAAACAAAACTTTCCGTGTATGTCATGGCAGTGTTACTAGGTCTCTTTCAGGGAGCGATTCAAGAACATTTACAGGACGTTTTTGTAAGCCTGTCTGCCAATTTTACGGAAATTTTCTGAGACCAAAGTGCTGTGTGAATGAAGTTTAAGAGATGCCATTTTGCCCCAACGTGTGTATAGATCACCCAGTTCTCACCACAAATATAGCCAAAGATGCTGAAATGGTGTTAAAAATAAACAAACAAACAAACAAACCGTTGAGCTGTTGGGTTCTGTTGGGTTGTACAGATGTAACATTGCCAGAATGCATCTGTATTCAGTTTTAAAACAGAAGTTGGGAATCTTGATTGTCTGCGTTATGGAAAGAAAGACTCAAATCGAACAAACGCTTCAAAGTAATCGTGATAAAATTATCTTCGGCAGGATTGAAGCACAGATGTTCAACGGTCATTTCCCACAAATGACATCAATGAGATTTAACAGCATTTGGAGTAATGTGCAAATAGTCAAACGAATAAAATAAAAAGCCAACGCCTATTTGAACAGCAGATGTGGTGCATTTCAGCTTTACTGCAATATATAACAGGTTTCATGTGTGAAGGTGGTTCATGGCAATGTATATATGTATACACACTACTAGCGTTTCATGTGTGAAGGTGGCTTATGGCAATGTATATATACACACTACTAGCTCAGTAACACTGATACACAACAATCTCCTGGGTACAATCACCAACAAAAAGAACAAGAATCATGAAAATGACAACAACTTTAAAGTAAAGGTCTATACAGAGTAGGAGACGACAAAAAGTAAAAACATGAAACTGACATGCTACAACAGCGGTGGGCAGGAAGGTTTCATTTGTCATACGTAAAGTCGTTGTCAAAGGGAGACAACTGGGAATATTGACTCGGGCCCTGTGATGAGGTGGAGCCCAACAATCTCCTTTGTGGTACAGCCTGTTTATTGGGCCCAATGAAAAAAAGACCACCCAAGATATTTTAAGATAGTAATTGAAGATCTAATTTGCATCATTAATTATCATGTTTTTAATAAGACCTTGATGTCCACATATGTGGACCATAATATTGACATGATTCTGTGTAACTGGAACCTGTTGTACACAAACATGGACAAATACACTGCTTCATGTTCTTAGAAAAATATTTGGCTATTTATTGGCCCTTCCTAACCCCAAAATAGCTGGTAGAAATCTAAAAAAAAGACAAACCAAAGCTCAGGTCTTAGGAGGTTAAGGTCTTTGTAATACATCAGAAAAAGTGCTGTATTTTAAAAGTTAATAAATACACCAAATCTAGTAAATGTTCTATAGAGTATTACTTAGAGACAATTTGTAGGCATAAACATTTGCTAAAATTATGTATATTTAATATACAAAAATATAAAAAATATATATTTTTATCCAAAAGCAATATTAAATAATCCAAGGAAATCAATATATAAATTATAATTATTGTAACAGTACTGTCTGGTGTTTTCCCTGTCCTGTGTTTCATTTTGAAATCCTGTATGTCAGTGGTCTCAAACTCAAACTGGCTTGGGGCCATTTCTGAGATTGACATTTCATCGGAGGGCCACAGAGCTATTTTTGTAAATGTACTGTTTAAATTCTATTATTTAATGTAAAAATAATACTTGAAAATATATAAGCAGTGTTTTTATCTTTTAAATATACATTATTTTATAAAAGTAAGTAAAATATTTCTTAACCTTATATTTAACAACTAAGGCCTATTAAAACCTTGCATTAAAGAACAAATTAAATTTCTGACGCGGGGTTCAGATGAGGAATTCAAATCCGATTACGCATTCCATTATTCTCGCAATCACGGAGCGGGCGGCTCTTGGCTCCATTGCAACGGGTGAAGCCACGCCACGAAGTGCAACTTCTGCTCCCAAGCACTTTAGAAAGTAAGAAACACCTTGACTCATTTTAACATGCGTTGTTAGATGCGACATGTGAACGAACCCTTAACATTTAAATAATAATAAAAAAAATGAAACAAAGTGAATAAAAATCTTTCTGCGGGCCAGATTATGTTATATTGTTGAAAGGTGCGCGGGCCGGGAGTTTGAGACCACTGCTGTATGTCATGGACTTTGAGTTTGTATTTTGAGTTCCATGTTTGTATTCTGTTATTTCACTAGGTGTGTTCGACTTCATGCGGCGCTGCACAGACCAATCAGCGGCTGGCTTAAAGGCGGGGTGCATGATCTCTGAAAGCCAATGTTGACATTTTAAATCACCTAAACAAACACGCCCCTACCCCAATAGAATCTGGACCTTCTTTTGATAGACCCACCCCACACATACGCAACCCAGGCCACAATGATGGTTAGTAGACACGCCCCTTACTGCTGAATTGCTACAAGTGTGTTTTGGTACTCGGCCCGACTTCCTTTTCCAAAGTGTTTTTCATGCACCCCGCCTTTAAAGCCACAACTTAAAGTACTAGAAAATGAAATGGTTATTCAAAAATAATTGTATTTTACATAATATTCTATATTAAAAATAACTTTGTATAGACCGTTTCATCGGACACAAGTCCGAACTTTACTTCCGGTTTCTGTTTGTTTAATGGTCTGACTAGTTGCTGAAACTGAACTCCTAAACAAACCTTGTCAAAAAACAACAAATGTTTTGGGTTCCTATGTAATCTACGTGTTGTTTATTTTGCTTGTCATATAAATAAACTACTTTAAAAGGACTTTGTTGTTATTTATTCTTCGCAGAGTGTACCGGAAGTTACGTGATGACCACAAAGCCACTTGTTTATGTTGTTACTGCTGAAACCGTCTATAGCACATATCATATAGTATTGCCTCCCTTATCTTTGCTATTTTCTGCTAAATGACTAAATGCAATGTAAATTAAAAAAATATGACTTTAAAACATATCCCAGAATAGTCTATTCACAAAAAGCATATTTATATGTCAACAGAGCCTACATCTATCATGGTTTAACCCCATCTATTTTTTTCTATGTCCAGTTAATGGATATCTAAATTTAAACAAGGAGCTTTCATAAAAAGGGTCAACGATTTTTAAGGGTTTCCACTGCGCTAAATCCGTTGCCCTATTACACACCTCTCACTCTCCAGATTTAGATTAAGATGTGCCCAAGAGGTGCTTAGATGACTGCAATGTTCAGGTTTTTGACCATTTTAAAGCGTCGCCTCACATTTTATATTCACCGCACTTCATTAATCTTTCAGATATATTTCACTCATCTGCGCCTCTGTTCTAATCCCGTTTTCTGGTTCACTTACAGATCAGAAAAAAATGCGAGGGCTGTAAAAATAGGGCCGAATATATTATTAGTGACTTGCTGGCTATGTCTATATATGATGTTATTATGTATAACACCTGGGTTGTTTCATTTCTCATTTGTCTACACGTGACTACTGGTCACCAAATACAACAAACTATACTGTGATCTAGAAATGTTTATAGTGGCAGTTATTTTCAACGCCTGCTTCCCGAGGCAACAACTAATAGGAAAATAAGAATAGGTGTTGAAAAATTGAGTAGCAGTGACTGTAAATATAGTTTATGTGGCAGAGGAAATGTAACGTTTCTTCCATCAACCGAGAAACAGAAGTAGTATATAATCCCTTGAGATATTGTCGTCACCCTGCTGTATGTTACAAATCCATTTATGGATACAGGTAGACACTTTGTTGATTAACTTATCTTTCAGGCCATTGTCCAAAAAGGAATATAAAATTATTTCACAATGCAATTTCCTCCAGTAGTACACCCCAAGATCAATTTAATAATACTTCAACCACACATTCAACACATATGCTGGTTCAGAATGTGTAGCTTTTGAAATGTCCTGGTTATTGGTTGGTCCATACAAGAGTAAACTCAGAAAACAATACAGAAATAAAATACATAAGAGCTCAATATGTAATCAGAAACACATAAAATCATCAACTTTGTGAAAATCTCACCCTACCCTTGTGCAAAGTATTGTCCCTTTCTATTGTAATGTGTATAGTAGGCAAAGAGCCGGCACCAGACCTAACAGGGGAGGCATACGGCTTCCCCTGGGCACGCAATTAGCAAAAATAACTTGCAAAAACAAGCCATTAAAACAACAAATACTCATACAACTGGTACAGACTGTCAGCTCATTTCCCATCGAAAGTGCAGAAGATCACAAACTAATCAATATTACCATAATCACGTCGCAATGCTGTTAACGGTCTATCCACACTTCACATTTATGCTTATGTAAATTAAAACAAAGCTAACATACCTTTAAAAAATATTGAAGGTAACGTGTGCGAACATTAAATTTCCATTAAACAGTGTCCTGTAAATTTGAAAATTCCACCTGGACCTCTAATCTCAGAGTTTGAGCCAATCGATGTTTGCATGAAGTCAGATGAAGCAGGCGGTGCTGGTTCGTTCTAAATGTTCTAATATCCATATTTTACACGATCCATAAAATGCCGCGAAAAAACGCATCACTAGTATCAAGTCACATTAATATGCTAAAGACGTAAAGACGAATGAGACGCCGCACTGCAACCAATCAGAGAAACTGGTCTATTTTAATAAAAAAAACATATCAACTATATTTACCTCATTTGATTACATTCAAAGTCATGAAACATTTAATGTTTAATTAATTTTAATTAAAAATAAAAAACTGTGTAGGGGGGCACAACAAGCTGTTTGGGGGGGCACGGCCCGCGAATGCCCCCCCTTGACGCCGGCCCTGAGTAGGGACACTGTTACAAAGACTTCTCAATATTTCTCATTCGTAAGTCATCTGAAGAATATGAAGCATCATATCATCAAAACTAGAATGCACACACTGTCTGGATTTCCCTTAAGGCAGGGCAGAAAAGCTCTTCTTGTTCCCTTGTTGATTTTTGTCACTTTGACAGATATGATTTTCTTACCAGTGCATAGGACAGAGTATTATAGTCTCATTTAAGCCATTCTTTCTAGAGGTTAGGATGTAGTCACATAAATGTGCTTGTTAGACATGAGTAAAAGTGACAGATTTTCCACTTACATAGTTTGCTTTTGTTCTCCACCATCAATCTGAGTTTGGTGGTCAACTTTTAAAAAGTTTTTTAAAACTTTTATTCTTGTTATTTGAATATGCCCTTGTATTTACTATTTCAAATATTTTTTTATGATGTGATGTATCATCTTTTATGTATTACAGCCATGTAAATAAATACGGCATATTAGGCTGATCAGTGAACAATATAGATTGTGAGTTAACGTTTTTCTCATTTAGGTTACGTTTTTGGGGGGCCATTTTTGCCATTATTTGCTAGTATGTAAGTAGAGGATAAGTTTTGACTTGCGATAAGTTGACAAAACATGTTGAAAATTGTTCAATTTAATTTGTTTAAGTTAAAGTAACATATAAAACTATGTTGATTTGATATCATACAGTACAGGGATTTGAACTCGGGTCGCCAAAAGTGCATCTGCACCAAATGTTGGTGCACTGCCCACTACACTATAGGCCTATAGGCCACTATTCCTGGTCCTGGAGGGCCACTGTCCTGCAAAGTTTGCCTCCTTTCCTAATCAAACACACCTGAAAATCCCAATTAAAGGCTTCAGTATGATTTGGAAATGACATTCAGGTCTGTTTGATTAGAGTTGAAGCCAAACTTTGCAGGACAGTGGCCCTCCAGGATCAGGAATGCCCATCCCTGCTATAGACTCTGCCTATCTACAGATACTTTTACTGCATGCTAAAGTATTTACCAAATGGCCAATTATTACAATGATATACCCGATAACACAAGCAAACAATACTCGCCCTGTTGTTTATCACTGTAATGAGACAACTGAGCTTATTTTAACAACTTTAACAGTTCTGGGGCAATCACCTTCTTGTAAGGAACCTAACTATGAATATATCCAATTAAGCTGTGATTTCTGTTTTATATGTTTAAGGATGATATGTGTAATTTTTGAATCACAAGGGTCACCTAACAGTACTGTAAACATAATAACTAATGTCAAACAGGTTTCCTGAACACTCCCTTCATCTGCGCATACAGCCTCTCCCTAAACTCACAGTATTAGGTTGAGCTCATTTTGCTATTTAACATTTAACTGACACATTACAGTTATTGTAAATAATAAGTACATTTAGGTAATTGGGAAATTAAAGGTCCCATTCTTTCTGTGTTTTCAAAGCTTTGATTGTGTTTACAGTGCGCAATATAACATGTGTTCATGACTTCCTTTTGGAGCCAGCCTCAAGCGGTCGGTCGATGAATTGCAGTTTAAGTTACTTCCATATTGGCTTCATCAGAGAGATCGGAAGGTTGCCCCTTGGTTTCGACAGAACAGAACCATGGAAAGCAAACAACTTCAGGTAAAATAACAGGGATAAACTGATAATGTCTAGTGTTTCTGGTTTTACGACACATATTCAGTAAAAACAGTATTACCATATCCCGTGCAATCACATGACAGATCCAGAAATGTACATGGTAGTGCAGAAATACATGCAACAAATGCACAAAACCAATACACACATATGCCGAGACATGCTGGTCAAAGCTGCAAATGCAATGTAAACATAGGTCAAGCACCTTTCACAAACTAACTGCAAGTGTACTCTATAAAATCACCAACAAATCACTGCTAAATAAGAGCATAAATAAGAGCATGTTCCTTTATTGATTGAAGGGCATGTTTATTGTCTTTAAGGGCTTATTAAACCAAAGGGCACATGACAGGGCTAGAAATGGGAGGACTGCATGTCAAGGGGGAAGCCAGAGTTCAAAATGTAGATTTATCCATGATATAGATTTCAAACGCTATATGCAACTTTTATATAAACATATACTGTATGGTATAAAACATATCCCCAGCTAGATTTCTGCTAGTGAATCTCAGCCACTTCCACCATTGAGTCCAGCTGGTGTAGTTAAGGTACATTTAATTTTTTAATTTTACGAAACGGTATTTACAACACTCTTGACAAAATAGACCCATCAAAACAACATCATCTTTTCATCGTACACCAAACGCAGAGTGGTCCAGAAATTTCTCCAAATTTCATCATGAATCCCATGTCTCATTGATTTCTTTAAGCCACGAACATAGATTGACAAGCTCATTCAAACATTACATTTCAAGGAACCAGAACATCATAAAGACAACAGAGGTAGACCTCAAACATAGCCATGATCAGACCGTCTTGTCTAGTCATTGAACTCTGAAGGGCCTGCGGAGGTTGGCGGGCTTCAATGTCTCATCTGTCTGGTGTGTTAGTAATGTAATTGTGATAGCACTCAACTGGAAAAAGTGCCTGCAGTTAATGGACAATAAAAATGTATACATGCGAGTCGGGTCTTGCTTATATTCCGGCAATCAGTACTGAATTATTTGTATTTTTCAGTGTCATAAGTAAATATATATATCACCATTACAGCATAGTCCCCTCTGGCAGACAATTAAAGACATTTCTTACCAAAACAGCACTGGAATATTAATTTATCTACAATTATTAAATCTCAAGGACAGTGACTTGCTCTCATGCGTGTTACCTCACCTCATAGTCCTTTCTTCCAGATAATGAGCCGACCCAGTCCTACATTTTAATCTTTAGTGATGAAAAGATTTCAATGAAAATGTTCTCGACCTCAGTGCATTCAATGCACTTATTGTAGGTGAGGAACATAAATAAGCAGCCTGTTTTTCATCTGCCACACACAGCCCACGGCCATATTGTAATGAAAGTCTCGCCATTCTATACTGTATATGCCTTACAGTTGTTCGAAAGACAGGAATGAATTTACGTTGTCCTGACTATAAAATAGCCTTTGACATAAACATTGATTCCTACATTTCTCACTTTCTCATTTAATGAAGAAATATAATATGGATTTCTTATATAGTCAACATAAGTTTGCTATTTTTAAGGTAGATGGAGCAAGTAGCAGTTGTGATCTGCAATATAAGGTCACTATCGGGTATCAAGGTAGCCAACAATAATAAATCACGTTCCTATATCTATATTAAATGCACATTATAAATCTCGCTTATTATTTAGCTTACAGGCAACTACAGTGAATATGACAGGCATCAATCAAACCAATGTTTTACATTATATTATAGTCTCAATTATTTATGTTTCCACATTAAAAGATAATGACACCCATAATGCAGGCAGATGGACTTAATGGTCAAAGTGTGTGTTGAATGAGAAATTAGGTGTTTAAGAGGGAAAAAAACGGGTATTTAACATGATGATGTGTTTTTGAAAAATAAATCATGAACAATATAACTTGAACAAATTTATGTTATACAATTTAGAAATTAAGCAATTTATAGTCAATGAGAGAATATTGTACTTGTTTATTATAATATATTAGGTGAATATTTAGCATATTAATTGCATTCCCTCGTAATGCACAAACATTTAATGAACTCACAAATGCACAATTAGCCCATATAAACAAAACTGACACGTGGGAGTTTTTATATTGCATCCAAATTAAACATTTAAATGCAACAGGTAAAAGACAAAAATATTGTTTTGAATATTTCATATTGTAAGGACTCTGTTAGTTTTTATAATTTCGCTATATGTACTACCCAATGTGAAGAGTCATAACCAACATCAATAAAATGATTTGACTGCAGGTTCTCTTTGAGAATATTACATTTACATTATTGTTTACCCACTGTGTCTGTCTCTTTTCCTTTAAATTTAATTCAAATACCTTATGTTTTATACATTACATATGTTCCCTACAGACAAACACATATTACAGATCTACAATGTGGATCTAAATGATTGACAGTTACAGTATAGATGAAATCATTATATGGAGATCTGTGAGAAAGCTCCAGAGACACGCAGGTGATGCTGAACATTAAACGATTGCTTATCCATGGGTTAATAGTGGACAAATTCTCAGAAAATTATGGACAGAATGTAAGAAATCAATAACTATTGTATTTCTATTCGCTTACAGCACTTTGTATATCACAATGTATGTTTTGAAAATGTAAACATACATGTTATTATCACAGATGGTGTAACGTGCTGCCATGAGGTAAAACAAAACTGTCTTATTTTACACCATACACATGTTTTTGCTAAACTAAAAACCATAACTGAATATTAAAATTAATTATACTTTATATTTTAAATAACCATTTTATAACAGATTTTAATTCAGCATAAAGCTTAAAGGGCTCATTATAGTTCTGAGTAAGTCCTCTGGCTTAGCCTCAATGATCATTTAAATTTATGTGGCGTCGTCTGCGCCAACGTGCAATTACACATGTGGACAGCTAGTGGGCACTAGTGATGAGGACGAGACTGCCTATGCCGAGTCCAAGTCAAGACCGAGTCTTTGAAAGGTCGAGACAAAGTCGAGACCAAGTCCGTTGGTTTTCAAATAGAGTCTAGTCCGAGTCAAGACCGAGTCTTTGAGGAAGCAAGTCCGAGTCGAGATTGAGTCCTTTAGGAGTCTAGTCCGAGTCAAGACCGAGTCTTTGAGGAAGCAAGTCCGAGTCGAGACCGAGTCCTTGAGGAGTCGAATCCAAGTCAAGACCGAGTCTTTGAGGAAGCAAGTCTGAGTCGAGACTGAGTCCATTAGGAGTCGAGTCAAGACCGAGTCTTTGAGGAAGCAAGTCCAAGTCGAGACCGAGTCCTTTAGGAGTCGAGTCAGAGTCAAGACCAAGTCTTTGAGGAAGGCAGTCCGAGTCGAGACCCAGTCCTTTAGGAGTCAAGTCCGAGTCAAGACCGAGTCTTTGAGGAAGCAAGTCCGAGTCGAGACCGAGTCCTTTAGGAGTTGAGTCAAGACCGAGTCTTTGAGGAAGCAAGTCAGAGTCAAGACCGAGTCCTTTAGGAGTCAAGTCAGAGTAAAGACCGAGTCTTTGAGGAAGGAAGACCGAGTCGAGACCGAGTCCTTTAGAAGTCGAGTCCGAGTCAAGACTGAGTCTTTAAAAAAGAAGCAAGTCTGTGTCGAGACCGAGTCCTTTAGGAGTCGAATCCGAGTCAAGGCCGAGTCTTTGAGGAAGCAAGTCCGAGTCGAGGCCGAGTCCTTTAGGTGTCGAGTCAGAGTCAAGACCGAGTCTTTGAGGAAGCAAGTCCGAGTCGAGACTGAGTCCTTTAGGAGTCTAGTCCGAGTCAAGACCGAGTCTTTGAGAAGGCAAGTCTGAGTCGAGACCCAGTCCTTTAGGAGTCGAGTCAAGACCGAGTCTTTGAGGAAGCAAGTCACAGTTGAGACCGAGTCCTTGAGGAGTCGAATCCAAGTCAAGACCGAGTCTTTGAGGAAGCAAGTCTGAGTCGAGACTGAGTCCATTGGGAGTCGAGTCAAGACCGAGTCTTTGAGGAAGCATGTCCAAGTCGAGACCGAGTCCTTTAGGAGTCGAGTCAGAGTCAAGACCGAGTCTTTAAGGAAGGCAGTCTGAGTCGAGGCCGAATCCTTTAGGAGTCGAGTCCGAGTCAAGACCGATTCTTTGAAGAAGCAAGTCCGAGTCGAGACCGAGTCCTTTAGGAGTAGAATCCGAGTCAAGAACGAGCCTTTGAGGAAGCAAGTTCGAGTCGAGACCGAGTCCTTTAGGAGTCAAGTCCGAGTCAAGACCGAGTCTTTGAGGAAGCAAGTCTGAGTCGAGACAGAGTCCTTTAGGAGTCGAGTCAAGACCGAGTCTTTGAGGAAGCAAGTCCGAGTCAAGACCGAGTCCTTTAGGAGTCAAGTCCGAGTCAAGACTGAGTCTTTGAGGAAGCAAGTCCAAGTCGAGACCGAGTCCTTAAGAAGTCGAGTCCGAGTCAAGACTGAGTCCTTTAGGAGTCGATTCCGAGTCAAGACCGTGTCTTTGAGGAAGCAAGTCAGAGTCTAGACCGAGTCCTTTAGGAGTCAAGTCCTAGTCAAGACCGAGTCTTTTAGGAAGCAAGTTCGAGTCGAGACTGAGTCCTTTAAGAGTCGATTCCGAGTCAAGACCGTGTCTTTGAGGAAGCAAGTCAGAGTCTAGACCGAGTCCTTTAGGAGTCAAGTCCGAGTCAAGACCGAGTCTTTTAGGAAGCAAGTTCGAGTCGAGATCGAGTCCTTTAAGAGTCAAGACCGAGTCTTTGAGGAAGCAAGTCCGAGTCGAGACCGAGTCCTTTAGGAGTCGAGACCGAGTCGAGACCAAGACCATAAAACATGTCAGTTTTCATATTCATGATTTAATATCACCCCAGTTAATAATCAACAGTTAGGCCTACAGACTAAGAGACGGGACTCAAGTACTATATCTAACCCAAAAACGAAGAAGAAGGAGGAGCTTGTTGTGTATGATTGGAGAAGACCAGCAGTGATGGAGGTAAATAGACAGCGACTTTTGTTGCAGTTCGAGTTCAATCACTTCTCAAATTGGCCCCTCTTTGTTCTTATAGCCGCAAGCGGAAATGGCAATGAAGAAATGTGACGCAGATTTTCTTACTTGATGGAAGGGGTTCTAGTGAATCAATCACAGCACTTCTGGTACGCATAGGACGCGTTTTATAATTTTGGTGAGGTGCGCGTCAGGGCTACGCACAGCCTACGCATAACCTACAGTATGGCGTAGAACCTACGCACGACTATAATTACACTTCAGCCCCTCTGGCAGTCTGCGATTGACTCAACCGTCAGCAGACGAATTGTCTGATCAGCCCCCTAATGAATCTGTAATTATGTGATTTCTCTGCGTGTTTACAGAAAGCAGCACTTCAGTCCTCTTCTGCTCATCTACAAACTCCATTACAGTCAAATCACAAATACAACCAGACACGACATCACTCCTCAATCACATCCTGATGTACAACCATAAATAATCTTCACTGCAATTATGACACGCTTAAAAATATATACCGTATATGACATGAGCAGCCAACTTCTCACACATGTGATTAACACATCTCCTAGAGGAAAAAAGCCTGCCTAAAGATGAAATCACAGATTCAACCAGGCAGTAAACAAAACAGCCTTGATGTTGATATGTAGTGCAGCTTTAATCATTTGATAGCTCTTATGGCACAGCTCTCAAGCTGTTGCTTGAAAATTCACCTTCAGTAGATTTTTGCCTGAAACATTCTCATCAAAGCTCAACTCGATTTATTTATTATTTCAGATTTTCCTGAAGCAAAAACAAAACAGCCTAGGAGACATCCTACTGCTTACCAATGGAAACATGTTTATCTGAGGTGTTGACCTGTATTTTGTTTTTAGGGATCATCAGAAGGCTCCTAGTAAAGAGTGTATGTTGTTTACCAGTAGCTTTTCACAGCGCTGACCTCTCTGAAGTGTTAAAAAGACCTTTGACACAATGCGCTCTATAGTTTTTGGCCTGAAATGGTAGAAACTGTCTGTCAGGTTTGTCACTGGTGTGTTTTGACACTACTTTGACACATGTTTTTTGCAGTAATTGAGTTTTCTCAGATGGCCTTATCTTTTAAACCTTTTTTACAGCCGTGAACCAAGAGTTGTATTTGTGCCTGGCAGAGTATGACTCTTCCCATAGGACATTCAATATTTGAATCTGATATAATCTGTTGAGCAACAAAACTGATATAAGTATGTCCTTACAAGAATGAAAATGTATCTGAAGACCACAGAGCACTCAGTACTGAAAATAATGTCATGTGACCCAATTTGCATATGGCAGATCTATGCATACTGCAATGGCTGATGTTATCCACAACTTAGTTTCCTACTAAAGGTCTGGGAACCTTGACAGCTTTGAATGGCCAAGGACCACCCAAGAGTTCATTTGACTGACACGTAAAGCAACCAATCATGTTTCGCTTTGTACTACATCATGTTTATGGGCTTGGAGATGTTGCCACAATAACAGACCGGTGTGCAACCATAATTCACAAACTTCTCTAGAGTTAATAACAACAAAAGCAAACTTGTTAAAATGCCTTGGATACTTTTAAACATGCAGCATTTATTTGATCTTGCTGAACCATATTGTCACCCATGTAAACATGAAAACTTTCTTCTTCCATCAGACGGCTTGTTTTCAGGTGGACCATTAAAGATTGCAACAAACACGTCTCCCGGAAATCCTGTGAAATTTAACCAATCAGAGGACGACTTAGAAATCTGACTGTTTCATACAGTACAGTTATGCATCAGAAGTTCAGCCAATGGTCTGTGGGCGTGACGTCTGAGGCTAAGACTACCCACAACTCATTCTGAGAGGGAAGAGCAGAGTGATGATGTGAATCTGTGCCACTCTGGCACAAAGATCAATCTAAAAATCTACAAATATAATGTTGAGACTGTCACATTTTGAACCATACATTTTGCACACAGCAGGGGTTAATTGCACATTACTGTACAGGGTTTTGAAAGTGTTGTGAGTGTTTTAATCTTCAGATAACAAAATGCAGCAGTAAGGAGATCTCAACTATGCACAGATGCCGATGACGTTGCGACAGCACTGTTGCGTCTGCAGCCCCTGCCACCTGAATGAAGCATGTGCAGCAATCAAATCAAAATGACACAAATTTCTTAAAAGTGACCAGGATGCAGCATAGGACTCATAATAGTATGCCTATTAAACAGATTAAAAGACAAGTAACAGATAAATAGTCGCTTCTTTGATTTGGAGGATGCATCCAAAATCCATTTGTCCTTTAAAAACTGAAGGGGCACACGCCAGTGCCAGTTAGAATGGGCATGAGCATAGCACCTCTGAACAGAGATGTTACTGTTTTAATTTTTTCTGTGTGATCTTTCAAGGGTTTTCTTTATAATGCAAATGTATTTCTTGTATTGAACATCATTTCTTTAAACGTTACAGAATATAGAATATATGTAAAGAATAATTGACGATGGCCAGCTTTGCGTCGTGGCCGCATCACCACCTCGGGTGTGCATTATTTTTTAATAATTCAACGGCTCAGAGTCAATTATTGTGCTTACACTATGGTTACCATATCTCAAGACATCGATTACATTATATATTTTAAGGGATTCATCCGGTTTTTGTACTTAAATCACTATTGTGAGTAGGACTATTTCTTCCGCATCTCATCCAACGGCTCTTTTGCTTGTCCAAAAACGTCATTTTATAGCTGGCAATGAAGGATTGACTTATTGATAGCATTCTAATGCAGTTATTAATGAAGTTATTAGAAAGAGAGCAAGAGCAACAGAGACACAGAGAGAGATAGAGAGAAAGAACGAGAGGGAGAGAGAGAGAGAGAGAGAGAGAGAGAGAGAGAGAGAGAGAGAGAGAGAAAGGGCAAGCGAGCAAGAGGGAGAGCGAGAGAAAGAGAGGGCAAGCGAGAGAGATTGTGTGAACGAGGCTACCTCTGCTCTGTGCGTCTCTTAACAGCGCTGTTATTGCCTCGGAAAATCGCATGTCATGTTGTTTTTGTTAGTCCGTTATTACAGTTAACTAACAAAATTGATATGGAAATGTAATGTGGTGAAGAGAGCTGCCTGGAACTACATTCGCAGTGCGTTTCCCAGAAAATAATTGCACACCTCAGAACATTCATCAGCCAATCAGATTCAACCATTCAGTGGACCCGTAGTATGTGTTTTAAACATGACATAGAATGATTGAACGGGGTATTTAACCTTGTTCTGTAATGTGACATGTAAACAAAAATGTTTGGTTGGGCCTGTAATGCCTTAAAAGCTTCCTAAAAACCTCTCTCAAAAAGTTATAGGGTGGGGGATTTTAATCGCGTGGTTTTGCACCTATTTGACGTCCCTTCGGGCTTAACTGGCAACCTCATTATAAAATGCAAGCACTTGACACTGATTGGCTGCATTGCTGCCACTCAAAAGAATGTAAACTTTGCCGTCTTCAGAACACGGACAGACCAAAAGTTTACAGATAGAAGAGCACACCTCGGAACGCGACTCGACATTTCGCCTTGAACTTCACGAACACTTCTGCCATTTACTTCCAGTTGGAGGCGAAAGGCCGGATGCATGCAAATTATTTTGAAGGGAAGGGATTTGAATCAAAGTGGGGGGGCAGTGAGATGCATTTTACGTAATATGTATCCGTTGTTCAGATTGGGCCATATTCTGGCGGACATTTCTAAAGGAGGAATTTTAATGAAACTGAGATGTTCAGAATGTCTAGAACTTTCATATATTCGTGAATGCAGGTAGACTACCGTTATTTAGCTAAGACAAGATAAAAACTTTTTTCATTCTCTGTCCCCTTTCACAGAAATGCATTGACGTTCTGTATAAATGAGAATTTAAATCCTGACTGTGATTATGTAAAGGTTAAAATTTTAGGACAAATGACTGAATTTTGTTAATGAGTGGGCCATGAAGCAGAAAAGCTCTTAATTTGAGTCATTAATTAATAACCCAATTCCTTGGAGTGCAGTAATGATTTGAAGCTAATGTACCTCATTGAAGATGATTTTAGTGTTTGAATAGTATTGGGTAGAAAAGCCACAAGTTTAAAGGGCTGCACACTGCACATTTGTTTTGTACACACATAACAAACCACTGATTTAATAAGAACTCACATCAGTGAAATTTATTTTGATATGAGTTGATAAAGGTGTAGAGGAAAGAAATACGGCTTCACATAATTACAACTCAACATCTTCCAGCCATATCAAAGCATGTCACCGGTTATGTTTTCTTGTTGTCTGTAATCTTTAACAATAAAGGCGTTGTGCATTTGTAAAAAGATACAATGGCTTTGAAACAAATGTCAAATGAGAGATGATGGGTGGCGAAAGGAAAAAACGCCTTGGAGATTTGTCCTGATATTACTTTTGAACGTTATCCGTTGAGCACATTCAAAGTAATACATATTCAAAGATTTATTTATAGCATATTAAAAATGTACAAGTAAACAAGCAAAAAGAGAATACAGAATGATTCCTTTGCTGTCAAACCGACACTTTCAGTCTGCAAAGAGAGGGGAAAGGTGCATTTTAAAAGCTAAACATAAGCATATTTTGTGTACTTGACTATGCAATTGCCAGAGCAATATGCTAACCCACTGGTTATTACCTTGCCAACAGAATGCATAGGGCAACAAAGTGTGCAAAAAGGTGAAAAATCCCTTTACATTTAGTAGCTTGTTAAATCAACACCACAGATAGGACAAGCAATGTCGCATGTATAATAAAATAAAGAAATCCACACCTTATGAAAATTAACCATGGTATTATTGTGGTAAAAGTGTAGTTACCATGGTTTTTTGGTGTATTGATTACTATCATCAAAACCATGGTTAATTTTTTTAAGGGACTGCTTAAATGCTACTTTATAGGGTGGACAAGTTAGGTTCACTCTAAAAAATGCTGGGTTGAAAATAACCCAGCATTTTAAGTGTATGTTTAGTTTTTATAAAAGCAACATTTTTATTTGCACACAAACATGCGAATATACATCATGTCAAAACATATTTTTCAGTCAAGAACTAATTTCTTCATGTGTGATTTTTTTTGTTAATGATGATAAACATACTGAGTGCACTTTTAATCATAAAAATAATATACAGTAACATGCAAATGCAAGCAGCATTGCATGACGTGGTATTATTGCTGTTATTTATTTTTTATGAGCTTATGTTTATTTCACTTATGGCAATGATGTGTTGACTATAAATGTGGCTAGTAGCAGGATAAAGTAGGAGGACAGTTTCCAATTACTTGATTTCGTATCTCACCAGAATAAACTTTACCGTAAGGAAATTTATCATTCTGCTCAAATATGCTGAGTTACACAATGACAGTTCATGGTCACCTAAGGCTTTTACATGTTAATGTCCTATTAAGCAGACATTTAATCGATATTTTACAAATTAGCCTATCAATATGGTCAAGCTGTGAATGACCCAGGCACTTAACCTTTGCAAAGGTCGAATCATTTCTTAATCAGTATGGGCTCTTTTATGAGGAGTGAAAGACTATGAATTACAGTCTGTGCATCTTCAAAGAAATGTCTGTGTGGTATTTTTTAATGTATTTTCAAACATCATAATTACCTTCATACACTCCACATGTGAACATAGCCATTACATATTTGTAGTAAAAATGAAAACTTTTGTAACTAGATAAGCGCCATGCAGTCTTTTCAAGCTTTGTATGAATTTTAATAGGAGTACAATTGCTGCATTTACATGTTAACCAGATTCGAGCCCAGGAGAGCTTAATCAGAAGCGAAGTACTCTAAAATACTTAAGACTGAACATTACCATGGATCTCAGCAGTCCCTTCTGACTGGCCAATCAAAGTACTTTTTAAGGATCATTTCATGTTTGTCTACACTTGACCTTTGAATGTGCATCCTTGCAATTAACAGACATTAACAAAACAGACCTGAAGATTCATTTAAATATTAGCAATAATTAGGGGGATATTTTTGGACCACTAATGTAAATGCAGTCTTTCAAAAGCTTGCTTAACACCAAGGGTCTTTGCATGGATTTTTGAACGCATGTTTTAATATTTGGCAATGCATTTATGTATAGTGGGCTTCAAAGACTAAATGCTTCTAAATGTTTTAATTATTTCTAAATTTAATTTTACATTGTATGATCATGATCACATGCTTCTGTATAGCTAAGTGGTTGAGCGTAAAAGGTTATGGGTTTGAACCCAGGAAACACACATACTGATAAAAAATGTATACATTGGATGCACAGCAAGTTGATTTGGATAAAAGCATATGCCAAATACATCAATGTAAATCAAAGTGAGCACAAATTAAAAATACGAGAATTTAGTAGCATTTCAAATTGTCCTCTTTGTTGTAAATGACAACATATGTAAGCCAGACGGATCTTGCAGTAAACTGTCATAAAATTACTCTCTTTCAAAATTTCCTTATGGTAGTTCAGCTTTGCCCACTGGAAGGCAATTCAGAAATTTTGAAAAAAAAATTTAAAAGAATAATTAAACCAAAAATTATATTCACTATATTCACATTTCATCCCAAATATGAACATATAATGAATACAAAAGTTATTTAATTAATAAATAAATGAATAAATTAAATATTGATATTAAAATATTTATTTTTAGGTCAGTAATTTCTTTTAAGGGATCATATTATGCAATGTTTTTAAGATAATAGGTCTTTAGTGTCTCCAGAGTACGTATGTGAATTGCTATTTTGCAGGTGCAAGCAAAAATGTGCAGTTTTTGTGTCCTTAAAAATGCAAATGAGCTGATTAAATGCAAACATTGTTCGCAATGATGGTCGTTTGTTGAAATTTAAACTCAAATGTGCTGTCAATTATTTTTCCTCTCTTTCTCTCTGCACTAAATGGCAGTGCCATAGTTGGACATGCAGATTAAGGGGCGGCATTCTTGTAATAAGACTTGCTACCTACGTCACAAAATTACAATGACCTATTTTTCACATGCTTGCAGGAAACGTTTACCAAAACAAATATATTTGGTTGTACTTTTTCACATTTTTCAGGTTGATAAAAACACTGGGGACCCAATTATAGCACTTAAACATGAAACAAGTCAGATTTTCATGCTATGACCACTTTAAGAGGCAGAAAGATTTGATCTTTACACTGTAGCTGACGCCACAACTTTTTGTAAAACCTAATAAAACCTGCTATGCCAGCATGGTTTAAGAGCTCTCCAAAAAAATTGTGTGTGCTTCCAATATTGCTTATTTGATCATTCCATTGTTACAAATCTTTCTAAATATTACAAGGTTTGAATTACATTGTAGGTTCTCAGAACCGCATGTCTAGGCTTTCTTTGCAACACCGGGTGACTTCGAGATATCTGTCAGGATAGCATTTCACTGCACTTTCACCTAGAGGGGAAGTAACCTCAGAGATGCCTGGCCTCATCCACACAGAGACCACAAGGGAAGTGAGAGACAAATGCTGGTAAATAACCGAAATGACAGATCCAATCCTATATGTATTACCCAAATAGAGATGGATTGTTGCCATGGCGAACCAAATATTAATAAATAGATGTGCTGCTTAGATGTGACGATAGCGGCAGCATTAAACCCATTTATCTTCCACTTTGTTTTTTGTACTGGCAGTAATATCTCTCATCAGTCAGCAAGTCCAATGTCAACTGCAGCTACCGAGTCGAGTAACAGAAGAATGTCGGATCGCAGCTAGCCCCGCCCCATCCCTGTCAATCAATGACAACCCTGAGCTAATGAATGCACAACAAGCTTTAGAAGGGAGTAATTGAATCAACTGTTCATGAAAAGATACTTATGATGGATGCTGACAAATACTTTTGACTCTTGAGTTCAATATAAAAACGCATATATATATATATATATATATATATATACATATATTTATATATATATATATATATATAATTTGTATAAGGTTATTAACATGATCAAATAAACAAGGATAGGATAAGATAGGATAGGATAGTGTTTCTCAATCAGGGGGCTTAAAGCAGACCCAATATATATATATATATATATATATATATATATATATATATATATATATATATATATATATATATATATATATCTTATTGTTTAGTTATAAGAAATGAAGAGTTTGGTTCCAAAACGCGATAAACGCCATTTTTGAAAAAAATGAGTTACTGCCAAAATCAGTATTATATCAGGTCAGTAGTTAAAAGTAAATTCTTAATTTTACGCAAAATCCAATATCCGCCGTGTTATTCTGTCATCTTTTCTCCCTTTTTTCCCAAAATGCGATAAACGCCACTCCTCCTTTTTTACAGAACGCAATAAATCCATTTCTGATATTACCAGTCACGCAATGTAAACAAACAATGGCGGACGCGGAGTCCTAGTTTACCTCATCTACTTTGTACTTCGTGATCAACAAACAAAACAAAATAATACTTTAATTGCATCGCTAAACCTGTGATGGTTTTCTGTGATGGGAAAGAAACGTAAGCCATCAGCATCTAATATTTTCCCTGAGAGGCACTCGGGAGACGGGTGCTTGTTCTCCCGACAGTATCAAGCTTCTCATGCTAACACATTGACCCCAGGGGATCTTATGAAAAACTTTACATAATTTTACTCAAAGTCAACGAAAATCGAGCAGGACCAAAAACATTTTACAGCTGATCTCTGTGAAAGACGTTAAGCGACGACGTAACCGCAATGACAGTGATCTTAATATGACAAAGTAAGTGTTTTGATTAATGACATTAATGTTTATATTTTTAATTAGTGTGTACAACTAGTCAACTAAATGAATATAACATGGCAAAGATGAATGCACATTTATATAGGCTATTGATTCAATAGATTTATAGCATTTTGAATAAAAACTTGTCATGGATTTATTGCATTTTGTGGAAAAAATTATCCGTTTTTATAATAAATCTTTGAAAATCAACTTATGGATTTGAATTTTTTTAACCTAAAGATGCTTTGTGAAAGTTTGTAACAGAAAATAGTTGTTTTCATCTTGTCACTTTCTTGGTATAGAAAACACGTTTTTACCAAAATTTGTCAAAATGGATTTATTGCGTTTTGGAACCAAACTCTTCAAATATAACCAAACATTATTTTTTTTGTAATGAATATACATCTGTCTAGTCATGCAAACTCTAGAACATTCTGTTGGGTAGAAATAGAGTGAGTGGGGGGGGGGGGGCTTCAAACATCCTTTCATAAACACACTTTCAAATGATGGGAAATTTTTTTGTGCACTGAGCGCACGGTCGGAAAGGGTTGTTCCTATTCACCTAATGAGTAATTGGTTTGTTTTGGGTGTAACGTGCAATAAACCAATGAGAGTCTTATCTCTCATACCCTTTAAAATCCAGTTGCGCTGGCGCTATGTCTAATCCCCATTTAGATGACCGACTTTAAACTGAAAAACTAAGCGGAGGAAGAAAACCACCAGGTTAAGATTAAGGTTAAATAATTGTGTTGTTTTCATTCGTATTGAAATTGTTATTATTTGGATTAAAACCTTTATTAAGTCATGGAAGTAAAAATGGCAGACTTTTAATTGCTGTAAATGTATGGCTATCCAATATCATCATCAAAAAAATTACAAGTATGTAAGAAAAGGTTTGTATTCTAAAAATACTTTATTTGTAACAAACAAGAGATAAAGAATTTACAAACCACAGCACTCGGACAGCGCCATGAGTTTTTTTTTTTAAAGCATTACTTTAAAAATGTTTTTCATCTCACCATATCCACAGGTATCATCATATACAATAAATCCGTGGGGTAGCATTTTAAAAAAACATTTAAAAATAGATGGAATATTTGCATTTGTTTAAAGCAAAACATTTACCAGGCCAAAGCAGGTGAAGCAGCTCTTTGCTTCTTTTAACATCTCATAATTGGTCTTCATTTATGTCCAAGAGACTCAATAACAATATTTTGCATTTTAATTTTTCATATAAAAGGGTTGTGTTCTGCTGCACATTCATGTGTGTGATAAGCAAACGTGCATTGTCGTCCGGTATTACGAACACGCTCATTAAATAACAAAAGCAATATTGCGCCATTGACTTTAGACCAAGTTTTAGTTGGTCAATGGCGTAGTCTATTTTAGTTGCCTCAAAATAGCAACGCACCAACAATGCGCCTGAACACACCTTGTTTTCAGACCAGAATGCCAATGGGTGCAAAATAGGGCGCAAATGCATTTGCTATTTAAATAACGTGGCGCTAAAACACAAAAATTATCATTGCACCGGATTGAAACTAGCAAAAGGCACTTGCGCCACTCATCGCGCTGCATTGCGCCGGGTGTATGATAGAGCCCTATAAAATATTTGGATCTTGAAAATAATGATTGTGTAATTAGCATTTTAATTGTATCTTAATGCTTGCAATTAGTCATTAACAAACACTGAAGGGTCAGCAGCGTTTGACTGAAAGCATTTGACACCAAATAAAGATTAAGGCAGTGGTTCTCAAACTTTTTTGACATGTACCCTCCTTGAGAAGGATGCATCCTTTCGTGCCTTCCCGCAAATAAATAATTTTTCTGATGTTTAATTACAAAGAATTATGATAATGAATGTATTTTATACAATTTCATAAAACTAGGAACCCCTCTGGAACGCCCCCCAGTTTGAGAACCACTGAATTAAGGCAATTTAAAGCAGGAACATTGATCTTCTTTAAAAAGATGCACACTTAATCTCGCTAATATGAAGGTTTTCTATAATCCACTGCTTTTTTGGCTTTAGATTTATAAATGCTTCATGGGTTTTGCCTCTAAAAAAATTTATTTGATTAACGTTTTTTACAAGAGTCATGGATTTGATGCAGATTCTTTCTCGAGGTTTCATGCAAAACATAAAGTTACACAAACGTGGCAAAGAACTGAGATGAGAAATGATGTGACCAATGAATTATTGAACAGATTTGTTTGTCAAATACTGAAAAGCATTAATAGTTTATCACCAAAGAATAAATCTGTAAATTATTCTTGTAGGCCAAAAAATGTTTGTTTTGTAGACACGGTCAATGTTTGATGCAACAGTGCCATCTGAGACTAAAGCAAAGCTTCCTGTCTGAAATCAACAAACATGAGTATTGTTTGAGAACTTTACGGCAGTGTCGATATTGTGCGAGACTGTTTGCCATTGTATTACTGCTGACAGCTGAAGACACAGCGGCGTCTAAGATCTCAAGATTGTGTGGGTTGTATAGGCAACCTCAATCAGCATCTATTAGAAATAGCTAATGATGCCTTAATTCACCAACACTTATAATATAAGCGCTTGACTCCCCATAAAAGACCTGCTGTTGCAAAAGTACAACATTTAATGAAGTAATTAAATCTTATCTATTTTAAACCTAATATGGGTTAAACATAACATAGCTGTGAAATGTTTTATAATAACAAGTTTAGTACAGTATGAAGATATGTGACCCTGACTGTGAAATGCAGGCTAAAGTCGCAATCTAATAATGAGAATAGTAGCATTAAAGTTTGATTTAAATCATTTTATTTTAATTTAAATCTTTGACATGACCTTACTCAGTCAATATTCAAAGGGTGTGGGGTCTAAAGCTATTTCATGCATTCTGACTTATTAACATTGTTTAAGAGTTTGATTCCTCATGCTAAACAGGCATGTGTGAAAAAAGTAGTTGGACATATGACATATTTCTGTGCTGAATGCACTTCGCCACTGTTTGTACAAGGTTCAGAAAGTTTTTTTGAACATGAGAAATTCATATTTAACATTCTTTATTTATTTTATGGGCAATTGCAGTGCTGGAAGTCCAGTGGAAGTCCTTATATGGGCACACGCACACACAAACCAACCAAGACCTGACACAATGTCAACGTCACCAGAGAGGTGTTTTTGTTTGTGCTGAGGGAAATTTAAGCTTGTTCAGCTTCCCAATGAACCCAGCATTATGGAAACAAGGGATATAGTTTATTTATCTGGGGCAGCAGCGGAGTTGTGCGTTTGTGTTTGATTAAAGCTGGATTTCGTTGAAATAGGGCGGTCCCAACCGGGTCATAAGTCGGAGGCGGCAAGTAAAACTGCAAAAAAATGTGTGTATAATGTAACCAACACGAACATGTAGTGAATAATAAGTTATCAAGAGAGAGTCGGATAATGTTTTTGGTGTTTTGCTTTCTTGTCACACGCTAAGCTTGCGGTACGCCTCCAGGGGCTCGTTTTTTTCACCAAAAAATAAAAAATAAATGCAGTACAGCTGATCTGTCTTTAATGAATCTGATAAAACTAAAGACTCTACGGAGATATGAAGGATGCAATGCTACTCTATAGGTACTCCAGATTAACATAAGATTAGCAGAAACCGTGTGTGTTATGTGATCTTTAAAGATGTAAAGGTTATGTTTTCACAGAATGATCTTTACATTATGTTGAATGATTTTATGTAGAAACAGAAAATTACAAAAAATTACTTTAGCTGGGTTTTCACCGGCAGTGACACATATTTGTAGTTTGAATCTACAAGCAAATCAGTATCACACATGATCATAAGCTATAGTTTTGAAGCAGGAAAAACACATTATACAATAAATCTGTATAACAGAAATGCAACATTGTGTTCTAGACATCAACAACTCAATGTTATTCACCCAACAGAGCTTGTTCTGTAAATAACAGATAAACCGCAAAGAATGGCTCTCTTTGTACCCTAATGAAACTTTATAGAGTGTAAGATTGGTGCTCTAAGATGAACATACTGAAGTTTCAACCTTTTAGCTCACTGGCAATGCTTTTATAGAGGTCAACGCGACTGCACTGCAGACCTCTCAATGTGCATTTCCAGGGACTTTACCGGGGGTCAGTGAACTGAAATACTTGCGGATCACGAAACTGGAAAACGGCAAAGAGCTGCTCTGAAATGATCCACATTTCAGCCCTCTAGCTTACCGTGGAGGCTTCTCGACAAAGTCAAATACATGTACTGGTATACAGTACTTAACGGTGACATTTTGCCACCTTGAAAGCCCAATGTCGCTGTTTTCCAACACGTTTTACTAGTGGCTTCCTAAAACAATATTTAAGTAAGGGTGAAAAAACGAACAAATCATCAACATCAATACATGTGTCTCTGAGGGTTCAGTGTAGTTATTGCCCTCAACCAATTTTCTCCAGTAAATCAAGACACTCGCCGCCCAAAACCTCTCATGACAGCTGATCTGTGCACATTTTACAGAAAATATTTTGAGGAGCACAATTCAGTACAAAGAGCGACAAGCATCACTCATACCAGGCCGGCATTTGTGCAGACAGGAGAGATTTAAGGGTTTTAGATGGATAATGTGGTCCGCTAAATAAATCGAACACAGTTTATGAAAATGTAGGGCTTGATACATTTCTGCCTTTTTGTTTTTCAGTCCGCACTTTCAGTAATTGTATCAAAACACACGCTCGGTTGTGAACAGACGCCGTAAGTGAAAGCGAATGTGAAAGATCATTTCTTGCTTGTCAGAGCTTTGGCATGCCGGTTTTACACATCACTCTCAAAGAAGAATGTGATGGGATCGAGAGACAGGACTACTCGTTTAGTGCTGTCACTTTCCTTCGCCGCCGCTTCAGAAAAATGACTGAAAACAAATAGATAAGCTCCGAAAGAAAGGGCACACCCAGTGTGATTTCACAATGCCAGTCAAGGTAATGAGAAAAGGGAAGCCCTCTCTGTAGAGTCTCCAGATAAGGTCCGGGCCTATCACAGATTCCTGTCCTTCATGACCAATGAGGGAAAAAGGTAGAAAAACTGCCTAGGACTTTACTTAGGCCCAAAGGGCAGAGTTGGTGCCGAAATGAATTACTTAAGGGGGTGTTCGGAATTTTGGCGGGGGCTCACATTTATCAACTATATGTAAAGCTGTTAAAATGTGAGGGTGCGTGTTATAGTGGACAGAGCTATATAGGACGGAACGATTTAATATTTTTTTGTGATTTTGATATTCTCAGATCACGTGGCGGCTCGTGACGTGAATAAAAAAGTGTTCGGAGTGTCATGTGTGTTGCTTGCATTTTTAAAATATGTGTTTGTTGCGTCATGTGAACCATGTCCATCACGTGTTTTGTCAAAATAAGTGCCTGCTGCACACACGTCAAAACCGTTTATGATAAAAGAGACGCTCACGTTCACAAAATACACTCAAGACACTCCCTTAACAGTAAATTTTGATTACGAATGAGATTATGCGAGTATCGGGCAAACGCAAGCGATTTTATCATAAAACCTTTAGATGCGTCTGCAACAGGCACTTATTGGCTAGATGTCTCGCCTGCGCTGCTGGCCAGTTGAGTGAAACGTCCGAATTTGGCGGCCATCTTACCACAGGGCACTCGCTCACTCGTAGCATTGTGTGTAATGGAGCATGTCCTTTTAAATGACCATAACTTGCTACATTTTCTACCGATTTTCAAACGGTTTGGTTTGTTATAAACGTCAGAAATGTACCTATTACACTGCATACTTAATTAATAATTTTCATGAATCATGTTAAAACATTCAGAATTATAGCCACATTAATAATGTTTATAAGAAACCAAATCGTTTAAAAATGGTAGAGAATTGAGCAAGTTATGGTCATTTAAAAGTACCTGATTTGTCTGAGGTAAGATGGCCGCCAGGCGATGACGTTAGAGACTCCGCCGTAACACATCTAGCCTTTATACATATCTATGGATAAAAGTGGCTCATTCTAAGGTAAAAAAACAAACAATACAGTTCATTACATAAGGTCTTTATGCACCACTGTTGCAGTAGTTTTCTAAATTATATTACATTTCTGTCAAGAGATCCTCCTTAAATTTACACAATAAACCTTTAAGCATTGTATAATATTTTTGTCTGACACAGATTGAGATCTCCTTATTGAAACTCTTGAGATGACATGTGAGACTGGCACAGGTTTATTTATAACCCAACATGTGTTCTGTCCAATATTTACCTAGCGTTGGGTTCAAAATAACCCAGCAGAATTAAGAGTGCATATTTCATCATTTTTGCATTTCTGTTGCTCAAACAGTAAAGTATAGTAAGGCATAAATAATGTGATAAAATATATGCAAGCATTAATATATGGAGGCTCTGACCTTGCCGGAAATGTATACAGTATAAGTAAGTTAAACATGCCAAACTTACCATGCCGAAGTAACTTCTTAAAGTCACCTTAACGCTTAAACTTCACTTGTGTTTTAATGACCTTCTCATCATGTAATCCTCTTTGAAAGAGTGAATGAAAGAATTGCCGCTATGTTACACTAAAGCGAAGCCGTTCCTCTGGGATTTTCGATTTAAACCTGCCGTAACTCGCTGTACGTCTACCCTAATTACTATTGCGTGCACTCAGAAATTTCATCTAAAAATTCATAAAACTAGATGATGACTTTCAGAGAGAGTGTATCTGATATATGTAATTTTTCCTTGCACAAGAACAGCAGAATTAAAAGATATTGCACCCTGCCTGCAAAACAATGATCTGAAAAGCTTATTACACTGCTGTACTTGATGTTTGGTTTAGCTTAGTTGTAAATGTAAGAATGCAAAGCAGATCGAGAAAGTTGGCACTACAAAGACATCATCACTTCACAAAATATGCTTGTACTGATGTAATACCTCGGCTTTCTTTAGCAAAACAACAACTAGTCTTAATGTGCCTTAAAATGGGATCTCCAAAATGAAGCTCAACAGCATATTTAGCACATGACTTTGGGTTGAGAAATATGTACTGATTGTCTTTCAGGATGTAAGGTCTGCCTCTTTTCATCGTTGGTATTGCTTACACTGTCTTATGCCCTGGGCTTGCCGCCAGGTATAGGCAGACTTGGCTCCAGGTGCATTTCCCTTTGGGCAGACACACCACAATGACTAAAACTGAAGGCCAAACAAATGGTAAGTTTATTGCCAGCTTTTCCGAATAAATTCTTTATAAGACTTACACGTGCTTCAGCCGTCTGTGCTTCTTTGAAGGCATGCACAAATTATGAGTATTTTCACGGATTTATGTGCAGCCTCTATGGATTTAGGATGGGGGGCGTGTTTCCTACCATCTTTGAAAGAGAGCGAAATGTGCTCTCCTCCATCTTTCAACGTTGAAAAGAATTTAGTATGAGATGTCAGTAAATGAAACATTGAGGCCTGCAGGGTGTCTAAGAAGTCATGCAGGTAAGAATGCACTTTTAATGATTTAATGATCAAAGTGTTAAAAATGAGCAAGGTTTCTAAAAATAAAGGAAAACATGAGAATCAATAACCGAGCCATGCAAACATTTGAATTGTATCACAGTGCATAAGTAAACAACAGGCTGAATGTTACTGTGAAGCAGAGGTCGCATTAAGTCAATATTATCAGGTTTTTTTTGCAGTGATGGAAAACTGCAGGCAATCCCTCATTTTTAAAGTAATTTAAGTTTAGTTCATTTTGAGCTTATTTATATTTTAATCATACTTGTATTTTGTAATATTGTGCCTGTTTAGGAACAAAGGTTGCATTGTACCATCCTCTGCTGTAACTGCAGAAAAAACAGACATTCATTAATTTGCTTTGTGTGGTGTTGAACATGTAAAGTGACGTACGGTCTCTGTTCATCTGTTCACTTTACAAATAAAAAAACGCATACACAGTATGCTGATTCTGTAAATTCTGTTAATGTGTCAAATTGAAATTGATGGGGCATACAATAATTATATTTTAAAATTATCATGAATAAAAAAATGATATTTTCAAACTGATTGCACAAAAGTCCCACAACATATTTTCATAATTGATACTAGGGCCGGGCGGTGCCCCCCCAAACAGGTTGTTGTGCCCCCCTACACAGTTTTTTATTAATTTAATACATATATCATGAATAATTAAAATAAATTAAACATTGAATGTTTCATGACTTTTAATGTAATCAAATGAGAAAAATATAGTTGATATATGTTTTCTTTAATTAAAATAGACCAGTTTCTCTGATTGGTTGTATTGCGGCGTCTCATGCGTCTTTACGTCTTTAGCATATTTGTGACTTGATACTAGCAACCTGTTTTTTTTTTTTTTGCTGCATTTTATGGATCGTGTAAAATATGGATATTAGAACATTTAGAACGAACCAGCACCGCCTGCTCTATCTGACTTCATGCAAACATCAATTGGCCCAAACTTGGAGATTAGAGGTCAAGGTGGAATTATTAAATCTACAGGATACTGTTTTAAGGAAGTTTAATGTTCGTACACGCCGGCTTCAGCTTTTTAAAGGTAAGTTAACATTGTTTTAATTTACGTAAGCTTAAATGTGAAGCGTGGCTATAGAACGTTAACAGCATTACAACGTGATTATGGTAAGCGGCTTTTACGATGCGGTGTGCGCTGCGCTATGAAACCCATTCATTTGAATGGCTTGCACCGAGCGAGGGCAGTTTGTTGTTGCGCCGAGCAAAGTGCGAGCGCAGCTTGCGCCCACGCCGCAGTCAAAGTTCAAAATAGTTTAAATTTTATGCATAGTTTGTGATCTTCTGCACTTTATACGGGAAATGAGCTGACAGTCTGTACCAGTTGTATGAGATTGTGCTTGCACTGTATATGTTGTTTTAATGCCTTGTTTTTGCAAGTTATTGTGCTAATTGCGTGCCCCTGTTGGAAGCTACGTGGCCCCCTGTTAGTTATGGTCTGGCGCCGGCTCTGTTTGATACCCAGTGACAGCATAGAAAAAAGTCCAGTGGCAGGGAATTCCCTTTTAACACACATTTAGTGCAGTAGTTGTGTCTGGTTTCTTAGGGGAATACTTTGACCCCCATACTTTGGTTAGGAGTTAGGGTTACACATAGGTGTAGGCGAAGGGATATAAAATAGAATTGGGATTGGACCTTCTTTTAAAATTAGCACAATGGCTCAACACAGGTTTCCTGATTACAAACATTACAGGGTGCGCGCGCATCCTGGAGGCAGAAATCCCGATTGGTGAGCTGGTCTGCTACTGCAACAACCTTAAGAAACGAAGCTTTCTTTATTGTTTGAATATGAATAAAACTTGATTTTAGATGGATCTGTTTTTCTGTCTTTATTTTTGCAGTGTTATTGTGATACATGTATGAATTATAATGTTAGGCTAGTAACGTAATAGCCGCATCTACTGGTATGTTAACATCAGGCACCCAGAACTGCCTCTGTTGTTACTATTATCCACGCAACAACTCCTTGGTATTTTGACTTACAGACAAAGCTACTAGCCTACAACACAATGCACATCTCTTCTTTCTGCCTCTCGGTTGCGTGCGCAAGCAGTGATAATGTCACTGAGAAATCCATGTATGCAACAGTTCAACCAACACCCCACCCCTATAAAGTTTGGGTTGGGGAGGTTGGGTATCTTTTGTTTTTGCATAATTCACTTCGAATGAATTCATACAAGTTAGCTAACTCGTAAAATACGCACAAGTTCCTGTGAGATCAGGCTGGTTTACCAGATGGCGTAATCACTATGCCACAGTTTAATTCAAACACTCGAAGAGAATGTTTGACAGAAAACATGTAGTTGGTACTTTTTATATGTTTACCTCATAAAACTGAGTATAAGAATAAGTGTGCAGAGTCTCATTTTAGATCCTGTTTGTCCCAACACTTTTAATTATGAAGGATTGCTTTAACCAGCCAGTGAGGTGGGCAGCTCGGCAGCAGTGATGGACCTATAAATAATGTTATCACTTCTATCTCCAGTGGCTTGCTTAATTACAGCAACCTTGTGTGCCTAATTACGCGCAGATGTTATCAAGACCAAAGTGAAAGTTACTTGTAGAAAATCAAATAAACAGCTGAAGTTATAAACCAACGGGCTAATAAGATGCCACAGTGTACAGTCATTTCTATAATGTGAAATGATTACGGTTATATAATTCTTCATCATAAAACGCTTTCGTCGTGAATAATCAAGAAAGTTTTAATTGGAGTTAAGACCCTGCGTGATTCTTGCTGACACTAGATTTCCGTCATCAATTAAAGTAACGAATTACTTTGCTATGTGTGTTTTTTATAACCACATAGAGATTTGTTTTTACTGTATTTTGCAGTTGATTCTAATGGGCAAGTGACCCGCTTGGTCAAATCTAGGTGGAGTACATCTATGGTATTAATTAAAAAATGAGTTATATGTCTTAAATTGTAAGGGGACGCTTGGCAACACTTTGGAAATGCACGGAAACAAGCGCCCTAGCCTTTTCTTCTTGCAGAAGTTTTACCATTAAAATCTTTTGTCAAGTATGCTTGAGTCAAAAAATGAGGTTTGTTTTCCACCACACAATAAAAGTAGGTGTGAACATATGCCTGCGGCTGGGAAATGCGACATATCAGTCATGGTTAGTCTTGCAACAGATGTTTCCAGTGATCTGTGTGGCTTTTTCAGGTGCTGATAGAGGTAAGCAAAGCCTCGTCCCAGAGGTTTGACTCATAAGTGTGCGATAGAGGTTCATATTTCTCTGGGGTAATGCAGCTGATTGTTCAATCACGTCACATGCTCCACTTAGGGAGGCCGGAGAGGCAATCGTGTGCATCTGAAGGCGAGGAGATCGATTGCTTCATCTTTTCCCCCCGTTGAGTTTCTCCTCGAGCCACGTCCATCTGACATGCTGGCAGCTGTTGGAGCCGTTTGCAGCAGGTTTGGCCTCTGGATGAGGATTTGAAGTGGAAGCTTTTGCCAATTCATGACCTTCATGGGCTGTGATTGAGCCAGAGGACACAGTGATCACCTTCAACAAGCCCAGAGGCTTTTATTCAAACCAAAGCAGTACAAAACCTCAACCTCAGTTCATCTATGGTTTATCTCTCGGTATTGCACTGTATACAACAAATAATAGTTTCGTCTACATAAAGATTTTAGAGAGAGCCAAAGTCGAATTCACATCACCCACTCGATCACCATGGCACTGTAGGTGTGTTAGACCTCCTTTGGATCAATGTGTCAAAGCATATGTGCTAACCGCAAGATCTAACAAATTGAACAAATTTTAGCAGCAACACAAATGTTGTTGGACGTGCTCATGGAAACGTATTGATGTACCGGTGTGATTGTCTGTGCATGCAGGGAACACAGATAGATTATCATGAATGAAAAACGCTATCAGGTCTCAGCAGAATCGGTATCAATTTGGAAGCCGAAATCCTGGTTGATGTCATCTGGTATATCCACAGGAAGCTCATGTCCACAAAACGTAAACATTGGCACAATGAAATAATCTTCTCCTATGGTGAACAACAGAATGTGGACCCATACAAAGGAGCACAACTGTGTAGCTCTAAAAGAGCCTTTCGGAGAATGCATTGGGAGAAGAAAAACATTTTTAGTGATGAAATGGTGAAATTATAATGGAATGGCTTACATTAATATTGCGATCCATACATGCTAGTATGTAGGGAGAATAATGCGGAAATTATGTTCCCAATCATTCCAAACACACATATGAGCTTACACAAAATAAGTGCAAATCATTTTCCTGGCTACTGCACCACATTTCTACAACAACAAACATAAAATGCGACTCATGCTGGCAAAATGAGTCGGAATGCGTACAGTGTAATTTTGAGCTACAGCCAAAACAAAGTATGTCGATTTTGGTCGAAATTGAAAATTTCATAAAAAATAATTATATTAAGCCCCTATCTTGTGATCCCAATGTTCTAAATAGCCATTAAGCATCTAAAATGATCATTATTTGTACATTTTCTCAGAAGTGTACCGTCTTAAAACAATTGTATGAAAACAACCCCCTCACTGGCACTATCCCACCCCCTCAGTTCACCATCAATGTTGAATGGGATTTTAATGATAAATAGTGCTATTTAAAAATCACATGTGCCTAGTGTGTTGTCTTCCTAGTGTGAATAATTAGCAATATTTTAGTTAAGGACGGTCTGTGGGGTAAGGTCGAATTTTGATTGTTCGCTTGATAATAGGTGCTCCCCCACCCTAATAACATTACGTCAAATTTTTTGCACTACGGAAAGCAAACACAAAGGCTACGGGCATTTCGTAACTTCAAGGTTTTATATTGCATTAATAATTTCACCATTGACATTGGAAAATGGATTAAAAAGAAAGAATCTACAGCAACTGCCACTACCTCTGGGTCTGAGCTTTACCGTCTATGGTCTGAGCTCCAAATAAGCAGTGTTGTGCTAATATGTAGTTGTGCATTTTTTGTTGTGTATTAAGTAAGATTGTTCAGAGCTCTGTACGTTGTTCATTATAGCTGCAGTTTTTTTGTGGTTGAATTACCGAGATGTTTGTTTATAACATATTAAAAATTAAGGAACATACCAAAGCAATATGTATTTTCTAGCTGGGGGAATTATATGCATTCATGTGATCGCCCCCTCTCGTTATTTCAAACGCCCCCTCATTAGCTGGTGCCGTCACTGAGTTAGGTACAACACATTTATTGGAACAAAACATTTTGGGGTTTTTTACGACTTTTGTGTTGTCCCTTTTATTTAATTGAACAAAAAATCAACACAAAATGACACATAACGTGTTAAATAGCTTAACACAAAAAATGTGTAAAAAATTAACACCTCCTTTCTAGAGTGTACACAATGGCTGCGTTTACACTTTGCATTAACATGCGACCTGTATCCGGATGTAGTCCACATACACATTGAAAAGACAAGTGTAAACGTGTCTGTGATCGGAATGTTATCCGATCTGTGTGTCCTGATGCAGAGGTAGTTGAGGACGCTTTGTGATCGGATCTCAGTGTAATGTAATCGCAATCCAGCCATCGTATCTGCATTTACAGGTAAACGTCACACAAAACCCCGCCCACTTTCATCTCCTCTCACTAACAGCTGTCAAAATTCTGGGTTCGGGCCTAATACAGACCCCGGAGCTCTCTCTTTGTGTGGGAGTGCTCCGGGCTCGGGCCAAATACCGAGCTCAGAGCCCTCTCCTCGGACAGCACGCCAAATACGCATATCATTGATTCTATCTGACTTATTTGTAAGTGTGAACTCTTTAATCAGGCATATGTTTAATATGTTCCAACTATTCATGGAGAAATTTAATATTTAGTGGCATCATTTAATTAATCTTTAATGTTTGAGTTTCCATGGCAACATACCAAGGTCATAACATGAATGTTGCGCTTTTTTCTGGTCAGTCGGCTGTTTCTATCTCATTTAACACATTTTAAGTTACTTGAGAACACGTACATTTTGCTATTGATGAAAAGCATGCGGGTGAAAGTTCAGGTAAAGTTACACCGGCCGAAATGTTCATTGGCCGTGCGGACGCTGCAGATAAACAAAGATAAAGTCTTTAAAGCTAAAATATAAAGCTTAAAATGTGAACATCACGGTTGGTGGGGTTGTTAGTTAGCACTGTACAATACGAGATTGCGGTTACCACGACAAACCCTAAATCATGGCTAAAGACAGCTGTAGCCATTTTGATTGACAGCTATTCATCCAGCGCGTCTCCCCGCACGGGATCCGATCACACAGAAGCCACTTTGATGTTGACAAATGTAAACGCGCCGTGTCCTGATATAATGATGATCGGATCTGCGTGAACGGATCACCGAGATCGCATGTTAATGCAAAGTGTAAACCCAGCCAATGATGCATGTCCATCCACATGCGCGTCTGACATTTTCTGTTTTAAAATATGCAGGAATTAGAAAATAGAGTGCAGGACTTGCTTGGTGTTAAAATAGTTATTAATTAAGAGAGAAAAAAATCAGGACCTGATTGATGTTAAACGAGCGATAAGGCATGAAAACGATCTTCCTTGCGCTGACTGACAGGTCCGAAGCATGTACAAAGATGTGTGACACGCGAAACCGATATAAACTCATAACAGTTTTAATTCACGCAAACATAGTCTAAAAAAAATATCTGATGTGTAACATTATATTATTGATCCTTGCATTACAGTAGATCTTTTGTTTTTCTAGTGATTTTAAAGTATGGATGCAGTGATTTTGCTTTTAAACCATTCAAAAACTTTAAAGTGGACATTTCACAAGACTTTTTAAGATGTTAAATAAATCGTTGGTGTCCCCAGAGTACATATGTGAAGTTCTATCTTAAAATATAATACAAATAATTTATTATAGCATTTTAAAATTGCCACTTTGTAGGTGTGAGCAAAAAGACGCACATTTTGGGGTATGTCCTTTAAAATGAGAAATTAGTTGATCTCTGCATTAATAGTGTCATGTATAGTGCAGATTAAGGGGGAGGTATTCTGACATCACAAGGCGAGCCAAATTTCAATTACCTATTTTTTCACATGATTGCAGAAAATCATTTTTGTCATATTTTAACAAATCATGCATTGTTAAGATTTTTTTTATATAGACAATCTTAAATATAGACGGTTTCAGCAGTAACAACATAAACAAGCAGCTTTCGTATTCAACACGTAACTTCCGGTAAACTCCGCTAAGAATAAATAACAACAAAGTACTTTAAACATAGTTTATTTATGTAACAAGCTAAATAAACAACACGTTTACCTAGGCAACCAGAACATTTGTTATTTTTGACGAGGTTTTTGTTCAAAAGTTCAGTTTGGCAACTAGTCAAGAGCATTTAAAAAACTGGAAGTAAAGTTCAGACTAGATGCATCCAATGAAACTGACTATAAATAAAAAAAATTTTAAATGTGCTCATTCCGACTCATTTTGCCAGCATGGGTCACAAATGAAAGTCTGGTCCCATATTCTCCGTGCTTCATAATGGACACATGTTAGCCTGATATGCATGTTTCTGAGGAAACAAATTTTGCCGGCATTACAAGTGTTTATTTTATTCCGAAGCCAAGGATTGTTTCTTCCTCCTAATCTAATGATCACGCCAAATCCAACTGAGAATAACCGGGAGGCATTTACATAACTCTGGAACGGAGAAATACCCAAAGCATTCACGTTCTTGTTAGGAGTCTAACAATCTGACAATGAAAAATGACCAAAGCTTTACTAGAGTGGCAGCACTTGACTCAAGACTTTGATTCCCCTCCATCCCTACAGAATTCACTTTCATAGTGGGTGTAGCAGTGCATAAAGTCTTCCCTGGTTGAGGCCTGACAGCCTCGGATGCCAAAAATCCATCTTCCAATGCAATTTAGCACAGAGGGAGCAGGGAAGATGGGAAAATTATACAGGACTCCAGTCTGAGTTTTAACAGGTAGCTGTGGAGACCCTGTAGACACATTTGAAATAATGACAGCTTGCTGGAAGCTGACAAGTCAAAGTTAGTCACTCTGAAATGAAAATTCTGTCACATCTGAAACGTGAATGACAGTGGTGAATACTACCGCTGTCCTCTTGTCTAGACACTTTGTGGAAGAGTCACCTCTAAAACCTGATCCACTGTATTTTCCATTCACTGACTTGGATAATATACAGCCCTACAAAATCAATACTCTTGTTGAGTGGTAACACCAAATATTTCCAAACCGAACATCGGGCGTCTAATGCTCAGTGGATAGAAGTGCACAATACTGATATACACTGTATGCCTTGGATATTGTCCATCAGGTGGATTTCATCTGTTTGAGGATTTTGGATCCTCACAACATGTGGGAGAAAGAAAGGTGTTCAGTTATTACATTTCTACAGTACATCGAGTACCTTGCAATCATTTCATACTATTGCTCCTCTAAAACTGTGCAAAGACACTAAAATGATGTCATAGCATACAGCATATCAGACAGTGAAAGAGACATACAGAGTTTCATATACAGTATGCAAGAATTAGAAGCTGCATCTGTTTAAAATGTACCCTGGCGTGTGTTGTCGCTGTAAGGAACAAACGGCCAACTTGTCAAACGCTGAAAGCCAAAGGCTTGATTGACAGAGTGTTAAACATCGTGTTTGAACTCGCTAGTGCGTCAGGCCATTTGCTGATGCTCCACATCTGACAAGGTGTCTGAATTGAAGCACTGTTTATTACTGCATGCAACCAAAAAAAGCTTTCACAGGGCTGACAGACAGACAGACAGACAGACATTTGATTCATAAAGCGAGCAGCTGCCCATATTTCATATACCCACAAGCCCATTTATTATTTTAAGTTTGATTTGATGTCATCTCCCTTGTTGTGTGATTTTGAACACCAGCCAAGTGGCTGGTGGAAGTAAATGCTTTTAAAGATGCACTGCTGGAATATGGCCAAGTACTTCTGCATGATGAATTAAATGGCAATCATGTTGTGGTAGCATATTGTTTTAATTAGGACCCTTGTCTATTTAACAAATAGACCAACAGAGCTAACAAAATGCAATAAATGAATAAATGGTTTGTGCTAAAATATAGACAATGTCGCTTGCCAGTCGTGTCTCAACCGTACTTACATTCAGCCATTCAAGAACCTTAACTGACAATAACCTTTGCTGTCTGATTATTAAATATATTCACAGCACATGCTTTTAATATAAAGCCAGTTTAATTATCTATACATTTGCTTAAAACAGATATTTTCATTCTACATCCTGGGTTTTATTATATCAAATATCTTGGGACTAAATTGACAAAATCATGAAAAAACAAAGGTGTTGCCATTGTATTACTTTTATTCATGCCCAATAAGCAATGTTCAACCATATAAAAGAGCTTACAGCATGAGTCACCTCCAGTTATGAGCACTGAAATGTCATTCGATTATGTCTCTCTGATTCAAACATCTGTCACATAAAATGTGATCAAACCCCCGTTTGGAAGTAATTCAGGTTAGCTGTTTGTTTTAAATATCCTGTAATCTTCTTGAATATTTTTAGACATACTGTACTGTATATAATCTTGCTTGTAAAATGTTGCCAAGGTCATAGGTTTGATTCCTAGGGAATGCACGTACTGTAAATAAAGCCTGAACGCACTGCAAATTGCTTTGGATAAGAGCGTCCGCCAAATGCACTGTGATACACAGCCTTAGGTTTTAAAAAATAATTATGAAAAGGTTTATATACAAAGTTCGATTTAAAAAAAATAAGCATTATGAAAAACAATATAAATGCTGCTTGGCTACATTCGAGTTGTATATGGCTGTTCATTGCAATGTCGCTAATGTATACAACCTACAACCACCACAGTGTAGCAAATGGATCATAACCACTGCAAAATGGACGAGGACCTTACACTCAATCTGTTTGGTATTTTGACTACTTAAGACCTTCTAGCCACACAGATTTACATGTGCTATTATCATCCTCTTTGGCATTCAGTGCAAACCTGTGGCAGCGGGTAGGAGCCGTCCTCACTTTAATTAACATGGATGGAGCATGGCTTGGGGCTGTCACTCTTGTCTGTGCCTATAAATGACATTTAATGCATTTCAGCCCAGCTGTGAATCAGCAAACAGCATTTCAGGGGATGTTTTCCGTTGAACACACTGCATAGGAAAACAGTCTGAGGTTTATCTTAGGAAACTACTCCTGCTTGAAGAAATGTTACGGTGCGCTGGATAAACCAACAGCTTCTGTTTGTTTTAAGGCAAATTCTATCGAAACTCCTGTGAGAGCAAAATATATCTCCATCAGGCGAATACCCAGACACATGCAGAGATTGACAACAACAACATAGTTACGCTGCTGGGTGAGAACATGTTCAAAGTTTAGATCTTCATCCTTCTGGTTTTCCGCTAAGCAGATGGGCAATCTAAACCAAAAAAACAAACAGACGACTCACGGGTTACACACTAGCAGCGTTTCCATTGCAGATGTGCAATGTCGACAAAAGACTATTGCGAAATGACGGCATTTCCATTAACCGATGATATGCGACTGAAACTTAGTTTTTTCTCTTGCGATAAGTCATTCCAGACATAACGTCAACTGATGTTGGTAGGTTTACTAATATCACATCTACCGCACTAGGCATTATTTTTAACCAAAAGAATATTATCCAAACTAGGAATTAATCTTCGATTAATTGTCAATAACAATTAAATCGATAAAACTTAACGACTGTCAAAAAAGCAAGCACGTGTGTGCGGCGCCTGCGCAAAGCACATACACAGCCAATGAAAAAAATTAAACAAGCACAAAGAAGTTAAACTAGCCATTATCACAACGATGCTCAATGCCAAACACACACCTGGGCTTTTTAACCTCATTCGAGACGAGGCTGGCTGCTAACGCAAGAAATGGCATCCGCAGTGGATCTGAGAGGGTCCGATGCCGAAAATGCAAATACGGTTAGGATACTGAAAGCAAAGACCCTCTTCATGGAAGCCTGCAAGATTAGCATAGCAATGTTGCTAACGTTGCTATACACAGGGAAGGAGACCAGAAGCCGTTTTTAATAAACAGATTCAAATGTAAAACTTAAATTCTGGCAAGAACTATAATGTAAACTGTAACTGGCTGTCGTTACACTCTTAACACCCGCAACATATATCATTGATCATTATTATTGACTGGCTGAGGCGCTACATTCTAAACACTGTTGCGAGTTTTGTAATGGAAGGTTGAAATCTTCATAATATAAGCATCTTTGCTGAAAGTACGCTGCAGGTCTGCTGAGGTGACGATGGGAAAAGTGCCCTTCGTGTGCATCTTGGATACAACAAGCGCTGTATCAACGACTCGGAAAGCGAGGTTAACAACTAGTAAATAACACTTGATGATAATGAAACTTTTATTTTGTCATGGACGCACAGACTTTCATCCGACTGTGCGGAGTACCCGTTATGAGGCGGAATTATACTGTGACTATTAGTCCTTATATTTCATTACAAGATTAAATTGAGGATTTTTATCAAAACACCAACTACATCTACTCAATCCCACTAGCATGTTATTTAAACAAAATAAAATCTTTTAATTTGCGTGAGGAAGCTGGCATTTTTATGCACACTTTTATGTCATAGGCTATATGCCACTGCTGTAACGGCTTATTGCACTATTACTGTTTACGATTATTCAATTAATTAATCGTTAATTTAAATGATCATCGAATATGGGAAATTGCATAATTTGACATCCCTAATCCAAACATGCCAAAGAAAGACCTTTATACTTAGGAGCGGCAACGTATAGGTGTTTCTTGGAGGTATTGGTACAATATTCTAAATCAAACGAGATGTACAGTAGGAGTGTTATCCAAACATTATTGGCCAGTAAAGTCTCTTATACTTGGGAGCAGACACGTATTGAGGTGTTTCTGGGACGTCATCTGTAAAAAATAATTATGTCACTTACTTGCATCAAGTGACCTGAAAATGCGAATAAACTGTTTCCATCGCAGTTTTGCGAAATACACCTTTTTTGAATTACCTAAAAAACCACCTCATGTGAGCGTAAAAACTTTTTTGAGATATTTGGGAGTTTTCGCGAAATTAACACGTTTCCACTGGCCGTATTTTCAATTTGCAATGTCAATTTGTGCAATTTAAAGGGTAACGGAAACACAGCTACAGATCCTTATAGACCCCATCAAAATTTTTCACAGCTACGAACCAAGATTGACCTGCAATACCTGCTGGCCGGTGACAAGTAGGATTACTGCACAAGGAAAAAGATTTTTTTCTAGGAAGCATTTGATTATATAAAAATAATAATGTAATGCAAGATGAGTCATCAACATTTTTGGTCTGTTTCTCTATTTGAGAAAGACGATAACATTTTAAGTAATACTTTTTTTGAATAGTCCACTTTAGACATTCTACAACTCTCATTAGGGTATTGGTAGACTTGAGTGCTGGGGATTGGGTTAGTAAAATAAGTAGACATTGTGATGTCATTTAAATGCCTGTTGAGGAACCTACACAACAAACCCAGCAAGCAAATCTGCGTTTAATAGACATCCAACAGTTGTCCAAACATAGCCCAGACGTTTAGGCTAAAAAAACAGCAAAATTTGGGCTGTCAGTGAAAATTTAACCATAGCCTAAAATGAATGAAATAAAACAAATAAATAAATGAAACTAAACACCAGTGAGGCAGTGTAATCATTACTGTTGACTTTGTTTACACACTCTAAAACTATTTTTACCCAGCGGTGTGTTCTGTCCAATATTTGCAGAGCATTGGTAAAAAATAACCCAGCCATTTTTAGAGTGCATGGTAAAGTATTATACCTCTCTCAAGTTATTTTGGCAAAAAAGACATGTAACCAAATTCAAGGTTATTTTGAAGTGGGTTACTCATTCAAAGCCAAACTATATTCAGTCTGTTGTTATCCTAGACAGTAAAATTACAGGTATTGCTTGCTGGGAAGTGTAAGCAGATATTAAGCACAACTGGTAGTTGACAAGATTTTGCAGTTAAGTCACTTATAGTTAGTAAAATGTCAGTAGTGACTCAAAATTGAAATATTAGCTAAAAGTTATTTTTGTGCATTAACAGTAGATGCATGCTCATTTAACAGTAGATGTGTATATATGACCCTGGTCCACAAATCCAGCCATAAGTCGCATGGATATATTTGTAGAAGCAGCCAACAATACATTGTGTAGGTCAAAATTATTTTATTTATGTTTTTATGCAAAAAATCATTAGGATATTAAAGATGCAATGTGGAACTTTTAGTATCTCTTGACAGAAATGCAATTTAATGCCTATAACTATTATCAGTGGTGTATAAAGACCTTACGTAATGAACTGTATTGTTTTTATTATCTTACTGTGCGTTCACACCAGACGCGGAAGAGGCGTCAAAAACACGCTATTCGCGAGTAGTTGGACGTTTGAACATTTTGAGTTTAATCGCTTCATTGAAACTCTAGTAATTCAAGACATTCACGCGTAAATTTGCGTCATGGGAGGGGCTTCTGTGACTCTGCTCGCTTCCTGTAATCACGTCACTACTAGAGCAAGGTCCTGATTGGTTGACACCATGCGAATATCCGCCAAAGTTCCGATTTTTCAACTCACGCAATTCCCGCGGCAACGCTCAATTCACGCGGAACGTGCGCCATTCGCAACAGGATGCCTATTCGCATTTGTGCATTGACTAAACATGTAAATCACTTGCGCTTGTCGCCTCTTCCGCGTCTGATGTGAATGCACCATTAGAATGAGCTGTTTTTATCTACATACACCGCCGGTGTCATGTTTCTACAGTAGCCCTAAATGGACAAACTGCGCTACAGAGCGTGTTTCGTCCCTTCATTGTCTCATACGACGATATGTTTATTCTGTGGCAGCTTCCGTAGCTTCTCTTTGAGTTTCGAAAATGAGGTTGGTTGCAATTTACAATTCAACCACTTAGATGACGCTAAAAACCCACACTGGACCTTTATGTTAAGATCATGTGCCATGAGATATTTTGTACATTTGATATTGTAAAAATATCAAAAATATGTTTTCTCAATATTTCGATTTTTTTGCACACTCAGATTCCAGATTGCAAATAGTTGTATCTCGCCCAAATATTGTCCTATCCTAACCAGACATTATCAGAAAGCATATGAATTCAGTTTCAGGTGATGTTTAAATCTCAATAAAAAAATGACCTAAATGATTCAGTCCTTCCAGAAAAACGTGATGTTTTTGTATTGGTTGCGGGGCAAAAATCCTTGATCTTGCGGGATGTTTTCTTAAAAATGTTATGGAATATGCGGGATATTTATGCAATGTTATGCGATGAAATTGCGGGAACTTGCCAAAATTGCGGAACTTGCAAAAACTGCAGCTTTTGCGGCTTTTCGTTGATGTTCACAATGCGCAATTACGTCACTTCCTAACATTCCAATGACAACAGGGGACATGGCCGCGCATGTGTGAAGTAAATGCAACATTTTTCAACTCTCTGCTAAGATATATATGACTTTTTGCTACGAAAATGCAGGGATTATGAAATCATGCAAAAATATTTTGCGAGCAGAAATCTGCAATTTATGCTGCGAAAGTGCGGCATATTTAAAAATGCGGCCCCCACATAAATATGCGGACTTTGGCTGATTATGCATTGAATCATGTGATCGCATAATCACGTTTTCTGGAGGGACTGATGATTTTGTAGATGGTTTTGTTGTCCAGGCTCACATATATATAGCACGTTCCCAAAATAAGATTTGATGTGGTCCTTAAAGATAAAAAACCTGATAATACTGCTGACATTCACTTATATATGAGGATGTTTTATAAAAATGACTGACAACCAAATGCCCTTCAAGCTAATGAGACTCCAATGATTACATTCTAGCCTGACACACTTTATGTATGCCGATTATAAATAATTAATCTCTACAAGTAAGCAATTCTGTCAGGGAAATGTCATGTCTCATTTGGCCGTGTGGAGCAGCACGGATTACCTAGCAATATGTAGCCTAAAATACAGTTTTTGAGGTGATCTCTTCCCTTCACCTCAGTTAGTGAAGTTATATATGGCTCTAAGTGTAGCTCTAGCACAGCCGTAGTCTTTTTATTAGTCAGACCACTGTGGAAAGGTGCCAATGCTCTGTATAGTCTGTGATAAATAATTTACACCTGCTCTTTCCTTTCCTGCTCTCATAGAGAAATGTCTGAAAAAAATCAACAAATAATATGATCTGCTGTAAGAGACACTGATACATACTTTAATACAGCAGGTACAACGTTCAAAGTACATCTGCTAAGCAACAGTACATGTTGTGAAGTCTGGGGCTGGTTGTCACAGTTGACTTGTTTAAGTTTCTTAAGATAGGGTTACCTCTGAAAAATACACTTTGTATGCATAATTTAGAGATTTGGATATGATACAGCAGTTGAACATTTACACTTAACTGTACATGCTAAATAAATAATATTCATTTGAATATAAGTTTAAATAAACAACATTTACACTGTGGTAGCCGTTCTCACAAACTCCCCACCTGACAGCCAGTCCTAGTCTTCACTCTTTCCACTGATCAATGCACAAATGTATTAAGCTCTTAAAAAACAGGACAGGCTATTTAAAATGCATTTCTTTACCTAAGAATAAAATAAGTCAATAAAATACATTTACATGTCATGTATTGACTTTGCACTTCCTCATGCATCATGCACAGAATGTAGCTTTCTATCCACTGATCTACCACCCATTAAAACCATGCAGCAAAGTGAACTAGTTATAGCTATTAATAAAATATAACCCTGATCTAGTTATGCTAGATCATGCTCCTATGCGAAGGGATTATTTCTAAACATCCTCGCCAGGGTGTGCATCCCTGTGCTGCAGTAAATTATCAGGCCTAAGGACATCCTCACCCCTGGAGCCCATGAGATGCTTACTGTGTCAACAGCCTTGCGCAGCAATGTCACCACATATCACACTAAGTCATTACTGAGGAAATGACTGGTCAGATTCGGTCTGATCACAAACGCCTGATAACGGGACACTGAAAAGCTTTTTTAGTGCTGTATTGAAGTCTTGAAATACAATATAGCAGGCTCACTATAATATATTATATAATCATAAATATTAATTACTCAAGTATTTGCTATAATATTGTACACTCACCTAAAGGATTATTCGGAACGCCATACTAATACTGTGTTTGACCCTCTTTCGCCTTCAGAACTGCCTTAATTCTACGTGGCATTGATTAAACAAGGTGCTAAAAGCATTCTTTAGGAATATTGGCCCATATTGATAGAATAGCATCTTGCAGTTGATGGAGATTTGTGGGATGCACATCCAGGGCACGAAGCTCCAGTTCCATCACATCCCAAAGATGCTCTATTGGGTTGAGATCTGGTGACTGTGGGGTCCAGTACAGTGAACTCATTATCATGTTCAAGAAACCAATTTGAAATGATTCAAGCTTTGTGCCATGGTGCATTATCCTGCTTCAAGTAGCCATCGGAGAATGGGTACATGGTGGTCATAAAGGGATGGACATGGTCAGAAACAATGCTCAGGAACGCCGTGGCATTTAAACGATGCCCAATTGGCCTGAAGTGGGCCAAGAAAACATCCCCCACACCATTACACCACCACCAGCAGCCTGCACAGTGGTAACAAGGCATGATGCATCCATGTTCTCATTCTGTTTACACCAAATTCTGACTCTGCCATCTGAATGCCTCAACAGAAATTGAGACTCATCAGACCAGACAACATCAGACCAGGCAACATCAGGCCTCGTGCAAATTGTGGCCTCTTTTTCCTATTTGTAGTGGATATGAGTGGTACCTCGTGGGGTCTTCTGCTGTTGTAGCCCATCCGCCTCAAGGTTGTGCGTGTTGTGGCTTCACAAATGCTTTGCTGCATACCTCGGTTGTCACGAGTGGTTATTTCAGTCAAAGTTGCTCTTCTATCAGCTTGAATCAGTCGACCCATTCTCCTCTGACCTCTAGCATCAACAAGGCATTTTCCCACAGGACTGCCGCATACTGGATGTTTTTCCATTTTCACGCCATTCTTTGTAAACCCTAGAAATAGTTGTGGTGAAAATCCCAGTAACTGAGCAGATTGTGAAATACTCATATCTGCCCGTCTGGCACCAACAACCATGCCACGCTCAAAATTTAGGTGAGTGTATATACAGTATAATACTAAATGTTTTCACTTCCCAGGTCAATCAGAGTTGTAAGTAAAAGAACTAAGGAAATAGATCATGTCCCATAATGCTAAGTGTATTTTAACCTATTTCGCCCCATCAGTCTAAAGCTCAACCATTGGAGATGAAAGGAGGTCAGGGGTTAATTACAGATTCCTTCCCCTGCCAACACAGACCATTCCACCAGTCCTTCATTTGTCTCTGCTTTGATATCAGCACCATTAACTTATTCCATGAAATCAGCTTTGCTATCCCAGTCGGAGAACTGAAAAGAAAAAAGTATCCAATAAAAAATCCAGTGTGTTACATCCCTCGTACAAGAATGCCTACTTCAGAACAATTTTCTACCAACAAATCAATCAATTTTAAGCACAACGCCATATATTTCCAACCAGCAAGTCAGTTACTGCAAATCAGCATATTGACAATGTTAATTTGGTTTAATAGTATAGCTCTATAATGTTTTTTATGTACGATGCAATTATGGGTAACGTATTAGTTTCTTTAATATTTTTCAGACAAATTGTAAGACATACACAGCAGTAGCATTTGTTATAATTACAGTACTTACAGTACTTTTATGTACATACAGTACAACTATGAATGTTAAGTAGTAGTCAGTTCACTATAAGCTGTAAACACTGAGAAAAGGATTAGTGTGTCCATTTCAATCAATTAGCTACAAGTAAATGCATATTTAACTGACTGAAAGAATTTTTCTTTGAAGAAAACACCATGAACAGCATATTCTCAATCACACACGCCTGTAATGAAGTTCAGACGGTCTGCTCGGATGAGATATCAAACTGCAGCAAACATCAAGACCGGGATTCAGGTGAGAGATGAATAATTAGTAACCTTTCAATGACCTTATGCATTTTATACAAAATACTACATGCAGAATATCTATGCGTTAAAGATTTAGTCAAATATACTGAATTATGAATGCACAAATTCCACAGAGAAAAAGCAGAAAAATCAGGTAACTGTAAACGTTGTAGAGACCGCAGAAGTCTATTGCAGTTTTGCACACTACACTGTATGTAAAGCATTTGCTCCAATACAGCTGTCCAAATCTTTTAAAAAAATGACTGAAAATCATTGATTTTTCTCTGATAAATACCTTCTGCCATGATCAATATATCGCACATACGCAAACATCTCTTAACTCTCTTACTCAAGTTAGATAAGTGTTCCTGTAGATCAATTTGTAGAGCATTGCATTAGCAACGTGAAGGTCATGGGTTTAATTCGCATCGAACATACAAACCCATTCAAATGTATAGCTTGAATGCCCTATAAGTCACTTTTGAAAAATGCGTGAATGTAAATAAGTGTAGATGAAAGAGTTTACTCAGTTACAGTTTCTGTGGGTGTTAAAGGCGCAACTGTGCCAAGAAAATAGTGCAGATTTTTGTAAATGTTTCTGTAGTAAATCTAATTTACATAGAAAAAAGCTGTGTTGTTGTAATGGATTGATAAATTCACAGCACAGTACAAAAGTGCCTGCTTAAACTGAATTAAAAGGGCTTACTATAAACACACCCAAGTGAACTCAAACATGCAACTGACTAGCATCACTAAAGGTGGCACCACTTTATGATTGATATTGCACTGCATCTATACACAAGTTTAAAAATTGGATGCCTGCTCTGAAGTATCAGGTTATTGTACTGAATGTGTTCAATTTGCAGTCTCAGCAAAGCACACTGATATTGGATCAGTCATAGAGTATGCATTTACTGTATTGATTGCAATAATCATCCATCAAACGTTAATTAAGACTTGCCAAATTTTCCCATTTTAATGATTGGGTTTCTTAGAATAGATGCATGAAGATAAACAAAAGCATGCAAGGATATATAAAGGGCATGCGATTGGCAGCATCTTCAAAAGTAAGTCAAGCATTCAGACCGTGATGAGAACCAACAGATTAATAAGCAAATAGGTTGTTTTACTAATGCACAGAGACATTTCCAACACACATTAACAAGTAGGAGGGGACAAAATCCCCCTACACCACAAACACTGGAAACAAAGAGACTAAAACACAGTTGCAGAAGCCTCCTGCGTTCTTATTGCTCAGGGGAAAGACATGGCTGACATGGTCCAAGATTTGACATGACGTTTCTGACAGAAAAAAATAATGGTTAGGCCTCGAATCTGACAAACATTTATACGTTATTACCCAGTTACAGTGAATAACTACTGTGGCACTCAAAGCAAACCCGCGTGACCACTGGCAATACCGGTCAACCACCTAATCCCAGTAGACAGCAGAGGCGTACATCAAACGCAGCTACAAATTCAAATAATTGACAAAAGATAATGAAGACTTGGAAAGAACACAAGCCAAGCTTTCTGCTGCAACACGTTAATGCTTCAACTTTCCTAATAGTCTTTTTATACAACATTTAGTTTTGTTTATAGACCATATCCAATTAGGCTGTAATCTGTAACATAAATGTAAGGTTTGAATACAATTCATTTTCAGGAGCTATAATGGATTTTTTGATGGTGTACTATACACAACATTCATTTACTTATTTTAGAGTTTAAAATAATCATGTATTGTTTGAATGGCTGTTTTGTCTCTTCTTTATATTGTGTTTGTAGTCGCATGAATGCTAAACAAAGTTTGATCATTTGGTTGGATGGCACATTAATCACAGCTTTTATTCAGCACAATAACTGCTTGCATTCATTACCTCAGAGCGAAAGAAATTCCTTATTTTCAGAGAAAAAGAGCAACTTATTCAATACGCTTTTTAAACGTGGATCATTGTGAGCGTGATTTATCTTACAGTGACTGAAATGATTACCTCAAGATGGATTGTATTTAGAATATAACAGAGTAGGCTTTCAGAATATATAACAGACTTCAGAGAGATGCAGAAATCAATCTCAATCAAAATATCATTGTGATTTCATGTGGTTTTAGAGATCAAGAATATCAAACGAGAAGAATGGCTTCTTTATTTATTTTTACAGAAGGCTAATTTCCTTTTGAAATTTAAGGGAGAATTAATCCAAAGCTTCTCATCTGGGCTTCATTAATGTTACATTCGCTAATCACTACTGTTAAGTGGTTTGGCAGCAGAGCCATTGTAAGGGGTAAAGTACAGCTCACAGTGGGCTTCACGAGAGCTGAGTGCAGAGCCAGTGCTACTAAAGTCCTGCGTTTTTTGGCTCGATTACATTATGCATTTTTAGGCGGGACGACCTCATACTGCCACACAGTCATCCACTCACCATTTGTGCTTGCATGATGTTATGCCGTACAGAATATCTTAAAGAAAGCTAGAAGATGAAAGACGACAGATTTCCACTGAAATTAGTTTGTGTCGTTTGCAATCAATGGCTAAATGCTATATTAAAAAATGTCCAAGCTTTATAATGGTAGTAAATGGTGCTGCCCAAAAAGTCCACCCATCCTTCACAGAAGTAATCCTCACGGCTCCAGGGGGTTAATAAAAGCCTTCTGATGGAAATCGATTTGTAAGAAAAAATATTATTAATTTAAAACTAAATATCAATATTTACAAACTACACTCTAAAAACTAACAGTGCTAAATATCACCAAAAGTGGTTCACTGGCTCGTAATCATAGAGAAACTATTTTAACTCTTTCCCCACCAGCATTTTTTAAAATATAGTTGCCAGTCAGCGCCAGCATTTTTCATGATTTTCACAAAAGTTTAATGCCTTCCAGAAAATGTTCTTTTTAAAATATATAAACATACAATATATCAAATGATATAGAACAGACCCTCTGCTTTCAAAAAAAAAAAAAAAAAAAAAGTTTCATCTTACCTTCATTAGTTCTCTTTTTATCACCTCTCAAATATGGGTAGGTTTCTTCAAAAACAGCAATTTTTGAGCAAAAAGCTGAAATAATTCAATTTTTGTGAAAGACTTTTGATAGAGATCAGATGCAGAGTGATCTTTAAAACATACGCAGAGTTCTTTCTCTTTCACGTGAGGCGCCACCTCGTGGAAAATAGTGGTATTGCAGAAAGCCGGAAATTCTCGTCATTGGCAGGGAAGCGTTTTCTCTTAATTGACGAGATAACTCGTCAATGGCCATAGAGCACCTGTAGCACCAGTGAAGAACCATATTGTGCTATATAAAACCATATCTGGTGCTATAGTGGTGCTATATCACCCCCGGATGGTTCTTCAAAGGTGCTTTATAGGTGTTATAGCACTAAAAATGGTTCCCCTAAGATTACGAGCTTTTCGTGCTATTTAGCACCATTTTTTTTCAGAGCGTAAAATAACTACCTTTCGGTAACGAATGAGGTGAGCTCACGAAAGAGTGCGTTACCGGCATATGACGTAGGACATACTGTAGCGGCGTATGATGAACAAACTGTCTCGTGAATGTGCATCTCTGCAAATAACCCTTTATTTTTATAAAAATAAATATTTTTTATATCATTGCAATATTTTTCTTGCTGTGCCCGGTTTTTTGCAATTTTTGTAATGGAGTATTTGTCTTAGCAGAGACATAGTTTTTACCTCAAATGAATTACATGTATTTGTACTTTTTAACTTCGTCACCCATAGGTTTCTGAAGATACTTATCAGGTATTTTTGTGTTAATGACTGGCTCACTATATGTTATCTCGTCACACTTTACCAAAAGATCTTAAGATTCATCACATACGGGATAATGTATAGACTGCAGGTTGGTATCACAGAAATAAGCCCAGACAGTGTGTATCACATTGAAGGGGCTTACAGTATTTCGTGATTACAACCTGCTGCCTGTACATTTTCCTGCTTATTGCACAACTATTTACCTCATTAGTAAGGGAAGAAACATTATATATTTATTTGAAATATTTCCTTAGCTCATTTTTAACAAATGCAGACCTGCCATGAGAAAAACACATTTTCTTACGGTTTTAACATTCAAATGTCATTGGTTTAATCATTTGTAAATATAATGCCATATATGTTATTAAAATACATATTTATATTTAATTTTTAATATTAAACTGTAGCTGTCAGAATTATTTTCTTGTCGCGACTGGCCAATTAGAATCAAGCATTTTTGAGTGTTGTGTAATAACTAGTTATTAGTATAAACAATAAGCACAATTTTGTAGCATTTATAAATCTTTTTATGTCAATTAATGCATTTAAAATTGTTCATTGTTGATTTTGTTCATTATGCAGTGCATTACATCCTCATTATAAATCCTACTGTAGCACATTCAAATACATTATGGATTCATGCACTAAACATTGCTATCAATTTCATCAGTTTCATAGTGAGAAACTTCTAATGTTATTCTCCCAAGGGAACAAATGTCTGTTTGGAAATCCCATCGGTCAGTAAACCAACGCATAATGACTCCCTCATATGGTACTATGAATTTTTTGGTTATTCAGCAAGATTGAGATAAGATACAGATGGGAAGAAAATGAGGTGAGTAAACCCCTTTAAGGAACATGCTAAATGCAATTCACACACATACAAACACACACACAAGTGTTTTTCCCCCTGTAGATTATGTTCCATAATGAAACAGATTTTTTCTGTGCTTTCCTTTTTTCTTTCTAATAGGCGCAGCGGAAAGCTATACTGGTACTCACAGAGAAGCAATTGCCGCATACTGATGAAGCAAAACCGCCGTCTGAACAGTGACTGCTGCATATTCATCTGGGAAAGCGACATACTCACGAAGGTGAATAGCTATAATAATTCCATATGAATCAGATGAAATGAGGATGCAATAGAAATGAACATGTCCCGAATGTCACCCAATGTGTGTATTAATGTTGTGACGGGCAGGAATGATTAAGTGAAGGGGCTTGCTTCAGAGGTTGGTTTACTGCCAATGATAAAGTCAGAGGAACATTCAGAAATAAATAATATCTAATTCTAATGTTTCCCAAAAGCGTTGTTGTGCAAGTAGCACATAAAAACCTTAAATTAATCAAAACCTTAAATCGCTTATGAGTCAACTGTGAAGAAATGGATCTTTCTTGGGTCCTTCACAGTTTGTTGTAGACAAAAGAAAACTTCATTAAAATAATTAAAGGTCCCGTTTTTCCGGCCAATAGACATAAGGCTTTGTTGTAATTCTCCAGCATTGCAATCACGTAGCATTACAAACGGGGGTCACCGCAGCATATATTTATACAACAGTTCTTTCTGGTTCTCGAATCTGATTGGCTAAGAGCTATGCGATATTGTACTAATAACGGCACAGTAACCGCTTCACCTTTCGTATCATTCCGCCACCTAGTGAATGGAGGTCCTAAACAGGCTCATCTCTGAATGGAAAAACACAGACGCCCTGTTTTTAAACACTCTCCGTGTGTCTCATTAGTTCACTAGCTCATAAATCAGTCTGTGAATCCCCAATCGGAAGTTATTATTCCGTCAAAGATGTTACGTTAAAGTTAATGGGAGTAATGTCTTGTCACATCGTGTGGACGATTAACACTTGGAAAGAGGAATATAAACACTCATTTTTTTCTGGAGCTATATCTCTTATCAGAACGCGAAAACACCGTGGAACTGCAGGTAAGCACCACAGCTTTTAAATGTGGACATTGATCATTTATTTAATCGCGACGTGACTTTTAAAACATGTTATGAGATATAGCCACTGATATATTTATAAGCAGCATGCAAAAACATCTCTCTGACACTTATAAAAAACCGTTTTATATAGTACTGACAAGAACGAAGTCTAACAATAACCGAGTGCTCGTATCGCGTTAAGATGAAATGGTTAACCAATAGTAACATTATAGAAGTATAACTTTTACCTCGCGCCAAAACAATAATAACACAAAAGACACTAAATATGAATAAGAAAACAAGTAATAGTTTTATCATGACACCAAATACTGCTGATTTGATCTCATTTTGACCATCAAAAACAAACAAGGCGAATATCAGAGTCATGGAATCCCTGTCAGAGATGTAGCCCAGAGAGGGCGGTGGTCAGCGGGGCGAGTGAACACTGACGTCCGCTCATGCTTTGGTTCTCATACGTACCGAATCTCACTAAGCAAACGTTCAAACAGGCGCTATCTTTACTAATCGACTGTAGATTTAAATATAATACATATATATTCTCGACTGAACAAATATTAAAACTACACTTTGCGACCAAGAAATTGTAATTTTTAAAAACGGCAAATCCGTCCATTGAGTTATTATGAGATTCAAAGCAGCCAAAAGTGTTACCTGTCATTCTGGCCGCCCTCAAATCCGTGGCGGAAGAAGTAGTTCTCAAACAAAGAGGCTTTTAAAATAACTCTGTTGTTGTTTTCTAGTTTTCGTTTTTCAAACGTGTGCCGTCGAACTGTTGTATAAAAGCAATATCGCTCTCGGAGTCGTGTGATATAGCTCTATATCATCACGGCTGTGATTGCCTCCGGCTTAATCACAGCCGTGATGATATACTGTAGAGCTATATCACACTCCTACTCGAGCGATATTGCTTAAATATCGTACACCTTGCCAAAATCACAGCATAAATGAGAAGTATCACTAAAATAAAATAAATATGTGTTTTCTGCTCCTTCAGTGCATGAGTCTAATATATGCGGGCTCTTCTTCAACAGCATGAGCATTTTCCTTTGTTCTACAAAGAGCAGACATATAAAAATGAATTGTTTTAATCTAAAACATAAGTGTAATTTCCTTTGACCTAACAGACTTGCATTACCTTGCACACGTGTGAGTAAATATTTATTTTAGTGTAATAGGTGACCACACGTTTCTTCATGCCGGTTTTGTTATGAACACCACAATTGGGACTATAATAACAATAACATAGAGAGAAAACAATTGTCTGGGAGCTTAATGGCTGTATTTCTACACTTTGATGTTTGATGATAAAAATGCACAGTAACTAAGGAAAATATTTGGTTATTTACACTGTGTTCTGCAGTAATCTAATGGAGGGGTATTTGATGCAATCCTATGTTCCATGCAGTCGGGCCATCTCGCGCTCCCGTAGTGGACATTGTGATGGTGAGACAGTGCTGGTTAAAGGCACACCATGAAACTTTTTGGCCACTAGGGGGTGCTAGACATGTATTTTTCACGCCTAGCGCCCCTAGAGGCCACAAGCGCCGCAGCACTGTCGCAAAGGAAAGGAACTGGCCAACCTTAAAACTAAACTAAAAACTAAATATTTAAAACGCTAAACGATCAACATTTTGAGACAACAGGGAGAAACGCAGTCATGTTACAACTTTCTGATGAGGAACTCGTCGTGGCAGAAGCCATTTCTCAATCTGAAGGTTGCAGCCTCCGAATGTCGTATTTCTAAGCTGCATACGTCATCAAGACTCTCTTATTTCACAATATTAACAATTATAAAGATGACTATTGTACTTAGTTAATCGTAAATTGTTGCAGTATGCTTATGACTTGCGAATGTAATGCTCAGTTTACCTTAATAAACCAGGCTTGATGACGTATTCAGCCTCCATATTTGACCTCCGGAGGCTGCAGCCTTCAAATTGAGAAACGACCAGAAATATTTCCTTGCCTTTTTCCAAACAAATATTGTTGCATCGTCTCTCTCTCCCTCGCCACCAGGATTTTCCGCAATGGCGCTCGTTTTTTTGTGTGAAAATTGTCGCTCCAAATCCAAGTAAACCGATGTGGTCCAAGCAGACCTAGAGTCTGCCGCTTTGTAATACGTCACGCGAGTGACAGCGGAACGCAGCAAATGAGGAAGAGAGAAGAGAGAAACACTCGGATCTGATTGGTGAATGAGTAGGGTTTGGTTTTACACTGTGAGCAAGTTTGACTGCTATAGCATCCTGAATTGTAATGTAAATACCATAGACACAGTAAAAGAAAGGTAAATACGTGAACACAGCATCTGAATACAGCGAACTATAAGCAAGATAATCGCCGTAATTTATAAAGAAGATCGCATTTATGTATGAATCAAGATCGTGAGTTTATATAAAAAAATTGCCTTAAAGGGGAATCGAACCCGGGTCGCCCGTGTTATAGGTCCGTGACACTAAAACTGTGCCACGGAGTCATGCTATAAATTGCTCTCTACACTCCTTAAGTAGCCTCTAGCAAAATTCACGTTAAAAACAAATTGTGTGGAGGAAGTGACGTATGGCGTAAAGCAGTCGAATTTTGTAGTTTTTTTTGGTGCTCTGGTTACTACCAGAAACCCTAAGTTTTAAAATACGAGTAAAAGTGATACAGACCCTGTCAGGCTATGGTAGACATGTCATTCAACCTATTTAAAGTCGATGTACTACCACAAGGGTCTTGAAAATTTATTATGAAGGTTGAAAAATTACATGGTGTCACTTTAAATATTTAAAATGAATTTAGAATTTATATTGGACTTTACAAGATGTATATAAAAAAACTATCACTCAGTACAAGTGCAAATAATAATGCTTTTTATTGTCATTATAACGTGGATCTAACGTATGATATGTAGCGAAATTAAATGTGTGTGTGGCATCAATACCAATTCCCTTTAATTGTCTCCAGAATGTGCATACGCATGGGTCAGAGTTTGTTTACAGGTGCGCACATTCTCCAAGTGTTTTTTAATAGATCACAACATTTCAAGATTCATTAGGAGTCTAAAAATAGCTCTTTTACAAGAAAACGTCATACGTCTTGAAAAGTATAGCCGCTGGCTCTTTGATCGCCCCCTGGTGGCTGGCTGCAGTACAAGTCATAAACCCGCCCTCTCCATGCAAACGAACGGGACTTGGCTTTAAATAAAACAATTATTTACATGTGGAAGTTTGATACCGTGGCTCTGCGCATGCTCTGGCTTCAAACTGACATTTTTTACGTAACATGGCAGCGCTCTGGTCGGAAATTTTTGGCTTCAATTCATTACAATTCATTTTTTACAGTATATGGTTTAGAGGGTTACTTAAAGGGTTTTGCATGTAAGGTCTGCTTATTTTCGTATGTGTTCAACATCATAAAGACACTCATTTAGGATTAAAACAACATGAGGGTGAGGCTACTATAAGCTATATTTTCCTCCAGTGACAATTGTTTAGTCTGTTGCAGGACAGACATACTGTATATTAAATTACTGCAATACTATATTCAGTGTCCAGACTTCAAACCAGATGTTTTCTGAAAGTGTCTCTATACTGATACATGTCCTGATAATAGCTCTATAATCCTGCTCTGTGAATATCTGTTAAGTTTCCAGCCAAAGTATTGAATTGTATTGTCAGACCCCTTTGATTCATATTGCATACAAATCACATCAAATGCATTTATCTAGGGCCACTTTTATTAATCTCTGTGAAGCTTAATATCAATATTTTGAAATCCTGTCTTGCCAGTCACCATTTTTTATTATTAAATTAAGTAATGTTTAATAACTTTTAGTGGTTTGACAAGATGATGAGCATGTTTGGCAGCATTTTTGCACTATTCTCATATTGAGGAGTCAAACTGCCAGACATATATTGGCAAAGGTTTATGGCATGGATCACCACTGTTTGACCTGACATCTCCAGTAATGATTTGCTTCCTGTAAGGTCAAGTTAATAACATGGAATTGTTTGAAAACCAGGCATGACTCTATCATAGTAACTAGATCTAATACTCATACTAATAATAACGTGAGTTGCGAAACTAGTAACCAGACATTTGGCTTTATATGTAAACAGATCCAAGCCGCAAGCAAGGCTGATTGTCTCTGCTTCTCAGCAGAATTAAAAGCCTTATTTACAGATTACAGTACAGGTCACATTATCCCAGGAAAATTACACACTTCCTCGGTTGCGGTTTATAAGGCCTCCTGATAATCATGCTGAAATGTTTGTGGGATCATTCGAACTGCCCTGATTTAATGGGGCATACTCAAATCCAGCGAGAGGTCACTTATATCTCATAAAAACTTTGAGAAAAACCATAAAATCAATGACCTGTTTTGTTACTTAATGAGTTGCTGGTATGAGAACAGAAAAATGAGTAGGCAATTGTTATGTCTTGCCTATTAACAGTTGGATTTTGCGGCAAACACAGCACAGCCAAACCGAGCTCTCTAAACCTGTCCCCACTCCGGATCCAGACAAGCGAAATGAATGCAAAGTGAATTAACAATAAATAAAACCTAATTATTATGCTTTACTAAAGGAAGCAACATGATTCCACAAATACTGGATATAATACTGGGCACTGCTATCACTATGGATAGGGAACGATGCAATGCTCAATATGCCATCTTACAGTTAAAACAACCGATCATCAATTGATAAAGACTGATGATTCTGTGAGGGAGGGGCTTGATACAGAGCGTGAGGCACTTGACAACCTCTGCACATTTGCAGTAGCTGAAGCGACCTTGAAATAAGGTGTTTTAGAGCTTAGAGCTTAAGAAACAAAGGTTTCGGTAATATTTTGGTAACGTTGATGGCAGGTTGAATTGTTAAAAGAATGCATTAATACTATATGTTAATTTAAAGTGTAATTAAATGTTGGGGCTTACATCCAGACAGTAACATCACAGTTGGTGTTGTGTTGAGATTGGCCTGTTTTTCAGTGGTTTAAGAAGGAGGAAACAATTGTTCGAGGCTCATGATATGCCATTACCATGCACAGAATTCTTATTATTCAAGTAAATATAATTTAACATTCTATGCAGGGGTGTCATGCACCATTTTTTTAAAGGGGGCATAGTGTGCACAGCTCACAGAAGTTTGTGCATACACAGAGATCAAATAAAATATTATATTTCCATCGCACCTACATTAAAGGCGGAGTCCACGATGTTTGAAAAACGCGTTGGAAAAGGAGACGGGCCGACTACCAAAACACACTTATAGCCAATCAAATCAAATGCCGGGTTGCGTATGTGTGGGGCGGTCTATCAACAGAAGGTCCAGATTCTATTGGGGTAGGGGCGTGTTTGTTTAGGTGATTTCAAATATCAACATTGCCTTTCAAACATCATGGACTCCGCCTTTAACAATCTTGAGCGCCTTCATGCAAAAACCTCCAAAATAAAAGTGTTGACTAACTTTCATATCAAATACTATTCAATCGGAATAATGACATATTGGTATCATATTTACATCTGAAACGGCATGTTTACTTTATTTACGTTTTAATAAACGACTTGTATAATTGTGTCATTAATGCATTTTGCACAACAACTGCATTATACGATAAAATGTATGTAATTTTAAATCCATAAAAAGTATCCATAAAGTATATAAACAAAAAAAGTTACATAAGCTATAGCCACGTGATTGATTATAATGTTCAATAATGATTTTAAAAAATTGTAGATGAAATGATTAGAGGAACGGATTGTTGCTTTTAATTTTATCTCATATGTAAATGTGTGATTCCTCTCCCCCGTGAACTCTGGCGAACTTTGGCGTTGTACCAAGATTAATCTAGAAATCTACTAATATAACGACGAGATGGTCACATTTTAAACCATACATTTTCTACACAGAGGAGGTTAACTGCACATTACCGTACTGGGGTTTGTAAATATTGTGAGCGTTTCTTACAAGTTTTAATTCCTCAGATAGCTAAATGCAACAGCAAGAGCCCATGGCCATGAGCGCGCTCAGACGCTAAAAACAAGGGGGCACATGCCCCCTGAGTTTGAATGGGCATGACGCTTCTGATTCTATGGCACCTTTAATCGTGATTTTGGCAAGCAATTTAAGAGATATCTGTCTTTCCCCATTAAAATAGATAGGACTTTAGTCTTGAATGACTGAAATAGCTGATACATGGCCGCCGAGTGACCCAACTTTTTTTTTCAATGCTTTAAAAGGAGATACAAAAAGGCATTTATAACAATGAGAATTTCAAAATAAGACTGAGATTTACATACAAGATACTCAATTTACATTTATCTTCTGTACATATTAAGTAAAAAAAAAAATTAAGTAAAAAGAAAAAAAAATACATTTAAAATAAACAGTGTAGTAGGGTGATTTCACATTTCCAATTCAAAATCCTGTATTAAGGTACATCGATATCTTGCTTTGTGACTTTTAATACTTTTTAAAGTCTTCAAATATATTGCAAATTCCTCTTTAAACACTACAAAACATGGAGGAGTTTTACAAAATTTACATTTGTGAATGAAAAATTTAACAACAAATTATTTACAACATATGATATCTTTCTATTCTCATTTAATATGCCAAACTTTATTAATTCCCAAAATAAGATTAGTCGCACATGTAATCTTTGGTTAACCCAACAGAAGGCATCATTCCATAAAGCTTGTACTAAATTACACTGAAAAAACAAATGTTCAACCGTCTCTATCTCCGCATTGCATAATTGGCATATATTAGAGTCTCCAACATTAAATCTTATTCTCAGAAATTATTTTGCAGGACCGAGTGACCCAACTTCCTTTCCAAAGCAATAAAACTCCTAGACTCTGCCCAAGTGACTATCTATTGACTTAGCAAGCATTTTTGTATTGAACCAGGACTTTGTTAATATTCCAGTTGAGATCATTTGCATGTAGCTATCAAACACATTAAAACGACACTTGTTTAAAACAATGAAAACTGCTAACTAAATTGGTTTGTTACTAGAGTCAAATGCTATTGGTTTCCTACAAATGTAGAGCTGTACGACCATACAAGAGGAAAATGCAACGGCATCTTAATTTCATGATAAGAGTGCAGGCTATAATATTAACACATTAATTGAATATGTTTATATGTGTCAAGGTTGAATAAACTTGTAAAGTTATGCATCTCTATGATTGCAATTTCAACTGGTACAAAGACTTTGTTTCTAACACTAATAATTATTTAGACCACACAAGGGTCTGCTGAACACCCACACAAACAACTGTGCCATATTTTGATGTGTAAAGAGCTTAATTTGGTTTTAGCTTTGAATTATATAATACACACTGCATAATAGTTCAAAGTCAATAAGTGTAAGGCTCTTTGAAAAACCATAGTTTTCGGAAAAAAAAAACGATATGGCTTCTAATTGATTTTGAGTCGAATAGGTATGTTAAGTAGGCATGTTGGATCTTTACATTAAATTAATAAGATAAAAAACGAGTCTGGCTGATCTACATCTGTTTCATTTGAAAGCAATATCTGAATAGATTGTTGAAGCTTACACCAACAAGTACATCTTCTCCGAGCCAGATGGTGAGCATTTCTTCTTTAGTCAAGCGAGTCTGTCTCAGTTTGATATCTAACTTTTTGAGTAAATGACAGGTTTTGAGACTACTTTAGAGGTAGAACTGGAGTTATGTTAAAATGTAATGATGCATGTAAAAATGTGTTTGTCCTCGCAAAAGTATGTGTTGGTAGGCTAAATTGATGATTCACAAATATGCAAATATGTTATTTTGAATGTGTGCAATTGGTGTGATGCGTTCTTTTTCAGCCACGATGCCTGCGCAGAAAATTCTTTTCAGAACGCCCTGTCAAAAGTGCGTTGGAAAGAAGTGAAAGCAACGTTTTAGATGCGAAATGTGAACTGCCCCCCAAGTCTATTTATGATCACTCATCCATACTGTCTACATAAAAAGACAGAAATATTAGGGCGATAGTGCACGATCTGGAGCACCTCATTAGACATGCAAGTCCATCCTCGTAAATCTATAATCATTAACATCTGCTGTGTCTTTTCTCATTGAACTGTTTTGGTCCTTTGTGGCCCACTCATCCTGCTTAACTCTTCCTGTGCAAATGCAGCAGAAAGGGCAGCTTCATGAAAAATAGCACAGAGTTTCTTCAAACCTTTTCACGTTGACTTCAGGGCTCCGGTTAGCGTCTGTACAATGCAGGTGCTAATGTCTATCAAAATGTAATTAGTTTTTAAATACTACAAGCCACGGATTTAATTTTGAGCTCGATATAAATAATACATACAATTGTCTACTTCTCTATTGATTCAGACGAGATCAAAATAACGCAGAGGATGAAATGAAAATTTGTGGATTGCTGAAACAGAAAGTCGTTAAGTATGGAGTTGACCTTGCTTTAATTTAAAGCTTCGGTGTTGCTATTTGAAATACATTAATTGTTGTATTGATCCACTCAGGGAAGGGACAAATCTGATTAAAACTGAGCATGCCGGTTGTTTACATGTCCCCACAAATGCTTTCATTTTTTATGCATCATCTTTGTAAATCAATGGCAATAATTGTCAACAGAGAGAATGTGTCCATTAACTCATCCAGCACTATTATTTGGCAGGACAAGCAAGGCAAAAATAATTAGAAGTGATAGATATTTCAGATTATTTGAAGAATATTAAAAGCGACTGCTAAATAAGCATTAATTTGGAGTATTTCAGAACATGTTGGCATGACAAAATCCAACCCAGGCTGGCTCATGTATCTCTGCCTACATTTCTGTATAACTTAAAATGCATTGCTCCATGTACAATATATATATCACTGCATCTTTGATGGAATTTTGACGATTTTGATGCAAGATTTTTAAAAATTACGAAGCAGACACATACAGAGATTAAAACATCCTTGTCGTTTTTAAGGTTTGAACTATTTGTGCTACTACTAACAGTCATACAGTATGAGTACAAATGTGCGATAGGCCTAAACGACTTACGCTGTCCTTGCGGTTTAATTTTAATAAAACACAGCAGACTAAAACATACAGATGCATTTTGATCATTCATTACTGTCCCTTTTGTAAGTCATCACTATGCTTTCTGTAAACAGGTTTTTGATATACCTCGGCCAAACACGATCAGCCCTGAGAGTAAAGGGCGATTTATAGTCGTGCGTAGGTCCTACGGCGTAGCAGCGACGGCGTAGGTTCCGCGTCGGTTTTCATTTATACTTGTGCGTCGCCGTCCGCGTCGACGTGCAAACACACGCGAAACCGCTGGTTGGCAGTAATCACGCGTGTAACCACAGTAGCAGCAGAAGTCGTCACAGAAGAAGAAGCTAAGCAAGTAAACCCACAAACGAAGAAGAAATAGCAACTTGTTGTGTATAATTTGAGAAGACCAGCAATGATGGAAGTAAATAAACAGCGACTTATGTTTCAGTTTGAGTTAAATCACTCCTCAACTTGCCTCATCTTTGTTTTCACCGTCTCAAACGGAAATACCTATGACGCAGTTTTTTTACCTGACGGGAGGGGTTCTGGTGGACCAATCACAGCGCTTACGGTCCGCGTAGAGCCGACGCGCTGTTAGAAATTTTGTGAGGTGCGCGTCAGGCTACGCAGAGCTACGCACAGGCTACGGATAGCCTACGCCGTAGCTACGCCGTAGGACCTACGCACGACTATAAATCGCACTTAATAACATCAGACGTTTATCTGGCACAGTCACACAAGCATGAACTGAAGAATATATGCCAATAATATTCATTATTGTCTGCTTTGTAACCTTGAATAAACCCGCATCAAAATGGAGAAAATACTGTACAAACGCATCCAGTGACTCTAATGGACACTACAAGACTGATCTTATGGAAAGTCGTGTTATAGTCACGAAAAATTTTAGAAATTTATTCGTGTCCCAGGCACAAAATTCAGCTTTTTTCATGCCTTGCACACGAATGTCTTTTTCGTGTCACTCGCACAAATTTCCATAAATAGTTTTTCGTGTCCGTGGAACGACTTTCTTTTTCGTGTCATATTATGTATTGTTTTCTCATTTTCTTATTGTGTCGCTTGGTGTTGGGGTTAGAATCACTTTCTGTTACATTTTTAGACACCCAAAACCCAACTCTAACCCCAACTCCAGGCGAGTATAGTTATAAAAGCGGAAGAAAACATGTAGAAACCAATAAATAAAAGTGTACACAAACCCCAAATCTAACCCCAACTCCAAGCGACAATGTTTGAAAAATAGGAGAAGATTTTTGAAAACAATACATAAAATGACACGAAAAAGAAAGTTGTGCCATGGACACGATAAACTATTTATATAAATAAATAAAACAAAAAAGACATACGTGCCCAAGGCACGAAAAAAAGCAGAATTTTGTGCTATAGACACACAAAAAAATAATCAAATTTTTCATGACACGACTTTCCGTGAGATCATGTTGGAAATATGCAGTGATATGTATCAGGAGCAGCGTATTTCAGATTATGCAGATATGTAGCCATAGGTACGTACTTTAATTGAGCCTGTGTAGCAAAAAATAATTCATCTTTAATTTTTAAATCATTTTCAATACCTGAAAGAATATATTCATACAAATCCAGACACTTCCCAGTGTAATAATAATTCTAATAATACTAATAATAAATCACATGCTAATAAAGCATGAGCAAAGATAAAGTTGGATAATTTTACCTCAGCGTTTCATCTCATCAACAGAGCATTTTATATGTCTGCCCATTTAGAGCACAATTTCCAATGCCAGCCTCAGAGCAAGATGCCATTTACTCTAAATGACCCGTTTTTTGCAGGCAGCCAAGGCTGTAAATAGAATATTATTTACTGGATTGGCAGTATTAAAATTAATGTTGCAAAAATCCCTTTCTCCAGTCGGATTGCGGTTTTAATGAGCCTTTACTGATATGAACTCTGATGGCATCATGGATGGAAGAGCTTCCAGAATGTAAGGACTGAAATCTGCATTCTGTTGTACCTCTGCTCGGATGACATGAACATGCAACACGTAATCTTCTTTCACACCGACCATTGCGATTGTTATTCCAGCATTGTGGTCTTCAAAGTGTATTTGCATGTTACTGTACTTTGGAGAGTGAAAACGTCTCCACCTCCAAAGCTCTTAGTGCACTTTAATTTATTGATTTCGCTGCTCTTTTCTCCATCACGGCTCCACTTATATTTGTGCTACATTAAGCGAGAGCTGCCTTAGCAAAAAGGAAAACTCTGTAGGATGGTAGATATAGCTTTTAAGGTGGAAAATTGAGTTCATGGTAAAGCCACCTGCAAAAAGTGGTCTTAAGTTATTTTGATAATATTGTGGGCATTTTGAGGATATAAATTATAGACTTTGTGAACTTGATGTTTTGATATATTTCCTGTTAAAACAGCCTGGATGGGAAACATCGGAAGCTTGTCTCTTTTTATTGTAGTTAACAGGCTTTAGTTATGTCATAGCCATGACCATAACTTGCAATGTGCTAGTAAAAGGTGATATCTTATTTTTGAGAAAAAGTTGCATAGTGCAAGATGGTATATTTAGTTTATGTTCCCATGAAATACAAGTTGTACATTTTAAATGTGTATATAAAGAGTTTAGATGCAAACCCCTCCAAGTGCGTCTTACGTTTTCATGTTAACAAGCATTTTTTTTTATCAGACTCTTATGTTAAAGGCACGGTATCTCATTTGATCCAGAAACATTTTTAGTTATGTTGGTTAAAAGTCTCCTCACATCCTGATAGCAATCACTATGTTAAGTTGTTTAAATGTATTTGTAGAAATTTATGCCATCTGTGAAAGGCGTAGGATCAAAAAATTTTCAACCAATCATAGATCTCGGTGCGAATGGACGTTGCCTTTTTTGTCCCTCATCCATAAGCGTAATTTGAATGCCACCGCGCAGCCTGTTCACACAGACACCATACGTCATCGGCGCGTTCACGTGGCCTCGACTCCCGTCTGTAAACAAAAAGAGAATGGCAAACTTTTCTGCTGAATTGACAACCTGCACCAGAGCCACAAAATGGAAGACATCTTTTATGACATCAACAGCAAAAACTGCCTGGATGAGCAAAGAGCAAAAACCCCAAATTAACATTGTTAACTTTACTGCTTTACCATGAGATGCAAACAGCGGGTAGAGGCAAAGGGTCTGAAAGGGTCGTTGTTTATTTTGGTAAGGTAGGTACGCGATATGTTTGTATTGAGATGGATTCAGATATTCTACTTTGATGAAACATTGTGTTGCTTATAAAATTTGTGTTCGTTTACGGATTAGCGTAACGATATAGTTACTACATCTACACAACCGAAAGTGTGCTTTAATTAATTCTGATGTAAACCAGTGGTTTATGTTGGTTATTTTGGTAATGTTATTCACTTTGTACTGCAAAGTTTTCTCACTGGTGAATGAGACATGAGATGTGGACATGTTTATGTGTTTTGGAGGAGGCGTGACTTTTGATGGCGATTTGAATAGAGGGTAGGATCGTGATTTCATTGCTAGTTGGCTACCGTTAGCATTTTTCACAATGTGATACTCTACCTTTAAGAGTTCAGTAATTTTACTTTAAGGGCAATGTAAAGGTTATTAGTCAGAAATTGAAATGCCTTATTTTTACAAATGCACCTTTAGTCATTTCATTGGTATTTAACAAATTTAACGGTCTAAGAGGGCGTTTACACCAAGGCGCTAATATTTTCAATTGTTTCCAATGGAAGCGCCACGCTTTTCTATAATGCCAGCACCGCTCAGAGCACTTAGCATTTTATCTGCACTCGGTGCTGAGCACCCAGAGTTGAAAAATGTTCAACTTTGGGTGAAACGCTTTGGTAGTCAATGTCACTTCTCACTTGGCCAATCATAGTGGACGAAGGGCAGGACAAATTTCACAACAACCGGCGCATCTTTCAACGACTGATAACCAAAGCAGAAGTATCACAGCAACCAAAGCGCTTAACTGAAAAAATCCTGGCAAGCGCCCACAGTTGGCGTCCGCCCGCCGTTTTCAGACACTGTGGTGTACATGCCCCCTAAGTGGATGCAAGCTTTTTTTTGGCAAAAAACTCAACTTCTTAAAAAAGTCAATTTCTTGGGACAAGACATAGTAAACAGATGCTCGAAACGTTGTGTTTTTGGCTTTTGTATCTGAACTTTTCATATGCTAAAAGTAAAGTGCATCACCATTAGAGAGCATAATTGCTAAAATGCTAAACATATTCACTTGGTCATCATCTTCTGATTAAAATGTGTGGTTTGCACTCCATTTAAACCGGTACAGTCAAAAACTTGGCCTTTATCAAAAGCCTTTTGTGTAGTCACATTGAGTTTGTGATGAGTGTCACGTCTGCATTCGTCCCTGCCTGTGAGGCTGACGACTGTGAGGTAAGGCCCCGGTGGCAACAACCCAAAGTCTTTTATCTGTGTGGTACATTCAGTGCAATTGACATGCAATCAGAGGCATGTTCAAGATGATTGCTTCTGATTTCACAAATACCGCTTTGTCTCAAAGGAGGTGAAATGGGCGACTTCCACAGACACCCCCATTTGGGTGAGTGTATAAATAAGAGTAAAACAAACAGGGCACATCAGTGCAAAGTCACAGCCTTGGGTTATTTGATATTCCAGTGGGGTAGAGCAAAACCTCAAGGCCTGCTTTAAACACCAAATATACATATATTACTAAAAATCACTTTTAATTTGTGATTTTACCTCCTCTGGTTTACGATTTTGCAATACAAGGAAAATAATGATTCATATAATTGTGCTGCATAGATATGAACTGCTTGTTCTCATTACAGTCATTTTGTCAGTCATAAGCCATCAAAACTATTGTGCCATATGTATTCATTTTTATTGCACCTCATTCGTACCCAAACCACTATATCTACTATTCATCTATTTTTTTACTGTATATATGCTCTAGGATAAACCAAGCATTGTGGAAAAAACATAACATTGATTAAAGTAGTTATTAATGGCTAATAGGATAAAACATTTTCATGGACAAAAGCAATTCATTCTCTCCAACATATACAAACAAATCACAAATACTGTACAGTACAGACACACACAAATACACCACAAGTGCACACAAACAAACTTCAGGTCGATAGCTTGCCAAAATTCCTCATTATTTGCAAATGGAAACTGCTCTTTTGAACAAGATGTCTTAATTAAACTAAAACAACAGCCTTGATATTGACATAGAAATGCTGCTCCCAACAGAGAGGGCTTTTACAAGAGAAGCAATATCCCATTCTTGGCCAGGTAACTGCTTAGTATAGATTGTAAAGGATTACCATCCTTATTGTTCGGCACTACGCTCTTTGTCTCTCTCTCTCTCTCTTGCGCGCGCTTTCTCTTGTATTCACAGCAGCTGGCTCTCATTCAGACCAGATGCAGATGGCACTCCCTTTGTACTTGTTAATGGTGATCGAGATTATAAAAAACAGAGCAAATGACAAGAAAATCAATCGAGTGCCTCATTGTTTAGCTGCTATTTGTTCCATTGTGCCTCTGAAATCGCAGTTTCGCTCCTACTATGAACAACACAAAATGTGAGTCTACATACTGTAGCAAAACACTCCACAAGGAAATACATGACTGAGATTGGATTGGGATTAAGTTATCTGATTTAATTAAGCCTGGACGGAAAAAAATCGTTATCTATTTTCATATTTGACAAAATGTGTTTTGAAATGAAACACAATTTTAAAATCGTTTGGAGTAAAATTAAAACCAAACGCTTTGTGACAAGCAGTGCCTTATTTTCTAACGATTTCTATTTGAATGCTTCATCACAATGTAGTTGCAAATGAATTATCCATGTACATTAGAGGCCAGAACAGTAAAAGCCGGCATTTCAAAGATTTTGCAACAGACTGAGATGTGCATAAAATGGATGCAGCTCCTCTTGTTAAAAAAAAAAGTATCTCCTTTTCTCTCCTGCCTGATATGTACTGTATAGTGTGGCAGAGCCTCTTATTTCATTTTGAATAATTTAGCGAGCCGCCTGCTCTTTTCATTTGAAGAAGCTTTGAGGACAGACCCACACACTGTGGCCCACTCAACAGAAATTTTCAGCCACCAGAAAAATTGAACCTTGCCACCTTTGTAAAAGTTAATGAGTTTCTAAGTGGCATGGATTTACATACAGAACGTCCACTGACCAAAGGTAGGATTTTGATACATACAGCGAAAGATGATTGGCAGCCTGAGTCATCGGAAAAAAGAGCAGCGACGGTGACTAGCAAAATGTCAAGTGGGGACGCTGAAATGTCTGTGATTCAGAGACAGTATGTCTTTTCCTTTTTGATTCAGAGGAGGCTTTATGTGGATCTTTATATTTTGATTAAATGCCGGGAGGCATGTGATTGGACTGGACAAATATAAGGTTTGTCACCTGTGTGGTAAAAACATATTTTCAGTGAAAGATATTTAGCATTAACAGCATGTCAGTATTTGGAGCATTGCCAAGAACTCATCACACTGTATATAAACATCTACATGTGACCCATTGGGTCCTCCACAATAAGTCATCGGCCCCACAGATGGGACACGGGCACATAGAAATTAAAGTTTGTGTATATACTAATGTACTTGCCCTTCCAAGCTTTATAATGATGGAAAACAGGGATCAGGGACCCCCCAAAAGGTGCATTCATCCTTTGTAGAGGAAATCCACATGGCTCCAAGAGCAATACACGAGAGAGTCTTAGCGTAGTGGGCATGGTTGACATAGGTATACGTGACTCTTGTGAATTGCGCGAGTTCAAGATGGGGTTGTTATCGAAAGCAAGTTATTATAGTTTATTAAGTTTAAATTATGGATATTTTTCTTATTGCATTTATAACCTGCAAAATACCTTTATTGACCCATTGGAGCTGTGTGATTACTTCTGTGAATAATGAATGGACTCTTTTGGGGCTTCAAAGTAAGAAGTTACCTGATCCATGTTGTCTACCATTATAAGCTTGGAAAAGCAATGACATTTCCTAAAATAACTTAAAATGTGTTTGTCTGGAAGATGATGGACATATTTCTCTCGAATAACTTGAGGGTGAGTAAATTATGGGGTAGTTTTGATATTTGAGTGGAGTATTGGTTACCTTAAGGACTTTATACTTAAAAGGGACTGGTGAGGTGACAGATTATGCAGTCCAGCTCCAAACATCATGAAGTACAATTACATGGTACAATGACAACATCCTCAGTCCAGGATGTTATCTGTAATTCATAACATATTGGGACTGGGTCCAGTTTTATTGTTGAAAAACAATGAAAATGGATGAAGCTAAAAATGACGCTAATGTAGGTGATAAAATGTGTGAGCTGTATATTTTTTACCTCAAGGTTATTGTAGTTGTGAGCCTGTTATTTCTTTGACATTATAAAAATGATGATGTAAGGCTTTACTGTCTGGCTTTACAGCCTATTCATTTGCCATAACAATCATTTTCAACTTGATATACAGCTATATATGATATAGCTACAGCTATATATACAGCTGTATACAGTGTATATATATATATACAGTATATCTACCAGTTCTCATCAAGATGCGTACAAATGACACGCAGTGTGATTATCGTGCAATGGATGCGCCAAGTTCCGATTTTGCGTGCGTGTGGTGCGCCACTCCTTCCCATTCACTTGTATGGCGAGTCGTTTCGTGTCATTTTATTTATTGTTTTCTCATTTGTTTTCAGTTTTTTTCCCATTGTTGCTTGGGTTTAGGGTTAGATTTCAGATTAGATTTTCAGACGCCAAATGCCAGCTGTTTTTCAGCTGAGTGCCAGCTTTCCTCAGCTAAGCGCTTTGGTAGCTCTGATACGTCAGCTGTGAGACGGTTGGTTGCTGTGATACTTGTCCCGCCCCACCTCCACTGTGATTGGACGGCCGCGTGAGATATGACATTGACGAGCGGAGCTTTTCTTCCAAAGTTGAACATTTCTCAACTCTCAGCGCTGAGCGCGGAAAAACCGCTAGCTGCTGGCTTATTTGAAAAACGCTGAGTTTCCATTGAAATGAATTGAAAACACGCGCCGGCTGCGGGCGTAAAAGCGTTGGTGTGCACGCCCCCTAAAGTTTGGGTGAAATGCTCCGCTCGTCAATGTCAGTTGTCAGTTGTCACATGGCCGTCCAATCACAGTGGAGGAAGGGCGGGACAAGTATCACAACATCCAACCGGCTCACAGCTTAAGTATCACAGCTAAAAAGCGCTTGGCTAAAAAAACAGCCGTGTTTCAAAGTTTGGTGTGCACATCCTTAGACATACAAATTTTGCACATATTTTCATTTGCACTACTACCCGCCCGCGCAGAGTTAATTATCCGCCCGCGGCCCTGCCCGTGAATTTTAGGAATGTCACAATCCACCCGTTGGAGACACTTTTATGCGGGTACCTGCGGGTACCCGACCCGTTGCAGGACTCTGATTGGAATGCACAACCAAAAAACGAGATTTCTGAAAAATTTAAAAAAACGGAGTTATCTTGTTTTGCAACAAAACTCTTCATATATAAATTAATTGTCTTTTCAGAAGACCCTTTTCTTTCTCCATTTCTGTTTGCTGCTGCTTCATTTGTGACCCGTGGTGGCAAATTGAGTCGAAATGAGCAAATTCTCCAAAATGCGTTTATATGTGTATATATATGTATATATATGTATATATATATATAAACATATATAATATTATATATATATAAAATTGTATTTATATTTTGACATACTCTCTTAAAAAAACTTCTAAAACGATGCATGATTTGTTAGAATTTGACAAAAAAAATGACAGACCTGTTTGAAGTTGACAGAGACGATGAAGAAAATGATAGATTCCCACAAAAATGACCACATCCATACCTTAAAATCACTGGTAAAACTAATAGATTTGGCACACACAAAGTCAAAAACAATATCAACTTGAGCTAAAAAAAATTATATTATATGTATTATATTTTTATATTATATATTTTTTAATAATTTCCTTTATTGTTTGATTGACATTGAAAGAGACAGCTTTAAGATCTACTGTAATCTAATAACTGATATAATGTTACACATCAGATATATTTCCCCAAGAGTTAACCAAACATTCGCTTAAGACATGTTACATAACAGATTATATCTCCGTGAATTCTTGTCAAAACAGATACTTTTTAAAACTCTAATTCTGTGTAGATGTCTATATATAGGGGTCGGCCACTAGCGTGTTTGTGTGCACGCTCTTCAGATGTGTCAGTCAGCAAGAGGAAGATCACTTTTGAGTCTTGTCGCTTTAAATAACTCTTTTAACATTAATCAGGTCTCTCTTAATAATTATTTTAGCATCAAGCAAGTCATTCACTCTACTTTCTAATTCATGCATGTTTTAAAACCGAAACCAAATCTTAGACACACAAGTGGATGGGCACGCATCCTTTGTGTATTAGTTAAGCATTTAGGATGGTACACCTCTCAGAAAGCGTAAAAATAAAAATCATTTTAGATGTTCAACAACCATTAAAAGCATTGGATTCTCTAAATGAGAGCTTAAAGGTGCTCTAAGCGAATTTACGCATTTTAGACCATAAAACATTTTTTGTTACATACAGCAAACATCTCCTTACTATCTGCTTGCTGCCTGTCCGCTGATTAAACTGTAAAAAATGCGATCTCTGAAGACAGCCCAGGCTCCACAAACTGCAATAAAAACAAAGTGGCCAAACCTACCACCAGAAACCATAACAAAGTGTTCCAGCCAATAAACGACAAGAAGTATTTCTTGCACAGCGCTGAGCTGCGCATCCTGTGTGCGAACCCCTTTAGGCTACTATAGAGCGTTTCAGCAGTAACAACATAAACAAGCGGTTGTCGCGGTCCGCACGTAACTTCTGGTAAACTCTGCTAAGAATTAGGGATGCACCGAATCCAGGATTCGGATTCGGCCGAATACTGGGCTTTTTGACGGGGTTCGGGTTCGGCCGAATCCTAGATTTTTTTTTCACCGAACCGAACCCTAGGCTTGCGCTACGCTGGTCGACGTCAGGCGGCCGTTGATTACACACATCGGGTGCTGACGTGGAGATGAGCTTTTTCTTTCGGTGAGCCTTAGGGGCTGGACACGCCAAAACTTTTAAACACGGCTGAAAACGCCTTGAGGACGCCAAATGCCAGCTGTTTTTCAGCCGAGCGCTTGGTAGCTGTGATGCTTCAGCTGTGAGCCGGTTGGTTGCTGTGGTAATGTCCCGCCCCTCCTCCACTGTAATTGGATGGGCGTGTGAAAACTGACATTGACGAGCGGAGCTTCTCACTCAAAGTTAAATATAGTTTAGCGCGGAGCTGCTTGCTTATTGGAAAAACAAGCGTGTCGCAACGCATTGCTTTCATTATGCATATGCTTATGGTAATTGTCAAAATAGTTTTCCAACTTGTCATCCTGGCATTATGTACAATTAAAATAAATAAATGAAAAATACACTGCTGTGGACGTTGTTTACTTCATTAATGTGCTTTACTGTGTTAATGGAATAAGGATGCGAGTAGGATTCGGTATTCGGTTTCGGATTCGGCCGAATCTTAAACGGTGGATTCGGGATTCGGCCGAACCTAAAAAATCTGGATTCGGTGCATCCCTACTAAGAATAAATAACAACAAGTTCTTTAAACGTAGTTTATGTATATAACAAGCAAAAAACAACACATAGATTACCTAAGAAACCAAAACATTTATTATTTTCGACGAGGCATTTGTTCAAGAGATCAGTTTAGCAACTAGTCAGACCATTAAAAAATGAAACCAGAAGTAAGGTTCGGATCCAGACATGTATCACGTGCGTCCGATGAAACCGTCTATAGGCTAAACCAAGGGTCAAACAGAAATTGCGCGTTGCGTCGCCCATTAATAAAATTAGTGGCATTAAAATGAATTTGCGTTAACATTTATATATATATACAGTTTACACAGATGTAATGTCTACTTCAGTTTGCATCATAATATACTCTAGCCAACAACAAGGAACCTATGGTGGAATTTAAATTAGGCTCACCCTGGCCATTCACTTTCCTTGATGAGTTAACATCGTAACAAAGCTCTACGCAGAAATGCGAACATTTACATTCTCAAAACGCTTTAGAAACACACTGCCGTCATCATTAATACCAGCTAAAACCTGATATACTCGCAGCTCTCTCAACTTTCACCTGCTGGGACCTGTCAAAAGCACTTAGGTGACTATGCCATACACTTCACGCAGCATTATACCTGTAGTTCCTCGCACATAATGCAGTAGGATTGGTGCCAAACTCCAACAACCTTGTCTAACATTTGTAGACACTAATGCCATGCAGTGTGCTTGCCTTGCCGTTAGCATCTTTAAGCGCTGGCCGCCAATGTAAGGCCCAATCTCAAAATTCTTTATTTTCCCCCGTTTATCCTGATAACAGCACACCGTCGCATGCATTTGCTGACCCAGTGGGCGTGAGAGAGCCCAAACGTAAGCTTGCACATTAGCAGGTGCTGGTGAACATTAAAAGAAATGCAAAGCAGTCAAAAGGGAAATGGAGTCAGCACACAATAGTGCTGAAAATTATATTCAATCTGCCCCGGCCTGCTCAGAATTGTACCCAGCACAACGGCAGCAACGATGTGAGCTTTTTTGGAGCACACCAAGCTTATGCTGGCTTCACGCTGGGTGTTGCGGCTATGGCTGCATATACAATAGCTTCTTTTGCTCATTTGTGCATCTTTGAAGGAGGAAACAGGTTGCTAAGTAACTATTAAAGCGTGAAGAAAAATCCTTCCTTCAACAAGAAAGAGTCAAATACAAATAGGAAAAAATCAAACGCAAACCGTGTATTGTTATTAACTTTTGATAATTGGTCTGGGTCTGAGTGCAACGTTTAAACACAACGTTTGATTGTACCCATATTTCTGATAGTGTGAAAACAAAACAAATATTGTCACTGGAACGGCAGCCTTTAAAAACACATAATATGTACCTTTGAGCGTACCAATACGTATGTTTGATGTTCTAATTTGCACCGTTTAGGTATAAATGTGTACTTTTTAAAAGGGTACAACCACGGTGACAGCTTTTGTGCCTTTATTTCTGAGAGAGTATACTGAGAAAATATCTTATCAGTTTCTCTTCATGATTTAAATTTTATAGTATATTTCAACATAAGCGAACATCACTTAACTTTCACAACTTCATACTGTATTGTTATGACACTTATACTGTTATTTTTTCACACCTCGTCCATCAATCCAGCTAATTGGTGCGAAAGTGAGTGTATTTTACTCAATTACAAAACAGTTTTTGTGTTTCGAAACATTTTTGCCGGTTTGTTAAAGTGATAATCAGAAAATGCAGCAGCTGTCCACGTGTTATCAATTACTCTGATTTAAGATATAACAGTGGAAATCTCCATATATAAAAAACCCATTTCATGCACATTTCGTTCATTAAGTTGTAAGCACTACATCCGTTCTGTTACAGAGTCAGGAGATGATTTTTCTCTGTCCTGAAAATTTCAGAGCCCATTAGTCCCACGGCTGTCTGTACTTATAAATGTCACTTATAAGGCCACGGCTCCTGTCATTTCTCCATTAAAACTCAATTTTTGCACTTCTTCCTCTTGATAGACTGGCCTCCACAACAGTGCTTTATTAAGAGCTGATTGTACAACGCTCTAAAATGAGAAAGAGAGAAAATGATATGGAAACGGGGATGAAAAAAAATCACATTTGGTTCTCCATCAGAATAAAGTCAAAGCTCTCTCTCTCTCTCCTCCTTTAAGTCAATTTTTCATTATGCTTAGCTATTGACCTTTCCTCCAACAGGAAGTGCTGCGACTATCTTTGTCAGGATTGTAATTGACAAGATGTCTCTTCTAATAGAAAAATGACCACATTTTCTCACAAGTTAATTATAAATTCAATGGTTGCTCCTGTGCTGGCAGACTCCAGGAGAGCTTAGTAAGCCTTGGCCCATGTCAGGCAAACAATAATACCGTCCATTATTTCCCTACCCCGCACGTGCTGAGTTCTGAGTTTTCCCATAAGCTAAAAGTCTCTAAATCTTGTAAATTAACAATCACAATTTTGAACAGATAGACGCTGAACTGTTCATCCACCACTCAATATATATTTTTTGAATTATTCAGATCGGCCTTTTGTGCAGCGCTAAATCCGAGCCGAGCATCGCATCTGCGTCCTGGTGACACAGATGTTTCATACAGCTCCAATATCTGAAAGAGGATGTATCCGGTAATCTAATAATACAGGCGATTTGCTTTGTATTACCGAACAATTCAAGAGACAACGGATCATCTGTCAAGGTAATGAAAACATGACAAGTCCCCATCGCATACATGCACATCTGCCCTTCGCTTGCCCTCCACACCTCTCCCTGAACCCTGGACACGATAAGAATGACAAACACACTCGGCAACTCGAAATGATTTACCATTCCTGGAGATCCATTCATTTATTTTTGTCTGTAATGGAGCCCATCTGCATTAACGCCCACTGCGGGGTATCACAGACCCTGCGCTATTTGAAAGGCAAAACGTAAGTGAAATGAAAATTGTTTTTGTTTCTGTGTTGGGGAGGGCCGTTTCACCTCTGCATTCAATGCTAACCTTGTGATAGTGGGGCTTACTGTGCGTTCACACCTCCAGAGGCAAAAGCGCCAAAGTAGCCGGAAGTCATTCATTTTCAAAGAAAGCCGGCGGTGAGCTCCGGCGAGCAGCGGCTCGGTGCATCTTGGACAGTGTGAGCATCAAGGAGAGTTGAAATCACCTCAAATTTATGGTAATGAGCTATGCCGCGGTTCGGCAGCAACCAGTGTTGTTTTCGTCAACGATGACGATAACGAAATGATTTCGTTGATGCACATTTTTTATGACGATAACGCACCGATGACTAGCTAAAAGTGGCTCTAAGGTGACTAATACATGATGAGATGCTTTCAAGATTTCGTTGACGAGATGGAACGAAAATGATTATAAGGCTGACGTTTGCAATGCATGTCATTTCTGCCTATTTTGCGTGAAATCTGTCCATTTTAGCTAAAAAGTATCAGTAATGCTGCCGCTTCCTATCATTGATTTTGGTACGCGCACCACCCGGCTGCCGCCATGCCACACCTGCGGCTGTAGCGAGTTCGAAGGACCGTAACAATGACGCCAATAAACGGAAACGACGAAATGATTAATGGACATACTTTCAGTATAATCCTTCAGAAAGAAAAACTAATAAGTATTTTCGTCCAAAAGGCTAAGACTAAAACTAAAAGGGCTGCCAAAAACAACAATGGCGGCAACCAATCGGAAGGTGGAAACGTTCGGCTGCAACCAATTTGAAGGTGGAAACGTTCTTGGAGGGCAAAAACCTCCGCTTGAGAGGATTCCAGAGAATGCATTTGAGCATCAGAGCGTCCACTATACTTTTTATATAGCGTTGTTGGCAGGGCAGCCAGAGCGTTTTTTGACGGTGTGAACGTACAGTTAGCTTAGCATTCCCACTTCTCCGCTGCTTACTGAATCAGGGCCAACAATTTTTAAAGCTGGCTACATGTGTCACGGCTCGATACAACCGGAAGGACTTAGACACCAAAAAAGAAGAATTTGAAATCAAACACTAGACGAGCAGAACTGACCCGAATGTTCCTTTGACTCAGTCATGCTGCTGAATTCAACAAAACATTGTCTTTGTGTTTCCTAACAACTGTGTCATGTCATGTCAGTCAATTTATGTACGAGCGCTTGTTCTTTCAGTCAAATTATAAGTTATATATTTGATCCAACCGCATTACTGAAACTATAAAGCAGAGCAACTGTGGACGGAAGAGAGCTGTCAATTACTGCACCAAATGTGCAGAGCTGTTCATTTTGGTACACTATGGACGACTACCCAACTTCTTACCCATCTAAGCGGCAAGCAGCTATCTCAAGAGTTATTCGTCTGAAACTTGATGGACATTTAAGTTGTGGAAGCAGGCTGTTGTACATTCTGCTGAATCAATCTTAGTTGAATTAGAGGAAAGCTCAAATAACAAACGGAAACAACAAACAAATCAGATATCGTTTCCGGATTTTCATTGTATTCTGTTAGCGGTTTCAGATGTAGATGATTACAATTCTGATTTAAGGGCTTAATGCCTAATTGCTCTTTTACATTATTTGATGTCAACAACATAAAAATGTTTGTGGTTTTGTTTTTAATATATGAACAAAGTTGTGCTCCTTGGCTGATTGGAAGCCTGGGTACGTTTAAAATAGAAATAAATACGATTGGTCTTAAAATGTCAGAGAGACCGCAGTTTAATTGGCTAATCAAAAAGGCCCAGTAAGAGCTGGACACAGGGATTACAGTCAGAACCGAGTCACCGTGAGTGACAGCCAAGATTTCTAGTGTGTGAAGAAGAGTAATTGGAAAAGTGCTGGGGAGTACAGGGGAGGATTTTTCATCATCTTGCCAAATGGCACTAAGGATCACTAGCATATCCTTCCATATAGGAGTAACATTGCGTAGTTTATTATGCAGTCGGCACAACACCATCACTGTGGCTGCAACGCAACAATTAAGAAAATTTGTTTTAGATTACTTAATTCTCTAAACAGAAGTTAATGCTTACGGTTTTATGCGATTTGACTGAAACCTGTGCAACATGCTCAATATTTAATAGCGTTGAATAGGAAAACACGGACGATGGCAAAACACTTGATTTGCTTCACTGAATTGAAGTCGGCAACAAATTAATGCGACAGTTACGCTTGATTGGAAGTTCATGTACACGCATATTGATGTTCAAAAGTCTCACTGGCGTAAAATAAAGCTAATGAAGCAACGGCATTACTTCTTCTGTCTGTCTAAAAGTCTCCATATACATCTCTGGGGGTGTTACCGAAACCCCTTGATGTGCCATTTTCTGTTCATTAACCCACCAGCTGTTCATTCTAATGAGCCTACAGGCAATATCTCACTGTGTTGAGTTACCATACTGTCTATAACTCACAAGGCCTCTCCTAAAACCCTTCCTGTCACCTTCTCCAGCGCTGCATCCAAATATGCATCCTTTATGCAAAAAGCTGCATGCCATATGAGTAAGACTTCTTAAAAAATCAGCATTCATGACACAGTAGAGGAGCGATACAGGTGACATACTGCATCTGCTGAGAATCTGAAGTGTGCAACCAGTGGGCACTTTGCTATCCCATAAAGCCATGAAAGATGAGGACACATTAGGTTTGTAAAAATTGAGTTGGAAAAATTTAACAGTGAGTCTGATGGTTGTTCCTATTCATAAATATCAGCTGGCGTCACTCACATCTCAAACTTGTCTTCCGCCATTTTGAGTACCTGAAGTGGTCGCAAAAGAACTAGAAGCTATGCCTTCAATATGTGGTGAGCATCAAAATCGCTATTTTTACAACACTACATTTTAAAACGCATTCGGAAATCGATTCTTTATGTCTGGCAAAGATGGGCGAGCGAACACCATAACAGCCAAAGTCAGTTGTTCAAAAAATTTCAAACAATGTTTTCAATGCTCGCGTTCATGTGTAGAGATCCAGGTGATACTTCGAGCAAAGTTTCATGTTGTGTCGCGCCTTCTTAGTGTTGTAAAAATAGTGGTAGTTCGGTAACAGCGGACAGTGGCTGGAAAAACGCATCAGGGATTGAGAAGGCATTACACCCTAACCAAGATATTTTTTTAAAGTAGCGTTTTTTTTTCATGACAGTCGAGGTGCGAAATGTTGTCTTTCGTAGCCATTTCCCGTGTCCGTAGGAATCATAAACAGTAAAAGATAAGAAATCCGTAAATCGTAGTAAGCTAATGCTTGTCAGTAGCCTACAGATACTCGGTAGGTACTCAAGATGGCGGCAGGCAACTGGAATGGCGTAAAAGGTCACATGACTGATATTAATGAATTGGATAAATTATAACAGCACCCGAATAAATTTGACCTTCAATGTTGACTTCTTGAAGGTTAAAGAACACATACCAGTACTGAAGGTCAATCGATGCAATATCACTCAATCCAATGCGTTTCCAAACGCCCGCTGTTTCAAAAACTAAAGGGATACAATCATGCAGAGCATATTTGTAGCATATCCAAAATGTGAATATATGCAATTTCGTGACTATAGTGCAAAACTTACCATAATTTTACAACCCTTCCCTTCCCCACCAGTCATAAATCCTATGATTGACTGCAAACGTCCCCTTATGCAGAAAGCAGGAATACATGGGGAGAATAGCTCCCTGATGTATCACATTAAAACATGATGCACAGCCACGCTTTGCCAGATTACGCTAAATAATTCACTGCCCTTCAAAAAATGAGACGTGCATCTGTGCAGATTATTTACTGCTTTGAAGTCCCATGGTTAACATCTAGACAGGTTGAACTAAATGGTGAAATGAAAAATTGCTATGGACGTATACGTTTACATCTGTCCGAATATGAAACAGCAGAACAGAACTTGCACAAATATAATACTTAGTAAACTAAAAAGATTTAACAATACTTCTGAATTCTCAGTTGTGAATATACTTGACATTGATCTACCACAAAATGTAAAACGTTGTCTATAAACCCATCCATTTATGCGCTGACCATAAATCCGCTCTAAGTCGTTCCTATTACAAATATATGGTTGTATTGTGACAATACAGATCCATATTTTACTACTAATATGAGACAATATTGCTTTGTGGCATGCCTAACAACACACTATACGACTATATTCACAAATTATTGTATGTCTGTCGATTAAACAGGAATACTAAATTCTAAATGGTCAGTTGTGACATCTAACAGTCTAATATTCCTTAAAACTAATGTAGCAGATGACTGCCCATTATAGCATAAATACACTGATGTTTCATTTCATCTGTACTTAAAACGTTTGTACTAAATAATTTCAAGCCAACTGAGAGGTGTGTCAATATTCAAAATGAAGCAATATAGAAGTTTAAATGGCTGACATTGAAGTTATTAATGTAGTACCTTCAGCTGAGGTCGATTAACTGAGATCACCTGTGAGTGCAGAATACAGCAGAACATAATGGAAGCTTGCCAGATTACATTTGGATATGTGGGGCTTGTGTCTTCAAATGACTTTCATCTGATCTTAATTTGCACCTGGCATTTTAAGTATCTAACAATAATGCAAACATTTTCCGAAGCAGAAGGCTGCAAACAGGATATGATTGGACACATGCTGACTCATGTAAATACCTCGCTTGAGTAATAAATAACATGTTGATGCTCTTGTTTTTCATTAGGTAAATTAATCTAAATCAGTTACTCAGCACTTGGCGTTTTAGCAAACGCATTTTCATCCAAAGTGATTTACTCGACTGTAATTGAAGAGATGCTCTCTCTAGAGCAACATGGGGTTAAGTGCCTTGCTCAAGGGCACAGTGGTGATAGAGTGGGATTCTGATGTCACCGAGTAGTAGGTCACCCCAGTTTTTTAACCCAGATACTTAACCACGAGTCTATCACCAGTTTAGCTTTCTGCATTCTGAATCAGATCTCTGTTCTTATGGGTTCTATTTAAATCACAATGCTAAAAATAGGAAGGAGGAGAATACAAATCAAAGTCATTAAATTTGAAAACACCAAAAAGTGAAAATACTTATTTACTCAGCCTTATTATTTATTCAGCCTCATGTGGTACTGAGTTTCTTTATTCTGTTGAACACAAAATAAGGTATTTTGATAAATGATCTCCTTTGGTAAGCACACAGTAGACTGTACTCATTGACTTCCATAGTATTTGCTATTCCTCCTATGGAAGTCACTGTTACACAACATACAATAAATATAGTCTGTATTATGCATATAGGACCATAATAAGGTACTTTTTGATGATAACATTGCAAAATCCTTAAAACAATCATGTTACTGATGTCAATGCCTATACATAACTTTTAATTGTTTAACTGTGAGAGTAGAAGAGTTAATTTGTTAAAGGATTACTCCACTTTCTTTAAAAAAATCCTAATAATTTACTCACCCCCATGTCATCCAAAATGTTGATGTCTTTCTTTGCTCAGTCGAGAAGAAAATATTTTTTTGAGGAAAACATTCCAAGATTTTTTTCAATTTAATAGACTTTACTGAACCCAACAGTTTACAGTTTCAATGCAGTTTAAAATTGCAGTTTCAACACAACTTTAAAGGGTGTTTAACGATCCCAACCGAGGCATAAAGCCCGATTTGTAGTCGTGCGTAAGTTCTATACTGTAGCTATGCCGTAGGTTATCCGTAGCCTGTGCGTAGCTCTGCGTAGCCTGACGTGCACCTCGCTAAATTTTTAACAGTGCGTCAGATCTACACGGACCGCAAGCGCTGTGATTGGTCCACCAGAATCCCTCCCGTCAGGTAAAAAAAACTGCGTCATAGGTATTTCCGTTTGTGACGGTGAAAACAAAGATGAGCCAAGTTGAGGAGTGATTTAACTCAAACTGCATCAAAAGGCGCTGTTTATTTACTTTCATCATTGCTGGTCTTCTCAAATCATACACAACAAGTTGCTGTTTCTTCTTCATTTATGGGTTAACTTGCTAAGCTTCTTCTTCTTTGACGATCGCACTGCTAGTACTGTGGTTACACACATGGTTACTGCCTACCAGCAGTCTGCGCGTGTGTTTGCGTGTCAACACGGACGACGACGCAGAAGTATAAATGAAAACCGACGCGGAAGCTATGCCGTTGCGGCTATGCCATAGGACCTACGCACAACTACAACGAGCCCTTAAGGGCCTTATCTAGTGAAACGATTTTCGTCAAGAAAAATAAAAATATGCACTTTTAAACCACAATTTTTCTTCTTGCCCCAGCCGTGTGACGCGCCAGCGTGACCTCGCGTAATGCATAAGCACGTCAAAAGGTCACACGTTACATATGTGAAACGCACATTTGCGGACCATTTTAAACAATAAATATAACACAAGGACATTAATTAATATCAATCCACATACAACTATGTCGGAACGGTCCTCTTTCTCCACACTTGTAAATACTGGAGCGGTAATTTCACATACGTCATTAGTTACCTTTTGACATGATGGCACATTAAGTAAGGTTGCGCTGGTGCGTCACACGGCTAGTGCAAGATGAGAAGTTGTGATTTAAAAGTGCATTTTTTTCTTGCCGAAAATGACAATTGTTTTGCTAGATAAGACCCTTATGCCCTAATTTGGGATTGTTTAGAGCCATTTGAATCTGCGTTGAAACTATTGATGTCCAATAAAGTCTATTCAAATGAGAAAATTCTGAAATGTTTTCCTCAAAAAAAAAAAAAAAGATTTGATTGAACAAAGATAGACATCAACATTTTGGATGACATGGCGGTGAGTAAATTATTGGGATTTTTTTTAAGAAAATGGAGTAATCCTTTAAATTACTAACATTTAAGTTAATTTCAGCCAAAGCTAAAGCTAAGGGGCTAATTTAATATTGCATTTTTATTAATTCAATTCTTTGACAAAGAGGTAAAAACAATCATTAGTAGATCTTCTGCAGTACTGCAGCAAGCCTGTTTTGAAGACCCCACATCCACCTATTTGGAGACCATCAACTGGTAGAGCATAGAGTAAGCAATGCATGCCATGGATTTGATCCCCATTAAACCCAAAATGCATAGATTAAATGCACTATAAGCCGTTTTGGATAAAACTGTCTGCCAAATCCATAAAAATGTAAATGTGCTTCTTAAAGATCTATTGAGGTAAGCAGAACATGACTGCAGGGATGAAAACATCGTTTATGTATCCGTTGCTCTTAATGAAATCTACATTACATTCATTTCCAGACTAATTGATAACCTCATATTTCAGTCATGCAACAAGAGCTTTACATTGATCTAATGAGAGCTCAGGCCACAATACTTGCCTGCACTCATTTACAATTAGGTTAACGTTCTACAATGACTTAAATAAATAACATTTGGAATCAGGACAACATTTTAAGACCAAGTCAGAATAAAAGTCATATCATTACAAGAATAGGATGATGCTTTTTGTTATTCAAGTTAGTGTCAAGCTGTGCCACTGTCATGAAAGGAAATCACTGTAATTCTATTAAATATCCAAAAAAGAAGATATTTATTAAATCATCTTTTGTATTTTAAAAGAAAATAGGTTTATATGATTATGGAAAGACACAAGGGCGAGTAGATGGGTGATTCTCATGAAATTAGACTTATGAGGTGTCATGAAAGATTTTGATAAAATACTAAATGCAAAGTAAGAGTATCAAAATAAGAATACAGTTACAAACATCCCTTCATGTACTATTTTGCACATGATTTTAAATGACATCATCCAAACAATTTTGTTGTTTTTTCCACACTTAAGGGGGAAATGTCATTACCGCAACGTGTCCATGACTGGATTTGGGTTCTTTGACATGGAAATATTTATAATAAATAAATCTAAAAAAAAGCTTCAGTGCATGTTATACTATAAACATTTACAGTAAAGAAACATGTGGTATTTGGTGATCATTGGGACAATAATAAGGAATATAAATGTATCCAAGACCAATTTTCTCATCCTCCGCAATAATTTTCAATAATTGTTTAAGCCCACAAGGAACTAACATTTAAAAAAATGTTGGAAGGGACATAATTGACTGTGACACTCAAGATGGCTACCAGGTAAGCAGTTCTTATTTTTTCTCTCCAGATAAAAGTTGAAACTTTTTAGTTCTTATTACCGAAACATGAATTTGTAAGTGCATATATTTAATGTAATATCATGTTGCAGTAATGATAATTTTTGATAATGATAATCTAAAAAATTTAAGTTTTAAATCCTCTAAAAATAATGGTTATAGTACGTTCAGATCTTAATCTTATATGAGCAAAAAATGGCTTAAAGGTTTTTTTTTTAATTTTTGATGCTGGACACCTTCTAATTCTGGATTTTGTGAGAATCACCCACATATCTCCTGGGTGAACTGTCCCTTTAAATAAACATTTTGAGACAATTCACGAATGGCCCACACACCTGCAGTTCAGTAACAAATGGACATCCTCAGTTTGCTGCCTTACTCTTGTTTGCAATCATTTGCAAGATGCTCCTGACAGTCACGAATGGGATGTGTAAAATCGATCAGCTTTCATGTTTATCATTCACTTCAGATACAAGAGAGAAATATATTTCACAAGATCGAGACTGAGAAATCACAGGTTCTGTGCCTAATACTAAGTGAATGAGGAAACTGCCTGACTGTCCTCTGTTAGATTACACTTTAAAACAGTCCTCTAGCATAACATCGGTATTCGTTCAACTTCAAAGACAAAATAATAGCACAAATAATTCAATACCTGCATGCCTGTCTGACTGAAAGTTTACCACTTTCCCGAGCGGCCCCTGCTAGGATAAGAAGAGGGTGCCACCAGACATACAATCTTCAAGTACAAATACAGCTAAGCTGTTAAGCTTGTGATTGGTCTGGGAACACAGTATGTAAGCGAATGACTTTGTGGGAAGTGAAGGGGGCCTGCTGATTTCTCAATTATATTTCTCCCAATGGCCTTGGAAACATAGTATGCTAAACTGTCCTCATTGGCACTGGATGATAAAGCCTTCCTTTACTTATTAGTAAGATAGTTCGAAGATGGGGAATACTGAAAAATAGAGATTGCTGATCGTGATGTTGTTGCTTTACATAACAATGGTGCAAGGACGATGACATTTATTGCATCTCATGTTGAAATACGTTTATGAAATGCAATGAGCTCAGTCTATCTCGCATCTGTGTTGCCATAATGTAATGTTAAGCCAATGCGGGTGTGCTCTTATATACTAACATATAAAGGATATACATACAGTGAGACCATGAATAACACAGTTTACTTTTTTTTAAAGGAAATAATGTAAAAAATATATATTTCATACCATAGTCTTTTATTAAGCCCTTACACAGTTATGCAAACATTGGTCTTATTTATTTACACGGACATTTATGCATTTGACAGATACTTTTATCCAAGGATACATTTTTTGATCTGTATGTGTGTTTCCTAGGATTGAACCCTTGGCCATTGTGTTTGTAACAGGAAAAATAATTGTGTTTGATTTTTTTATCCTTAAATCTATTATAAACTGATAATTACAGCATTTATTTTTCGTCAATGCTTTATCCGATAATGAGTCAAAATTAACATAAGTTCTTACAGTTGCTATGGTTGGTATTCGCATGCACTGTGCCCTATGCAAATTTAAAAATAAAATAAAAATTTAGATTTGTTTGGTCAAATTTAGATTCAGTGTGCAGCTAGTCACCTTTTTTCGTTTTGCTACCTCATCAGACTTTCCTTTATAGCTCGGAAGCATCTGAAATAGTCGATTTATAACACACGAAAATATGCCTTTTCAATTACATGAAATCCAACCGCATTGAAACGTTTGTCTACGTGTAATATCAAATTAACTTTAAAAAAACCACCTCCCATCATTTAAAAATGCACTTCCTCAAGCTTCAATTAAATAAACATGAGCTATGGGGTATTTTTGTGGCATCTCAATGGGGAGAAAAGCTTTCTTAGTCCAAACACGTTTAGCACTGACACCCTCACCCAGTGGACACAAGAGCTGTCTCTGCTCATAACTGCACAGCAAGAGGTACGTTTGATGATTCCTGACGAAAAAATAGAGACCTTGAAAAAATAACCTGCACATAGTCTACGTGAAGAAATAGAGGAGCGCCAATTCTTAAAGCCATCTTCAGTTCTCTCGCTTAAGTCAATATGGAGAATTACCACTGCAATCAATTTTTCCACATCTAAGAAAACCAAACATAGAGAGTTATGGGATTGAATAGTGTTTAGATGGTTTTGTAAAAGCCAATTACGAGAAGGCCAAGAGCTTAATTACTGTCATGAAGGTCAAACTACTGCAAGGTGTGCGATGTCAGACTTGTTGACAAATGCAACCAGTAAAGATGGATACAACTCATTCCAATTTACAACAATCTGAGAATTGAACAAGATACACAAACACATTTTACAGATATGTATATAAAGTTAGGAATTTTTAAGTCAAGGCAACCATCATTCCTGTGCAAGTTATAAAAGAAAATGTCTTTCTAAACACTAGTTACCTTGTCAAACAGATTAAATTGAAGATATCAAGGTATTTACCTCATTCGTTTTTTTACGAACAAAACCTCTATACAGGCCGATAAGATTGTAAGGTACACGTCTGGTGCATGGTAAATCCAGGATTAGGGCTTAGTTATATTAAGACATTTCAGTAGTTTTTACAAACAAACCTTACAAAAAACAATACACTGTAAGCCTGAATAAGTTGAGTTTACTTAAAAAATTAAGCAAACTTGTTGCCCTAAAAAATTAAGTAATGATTACTTAACAACTTGTGTGAAGTTTACTTAGACATATAAGCTGTTCTGACAACAATTTTAAGTTGAATAGACTTAAAACTTTTAACCTGGATTAGTTGACATTATTTGTGAGGAAACCTGTTGCACTAAATAACTTTACACAGTTAAGTTTATTAACATAGAATATTTAGGTGTAGCGGACAAATCAAATTTTTTCAATTATTTATATTACTTTTGGTGTTATAAATGGTATTATACAACGCTGTATCATGAAATTATGTACCTATAGTCACGTAATTTTGTGAGTCTTATCCGTGACACTGGCACGTTTTTCCACCTTTTTTTTCACGTATTTCTGTTTATGTTTCACAGTCACGTATTTGTCACTCAACGGTTTTGTCCTTTTTTCAAACCATTGGCGTTTCGGTTTAGGGTAAGATTTGGTGTAGCCTTTTTTTATGATTTTTTTATTGTCGCCTGACATTAGGGTTAGAGTTGGGTTTGGGTAAGGATGTCATTTTATGTAAATCTAACCCTAAATCGAAGCGATGATGGTAAGAAAGTATGACAAAACAGTGTGAGTAACAAATACGTGACAGTGAAACTTAAACAGAAATACATGTCATGTTCACGCAAAAAGGCGGAAAAACGTGTCAGTGTCACGGAAAACAGTCACAAAAATAGGTCACTACGTAATTTCGTGATACTGGGTTGTATTATAACACAAAATTCATGACTGACTTTAAGTCAATCATTGAATAAATGTGATTCTCCACAGAAATGCACAGAAAACTGTGTTTTGGACATGCATTGTCAGTACTGTGGAGAGAAATACAAAAAAAAAAATTCTGAACAGGGTTCATGTACGGAAACACTGATCACCTGAACGGTATACATTTTTAAGTAGTAAAAGTTTTTATCAGTTTTTATTCTGTGAAAAAGCCAAAAATAGTCAAAATATTCAGGCTCAAAGGATTATGTGTATTCCTCACAACATGAACTAATAATTTAATTTCAATTAACTTGAATGTTTAGATCAATGGATTTTGCTTAAATGTTAAATGAACTATACTTTTTAACTATTTGCTCCAAAACTCAAAATATTAAGTGATGTTTACTTCATTGTTTAAGTAAAGACAATATCTGGGTTTAGAATGTACTGGTGTGCATCTTGAGTCCAAACAATAGTACTTAATAAATGTCTATACAAGGTGTTTTGAAATGAAGGCAGCTCAACCATGCATTATAGTCTGGAACTAGGATAAGCTCTATCCGGGAAACCGCTCCTATAACTTTTATATATGCATATTTCGATGAACTCAAATGTATCCTGCCGTGCATGACACTGTGAGAATGAATCATATTCGTGATGACCTGATTCTTGAAATGGACTTTATTTATAGCTTTTAAAGACTTTTTTCTTTCAAAAAGCCCCGCACTCCCTCATCTTTCAGTCAGAGAAAGTTTGGCTAATACATAATTTCTCAGAATTGCATTAAAAGTAATACTCAATAACCAGTCATACAATTAATTGTTTATAAGGCCAACGCAGCTGTCCCTGGCAACAGTAAGAGCCTTCGTTTATTATTTAGGCTCTGGTGATTAACAATATGACCTTGGATTCAGGGTACAACTGTCTATGCAAGTCACCATATGATGTTTTTGTGACAGTATTTTTAAGATGAAACCGAAACTCAAACTGTGAGTTTGTTTACAGTCTCTACAAGTCCCCCGAGACGAACATGTCAGCGATACCGAATTCTAGGTGGAAAGGAAATTACAGTTTAATAGAATGCACAATATTCTACAGCTAATTTTCTGGATCATGCCATCTACAAAAACAATCTGCCAGTAAATAATTAAATAAAAAACAAATCACAGCAAACCCAAAGGCTATTGGGTAAAAAAAACAAATATGCACATTTAAAAACATGCTTTGGTTGACTTACAGTTTTTAGTAGACTAACGCAGCTCTTGGGGCAAGGCAAGCTGCCAAACATACTCACCCTATGAGATGTCATGTGGTTATAAAAACAAGTAGTGCACAACAATGTTCACCACCTCCTACTAAGAGCAACGCAAAAACTGCTCGCGTGCCAGCTATTGTACAAAGGGGCATTACGTGCCAGGACAACACAGATGAAGCCTTTTCATGATAAATAACCCATCCCAAAGCATCTTGCTTTTGCCAAAAAAAAAGACTTGTTTAATCCGTGGATATATTAATGATTTACAGTTTACAGTACTGTATCTTTTGAAGACCAATGCACATTAGGGATCTATTCTTTGCTGATCTGATTGAATCGTTATTGTTGTCCAGATCTACAGTATAGCAATGGCTAATGGGAAAGTTTTCAAGTTCGGCATCTCTATTCAGGCATTGTTTGCACGTCAGGCAGTAAAATGTTTTTCTGTAAAATGTTGCATTAAATATAACTCCATTCTGTTGACAGTTTTCTCAACAATTGCTGTTGTATTTTCAGAAACGTCTCACATGGTCAATACATGTGACACAGCGATTATAACTCCATAACCTCCAGCTTGTTTCTCAAACTTTTTACTCTCTGAACAGTCTTATTTGGCCATTATCACAAATGGAGAAAGAGTCATTACGGTGTGTCCTATTTTGTAAAATACACCTGGGACACATTGTAACAAATATAGCTCTTATCATCAAAGATGAGTCTTATCAACAAAGATATGACTCTGACAGCCATTTTGTTCTCCAAAGCTACAAAAGACAAAAAACCTTGTTCTGTCAAAAGAAAAGTTAAACCGTATACTATGATATTTTTATTCTGCTCCAAATATGTAACAAAAACTTTCATGCTTAATCTTACAATAACTTATAAAGTAGAAAGTAAAATGTTGGAAGAATCCAGATTTTTCTCCCTACACTTAAAAGTCATCTACAACGTTGTTTGGTCAACTGTGCACGACTGTCAGCGTGTGTAGAAACAACAAAAATGTGGACCGGGGATATAACGTCAGAACTCAATATTGCTTAAAACACAACACTGACCTTGCAGTCTTATGCTGCGTTTTAATATTAAGTCAATGTGAAGTCAACGCGTCTGGAGGTCTCGTGGCGAGAATGAGGTGGTTAGCATGGAGCGAATTGAGCGTCTGGCGCAGTATGCGCGAATGGTGCTTTTTGTGCATTTTGCGTTTGACGCAAATTTGCGGCTCACGCCTGAGTTAAAAAAATTACTTTTACGGATTTTTGCACCGCATTAACCAATCAGGAGCCTGCTTGCTGCTGTGGCGGCAGCCCCGCCTGGAGTCACTCATTCAACATGGGGGAACGCTTGATATTGTCCGTGAGCAGTCACCCGGAGCTATGCGAGACAGGAATATTCTTATTTCTATAAAGACAGGAATAAAAAGGACCTTGCTTGGAAGCGTGTCAGTGAGGACATTGGACAACCTGGTAAGTTGTAAATACACATTTCACTTTTGAGTCACGTGATGTTTATTGACCTGAGGCTTTCCGCAGTTTTTTTTTTACTATTTTCCCTCTATAGTAAGGTCACAAATACAAAATCTCTCAGTAAATGCACGATCAACATCAGCCATCTTGCAAACAGACAACCGCATATCTTGCCCCTCTAACAATAAGCGAATTTCGCCTCTTAAATACTTGCTTTTTTTCCGCGCGTCTACTTCGCTCAAGACACGCAAATGCATTCAAAATGTTCAAGTGGGAAACTAGACGCGGAAGACACAATTTTGGCGGCTCAAACTCGGCTGGTGTGAACCCACGGTAAAGGAACAGAGTTTTTTCTGACAGAGTTTACCATTATTTTGGTGCTGATTTGTGAATGATATCTTACTGGTAAAAAAACGTAATGACATTGAGAATCACATTTTTGTATTTCCTGGTAAAGTCATTTTTTTGTAAAATTATGGTGATTTACCTAAATCACTGTGTGAAAGAGGCTTATGTCACTCAACGTGACACACAACGTGACAGAGGTTTTTGAATAGTGTCCACTGAATGCAGTCTCAAGGATTGCTGAAATCGTCAACAGACAGAATAAATTGAACTCTTTTTAAACCACAGAGACACAGTTCTACATTCTCTGTTTTATATCCAAGGTCAGCACATATTGTACTGTACTGTACATTCTAACAAACAACATCCCTTGACCATTTAGTCCATAACATTGACACAGAAAATGCATACAGCACAAGTTTCATAAAATCAATATAAAGTAATGAAACATTCTTAAAGTAACAGTTTCCTAACCCTGATGATACCCGGAAAGGGCAGGTGGCCCTCTGATCAATGTACAGGTAAAGAGTTTGGTTTCAAAACGCAATAAATCCATTTTGACTTATTTCTGTAAAAATGTGTTTTCTATACCAAGAACGTGACAAGATGAAAACCACTATTTTCTATAAAAAAAAAACTTTCACATAGCATCTTTAGGTTATAATAACATTAAAAATTCAAATCCATAATTTGATTTTCAAAGATTTATTATTAAAACTCATTATTTTTTTTCTGCAAAATGCAATAAATCCATGACAAGTTTGAACACATTTATGTTCAGTTTTAAGATAAGACAAGACAATCAAATGTCAAAAACATGCTATTTGCATGGTTTAATAATTTATAAATATAATGTCATATATGTCATTAAAAGACATAGTTATAATTCATTTCTGTGTAATATTAAACTGTATCTGTCAAAATGATTTGCAGTGTGTTATTAGTTTTAAACGGTTGTTATCTGGCCAATCAGAATCAAGCATTCCAACAAGCCATTTTAATCAAACATAACAATGTAGTGTTTGTAATATATACAGTACATGTAAACATTACAGTAAAATATACCAAAATGGTGTCCCTCCCCGAGGAACACAGCATGGGTGCCTGGATCAAAGAAGGCATCTCTCTGTAGGAAAGAGATCTCTCTATGGTATAGTGTTTGATTTATTTTATTTAGTAGTTTGTCTCAGCAAATATTCATAGGTAATTAACTGTAATTAATGCCATGGATTCGTCAGCAGATCATGTAATTAAATAGATTACAATTTTTAATCAAAAACTGACAGCCCTAAACACATTCAGCAAGCTCTCTGTACATACTGTAAGCTCTGGTCTTTCATCAGCACAGCTATGCATGAAACAAACAGAAGCATGACAGGCGAGGAAATAACAAAAAGCTCAAAGTTGTTTTAGCCCATGAGCAAAAAATACAGAAGGATGCCAGCACAACAGGTTTGTGAGTAAACATTAAAAATGCTAATAATGTTTTTTTCCCTTTCCACACAGACTGGTTAACCTGGAGCATCCAAAACCCCCATGCGACTGGCTTGCCTGATCAACAATGAGAATCTCTACACACAGATCTTTTGAAACCACAGACCCAAACGGCAAAAACCATGCAAATAGCTCACCCGTTCTCATCCAGCCATCTGGTATCACAGATAGAAATCGAAGTTCCATTTGAGATTTTCAGAAAAAGAGGAAATTAATATACTTTACAATTTTTCTTGCTGGACTTCATGACACAGTACCCAGAATTCATTCTTCCTCAGAAAAGCCACTTTAAACATTAACTTTATGGCTATTGGTGGGCTTATACCAAGGGGCAAACGTCCGATTGATGAAGCCAATACGGAAGTGACTTAAAGTGCCCCTAACCTAGGTGTTTTCAGCAATTTAAAAATCTGGTCTCCTGTATCCCCAGAATGTGTCTGTAAAGTCTTACCTCAAAATACACCACAGATCTTAAATTATACGATGTTCAACATGGTCATTTGTGGCTGCAAAATGCACAATTTTTTGGTTGTGTTTCTTTAAATGCAAAGTAAGGTTCTGTTCCCTTCCCCGTATGCAAAGTAGAGGGTAGAGCGCTTACACATGTGCTTTGGACTACATAAAAACATGTCTCTGGCAGAAGGTTAAACTACGTGCTTATAAGGCGGAGTCTGTGAAAAGTTATGGTTGAGGGGGCATAATCAATGTGACATCACACTAATAGGGGATCCTATAGGGGACTGTTGCGTTTTAAAGGAGATTACACAAAGAAGAATAGGTGGATTTGTATAATAACAGGATGTTTGTGCACACACACTAGCAACTCATTTTCTGCTAGAAACACATTTAAAGGTGTATTTTCTAGGTTAGGGGGCTTGAAATTAGCCTGGTGCAACCAGACTCTCGTACATTCATTTCATTTGTACAGAGAGTCTGGCCACGCTCCATTGTAAAGCGTTACTTCCGTTAAGGAGGGTCCTCTGTTGAAGTTTAAAACTATTGGATCTGCCCAGAGTCACTCTGAATCTGCCATAACCAATCGCTAACGTTTGGTCGTGACGTATGTCACTCAGTCTGGCACACGACCTCAACGTCTGCATTCTTAGCCACTCCCCGCTGTTCGCTGATTGGACCTGCAGATTTTTGCCGGAGAAAACGAAACTCTACACAGCAGTCCCATACGTTCTTCTGAAGCGAAATGAAAATTAAGCAGAAGAACGTAGAAGGGCGGAGCCAGGCTAGCTTTAAATTGCACCACGCCCATATTTTTACAGTACATGGCTTATACAAATGTGTGACTGTGAATTACCTTCATACTTCCGTATTTTACTCTTACATGCAACTCAAAAAATGTACCTGACTGTAAGACTGTAAAACTGTAAGACTTGATACTCCTGTGTTCTAGTTATGCAGTGCTAAAGTGTTTCCTTGCTTACTATTTCTTGAAACTATACATGGTAAGTCAAGAGGTTGGATCCGTGAAGACTCAAGCTTACCATTTTGACAGCACACCATCATTTAAAATAGAATTTGAACTGAACCCAACCTGCTGGGCTTTTTTCAGCCCTACAGGAGTCCTTGGGTCAAGGTAGAGATTGGAAAACAACAAGAAGCAAAAACTTATTTAGATGATCAGCTAGTTCAGAGACCCCTAGCTACAGGATCTTGTGGTTGATGGATGTATTCCCTATCAAGGCAGCAACCGCCTAACAGGATGATGTATTTGTCCATTCTGGGAGCATCGTATTTGAGTTCAGAAGGTGTTAGAAGAGCTGCCTGAAGATGTGTCATCTGGGGTTATAAGAAACATGTTACTTGAGCTTCCAGATCAGCTGCAGAATAATAAAGTTGCAGGACAAAGGTGGAAGCAGTCAAGTCTTGTCTGAAAACATTACGAACAGGATTCCTGTATCTTCAATAGAGTAGGACTGCATTGGGAATGCATTTTTAATATGACGTTTTTGTGATATTTTTGCAAATATTTTATCAAAACATACTGCTACTTATAATGACAGTCTATCGAGAAACATGATTTTGGCTGCGTAATGGCGTAGTTATTCTGACCCTGATAGATAGGTAAACATCAGGGCCCTCAGTTTCTCTCAGACAAGAAAAATAGTTTGGGATAAAAAAGTGAAAACTGCAAAATATAGGAGTACACACTGTGGTTGAGTCAGGTTGGTACCAGCTTCCCTACCTCTCCTCTCCACCGCTCACTGCGAGCAACCACAGTAACACTTTGGGGAGGGGTCTATAAAGGCAAGCCCTCCACATGCAATTCAGCGGCGTTCTGGCTCCCCATAGTATATGCTGCAATGCCATGGAAATGCACAACAAAACAAAACCGCATGGGTGACAGGAGGGAGAAGGGCGCACAGTTGAAAGTAGTATCGACCCTTAAGCGAAGTATACAAAAAAAGGATGCCGTAGTTTGGTAACAAGGAAAGAAAGCTGGTGATGTTTCTCAGTTTTCCCACAGAGATCGAGCCTTTTCATCCTCGTGGTCCTTTGACTGCTAAAAAAGCTTTGTTTCCAGAGGTTTGGAAATTTTTATTTTTGCTGTTGCCTGCACACAAACACGTACAATATAGTCTATCAAGACTAAGTATCATGTTCAAAAAGCAATTAAATATCAACCAGTTTGCTCATTTCAATAACCTCCTGATTAATCTTAAAGCAATAGTTCGTCCAAAAATTAAAATTACTCCATGATTTACCTACCCAGTCTCATGTAGATGTGTATAAATAGCATGAAGTTTGAAGACTCCTGCAATACCAATTCCAATTTGGCGTGCATATGATACGCCAGTCCTTCCCGTTCACTTAAAACGGCACATCTTTTTTTGTCATTTTATGTATTGGTTTCTAATTTTTTCTGTTTTTTAAACCATTTTTGCTTGGGTTTTGGGTTAGATTTGAGATTTGCTTTAAGATGTTATTTAATATATACACTGTAAAAAAAATCCGTAGAAAATGTAGTTGAGTTGCCGGTAACTTACTGTAGATTTAAATTTATGTTATTTACTGGCAACATTTTGTTCAAAGTTAAATGAACATTTAACATTTACAAGTCTTTGTTTTTACAGAGTAAAACTAAAAAAACAGCATCAAGCAAAATATTTTTGAAAAACAGAAAACAGAAAAAGGTTGATGATGATTTTTGGTTCCCAGAATGCTTTGCATGAGGCTGTTATTGTATAGTTTTATTCTGTAAAGATAAAGACTTGTTAATATTTAAAATTTATTTAACTTTGAACAAACTCTTGCCAGTAAATAACATAAATTTAAATCTACGGTAAGTTACCGGCAACCCAGCTGCAATAACATTGTAATTTCTACGGAATTTTTTTACAGTGTAGGTTTCTCCATGTTTTTGTCTATTTAAGCCATGGTCGCTTGGAGTTGGGGTTAGAATTGGGGATTGGGTGTCATTTTATGTAACAAAAAGTTGTTCTAACCCCAAACCCAAGTGACAATGGTAAAAATATGAGAAATCAATACAGAAAACGACAAAAAAAGATTTAAGTGGCTGTTTTACGTGAATGGGAAGGACTGGCGTATCATATGCATGCCAAATTGGAATTTGTGGGTTCGATTTACTTGCCCTCAAGTCATCCTAGATACATATGTCCAATATCTTTCAGACGCACACATTTTTAGTTATTTTAGAAAATGTACTAGCTCTTCCAAGCTTTATAACAATTTAATATGGGGTCTACTTCCTTTAAGCCCAAAAACTGTAAATCTTAAAAGTAATCCACACGTCTCCAGGGGAATAAATAAAGGCTTCTTAGGTTAGTGCGATTTTGTAATAGAAATATCCATATTTAAAACTTCACAAACGAAAATAACTAGCTACAGTGATCAACTGAGAATAGACTCTAACGAGAACCTTGCATTGCGAGTTGTTTTAGCTATGGATGATCCTCTTGTCTTATATCGAAATCCTCTGCCATGTCCTTAAAAATCCTTGTAACTTTTGACTAGCTTTGTTTTTTTCCTTCCTGCTCCAACAAAAAGTTGTGGTTGTTATAACTAACTAGCTCTACAATGTCTACTATAAATACAGACATCACACGAGGACATACAGTAAAAACAAGCTGTGTATTGTTTATATGTCAAAATTAGCAATTTAAATTACAGGAGTTTCAATAAGATTAAAGTTCAGAAATAGGCCTTGTTCTTTGATCCTCCAAGCGCTCAAAATATCCCTCGATTCCAAGGACAAGAGTTTCTGTCGATGATACTCAAGTGTATCATGAACCTTTCCCTGCAAAGTGGACGTCTTGTGAGGAACAAGGAGGTATTGCAAAAATGAGTGGCCCTCAGAGGAGCCAAAATATCAGCCTGGACCATGTCTATCTAACAAGACAATGACCGGGGCCAATTAGGGCAGCACAAGGGCTTTGGAAATAACAAGATTCCAGGGCCTGAAGAAGTAGAAGTAGCCTTCAAGTGAAAACCTATCAGACATATTTTCTCAGTGTGTTGGATGAGAGCTCAAATATAGGATCAATCTCACTCCGAGACCAAATCAGATTTCCCTTGGTGTGAATGTGGATTGAAAATAGTGCTATCTGGCTTAACATTTACTTTAATTGGTGCTGTATGTCCTTAGAAAGGTGTGCTAAATGTAACAATGAAGGGTGGGAACAACAAGGTAATAAACAAAAATGTTGCTGGTATTACAGTAAATAATGTGTCTGTAGTGAGTACTCCGGGAGATTGTGAACAGAATAACAATGGCTGTGGTTATCTGCATGCTTGTGCATTTCTATTAAAATACTTATACTTTCTATACTACTATGTGACAACTAGCCCCGGTCCTCCTTGCAGTATATCAAAGTCTTTTATACGGGCAAATGGTTTAGATTTAGCCAGGACTAGTTGTTTTATGACAATTAAAGTCCCACTGTGCGGAAAAGCAGGTTTTTATTGTTGTTTATATGTCTACGTGATGTTTTTTTATTCAAATTAATCATTCAACACCATTGCTGAGTATTTTCTCCATCAAATTAGAGACTCCTTCGGTTTAAATAGGTTTACAAACATGTAAACAATCATATCAACATGGTTGAACACGTGGATCAGTATGGATGCCTCATAGACATTATGTGAAATGTATGCATTGTCTGAAATTCGAACTTAGCAGTTATGTGTCTGAAACTGCCAAATGTAGCATCTATTTACATATATATCTATGGTCTGAAGTGGTGGGAAAGAGTGGAGGGGGACTAATTTACATATTTATGGTCCGAGGCATGCGATGGAGTAGAACCGTCCCATATTGTATTATATATATAAGTTAGATCATATAAAGTCTTATTTGTTTTCAAAAAGTCTGAAATTGAAGTTTACTAAAATAAACTGAATGTACAGTTTAATTGCTCTTAAACCCTCCAGTGTTTAGTCAAGAGAGTGCCGTTGTATGCCTATAAAGCAGTGGTCGTCACTCAAATGGGACTCGTGTATTTGTTTATTAACAAATCCGCAAGTAATTAAGCTCTTTGCGTGTAGAAAAGCAGCAAAGCCATATGGGTAACTATAATTGATTCTTATTTTTGAGTCAATTTGTACGAATCAACAGCTGCAGCTCAGATCATATTTGTTGATGGCACTCCAGATAACTGTACTTGTGAGTAGATTACAACAAACAGCGTTAACATGACTCAATCTTGTTATCATGTACGCAGTAATATCCTCTTACCGAAATGCCTTCGGCATCATTCGATTCAAATAAAGACTGATCCGTATTAGGCTATGAAACAGAACCACAAAGAGGATAACGGCACCCACCCCTGCAATTAAAAACAGATTACACAGACTGTGAAAGACTCAGCTGAAGTAAAGCCTGCAGACAACAGGTGATTGTTATACAGCAAGCATTTGCGCTGGAGAATATCAATGAAAAAGGATCTTTTCATTATTTGTTTCTTTGCTGTAGCGCTGTTTAACACTTGAAATCGGTTCGCCTTTAATTCCTGCTGGTTCCTGACAACACACGCATAGTTCTGTTGACTGAGAAGAAATGAATCTGTCAAACAAAACAAGTCTCACCTGTGACTGCGTTCATCCACAGCCTCACACCGATGGGTCTCGTCTTTATCACAGAAATGCTTGATTCATCCACCCTCCCTTCACTGATACCTGGCTGCGAAAACAAAAGGCCAGATTTTCTGAAACGTGCGGTGTGGTGTTGAAGTGATAGTCAACACAAAGAGACAGCAGCACAAACACAAGTCTTATCCACTTAATCTGATGAATAACAAATGTGACATTTGACAAGACTTAAACTTCTAACAATGCGTTACACTGATAGCAATTAACAAACAAAGATGTTTCTTGATGATTTTTTACATACGTCTTTGGCATATTTTCTTTGGCAAATGCGACAGACTAGATCACTGTTTAATAATCTGCTGATATCATTGTGATTATATAAGCATGCTTTGTTTAATTGTTCATAGATTCAGTATTGCAATAGTTTTAGTGGCAGCTTCCTGGACAGGGTTTAGATTAATCCAGGACTAGGCCTGAGTTTAAGTAAGACATTTAAGTAATAAAAAAAAAAAACAATACTGGTGTGCATCTTGAGATACAATATTGGTATTAATACACAGTGTTGGGGAAAGTTGCTTTTAAAAGTCACATTCTTTCTGATCCCATTTTTAAAACCTAGTTAGTGTTGCTATAATAGTATAAACAATACCTGATAATTTTAAAGCTCAAAGTTCAAGTTCACTGCCAGGCGATATATTTTACTTTAAAAGAAATCCTCTTTCAAAGCCTACAGCGAATGGCCGGTTTGGACTACAGCCCTCTACTTCCTGCTTTAGTGACGTCAGTAAAACAGTTTTGACTAAACTCCGCCCACAGGAATACATCAGTTGTTAGCTAAGCTAACGGCAATCTGGCTGCTATCAAATCACAACACACTAAACAAACTACACAATTAAAACTCGATACGTATATCTGAAGGAGGGACTTCATAGAACAAGGAAGACATCAGCCCGTTTTGAGGACAGTAAAAAACAGCGCTATACAGATAAGTAAATTACAGAGCCCCTAAGGGGACATGGAGCAAAAATTTTGTTTCGTGTGCGCACATGAAACTATCGCGTTTAGTTTTGCATGGGCACGTGAAACTATCGCGTGCGCACGTAATAGCGAAAGTTTCACATGCGCAGAAAAAAGTTTTACATGTGCACATGAAACTAAACTTTTTAAAAAAATCTGCACATGAAGCTTGCACGTGAGCACATGAAAGTTTCACGTGGCCACCCAAAAGTTTCACGTGAGAACGCAAAAGTTTCACGTGAGCACATGAAACTAAACTTTTTATTTTTTTTACTCCAATGTCACCTTAGGGGCTCGGTAGTAAATTGTGCAAAAAATACAACGTTTTTTTACACGTGAAACATAAACACATGCTATATTGCACACTGTTAACACAATCAAAGCTTCAAAAACACAGAAAGAACGGGACCTTTAAAAGTAATGCTTTATAATATTAAGTTACTCCTCAAAAAAGTAACTAATTGCGTTACTTTTCAGGAAAATAAATACTTACGTTACTTTTAAGTTACTTTTGTGTCACTTTTTCTTACTTGGCTGATGCTTGATCTCCTTTAAGCCTTGCAGGTGTTTTTTTTACTGAGAAGTTCTGCATTCAGAAATTGCATATTTCATCACAAAAATGTCACGCTTTGACCTGCCATCTTTGTTTCTGACAACTCAGGCAAGCATGCATAGATTGCGTTATTCTACATGACTACATTCAGTTTAATTCAGTACGTAATTTTTTTTTAATCAAATGAATTAAACTAAAAATAACTCGCATTACTTTTTTTTAAAAAGTAACTAAAATATTAATGTGTACATTTATAAAGTAATGCATTACTTTACCCGTTATTTCAGAAAAATAATATTAATACGTAATGCACGTTACTTGTAATGCATCACCCCTAACACTGTTAATACATGATAAGATGTGTCAATGCAAGGTGTTTTTAAAGTAAGGCAGATCAAACATGCATTTTAGACTATGTTTACATTAATGTGTTTATCTTTTAAAACACGTTACTTTTGCTACGTTTACGCCTTTCATTTACACTACACCACCGTTTTCGACCCTCATAAACGGATTCGTTTGCAAATGCTGCAGACCCTGAACGTAGACGGAGTCTTATGTAAACAAACAGCTGATGTTAACATGACAGCGCATCATTTTCAAAGTAAAAATTATTTTTATTCAGGTAAATGGAGGTTTGCAACGGAGGTTTTGCCAAAAATAGTAAACATCTACCAACCAGCTATTATAAACGCTATTTTAGATTGTTTTAACATGTATCCTTATAGATAATGTCTGTTTTATATTTATGTTTGAGTATTGTTGGGTTTGAATTTTGTTGTAATGTTGTATATGTTTTGTTTTAATTTAGTTAGCTTTTTATGAAAGATAGACTGTAATTTTAAACGCCATATACTGTAGGGCAATATGAAGGGAGAATTGTAATGGGTCAGACATTATTTTCGAGATTAATTTAAGTTTTGTTTGCTACTTTAAAATGAATTTCGTTTCATATAATTTGAATCGATGTTTTGTTGATAGGTTTTGTGAATATAAATTAATAAAAACAATAAAATCAACATCATATTAATATTTAATACTCGTTTAGCTGATTGCGCTTTTTGCTATTTCTGTGTTGCTAACGGAGGACATGCGCGGACCTCGCACACTTTTAAAGGGAACACACACACGCACTGAACAGTGACAGGTAAGGGAAGCTAAGTTATTTGGTGTTTCTCTGAAGAATACAGTCAATTCGTATGAAATTAAATGCCCAAAGGTAAGCTATTATTAGAGTTATAAGTTATTTTACACGTTTATGCGCATGCCCAGTTACGTGATTGGTCATGTTTCATGCGTTTATCTTGTATAGTGTGGATGAATATTCTTTTAAAAACGGCAGTATAAACGAGGATCGTTTTCATTTTAAAATGCCGTTTTAAAACCGAAATGCTCTAATGTAAACAGGGCCTTACTCTTGCATTAGGGTAAACCCTTGTCTGGGAAACTGCCTCATGTGTAAATGCCAAGGAATACCTCACTTTATACATTAGTACGTAGTATGTATGCCAGAAGAGGTGTTGCAATTCACCTCAATGTGTATGCATCCAACGAGAGGTGTGAACCAAATTTCTCTATTTAATGAATTTTAATTTAAAGTGCAGACTAGCCTCAAGGCAATGTGATACTTTCTTTTGTTGTTTTAGGTCAACCTGAGGGTTTGCCTGTTCATTCGCCCGCGGAGGACTAAACAAACACTACACAAATTGATATTCCACACCGTACTCCAGCATGCCAGAGTATTCATTTAAACAATTTCACACATAACTCTCACAATGTCAGGTATATTAGCACAATTTTAAGCTAATTGGACATACAGATTTAACTTGACATTGGTTAGAGATTGTTGACTTGTTTTGTCACATTAGCATGTACTTTAGAGTGGTGGCCTCTACATTTTTAGTCTAGGCTGTTTGTGCCATTAAAATGCTTTTAAAACCATAGGAAGCTATTTGTCTTGTGCATCACTCAATGGGTGATAGTATAAGACATGGCCAGAAAGAAACCAGGAACATGTCTAAACGACTACCCGGACTACACCTACCAGGTAGAAATTACACTATTAGATTCCTAGTATGAAATTGGACTATTTAGAGACTCGTTGGCCATTCCTAAATACAGGAATATATGTTGTGGTGACCATTAGTTGGAATTGAGCAGAAGTACTCAGTTTAATTGGTACTCAGGTAAGTGCAAATTCCCCAAAATAATACTTAAGTATAGTAATGAAGTATAATTACTCAAGTAATTTACATCCCTGCATTTACAGCAGCCACTCCAGCTGTTCTCTATACCCATGGGATGCGCTGTGTGAATTGCTTGGTTTAGCTTATTAAAACTCTTAAGAGGGAAACTGAAAGCCACTCTGGAGCATGCTGGTATTATTAAGCAAAAAATAAATAAATAACGTTGTAGTATATGTATTTTTGAGTTGATTTTTATGGATCACCGTAAAAAGAGTCTGGCTAACTGTTAAGCGCTTTAGACTCTGTTTATTGCCTCTGAGTAATAATGTCTAACCATTTTTAGTCAATAGTCATTTAATGTTCCTAGTTACACTTTACAGGGCATTGCAAAATTAAAAGTAAAAAATAATTACCTATATAAGTGACTGTGAATATGTAATTACATGAAACACAGACAAATAAACATGTAAGAAAATACAATTACAAAGAAAAATTTAAATCCATATAAATAAGGGCAGATTTAGATTTTGACATCTGCCTTTTATCTATCTTTAGTCATAGACGGATGTGCCAAAACACCATAAAATGGTAATTATACAAAATATATGCAAAATGTTTTCTCTTTCTTTTGAAAGATGATAACCCTATTTATTTGCTAACCCTTATGCCTGACAGTGCTGTTTTACTGCTCAAACTGGCACCAAGCTTGTCATACGTCTTTTTAAATAATAGGCATGCAGTTTACCTCTTTACCTAGTTTGCTTCATAACTCCAGATGATGTACAAGGTTGATAAATAGGTTTTGGAGAAATGCAAGAGCTTGCTTTCTATATATAGAGCCTCATTTTACTACCAGTCTACTTTAAATCATGTGCTTGTCATGTCATTTTGCATCTCCTGGTTATAAACACTACACTGGGTAACATTTTTTTTTAACTCATAATCATTTTGTCCAGTGGACTGTCACTTTAATTCAACATAAACAATGCAGCGGATACTGCACGACTGGGCTCCTGCTACATGCTGCAATATGGGTGGTTTAGTTAAACACTACTGCAAAATAAGCACTCACAAAGCTTTGGTGAAAAAAAACCTAGATGAAAAAGACATTAGAAATGAGGCTCATCTTGGCTGAGAAAATATAAGCCGTACTGCTCATAACACTTCAGTCCTTTTCTCATTGAAACTGTGCTTCTCACCTTTTTCCATTATGCTGCCCAGTGTGAAATACACTAGAAAAGCAAAAGCAGCCACTCTTTCCTGTTTGTAAAACTCCATGTTTTTCTTGGCATTGTTGTGCAATTATGTGCAGCAACACTTCACGGGGCAAAAAAAGACAACCCATACAGAAAACCTCAATATTAAATCTCAAATCTCATAAAATCTGAGGTGCTGCTCTCAAAATCAAAGTGAGGTGCATTTACTTATTTTATGACTAAAGAGTAAACAGAAATGCACTAAATTGTAAAATACAAAACAATATTCATTTGCGTTTCTAAAACAAACTTCATGCAGACCACTGTAAAAACTAAATCAATTCTGTGGTTAAAATTATTAAAAAAGATGACTGTTTTAGGGAGCGTGCACACCAAAACTTTTAAACGCGGCTGAAAACGCCTGGGGGACACCTATTGCCAGCTGTTTCAAGTTTTTTCAGCTGAGTGCCAGCTTTCTTTAGCTGTGAGCCGGTTGGTTGCTGTGGTAATGCCCTTCCTCCACTGTGATGGGACGGCCGTGTGAGATCTGACACTGACGAGCGGAGCTTTTCACCCAAAGTTGAATCACTTTCAACTCTCGGCGCTCAGCGCTGAGCGCGGAAAAACCGCCAAGCGCTGTTTTTTAGCGCAGAAGAAAACTGCTAGCTGCAGGCTTATTTGAAAAACACAGAGCTTCTACTGGAAACTGACGCAGACCAAAGCTTTTACGCCCACGGCCGGCTCATGTTTTCAATTGATTCAAATGGAAACTCAGCGTTTTTTTCGCGCTGAGCATCGAGATTGAAAAGAGATTCACTCAAACGCCCGTCCAATCACAGTGGAGGAGGGGCAGGACAAGTATCACAACAACTAACCGGCTCACAGTTCAAGTATCACCACTAAAAATCGCTCGGCTGAAAAAACGCCTGGAGGACACCAAATGCCAGCTGTTTTTTCAGCCGAGCGATTTTTAGTGGCCACTCCAAGCCACGTTTTGGGTTTCACAACCCCTTAGTGTTTTCTGGCTTTATTTATGCTGTTGGTGTTGTCTGTTTGCTATCTGTTGTATTCAGAGTTGTTTTGTAGTAAATTATGTTTTGTTGATTGTTACCATGTTTGTGGTTTGTGTGTTTAGTTCTTAGTCTCTTTGAATGACACAGTGATGTGATTGGTTGAAATCGCATGATCATGCATTTAACATAAACTGATTGAGCAGTTACTTGACCAACATTTTGGTCTTAAGGACAGTGTATAAAATATAACGCAAATAAAAAAAATATTTTAAATTGGGTGGACTGAAGTCCCTAGTTGAGTAAACTCAGAAATATGTTGATTGACTGGTTATTTTGAGTTGGCTCAACTAATTTGTGTTTTGTATTGACATAATTCACTTAATTGAGTTCAGGTAAAACTACTTGGACCAAAATTTAAGTTACCTAGAAAAATCTAGGGGAAATTGGTACTAAGACATTTTTCGTTTTGCTGATTTAAGATTATTAAAACAGTAAGAAAACAGCTGGTTTACCCATTTAAATGCAGAAGCGCTTCTGGGGCCTCAGTTATAAAATGCGTAAAAACCATCCTACATTTGATCTTACGATCATTTATCAAAAATGCGTACGTGTGAATTATAAACCGAACGTACGCGCAAAAAAAATGCACGTACCCCTTTTCTTTCAGATGTGAAATTTATAAATCGCAAATGATCTTGAACCTGTGTGCAGCTGAGCAGTTTCAGATCTCCGCCTTTAATCGATGCCTAATTAATGTCATAGACATATAAAAGAGCACTTGTCAATGTTTAAACCCAATTTCGAGAAGCAAGAATAGCCTATATTTCCAAAAAAACCTGCAGCAATGAGACAAGCAAAAGTGTGTACGTCTGCTCTGACCGACGTGGCGCTAAGCACTTTTCCACGTCAAAGACAGTTTTTATGGACTTTGCCGTGGATTTTTGCTTTAAACGCTTTATAAATAAGGCCCCTGAATCTCACACTATTTGATTAATGTCAATCCACAGATTGTTTACACTATCTGTCAATACCATGAAAGGAACAAACAGTAATGCAGACATAGAAAGTAATACCATGAAAGAAACATAATACAGAAACATATTGTGATCATGTAACGTTATCTGCACCAGTAATGAAAAATTAATGCACAACCTCCAATCTCATTTATTTCATTCGAGTATGCATTTTAGTCACCTTTAAACATTACTTTAGGCATCTGTGTTTGTTGGAAATTTAATTGACCATAAAACTACCATTATCAGCAGTTTATCAACGTAAAAAGAGTCCCACGAGCTGCAGTGCAAGAAACCAAAAAGAGAAATAAGTCATCCTTAATTCCATACTGAACGCAGTCGAATAGCACCATTTCCCTTTGCAGGCTAATGTCCATGTATGCTCTGATTAGCTAAACGAATATGGGTTATTATATTAATATGTCCTGGAGGAGATGTCTTGAGATTTAGGGGACAAAATTCAACATGATGTTCATTGCTGGGAATCATCCCTGCCATGTAAATAGGGCTGCAAAATTCATGACCAGCAGAGCCCTACGGCACATTTACCGCCAGCAACCCCATAGTGTGATTCTGACTTTTATCAGTCTAATTAAAAATGCGTATAGTATTATATATTGCAGATTAAGCCTCATGAAATCATCTCTATAATCAAGGGCATTTTAACCAGTGTAGTTTAAGTCATAAGCACATGCACCTTCAGTCAAATTACAATAAACGCTATGATTTTTGACAGAGTATTAAACCGAAGTCGGCACTTTCTCATGAAATAAATAAGTCATATCAAAATTACATATATAAAAAAAATGATCAGGCCATATGCAATTACGTAACAGCAATAATTTTTGGGTGCATTTTAGCACAACACAACTTCATGTCAATTATGCACATAAAAGATGTGCCTTATTCACAAAACTCATTATTTGCGTGCAATCAATGCAATATTATTACTGCCTGTGAAAAGCAATAAATTCATTTAATCGTGATGTCAGCGTAGATTTTCTATCGAACATAGAAGCAGTTATTCATCTGATGACGACTAAATGAAGGAGCAAAGTGTTATAACTTAGTTTATATCCAGACACGCTGTGAAGTCAAGAGTACTTTTGGCATTTAAAGGGCTAATTACGGTTTCTAGATCACATTGAAGGGATGATGTAGAGTCCAAGCAAATTATGCCAGATCGCTGCTGCATGCTCCACAAACTGCAAGATCGGAAGTTGCACAATGCAAACAGCGTTGAGCAAAGCTGCTGTGGGTACTTAAATATATAAAGTGACTTAACATATGAAAGCAGTCCTTCAACAGAGTAGGTGGTAAAACTACATAAACAGTGTGTGGAAAAAATATCACTATTAACAGGCACAACACATTTTAGGGGCCATTTACATGACATGGTTTCAACCAAAACTAATATAATTTTCATCAGGTTTGAAGTGAACTTTCTGAGTATGACGCATTGTCTTCTCCATGTAGCCCTAAACTACGAAAAGGCGAATCTCTGATAATGTCATGATGTTATGCGTATGTGTTTATTCAGTCTATAGACATGCGTGAGTATACCCAAAATAACAATGGCGATTACAGGACTGTATTTGTGCTGCTAAACTCTTTCACCGCCAGCGTTTTTAAAAAAAAGTTGCCAGCCAGCGCCAGCGTTTTTTATGATTTTCACAAAAGTTTAATGCCTTCAAGAAAATGTTCTTCTTTAAATATATAAACATACAATATATCAAATGAAAGGAAACCTCTGCTTTCAAAAAAAAAAAGTTTCATCCTACCTTCAGTAGTTCTTTTGTAATCGGCTTTTGAATATGGGTAGGTTTCTGCAAAAACACTACATTTTTAGCAAAAAGCAGAGATAATTCAACTTTTGTGACAGACTTTTCATATAGTTCCCATTCAGAGTTATCTTTAAAACATACACGGACATGCAGCTGCTTGATATAGGGCAATACTTCCGGGTTTAAAAAGTTGCGGAAGGGCACCACCTAGTGCATAATAGCGGTATTGCGGAAAGACGGAAATACTCGTCATTGGCGGGGAAGCATTTTCTCTTGATTGACGAGATATCTCGTCAATGGCGGCGAAAGAGTTAATGGTACTAAAGAGAATGTTTGTTTTATACATTTTTGCAATATTACTTGAAACTGTCTAACAGATAAAATACTATTTATTAGGTGCACTGAAAGTAATAATATTAATATTCGTCATCTGTGCACAAGATAGGGCCTTAAAAACATCAGCCAATCGCTGTTGCGGTCATCAACGCGCAGTTCGCAAAAATTCTTCTCGACAGGTAACAGTGATTATTCTTTTTTTTTGTGGAATAATTATTGTTGTACTGTTATTCAGGTATATTGACGTTGTTCTTGTACTGTAGTGGTAAGGTAGTGACCAGTCTGCTACATGCTAGTTGAAATGGGAGTAGCGTCGACTGATCTATACGTTACGTCTTATGTGTTTATTAACGAATCAACTGACACGACACAGCATATGCCGGTCGTAAACAAAAACACTCATGTTCAAATACTCGTGCACGAGTCGTGCAGGCGTTCCCTAGAAATTAACTGTGTAGGAGGGAGGCTGTTCTTACGCATGCACTCATTTCAAAAACTCAGTAACAGTCTTTCTCAGTCAGCGAAAACATCCTCTTTCGCCTCTTTAAGAGTTTATTAACGCTCCTTTAAAAACAAATGTTTTTTCCCCAAGATCATTACCTCATTGTCCATCCAAAAAAATCAGCTTAAAACATATACAGTCTTGGTTGTTCTCTCTGTAGAATAAAGCTGCATTCAGACTAGCATAGTGACGCAATCTCATTGATTTCAATGGAAGCTGTGCGACTTCCGGCTACAGAAGTGGCAGCAACTGTTGGCGACTGGATAAGTTGAGAAATGTTTAAAGCAACACCAAAGAGTTTTTTTTTTACCTTAGAATAACGTTTCCAAAAAAGTTTCAGTGGTTCATCCACACAAAACAGGGTGAATGGCACTTTCACATTCGCTTTGCAGCCCTCTATCGGCCAAAACCGCACTAAAGAAGTTTCCAACCGTCGGGTAGCGGTCCTGTAGTTCGAGTGAAAACTACAAAAACTTGCTTTACGGCAGACCTACAATCCAATCAGAGCCAGCTATGCTGCAGTATTTACGACAGTGGTAATGGACAATTACGCTTCTAACCTGTAGTGGGAGCAAAGAGCCAGAGTTCTTTAGTGTTGCTTTAACTTTATGCAAATTATGAGAGACATTCTGGAGTGACTACCAATGAGAACGAAGCAGGGGAGTTCACGTCATCCGTCTCTCGTAGAGTATACTCATTTGTTTATGACAGCCAGATATAGAAACGCCTCTTTTGAAAGAGACAAGTGACACAAAGTCGCTTATAATGTGAATGTACCTTAATGCGAATGTGTGCAGTGTGTTGTGTTTCTTTACACAGTGGCATTGCCCTCTATTGGCCTGGCACTCATAATACTGTTAAATTTTCGCAAATCTGGATAAATAGTATTTTTTTGACAGCATGTAAATGTGACATTTACCAAAACACAAAGGAAAAACTTCCATCGTTGTTATAAACGTAGCCTTAGTGAATTTCCCTTATACTCTAAAAATTCTGGGTTATTTTCAACCCAGCACTGGGTCAAAAAGGGATGAGCCCAGCACGCTGTGTTGTAATGTAATCTATGCTGGGTTATTTCAGTCCAAAATGCTGGGTCAAAAATTAACATTTACTGGGTTAATTTCAACCCAGCTACTGGGTTCATCCCTTTTTGACCCAACGCTGGGTTGAATATAACCCAGCATATTTTCAATTGTGGTCAAAACTCTTTAGCACTCCTGTATTATGACAAACACAGCACAAAAAATACATTTCAGTACACTGCATCAACAATTACAATACATACTGTGCCACAAGAGCATGTAGTGTCAAAAAACAACAATTCCTAATACTTGCCCAGTGTAACATTAATTCCCTCACTTCACAATCCTGATTCTCAACATATAATGATAGAACAGCACTTTTGAAAGCAATCAGAAATCTCGTTCCCTCACTGCCTCGGTGCTTTAGCGGTGGATGATGAGCGAGCCCTTGGAGGGCCAGTTCATCTGCTGATGGCTACCAGCAAATCTGAGCTTAAACTCTACATGGTGCACAAGGTGATATTGACTACTTCTGCTCCACTTGAGCAAGGATAGATTGGCATTTAATGATGGAACAACAGGTACAACAAAGCTCCCGTGCTTTCAGTCCGTGGTACAACACATATAAAAATTTTAACAAGTGCTCTTATTGCAATGGCCGTTTTGACAATCTTTTTTTTTTTATTGAAGCGATATGAATGGAGTGGGTCAATTATACTTTTATCATGTTATGAATAAAAGAGATTAGCTATGCATGTGATGGCAAGTTTAAAGGACAAGTTCAGTATTTTACACTTAAAGCCCTGTTTTCAGATTGTTTATGATGAAATAGAACGGTTTCCACTGAAATTTGGACATATGATGCTGGCCCGAGAATTTTCGGGTGTTTCTTTATCACCTCCCACCTCTATAATGGTTCTATAGGTGCACATGAACAATCCTTCCAAAAATGCATTAAACTTTTATTTACAAAGAAGTGAAACTCAGCGAGTGGTCAGGGGTGTTCACTGATATGCTCACACAAAAATCGCTGTAAAGGATGCTTTCTAACAGGTTTCATCTTAGTTTTTGTCCAACTCCATTGACTTGTATTAGATGTGCTGTGAAGTACGGTATTACTCTGCGCCGGGAATGTTGTTTGTATTCGTGCAATTGGCAAAGGCGGATTATCGCCACCAACTGGGCTGGAGTGTTTATTATTCAAGCTCTCAGCGGAAGAATGTACGAGTGTGAGGCGTATGGAAAAATAGGTCCACAAGTTTACAACGAATGCTAAAACAGCTGTTGGAAAGCATCTTTTGCAGCGATTTTTGTGTGAGCATATCAGTGAATACCCCTGAACACTCGGTGAGTTTCACGTCTTTGTAAACGAAAGTTTAATGCATTTTAGGAAGGATTGTTCGAGTGCACCTATGCAGCCATTGTAGAGGTTAGGGGTGATAAATAAAATACCCGAAAATTCTCGGGCCAGCATCATATGTCCAAATTTCAGTCAAAACTGTTCTATTTCATCATAAACAATATGAAAACAGGGCTTTAAGTGTAAAATACCGAACTTGTCCTTGAACCACATACGTACGTTTTAGCTTGACCCCCTGTGATGTTGGCGTTAGGGGTAGGATTTCATTATTGTTTTTGTTTATAATAATTGCACACAGAATTCATATGAATTAGCCGACTCGTAAAATACGTACAAATCCCTGTGCGAATCGACAGAAGCATCAATAAAGACAACATGGCAGACATTTAGTTTTACATATATGCATTTGTGAAGTAGCTGATAATCTCAGGGTACTTGATGGACTATGTCAGCTATGATGTGATAATATTTAATTTCATTTTCGGTGAATGAGCCGCTTCTAATTACAGCAGCCCATACGGCCTCTGGTGTCATTAAGGAGCTATTACTTGGTGTGAGATGTTCTGATCTGAGAGCTCCTGTGCTTTCTGTGGGCTCTGAGCTAAAGATGATCATCAAGGAAAATCGACACTGTCTGTTAATGGGCGCCACAGGTAACATTACTGTTCGGAAAAGATTGTGCTTAATTATCTCGCATTTTATTCTCTCTTTCATAGCTCATGTGCAGGTTCTATTCACACAGAAAAGAAAAAAATACTACCATATTAATTTAAAAAAATAAAACAAATGCAGTGAATACATAAATATTCATAGCAACCTCTCACACATACAGTCATTTAGTGCTGAAACAAAGAAGCCTTTGTGATTCGCATTACCATTACTATTTCCATGCGTAGCAGCTTGGTTTTGTCTCGGATGAAAACAACAGATTCACATTCTCTAAAGCAAAGCAGTTCACCCAGACACATAAAGCTGTCACCTAGGGGACACAAGCTCTGCAAACAGAATGGCTATTTATCACCAGGCAATTCTGGGCTGCGGTAATTACCATTGCTAAAATATATCTGTTATAACTCTCAGACACCTTTCATTTTTTTTAATTTATGCAAAATTTGGCAAAGTTTGTCACCTCTTGTCTCATGTTGGTAATAATTCAGTATGCTACGATAATTCAGACATAACCAAGGTGATGAAGATCGTATTGCAGAGTCTGGAAAGAGCTTGATTTAAAAAAAAATAAAAAAAACTTTACTAAAACAGTAGTTTAAGCTATATAAAGGTTTAATGAGGGCCAATACACGCACCATTGATTTTAAAGTCCTGATATGAAAGATCATAACACGCTGTGAAATTCTTGAAGGTGCAGTGACAAATCAAGAAATATCTGCAAGCAAGAGTCTCATTAAAAAAAGCCTGCTATGCTAAAGTGCTGTCGTTAGGCGCTGGCTTTTTTAAATCACTGTGGCATGACATCAGGAATTAAAAGCTTTTGTACGATACTGTATGGTACATGTAGATAAGCGTCATGAAGTATACAAAAGTCAAAAAAATGTATGCATAGAAGTAGCATGTATTTCTTCACACGAGAATCACAATTAAGGGGGAACGTATCACACACTCGAATGTTGATTGTCAATTCTCATGCGCGGCCGATAGAAAACAAGACTCGTGCTGATTGTGATAATAACAGCGGGGTGATGCTGCACGTGCAGATGCAGAGTGAGAAGACGGGTAGACTGTGGAGGCGTGAGGCCGAAGTGCCTGTAGAAAATCAAACATGTAATGAAAGCATACAGTGTTGTGAGATAGTAATCAAATAGCTGTTTAGTAATAACTTACAGAATTTTGAGGCACAGGATAAAACATTTCTTTACCTGTCACTAGTTTTAAAAACAGCAAAATGTCCATCTGGTTATTAGAATGTTTTATATACAACAAATATTTCATTTTATTTGATTTGATCTCTTATAAGGTTTCACAGCTACTTTTGTCAGACTTCCCAGATGTTTCAAAACTGCATTAAGTATTCTTCAGCCAACAATGATACTGGGTTGACAAGCGCTGCATCAAAAACCACACACTGTCCTACTATGTAGTAGGCTGAAAAGTAATAGGCAAGACAAGAAGTAAAGTATGCCCAAATTCATAGTATTCGAAAAACACCCGTACCCAGATTATCTACGCAACATGATCTCATGGAAATCGGTGTTATAGTCACCGAAAATTTTATCACTTTATCCGTATCCATGTCAAGTAATTCAGCTTTTTTCCATGACAGGAGCACGGATGACTTTTCCGTGTCACTCCCACGGATTTCTCGTTTCATTTTCCTATTTGCAAATAATTGTAGCTTGGGGTTAGATTTGGGGTTTGCATTAGGATGTACTTTTATGTATTGGTTTCTACATGTCTTTCTTCCGCTTTTAAAACTATTCTCGCCTGGGGTTTGGGTAAGGATGTTGAAAAATGTAACAGAATGTGATTCTAACATCAACCCCAAGCGACAATGGTACGAAAATAGAAAAAAAAACAATAAGAAAACTGTCCGTGGGAGTGACACGGAAAAGACATCCGCGCTCCCGTCACGGAAAAAAGCTGAATTCCGTGACATGGACACAAAGTGATCAAATTTTCCGTGACTATAACGGATTTTCATGAGATCAGGTTGATCTACAACTTCCGGCAAGATGTTAAAAAGTGCATTCGATGGAGACTTTACATCCCTTTCCTCACGATTTTTTTGGCAATCTATATTTCCGCTATATGAAGTTGACACAATGTAGATTTTTAAACCTGTGAGAGGAAAATAGAGCAAAAAGCTTAATGTATCTACTTTTCACGTATTGAAAAATTGTATGACAACATAACCATCGCTGTTACATCTCAAAAAATGTTGTTTAGTTTTTAATGACTCTCAACTGGCTCACCTGTTGTTATGACGAGGTACATATCACATGATGTATCAACATGGCGGATGTAGTACAGTATGTATTTCTATAGTATGCGTTTTCGGATGCAGGGGAGGATACAGCATAAGCATCTTTTCTGCTCCACCAGCAAAGAAATATAATATAAATTAAATATTTTAAAGAAAGCCAAGATCACATTTTTTTGCAGACTACATATTATTGTACTAGTGGGATTCTCAGATCATCCACAGAAATCAGAATTCACAATCTAAAGCCATACATTGGTCTCGATTCACCCAGACTAGAGCAGCATTGACTGCCATCTCAAGAGCAGTCACACTGAACGATCGCAACCCAAAATATCTGCCTATACAAGTTCTCTGAGGCTAAGATTCATCAGAGAACATGCAACACTAAAGTTTTAGTGGCTGCAGACAACAAAATTGCATGCAAAATCATAATGTGCACCCTACTTAACAAGGGTTCACAATGGAGTAGGCAAATTTTCACCTGTTGATAAAAACATTGCCTTCTTCAGACTCTTATCTTTGCAATTCTTACAATGCTGGGAATTCCAGGAAAATGTGTTCATCCTTGAAAAAGTATTATTTTACTTACATTTAAAGGTTTACATATATATCCTTAAATTCCAGATTATAAGGGGAGCACATTGTTTTAAAGGGGTGGAGGTGTATGGTACCCATGTTCATTTTTTTGTGTATTTACACAAAATGTGTTTTTTAATATCCCACACAGGCATCATCTGTCAATATTTCTGTATGGGATTCTGCATGTTTAAACATATATTTAAACTGCCCAAACATATAAAGCATGCCTGCCAACTCTTGCGATGTGGCTGCAAGTCTCACTCATATTACTAACACGGGTCATAATATGCATAATAATACTACTGTACATTGCATACCTGTACCTGTATGTTGTCCGTTTTATGTCGCGTCCTCTTCCGGTGTATGCTGGTTCTGCTATTGTAGCCAGTGTATTACCCGTTTGTGTGAAATGTTATCACATGTATTTTGTTTTGACGTGATTATGTATTATAGGCTCCATTTAAATACCTTCAGCTCGTTTTGTTTCTGGTTAAGTAATCAGCTGTTTTGGCACCACAAATGATTTTATGATTACAACAAAATAATTATATACTAATGTATTTCTGTTGAATAAAAATGTAGCTAATTGACAGATTTCATTGCGCTTTGTGTGGGCGTGCGCACGCCGTTGCTTTTGGGTATAATTCATCCAGTATCACACTGGTGTTTTTCTCAACAAAGCTTTCGAACGTAGGAAAGACCAATGACATCTCAAGTTTTGTCTTTTTATGCTTGCTCTGCTAGTGCTTTGATTCTCTGGAGGTCATATTGACTCCGCTTAATAAACATGACCCTTCTTTTTTACCAAATATACGGCACAGGCATAGTTGTCCTAGATATGTTGGTCATGTGATAGAAAAAAAAATTATATATATATATATATATATATATGCCAATTATTATTTACTTATGTTTTATTATTATTTCTACCTTTTATTCACTTTGTCATTATTGATGTTTACAAAATGTGAAAAAAAAATTTAATGTTAAAGAAACTGTAAAATGTTCATTGAATTCACTGAATTCTTGTCATTTTCAAAGTAAATAAATAAATAAATGTATTTAAAAAAAATGTGGCAACAGCACCATATAACGTAAGCAGCCTTCACGGCATTTTTTTAAATATATTTTTGTATGTGCTTTCATTTTTCTTTATATTCTTTGTGATCATGTTGAAAAGAGATTATGTGGTATTGGTATTAGTGTTTCAACACGGCCTTAGTGATATTCTATATTTTAAAGGTTTTACTTATAATATTCCAATTTCCAATATTTATACCAACATCCCAAGAAATTCAATTTTGATGTCATCTACACTGCAATTTTCTTTAAATAAGACCATACTGCACAAGACTACAACAAAAACAACCTAATACTATATATATATATATATATATATATATATATATATATATATATATATGCCAATTATTATTTACTTATCTTTTATTATTATTTCTACCTTTTATTCACTTTGTCATTATTGATGTTTACAAAATGTGAAAAAAAAAAACGTGTAAATGTTAAAGAAACTGTAAAATGTTTATTGACTTCACTGAATTCTTGTCATTTTCAAAATAAATAAATAAATAAATGTATTTAAAAATAATGTGGCAACAGCACCATATAACGTAAGCAGACAATTTTTTTTATATATATATCTTTGTATGTGCTTTCATTTTTCTTTATATTCTTTGTGATCATGTTGAAAAGAGATTATGTGTTACTGGCATTAGTGTTTCAACACGGCCTTAGTGATATTCTATATTTTAAAGGTTTTACTTATAATATTCCAATTTCCAATATTTATACCAACATCCCAAGAAATTCAATTTTGATGTCATCTACACTGCAATTTTCTTTAAATAAGACCACACTACACAAGACTACAACAAAAACAACCTAATACTGGTAAGATATGACCCATAAGGTTCAACTTGGATTGAGGCCGAGTAAGCATCAGGTGCTTCTCATCTTACATTGCCAGCTGTATTATGTTGTACCCCTCTTCTTTGCTATATTGGCAATAAGCAGGCAGGGGCAACAATGACGAGAGAGTAGGTGAATCTGCTTTTACATTTCTTAAACTGAGGTTTATAGGCTATCTATCACAAATTCACAACCTCATATCCTGCAACACAAAGGATCAAGGTTGGAAAAAGAGTACATCCGTAAAGGAGTATTGTGGATTTGAGCTTTATATTGGCGGATGGCTTTTTTACTGGACAGTAAACTTACCCTGTCGATCATCTGTCGGTGGCATTACAGTTAATCGACTTTTATATGTTTTCAGGTCTCGTGTGTTTTGGTGGCTCAGTGGGAACAGCCGTATACTGTGCCCGGAAGATTGTGGTTTAAATTAGGCTTTAGGCCCAACCTGTGACCACTGCTGGTTTGCCCTTCAGCAAAGCATTTAATGTTCATCTGGTCTGGATGTGCCGTGGTGTGACAGCACCTGTGCTCTGAGCAATCTGTGTATAATAAATGACAGTAGAAAAGAAAAAAAAAAAAACTTAACCAAACTTTTGTTTCGACTTGCATTGAAGAGGCTGAATAACAATATATTTGTTTCAGTCACACTTAACTTTGGGCTAAAGGCGTTTGGACAAGGATCATAATAGCATGAAATGTGTTGCCATAGAAACTTTTCCATGCAAACAAAGCACTCAAGAACTGAGTGGGTGCCCAAGAGAACTGTTGTCATTGTTGCTCTCTAAATCTTTTTCTCTCACATCGCTTGTCTCTTTTTCATCATATGCCATCATTGCTATTCCTGTAGCACTATAAAAAAGATGCAATTAAGGTTAAAATGGTCTGCTAGAGAGAACGAAATGAAATGAAGACGAAAAATGCCAGACGAGGTGAAACAAAATCTGTTTTCTCAAACGATAACTTGTGAGAGCATTGCTGTAACAGGAAAATAGTTGATCCTGGAGGTCGTGTAGAACACCATTAGAGGAGGATAGTTGGATTGAATAGCAGCAGAATGGGAGAGATTTCTCATGTATTTCATTTCCAGTTCCGGTTAGATACTAATAGAGTTATGGGCCATTTTCAGGAAGCTTCCTGTTTACTTTATCATGGGTGTGCGCCTCTGTCATGTTGTCATATTATATAGAGTTATTTTATTCAAATGTCTATAAATATGCACAGTGGTGCTTTGGCATATATGTTTGGTGTACCTGTATAGAATAAATGTCCAGCTTTAATTTGAAAATGATGAATGTTTCATTAGTAGATGAAATGAAGTACATGTCTCTTTAGTACCAGATCATCTTGGACCCAGCATTTCTATCTTTGGTTCAGGACAGTGTGTGGCCAAGTGGATGGGCATAAGCATAAGGCCGTACTGGCACTGATGCCTATTGTGCCTTATCATTTCTGCCATAAATCCAGCATCGCATCTTTTCTTCATTGAGATAGATCTGTTGTGCATCACATGTCCTAAGGTTTAAATATGGCTTGTATTTATAAAAGATGAAAAGAGTCCAATAAATAAATCAATAATGCCATGAATAGCCATAAACCTAACTCGATAAAATCATCCTTCTGTGGCTGGATATTTAAGTAAAAGAATTATTTAAACAAATAAAGTAATAAATAAAATCTATGACAATACAATCGAAAAATGCTGAGTTGTTTTAACCTATCATAGGTTTAATTAACTATTGGTTTAAATTAAGGCAGAAAATGACAGTATTAGACCAATTATGGATTAAAACGAGCCATTATTATTAGTTAACCTAGCATACCCAACAGTTGGTTTTTTTCATATTTTGTCCAAGCATGGGATAAAACAACACATTAATTATTATTATTTGAGTGTAGCTCATTTGCATTATACTTACTAGATATAATATTTTAAATGCTTGCCGAGATACGATAATAATTTTATAGGACACAATTTATCACATTTATTTCCTGTGATGTTTTATCTAAAAAAATATGGATTGGTTAAGTGTGGGTGAGTATATGACAAGCATAGTAAAGAAATATGTCAGTCCTGATTAAAGTTTATTCATAATCACTTCGCCATTGTTTTGGGAATATGCAAATATGCCTCTTGCTCAAATCAAGTGATAAGAATATTTTTACTGTAAACTCTCACCAGTTTAAAGCATTTTAAGTATTAAAGGTGCTGTATGTTTGGCGTCAACACTGTGAATTGCGACCAATTTTCAAAACGCATAGAAAAGCTATGGTAGCTGCCACAGGACAAACATATCATCGTCTGAGACGATAGATATGTACACTAGATGTCGCCTTGGCTACGGCAGTTCATTGGACCGAATGCGTCAAACTGAGCCATCTTGAAACAGGGGAATCCCGCATCAGCGTCATTGTAGGCAATGGTGTAACCAAAATAAAATCACCATAAATCGTCATGAACGCGATTTTCTTGGTTTTCTTTTGGTTCGTTTCAACAGTCAGACATGTATTTAGCATTTAGTACAGGAAAAAATAAAAGTTTTGATTTTATGGAAATTAACTTTTTCTAACTGTTATGCATAGTGCTAGTAGCCCTAACATTCATACGCAGCACAAAAGTCCGGCATCGTTCGTGAATTCGAAGTACAGGCGGAGATAGCAGCTTTACCTAGATACTTCCTATGACAAGACCCCTGTTCTAAGATGGCGGCGGTTTTGACGCATGCTCAGAGCCCCAAGGCGACATCTAGTGTATCTATGGTCTGAGACAACGTACTGATGAACCATGCTCTATAGAGCAGTTTGTCCATTAAGGGCTACTGTAGAAACATGGCGATCAAATGGCTATTTCCATTTGGTCTATGTAAATAAAAAGACCTGTCTAAAATTGATTCTAAATCGCAAGGCTGCGATTCTGTGTTTCATGCGCAGGTTGTGTGTGTACTATGGCGTTTTAGTCAGAAGGAAGTCCTTATCAATCTAAAATCATTATGAGTCCGAGTCGTTTATAAAGTGCATATAAAAAAGCAACACTCGTCAAACACAATCATTCAAAATGTTCTTTATTATCATAAAAATACCTAAAACAATCTGAAGAACAGCGATATAAATATTCTTCTAGACATTTCCTGGAATAGCGTTTGTAATGCTACTTCTTCTATGGCACAATTGGAATTTCTGCACAAGAGCGCCCTCTGGCTTTTGGATGTGGCTGCATTTCACCGTAATTCATTTATTGAGAAAATGCGCATTTGCACGATTAATCGTTACAGCCCTAAAGATAATAAAACATAACAGTTCGGCATGTAAGGTCTTTATACACCAATGATAATATAGTTATGTATTTTACATAGCGTTTCTGCAAGAGATCCTCCTAAAGTTACACAATGCACCTTACCATTGTGATGATGAATTGAGTCTGTGTTTAAGTCAGAAACAAGCTATTATTAGACAAAAACAACTTGATGATTCCCTGATTCATTATGATAATTATGTTATGAATCTATTTAACGAACAGAAACTAAAATGAGCAAAGAAAATCAGATTCACAGCAACACTAATCACTATAATGATGAAATCAAATAAAACTCCTGCTTATAACAAAAAATATCAAATACTAAAACATGCTCAAACCACTACTGACTATAGTTTTGTTTTAAAACTATTTTCACATTTCTATATAGGCATGTTTAGACAGCAACATTTATATAAATGTGTCATTAATTGCAAGTCCGCTATTGGTCAAAATTTAGCAATCAATATTTTAGCACTTTACATAACTACCTGTTTTTAGTGTAAACAATTGAACCCATTCATGTTGTCGATAGCGCTGTGAGCGACTTGTAAGGAAATGAATTGTGTTGCACTCAGATTGCGTCTCACCCACAGATCCAGTTTCAGCTGAAAGTGCCACGACCTCAAAAGCAGGATTCTATAGCAAGCTTAACATGCAAAAAAATGAATGAAGTGTTTATCTGTCTCGCTGTTGTTACCCCTGCTGAACACCTTGAGAATGAACTGGAACAGCATCACCCAACATCAGCTCCTGACCTCGCCGATGCTCTTGTGTCTTGTTGAACCTTCAATTTCAAAAGCATTAATCCCTCCCCTTGCTGTTATAGCAGCTTCCATTCATCTGGGAAGGCTTTCCACTAGATGTTGAAACATGGATGCAGGGATTTACACCCATTTAGACTCAAGAGCCAGGTCAGTGATGTTGGGTAATGGGGTCTGGCACACAGCTACGTTGCATTTAGGCCTGAGAAAAACATTTTTATATGGACCTCACTTTGCAGGAGCATTGTTATGAAGGAAAATAAAAGGCCTTTTCCAATTCTCCAGAATTTCATTGGACGATGTAGCATCAGTCTGTGTTATAAATAAAGTATACTGGAATGTTTCACAATTAAAACATTTCATTAAATAAATCCTCAAGTTATTAAAGTAGATAAAGTTTTACAAACACTCAGACCACTGACTCAGTGTCATTGGCTGCCTTTACAACACCAAAGGCAGAGGCTTAACACATGAAAATAGAAATGAGATTATCCTGTTTTCCCCAAGGACTTTTATTCATATAAAATCTTGGCATTGAAACCACACTGGCTTTTACACAAATTTAATAAAAGCCTTCATGATAAAATTACCTAATGTCTATTGACATTTCATCCGGGCATTATTAAAACGGACCAGGATCTGGTTATCATACTCTTTCAGGCCTGGCAATCGTATCAAATATGCTTTATTGTTGGGCTTTTCTCTTTTTAAATTAATCAGAGTAGATTTTGCTATTTCTGTTTAGGATGTTCTGTAAAACTCAGTCAATGCAGGTACAAAAGCTCCTCTGCGGGGTACAGTGTATAGTCAATGGCCTATATAGTGACCTTGCTCGGGAAACTGTGCAGAGGACGGCGGTTAGCAACAGTCAGCAATATTAAATGGTGTCAGATCATGCGAGCACTTTGTCCGTGTCATTTAAAGTGGTATGGTGTAGTGATGCCTGACTCCATACTTTTGTTTAAGGCAGGGGTTCTCAGCCATTTTCACTTCAAGGCCCCCCTGTTGTCCACAACAAGACCCCCAACTTTCAGTTTCTACCAAATAAAATATTTTAGAGCTTGACATAACTAGATAGAAGTATATTTGTTACTAAACTAAATAAACACTAAGACATAACTTATTTTTTAGATGTTTTGGCATATTTTAATGCTTGTTTTGTATTATTTGTAAAAATGTTAAGTCCTCTTAGTGAGCCCCGGCCCCCTGGTTGAGAAACACTGGTTTAAGGCAAGTAACATAACTGTAGGCTATATTTCCAACATACTGTATCTGTTTTATTACAGGGCTGAAGAACCCTTAGGTATGGTGTGTTTTCAGTATCTTAAATCACCATAGCTTTTCCTACATAAAAAGTATTAGTAAATTTTAAAAATTTACATGAACTAAGATTAATAAATGCTGTAGAAGTACTGTTCAATGTTAGTCCATGTTAGATAATGCATTAACTAATGTTAACAACCTGTTTTGTGTTATGTGTTACCCATTTGTCTTTATGCACTACAACATTTTCTTGAATTGTGAGATACGGTTGATTTTAAAGGGATAGTTTGGCCAAAAATGATATTGGCGTTACCGGAAGTTAGATATTTTCATTTATAAAGTTTTAACTATGGATATTTCTACAACAACACCGTGCGGATTACCCTCAAAAGGCCTTTGTTTATCATCTTGGAGCCGTTTGTATTTATTTTGAGAAGGATTTTTGGACTTGAAGGAGTGGACCCTGTAACTTTACATTTGATTAACTGAAAAATCTAAGACATTTTCTAAAATAACTGAAAATGTGTTTGTCTGAAAAATGATGGACATATGCATCTCGGACAGATTGTGGGTGAGTAAATTGTGGGTTTAATATAATTTTCTTTTTATAAACTATCCCTTTACAGGCAGGGTCCATGATCTCTGAAAGCTAATGCTGACATTTGAAATCACCTAAACAAACACGCCCCTACCCCAATAGAATCTGGACCTTCTGTTGATAGACCCGCCCCAAACATACGCAAGCCAGGCAACGATGTCGGTTAGTAGACATGCCCCCTAACTGCTGATTGGCTACAAGTGTGTTTTGGTAGTCGGACCGACTCTCTTTTCCAAAGTGTTTTTCAGATATCGTGCCCTCCGCTTTTAAAGCAACACCATGTAGTTTCCATGTAAAAATGACTTACAGCTCCCCCATGTGGTTGAAAAGCGCAACAGTGCCTGGTATCAGACACTCTTCTGCAAGCAGGGGGAGGGGCGGGGCTGTGTTTCCTACCCTCCCCCGCCACTTTCAGAGTGTGCTTGTAGCAGCTAGGAGGCTGCTCAGGTTGTAGCAACAGTACAATTTGTCCAGTTAAAAGTTGTTCTATCACTGAAATAATTTTAGAGACATAATTTAAAGGTAAAAAAACTACATAGTTTTGCTTTAAGGTAATTTGATCTACTAGTTAATATTTACAATTTTTTTTTGAATAAGTGGAAAGATTTTAGAAAAGAAATAAAGAAACTACGATACACGTTAAGGGGGGCTGTGATGCATGTGGCTGCCACATTCGGGTTGTATTCAAGTACTCACAAAGGACCAAAGTTTGAATGTGATCCGCAGTCGGTTTTCATTCCTCTTCTATGCACTTGTACTGTAAATAAATGTTTGCACTTACATTTTTAAGTATAATCAACTTGGATTTAAGAGTCATCTTAACCTGGATTATTTATTTAAAAAATCATTTGATTAATTATTTTGCTGTAACTTTCAAAATAAAGTTGAACTAATTTCAACAAAATTGTACAAAATTTTGTCGGATTCTGCCAACAACCAGGTATTTCTGAAAGGACTAACTCCTCATTCAGATAGCCAGCGACATTATCGCTGTGTGTCGCTTGTCTCTTTCAATGAGGCGTTTCTAAATCTGCTTGTGATAAACAAATGAGTACCATCCACGCCAGTAACTGACGAGAGAAGGATGACGTGAACTCCACTGCTTCGTTCTTATTGGTAGTCGCTCCCGAAAGTCGCTCGACATTTGCATAAAGTTAAACTTTTCTTAACTTTCTTGCGTCGCTGGACACGCCCATACGGTCGCCAACGGTCACTGTCGCTCGTGTCGCCGGAAGTCGCCAGGTTTCCATTGAAATGAATGAGATCGCGTTGCTCTGCTACTGCTTGTCGTTGGCTGTCTGAACGAGGGGTAAGGCTGGGATTAAGCAGTTTTAAATTGTATTTGAAAGTATTTGATGGATATTTAATATGTGCTGAAAGCATTTGGTTAATGGGTCAGTGACAAAAACAGTTTGGCAAGATGAGAAATTCAAAAATCTTTTTAAAAAATTGTTTTAAAAGCATGCATCAGGTTTATTGCAATACACATATTGTATTTATGTTAATTTTATGCAATAAAAAAAATAAATTTGGACCTGAAAATGTCAAATGGTGTAACTGCCAATTGCACCAAAGAATGAGAAATATTAAATATTTTATCCACCTTGATGGCATGTAAGAGTAATCATCATTAAATAAATAAATAAAATATGATTTTATTAGTTATTTCTAAATGTTAATTTTATGTTTTTGTAATATTTGTCCTGACATATGCTGAAAACAGCTCTGTTTTCTAAATAATCTTTGACAAATGATGTAAAAATGTATGTAAAAAATCATATTTCACTAAACTAGATGATTATATTATTCCACCTTTTTATGAATATATTTATATTTTCAGTAAAAAAAAATTGTTACACCACATTGACATTTTTGCAATTATCCCCCAAATATTCTGTCAAAATGAAATAAAACCAGAAATTTTAGACTTGGTCAAAAAGGAGAATTTATGTAAGTAATCTGCAAATTTATTTTGAAATTTTAACCCTTTCACATTTAATTAAACCATACGGCACAAAATAATTCACGTCATTGACCCTAATATCATGATTTTATTTTTGACAGTGGTGGTGTTAGAGGCTTTTGCATCTGAGCTTCTTATATAAACTTAATGCAAAAATATCCGATATAAAGAATCTAAAAGAAACATCTTCTACAGTTTTCTTATGAAAGTTTTCCTAATTGTTACTATGGACAGTTGAAAACTGCCTTTTTTAGTTTATTATTTATTTTTGTTTGCTTTAAAAGATTGGACTCTGCGACAATAATGAGCGAAATGCAATAAAAGACTAAGACAGCTCATTTGATCATCTCTGCATGGAGAACAGAAAGGCAGTGGAGACAATCTACACAGTAAATAATGAGCCAATCACACTTTCAGACAAGAGATCAAGGGAGTCAAATGTACAAGCTTTAGATGGCGTCTGTTGTTAGTATGTTTCTTCACCTCCGAACAACCCCCAACAACAACTCCGAGCTTGAGCCAAAAGCCCCACTCCTCTAAGAATCAAATAATTAAGAAAGTTGCTTTTCTGAATCCACCAGCAGGATGCGCTTTAATCTCCGATTCTCTGCGAACAAGAGAGACAGTGGTGCAAATTATTTGCTTGTTTTACATCACATCACATGTCAACTATAATGATGGAAGCCCACGCAAGATTTCAACGGACAAAAAAGCAGCATGCGTATGTCTTAGTAAACCCACGAGAGCAGCGGTCTGTGAAGCAAAACAGCTTTCACTTTCATGCTGTTTTTAGTTTTTGCGTTATTTTATTTATTTATTTATTTGAAAAGTTTCAAGTTCTCCATTAGAATGGCAGCATAAATCTGAGTTCTGTGAGCCTCGAATCGTTTGAAGAAAGTACTTTTCTGTTTAATATTAGATTTGCATTACTTTTAGATGGATACTGATAGACAACGGATAAAAGTGAAGCTACAATCTCAATATGTTTTGTATTTTTAATATTTTAGGCATTATTGTCTCAAATTAAATTATATATATATACTGTACATGTATTCTTATTTTGTAAACACGCGACCTTAATAAATGAAGACACATCTGCCAAAAAAATTACAACATTACATTCTACATCATTTCAGCGATAGCTCTTGAAAGCCTGTTGTGGACCAAGACTGAATAAGTATGTTTTATTTTTCCCCCAAGTGATTTTGTATACCAGATATGAATGACTTCTGGGAAATTAACCCAGTATCATTTTTACCAACAAACAGAATTCCGGTTATTTAGATGCATGTTATGAGAATACAGACCTCCAAAATGGGGTCACATTTATGAAGCCCTCTCAAAAATTCACCAAGAGCGTGCATATTGAATACCAATCTCAGTATGAATATAAACACCAATTGTGGGTGATGTGAAGAACCACATTATAAATCTCTTAGAAGCTTGTTTATGCATCTATTGTTTATAAAAATGTGCTCTGTAACACTGTGGCTGTATCCAAAATTTGGCTTTCACAATACAATCATGTTGCTCTTCATTTGTCACTGTTGAAAAACGTTTATATAAAAGAGAATACAGCGGATTTATCGCAATTATATTTGGTTATGAAACAATGTTAGACAATGGGCTAAAGTGTTTTGAGCTACATGAAAATCAAATGGAATCATAAGAAATGAAAAGCAAAGAGAATCTCACTAAAATTGCATTTACAATAATCCTTTGTATTTACTTTCACACCGAACAATTGTACACAAGAGTCAATAAGTGAAATAACAATAGATGACCTATACAAAATGTCCTTTTTAAATTCTAAAGAACCTTCTCACAAGTACAGTTTTTTTTTTTTAAATACACTGTTATACTGTTTGTTAAGGTTGCTCTGTAATGCCGCACAAAATGCACTTGCCAGTATCACTTTCCAATCAAACCAATTCCAAAACGTATGTGATAACAGGAAAGAAAAAGTGTGACCGTTTGAGTAAAAATAAAAATAAAATATTCTGTTTTAAGAAATGCTGAATGACAAAAGGATGAAGAGGCTTCAGAAGATCCCTGACGCGATGGTGAAGATTACCAGTGGGAGAAGATTCTTAGAGATGGCAGTTTTTCACAGCCCACTTGACTTAAACTGTCATGATACCATCAGAGATTTCCCACTGCCCAAAATTTTTCCTTTTTATACTGTCTTACAGGGTGAATGTCCTTTATGCAGGAAGAATACATATAAATTCATGTAGCATTTATTGTGTATACAGAAAAAGCATGGATTCCGTCCTATACAGTATCTGGACCTAAAAGCGCATTATGTATGCATTTTATTGTGCCGTGCCATCGCCTGCACTTTATTTAAATAGTGCACAATAAAAAATCATCATGTTTTGATAAAGCATTCAGCTTATTTTAACATTTAACCGTCTGCATTGCAACATTTGCAGTCTCACAAATCTGGAGGTGCTACAAATCACAAGATGATCCAGAAGGGACTGTACTTTTACTAAAACTGAAAGGAAAACTGAAAAGAAAAGTACGTTTGTCGTAGTAAATGTGAGGAAGCGTATCCACAAGTGTTCAAATTTCCGATTTTTCACAATGCTCGCTATAAACATTTGGCTTTGTATGACTTGTTCAATATGTAAAGCGTATTCATTGAAATCCTAAAGCTGACAATGTTACACTTTTCCTTTATTAACTGAGGCTACAGGAATCCCGCTCGGATGATTTATTTAATGAAACACTCAAGTGGCTCTAGGGTACCAAGCACCAAATGAATAAGGCGTGCACCAGTGCTTCTAAATTCAGATATATCACTACAATTAAAAAGGCCAAACTGCCTGTTCAGTATTCAGATTCAGACTGCTCTACAGATGCGTTCGGTATTGAAAAGATGATTACGAATCAAAGACATTTGTGAAAGCTCTGCATGGCACTTCATTACTTTTTCTTCGTGGGACTACTTTACAGCATTAGGTAGATGTCACGTGGGCATTTAAGATATAAGTCAATTATATCTAAGATTTGATAGAAATGATAGTAACAACTGAAACACTTGCAGCCTATGGGCCCTATTTTAAGGATCTAAGCGCATTTTCTAAAGCGCACAGCGCAACGTCTAGATGGGCGTGTCCGAATCCACTTTTGCTAATTTAATGACAGGAAAAATGGTTTGTGCGCCGAGCGCATAGAGACAGAGCGCAGCGCGTCACAACCTGAAAACCACGCCCACCGGGGGGGAAATCAATCCAACAGTCTCCATTGACTTTGTATTGCAAAAGGCCGCCTCCTTGTCATTTCTGGCTTATAACAAAAAACTGAATAATGCCTAAAAGCTGCTTTGGTACAATATGTACAGCTAACAAGCCAAAGAACCCAGAAATAAGTTTTTATAAGCTGTCGAGCCGTAAAACCCAGTCTTTAAGGAGAGTAAAGTGGATCGCAGACTACGTTTCCCCCTATTGGATGCAGTTTTACTAATAGGAGTACTATGAAAAGTTGCCTGTTTCCATTTCTGTGTCTAAACGCTCGTTTTTTGAAGTCGACAGCTTATAAAAACGTATTTATTTATTTTTTTGGCGTGTTAGATGTACACCTTGTCACACATCAGCTTTTAGGTATTATTCTGATTTTAAGTTTAATGTGTAAATAAGTTTTTATAAGCTGTCGACCCCAAAAAACGAGCGTTTAAAAACACAAAAATGGATACAGGCAACTTTTCATAGTACTTCTATTAGTAGAACTGCGTCCACTAGAGGGAAATGTAGTCGGCGATCCACTTTATTCTCCTTAAAGACTGGGTTTTACGGCTCGACAGCTTATAAAAACGTATTTCTGGGTTCTTTGGCTTGTTAGCTGTACATATTGTCACACAGCAGCTTTTAGGCATTATTCAGTTTTTTGTTATAAGCCAGAAATGACAAGGAGGCGGCTTCTCGCAATACAAAGTCAATGGAGACGGTTGGATTGAATTCCCCCCCGGTGGGCGTGGTTTTCAAATTTGCATATCTGCGCTCTGTCTCTATAGTCAAAAAGGGTTGGTCCTATTTTTTTAATAATTAATGGGAGTATTTTGGGCGTAACGTGCAATAAACCAATGAGAGTCTCAGCTCTCATCCCCTTTAAAAGCCTGTTACGCTGGCGCTATGTCTAATCCCTATTTAGATGACGGACTTTGTAAACTGAAAAACTAAGCGGAGGAAGAAGATCCCCAGTTTAAGATTAATGTTAAATAATTGTGTTGTTTTTCATTTGTATTGAAATTGTTATTTTTTTTCATTAAAACTTTTAAAACCCGTTTTCTTTTAGTCATGGAAGTAAAAAAGCAGGCTTTTAATTGCTTTAAATGTATGGCTATCCAATCTCATCAAAAAATAATTTACAAGTATGTAAGAAAAGGTTTGTACTCTAAAAATACTTTATTTGTTACAAAGAGAGGACAAAGAATTTACAAACGGCTCTCCGCACGTTTCAGCACTTGGACAGCGTCACAAGTTTTTTTAAGCATTACTTTAAAAATGTTTCTCATCTGACCATATCCACGGGTACAGAGTCATCATATACAATAAATCCGTGAGGTAGCATTTAAAAACATTTAAAAATAGATGCATTTGTTTAAAGCAAAGCATTTATTTACTTACCAGGCTGCAGGTGAAGCAGCTCTTTGCGCCTTCTAACGTCTCATATTTAGTCCTCATTTATGTCCAATACTCAATAATAATCTTTTACATTTCAATCCTTTAAATCTTTCATATTTAAAAATGTTTTTGTGCTGTTGCGCATTCATGTGTGTGATAAGCAAACCCGCATTGTCGTCCCGTTTATAGGTGCATATTACTAATGTGCTCTTTAAATAACAAAAAACATATTGCGCCATTGACTTTAGACTTTAGACCAGGTTTTTGTTAGTCAATGGCGTGGTCTATTTTAGTTGCCTCAAAATAGCAACGTGCCAACAATGCCCCTGAACACACCTCGTTTTTAGAACAGAACGCCCATGGGCGCAAAAGGGGGCGAAAATGCATTTGCTATTTAAATAACGCGGCGCTAAACATGAAAATTATAATTGCGCAGGGTGGAAACTAGCAATTGCGCCGGGTGTAAGATAGAGCCCTATAACTTGTGACAAAAAATAAATTTTGCTTTTTAAAAACTTTTAAATAAAGTGCTGCCCAGGATAACAGTTTTAAGCTATAAAATGCTGCACATGCACAGTGAATGTGATGAGGACGGTGAGGTGTAACCAATGGGTTTCTTAAAGAGTCATTAACTAAGTGGTTCACATTCAAGATGTGATGCTTCACTGGCTCTGGACTCAAGCTTCAAGTTCTTAACAAGATAGAGAATAAAAACTTAAACTGAACTGAATTATGTTTCTTATTTTAAAGGAATAATGGTTTGAATCAGTGTTGCAGAATGTCCTACATTCGAACTGTAACTTTCCACACTTCAAGCTCCTTACATTTTTTAATAGTTAAAAATAGTCAAGAGTAATCATTTAAAAGAGCGCTACACTACAAACCACTAAGAAAAGGTGTAGCTCATTCTTGTAGAGCACTAGACCTTTCTGTCAGCATTCATTTTATCCAAGAGCCAAATTGTGATGGCTAGATGGCTAGGGTCAGAGCATCTCCAAAACTGGAGCTCTTGTTGGGTGTTCCCAGTCTGCAGTGGTCAGTACCTATCAAAGTGGTCCAAGGAAGGAAAAGCGGTGAACCGGCTCATTGATGCATGTGGGGAGCGAAGGCCGGCCCGTGTGACCCGATCCAACAGACAAGCTACTGTTGCTGAAATTGCTGAAAAAGTGATAGAAAGGTCTAATGGAGTCCATGCCTCGACAGGTCAGGGCTGTTTTGGTAGCAAAAAGGGGGACCTACACAATACTAGGCAGGTGGTCATAATGTTATGGCTGATAAAAGCTTGTTTTCCATATAAGGACAGTTGAATCTGTCCAGTTGGGGTCAGCAACTTTTATTGTACAGGAATGAGCAGCAAGAGGGGAAAATTATTATGTGTTCGCTCAGAGAATTGCAAGCCACCCAACATAGCTGCGTCAGACTCTTCATCGACTTCTTCAATCCCACTTCACAGCTGAGATGAACTTTTGATCGTAGCATAGAGTCACTTTTCTGTGTGTTATACATAACATATGGCTGCGCACTTGACCAACAGCTGTAAGCAAAGTTTTTTAGTATTTGTTTAAAGCATAACCTCATGCTGATCTTTGTATGCTATCATTTTTGTATAAACAGTCCATGTGTTTATTAAATTTGTATACATGTTTAAAACATCACTACTCAAAGAATACTGTATTGTTTAGATGTTTCTCTTTCATAGCTCAATAGATTTGATGTAGCTGTTTTAAAGGGATATTCACGCAGAAATGTGCTATATTTATTTTTGCTTGCTTCTGGTGATCACGACTTAATTCTCGTTATTTCGAGATAACAAAAGTTTTTTTCTTGTGATCTTGACTTAATTTTCTCATGATCTCAAGATAACAAAAGTTGTTTTCTCGTGACCTCGACTTAATTTTCTCCAGATAAGAAAAGTTGTTTTCTTGTAATGTGATTAAAGCTTACATGTACTCAATAGAACGTGTTGTTTTGTTGTACTGTAGATAGCAAAAGCAGATTTTGTTAAATTAGCATGGATGAACAAATGAGATTTTACTTGCATAAGGGCTTGGCTTAAGCTGAAATAGATTTGACAATAATTGACATTTTGATAGTTGTGAATTTAGGGACCGTCTCTAAAGTAACTCCATAATATATACGTTTCTACTTTAAACAGCATTTATATGGAATGACTTGGAAGTCAACAAACAGTCACAAAACCAACTGTACAGTCTTCATGTGGTTGTCAGATATAATGCACACTTTTTAGATTTTTGATCTTTATTCAAATAATCTGTTAAATACTATTGAAGATAGAAACGCTTACATTATTACTTTAGAGATGGTCCCTAAATTCACGAACATCAAACGCGAAGACCCCAATTCATATGCATCAGCAGTGCACTTCAAAATACAAAAAATATTATGGACAGGACATTATGACATTTGGATTATCATGTCAGGATAACGAGAAAACAACTTTTGTTATCTCAAGATCATGAGAAAAATAAGTCGTGATCACGAGAAAACAACTTTTGTTATCTGGAGATCACGAGAAAATTAAGTCGTGACTCAAAAATAAAAATATGGATGACCTCTCTTTGCTTCCATAGAAATGGAATAGTTCACCCAGAAATAAAAATGTAGTCATTATTTACCTACTTAAAGGTGGGGTGCATGGTCTCTGAAATCCAATGTTGACATTTGAAATCATCTAAACAAGCATGCCCCTACCCCAATAGAATCTGGACCTTCTTTTGATAGACCCGCCCCACACATACACAACCCAGGCAACAATGTCGGTTAGCAAACACGCACCTTACTGCTGATTGGCCATAAGTGTTTTTGGACGTTTTCTACAATTTTGCGCTCCGCCTTTAAGTTGTCACACTTTTCACACTGTCTAACATTTACTGAGCACCATACATCAAAATGGTATTAATCTCATACCAAATGAAAGAAGGAAGTATTGTAAAATGTTGGATCTGGATTTCTGCAAATTTGATGAGACAAGTTTAAGTTTAGAAATCAGTAATATTGACTTTTGATTGCAAATCTGGCAAATCTGAATTGGGAGATTGTTAGATATTTTGAAAAATGATGACTACCATACTTGGAAATATAAATACTATGAAAGTAAATTGGTATCGCCAACTGTGTTCACTATTGTTTCACAAAACATATTTATTTGTGTTGAGCAGAATAAAGAAAATCATATGTTAGTACAACATAAGGGTGAGTAAATGATGACATAATTTGCATTTTTGGTTGAATTACCCCTTTAAAGGGGACATTCCAGAAGACGTTTTTAAGATATTAAATAAATCTCTGATGTCCCTAGAGTACATATGTTAAGTTTTAGCTCAAAATACCATATAGGTAATTTATTGTGGCATGTTAAAATAGGCACTTTATAGGGCTGAGCAAAAATGCACCGTTTTTGTGTGTATCCCTTTAAATCCTAACGAGCTGCTCAGGTGGGCGGAGTCTCAAGCGCTGGCGCTGTAGACAGGGAGATTCTCTCACGAAAGAAGTTAGTGAGCGATGTTAAGCATTATATATTTGAAGTTTAAAAAGTCAATCATCTATTTTATGCATACTAAATACATGTTTATCAGCAGATGGGGAACATTGTGAAATAAAAATAAAGACTTTTAGGTTTCATGCTGCCTGTGTTTTAAACAGGCATAATGAGTTTCAGCATGTTACAATAAAATACACGTCCACAAACACTCAGAAGTTTACTTTTTGACCAAACCACATGCACATTTATATGATCTGTAATAAAACAACACGTTTAATGCTTAAACTTTAGAGAAACAGATCAAATGACATGTTTAAGTTTATTGTGTACACATATTGAACACATTCGCGTTTCTGTCAGTCTCTCATCTATTTTGTAACTCCTCATTCATTTGAAACTTCAGAGAAACATTAAACAACATATTTACTTATTGTGTATGATAGTGAATACGCGTTGTTCACTCACTCTGTCTCGTGCAGTGCATTAATCCTCGTGTTCATTTATATAAACATATTAAACAACATAACTTACTTGAAAGCGAACCGTCGCGTTGCTCTCTCGTTCGTTCGCTCACTTGCTCTCTCTCTGTTGCACTAAGGTAACGTTAATCCTTTAGAACGTTAATTCAATCTTTAGAAAGATTATTAAAACTACAAGTTATAAGATTGTAGGCTCCTGTTTGTGTTTGATGGAATACAAACGCGTCGTGCTGTCAGTCATTCTTTCTCTTGTTCACTCGCACTCGAGGAAGCATCATGGTTGGATAGCGCAGATGAAGGGGCGGTATCATTATAATAAGAGCCCTTAGCTACGTCATGCGGGGAGCGAAATCCGCATGACCTATTTATTCACATGCTTTCACAGAGAGCCTTACCAAAACAAAGTTACAGGGTTGCTATTTTTCAGGTTTTCTGGGTTGGTAGAAGCACTGGGGACCCGATTATAGCACTTAAACATGGAAAAAGTCAGATTTTCATGAAATGTCCCGTTTAAGTAAACGTTTCCATTTGCTCTCTATTTAATCTAATTGATGTTTATGAGCAATAATTTAGATATTAAAATGATCTTGTGCTTTTCTCTTTCACACGGGTATTAATATTGCTAAAACTCACTGTTATGACTTTTTTAATATTAAACTTCGCTGATACCTCAAATCACTTGGCTTGCTGATGAAATGTGTGCTGTTTGCTTTTGACCAGACAGTCCTGGCAGTTGATAAAAACAAAAAATCATATCACCCAGACATATATTGAAGGAGGCACACAAGCCATTTCTATAGACCAGATTATCATGGAGACCTAGGGGCCAATTTTGATTTTGCCCAGTAAACCATCACAACCACCAAGTAATCCCCTTGTATCCTCCTAGAACATCCAAGCAGCTTCATAGCAACACACAGGCAGCACTCCTATGTGATGCACATTTTACTGCTCTGTTTCAACAGAGACCTTTCTAACATAACACTGCTTTCTAAGGAACAGTTTTTATTTGGTTGCCTGTGATGCAAAACAAACATAAAACTTAAAAACATAAAAACACAGAGTGACTAAAAAAAAAACAACCTTCGGCAGCACAAAGCTTCACACAAACAAAACTTAAGAGAACAACTTATTACGCTTTAGCTTTTAGATCATGCAATAAAACAAAATGAGAAGGGGGTACCAAAAAAAATCAAAATGGCCTCTGGGCACAGTGTCTGTCTTACAGAAGCAGAGCCTCTGGGCCGCTGTAGGCAACATTCACGGCAAATGACAGGCCCTGGATGTTTCTCTTAGCATCTTGCAGAACTCCAGAGAGCCGACATTAGGCCAGACACCAACACATGTCAAGCCACGCAAGCCCTGTCCCTATCAAGAGATAGATGCAAGTAGGAAGTTTTGCAGACGACTGCTTCGATTCCTGTGATCGCTATCAGCACCCCGCTCTGTTTTCACCAAATTCTCCTCAGAAATCATTTCACCTTGGGCTCGGTGTATCCGAACCTGTCTGCGTCATTCAAGTATAGAAGATCATATGCACAGAGAACAGAACGGTGAAAGATGTGAGTCAGATGCCTTGGAGGGATTATAATGTTTTGGACAAACTCAAAAACAGAATTTTACAAGAAAACAACAGGTATATTTAGCTGTTAAATGTTGTCGTTTTTGCTCATACTGTGCACATAAGGAAATATATGAAGAGTTCCAAATGCAATAAATCCATTTTCCATTTTGGTTAAAACGTGTTTTCTATACCAAGAAAGTGACAAGATGAAAACCATTATTTTTTGTTACAAACTTTCACATAGCATCTTTAAGTTATAATATTATTAAAAATTCAAATCCATAATTTGTTTTTCAAATATTTATCATAAAAACTGATTTTTTTTTCAAAATGCTATAAATCTATTAAATCAATACATAAATGCGTATTCATCTTTGCCATGTTAAATTCATTTAGTTGACTAGTGGTATACACTGATTAAAAAAAAAAACATTAATGGCATTAATCAAAACACTTTGTCATTGCTGCTGTTATCCTTGGGACGTCGTCGCTGTAAAATGTTTTGGTCGTGCTCGATTCTTGTTGACTTTGCGTAAAATAATGAAAAATATCATAAGATCCCCTGGGTCTTGACAGCTTCATGCTGTCAAGTGAGAACAAGCAACAGCCGACATTTTTCCTTCCTCTCACGTAAATTATTAGATTTTGATAGATCACGTTTCTTCCCCGCCACAGAAATCCACCGCAGGTTTATCAATGCCATTAAAATTATTATTTAGTTTTTGTTTGTTTGTTGATCACGAAGTTAAGGAAAACTACGATTCTGTGTGTATTCAAAGCGCCGCCACTATTGTTTACAATGCATGGATTGGTGCGCTGTGATTTGTTGAGTGGATTTATTGAATTTTGCAGAGAAGGAGGAGTGACGTTAGTCGCGGTTTGGAAAAAAGAAAGATGACAGAATAACACGGCGGATACCGGATGTTGCGTAAAATAAAGAATTTACTTTTTAATACTGACCTGATATAATACTGATTTTGGAAAAAAGATTAAATTGAGTTTTTGCACTACATTATAAGGAATTTCTTCTTGAGGCTGAAGTAAACTGCATGACAGTTGGGTTTAGTCTAGTTGCCAGATTTTGGGCAGTCAGAGTTGACAGATTTCACAGAAAATTGCTGTGTATGATGGGTTCAAACTGTGACTTTTTACCCACAGACAGGGTATTTTATTATTTTGAGACAATCAGATAGTGTGTGATCACTATGTGTCATGCTTGTTTAAAGGTTTTATAAGTAATGTAGAGTAGTCCAGCCTAGCCAACAGATGCACGCCTAAACACGATCCGATATTCATGGTTCCTGCATACAAGTTTGTTTGCACTGTGATAATCAAAGGATATTTAATCATCATGGTATGGCCATCTGCCGTCACTGATGCATAGCAATAGCTCCATATGCATATCAAAGCATAGTCATTTTAGACATATAACTCATGTTTTCTAACTCATGTGTGAGGTTATCCTCCGTGAAGAGACACACACACATATCTATTTGTGTACTTCAGTGCATTTTAGACAATTCCTTGCATTTTTTGACTAATTTGCACAACTTTTAACTAACTTGCAAACAAAACTGTTTTAATGCAAAAGCATCCATCCATCTTTTCACCGAACCCGCTTTTCCTCTTCCAATTTCTTCGGGCCATAGGCTGGGAACACCCTATAAATACATTGTTAGAAAAAATGGCCAAAAGCCAACAGGCGGTATCCTTTAAAAGGTCCCATTAAGTACGATAAAAGCTGAAAGTATAGTTATTTATTTACACACAAACGAATGCAGAGCCCCATAAAGCATACTTCATTGGACTTAAATTTAATGCAGACTTAAGCCCATGTTATAGTCGTGCGTAAGGTCGACGCCATAGGTTATCTGAAGCCTGAGCGTAGCTCTGTGTAGCCTGACATGCACCTTGCCAAATTTTTCCACTCGAACCCCTCCTGTCAAGTAAAAAACTGCGTCATAGGTATTTCCGTTTGCAACGTTGAGAACAAAGATGGGCCAAGTTGAGGAGTGATTTAACTGAAACTGCAACATAAGTAGCTGTTATTTACTGCTGGTCTTCTCAAAACATACTCAAAAGTTGCAGTTTCTTCTTCGTTTGTGGGTTAAACTTGCCAAGTTGCTTCTTCATTGACGGTCATGCTCCTACTGTGGTTAGACGCGTGGATACTGCCTACCAGCGGTTTGCATATGTGTTTGCACGTTGACGCGGACGACGACGCAGAAGTATAAATAAAAACCGGCGCGTACCCTGCGCCGTCATGGCTACGTCGTAGGACCTACGCACAACTGCAGTATAATGAGCCCTTAAGGCATTGGATGCATGCAATACCTCTTTGGGCCTAAATGGGTCAGCATTGAGCAGTTATGTAAGTCTAAAGTGGGTCACACCACGAGTTTAAACTCATGTTAACATATTTTTGAATCTTACACTCTCAGAAAAATGTACATGAAGGTACAAAAGGTGTCACGGGTGTGGTATCTTTTCAAAAAGTACATACATATTTGTACCTTTAAGGTGAAGTACCTTAAAAGTAGATATCTGTACCCAAATGGTACATAAAGTACTGTCCAAGTGACAAAAAAGTACAACTTTTGAGTATAAAAATAAACTATACCCAGGCCATACAGATATGTATACATTTCATACCAACCTCAGAGGTAGATGAACTCTTTCGGTGCAAAGGTGTATTTTTTTGAAAAGGTACCGCATGGTTACAGCTAGGGACCTTTGTTTGACCATTTTTTTTGACAGTGTAAATAGGTGCAACTATTCAAATTCATTGTCATTGCTATTCTTTTCATCTTCTCCTTTTCATGCAAATTAGGTTAAATTTGTGGCCATTATAACATATTGTAATGTTAGAATTAGAATGAACTATAAACTGCAATTATTCGTCAAATAATTGTTATAGATAAATAAGAGCGTTATAGTTTAAAGAGCTGATTCAGGTGTTGAAGAGATGCTGTACAGTCCCTATAAAATATGCCACATCACGGTCGTCTGCGGCACCCTTCACAATCTACAGTAGCACTCCAAAGCAGCCTGCAAGATGGGGAGTTGTGCGGTGCTAATTGTGTTCACACTAATTGTGTGGGCCACATTTGCATGCTTATCTGATCTGCATAATTTCTTTAGCAAAGCTGATGCTAAAACAGGTAGTACATTCGAATAAATGGTGCTAACGGCAGGCACAGTTTATATGATAATGAATTAGTTTCATAATGTGAATTTCTATACTGTAACACAGTGGCGGCTCGTGACTGCTCAGGGAAGCAAATTTAAAATATGTGCCATGTGTGTTGCTTGTGTTTTCAAAATATGTGTTTGTTGCATCATGTGAACCATGTGCATAATGTATTTTGTCAAAATAAGTGCCTGCTGCACACGCGTCAAAACGGTTTATGATTAAAGAGACGCTCACGTTCACAAAATACACGCAATACACTCCCTTAACAGTAAACTCTGATTACGCATGAGATTAAGCGAGTATCTAAACGCGAGTGTCTCTTTTATCATAAACCCTTTGGATGCATGTGCAGCAGACACTTATTTTGACAAGAAATGATGCACATAGGTTCACTCAACGCGCCGAACACATATTTTGAAATTACAAACCACACACATGATGGGCTACATACTGTACATGTTGTGATGAACTTCACATTGTGCGCCCTCGAAAAAAGAAGTCACCGTCCGCCACTGCTGTAACATTTACAAACATTTTAACGCTCCACACTGGGCAGTCCTCTATACACTTTGAAGGTGTATTGCACATTAGCACACAGTCTCTCTCTCTCTCTCTCTCTCTCTCTCTCTCTCAGCAGTAATGGGAAAACCCTGTGGGAGTTCTCTGCAGGCCAGAACCCCAAAAAACATGAGAAAACACATCTGGGGCCCAGCAGGTGTGGGTTGTCCCATGAGAGGTTGTTGCCAGGTAGTAAACCTCCGGACTAGCTTCTCCCGGTGTTCACAGACATCTAGATAAATGTGATAATCAGCAGCAAGCCCAAAAAAGACCTGTTTGCCAGAGGGGCGTAATTGTGTACTCACCTACATTTTTTTTTTAATAACTCTTACATACCTGTAGCCTACCAGTAACCCTCCCCCTGTTTGGGATGAAGATCATTTTTTACACTGCCATCCCCTAAGGTGGGTCTGTGTTTACAGTGTACCTGAAGTTTATTTTTGGTCAAGTTTATGATTACAGCCACCGTGGCACGTAAAGGTAACACAGGCCGCATTTGCATACATCGCACTGAGGCGATGGGCTTTTTAAACAAATATATCACACCATCAGAGGAATTATACAAATTTAGGTAAATGCTGAAGGTCATTTTCATGTTACTTGAGAGTAAATCAACCGAACTACATTCACACTCCAGTGTTGGGCAGTATTTAAAATAAAAACAACTCACAAATAAGGATGCAGGTTTTTTATTTAAAATGTATTGATTGAAAAAAAAAAACACTCAGGCGTGCACTTAAATTTTCAATGAGGCTACTGTACATTACAAGCTTTGTTTGTCATACAGAGGACAAGGCAAGGGTAGCCAGGAAATATGCCATCATCTCATCAGTATTCCAGAGAGCTGGATGGTCGTATTATACTTGATAAGGCTGAAGTAATTGGTAAAGATAACTTTTATTTCAGCATCATTATCTTCACTCCTTTCTGTTGAATTTTAATTGTAATAATTTGCTTCCCAAAATATCATTGACTTTCATATTGCCATATGAATATCAGCGACAAGATCTGAATAATATAAGGTGTCTGACAAGGGACGCAAAGTAAGAAAAGGCCAGTGATCATCATGACAGTATTAAAACATCTCATTTGTAATTGTGATCCCTAACTCTCTCTCTCTCTCTCTCTCTCTCTCTCTCTCTCTATATATTTGTTGAATGGAGTTTTCATACACGCTCAATTAAAAAGCCTATGCCTTGTTTATGTATGACTCATGTTATTAATAACATCAGTGGAACCAGATGATCATAAAAGTCATGCCAGGCTAAATTCCCAAAAAAGTTTGTGAACATATTACTATGGAAACCAAGCAATCTTACTAGAGAGGAAAAGACCTGCCGCTATAACCAGGCTTCAAATGCCTTGATTTAAAGGCCAGGGCGCCTTAAAAGTGCCCTACACTTCCAATCCCATCCCCTTAATTGAAAGCCTGACTCCAATTGGCTTATGAAAAAGTTGTTAACATATACAACGTGCACACCAAGGCGTTTATGTGTGTATGTTTTCAATTGTAAAGCGCCGTTTTTCCGCTTTCAGCGCTAAGTGTCCAGAGTTAAAAAATATTCAACTTTGGGTAAAATGCTCAGCTCGTCAACGTCACTTTCACTCAGCCGTCCAATCACAGCGGAGGAGGAGTGAGGCAAATACCACAACAACCAATCGGCACATCGTACAACGGCTGATAAACAAAACATCAGTATCATAGCAACCAAAGTGCTTAGCTGAAGAAATGTGACATGTGCCCACAGTCGGCATCTGCTTAGTCTCAGCCTTAGACGTCCCGCCCACAGATTTTTGTCTAAACGTCTGATGTTTTTCGTACACTTTTCTGGAAACCCTGTGGGAATGTCGAAGTCATCTTTGATTGGTTGGAATAAACCGTATTTCCAGGAGACACGAGTGTCGCGATTAGTTTCGGTCTCTGGAAAACAAAGCTCTGACTTTCCATTGAAGAAGAGAATCAGTCGTGTTCACGTGGATAATAATGACCAGTTATCATGATCAGCTAAACATTGGATTCTCAAAAATATGCAAAGTTCGCAGCATAGACTCTCTAAAAGACGTCCAAGAGTTTAGCTTGAGGCAGTTAGTGTAGTCAAAAAGTTCGGTTCTCCTGAATTGCTTGTAGGTGTTAAAAAGTGAAGATATGCGTCAAACAGATGTTTAACGGGAGCGTCTTATTGGTGTGGCTGTTGATGAAGTGCACAACGTTATGGTGAGTAATGTTGTTTATTTAGATGCTATTCGATTGGCTGGTTATTTCAATAAATGACTTGTTGCCAGCCGGCTCGTTATTATGAGGAGTCCGAAACGTGACGCTAGACGAAACAAACTGTGATTGGTTGTTTGACATGTCGGTCAAACAGCTCGTGGGCGGGCTTTGTCCAGAAAAAGCAGCAAAAAACACCAGACCTTCAGTATTGACGCATATCTCTTCACTTTTTAACACCTACAAGCAATTCAGGAGAACCGAACTTTTTGACTCCACCAACTGCCTCAAGCAAAACTCTTGGACGTCTTTTAGAGAGTCTATGCTGCGAACTTTGCATATTTTTGAGAATCCAATGTTTAGCTGATCATGATAACTGGTCATTATTCAGTATTGAAGGTCTGGCTACACAAGGCTAGCATCCGCCAGGCATTTTCGGCTGGGTTTAAAACACCTTCGTGTACATGCCCCCTAAATCTCATGGCAATTTAAATGTATTTTTTACGTTGTGGCTAATTCGGATTTATTTGTACGGCCATACTCGTACATTTTTGTATGATTTGCTTTTGCCCTTGTGACAGTGTGATTAGAGGCGGAGGTTTCATTTTTGTTAGTTGATGTATGATAATCATAAGTTTTTATACGATTCAGTTTGTACGAATTCATACCAATTAGTCAACTTGTAAAATACATACAAGTTCCCATGAGATCAGACTTGGTTAGTTCAGTGTATGGCTGTGAAGTACATTGTAGATAAAAATCCGACCACATTTAATGATTTATCAGTGCAGAAATACATCATTCCATAAGGTTCGCAGACTCTTGTACCTGTATGTCATGCCATCTGAGTGGGATTTATTTAAGCAAGTACCAATCATAACAGTCACCTTCACCTTTACGCTGACACTGTATGCACATCTCAAAGGACACTACTCTATCTAAAGCACAGGGGTAGTATATTAATTTGAGATTGTATCTAGAGGACTGCCTGGCAATATTGGACCAAAAATAACTAGGAGAAAATAATAAAAAAGATCCTCGACAGAATTGAGAACATATAATATAAATCCCGATAAGTCTGCTTGTTGAAAAAAGGTTGTGGACAAGAGGATTGTTTGACCTTTCTAACCTCAGCTGTAAACTTCTCATAGCACAATTTACACAAACACGTTGAATAAGGTTACTATGGTGAACTGCAGGCTTTCCAGTACATGGCAAATAAAGGACAATGCAAGACACATTTTACACACAGAAACTACGCTTTATAAAGGGAGCTCACACATCTCTTTGGTAACAAGGATTGAAATGCTGAATGTGCTTTGAACAGTTACATACCTCAGGGCATTTTCTCCAAGGTGAAAAGGGAGGCGAATAAGAACGGGCATTGTGATTGGCTGATAACCCTATCAGTGAAAGGATACCAGTTTATCATGTTTGCAACTGCTCCGGACATCAGCCTAAACTGATGAAAATGGATGGAATAATTACAGAATTAAGAATACAATTTTTGGTGATTTTGATATGACTGTTTAATGGGACTCCATTTAAATACATTATATATATGCTCATTTTCCAGCTCCCCTAGAGTAAAACATTAGATTTTTACTGTTTTGTAATCCATTCAGCTGATCTCTGGGTCTTGCGATAGCACTTTTAGCATAGCTTAGCATAACCCATTGAATCTGATTAGACCATTAGCATCACGCTCAAAAATGACCTAAGTGTTTCGATATTTTTCCTATTTAGAACTTGACTCTTCTGTAGTTACATCGTGTACTACGACCAGAACTGTGATGATATTACGCAGTGCCCGAAAATAGTCCCCTGCTATTAAAAGTTACTAAGGGGACTATTTCGGCTGCTGCGTAGTATCATTGCGTCTCCTTGATTATTACGCCAGAATGAGAGTATAGTTCCTAGGCAGATATAAAAATCGCAACTTTCATTTTTCTGTCGGTCTTAGTACACGATGTAACTACAGAAGAGTCAAGTTTAAAATGGGATGAATATCGAAACTCTTTTGTCATTTTTGAGCGTGATGCTAATGGTCTAATCAGATTCAATGGATTATGCTAAGCTATGCTAAATGTACTACCGCCAGACCCGGAGATCAGCTGAATGGATTCCAAAATTGTAAAAATCAAATGTTTAACTCTAGAGGAGCTGAAATTTAGCATATTTTCAAAAAAAGTGAAGTGTCCCTTTAACATTAGTTAATGCCAGTACAATTGTTCATGTTAGTTTATTGTGCATCAACTAATGTTAACAGCTACAACTTATATACATGTATTAACAAATCATGAAATTAACCTGAACTAAGATTAATAAATAATGTATATTAATACTAATGTTTATTGTAAAGTGTATACCCAAAACTTTATGTATTGATGAACCTGCAAATACTCCTCTGTAAAGGCAATGGCAATGTTAGAATCTAGTTCTAGTAGGTAAACAAACATCTAGAAACAATCAATCAAACAAACTAACAAGTATTGATAACTCTACGCTATACATAGAACAAAAAGATATTACATTGAAACTGTCCATAAAGGTCAAAACTGAAGGAAGATTCAGACCTTTGAGACCTACAAGTATCAGCAGTCGATACCTTACGCACAGCGCTTAACATTTGTGTGGGCAGAAGTTCAAAAATATTGCAGTGAATTAGATTATGCTTGGCTTTTCCACCTCCCGCAATACTGTTTGTTTTTTTGCATTCGAATCCTTCCCTTCAAATTGTCAACACTTTGATTCTTTGACAGATTATCTTGCTGCATTTTTGCTTCAGTGCCATCACACTTTGTTTTCTTACTTACTGTACAGTATGTGGCTCATGTCCCATCTGACATGTGCTATGAACAGCCCCTCTGCTCATCTGCTGCTTTCCATATATACAGTATACAGACACGGGCGATCTGTTATACAAACAGCAGCGTAACCATTTATTTCAATGAATGAATCAATTGCAAATACATATTAATAAATATTATTGTGTAATTGTACTTATACTGATTTTAGGAAAGATTTGGTAGGCAAATATAACCAGTAATTATATTGGCTTATAAGATTATATTTTGCTCAGAGTGAACCTGTGATACAAATATATTTTTGATTCTTTGTTTGTACCACATCAAACAATAATCAGAGGATTTGATAAAACAAAAAAATATGTCTGTTTTTCCCCAAGCAAAGCCATTCGTTTTATAACATGTCATTTGACAAGTGTTTGCTACAGAATGTTGTCTCGTGAGATTTGAAATGTGAGGTGAGAAATAGTCTCACCATCAAATCTGGGACACTATTTCACCTGCTGAAGTTGGCTGTCCCAAAAGTAAAACTTTCTTCTTTCTTCTGTTGTTTTGTTTTCTGTTAGTGATTATGTGGATCAATTGCGACAAAAATCTACTTGTAATTAATGCAGTACTCACTCTACCCTGAAGAGAGTCTATAACAGCAAACACACAAGTATACATCTCAGTTAGGGTTGTATTGTGTGATGTTTGGTTTAATAATGTGAGTCCAGAGAGTCATGGTCTGGAAAGATCAACACTGACTCCTTCAAGAACAATGAACAAACTTGTGTGGGTAATCTTTGATGAATTCATTACAAATCAGCAACAACGAGGTTGTCACTGAGATTAGACTCTGAGCAGGATAGCAATAACTCATGATCAAAAAGCAAAAATTGGTCCTAAAAACATACATTAAGAAAATGTATTATGCTTTGAACCGCATTAGATATACAAAACGATACGTACACAAAGCATGTATTCATAATCACGCTCAAATCAAAGCAATTAATTCAAATGGCTGTCGATCCATTTGCATATGATCTAGGGCTCCTCAGATCCTCAGATGGCCGCTTTGATATTGTCAGTTCTTGTTTTGTTAGATTTATGCCACTGACAAACTGAAAAGATTTTACACAAGATATAGCGCAATCTTACACAACCCCAGCTGTACCGCTGAACGGGTGAGAGGTCAACACAGCAACAGTTAGGGAATGCTTCAGGGACGTACATAAAATTGGATCTGTCATTTCTGAAAATTGTAGAGTTGATTTGATCCTCCTCAGGCTAGCCTTTGTGTAACTGGGGACATCCATACAGGCTGATGAAGACAAATTACAGGTATTCTTTTCATGTGAAATAACATCAAAAGCAATGCTCGGATTTTAAAAGACCTTACTTTAAAAGAACATGTTGATTTGTGATGTCATTTGATCATTAATTATCAATCATATGTTTACAAATGTGCTTATAATGAGATTTTGGCAATAATCCGAGCACAGTTTACCTTATGTAATCACAATATCATGCGATTAAGCTTATAATCGCAGCAAGCATAATCGTATTACAACGTGTGGCGTATGCCGATTTTAATCACTATAAACAGCCATGTAAATACTTTAATCACACTGATGTGCGCATGTGCTGTTGTCATGCACCTCAAGTGCAGATTCATAGTAAACACGAAATTAGGATGTTTTTCCATATCCACATGACTTGCTGATGACAGCAGTCTCTGCTCATTTCTTGGGAAGAATGCATACAACCACTGCAGAGGCATTGTCATCATATTTCTATGTTCATCAAGGCATTGAATAACGAAATACGAATGTGTTTGTCATAGTAGCCAGTAACACAACTACTAATATGAGTTCATTAATTGTGTTGTGATTTTAATTACAGATTATTCTTATAGATAAATATTATTGGTCATTTCTATGCTCTGTGTTGGAGTCCTGATCGTCCAGACAACGTTTTAATGCAATAATGACTGACTCATTGTCACTATATAGTTGTAGGATACAGAATATTGATTTAAAGGGCACCTATTTTGTTGCTAAAAACAATGTTATTTTGTGTATTTGGTATAAAACAATGTGTTCGCCTGGTTAATGGTTAAAACACATTATTTTCCACAAAGCATACTTTTTTGTAGCTCGAGATTTTCCTCTCTTCCTGAAACGCACTGCTTTTGTACAAAACTCGTCGATCTGAAAAGCGCTAATCTGTACGTTGTGATTGGCCTGAATACCTGTGACATCTGCCGGAAATGTGACGCTCCTTACCATGTTTAAAACATTCGGTCACAATGCAATGCTAGCAAGAGTTAACTTACAGGCGAGGAATTGTGATAATGTTCGTATTTTCTATATCACTAATCCAAGGAAGTGAACTGTTGCCTACAATCCATGTGTTTGTTATAGTCCAAGAAAAGAGATTTACGTTGGAGATGATAACTCGGGTCATTGTTTACTTTGGGGTAAGTACCTTTTGCATATTGTTACACCTACACATCAAAGGAAATGTAAAATTGTGAATCTGATAATTGGTGCTCCTTAAAGGTTCGCTGTGTAGATATTTTGTGTAAACTAGTGATGAGATTATGAATTGCAACCAACAGCTCAGTCCATAGCTCACCCCTCCCTTTCAAAACCCATAGAGAAGCTACAGTAGCCGCCACAGGACAACCAGCTGTCTGAAACAGAGTAGTAAGGAATTTAAGGAATAATTGACGGCAGGCCGCTGAATTATTAAAAAATTATGCACACCCAATGTGATAACGGCCATTACACCGCAGGTGTGCATTATTTTCAAAAAATTCAAAAGTCAATTCCGCTTATACCACGGTTACCACAGACATTGCTCTAGTGATTGTTTTCAAGACATTTGATAGGTTAGCTGTGTGTTTTACAGAAAAATAATCAACACCACTTTCTCAACCAATCAGAATACGTATATTAAATTGCATTTCTGTCAAGAATTAAAAGTTACACAATGCACCATATTTTATTTTATTTAAATATTTTAGCTGGATGTTGCAACTGAACCACAATTGAGTATTCCAGAGAGGTGTAATAAGTAGGGTTGAGCAGGGCACAAACTAACGCGGGGTTAATTGTAACATGAAAACTTTACATATTTATACACGGCCGAGCAATCTGTGCTTTTGGTATTTTTCTCTTGCTGTCAGAAAATGATCTCCTGCGAATTTCGGAGGCATGGAAGTAAATTTCTATCTATTTTTATATCTTTTTTTTTTTTTGAGTAAGGTGTGTAAGTCCCCAAATCCAACCTTATATTATTTTAATCACTGTCTTGTTGCCTAAAACATAACACCATTTTTAAAATGTCAACAATTACTAGTAACTGATAGCTGAGATAAAAAAATTACACAGTGGGGTAGTTGTATCACAGCGTTACAATTAAGCCTCAGGTATACAATGATAATGAAATGAAAACTATGTAAATACTATTCATCAAAATGATAACTGTTTATACAATATCAGGGGAAATAACTGACAATTATAATTTTTTTTGTCTTAATTGTGCAACCGTTTCAAAAAAATCTATTTATATTGATGCATAACACAAGGATGGTAAGATAAAGGATCATGGATTGATGAATGTGTGGATATGTATCTATTATAGGCAGATATACACTCATCTAAAGGATTATTAGGAAAACCATACTAATACTGTGTTTGACCTCCTTTCGCCTTCAGAACTGCCTTAATTCTATGTGGCATTGATTCAACAAGGTGCTAAAAGCATTCTAATGTTGGCCCACATTGATAGGATAGATCTTATAGTTGATGGAATTTTGTGGGATGCACATCCAGGGCACGAAGCTCCTATTCCACAATATCCCAAAGATGCTCTATTGGGTTGAGATCTGGTGACTGTGGGGTCCATTTTAGTACAGTGAACTCATTGTCATGTTCAAGAAACCAATTTGAAATGATTCGAGCTTGGTGACATGGTGCATTATCCTGCTGGAAGTAGCCATCAGAGGATGGTACATGGTGGTCATAAAGTGATGGACATGGTCAGAAACAATGCTCAGGTAGGCCGTGGCACTTAAACTATACCCAGTTGGCACTAAGGGGCCTAAAGTGTGCAAGAAAACATCCCCCACACCATTACATCACCACCACCAGCCTGCACAGTGGTAACAAGGCATGATGGATCCATGTTCTCATTTTGTTTACACCAAATTATGACTCTACCATCTGAATGTCTCAACAGAAATCGAGACTCATCAGACCAGGCAACATTTTTCCAGTCTTCAATTTGGTGAGCTCGTGCAAAATGTAGCCTCTTTTTCCTATTTGTAGTGGAGATGGACCTGTTAGGGTCTTCTGCTGTTGTAGCCCATCTGCCTCAAGGTTGTGCGTGTTGTGGCTTCACAAATGCTTTGCTGCATACCTCGGTTGTAACGAGTGGTTATTTCAGTCAAAGTTGCTCTTCTATCAGCTTGAATCAGTCGGCCTATTCTCCTCTGACCTCTAGCATCAACAAGGACTGCCGCATGCTGGATGTTTTCCCTTTTTCACACCATTTTTTGTAAACCCTAGAAGTGGTTGTGGGTGAAAATCCCAGTAAATGAGCAGATTGTTGTTGGCCCGTCTGGTACCAACAACCATGCCACGCTCAGTATTGCTTTTATTAACCCCTATGGGGTAAGTAGTACAGTTTGCACTCCTGTCACTTTTGGTTTAATTGTGCAATAATAACAGGTCCCACAAATTGTTGATTGTGTACTGATTTTTGAATGATAGAGCCAATGCCAAAAGCGTTACTTTGTGGCCCGCTCTCCCTTATAAATAAAGCAATGGATCTATGCAACAGATTCTAGCTTTAAATTCCAGTTTTAATGATTGTAGGTTTATGTTTTCCACTGCAGGGTATGGAAACATCTAAACTTTTATCTTTGAAGCTCGAAGTAACATGTTTATCTGTTCAAGCTGTCAGTTCCACATGATGCAGCCAAATGTAACATATGCACAGCATTTACAATCTTTCTTGTCTGTTGCTTTTCTTTTTTCTCCATTGGAATCAACCAACGTGCAAAATAATCTAATGTAGAGACTAAACAAGAATTTAATAATTCTTAATATTTCAAGCTAATGTCAATTTGTCACATTTAATGTATATTATTATTATTTTACATCATGTCTGAAAAAAATAGGCTGTCACTGGGGCAGAATCCTTATATGTATACAGATATGTATACATTTTATAGTAATGACGTACTAATATGCACGCTTTTAAGGGCAGCGTTGTACTTTTTGAAAGAGTACCACCTCAGTGAATGTTGGGGTACAGTTTTTGATCATTTTTGTGACATGTGTAATACTCTTTACTAATGTATTATTCAAAACACTCAATGCATCATGCAAGTTCTTTTTAAATAGATGCTGGCATTTTTTATTCAGTACATGCATTAGAAGAAATCCCAACAACAATTGTATTGCATTTCTTATGATGTTTTTTGCTTGGATAAATTTAATCTCTGTATTAGCCTATTAGAATCACAGAGGGCTGCATCTGTTCCTCGGCAGTGCATGTGCAGAAGTAATGCTGTCCCCAGAGCCTCTGTTTACCAAGCAAGTCAGATTTACTCCTTTCATAACCAGACATAAGAAAGCTCACCTTCCTCCCTTGAGGCTTTCATTTTGTCTCACATTGTAACTCCTCTCCAGCCCCAATCTGCTCGAAACTTACCAGACTGAGGGGCTTTTATGCAAATCTCTGCACCAAAAACATAGTTACAAACCCATTCCTCATTCTCCGAAATACACACTTCAAACAGAAGCCATTTAATTCTCTGATGACAAAATTGAGAGCAGTTCCATTATTGCTCGTACAAGCTAGAGGGGACAACTTAAGAAGCTTGTCTGTAAACATAGCCGTACAAAAGCGCTCTCAAGGAACGCATCATCAGACAGGGAATCATTTGCATTCTTTTAAACAAACGTTTTGATGCTGAAACAAACAGGCCCGTTCTGCCATGTTTGATCTCCATCATTTCCACAAAGCATTGACACTAAGTACGAAAACAACTTAAGGTCATTTCTCCATGACTATGACAGACAATTATATTGTGGCAGGTTCGTATGAGAAGCTAAGGGGGCGGGACGGACATTGATGATGGCTGAATGGAGAATGAGATTGCCACATCGTTTCAACCAACTCACCAAAACAAATAGCTAATGGTTGCCATCCGAAAAGCTTTTGAATCACATCACGCTGAGAAGAAAAGAAGTTTGTTGAATTGAAAAAGAGAATGAAGAGCAAATCTGGGACCATAGGGAGCAGTGATAGGGTCAGAATGGCAGCCAGATCCATCTAGACATTTATAGCTGAAATATATTAAATGGCCATCAGGAATACTGATGCCAATTACTAAAATGTAATGATATTTAAATAATTAATCCGGGGGTGGACTCAGCCAGGTCAAATATATTCAAAATGCAAAAAACTGAATACATTTGAATCTGTTTTCAAATGAGTATTTGTTTCTTGTTTTGTCATTAATCATTTTACTTACAAGATATGTTTACTTAAAAAATAAACTACACAAGAAACTTGTTTTGATGAAACTTTTTTATCTCACAAAAATATGTTTATTAAAATTAAGTTTTGACTTCTAAAAAAACCCTATTTGCCAAATAAACTCTTTGCAAGTAATTAATAATGTGATTATTTTTGTATGGATTGCAGAGTTTAGTCTGATCTATAAACTGTAGGTGGTGGCATTACAGATTACTCAACCCTGCGTTTGTAAAAACCTGGTGTTTTAGTCTAAAAGTAGACTTATCCCATTCCTTTAAAGTATATACTGCACAGATCAACTGTTTGTACTGAATGACTGACGGCTGTCAAGTGCAGCTTGTGTCACTGAGATGCTGATCCACAGTCCATCACTTCCAGCTGTTCTTTCTATGGTCACACGACATGAAATCAATACAATGCATTCTGCAGCTGATAAAGTCACAGTTAAAGAAAAAAACATTATTTCGACCAGACTTCACAATAGTTATGTCTATTTATGCGTTTAACATGAGTGATTGACAAATCAAACAGAAAATTTTTGTAAGATTAAAACCTCTTGAGGCGCATTAATTCTTGGGCAGGATGACGTCACTTTTTTATGCTAACAATGTCTATAAAACCTACTGTCTACAAAAATTAACATTACTATACATTGTTTATAAGGTCTACGGGTTTAGCATCAGTGTATGGTCTCTGTTTTGAGATACAGATGCTCTAGCATCATAATTGTAGTATTTTGTGACAGTGAAGTCTGGATGACAACATGCAAAATATAAACGGGACGTCTTACCTTTGTGTTGATATAACAATCACGAGTCGAATTCAGTCTGTTTCACACTGCCCCATTACAGTACCATAACTGTACATGTTTTTTTACAGTATGATGCCTTTACAGCAGTTCCATTTTAAAGTATAATACCCTTACTGTAACCTAGTTTTAAAAATATATTGCCGTACAGTGCCACAGAGTCACTTGATAAAAGTTACTCGCTACACTCCTCAAGTAGCCTTTTCTGTCACTTTCCAGACACTCCGAGGAGCAAAATCTTGGTGTCACTAGTGTTTTGAAGTCTTGAGGTCAAAAAACAATTTACATTTTAAAATTTACTTCACTGCTAAAAGCATAACAAATAAAATGTATTTCATTTCATAGATATATTTTATTTTTCCATTTTATATGTTTTTATAACACTGTTTTATTCAAATACAGTAGCACTACTGCTGTTGTTTACAGCAGTCTACCGCAAATTCAAAACATACAGTAAATCACTGTAAATTAGATGTTAATACCAATAATGCAATTCATATAATAAACTAAAAAAATGATGGTATTTTACTGGGCATTTACTAGGCAAGTAACTGTAGAAATTACAGTTAAGTCTAAAAGTGCAGATTTGTGAATAACCCATTAAAAAAAAATGTCTAATAGAATACAATAGAGTAGTCGAATCCTTACTGACATATCTTTCAGTGTCAACATATTTCAGTGTCATGTTTTGTCTCAAAATGAACACCAGTATTGCTTTTATAAGGTTTGAATGTAAAAACTACTTAAATATTCCAAATATAAACCAAGACATGGAATAATCTAAACTTTTTTGTGGGAAAAGGGATAGTTGACCCAAAAATGAAAATTTTGTCATTATTTTTTCACTCTCACACTGTAAAAAATACTTTGCTGCCTTAAAATGTTTTGTTAAATCAACTCAGATTTACAAGTCATGTCAACAGAGATGAGTTGACACAACTTATAAAATATAGTTGAAAAGGCTACTTAATTTTATAAGTTATAACAACTCACCTGTAGTTATAACAACTCATCTCTAGTAAAGATAAATAATAGCAAGTTGAAATTACTTGTAAATCCGAGTTGATTCGGCAAGATATTTTGAGGCAGCAAAGTATTTTTTACAGTGCATGTTGTTACAAACCTGTATACATTTCTTTGTTTTGATGAACACGAAGGAAAATATTTTGGTTATTTCGTAATTTTCATTTTTGGGCGAACTACCCCTGTAGCCTCTTACGAAACAGCTGAAATTCCACAAAGGGGCGTATTTGTTCCTCAGATTGCACAATAAATTGGACACCCAAATATATCATTATAAATCGTGAATGAAAAGTGAGAGTCAAACGAATGTCCGGTAGTCAACTAATTGTATACAGTATTTATATCGTAATTCGGTCAGAAACATCAACATTGTGAGATGAACAAATCGTTTTGGATTAAAAGGCTTGGATATTCCATTTCCTTGGACTTTTGGGGATTTATGAACAATTTGTTTTGGACAATTTCACTGAAGCGGATAAAGGGAAGATTTTGAAGGTAAGTAAATATTCTAAATCAGCGTCGCCCGGTTCAGGTAACTAACAACTAGATTATAGTTTTATGACTGCTATAAATCACATTATGCTTTGTGTGTGCACTTAATGGAATCCTGAGAGCCTAAGCTTTCAAAAGATGTGCCACATGACCGCATATTTTGAAAATTTAATGTTTTAAAGTTACAATGACGTTTATGCAGCCTCACGTGCAAGGGAGGGGGTGTGATCCTTATCAGTTTAATATTGTAATACTATGAAACATTATTGTATTTTTATTTAACACACTTTTTTGAGATCATAAATGCACATTTACTTGCAAATAATTAATTAAATATTCTCTGTATTACTGTTTCTGACATCATGAATAATGAATAAATCAGTTTATGTATAGAATTGACTAGGTATAGCAACAAAAAATTAAAGTTTAGAAATAAAGATACTTTTGTTTCACTAGGTGCAATCTTTTGCAAGGTTACAATAAATATGTTATGTTTGGAGGTTAAGAATACTGAGATGGCAATGAAAGAAATGTTTTTGCGAGGAACATCTGTTTGAAACTGACTTATTTAGTACATATCCGTGGCTCTTGTTAAAGATTTTAAATGTCATCGTAAGCGTCCCTTTGAGCATTACTCTTGACTGCTCCTTAAAAGCCAAAAGAAACGTAAAAGAGGCTAAAGTGATTTCGAGAATAAGACAAGCAGTCCCATAAGACCCAGCTTAAGTAGGACTCTTTTGGTTGAGCACTCAGAAGCAGTATACCTACAGTTGTGACCATTGTTCACAATCTCACTGCACCAAGCGCACTGTCTGAGCTGCTGGAAAGCATCGGCACGTCTCATTCATTCCTGAGGGAGTACGCCTCACATATCACATTTAAAATCTCATGGATGGTATTCTTCAAGGAGGAAACCTTGACACATTGAATGTAGCATAAAATACTCAGAACTGCACACCAGTCGTTTTTTATTGTTAAAGTTACAATAAAAGCTTATCAACCAGATCTTATACAAAGTGTGGGAGTAAATCTACAGTAGCTTGTGTAGTCAGTGAGAATCTGATAGTGTAGCCTTAAGCCATTTCAGAGGTCAAAATGTGCCCGGTGATTCTCGCTCTACATGCACATCTTCTGAACCTTCAGATCGCCTATTTGGCCTAATGACGGAGTAAAAAAACGGAAGCTTGTGGTAAAATCTCCAAAGGTCATTCCGCAGATGATAATGCATTCATCAGCAAGAAAATTAACGATATAATTTCACGTCTATAGTTTTAATGTGGAGATTCATTTGTGCTGCCGACCACGGGAGAGCAATATGCCATTAGTTTTGGTTGGCCAAGTGAGAGTGCTTCCAATGTGTCTAATGCATACCTGTGTCTCATAATTGTAAAAGTTTAATCTTTCTGAAAGGGCTTAGGCTTTTTAAAACCAATATGTACTTCATGGCATGTGACTTTAATGTTCCTAGAGCCATGATTTGAAGGCAGTCACCTGATGTGGGATGGGCTGTCATATTTATTAGAAGAATTATGGGCATGTTTGGCATTTTTATTTTTGTAACCTAAAACAAAAGCTTGTTCACAGTTTATGAGCTGTTATTTGTGCAACACAGTCACAGATTTTTTTTTTCATCCATTTATACCATAGTTCATCACTGTATTTGCACTTTCATAGGTCCGTATAAAGCCATGTAAAATATCTGCCTGGCTGGTACATTTTTAAACCGGTTGATTACTTTTAAGGTGAGCTAGATACAGTAAGTAGCAATTGGAGTTTTCTATATGTGGTGCAATATGTTCCTGCTGGATTTATGATGCTGCTGGCAGTGAAACATTCATTTCTCTCTTTGATGTGTTCATCTGAACTAATCCAATGATTCTTTTATAAAAGTCATCCAAGGAGACTGAACATCTGATCTGTGTTACAATCAGCTGGTTTAATTTGTGATTCAGATACAGTAAATGCAACAATAGATTATACATACAAGCATCAGAAACCTATAATGTATTTCCGTTTCCTTTTGACAGTCATTTTTTATCAGCCTGATAAAGTTTGTGAAGCATCATTAAATTTGTCATGATGTTTTATGCATATGTTATTTTGTAGTAAATTACCTTTTAGTAAAAACATTGCAGAATTGCAGAAATTGGCTTTTAAGGTTGCCAATGCAAAAGGTTCTGCTACTAATATAATTAAGTGTACACGTAAATAGGTCTGCTCTTTAAGGAGCTGACCAGAGCAGTCCTCTATCTGTTTTATGATCCTGAAATGAAATTTCTATAGCCGTGTCCCAAATGACATGCTATACTATATGTGCTTAAACCATGCACCAGGTACACACTAAAATGCTGGGTTATTTTTAACACAAGCGTTGGGGCAAAAAGGGACGATCCCTGTTTATATTTGACCTGACAATTCAGCAGTTTCAGTTGAAACCTTTTTAACCCAGCATTTTTTAGAGTGTACTGAACCATCTAGTGTATGAATTTGATACTGTAAGCGTAGTATCGTCCCAAATGGAACACTTGATGATGGCAAATGATGTCAAACCTCAGTGTTATCTGTTTTGCCCAACACGAGCTCAGTTACCATCAGACCGAAGTGTAATCGACTCCGCAGGTGAACTTTCCTTTTAAGGCATCTGATAGCACCGCCTCTCTTCCATCACATAAGCAAACTGTGACCGCTGAGTGCGTAAAGTTTCAGTGTTTGTGGAACTAAACTTACTAAACTTGATGGTAAAGCTAACCAAGCCAAAGTGAGGTGAGCTGACCTGAAATGTGCAATGGAAAAGGACCGTGTGAACACACTACTTATGGCGCTTTTTCATTGCATAGTAACCCACGGTTTGGTTTGGGTGAGGTCGGGTCAGGTCACCACACTTTGGCTTTGTTGGCTTTTCCATCGAATTTAGTAACACTTCGCAGTGGGGGGGATTATAGGCGTGTCGTTATATTTGTGCTGCTTGCTGCTGTATCATACAAGTAAGAGCGTTGTTGGGATGCTAAACATCCCCATACAGTCATTTATTTTTCAGTCTGCCACAAAATCAAAATTGACCACCACAAAGATGTTTGCACATCGTGTTTATCACTACCTCTTTATCACATGACAGTTTCTGTACAAACACCGGTGGCATCATCAGTCAACGCGCTCCGCTGAGCTTCATTTAAGTTGCATATACACTTATAATGCGCACGCGCGTTGGTGTTCCTGGTTCTCAACCTGTGGATGTTTTTTATCGCTAAAATGGAGTTTGGGAACTTATAGCAGAGCACAGATGACAACAGGTTTGTTTGAGACAGCGCAAGCTAGCACAAAGGTAAAGCTAATCTTTACATTACAGCAATGACAATGATAGTGACGATTCTCTCAGACCAATCAGTGATCTACGGTGTTTTCACGTCACGTTTGGTATCAGCTCGGATCGCTTGGAACTCCAACCGAGGTGGTACTAAAAATAAGTATTGGGTACTACGTAATGCACCCAATGGAAAAGCTCCCAAAAATAAGCTGACCCGACCCAAACCGTAGGGTACTATGCAATGGAAAAGCACCAATACACTATAAAATGATGTAGCATAGTGCAGTCTGGGATGTTTAGCAGTATACCTCAGTGACTCCCACTGTATAGTTAAAAACCAAATGTGTCAGCATTTATGTGTTGAGGTTTATTAAAGCCTTGCAGTAAACTGAAGGCTGTAACTTTTACAAACTGGAAAGTGAGCTTTCAATGGAAGTTTACATCAATCAGTTTGTATGAGGATCAACGTTTTATAACCAGCTGGGCCGTGCAAAGTAAACCTGGGAAGGTGTTAATGAATTCAGAAGGGGGTAAAAACTGGAATGAAGTTTAGAAACGCAGCTGTAGGTCAAATCCACATGCGTTGTGAATCAGTCAGCCCTAATGTGATCTTTGCTGAATCGTGTCTGAAGAAGAAAGGCATGCTTTTAAAGAAAGCAATGCTTCACTTTATCTTTGCTTATAGTGAAATTAATGAGTATTGTGCTTTGTTGTGTACTCCTTTTATGATTGTCTTTTTACTAATTAAGTGCATTAGTAAAAATGTACGATACAGTAAGAGTAGCTATATAAATAAAGCTAGAGACGTTGCAAGCTATTACTCTTTTACAGCCTGAGATACTTTAATGCTGCTTTTATAGATCATCAATAAAACAAATAAAACTAGTGAGGCATTTATGGAGTAGTTGTTTTAATAAATAGTTTGATTAGTGAAATCCGTTGTCGGTTTATTTCTGTTATGAAACAGTTGATGTGATAGGACCATACGGTATAACAGCAAACCTGTTTTGAAATGCCTGTATTGTACTATGTGGAGGGGCATACGTATTTCCCTAAAGCCACAAACACCAAAACAACAAACTCTGAACATATCGTATAAAAAGAGTAGTGTGCAAGTTTTCTTCCTGTTCAAAGACTGCATTTGCATTCATATAAGGTATTGGCTGTCAGTTTCTGGATTCCTAATGCGCAAAGTATGTTCAAATTTAAAACAGGAGGATGGAAAATAGATTTGGGACTAGTTCTTATAGGGGTTATTCAAATGGTGCAAGAATAATGAATCAATAGTCTAGCACAGTAACATCTTTGACAATGCTCTCATCTATAATGTATAAGTCATGCTTGTGAAATGAATCAAGAAATAATTATTGCATATTACATATCTTGTTGCATTAAGATGCCTTAGTATGAATTATTGGAACAGTGCATGCATAGTATTTTGAATCATATGTGTTGTTAAAATATCACACCCTGCAACAGAAATTATGGGCGCAAAATCAAATAATTTACCAAAAACTCAAGGGATATTAGCCAGTACTAAAAGGGTTGACCCCATAAAGAGTTGCAGCCTAATTATGATTTCATTAAATTGTTTATTCATTGGAGGAACAGCCAAGAGATAAAATTGAATTGTTGGGAAAGATGATGGCAGTGTTATATCGAAGCGCACTGTTGAGTAGAGGTTTCATCCCATTTCTAGGTTAATTACATAGAGCCTTCACTTCAATTGTCAGAGGAGGAGCATCGCTTAACCTAAATTACACCAAAACCCTGAAGAGAAATTGTCTCATCCGTGTAAACCAGAGTCCTCATCCTCTCGCTCATCTATCTCTTCCCCCGCCTAAGACGCGCTGCTGTCTCAATCCCATCATGCCACGCAATCATTACGCTTACTGGGGACGCAAAACCTACAGCTCGAAGGCGAGTCTCGGGGACACAGAGTGTCCTATACAAACCTCCTCAGTCGAGCCTTGCTTCCTGCATCAAACAGTTTACACGCCATGCTTTCAATTTTCCTCCTCAAACAATGCTTGTGTACACAGCTCATTCAAGGTTTGGAAAATGCAACAGAACGTGATTTGAACATCAAGCATCGGACCATCTGGGCATTAGTACAAACACCAGTCCTTTTTTTTTTACCCGTAATGCATGTTTTGTTTTTACCTACAGCAGATATTGGGGAGAAACATCTTTGTGTTGATATTTTCACGCAGCTGTTTGTATGTATGTGTCTCCGTCTCATCTGACCCTAAACAGCGAAGAAAAGGCTCTATTAAAATTTCAAACACAGATAGGGCTGCAAGGCTTGAGGTTCAGTCGATGAAGAATCCCTTGTTACCGCATGCCATTCATTTCACCGTTGTTTGTTACGATCGAGGCTGGTCTAATCCCTTAACTTACGATGGCTAGTCATTAAGATTGAGATCTTTAACACGTAAAACTTTATTTAAAATCAATGCCGTGCCCTTGCTGTGACCAAACTGGTGACTTAAGTAGACTTTTAAAGCAGTAAACAAGCTCAGACACACACATGATTGATATGATGATTATTCTGTGCAGTCTGAAATAAATTTAAAATCAGAAATAATCAAAATTTGATTAAATGTTAGTCTGTTTTATTGTTTTGTATGCAGTAGAATCATTCTGTCTCTTATTATTTAGTCAATGGGCACTTGATACATTTCTTCCTCTATTTGCTCATGATTATTAGTGGGAGTTAAGTACGGAAGTCTGATCCCTTTAAATTCATGAGCGCCTACAGAGAAAGAAAAAACATTTCACTTATGACTGGTCCATTGGTCAAGAAGAACAAAAGTAGTAAGAGAAAGAAACAGATAGTTTGAAAATGGACAAAATACAAGAATTCAACATAGAAACAAAGCTTATGCAGAGAGAGAGAGAGAAAAAGAGAGAGAGAGAATTTTTGTTTAAATGGTTGTATTATTTCAACGCACAGCCTCCACAACCAAATGATTTTTCAAACATGATTCATCATGACAAAAAGTATTTTAATGTAACCCCTCCTTCTCTTTATTTCTTGCTGTCATCCCATCTCTCTCTATCTCTCTCTCTCTCTTTCTTTTTATTGTGCGTGCATGTCTTTGTGAATGTGTGTACGATTTGCGAGCGCGTCTCAGCCGAGATCTACGGGGGGGAACAATGTGATGAATTAGTTATGCATGCACACAACAAATTGATCCTGCTCTGTTCTGTCACAGAAAGCAGATGTTGCATGCAGTGATGTATGTGGATGAACAGCATGACTACAGTACATTAATATTATTTCTTATTCAAATGCAATGCAAAGGACAAACAGTGTCTCTCGTTCATGGCAAGATGTGCAAACAATAATAAGCTCCTTTTTTTCGACTGGTTGATGTATGAACTAACTAATACATCACACTTTCTGCGAGACAAATTTATTTTTGCTAAAGAAACACATATTTAAGACCAGTAATTTCTGTCAGAATGTATTTTCCTCTTCATTAGGATTAATGTTTACTGCATGATGCACTAAATTACTGTGTCTGTTCTGCATACGCCTCTAGATTTTTATATTAGCCAATGCATTGTTGTGAGATGTTTTGATAAATTAAATGAAAAAGATGCCGTTTGACATTTCTACGGTTTTATTCTCCATTTACAACTACTAGATATTTTTTGAAATAAGTTTTTTTTAATTGTATTACAAGAATACGGCCACTTTTCTGTCATAAGTGTATTCTTAAAAGTAACATTAAGTAAACAGCGTGTTGCAATCATGTTGCAAAGTCTTCATGTATCAGTAATAGTAACTTTTATGAGTGACAAGAAACAAATAAACAGATTTAATAGCTTGTATACTAATTTGTCAAAACCTTCTCACTTTTCTCACTCTGTCTCATTAAAAGTACCATCCAGCAATTTGGATAGTTGTAGATGTTGGCCTTAGGTGCCCGCGACACGCCTGATTGGTCCCGTATAAACACATGCACATCAATCAAAAGTTTCTTATTAGTCTTGTACAAACCATAAACTGTAAAAATATAAAGATAAATGGCGCACCTCCATAGACTTTTTTATTATAAAAGGAGGAAGCCAGCATATCTCAAAAATGGCCTCTGACATCTTGTGCCGATGACATCGATTGGGGTCAGAATCTTTGTAGACCCTGTCCCAAATGGCGCACTTCATGTGGACTTTTGGTCTTGTGGCCTTAAATTGCGCGTGCTCGCTTAGTCCAGTGGTTCCCAAACTTTTTCAGCGTGCGGCCCCCCCTGTGTACGGTGCATTCCTTCGTGGCCCCCCAGAGAAAATTTGTGACAAAAAACTGTTCTAAAACTCAAAATTTTAATAAAAAAAGCATTAAATTATACAAAAAGTAGTGCTCTTGGTTAGTAGCCTTATTTTTTTAGGTTTAATTACACAGAATTTATGATAAATTAATGTATTTCATAAAATGTCATAAAACTGGGGCCCCCCTATCAACATCTTGCGGCCCCCCTACGCTCCGAAGTGTGCTCATCAGTGCCCCCTTTGAACACTTGATGTGGTCTTCGGCGAAGCACGCACTGCACCAGGCTTCGCGCACTTTACCAACCCAGAAGTCCTTGCGAAAGAGCAATCAGACCAATCAGACGACGGAAAGGAGGAGTTTACACTGATTGGCAACTTCTATTCCTATTTCCGGCTTGACGCTCAAGTCTGTCCTAGGTGCACCCTCTTGGACTCGTGCCAAGGGTCCCTAGGGTCTGCACTACATGATGACATCAAAGTGTGGACCGGGTGTGCCTCATAAGCCTTGAAAAGTGAAGCCTCTGGCTCTTTGATCGCCCCCTGGTGGCTGGCTGCAGTACAAGTCATAACCCCGCCCTCTCCATTCAAATGAATAGGACTTTGCTCTAAATAAAAAAAAATATTTACACTTCCAATAAAAGTTTTCGAAAGATGGTTTTGGTCCTTTCAAGTAGTTGTTATCACGCTGATATATGTTCAAGTGTTAATTTTTGTGATAAGTTTCATTTTGGCTTGTAATTTGATGCTATAGAAACGGGGCGTGTCGTTATGATTGGAGTGGTTGAATTGGCCGCGCGAGCGTTTGGGCGGAAGTTTAATACCGCGGCTCCGCCTCTGGCTTCACAGACGATTCCTTCTGCGCATGCCTCGGCTCCAAACTGACGTTTTTACGTAACATGGCGGCGACCGTGGTCGGACATTTTTGGCTTAAATTCATTACAATGGTGGGAGGCGACGTCGCGTCGTCCATATTTTTTTACAGTCTATGGTGTGGACCCTGAGGAGGACCACAAGTCCGGAGTGTGCCATTTGGGACAGGGCCATTGTAGTAATCGTGAGGCGGAGCCACAGTATCAAGGTCATGCCCATTTTCCCATTTGACTCAATCACAAACACGTAAATCAAATCATCACATCCCGTTTTAATAGCATCTGATAACTAACTTAAACCAGTCTAACACTTTAAAGGGACACAAGGCAGCATTTTTATGTTAATAAATCATCTTCGTAAGTCGGTATATGGTTAAATGACTCATTACTGGACGAATGAAGTCTCTCTCGCCCGCCCCTACCGTCTGTAGGAAGAATACCCCACTTGCAACTTCGCTTTATCCGACCCGGTGTCCTTCAGTCTCGCATAGTCTCAGATATCGCGAGAAGCAGTATCACTTTACAGCAAACAACACAGAGGCAGGCGAGCTAAACACGGCTAGCGATTGTTGCAAATGGCAGAGCCGGGGAAGAAGCATCGAAAACCCTTGACGGAAGGGAAACATAACTGGATTGGAAATAAGCTAATAAACTTGGTTCTGAGGGGGGAGGGACAACAGTTTGTTTTTACGACAGTGTGTTTGAAAGCATTTACTTTCAGACACTAGGGGGAGCTCGTAGAGAAATATTACGCAGACTTGCCTGGTTTCCCTTTAAGCAACACTAAAGAGTTTTTGCTCTTTGCTCCCCCTACAGGTTAGAAGCGTAATTGTCCATTACCACTGTCGTAAATACTGCAGCATAGCTGGCTCTCATTGGATTGTAGGTGTGCCGTAAAGCAAGTTTTTGTAGGTTTCACTCAAACTACAGGACCGCAACCCGACGGTTGGAAACTTCTTTAGTGCGGTTTTGGCCGATAGAGGGCTGCAAAGTGAATGTTAAAGTGCCGTTCACCCTGTTTTGAGTGGATGAACGACTGAAACGTTTTTGGAAACGTTATTTTAAGGTAAAAAAAACCTCTTTGGTGTTGCTTTAAACATGATAAGAGATAACTAAAGTAACAGAAACCGTCATTGGGAAATTTTTATTTAAAGAGTATTTTGATTTTTAAGTTTGACTCTCATCCCATTTGTTTAGATGGCGAGGGCGGAGTTTATGACATATACTGCAGCCAGCCACCAGGGAGCGATTGAAATGTTTTGGCTTCACTTTTCAGGACGTGCTTGGCACGCCTGGTACAAACTATAGACCATAGAAAAAATCCAATGTAATACAAGCGTAGCTGTCATGGATTTGTGGTAGCAAGCTTCAGGACAGATGTATCCTTTCTGTCAGATGTCTCCTTGGCCTCTTCACCCCCTAATATTCCCCAAGGACATGGCATAGATCCACTTCGTGATTGCAATCAACCTTGACTTCCACACAAACAAACAACTATCCTTCACCCAGTCCATCGCCAGACTGGCTCATGCCAGGCGATTCGCTGAGCGGCAGCATTCATTGAATACCTTCATCTCATCTAACTGAGAAACCCCATGGCCTGTGCAATTGACTCTTTCATGAGCCATACAATAGCTCTATGAGACACAGAGCTGCTGTGGACTGAAAATAATAGTGAGCTTTGTGAGGCTGGTGTGCATCAAACTCCGAATCTTTTATTTCAGGCTATCACCTTATATTTGAATGCATACCCCTAATGCTCACCCCTGATGGTAGAAGTCGTTGACATTTGGAAATACAGACAGGTTTGCCTTAGATCGCTCTCTCATCTTTTTGCTTTTCTTTCTGCTTTTAGGCCACATAGTTGAGAAAAGTACAGAATCCAGTTTACTAAAATATGAAAAATATCTCATAATTAAACTAACTGCACTGATCTCAGCGTTGCCGTGAACATGCAATATGAATCATTTTCTCTCACAAACATATCTTTTTGCTTTAGAAGTAATTAATAACCCACTGGAGTCGTATGAATTACTTTAATGATGGATGGATGTGCTTTTTAGAGCTTCACCATTTGACCCCTATATCACAGTATTTTTATATAAAATTGTTTAAAGAAAGGTTGTCTGATATGGCTTTCATATTTTACTGAACTATTCCTTTAAGATCCCCCGATCCCTACATACCTTATTAGATTCCAAAAGCCTTCATAATTCATGAACGGCTATGTGACTCTTGTTTACGTTTTGCCATTTTCCACTGTAGTGGTATGATTCAGTAGACGATACTGGCTAGCCAGTGCAGGATGAAAGCATCAACTGCTGTATTATGGCTGCGGATCCAGACATTCAATATTGCCTCTATGGGGACTTCTTGGCGTGTATGAAAGATTTATTTTCTCATTTTAAAGGATTCAATTACAGTTGATAATTCAATCTCCTAATTAGAGATAGCGGCAGGGATAGAGAGACATATAGTATGCATGGGGACAAGGTTAATAGTCAAACAACAGCGTATGACAAATACTGGTTAGCACATTTGAATTCAAGCCAGTTTCGACTGGTGTCCATCAGTATGCTAACAGGGAAGTAACTTTGATTGTCTGAATAATATGAATCGTCCGCGTTACCGCGTAGCATGACAGGATTTTTAAGAGGCCTGGTGGAAGGGGGAAAGTAACACGTTATTCTTTAAAGGCAGGTGGGGTGATACAGAGGCACAGTCATGTTTTATAGGGAAAAAAGATCAATCCTTTCTGAAAGAACTTGAATGTTAATATACTGATGCACACCTTGCAATTTGCCTCCCCAGTCTTCAGCACCATTTCCTGCCAAGCTGTTCCAGACTGATAAGGTATATTAGCGTGTTCTTTTCTCCAGTGACTTCTCTACATGCCTTTAGTAATGAGTCATAGATCTGGCTGGAGGGGGGGGGGTCACATTCAGACTAAAGGATGAATAGAGAAAAACCCCATTTGATTATATCAGTGAATTAAAAAATAAGAAAACCCTTTAAGGTCTGTGCAAGACTCTAGATATTTCGTAGTTTCATTTGCAGCATTTCATATTATACACAACACCTTTTAAACACATTAAAGAAACAGTATAATCAGTAAAACATTAGTTTAGATTTTACTACTAGAGGTGTAATTAACACACTGTGTAGTCATCTTGATTACATGTGTTGGTTCGATCTTATTGCCCATGGGAAGTCACAGCTTGATGTGTTATATGCCAAGGAAAACCACTATTCACTACTGATTTTGTGATGTTGAAAGCAGTGCTGTAAGCTGCTAATAAATACTGATAAAAATCTCTCATTATATATTTTTAAGAATTTTAGGGGAAAATTTATTGATTACCTTATTTTTTTCTAGTGTTTGGTCATATTTTATAGTAAAATAATGTTGAGATTGTTTTTTAAGGCAAATTTTTGATCCTCTAGGGTTTAAACCAGGACTGCAAGTAACTTGAACTGACCCATTGGTTTTTTTTTTTGTAATTACATGATTCGGGCTTGATCCGTCTTCTGCTTGGATAAATCTGATGATTTGAGCTGTACTGATGTACTCATGGTAACAGGTGATCATGTTATCAGAGCGAGAGTCACTAACAACACATTCTTTACCCCATCCCCAAATAATGGCACACCACACACCATTGTATCCATACAGTCCTTTCGCTTTATGGACGTGATAAGAACAAATGAAAAGCCTACATTTTTATAATCTGCCTGTCATAAAAAAACATGGTTAGAGCTAACTATAAAAAAACAAAACATGATCTCACGGAAAGTCGCGTTATAGTGATGAAAATTTTGATTAATTTATTTGTGTCCACGAATGTCTTTTTCATGTCACTCGCACAAACTTCTATAAATATTTTTTTTGTGTCCGTGGCACAACTTTTTTTTCGTGTCATTTTATGTATTGTTTTCTTTTTTTTCCCCTATTTTTAAATCACTGTCGCTTGGGGTTAGGGGTTAGATTTGGGGTTTGGGTTAGGATGTATTTTTATGTATTGGTTTCTACATGTTTTTCTACCACTTTTAAAACTATTCAAACGTGGATTAGAGATGGGGTTTGGGTTAGGGTGTCTAAAATGTAACAGAAAGTGATTCTAACCCCAACCCCAAGTGACAATGGTAAAAAAATAGGTAAAAAATATGAGTAAACATTACGTAAAATGAAACGAAATGAAAAAGATAGTCATTCGAAATTCGAGTGAGACGAAAAAGACATTTGTGCTCAAGGCATGAAAAAAGCTGAATTGGCCATGGACACGAATAAATGAATAAAATGTTGCGGGACTATAAAACAACTTTCCGTGAGATCAGTCTCAAAAAAAACAAAAATATAAAATTTGGTTTGAAAAAAATTTTTGTTTACGCTTTAAAGGCGGAGTGCACAATTTTTGAAAAACACTTTGGAAAAGGAAGTTGGGCCGACTACCAAAACACACTTGTAGCCAACCAGCAGTAAGGGGCGTGTCTACTAACCAACATCCTTGCTGGGGTTGCGAATGTGTGGGGCGGGTCTATCAAAAGAAGGTTCAGATTCTATTGGGGTAGGGGCGTGTTTGTTTAGGTGATTTCAAATATCAACATTGTCTTTTAAACATTGTGCACTTCGCCTTTAACAGTATAATATAAACTGTTTAATAATATGCAGGAAAAGGGAAAATTCACAGGTGTCCCTTGCAAAATAATTGCATTGGTGTCATAAACTGTCAGACAAAAATGGTCAAAAAATGGTCTGTCACCAAGGCAGTGCCCTTTTAAGTTCCATTTAGGTACAGATGTGTACATATGGTACCAATCTGTACCTTTGACGTACTAATATGCACTCTTTGGTACCACAATGTTCCTTTAAGGTAATATTATAAACTCTTTAGGTGCAAAGGTGTACTTTTTCAAAGGGTAATGCCTGTGACAGCTAGGGACCATTTTTTGACCATTTTATTCTGACAGTGTAGGTTAGCGTGATGTTTTGTCTTTGTGGAGGCTACAAGCATAATTCATTTATTTAATACTGGTCATATTTGCTCAAATAACTGTTTAAAAGGAGTTACAATAAGAAAAAAAATATTATCGCAATACTGTAGCAAAATAGCTTAATGACATGCACTATAATACTTTCACATAATGTCTGTAACATTAATAACTATGTACAGTAAAGTTCTGACAACCAAAGCTGACACTGTTTTACTTTATTTGTTTTAAAGGGACACTCCATTTATTTTTTTTTAATATGCTTATTTTCCAGCTCCCCTAGAGTTAAACATTTTATTCTTACCAATTTGGAATCCATTCAGCTGATCTCCAGGTCTGGCGGTAGCACTTTTAGTAAGCTTAGCACAATCCATTGAATCTGATTAGACCATTAGCATCGTGCTCAAAAATAACCAAAAAGTTTTGATATTCTTCCTATTCAAAACTTGACTCTTCTGTAGTTACATTGTGTACTAAGACCGACAGAAAATTAAAAGTTGTGATTTTCTAGGCCAATATGGCTAGGACTATACTCTCAAACTGGTGTATTAATCAAGGACTTTGCTGCTGTAACATGGCTGCAGCAGGCATAGTGATATTACGCACTGCCCGAAAATAGTCCCCTTGGTTACTTTCAATAGCAGGGGGCTATTTTCAGGTGGTGCGTAATATCACTACGCCTGCTGCAGCCATGTTACAGCAGCAAAGTCCTTGATTATTCCTCCAAGAATCAAATGCTTAATTTGATTAAGGGGAGCTGGAAAATGAGCATATTTTCAAAAAAAGTGAAATGTCCCTTTAAGGTGTAACAACCAACTCAAAAATCACAAAAAAACTTTACAGCAGAATCTTACTGCGTCTGGAAACTAATAGGATGTTGTATTATGATCCTGACATTAGTTACAAAGTGAGGTTTTAATTACAGAGCACCTTTTCATGGTCAAAAATACTGTAACTCGGGTCTTTATGCGACCCTGAAAGCTCAGACGCAGGTATCCAGTGTCACAAATCATTAGATGATCATGGTTGAGATAGTGGAGAACAGCGATCTAAAAATGCTTGGCATACGGTTCCATTGAAAGACAATCTGCAAAGCAGACAAAACAAGGACAACAAGAATGACTCAAACATGATTTTATACAGTAAGTAAAGAAATCATCATAATTTTGTCTTGCTTTACATACACAAAAACATTTAAGATTTTTTTTCGCATATGCTATTTAACAAATGCCCCTCTCTCCATCTCATTACAGCAGGAAATAAGACAATGTCCAGGATTAGATGGGCACCATGACATTTAAACTGCTCTGTGAATTTAGTGGATTCTCTAGCCCTATCAGAAATGCATAACTGGTTTCTCTAAAAGTTCATTTTGAGGGTGGCAAAATAGCCCTCTGAATAATTCATGAGGTATTTTGTGCCTTTCATTTTGCTTTAAGGCTTTCAGATTTGCATTTCTTTAACATGCCTAGAAGAAGTCATTTTGTGACATGAAGTATGAATCTTAAAAGTATGAAAGGATCAAACCCTTTTAGGTATACAGTAGGTCTGAGATGGCTACATTACTGTTAAAGAGGAAAGTACTTGCCTGGACCAAATGCCTCAAAGATATGCTTCCCTAAAAAAGTATACCGTACTATATAGTATTATCCTATTTAGGGGACATTTTCCTATTACTTACATAAAATGTTGCCTTAACAACAATGTCTGGTAATGAGATGAAAACGATGAAATATGCATTAGCCTTAAATAAGAGTTTAAGAAATATACAGCCTAACTGCAAACATGCAATTTTACACCACAATTGAATTCCAACCTTAAGGGCACGTCACAGTCAATTGAAAGTGTGGCCATTCAAAACTGTGGTTAGGTAAAGCATCAGGACGTGATTGATGTGACTAAGGTTATGGCTTTTGGTAAGAAAAGCTAGCTTGAGGGGAGCAGTCAAACACTGTGATTTGTTACATTGCAGCGGTGTAAAAATTAATGGGAAGATCAATGTGTACATGTTGTGTGAGTGACCTTTATCGAATGTGAGAGTCTGCAAGATTTTCAGCCGTCGCTGGCAATGTAAAGCGTTGGGTTGTGCTGACAAATGATTGTGCTTTTCAGGTAAGCATGCTCGCTTGAATTTCGGTTTGCAATGCATTACTGTAAGTAAGGGACAGGTGTTACATCTGCCAGGGCTGTATAGTCCTCTTCATTTTTTAGAATTTTTTTTACATTCGTCACCCTACTTCTTAGTGGATAATCAAAAGATCATACCCTTGTTTAATTCACATGCCTCTAATTAGATAAAATATCTTTACGCAAGAGATTATAATGGTGCAAAAAATGAAAGGGAGGGGTTGGGTTAAAACGTATAATATAGTCAAAGTGTATATTTAAAATTAATTTGTGTGTTAATTAATTATTTACATATTAATAAAGTAATGAAAGTTGTGTCATTAGAGTTTAAACAGACAATAATCTAAAGCGAACAGTGCCCCCTTTTCTTTGCAGGCGAGTAGTGGAGTGGTGCAAGGGTGAGATATGAGTCCACGGTGGATCTGAGCTGGGCTCTGACTCCAGCAGCAGTGCTGCTTTAAGATGATGAAGGCTGTGAAATTTATTGGAGGCTCCTCCTCCCGCGATGATGTCAATCGGAGGTGGAGAGGTGGGCAGTACTAAGGGACTGAGTTCATACAATACAACAGAGATTGCCAGAGCTCTGCGTACAACTACAGCAAAACACCTCAACATCTCAGTGTGTGTGTGAATGATGCTGCACCTATAGGCGCACTTTACACCTTATTCTCCATTGGGGAACGCAAGCACTCAGTCCATACCTGTATATCTTCTTAAAACAGATATTTTGCTCTCTATGTCACTCTGTCAAACTAGTGGATGAAATTATATGACGTGTGAGAGGATGTTTTATAAGTTATTTCGCTGTGTTAAATAATTGCACTTGACGCACAGAAAGGGAGGGGAAAAACAACTTGACTAAAACAGTTTTTGGGCATACGAGGAGACTGTTTTGCTGAACTGAAATAAGAAGTAGCCTATTGCACATTGACAGACCAACACCGTTTGGAGCATCAGTGTCTCTCCGCGCGTGGGATTCAAACGGTGTTATCCAAGCGCGAGGCATCAGAGGAATAACGTCGGCTCTTGTAAAAGTCGTTCGCAAATGCTTTTCGCTCTTCGTGCGTGGACCGTGGACTTTTGCATGGACATGGATGATTTCCTTTAGTTGGATACGTTAAGCTGTTTGATTCTGGGATTTTCTCCAGTCTGCTTCGTGGCACTTCATCTCCTCCAGCAGTGATGCCGCTACGTGACGGGAATTGAGAGGACTTTTGCATATTCAGTCAGAAATCCGAGGTAAGACGCATTTTGTTTTTATGCTCATTTATATATTATTTTGGGAGAAGAGAAAATTAGCGGATTTTAATGGTCCGTGTAACTTAATTAAGAAGGAACCGGCATACTTGTTGTACGCGTGAATAACATTAAGAATAGACTCGCATGCCCGCTCGCAATGTTCAAGGGAAAATACACGCACGATTTAAAGGGTCCTTCCGCAAAAGTCGATATTATTATTACCCGTAAATTAAGTTTGCTGTGCTGAGGAAAATTATTTCATTTTTTTTATATGACATAAACGATGGATATCTACAGTCCTACTGCCTGGCTTCACCAGCTCACGCTGTCTCTTTTAAAGATGTGCAGTTTGTCAGTTTTGATATTGGCTTTAAAACATAAAAGTGTGAAAATACAAACACCGCGTTTTATATTTTACGCAAATGCAAAGTCTCTTTGCTTCAGAGATCACGCAGCCAGCGCGTGAACTGTTCAAATCCGTGTACCATCCAACAACTTCTGTATCATAGCTTTAGGATATTTCTGTTTCGTAGTTATCTTAAAATTGGTAACCAAATAAAAAAATATCCCACAGCCTCCGTCAAGGCAGCGGGTGCATCGCCTATGTTCAGTCATATAGACAGAAAGCATCTTAGTATATAGGCTGTATATGAAGGCGCTGTGTGCAAGACAGATTTTCCGAGATGCGTCATTTTGTGAACCGGTGTGCTGGCTGAAGCACTTTCATCTCTAATTGCCTCTTTTAAACACTACTATAGTTGGCTTACAAATGATACCATGGTACTATAGGCTATTCCCTTCCAGAATAGGCTAACCACAGTCACTACACTTTGATTATTACTAGCCTCAATTGTGGTAGGTTGATATTAGTGAACACTTTACTAAATAAAATAATATGGCAGAAACATTATGCAGGCATCTTGCACTGTCTTAAATATATCCCACGTTTTGCTATAGGTTTGCAGAATAGTAAATAACTATAGCCTAACACATTTTTTAGGGCAGAAACTTTAGATATTATTGGTATATATTGGTACAGTAATGTAATTGAATAAGTGCCTCATTTTAAACATTATAAGAATATCACATAGCTTCCCAGCGATGTTGATATAGTTTGTTCACATTATTTCATTTATATATTCAATCACCATGACCCTTGTAAGACAGGCATAGCTTTCGAATCTGAATCATTTCTAATTTTGAATTTCATGGGGATAAGGGTTAAACATTTTTCACATCTTTCAGAGAAAATAATGTAACCCATTTCATTTTCACAGCGTTTCTCTGAGGATTGAGCAACACTTAGAAATCGAGCAATTCAACAGGCCTTTTATTTTAACTCATTGTAGTCATCACATCTCTTGCTAAAATTTGGAAAGTATTGAGAGCCAAGAGTGGATGCTCAAGGAAAGAATTCCTAGCTTTTGCAACAGTACCACTAAAAATGTTGCAACACAAGTTTGTTCGGTATGCCATTATGAAGGCCGATTTTTCTTTTTAATCATATGCCTTTCTAAAAATATTGACTGTTTCATTATCACATGTGCAAGGCTACAGGTAAAACAATTCTCAACCTTCGTGGAAAGTTCTGACACACATCCGGCTATCGCTTTCAGTTTTTACAAGAAAACTTCGTTTTGTCAGTGACACATTATTTTCAATCAGTCGCAGTAAAGTGAATAAGACTACCTCACATGCACTGCGGAAACAGTGGATACAAATATAATGATGTCATCGGACTTAAAAACAGAAGATCCATTCATGAACATCAACTTGCGTTATACGTCTCTTGCATTTCTAAACCAAAAATGTGTAACTGGCAAAAACAGACTAGTAGTAATAGTAAAAAACACTTTTGTACCATTATTAAGTTGATTTTATATGCAGATTTTTGTTGCTCTGCAAGCTGACATTAATTCTAAATTTTGAAATATAGCAAATTCCAGTGATCACTTTGGTCTTTGCCGATTGCTGAAACTTCACTGCAGAACTGTTTAAAGTGGTTACACTTGTTTTTTGCTTTAATAGGCCTACATTAACACACAATGAGTATTTTAGATTTTTAACTCCTAAATATTTTAAGGTCTATTATTTTATTTGGTCCACTTCAGTGCCCTCTATTGGCAGTTTTATTTATTTTCGCTTCTTGCATTACTTTGTGAAGCATCCTGCTAACCAGCAACGTAAAATTTACCGCTAACATAAGCGTATTTTATGTAGATGTTTTTGGATTTTAAAAGTTTTTGCATTTTACAGTAAGTTGGACTAAACGCAATTTGAGGACATGCATACTCTGTAAAAAATATGCAACATTTTCTGTCAAATCAATATATATATATTTATGTTACTTTAACTTAAAAAAATAAGTTATACAATTTCAACTTGATTTTATAAGTTATGTCCACTTTTTACAAGCCAAAACTTAAATTATTAGGTTGAATTAACTTGCAAAAACTACCAAATTTAACTTTATGCTGCAGTTTGTTATAGCCACAAATTGCTTGGTAAAACGTCTTGACATAGGCTACACCATACAGATACAGTACTTGTAAATACGTAAATATTTTTTTTCACACTTTGCATTTCTAAAATTCACTTGCCGCTTGCAATCTTTGTTGTTTATGTGAATAGATTATTGCATTATTTTAATTGCAAAGAATGCCTTTGTGTATTACCCAGCCTGTTCTTTCGACTTCAGATTTAGGGTTTCATTGGCATGTTATACACTTTGCATTGTTGTCCATATACAATCAATTTGGGAGAATAATATATCACCAAATGACATGTTGTTCCATTGAAGTGCCCAGAATTAAATGAAAGTTTGACTATGATTATTTATGGCTCAAATTAGCAGAACAGAATATCTTGACTATGATTAATGGCGCACCATTTGATGTAAACAAAGGCACTGTTAATCACTTCTTAGTTGAAGTTAGCAGTAATGTTATTTTTGTCATCCGAGTAGTGCATTTGGATGTATAATTTTTTGGAGATAGACATACATCGACTCCTAAAACTGGTTTGGTGTGTCAATTCTACTTTATTGGTCATTGAATTGATTATTGGACCTCACGATCACTGTATCTGCTCTGTATATTTACAAAACGCTTAAACGTGAGTAGTATTATTCTAAGTTTAAACATCTTCCTATTAGAGTACTGCAGTCTGGCCCGTTCTGATCTATTCGAGCGATGAATTAACAGTTACAACATATGTTACTGAACATCGGCACAACAACAATGATAGCAGTAACAATAATACTCAGTAATAATGCCATATGTTTTTCATTACCACTCAATTATTACTCTTTATTTGATGTTTGGAATAGATTCATACATGACACATAACGGCTGAATAAATTATTAAAGGCTCATACTCTGTAGATGAGAAGAACGACATCCTGACTACAGAGGAAGGACAGCAGGTATGCAGGAGAACAGCTGGCAGGGGGTACGGTGGGTCTCAAACTGCTGATGGCAGGAGGTAGAGGGCGAACTCAAACAAGGCACTGAAATGTCAAAGAATCAAGCACACATGGGGTTACTTTAAACCCAGAAGAGTGACGCTTGACTTCTGATGAGATAGAGTTAAGCGACGTGCTTCAGGCAGATGTCCCAGTTTAACTTCCGTAGACACCCTTAATTATTTGATATGTCATTTTTGGCTTAATTAACCTTCTTATTAAATTTGATCAGTTTAATCTGAAGTTGGCTCTTGGTCAGCCGGTTGCTGGAATGGATTTTACACCTCAACCGCCGATTCGCACGGACATGGATTCGTTACGAACTTGCAGTTGGCATGTAAACTTATTTTTCTCCTTGACAGCTCAGCTCAAAATCAAAAGCAGGCAGGCCTGTCCATCACATTGTCATTTTAAACGTTCTGTGTGCTTCTCACTGCTTGTTCCAGAGGGAAGGACAGCTTTTGCATACTCTGTGGAATCCATGGTCCGCTGCTCAGAATAGATCACTGAGAAACTGTGCAAGCAGGGAAGAAGTCTCACTTGATACCCATGAGCACAGTTTTCCAAATCTCCCAATTCATTTGAAAACTGGAAGATCGGAAAAGTTGAAACTCAAAGCATTCCGATTCTATCCGCCGCATAATTTTGAAAGAGTCGTTCCCAGGAGTAAATCTCAAAATGGCTCGGATTTTTCGCAACAACATAAACTGTCCTAAATATGGGGAGGAGTGACATCGGGGCGCCGTGAGGAATTGTCTAATCCCAGCACCGTGTCCCTGGGTAGCAGAGCTCCATACGAAATGCCAGACATCACTTACAGTCAACTAGAGCTTACACTGTGCAGACTATTTGGTACTGCTGTAGGTTATACAGGTTCATCAAGCGTTCCTTCTCATAGGGATGGTGCAATTTGTTATTGTTGACAGTATGTAGGTTATCTAAACCGGCTATGACAGCTACAATGTGACACAATATAAGAAAGAAGAGAGGCAGTCGCACTTATTACATGCTTGAAGTCTTATTCAAGTCACACCTAATGTCAAATTCGGTTATTTAGATGTAGATCATTTCTTCATGTTTTATTCACTGCTCTGCAGTGCACTTCATAGCCAGTAAGTCCTCTTCATTATGCGATGTTGGATACAGCCTTGGACTCTTCGGAGCTTATCAGAGTACAGTAGGTGAATAGTAATTGCTTGGCTCTCGTGTTTTTTTTAAAAATGGTGCAATCTTGAAAGGCAGTGCAAATTCCCCCCTCATTTCTGAAAACAACATAACATTCTTTGAATACGTGCGGATAGTAAGCTGGCCATTGATCACTGTCATGTAAATAGTGTGAATGGTGCTCGTCTGCCCAACAAACCTCTAATGAGTCCCTACAGTCCAGCCTGAAAGGGCTCTCGGTAAAAATCAGGACATCCTCCGTCAGAAGAGACTCGAGTACACACTTTTGCCAAATGGCTAAACATTGTGTGTTTATAGTCGTCATTCTTTTTGATCTTGAAATCTTCTTGCTACAAGACCAAGTAGCACTGCTGCAGCATGTGAAGCAAACCTCTTTATGCTGTACATAGTTGCTATAGTTGAATAATTAATTTCCTAGATATTAGATATAGCTGCTTTAAAACTGAAAAAAATGTAAAGCTTTGTGTAGTTATATGCTATTATTAAAGGCGGAGTCCATGATGTTTGAAAGCCAATGTTGATATTTGAAATCACCTAAACAAACACGCCCCTACCCCAATAGAATCTGGACCTTCTGTTGATAGACCCGCCCCACACATACGCAACCCGGCATTTGATTTGATTTGATTGGCTATAAGTGTGTTTTGGTAGTCGGCCCGTCTCCTTTTCCAACGCGTTTTTCAAACATCGTGGACTCCGCCTTTAATACGTGAGTCATTTTGACATTTTACTTGTGAATACAGACACGCTATAACACATTTAAACAGAAATAGCAGTGCATGGAAAACTCCTAACAATACTAAGTGTCTAGAAGTGTTCGGCATCTCCCCACCAGTTTTCAGTGACCTAGTTGAGTTGTTGGCACATTGTTAAAGCCTCAGCCCTCTGGCTACTTTTATTTATATAATGCCCTGACAGGATTTGTGTAGCCATCGCGCAAGTTGGCAACAGACACTGAAATGTTGATTCATAAATCATGTCTTGGTGCTTATGGCTTGCTTCTATTCTTCTGAGGGATGTTAATAGTCTTTAAAACTTTCTTTTATGCAGATGCACATTATTTATTAGCAATTAAACTTTTGTTAACCTTTTTTTCCCATGCACAGATGACAGCCTTAATAAAAACAAGGGTTATGCTCAAACATATATAATTTTGTAATGTACTGAAAACGGATTAGATGATTGTGGCTGTCCCTGCATGGATCCATCCATATTTATTATTTGAATAAAATATGGTTGGCCATTTAGTATTGTTGTGTTTTATGGAAAACAGGTCTTACAGGTTTGAAACAACATGAAAAAATGAGTGATGACAGTATGTATTTTGTTTTTTTAAGGTGTGTGTGTGGGGGTGTTTATGGTGTTAGTAGTAAAAAATTGTGTGTGTCAAGAGTAGGCATGAGATTTTGGCGGTATAATAGCCTTAAGCAAAATACCACCATTTCATGGCGAAATTGCAATTGCAACAATAAAATGTGTTCTTTTCAAATGTCTGCATATGCAAACAATAACTTTTCAACTGGATGCAAGTGAAATAATTAATATTTTTAAGCAACAAGTATGCCAGGTAAAAATAAATCCTTTAAAGTATAATATTCATTCATTCATATATATATAATGTGAACATCAAAACGATTACACATTTTAATTATTAAATTAATTTAGTTAAAAAAAACACCTTGGAGACGGTATTGCAGAAAAATTTGGTGGTTTTGAAACCTTAACTTTTTAAAACCTTTGTATACCGTACTTTCCGGACTATAAGGTGCACCGGAGTATAAGCCGCATAATTCAAAAATGCGTTATTAAGACGAAATAGCATATATAAGTCACAGTGGACTATATGTCGCGTTTATTTAGAAAATAATTTCACTGAATCCAAGCCGAAGAACAGACATTTAATCTGGAAAGGCAAGTTATTCAACTAAACAATAGCAGACAGAGCAGCAGGCTGAATAGATGTCTGTACGTTAAAGTAATATTATCAGTTACTTAAACGATAAACCATAGCATACAGAACTTACCTGGAAGGTTGAATAGACTAAATTAACCGAACAAGCCAACTAGCTTGAAGTTCGCATACTCGTCATTCCACATTACAAAACCCATTGAATTACATAAATACAGAAGCAGCATATGGGGGATTCTCGCGGCGGTAATGTTGTCTCTTGCCTCATAAATGTCAAAATTAATTCATACTGACTTACTAGGCGCACCTGACTATAAGCCGCAGCACCAAAAAACGCGGCTTATAGACCGAAAATTAAGGTACCTTCAAACCAGTAACCGGCCCATGAATAGTGAAAACCATTTTATAGCTTTTAAGTTATACTTCATAGCTGTGAATATGATCTTTTTCTCTCCTATCTTTTTGTACTAGACTTGCAGATCTTTGAAGAGAGTATACCACCTGCCATGATTATGGACTTGGCAATTGAGGCCCATGTTTTGGTGGTTTTACTCACCTGCCTCTTCTTGATGTGCCGGGCTCAAGAGAAGGACTATACGGTAAAAGAGGAGCAGCCTGAAAATGTCCGTATCGGAAACCTGCGCAAAGACCTCAACTTGAACCTAGATCCAAACATCAAACTGTCTTCTGCGCTGCAGTTTAAACCCGTCTACAAGACGGGCGACGTGCCTTTGGTGAAAGTAGAAGCCAGCACGGGAGAGATTTTCACCACAGCCAACCGAATCGACCGTGAGAAGCTCTGCTCCGGAGTCTTCACCGAGAAACGCTGCTTTTACGAGATCGAGGTCGCCGTGTTACCCGACGAGATTTTTCGTCTGGTCAAGATCCGTTTCCTCATCGAAGACATCAATGACAACGCACCGCTGTTCCAGTCTACGGTCATCAACATCTCCATTCCTGAGAACACGGCCATCAACAGCCGTTATCCCGTGCCCTCTGCGTTTGACCCTGATATAGGAATCAATGGGATTCAACACTATGAGCTTGTCAAGGTGAGTTCAACACTAAGCTATGATTTATTACAAGACATTGCCGTTTTATGTTCCCTTAATATCCAAAGTAATGTGGAATACAAATGTTTTTGGCTCAAGGTTTAAAAGTAATTTGCTCTTTGTTTAAGGTAAGTTGGTAATTGCACCAAGATTTATAGGAATATTGTGTAATTGATGCGTTCTGGAAAGCCACGTAGTGTAATATCCTCCGTGGCTTAATATAGACCAAACCTGAAAGTAGGATAATGTTATGCAGTCCATTATCATGTATACAGTAGCTAATGTGTTGCAAATCAATTTCATTTGCACATTTTCCTCCATATTTGGTATATGTGTCCCTGCATGTAAATTCGCTGAGATTAGGTGCGCCAAAGTTTGATTTCACTCTTTAGTCAGTCATATTAAAGATATCAAGGTCATATTTTCACCAAATGTTCCTCACAATATGTATGATGATTTTATATACAAAACAGTAAATCACAAAAGAAAAGACTTTAGAGTTGGTTTTCGCAGTCTGGGTCACATATGTTACCAATGAGGCATTCATCCCAAAATTAATAAAAGGTCTGTCACACAAAACATACTCGCAAACGTCCAGGCTGTCAGTCAAAATACAAAAGATTTCAATGTAAAATATGGTTCAACCAGCGAACAACTATTCCCTTTGGAAAGGTTGCCCTGTATTTTAATTAAAATCCAAATACAGCATGAAATTCAAATACAGCGTGAAACAAAGAACCCAAGACTGTCATTAAAGTGTGAAAGAGTAATTTGTACCTTTTCTTTTGAGAATTAGCAAAATCCTTGCTTTCCATGTCTGATTAAGTTACCAATTTGCATTTTTAAACAGTCTCGCTCTGCCAAGACATCTCAGCAGCAGCACTCTCAATTGCTTGTGCTTGGAAAGTGACCAGTGCTGTGCCACATAAAATTACAACAAATATGTACAGGCTCTGTTGCCTTTCGGATGATTTAATTTATCCTTTGTCTACGAGCGTAGTGTTTCTTTTTATGAATCATACGGTACATGGGAGTTGGGTGTGAGGAGCTCTTAGTAAACAGAACCGGAAAGGCGGGATATATTTCATCCTCCCGCGAGCAGCATCTGGCCATGAATCTACTTCTCGGACCGCATTTGTAAGGTCCCACGAGAGTACAAATCCGAAGCTCCCTCGCAGTGATGGTTCAGACCGGCTCACCCTCGGCATGGAGCCTCGCGATTAGCATTGTGGGCCACAGCTGCCGCGCTCGTGGTAAGAGACTTCGCTCTGAAAGAGCCCTGATAGCAGTCCTTACCTATTCAAGTCATGTCATCAGGGAGGAAGCCCTCGCTTATGACACAGAGGGCCGTTATTGCCTATCCCGGTTTTAATTGCTGTGCCATATTAATTGTTCCATCAGCATTAGTGTTGCCGTGTCACCTGGAACGATGCACAGAAGCACCTTTGGACACTATGAAGGTCAGCTTAGAGAAAGTAATACCATGCATGACTGGAGGAGTGCTTTCCATTAAAAGAGATTTTATCACTTAAAGAGAACCTCTTTACAAGTCCTATCTGGAGGCATGTGGATCAGATCAGGCTCATGGGATGAAGATATTGACTTTTCTGTTGTGGGTTCCTCCCAATTCATTGTTATTTTTACTCTTCCATTTAAGCGCTCTAACCTCACATTAAGAAAGCAGTTCCTCTTCTTTTGAAGCCATTTGTGTGTTTTAATCACCTGAGACTTTTATATCTATATCTGCACTCCAGTCAAAACCTTTCAAGTGCACATTTATTTCTGTGGAGTCTCCATTGGATTATGTATTTTGCAAGTCAAGGTCAGCATTAAAGTCGTTTATTATTTTAATTATTCATGAGTGTTTTGGTTTTCGACTGATGCTGATTTGATATGGAGAAAAAACGAGAACAACTTAAATAATTTAGCAAAATGGTTATTTTATTTTAAAAGCCTTTGCTTCAAAGTGTGACAATGAGAGGAATGCAGTCGAACAATGCAGTAATGATCGGGCTGACAAGTGACATCGTAGTTTTATATCTTTTACACAAAAAAATCTCTTTACCTATCTTGCATCATATAAATGTTTATAAGTGGGGTTTTTCTAACAAAAACTCTTTGGAAGGTCTTAGGGTTTATGAAATAAATGTACCAATAATAAAAGTTATTAGCGCAAGCTATCAAAGCCAATAAACACTCATTAAAACAAAACGTTTAGCATTTATACCCCCCTGAGAAATAGTCTGGGTGAATGTGTAAAGAGTTTCAACTTTAAAGCGATGAGTGCAAACTAATTTCTATTAATGTTCTGGACAATAGTGGACGCTGGGGAAATTGTAGAAGATGGGTCTAATCATATTTCTCACTGTTATTTGCTTCCAGGTTCAATTTGAGTCTAATTGTTGGCCGAGTCTTCCGCCGCATTTGGACTGAGGCGACAGCTCTTGTGTTTGTCAAAAATGGCTTCAATTTGAAAGTTGATAGCAACGAAATAAAAACAGTAACATAATTTTCAGACAGTTCCTCATATTTTACTTTATATTCAACCGTGTTTCACCCTGCAGTGGTGCAAGGGTCTACAAAATATTCTGCAGAGATTCTCAGTTGTTGATACAGAGTTCATTCGAAATGGTTTCTGTAGAAGGTCATCTCATTGATTCATACAGCGGATGCTTTACTCAGTCTGCAAAGCTCAGAGCAACTGGGCCGGCACTATGCAAAATGAAATCCATTGATGTTAAAAATTCAGCTGTTAAGATAATGCTGTCTTTGGGTTATTTATAACTGACACTGGTTTTGCATAATATTTCTTGATTGCACTCTAGACATTTGGTTTTAGTTTAAGCAAGATTTTCTTACGCCCAGTTTTATCCTCTGTCAGTCATTTACCAATTCGAAGAAGATTTATCCCATGGGTCTCTATTCATGCTCTCTGGGTCATTTGGTATGAATATGTAGATTCTTACTCACTATGCGAAGTAATTTCAGACAATTGTCACTTTCTTGGGTGTGTGATTCATGTTCCTTCGACTCTACCTGGCTCTCTCTCAGGGTAATCAGAATTCCCCAGTCTCATTTTCTATGGGCAAGAATAGAAAAAAAAGATTGATCCTTCACATGCTTGTATAACCGTTTGGAAACCATACCCGTTAGCTAAACCATCTATAGTTAGCTTACTAGCAGAATGGCCATGTGTTCAACGTGCATACTGTATGTTTCATATCTGGATTTATCATGATCATAAAAGGACTGTAGTACAGATCAGCTGTTTACTTATTGATTCTGATATAAACCTCTAGTCGGTTTAGCTTAATTATGCTGAGATATTTGGATGTGCTAATGGACATGAATATGCAATGGACCGTTTCTGATGCTAAATTGATACAGTTTGTGTTTTTGTATGCGTTAGAAGTACTGACCTAGTATAAGACAGATGCCCAAATATGCCAAAAACCACCAAAGGATGTTATATCCTAGATTCAAGTCTGTTATAAATCAAGATACAATAAGTACTCTTTTGGGCTGTAAAATTGTTAAACTCTGGCAAAGGTTTGTCTTTGAGAATGCTGTTATATGTTTGACCCTGGACCACAAAACCAGTCATAAGTCGCATGGGTATATTTGTGGCAATAGTCAACAATATATTGTATGGGTCGAAATTATCATATTTTGAGAAGATTTTGATGTGTTTTGGTTAAGATATTGAACAAAGATGGTTTTGAAGGGCATAAAAGTAAATTTTTTCTGAGTTGGGTGTGTAAGTCACCAAATCCGATGTATAAATCTCAATTTCAAAAATTTACTCTTATAATTGGTTTTGTGGGTCACATGTTTTGTTATCTGTCTTCATATGCATGCAAAAAATACATGAAAGGGACAATAATGTATAGTATATTCATATGATGTAGCATAGCGTACTTTGTTGGTCAACTATAAAATTACATAATATAATATATTAATTAAGTTATTATATACTAGTCAACATTTAAAGTCTTAAAACCAATACCCATTACCCGTTCTTGTCTTAGGACAACTTTGATGAATGTTTTTGATCCACTTCAAATGTTGACTATTAATTAATTAATTAATTAAATGTGTATATTAATATAAATAATTATACTTGCTAGGTGGCTGCATGCATTGTGCCAGTAAGTGTTACTTTGTTAAAGGATTACTCCACTTAAAAAAAAATTCAGATAATTTACTCATGTTATCCAAAATGTTTATCTGTTTCTTTCTTTGTTCAGTCAAGAAGAAATTACGTTTTTTGAGGAAAACATTCCAGGTTTTTCTCAATTTAATTGGACCCCAACAGTTTACAGTTTCAATGCAGTTTAAAACTGCAGTTTCAATGCAGCTTCAAAGGGCTCTATAGATTCCAAACGAGGCATAAGGGTCTTATCTAACAAAACAATTGGTATTTTTGGCAGGACATTTTTTTATCCACAACTTCTCGTCTTCAACCAGTCGTGTGACGCACCAGCGCGACCTCACGTAATTGCGTAAGCATGTCGAAAAGTCACGCATTACATATATGAAGCGCACACTTGTGGACCATTTTAAACAATAAACTGACACAAAGACATTAATTAGTATCATTCCACATACAACAACGTCGGAAAGGTCCTCTTTCTCCACATTTCATACGGATAGTGCAAGACGAGAAGTTGTGGTTTAAAAGCCAAATTTTTTATTTGTCTTGCCGAAAATGACAATTGTTTTGCTAGATAAGAGGCTTATGCCAGTTTTTGATCATTATTTAGCCCTTTGAAGCTGCATTAAAACTGCAATTTTAAACTGTCAAGTGTTGTGGTCCAATAAAGTCTATTAAAATGAGAAAAAGCCTGGAATGTTTCCTCTAAAAACATAATTTCTTCTTGACTGAACAAAGAAAGACATCATCATTTTGGATGACATGGGGAGTAAATTATCTGGATTTTTAAAAAGAAAATAGAGTAATCCTTTAATACCAAAAAACATAATGTAAGCTTACCCTTAACACTGGAAATGCACATATCGTAATAACATTTGAAATATGTGCCTAGACGGAGCAATCTTTCCCAGCTTTCTGTGCAGCTACAAGCTTATCTCTTAAGGAAGTTGTTTTTTCTTGTTCTAGCATGAAAATGATTTTGGCTGAAAGAGCTTCAAAGAGCCTCTTTGTTTCACAAATGGGCTTGACTCTCGTTCAGGCACGGAGCATCGTTTCCCTGTCTCCCCTCTCGCCATCCATGTCCAGGGTCTAGCCTTACCATATAGCCTGATCTGCAATCATAAATATTACTGTAGGTCTAGTTGCGGTAGGAAGGCATTTACCAGGAACAGTCAAACCTGGTTTCTAATGGGGACTACATCCAGTATGCATTTGTTTTCATTTTCCTCAGGCTTTAGCTTCTTGATGGGGGCAAATGGAATCTTATCTCTTTGTTTCTGTTTCTTAGATGCCCTTCTCACATATGTAGTTGAAACTGCAGACGTCTTCTGTGCACTAATTCAGAGTCTTGCTAGTCAGGTGAAACAATACGTTTTTGTGTGCAGCAAAGCAGAATGCACAAGAGGATAGAACTAGAACTTTTTGTTTTATTAGTGCTACAGTATGAGATGCTATGGTGTGGCTTTGTAACTTGTATTAGTTTGTGAGTTTCTGCACTTTATGTAAAAAAAATGCAGTCTATGAAATTCAATTTCCTGTCGGATTGGTAAACAATTATTATTATTTTAAGCATTTTTTTATTTTTCAAGAAAATGAAAAGTAAGCAGGCTTGTTTAAGAGTCAGCAAAGGTTGGAGAAAAAGCTCAAGTATTTTATTAGGGTCAATAAAGACCTTGCTGCATGAGTTCAGACAGGAATATGTGAATTGATTTATGCTCACCCAAGCAAATATGGAATGGCACACAATAATTTCCTCTCCACCAAGCATATTTTGATTGCTTATAGCATTTTAGACTTATTCACTTTGGTAAGAGAGAGAGAAACAGCGGTCAGTTCATCGCATGTTGCACATAATTAGGTTTATAAGGTGCTGTATGTGCTTGTTTACTGCATGGGGTTCCAGTGTTTGCATAAGTCTTTACATCATAGGATCATATCCCCAGGATGAGCTTTCCAAGTAAATATTTTGAATTTTGAAAGCTTTTAAGGACCTCATGCTTTTTCTCATAGGATTAAAGAACTCAAAGCTTTGATTCGCAAACATCTGTTTAAAGTCTAAATAAACCTGCTGACTGAAACAAATTAGGGTGTTTATGTATTAAATGATATCATTGTTGTAACATGCATTTGCTCATATAAATAGTAGCACAAAAATATGTTTTAATCACATTTGATAATCAAATGATATTAATAACTAGAATAAAAATATTAATTAACAACTAATACAGAATCGAAAAAAATGTATGAGGTTCTAGTTTAAGGGGAGATGCCATTTAGCTACATAAATTATTAATCTTCTACTCTTGTACGGTTCTTTGTCATACCACAAATCATTTAACAAAATTTGTATTTGTGTTTTTCAGAGTGTGAGTGAATTCGGTCTTGACATCATCGAGACTCCTGAGGGCGACAAATGGCCCCAACTCATAGTCCAGCAGAGTCTAGATCGAGAGTTGAAGGACACCTTTGTGATGAAAATTAAAGTAGAGGATGGTGGCACCCCTCCAAAGTCCAGCACAGCCATTTTGCAGGTCACTGTTTCGGATGTGAATGACAATCGGCCAGTATTCAAGGACAGTGAAGTGGAGGTAAATGTTCCCGAGAATGCCCCAATGGGAACGTCTGTCACTCACCTTCACGCCACAGACGCTGATCTGGGATCCAATGCTCAGATTCACTTTTCCTTCAGCAACCAAATCTCCCCTGCCACTAAGCGACATTTCGCTATTGACAGCACAACTGGACTGATTACTGTCAAACAACCGTTGGACAGGGAAGTTAACCCGGTCCACAAGCTCATAGTGCTGGCCAGTGATGGAAGCTCTACTCCTTCAAGGGCTACAGTCATAGTCAATGTTACAGACATTAACGACAACGTCCCCTCTATAGATACACGTTACATAATGAATCTTGTTAATGGCACTGTGCTGTTGTCAGAAAATGCCCCGCTCAACACAAAAATAGCCCTGATTACTGTGACAGATCGAGATGCTGACCTGAATGGGAAAGTAACTTGCTACACAGATCACGATGTACCTTTCAGGTTGAAGCCGGTCTTCAATGACCAGTTTTTGTTGGAAACGGCCGCACTGTTAGATTATGAGACCACTCGTGAGTACGCCATTAGGATAGTCGCATCTGATTCTGGGAAACCTCCATTGAACACTTCGGCGATGGTTCTTATTAAAATCAAGGATGAGAATGACAATGCTCCGATTTTTCCTCAGCCAGAAGTCCAGCTGTCAATTCCGGAGAACAATGACCTTAAAACGCAGTTGATAAAAATCAGTGCCACAGATGCAGACAGTGGTTCAAATGCACTTATTATTTACAGTCTTGGCCCAGATGCTCCTGATGGGTTTAACATAGATCCGCGGTCTGGAATCCTTTCTGTTGTCAAAAGGCTGGATAGAGAGAAGCAAGAGAAGTATTCATTTACAGTCATTGCCAGGGATAATGGTTCTGCCCCTCTTCAAAGCAATGTCACGGTAAAGCTGATAGTCCAGGACCAAAATGACAACAGCCCAGCTTTTACCCATCCCGAGTACAACTTTTACGTGCCTGAGAACCTGCCTTTGTATGGGACAGTGGGATTGATCACCGTAACGGATGCAGATGCTGATGACAACGCAGTCGTCACCCTCTCACTCATCAATGGAAAGGACAATTTTATCATTGACCCCAAAACTGGGGTGATTAAACCAAACATCACATTCGACAGGGAGCAACAGAGTTCCTACACTTTTGTTGTCAAGGCTGTGGATGCGGGTGCAGTGCAAACCACCTCATATGCCCAGGTCACCATAAATGTTGTTGATGTAAATGACAATCGACCAGTGTTTGTCATCCCTTCCTCCAACTATTCATATGATCTTGTTCCTTCTACCACCAGCCCTGGGTCTGTGGTGACCAGAGTGTTTGCTATTGACAATGATACTGGAATGAATGCTGAGCTGCAGTATAGTATTATTAGAGGGTCGCCGAGAGGATTGTTTGCCATTGACAAAACTACAGGCAACATCACTCTGCAGGAAAAGATAGTAACAGCAGACCAAGGTCTCCATAGACTGGTGGTACAAGTCAAAGACCTAGGACAACCTGAATCTTTATATGCAATCGCCCTTGTTCATTTGTTTGTGAATGACACTGTCACTAACGCTACATTCATCCAGGAGCAGCTACGCAAGAGTTTGGAAACTCCTTTGGACCGAAATGTTGGTGACAACGATGTGATGCCTCAGACTAACGGTTATGTGATTGTTGTTATCGCTATAATTGCTGGGACAATGACAGTTATCCTAGTGATTTTTGTGACCGCTTTGGTGCGATGTCGACAGACGCCAAGACATAAAGTTGTCCAGAAGAGCAAACAAAGTGGCGAGTGGGTGTCGCCCAACCAGGAGGGTCGCCAGATTAAAAAGAAGAAGAAGAAGAAGAAGAGGTCTCCGAAAAGTTTGCTGTTGAATTTTGTCACCATCGAGGAACCCAAGTCTGATGACCCTACTCACGAGCACATCAACGGCACTCTAGACCTTCCTGTTGAACTTGAGGAGCAGACCATGGGAAAGTACAACTGGGCTACCACACCAACAACCTTTAAACCCGACAGCCCTGACTTAGCCAAGCACTACAAGTCAGCTTCTCCACAGCCGACATTCCAAATCAAACCAGAGACACCCGTGGCTCCCAAGAAGCATCACGTCATTCAGGAACTCCCACTGGACAACACATTCGTGGTGGGCTGTGACTCACTCTCCAAATGTTCCTCCAGCAGCTCTGACCCCTACAGCGTTTCAGAGTGCAGCTGTCAAGGGGGATTCAAGGCACCTGGGCAAATCCACACCAGACAGGTAATTCACAACTTCCTTTCTTAAACCACTCGCTGCTCCCGCTCCCATTTGTACTGTCCTTTTTTTAGCAAGATGTGGAATGATGGGTGACAGCCGCGTGTGCAGAGGTTCAATCACACAAAGGCAATAGGCAGTTAAAACCTAAAAATAAAAGTGGTTGTTTGTTGTATGGTTGGTTGCTTATATAAGAGTTTCACTTCTGTAATTTCCAAGACTGTAAGACTGGGGGAATATTGAAGACCGTTAAACTGGGGGAAAATATTTTGCAGTATTAGGAAACCAAGATGTTGGATAGCTTTTGATTCTAAAATGTTTTTCATTAATTCTAAATGGTAATGATTAGGAAAACATTTTGCATATGTGTGTGTGCGTGAGAGAAAAAAACAGGAGTGCTTGCTTACAGCGTTGAGATTACAGCTATGTTTGTTCTTGATTGACATGCCAAAACCAAGCATGCTTGACAGAAAACCAAACAAGATAGGGTTGCATTCCACAGGCGCAACTAAACAGATGCACACTGCTGAAACAATTGTTTCCCACAGAAATGTTTGATAGAACTCATTAGGGCTAAAACTTGCAGAATAGTCGGGAAAGACTGATTATTTTTTAAATAGAATTCAGAACCCAGTCCAAAAGAAACATTATAAGTTGTCTCTGAGGAAAATTGCCAGCATTAATGAGAAGAAAGTTCATTCGAATACTAGCATTGTATTCGGTGGCTCCCGAGAAGCTGTGCCAAATGCAAAATAGCTAATAAATAAAAGCAGGTGAGGGACATAAATGTAAATTGGGATGGAGAGAAAGGTTGCCTCACTGCAGCGACAGGTCTTTCTTGAGTGAGCCATGCTATTGTAGGTCAGAGAGATCAAGGTGAAGAGCTCAGGGACTGAAATTTAAATAGAAGCATATTCACTAATAGCTTGAAACATAATTTATTTTACCTATCAACTGCATGTTTTAATGACCAGGTAGGAGTCTGGAGCGTAGCCATTTTCTGTTAAAGCACTGGACTGAGGTCATGGCTCAGATACAAAACTGAGTATGTATAGTGACAGGATGGTATCTATGCAATCAGTTTCTAGTTTCCCAGAAAGATCTTCACAGATTCTGTTTGGAAAATGCTAAACACTCCGTCACAGTTAGTCCTTGTTTTTGTAATATCGTGTCATCCACACTGAGCTCTTGTCTTTATTGAGGAAAATCCCCCGCTGCATATTCCTCACAAATTACAGTATATCCACTCAGATACATTGTGTGCATGGTAATTTAAGGTGACACCCACACATAGCTGATGTTCCTTTTCCACCATGATGCCTTTAGTCAAAAGCAACGCTCTGCCAGAGTGCGTTATACATAAGCCTGCTTATATGGCGAGATTATGGGAAGACATATAATTCAGTTTACGTTTGTAATTTGACTTGCCAAGTCGCCCTGTTTTTTCCCCAAGTTCTTTTGTTTTGAAGTATGCAGAAATATCTGTTGAAGGTTTTGAAACCTTGCATCAGATTGCTGTTGGAATGTGTGTCATAAAGACGTAGTGTGGACTCCAGTCCAATTTAGTTTCCCAGGTGGCACGTCTGTCTTATACACTCCATAACATTAGCACTTCTATAGTTGTGAATCTTTATTTTTTATGTTTGTTTTTCGCAGAATTTAGTTGGCTGTTAGACCGCACCAGCTTTCTGTGCATTATAATCTACTAAGGCTAATTGCCCGAAACAAGATATCACGATCTCTCACTTCATTTACTGTAACATTTACACTCACAACCATAAAAAGAAAGATCTGTAATGTATCCTTACCGATATCCATCCCTGCAGTACCACAGAAATAGTGCATTACACAAACATTTTATTGATTTACCGGTAATGACAACATGGGTGAAATCTTGATCGACATGGATATAGTAAAAAAAGCCTTTATAGGTGAATATCCCCAACTGAAATTGGTTCTGCTTTAATATATGGTGTTTACATTTTTCTAGACATTAGGCTTAACAGTGCATGTTTTAGTGGTGTGTTTGTCATTCTGTGCATCCTAAGTGTAGCTGGTGACAGCTATAGACCATAGACATAAAACCATAACAGCCAACTGAACACCGAAGTATTGAGTCATCCCTAACTTAAAGTGCTTTTTATATAGTTTCTATCTAAATTAGGGCAGTGTGCTGCACCTTACATGAACCTGTGCATTGGACCATGTTTATTTTTGCATACACACACAGTATTAGATGTTGTCTTCAATTGATCTTCTTTAATATCTGTGGTTTACAACAGCTATGAGCCATTAGTGAACCACAAATGACATTACTGAACATGATCATGTCCCACACCCATTCGCTATATACTCAGTACATTAACTGTCATGTTTCATGGTAGACATAAAGAACCGACACTGTTAGAATAACTTAACTCTGTGACCTCATCCAAGCTGAGACAGATCACCATGATAAATAGACTAGTGAGAACATTTGTAGGGCCATTAAAAGACACATTTCTCCCAGGAAATGCTTGCTGGTGAAGGTCAATGGGATTCTTAACAGGACTGGGAATGATGTCAGCATCACAAAAAAGCTAGTCAAATACGACTTATTTATGGGCCATATGGCTCATAATACCGTTAGAGGTCCATTCTGCATTCAGTGCGCCATGAAAACATCTCTCCCATCTTTCACTCAACTCTGCCTGTCTTTCATCTCTTGTTCTCACATGGTGTTTTAGAGGTCAATCCGCCCGATGGTGTTGGGACTGAATACTCGCTTTAGTTGTGCAGATCAAGAAACTGCCCCTGTACTTGACTGATCCCTGGCAGGGCCATGAATATGCAAGAAAGCTAGCCGAATCAAAAGCTACAGTATAGGGCATCTACATTCAGAGCAGGGGTGTGTTCGAGGTCAGTGCTACCTTATGTTGCATCCCAACCCTGTTTCCTTTCAAATCGGTTTGAATATGCCCTCGACAGACTATGGGGTCTCGCAGTCAAAACATTTTCTTTGCATTGGACTTCATGGTGCATTCAATATTTCAAAAACATCATAAAATATTTTAGAGGATGTCCTTGAGTCCACAGTTTGTGCTCTCACCAACATGAGTTTCAATAATTCAGATTCCACTTCAATTTTGATTCTCATCGGGTGTAGGGCAGATGTGCCTGGATTTCTAACTCAACACATTTTTAAGAACATGAAGTGATTGATTTCTCTCTCTCTCTCTTTCTCTCTCTCTATTGATTATCTCCAGTTGTGTCAAACTCCAAGCGTTTTCTACTGCGTTTAACCCATCAGCAGTTCTTGTGCATCTCAGTCTTTAGAAATATTGTGTATGTTTAATATGTTCACATACTTTTTAGCCATCTGATTAGGCCACCGATAGTCGCTTCTCCTTCATAAGTGAATTTAAATTTCTCCATTAATATTTTTGCCTGGAGGCAGAGCCACGTTTGATTTCTTTTCCACTTTGATATCCCTGTCATTACATCACAGTTTTTAATAAGCCTAATGTCTTTAATTGACATTTGTCAGCAGACATGCCACAGGTCACTTTGAAACTTTTACAAACATGGCCTGTGTATCGCAATGATCCTGATAAACCTGCCCAGCTAATTCAGACTCAATACCGAACCATTCTTAAAGGGATAGTTCGGACAAAAATGAAAATGACCACATGATTTACTTAACCTGAAACCATATGAGATACATATGTCCATAATTTTTCAGACAAACACATTTTCGGTTATTTTAGAAAATGTCCTGGCTCTTAACAGTTGGAAACGGGGTCTACTTCCAGAGTCCAAAAAATGTGCATCCATCCTTCACAAAAGTAATCCAAATGGCTCCAGCAGGATAAATACACGTCTTCTGATGGTACTCAATGTGATTTTGTAAGAAAAATTTTCATATTTAAAACGTTACAAACTATAATAACTACTTTCAGATAACGTCGCCATCTTACCGTGGGTTCACACCAGACGCGGTAGAGGCGGCAAAAACGCACTCTCCGCGTGTAGTTGGATGCTTAAACATTTGAGTTTACTCGCTTCATTCGCGCGTGAAAGCCGCACGTGAAATTCTAGTCAGACATTTGAGACATTCACGCTAAAAATTGTGTCATGGGAGGGGCTTCTGCGACTCCGCTCACTTCCTGTAATCACATCACTACTAGATCAAGCTCCTGATTGGTTAACGCGGTGTATTTTTCTGCCAAAGTTTTGATTTTTCAACTCGCGCGTTTCCCGCGGCAATGCTCAATTCGCACGAACTAGATGCGCAAATGAGGTGGAATCGCGTCTTCCACGCTGCGGTTAATGCCTCATTCGCGCCGCGAGACCTCCAGACACGCGTAAATGCATATTTACATTGACTTAACATTGAAATCACTTGCGCTTGACGCCTTTACCACAGCTGGTGTAAACGCAGCATTAGACTCCTCTGCATAAGGAGTTGCGAGATTCTTTTCGCACCGGATCTTGCGCATCGTACGCTACTATCTGGTGAATCAATTTTGGGATTTTTTACTGGAAGCTAGTTATTACAGTTTATAGCATTTTAAAATTAGATTTTTTTTACATAATCACATCGATTACCATCAGAAGGCCTGTATTTATCCCCCTGGAGTGAGTTGGGTTACTTTTGTCGAGGATGTATGCAAGAAGACTTGAAAAAGGTGGACCCTATTTCTAACTGTTATTAAGCCTGGAAATGCTGGGACGTTTTCTAGAGTAACTTAAAATGTATTCTTCTGAAAAAGGGCGAGACAATCATGTGTAATTTTCATTTTTGGCCAAACTATCACTTTAATAGCTAGACACGAGCCTCCTGTTGTCATCAGTGAATGAGTGTTGCTGTAGTGTGGTGGATGTAACGTTACATTTTAAGCAAAAAAAGCAATTTGGTATAACTTTTGCACCGACTAGTCACCCAGTAACACCTAGCATTCTTCAAGGTAAATCTAACAAGAACACTAAAACTGTCTGTTCCTTGCAGAATGCTATCTTTCTCACTCTCTCTCTCAATGTATGCACTGTATATGTCCAGAGAGAGATGACTTCATTATCATCTTACACAGTACATACTGCAGCTTAGCTACCCGAATGATTTTGTAACTTCAATTTCCCTATATCTGTCTGTCTCTCTATATTACAGGAGACGGCACTGAACCCACCACTCTATGGCACACACTGTGGCACAGGTACAGCTCGCTCCCACAGGATAAAAATCAATCTCTAGCTGCCATTTCCTAAAGAGGGGCAGGGAGGGAGAGGAAGGCCCTCACCGAAGAGGTGAAAACACAAACCGTACCCATTCTCCAGCCTCAAACGAGGCCTGGAACAAACCGGCAGACTAATTTGACTGTCCGAGGCTCGGCCGAAACTCTGCTTGTGAACCGTAGGAGGTTTGAAATGCTTTGTTAAACCCTTTTGTCCTCATTCACCGGTCTCACCGAATAGGGCACAAGAGACTCGCCTATAGCATTTTTACACTCTTCTGCTTATCCAAATGGAACACGAATACGGCAAAGACCTCTGTATAGGATGTTTATGTAGATATGTATTTATGTATACGCAGCACAGGTCCTTGTTGTCTGTGTTTATTTATTGATTTTATGTTGAGTTTTTTTTTTTTTTTGACTGACTGACGCATTAGACAAAGTTCGATGAAACTTTGATGTGCCTGGTGCTTGTTTCTCTTCTATTTTTTATGAATATATTTATCGTTTGCTCACATGCTGTTACTGTATAATTTGTGCTCGCAAAGGACAAATGTGTTACTGCCGGAGTTCACGTGATACAACGCACCCTTTATCCCTCCTCTCCTATCGGCACTGTCCCGCACTGTTCAGCGTGTGGCTGACATCGTAATGCGTGGCCCTAAATAGGAGGTACCAACACACCACGGTAGACTTTAGCACTGATTTCCTCCAAATTTCTTATAAAGCCCAAATGCTTCGCTAAGCTGCAATCACCTGGTTCCCAATCAAAGAATTGTCTTGTACGCAGTAGAAAGGGATACCAGATGTGACCTTTATATGTTGTCTGTTGTAGTCAGCTTATAAAACCAGAGCCAATATAACCTGTGAGATGTATTTAACTGGTTTTGAATAGAAAGCCTCTGGCGATCTGTTATATGAGATGGTAGGTTTTAGTTACATCACCTGGGTGTTTGTATATCCTCAATCTGACATGCTATGTATTCATGCTGCATAAAAAATAAAAAAGTAGACAGTACAATACTGAGCACGATTAAGTGGACTATTCAGATTATATGTGAACAGCAATAAGTTTACAGTAAAACAAGAATTCACCTAACATGAGCACTTTAAAGTATTGATCACAAGATGTATTTTGTAAGACTTTACAGTTTGCAATTTCTGTCTGGAATAACAATTACATTTGAATACAGGACTAATAAATTGCTTTAATGAATAGCACTTTTGTTAAAACAGTAAGCCGGTGGAGTGATGTGTAGAAATGTCTTTGGGCCCAATTGTTTGACCTCGTATTCCTGCGGAGGTATCTTGTGTCTTAATGGTGTCAGATATATTGCTCCGGAGTTAGAAACACACAATGATTCGTTCGTAGAAATCCAGCACTGTGCAAGAAACAGACTTGCGTAAATATTTGCGATAGACAGAGAAAGAGAGAAAATAAAAGATATGGAAAGAATGTTTTTAATGTAAGGGAGATGGACTCATCACTTTCATGAAATATGAAGCACCTTACATTATCTTTGTAATTTACTTTAATTTGCCAACGTGTGAAGTAAACTGTATATAATTGTTTTATGTATGTTTGAGCTTTCAAAGTTTATTAAAGTCTTTTGCATTGTATTGCTCATTTTCATGCATCATTTATTAATTAATCTATATGTTTGGTATTATTTTATTTACTGTATTTCTTTACTGTAAAGCTAATATTTCTGGGTCACACTGGTTTACTGTTGTCTAGCATTGACTTGCAGGTGGCATGCAGAGGGATAAATGCTTAATGCAATAAACAAAGTACAATACAATACTTTAAATCACGTATTTGTTTAATAGTCAGATGATAACTAAATTAATATCTTGTCAATGTCAAATGCTTCCCATATGTTTTCTTAGCCAAATTAGGCAGATGCCAACATGAGCAGGTTACGTGATGTGCCTTTATCCATAAAAGCCATAAACAAAGCTATACAATGTACAAAACAATATACGACCCAGGCTAGGTTAAATGTAGGATTCCTTGCAACAAGAATAAACATGGTTTGTACTGTGAATCATTGACTCAAAATTACAACAACTTCAAGTAATTTTAACAGATATTCCAGCCAAATATCAAAAATTACTCACCCTCAGGCCATCCAAGATACATATGTCCAAACACATTTTGAGTTATTTTAGTAAATGTCCTTGCTTTTCCACGCTTTATAATGGTAGAAAACGGGGATCAGGGAACAACAACTGGCTTAAACCCTCGAAAAGTGCATCCATCCTTCACAAAAGGAATCCGCATGGCTCCAAGGGGTTAATAAAGGTCAGGGTTCCCACGGGTTCTTGAAATCCTTGAAAGTTTGTGAATCTGGGGGAAATAATTGAAGGCCCCGGGAAGTTTTTGAAAATATACATACATAGATACAGGTAATTGAAAGCGCTTGAATCTATTTTATGCAAGAAGTTTTTTTGGAAAAAAAATATTTTATTCCCTGTGTAGTGTAGGATAATATCATAAAATTTCTAGCCTTTTAAGCACACGTGCTAAACTGTTTAAACTGCTATACTTTCTGCATCCCTAATGCCGTCTTTCACAATATTTCAGATAGCGATATACTTCCTGGCACCCGCGTCATCCTGTCTTTGTCATTAAGCCTCACTATTGGTTGAATTTGATTTACACATTCAGACAAACTTACCCCTTGAGGCATCCGCAAAGTGTCATCATCGCAGTGACACAGCACAAGTTCCCTCAAAGAAGAGCTGTAACAATGGGTTAGGGTTATCTTAAAAGGTAGCACGATGTAACCTTGCTCTCACTTGAAATGTGTCCCCACATTTAATCCTTGAATTTTAGTGTATTGGACCTGGAAAGTCCTTGGAAGGTCCTTGAATTTGAAGTTAACTAAGGTGTGGGAACCCTGTCTTATGAAGTTAATAGATCCGATTTTGTAAGAAAAATACCCATATTTCAAACTTTTAAACTATAATACCGGTAACTAGCTTTTGGTAACGACACCATATTGGACTCGATTCAAGAGGTGACGATTCATGAGAGTCACTGCACAACTTACCTTTGGCAACCAACGCTCACTACAATAAAACTCTTGCGTGAATCGTGTAAGTCCAAGATGGCTTCATTACCGGAAGCTAGTTATTACGGTTTATAAAGTTTGAAATATATTTTTCCTACAAAATCGCATTGATTACTCGCAGAAGACCTTTATTAACCCATTAAAGCCGTGTGGATTAGTCTGGATTGATGCACTTTTTGGGGGTTTAAAGTCAGAAGCTGTTCCCTGATTCATGTTTTCAATCGTTAAAAAGCAAGGACACTAAAATAAATAACTTGAATAACTCCAAATGTGTTTTTCTGAAAGTTAATAGACATATGTATCTCAAATGGCCTGAGGGTGGGTAAATCATGGAGTAATTTCAATTGATATTTGGCTAGAGTATCACTTTAATACATTTTAATATTTACTAGGCTCAACAATTATCAATCAGTTGATAACGTATTATGCATCTATTAAATATATTAAGTGTGACATTTAAAAAAAATATTTTTAAGGCTCCATGATCACACAACTAAAGTTTTCATCGTGCATTTGTTAGCCGGCCCAAGAGTCGACCACTATTTCATTGTATGTGGTTTCAAAGCAGCTGCTCCAGAAGTTCACATGAAAGAGGAGAGAAAAATTAGAAGCAATGGAAAACAATTTAATTGCTTATCAAAGTAACTTTATATTGCAAGCCTGGAGAGCTAATCATTTCCCTTGAGGGAAATATGTCCTTGGTGATTAGAGAAAATGGTGTACATGCACTACGGTGAGCTTGTATCTTTTTTTCACAGAGAGTGTGCAAATGTCAGCCCGCTATTAATAGCTCAATGTAAACTCTCAATGTGCCAAAATCTTTGAACATTCGTGAATATGTTGGCATGCGTGCTTTTCCCTGAGAACTGTTTCTGAATAATGAGACTAACACTGCTCGCTGCTTGCATCAGCTTGCACAAGTGTTTGGCATAAATATAAAGCATTTTTACATGATATATATACAATGAACTGCACACACAATCTTGTGTCCAGTAGTAGGTAAGCGATAATGTACAGTCAGCAGGCTGCTGCTACTCTGCAGCTACTTGCCAAACAAATAAATAAATTGACATGAAATATTGATTTGAGTTAAAATATTTGTTTTATGTGAGAAGAAACTGCAAAGTACAGTTTCGCCTGGGACAATGGTCTTTACACTATATATATATATATATATATATATATATATATATATATATATATATATATATATATATATATTACAGATTACCTCGTAATAATTTCTATTAAATCTTTGGATTTAAAGAATGGGCAAAAAAGGATCATTCACCAGATTGGTATCCATCTGGGGATTTGGAGCTATGTAATTTATTCTTCAAATTTACATTTACAGTTTGGTGTAGTTTCTCGTGTTGGCATGGCTTGCATGGTAGCATTGAGCTGAAATGTGTGATTTGTTTGACAGCATTGAACAGAACTAGAATTCCCATTGAATGAAGTCCAACAAATACTACCTGCATGATGTGGATTATAGGGTCCCATGTTGTGCACACAAAGCTAACATACCTCTGCACGTTTGCTCGTGATCTAATAAAGCAGTTGTCAATAAAGGGACTGGTTAACGGCGTCTGTAAACGAACAGGCACAATAATAGTGTTGCCGCAGGGATTGACCTGTTAGCCCAGAACAACCTTGGACATGTTAATGCATTAGCACATGATTGTGCGGAGTAACCCCTTGTACCCTCTGATTGCACTTTTACGTTCACTTCAGACCTCGCATAATGTTATTCCAAAAATCATTGCCTACGCAACACTTTTGCTATTTCACTTTTGCTTTATGTTATTTAGTATGTGTTGAAGGGCAAGAGTAACTGCATAAATGCATGAATTATTACAAAAAACAAATAAATGGTTGAGTTTAACTGTGTTCAGTTTAAGGAAACTTGATGCTTGTAAATGCAAGACATTGTGCAATGGAATTGCATTGCTTTACAAGGAGTCTGAATGCTTATGAAAGTACCTCTCTGGCAGGTGCTGACTAAAGGAGTATTGCACCAAAAGAGAGCTCATGAATTAATAAACCGCCGGACTTCAGAATGACAAAATGTATCTTGAGTAGGACAGACCGGGGATCAGATTGCTGAGAAAGTGCAACAAAACATATGTCTTGAGATCGTATTTATAATTCATATTGATCATATCCTGTGTCCTCAGTATTACATCACATACGGGGCAGAATGGGGCCGGGGATTTGAGGGTACGGGAGAGTCATCCGTCGTTATAAATGATCAGGTACACGGGGGAATTACAGTACCGGTTACTGCAGACCGAGAATATTGCGTCCAGGCCCCAAGGGCTTTACTGATTATCTCTATGTAGTGCTATTTATGCAGTTTCTGTGCAGTGGTGTAGGAAACCGGAAGATGGTCCCTGACTATTATTTGTTCTCAAGTCAGAGCTGAACAGTCCCGCTGCCAAATCTCTGCCAGACTGAATAATTCAATCATTCTCGCGCAGCTGCCGTGTATTTTTGCGCGTTTAAAATCAGTGCAGGGTTCTCGAAGACGCTGGCTGTCTCTGTTGCTTGTTATAAACGTGCCCGTTGGTTAAAAGTGCAACTGTATAAATATTCACAAGCTACACAGTTGAGTATTTTTAGGCTGCATTGATTTACATACAATTGCTCTGAGGTAGCGGAGACTAATGTTATTGATCAATGTTGAATTTGAATCATTACTCTCTATTCAGGCAAACTTTACTTTTAGTGTAGTCTTCTGCATAATACTGTATGTCCTGTCAGTGAGAACCTAAGCAAGCAGATGAAGTTACTGTATGTATTTTAGTTATAAAATAGTTAGATCCAGTCTGACTGGTCAATAGCTGTGTTTTATATACGATTCTGTGTATCAATGCACAGCACCCTTAGCAACCACTCTAAAAGGAATATTCCATTTTCTAAAAAGAAAAATCCAAAAAATTTACTCACCACCACATCATCCAAAATGTTGATGTCTTTCTTTGTTCAGTCGAGAAGAAATTATGTTTTCGAGGAAAACATTGCAGGATTTTTCTCATTTCAATGGACTCCAATAGAGCCCAACACTCAATACCCAACTCAACACTAAACAGTCCCCCCCAACAGAGTTTCACAGAACTATAAACGATCCCAAACGAGACATAAGGGTCTTATCTAGCGAAACGATTGTCATTTTTGAAAATAAAAATAAAAAATATCCACTTTTAAAGCACAACTTTTCGTCTAGATCCGGTCCAGCGCGACCTAACGTAAATGCGTAGTGACTTAGGGAGTTCACTAGTTACATATATAAAACGCACATTTGCGGACCATTGTAAACAATAAACTGACACAAAGACATTAATTAGTATCAGTTGACATACAACAACGTAGGAACGGTCCTCTTTCAACACACTTGTAAACACTGGGGCAGAGTTTCGCGTTCGTCCTCTGTGACGTCTTGACGTCATGACGTATTGCGTGGGGTCACGCTGGGGCATCACGACCGGATTTAGACGAGAAGTTGTGCTTTAAAAGTGGATATTTTTTATTTTTCTTGTCAAAAATGACAATCGTTTCGCTAGATAAGACCCGTATGCCTCGTTTGGGATCGTTTATAGTCCTTTGAAACTCCGTTGAAAAAAAGTGTTAAGTGTTGAGTTAAGTATTAAATGTTGGGCTCTATTAAAGTCCATTAAAATGAGAAAAATCCTGCAATGTTTTTCTCAAAAAACATAATTTCTTCTCGACTGAACAAAGAAAGACATAAACATTTTGGATGACATGGTGGTGAGTAAATTATCTGGATTTTTCTTTTAAGAAAATGGAATATTCCTTTAACAATGTAAACATATGTGAAATATTCTCACTGCATTCAAAACTGCCTACTTCCATACTATATTGTAGGCGAAAAGCAGTTGGCGATGCGAGTAGTATGTCCCAATTTATAGTATCTGAAAAACAGTAGGCGGAAAGTCCCCGGATGACCTTCTACTTCTGGCAAGATTCCGAAGTGTTCACACTATCCTGTTAGTCACTGGGAGAGGAATTTTTAAATGAAGAAGAAGAAGGGGCGTTGTGTAATTCAAAATTGTCCGAAAGCGGTAACGTGGCTCTTTTCAAAGCTGGTTAAATTGCGCATGTTTAATGTCATTCCAGTTAATGACTAACTTGTTGTTATGATGACGTATGCATGTAATGTATCAAAATGTGTGCATACCACAGACTTTCTTTGAAGTGTCAGTTTCACGTATTGGTTACTCAATCGTTTTTCCTATTTTTAAACCATTTTTTGGGTTTTAGGTTAGATTTGGGGTTTGGGTTAGGATGTCACTTTAACTATTGGTTTATACTATTTTTTCAGGACTTTAAACAATTGTTGCCTGATGTTAGCATTAGAGTTGGGTTTGGGTTAGGATGTCATTTTATGTTACTAGTTTATGTTTAGTCGTTCTAACCCCAAACCCATGCGAAAAAGGGTAAGAAAATAGCTTTTAAGTAACCAATATGTGAAATTGACACGGAAAAGAAAGTTCGTGGTACGGACATGGAAAATTGCGGAGATCCGTGACAATGACACAGATAAATTAGCAAAATATTCCGTGACTATAACACGGAAATTCGTGCAATACGGTTGGTTTTTATAGTCGATGAGTCAATGATTTCAGACACAGCATCTGTTGCTGTTTAAAGTAAAAAAGGGACTTTTATTGATTTACTTCATAAAAAAGTTGTTAAAACATATATTTTTTTACTTTAATATTTATAATGTGTGTTAACGGTTTTATTAATGCAGTAAGGTACTTGAGGCTAGTGCTATATCGTGAAGAAGTTGCTTAAGTGGCTTCGCATTGTGCCTAACAACGGCCTTCAGTCGTGAATTATTTCCCAGTAAAGCCTCTCGTACCTTATTGCTTGCATCAAAAACAAATGTTTCTCTTGAAAAAATATTGTCCTTAATAGAATAAGACTAAAATCAAAAACACGATTGCCATGTAGCTTTTCCATTGGTTTTGGGAATTACGGAATTGCTTTTGTCATTTTTGTTTATTTAGGATTGCTAGGTCGGCTACGCTTGTTATTCAAAACTAAAGTGAAAACAAAATGTAAAAGGGGCAACAGAATACACTGCTGTCTGATTAAATGCTCTTGAATTTCATTTGAAGAACGTTGTTATACACTAATCTTCAGGAGGAGGCTGTCGCAGAGATACGTTCTTCTAAAACAAGGGATCAAAATTCAATTTCAATGGGCTTGTTTTTTCATTTCGTCTGCATAGTCATCCTGGCAAGGTAAATTTTGTATGCTACGTCCTTTGTTCTGAACCCGATGGCACAACATGCACAATGCATCATGTATTAGTAAATGGCATGACATTATTGAGCTCTTTAACATATGTTAACATTTTGTAATTAAGGTTAATGCCTGCATAACTCCTGCAGTATTGGACGATTGATGTAATGTTCCTGTTGGGTTTGACCTGCACAGATAACATTCAAGCATAGCTTTATGTTTGTTGATTTATTTTTGGTATTTGGGATTTTAAGTGATTTACACAAAATGGTAAAATATCTGATCACACACTGTGAGGAAATTTAATGAGATTTTAATTTGTTTTCCCCACTTGTTTTCCACTTTTTAACGTAGGGGAGAGCGGGGTAAGTTGTCACACGGGTAAGTTGTCACACTGTTCATAACTCCAACACTAGAGGCTCTATCTCAAAAATCAAATAGCCACTTTATGTGACTTCTTCTTCTATAGTCAACTTCCTGTTCACATGTGGTCAAGATCACTGTAATCTGAGGTTAGCACAATTTTCTTATTTTTCTGCTTAAAAAGTAAAAAAAAATCACTTTACATTTTATGCAATACAACTTTGTTAGGTGTGAATGTTTAAAATGATTATTTTGCACAAAATAGAGGAGACCGTAAAGTGTCTTTTGATACTTTAGCTAAAGTGATATGATGAGCTAAACTTGAGATTTAGACAACATTAGCACACAAGTAAGTATGGGGCAAGTTGTCTCAATGACTTTGGGGCAAGTCGTCACATCTGACAACTTGCCCCTGTACAAACAAACACATCGAACATGCTCAGAAAACATGATATAGAAAAGAATAAGCCTCGATCTAGCAAAAAGCTGTTTCAAAAGAAAGGGAAGCAGAAATCTGGACCTATGAAAAACAAGGCAGCTAAAAGAAGAAAAATCATGCAAGAGTCATCATCAGATGATGAAGAGTGCTTCTGCCTCGTCTGTGTAGAGCCATTTTCAAAGAGTCGTCCAAAGGAGACCTGGGTAAAATGTGTAAAATGCAACAATTGGGCCCATGATGCTTGCACCTCAGGCCAGGCAATTTATGTGTGTCAGAATTGTGATTCTGGAGATGAGTCCTATTAGTCATACAGGGCATCTGTTTTGTTCAGAGGTTAAACATGTTAAGTTAAGCAAGTTATCTGCAGCGTTCCATTCAGTTATCTGGTTTTATGTGAAAGCCATAGAACATTTGAACCAAAGTTCAAAGTAAAGTGGTCTTGCCACTTAATTGAAATGTGCATTATTTGGATTGAAATAATTGTTTTTCCAGATTCTCCAGGCACGGATGTTTATATTTCCAGTTTGGTTTGAGTTTAAAAATTAAAATCAATGTTCACAATTAAGTAGTTGTGTTCTTATTTTTAGATAATCTAGTGTGACAGCTTACCCGCCCTAGTGTGACAACTTACCCTCCGATGGGGCAAATTGTCACAAGTGCACAGTCACTACTCAACAGTCTACAACTCTGTAATGAGATAAGATATAAAGATGTTATGAATACAACATATGTGCCCAAGACTTCCTTCTTTCATTTGGTATGAGATTTATACCATTTTGATGTATGGTGCTCAGTAAATGTTAGACAGTGTGAAAAGTGTGACAACATACCCCGCTCTCCCCTACTTGAAAAGCAAAACTGAATACGATTTTACAGCTTGTTTTCAAAAAATATCCTTTTTTGTCTAAGTGCGCTGGCAGATTTTCACTTTTACGAATCAACAAGTGAGCGCACTAAGATAAAACGCTGTTATTTTAAAGATTCGTGTTTTGAAGGCAAGTCTAAATATTCAACAGTGTTGCCTCTCAAGTGAATTTATCTCTTTTTTTAAGATTGCAAGAAAGTTTTACTCCCATACAAGATAAACATATCTGTTAAAGAAAAACTTGTTTCTCAGTGCATTTGTGTACCGAAGGCCATTTTGATTTTGTCTAATCAAGAAAGCAATTCCCTTCAGGGTTTACTGTATCTGTAGAACGGCATTGACACAAACAGGTAAGCAACTGAAGATTGAAGGACTTTGCATGAGATCTTACCTACGTAAATGGTTAGGCAGAAGATCAGCTAGAGTCACTATAATCCAGGTAATCCAGCACAGATTTCTTGATTTACATCCGTAAAAGAGATTGGAAGACGATAAGATTCCGGCCCCGTCTTAGAATAGCCGGTAATCTGGTTTGGACAGACGACTTCGAGGTATTTACCCAAGCCTTAACATTTGCTAAAGCAGATGGCGGTGAGGGGGGTTAGAGCCACCAACCTTCCTCATCCATATGCAGAAAAAAATAAAAGAACAGTGGACGGTAATCAATGTTGTTTATTTTGCTGCTTGACTCTCTAAGTACTTTCAGACAGATTATAGGCTTTCCTGGGGATAATCGGAGGCGGCAGACAATTGCCTTTTTGCTGTACTGAACGCATCTCCTGTGTGGATGTAAAGAAGGCGGTTTAGGGCGGATGCCGACTCTTAATTCCTGATTAGTCCCGTTCTAAACCGTGCTAAAATTAACTGGGCAGGGTGCTAATCACCGAGCCTCAGATGCTCTGCTGTGCCGTGGAGTTTTACACCATAGATGTCATAGAGAGCGTGTCTCTGGAGTGTGACCCAATTAGGCTGGGCTTTTGAACCTTGAGCTGAACAACATTTGACCACACAATGGACAAACGATTTGTGCCTCACTGTTGTTGACTTTTACAATAGACTTGCAACAGAGCTGTCCCTCGATGAAGTGTACGTGTGTTAGGCTAGTCTAAATAAATTGCTATGAAGAAAAAAATGCATTTGTAGAGTACACCTTGGGTGGTACCCTCAAAGGATCATTTTTTTCTTTTATGGATTTCCGACGCATCGAAATGTTGTACCTTTTGGGGTACAATATTATACCGGACCTATTGTGTACTTTTAGGGATGGTTTCCCAGACAGGCCTTAGGCCTAGTCCCAAGCTAACTTTAATGTTAGTGTTGTCTTGAACAAAAACAACTCGCTCTGACATATCTTGAAATATATCAGTGCCAGTGTTGTGTCTGAAGATTATTTATAACTATTAATGTTTATTTATATTATTAATAATTTAATAATATTCCTGTCTTAAGATAATCCCACACCTTAGTCCCACACCTAGTAAATGTGGGTACACATTTCAAGTGAGAGAAAGGTTACATCATGTTACCTTTTAAGATACATTGTTACAGCTCCCTTTCGAGGGAACTCACGCTGCGTCACTGTGGTGACACTTTGGGGACGCCTCCAGGGGTAAGTGCGTCTAAATGTATATCAAATTCAACCAATAGTGAGGCTTAACGACAAAGACAGGGTGACGCTGGAGCCAGGAAGTATATCACTATCTAAAATACTGCCAAAGACGGCGTTAGAGAGACGCTAGGAAGTATGCCAAAGAAGACTTGTTCCCGTCTCAGGGAACAACAGTTACATACGTAACCCGAGACGTTTTCATGTGTCACAACTATGCAAAAAAGCATTTTGGTATGAATCAACATTCGCATCTAGAATTGCATAAAATAGATTCAAGCACTTTCAATGACCTGTATCTATGTATGTATATTTTCAAAAACTTCTTAGGTCCTTGAATTTCCCCCCCAGATTCACAAACTTTCAAGGATTTCAAGGACTCATGGGAACCCTGAAATGTTAGAGGTGCAGAACATTTACCTTTAAAGGGACACAATAGGTCAGGGGTCTCCAACCTTTTTTATTTTACTTGTTTTATCATGTTAACATACACAAGATAAGCTAAGCTTATATAAAAATATGTAATAAATAAATAAATATAGAATAAGCTTTGGCTGGCAACTCGCAGGCACCATGTTGGAGACCACTGCAATAGGTCCTTAAAGGCGGAGTCCACGTTGTTTGAAAAACGCTTTGGAAAATGAGACGGGCCGACTTCCTAAACACACTTATTGCCAATTAATTCAAATCAAATGCCGGGTTTCGTATGTGTGGTGCGGGTCTATCAACAGAAGGTCCAGATTCTATTGGGGTAGGGGCGTGTTTGTTTAGGTGATTTCAAATATCAACATTGGCTTTCAAACATCATGGACTCCGCCTTTAAGGTACAGTAATGTACCCAAAAAGGTACAACATTGTATTATGTTTTGTATACCTGTAATGGTTTATACCAGTAATAATTTTTGTACTTTTTTCTGACAGTGTCGGTGCAATTATGTGCAAAAAACATTTAATTATTTATAATATAAATTGTCTATACATTTTATATCTTTAATTATTAATACATATTAATAGATTTAATTAATATGCCTTGTTCTTCCTTAGTCCTTGCTAATATGCTATCCTATTAATTGCTGGCGTTGCTCACTTAGATTTTAATATTTCACCAGTTAATGTTTATTTTTACCAAGACCTCCGTACTTCGTTTCATTCCATGCATGTACTTGTGTAATTTCGTGATGTTTTTCTTTTAATTAAACACTTATAAAAATAAAGGTGCTATAACAGGTATCTTTACAGTAATGTCACAAAAGCCTATTTTTGGATTACAAAATATCACTGTCAGAATCGCTGTCATGGGGATGGTACTCTTTAAAAATATCTATCATATATGTAGGTGCAGATATGTATTTCAGAGGTTCTAATATGTAGGGACTTATATGCACCCTTAAGGGTATCGCCCAATAGACAGCTTTCGTATCTTTTTCTGTGTTTGTGTGTGTGCATCAGAAAAGTATTGTTGATGTTTAAAGTGACCATACACCCCCCAAAAAGGGAAGCTAGCAGCTATTTTGAACATCATTAAACCTCTAGATGATGTGTCCTGGTCTTAACCCACCTTGTCCTCTGCTACACGGTCTCCTCCTTGGGACGGGCAACAAGCTAAAGCAGGACATATTTCTCTAATTAGCCCACAGAATTGACTAATTAGCGTTCAGAAGCGGAGAAGTGGATGGCGTTTGGACGTCATGTAGCCAGGAGACCATATAAAGCTCTTTGAAATGTGAACTTGCCAACTAGACTTGGATAAAAGCGATAACAGAATAGATCAACATTGTATACCACAGTCAAATTATGCAAACTGGAATCTAATTCAATTAACTTTCTTTATAATTGGAGAAAAATGTGTAATTAAGGGCCAGATTGAATAGCCAGTGTGCTCATTTAATATGCATCATCTCCACGGTCCGTACAGCAGGCGTCCGGGCTCAGGAGCTCACCGCAAATGAAAGCGGACAGTCTGTCGAGTTTGTGGGAGACAAAGACGCGAGGATTTTAAGCGGAATTACGCGAGCGTGTATTGACATTATTCCAGAGTTTGGTTATTGTCAATTCCAGGATAGAAAGCTTGTTATTTTTAAGTTTGCTTTCAGATAGCATGGATCATTACATATTTATGACCATCAAACTTTGTATTACTTTGGACTTGTTCGCTGTAGGTACAAAATTCTGATCTGTAATGTCAACAAAATGTCAGCTCTGTATTACATTGCAAAACAGACCAGAGAAGATTTCATTATAGGATAGTGTCTGTGCTATTATGCGTTCATTATATTAAATCTGGCTGCAGGCAGTCGAATGTAAGAAAGGCAGGCATGCTGTTCGGGGGAATGAGAGTAGAACAGGAAACATACTGTTCGTACAGATTGTCGGCCCTAGAGAGCTGCCCTGTGGACTCCGCACGCCTTCCTCTTGCCTAGTAAGCACTTTGAAAGCTATTGTTTAATACCTTGCCACACTCCTTGCTTCATTCCATCTAGACACTAGTGGCTTTTGTCACACTTGATGGCTGCTTGAAAAATTGTATACATTTTCCAAATAAATAGAACAAAGCGGCAATAAATGATAAACGACTTCTGGAGCGCAGCTTTAAAAAGCACATTTATGAAAGTTTCACTAGCGTAACAGAAAATGCTTTTGTCAAACTTCTTGAAAGTGCAATGGGCGCTGCAGATACATGCGGTGTATCTATTAGGCGCACCTTTCAAAGTCTTTGAGATTTTAATATTTGAACAGAACAGCTTGGATCACATTTTGAAACCCTAACAAACAACTAACTCTGTATTCATGACACTAGACCAAAGCGTCTCTATTTTTCAAAGCCGACTGATGTTTTGACATCACACGAAGGCTTAAAAATCTCACATGGTCAATGCTGTTTCAAAAGGTGTAGTTTTTGGATTTTTTATTTTTTATTTTTTTGCCAGATAAAAGAAAGTATTGTTCTCCCTTGTGAGCCGTGTTGGTATGCTTTCATATAGCTTTGTCTCTTTTAAAATCCTGCCATATTTAAGAGGGTTTTAATGCAAATGGGCTTTGGCTGTTCTGCAATCTGTCTGCATGGGATGCTGCCTTCGGAGTGCCACGGATGGTAGGAATGATAAATCTCAATAAGCGGAAGCGTAGCACATGGACAGATAATGTTATTCCTCCCCCAAAACGTAGATCCACTGTCCCTTAAATGAACAGCTGAGCTCATGCAATAAAGCGAAATTTGTTCAAACTATTTGCAAAACTGGAATCGATCAGAAAATGGGTGATTCTCGCAAAATTAGACTTATGAGGTATCATGAAAAATTTAGATTAAAAAAGTAAATGCAAAGTAAGAGTATCAAAATAAGAAGCATACATTTACAAACATCTCTTCATGTACAATTTTGCACACAAACAAACTAATTTTTTCCACATTTAAGGGGAACATTTTCATTACCGCAATGTGTCCATGACTGGATTTTGGTTCTTTGACATGGAAATATTTATAATTAAAAAAATCTAAAAAAGAAAAAGCTTCAGTGCATGTTATACTATAAACATTTACAGTAAAGAAACATGTGGTATTTGGTGATAATTGGTAAATGTAGAGAAAATAATAAGGAATATAAATTTGTCCAAGAAAAAAATTCTCATCCTCCGCAACAATTTTCAATCATTGTTTAAGCCCTGTTTAAAAAAATTGTTGGAAGGGACATAATTGACTGTGACACTCAAGATGGCTACCAGGTAAGCAGTTCTCATTACCGAAACATGAGTTTTTAAATGGATATATTTAATGTAATATCATGTTGCGGTAATGATTATTTTTGATAATGATAACCTAAAAAATGTGAATAATTCTATAGGAAATATTTTTTAAATCCTCTAAAAATAATGTTTATAGTAAGTTCAGATCTTAATCTTATATGTGCAAAAAATTTGGCTTCAATGGCTTTTTTAAAAAATCTGATGCTGGACACCTTTTAAGTCTGAATTTTGCGAGAATCACCGAAATGCGAAAAAGTCGCTGTCACGTTTCTAGAGTGCTGTGCGGTGGCTATGTTGCTTTAACCCCTTCAGACCCTACGTCCACTGGAATGGACATCAATTGTTTTGTGGTTCAAACCAATAAAATGCTGATCAACCAATCAAAATAACGCACACTGATTAAAAACCTGAAAATCAGGTCTGAAGGGGTTAAAGTATTCTGAAAAGGGGTTAGTTATTGTCTCAATAAATAGTGCAGTGCAAATCTCTATGATGTTTCTATGATGTTCTGGCCACTAGATATGGTCTATGTGTTGCATTCACCCACTGTTTTGTTTACCAGGCAAGTCTGATTGCTTACGAAAATAACACCACTTTACTCTTCAGAAAGCTGCGTGATTTGAAGTATCATTCACGTTCATTGCAGAAACAATGTGTGACAGGTTACACTGCAACATTTATTACAAAAATCCCTGACATTAAGTATGAGCAATAGTAAAAGTCATGCTTGCCGTGGCAGGAAGCAGTAATTAACAGTGCCTGTGAAGTCTACCTTGGAAAACGCAGATAGATCGATTCCATGGATCATTTATTACGTGTCATTTCCGCAGACGCAATAGTTATGGCAAACTGATGATTTTTGGTTGGTTTTATCTTCTGAGATGAAATATGCATTCACCTCTTTCCGTTTTCACCGGAGCGTATCGTCATTTTGCTGTAGTCACAAGTCTGACTAAAGTGCTGTCAACCTTTAAGTGTTCAATGTTTTCTGTTTGTTCGTATGCCAAAACTCTCTGGTGTAAAAAGGCAAGGTGACACTATAAAGGTATTGCACTGAACGTGTGGTGTTATTTGTAGTCCTTCTTTAGCAACCACATCTCATTCGGATGATGGAGTCAATCTGTGCTAATTAAAACAGGTAGACAAGAGTGCCTGTGGACTGTCAGCGGTGTCTAACTTGATTTGCAGCCCAATAGTGCTCTAAATCAAGACCATAGAGTCAAAGAGGATCAGACAGAGTATTTACAGATCTGATGGGTCTGTGGTGGTGAATTGTGTTTATATGCTAACTCTTAATTCTAAATTAAGCATTCGATCAGACAATAGCACCACTAACCACTGTACCGGTTAAAGCTTTGGAAACACTTACTCATTCTTTATTTATTTTTTTTAATTCTGCATACACTCTTAGAAAGAAAAGTACAAATCTGCACCCTTTCTGACACTGGGGTGGTACCCTAGAAGGAAACGTTTTGTACCTTTACAGGTAAACAAACATACAGTAATACAATATTGTACCTTTTTGGGTACATTAATGTGCCTTAACTGTAGTTTTAGAGGTACATTTGAATGTTTTGTACCTATAACATTTAACTGGTACATGATAGGTCCTTCAAGGGTCACAATATGTCCTTACGGTAAAATATTATACCCAACTGGTACCACATTTCAATGTGTTGTATACCCCTAAAGATACAAAAGGAACCTTTGAGGGTATCATCCCAGTGTCAAGTTTTGTACCTTTTTTCTTACAGTGTATATAATAATAGTATAAACAAATTAAGTATATAATAATAAAAAAATCGAATAATGAAAATTATGTTGTAACTAAAAGCATAAAAAAAAAACATCGAAAAATAAAATAAATGTTAAGAACCCGTTTATCTTAAATATTATTATGATAATTCGCTCTGCTAAGTAAAATATACACCTTTTAGTTATGGAATTGATAGGAAATATGGTAATGGCTCTTTTTTGTTCTTCTGTTTTAATTCAATTACCGTTTTGTGTTTTTTGTAACATTGCATGTCTGTGATATATACAGTAAGTTGTTGTTTTATATGGTAAGCCAAAGACAAGCTTCCACACCGGTGAACGATAAAGATAACCTTAAAATAAATGAAAACTATATGTTGTCATCTGCAGTTTACAGTTGGCGCTCTTTACCTACAATTTACAAAATCATACCCGTGGCATTTTGTCTAAAAGCTTCTTAAGGTCTCACCCTGAGATGCATATGAAACAATATTTGAGTTGTTCACATCTGCTTTTTATTTACTATTCAGTCATCAATTCCAAATATATATATATATATATATATATATATATATATATATATATATATATATATATATATATATATATATATATATATATATATATATATATATATATGAAGAGTTTCATTGCAAAACGAGATAACCACCGTTTTTTAATTGTTCAGAAATCGCGTTTTTTGGTTGTGCATTCCAATTAATTTCAATGCAACTTCAGTTGGTTTGTTTTGATTTAAAACCTTCATAACTTAAAAAATACAGCTAAGTAGCACCATAAAACAAAATAATAACAAAATAACAAAATAATAATAATATATATATATATATAGTTTTGTCTACAAAAGAATTTAAACATAACTTTACCTGCATTAGTGTTAGTTACTGTGCATACAGTTCTGTAACCTGCTTTCTCTCTGTACTCCAAATGTCACACAAGGAACAAGTTTATAATATATCACATACATATACACATACATTATATCACTTATACATACAGAGGGTCTAGCCACAATACCCTCAACATGGAGTCAGAGAGAGCCAGAGATGCTTACAGTTTGTACACGGTGAGACAAAACCATGTTTCAGGAACAAAGACACAAGAAAACACACAAAACTGAATAAGACAACAAAAGACACACACATAACTGCACTTATGCCACAGGGCTGTTGAATGCTTTATTCTGACTGAGAAATGTTCCATTGGGATGCATTATTTTTTGATAAACGCACAACTGACCCTTCAAATGTCATAAAATAAACACCAGAGCAATGTCTGTGGTAACCGTGGTATAAGCAGAATAATTGACTCCGGTCCTTTAAATTATTTAAAAGTAATATTCCAACCTTAACTTCCCACCTTGCATTATTTTTGAATCATTCAACTGTCATTCCATACAAGTGGCGGCTCGTGACTGCTCATCCGAGGGGCGCAAATTCAAAATATGTGTTCGGAGTGTCATATGAACCATGTGCATTACGTGTTTTGTCAAAATAAGTGCCTGCTGCACATGCGTCAAAACCGTTCATGATAAAAGAGATGCTCACGTTCACAAAATACTTGCAAGACACTCCCTTAACAGTAAACTCTTATTACACATGAGATTTTGCGAGTATTTGGCAAACGCGAGTGTCTCTTTTATCATAAACTCGTTTGCAGCAAGCACTTATTTTGACAAGACACGTGATGCACATAGGATCACTCGACACGCCGAACACATATTGAAATTACGAACCACACACATGACGGGCTACATACATGTTGTGACGAACTTTGCATCGAGCGCCTTTGAAAAAAGAAGTTACCGGCCGCCACTGTTCCATACATAATTAAAAAGTTTTAAATAGACTAATAAATAAATAAAATAAAAATAAAAAACTATTGTTCACAGTCTACATGACTGCTATTACAAATATAGTCATATATTTTCCAGATGCTGGTCTTGATGTTGGTTCAGCGCACCAATGCTGTTTGATGGGTTGTAAATGTGTTTTGCACAGGGCAGCGGCAATCAGACCAGGACACATTCCTTACGGCTAATTCACTTCGTAGATTAGCACATACAGAAAATACATGTGTTCAGCCCAGGGAGATGGACAACAGTTGAGTGCATTGTGAGAACAGAGCTCATTTCATTGTCTGGATGATTGGGTTCGCCTGCGAGAGATAATGACAGTGCCCTCCTTTGACTTTGAGGCAGTGACCTGAAAATAGGCCCACAAGTGAAACCGGAGTCCGTCTGAACCTGTATGTGATTAAGGTCACCCAGACACACCACATTTGCTTGACCCCCTGCTCACATCGACCACGGCTCAAAATCATCGGGGAGTCTTTTGTAGTTTCTTCACAATGCAAACAGCAGGCTTGGAGGGGCGAGGGGCGATGCTGAGGAGCTCCAGCAGGTACCGTCTTGCCTCTCATCTATTTTTCGACAGCTTCATATCAGGCACAGGGGACTTTTTTAAGCACATTCAGCTTACTAACTTACCAAGGACAAGCATTCAGTCACAACCACAGTGCTAAAACCGGCATGTCGAGTAATTAGTAAGATAGTTGCTCGTGAAAAAAGACACTAGGTAGCAGGATATTCTGAATATTCCCTGGTGAATATGGCTTGTAAGGTGAGATTTATGAGTTTCAACTCTGAGTTTACTCTCAATTCATCTCCTTGCTGTGTCCTATCGGGGTGTCAATGTCAGCCTTTTTTTACATTAAACTGCCCTGTCGCCGCTGACCAATATTGGGTGGTGTTGTGGTGTAGTATAACATATGACTCGTGTGCATTTTAATCCACCACTGCTGGCAACATACTGTAAGACAACACGATTATTCTGATATAAAGGCAATCTTCCTATATTAAGACACACTTCAAGGTAATTCCTAGAAAAGCATTTATGGGATGCTTTTATCTATTATTTGCACAAATGTCCTTAGGAATTCAATGTACGACCTTGGCATTGTTGGTGAATTCATGTAGTTTTAGGGCTTCATTGAAAAGAAAACATACAGTCTTTAAAAGCAGTCAACTCGTAAATGTTTTCCCTTGCAATTCGTTTCACTTAAAAACAGAAATGCTGCTGTATGATAAATATTTCAACAAAGGAATCTTGTTTTTGGGGTCTCACTGGCATGACACTAAGCGCTTGATGCTTGTGGCTAACATGATCTTGAATCCACCCCTTCAGGTTGACAAAATGTGTAAATTGTAGACTGGTCTTGTGAAAGCCTTACAGGTTCTCTCAGCATCTATACTACAGATCTCCGAGCGGCCACATCATTTCATTTAAGAGCAATATGTCTTTTTTCCCTGCATGAGCAATGTGTCAATGAGAAACCGAAACGTTCTAGTGCTATAAAAACATGTAAGCTATAGAGTGGGGGATTCAGTTCCAGCTGGGTATCCAGGATGATTGATTTTCAGCTGGCAGATGATAAGAGGATATAACTTAGTTTGTTTGTCAGGTTTATATAAGGCATTGATCGCTGGTAGACTGCATATACAGTATATATAATTCAAGAAAGAATAAGCAATGAAGATAATTTTAAAGGAAGAGTGACAATTATTTCTGTGCAATCATAATATGAAGTCAGTTTTATTCAGTTTTCAAACAACTTTTCTTTAGTTTAGCAGAATTTTAAAAGTTTTAGATCCCAACACTCAGACTGCAAATTGATTTGTGACAATTACATATGAAGAGCTCAGATACGAAACCCTCTAATTGCATCTGACATGTTATCTTGTAAGTTATATTTTTAATATGTAGTCTTAATGGATTCTGCCAACAAACCGATATTTCTGAATGGCCTGATGCCAAGATTAAGCGGAAAACATATAAAAGGTGCTGAGGGCATTTAGTCAATATCATTATCTCACTTTTGACTGAGGTGGCATTTAGCGGCTTTTGCATCTGGGCTTCTCATATATCTTTTCAGAATGGTTCCACTAAAATGTTTGGTTGTTTTAACTCATACACTCTCAGAAATAAAGGTACAAAAGTTGTCACTGGGACAGTACCCTTTCAAAAAGGTACACCTTTGCACTCAAAGAGTGCATATTAGTACTTCAAACTTACATATTGGCATCAGAAAAAATCCAAAGTTCTCAGAAATAGCTGAAGAAACTAGTTTAGAAAAAAATAGTTAGGTGCTCTTTGGTATGGGGTATACAAAATGTGAAATAGAGGAATCCAAGGCACTCTTTATATATCAAAAAATATAAAAAGCCTTTATTTAGACATGGCTATAACATTAAAAACATTAAACTGGGGGTACATATTGGCAGTTTAAAGATACATATTTCTACCTAAATGGTGCATATTAGTACCTTTTTTTTTTAAAGGTACTGCCCCAATGACAGCTTTGTACCTTTTTTTTTTTGACAGTATATTTGGGTAAGTATTGCACATAACCAACTGTTGGGTTACACATAAACTTATGCTGGCTTGTTTTGGTAACAACAACCCAGCATAAATGTATTTATTACCCAACGGTTGGTTTTGTCCGATATTTTCCCAACCATAAAACACAAACAATCCAACATTTTGTATCATGGTGTATCATAAACTTTATTTATAAACATAAATTATTTTCTAGGTGTAGAAGACGAGTATATGGCAAAAAAGTGACTGCTCACTCCTAAAAATTATGTAATCATATTTTTTATAGTGGTAGGTTTTATTTAATTTCACAAAAAAGTCAGAAAAGGACAAACCCAACATGTTGAGTTGTTTTAACCCATTATTGGGTAAAATATAAAATTGTTCAGGCTTCATTTAACTAGGGTGGCCATACGTGCCATTCTTCCCGGACGCGTCCTGGCCAAGATTTCGGGTGCGTCTTGCGGAAGTCGTATTTGTCAACCGCATACGTCATAGAGGATTATTATTATTATTATTACAGAAAAGCAACTGTTACATTTTAAGGTAAGAATGAAACTACGATTATGTCTTATGTTTTTAACTGAATGGCGTATGCGGTCAAAAAATACGACTTCCGGAAGATGGACCGATGAACCAATGCTGGGCTGAAAATAACCCAGCATTTTAAGAGTTTACATAGTTAACAGTGTTTCATTGGATGTATAATTCATTATGTCATAACACATGCAATGTACAGCAGTCTTTTGACCTTTTGTGATTTTTCTGTGATTTCCAGTATTTATATCTCAAAGTGTATTGTATAGTTCAATCAAAGTTTAGGACGCACTCACACTATCCAAACCAAACCGCGCTCGGGCGCGTTTGACCCCCAAAACCTGGTTCGTTTGAGTAGTGTGATCCCTTTGTATTGCATCCTGGCGTGGTTTGGTTAATCGCGTATTGGCCGGCTTGCAGTAGTGGGCTGGAGCGCGGTTCACTTGGGCTCAGGCGCGAAACATGCAATGTGATCAAAATCTCACCAGAGCGTGTTTTAAAAGAAGAGACGTCAAATGTGCGAGCACTTACCTTCATCTGCCTTCATAAAAACCTTCAGATGCGTGCAGCAGGGTTACATAAATGTCTGAGCTGCACACATGACAGACCAACTAGAAATATGATAGGCATGTGAGAGAGCTGTGTGTCATCGTACACCAAACGACTCTGAATAAGAGTGTTAAGAGAGAGCTTTACTTCCTGCTTTGTTCAAAAGTATCGCATCCTAATGACGAATGCGCGCCCGGGCTTGGATTGATAAAAGTACAGTGTGAGTGCATGCTTCTGGGGGAGTAGGGATGGGGGACAATCGCGCTGGGGCATGGTTTGGTTTGGATAGTGTGAGTGCGCCCTTATAGTAATGAGTCAACGTTGTGATTCATCTGGAAGAAGACGGGTTTGCTTCATGGTCAAGAACTCCTAACAGTTTTTTTCTAAATTCATCTGGAGAAAATAAATGCGAAACATACTGAAGCCAAGTATTATTAATGAACACCAAGGGCATTAAAAAAAGTTGGCAGTCACTGTTTTGCTCCATTGTAAAGCTGCAGGTGTCAGTCTAATATCCGGTCCTGCCAAGTAAGGCGGGCGTATCGCATTAATGGAGGTATAGAAATCCATCAATGCATATTCAATATTGCAAATTAGATGACTTGAAAACCAACTGTCCTTGACTGCTTAAGTATAAAGAGATGACATGAAAGACAGTGCAACTCAAAACACACACATTTCCTGCAAAGTGAAGAATCCTGCCCCATATCTATTTGATTTCGCACTTGGAGAATATTTTTTTTCTTCATCTTATGCTTCAAACGTCAAGTGCCAAATTCATTTGCATGCGCTGGAGCCTTTGAGAGTTTTAAAACAAAGACGTGTGACTGCACAACGTGTTGAGAGACAGCAGCAGATGGGGCAATGGGAGGGGAATCTGAAGTGGGAGGGGTTCTGAAGGCAGCAAATCACATGAAGAGGATAATTTAATCTGACTCAGTCTTTCTGTCACTTCGTATAAACTGGTTAGCTAGCTAGGCCTCTAAAATGAATTAAAAAAGCATGAATAATTAAACACCTCTAGCTGAGAAAGGAGACACGCTTTCTGCAACTTCAAAGCTGGACAAAGCAGTTTTTATAATCAACAATTTTGTGTTTTAGTCTTCTGGTATATTAATCCTCATGTTTGACATTGCATAATGAAAATGCAATTAGCTTTTCAGAACTGAAACTATTTCCTAAATTAATTTGCGACAAGTGCATTTGTAATGTTAATAGCTGCTGTGCTACGCTTCCTGCCATGAAACTAGCAGGAACAAAACAAAATTGGAGATTCAGATTAAATCAGGACACTTTAAAATTTAAAGCCATGTCCGTTTTGAAATAGTCATCAGGAAAATAAATTGTATACAGGAATATCTAAACTTAAAATCCCAAATACAGAAATAAAATTTAAATTATGGCAAATGTTGGCAAGGTTGCCTGCCGCAAACTGCTATCGCTCTAAAGTTGTTTACTGTCACAGATAGACATGATATTCCTTTTAATGCTAAGCTCCCATTGAGAAGAGATATGCACATAAAACTTTGACTCGAGCCTTTACTTTAGCCCCAATCTGACAGTGCCAGTGTACTTTAATGTATTGGAGCCGCATTGTGAGGAATGGTTGAATGATAACACTTTGTGATCTGTGATCCGTTTGGAGATCAATGCTCCGCCAAGTAAAAGCATGGGGCTGCTAAAGCCAGAGAATTTATAAGCAGTAGAAACTATTACAGTGGAAAGCTCTGAGTCACGACACCAGAAGTGAGCAACTGTTCTGCCCTGACAGTAATGTCACACCTAATATCAGATAGTACCTTTCCCTGCTGGAGTTTACATTTTAAAAAGCAATGTCAGGTGAGGGACTACATGGGCGATATTGATTTCAAAGGACCATTTTTAAGAGAGGCGTATTGGGTTAGATGCTTAAATGTATTTTTGCCTTCGCTCCAATCTGATCAGTCCAAACCCAAAGGAAAATCTCATTGTTTTGAACAAAGTGGTCTTGAACAAAGCACTTTTGTTGGATGCCAACAAGATTAATACAATCATGTTTTAATCACTGACCTGACTAACTCTGGACACATCACGCCAAGTTCAATGAGTCTTTGCTCGAATGAAGACTATTGATCTCCACCAAACCCTGTGAAATCGATGCGTGGTGACCGGCGTAATTCGCACTGAAGTCTGTGATCACTTATGCGGCAACTCATAAAGATAATAACTGGATATTCTGGTCTCTTTACAGCTTGCATAATTAACACATAATTAACTTGAGCTGATGGGTTTTCTCAGAGTATGACTAACAATCTTAATTTGCCAAACAAAGTCAAAACTATTCTGAACTAGTATGGCACGGCACAAACACGTTTTCTTAGTTTTAAAGGAAAACACCACCGTTTTTTATATTTTAATATTTTCTTACCTCAATTCAGAATTAATAAAAAAAATTGGGCGGATAAAAAATGAGAACTATATTGTATGGAGGAAGAGCACTTAGTTGCAGCACTTCGACCTCGGCACGCAGTAACATCATCACTCCTGAGAACTCCCACTCTCGCTCAAATGTCCGTCAATAATACTGTGCCCGAGGTTGAAGTGCTGCAAACGAAGTGCTCTTCCTCCATACAATATAGTTCTCATTTTTTATCCACTTAAAGAATCGCCACGTTTTATTTGGCGGATTTAGCAAATTGGGGGCCCAAGGAGAAGGTATATATGGGGCCCCCCTATCCGATCTATAAAAGAGAACGATTTTTTTTACTCCAAAATAAAGATGGAAAGCAGAGAAGACACAGAATGTAGCACTACACAAACCAATAGAGAATAAGTCAATGGGGCAAAAACAGCCACGAACAATGAATTTTTTTTAAATCGGATGCTGCACAAAAACTAGCAATGCATCAAAGCCAATGTTGTTACTAATATTTCACATGCCCAAGACTGTGATAAAAGGTAAAAAAAATCCAGCCCACAATCACTTTTATATTGAAAATAAGTAATTGTATGTGTGTTTCCCCAAATCAGAATTTTTGAAAAATTTCTACAGCAGTCTAATTTAGTGGATGGTTTCTTCACGAACAAAACAAAGTGGTTGTGAATTTGCCCGAAGTGTATTGTTGAGTTTTTGAAAAAAAAAATTCCCAAAATGTGTCAAAATAAGATTTGTCACCAAAAATCATTCCATTTGCTGAAACACATAGAAAGTTGTGACCAAATTAAGACTCAACAGCACCCCATAGTGGACAAAACATCCCCAACATAACATAAGGGTTAAATTAGTTTTTCTGTAGTAACGTTATTTACTTTTCCACAAAATCATTTTATCGGTGTAGGGCTAAGGCTATTACTAGCAGAACTAGGCGACTGACTCACCAAAGCCCCATTTTCGCGTTTATATTTGTCTTGATTTGTCTCTGTTCGTGTACTTTCCCAGCCCTTCTGTCACTCTGTGTTTATCTTTCGCGCTGCGCAGCATGCACCGTTACGGACTAGTCCATTTCATTGGGAAAGAAGGGGGTTTATGTGTGTAGTGACAGATAAACATGAACTGGACATTTTAACTACTATTTTAAAGTTTTATCATATTTCTTAAGAATATCAATACAATTTAAAATGCTTTTGAAGTGTTCATGATGATAAGGGTTTTATTTATTTATTTATTAGGTTGGTTGGGGCCCCCCTAATATGACTGCTGGTAGGGGGCCCCAAGCAGCCGCCTACCTATGCCTCTATGTTAAGAACGCCTTTGGTGCCACCATACTTACTCATGCAACTACTCATGTAACAGTCTTTAAATAGGGAAAACATTGAAGTGTTTGGTGGCTTCTAAATTCATCCTTGTTTGTATCCTAAGGAATGAATGGGGCTAGGCTGAATGCTAACACATTCACAACACGCTGGTGTTTTCATTTAACCTTAGATTTGAAAAAAGATGGATGACGTGTCTCCATATACTTCAATTGTATGAAAAAATTAAGCCTAAAATTTTTGCTGACATCTTGCACTGATGACATCATTTGCAGCTGGAGTGTGCAAACAGTTTCCTTTTTGACTCAATAACAAGCACACTAGTCATCATACCCCTTTTCAATAGCATCTAATAACTAATTTAAACCAAACTTATAAAAAAACGAACACTTAAACATGATAAGAAGTAACTAAAATAACAGAAACCATTGTTGGTGTATTCAGTCCCATCAGTTTTTCTCTATTCTGTGTCTCATTTTTTTGCAATCATGTATAATTTCTCATTTCATCGCAAAATAATCACAAAAAAGAAAAATATGTCATAAAAATAAATTAAATGATCTTATAATATGTCATGTAACTTTGTAAACATTTTGGACATTTTTACTAAACCACATGCACATCTTCTTCTAGCAAACACTACGCTATCGACTAGCAACCCTGCACCTCATAGTTAATCTCATGAACACAATTTGGAGTCCTGCATGGGACAAACCCATAATTAACAGGACACCCCGTTATCCGACAACAGCATTCGTTTAATTGCGTAACCTACCCGACCCGTTTGACTCGAACCCGCAAATCACGCTGTAATTAGAAACCTTTATCAGTCTTCAGACAGACCATGAACACAAATAAGCACAGGACCGTTTAAAAACAGCTGGAATCGAGTCAAAATGGTCTTGGGTTTTAGACCTGCATGCCAAACCCATCCTTTGCGTGACGTTACGGTGCTCTGAATGGTCGCAGTTGCCATTACTCTGTATTTACAAAGGAAAGCGACTACAGTGTGCGGTGCTCGCATCTTTCTAATTCTTCATAATAATGATACTGTTACACACTGATAAATAAATAAAGCCTCAAAAGGAAAAAAGTTGCTTTACACTTACGTTAGCGAACCGGGCCCACCACAGCTTGGTAGTAAACCCCCAAACAATAACGTTACAGACACAGAGTACTGATAAATCAATCCGGTTTATGCATCTTTCATTGTGACTCCAAGTAATAAGAATGTCAGATATTCTATGTTAATCAACACATCTGTAGACAATAGCTGGCCGATTGCAGATTAGTAGAACTATAAACGTGAGTTAGCCGCTTAGCTTGAGGCTAAGTAAGCCGGTTCGCTTGACTGCACACAACACAACATTCTCTACAAAATCACATATTTAGCACGCTTAACAGAACCTAAAAGCAACAATTATCAATCGTACTTACAGGTTGTGATTCAGAGAGGAGCACTCTGGTCCAAATAAACTATGCACTTACCGATCTTTTATGGCTAACCCGGTTTACAGATTAGAGAAGCAGTCACCAGTGCTTGTTGTGGTATCGTAGATGAATTTAAACAACTGATTGCTCACAGCCTCCTGCTTTAAAGGTGAAAATTAAACGAATTTGCCTTTACTGTGCAGAGAAAGAGAGCACAGTGTTGATGTGGCGTAGTCCACAGGATTCATGTATTCGAGAGACTATTCAGAATGCATTGCCAGGCGTGACATAGCAACTTTACGGAAAACGTAAACTTTTAGCTTCGCAGCTTTTGCAGACTTGTCACATTCACTAACAATCACATGACATGCTGCATGAAAGGTAATTTTCGCGATAGCATAATATGTGCACTTTAAGATTTCTAAAGAAAGTGGTGCCTCTTGGTTTTCAAATATAGTTTAAATTGATTATAAATATTTTATCCTCAGGTTACCCACTCTACCCACTAAAACAATAAGATAAGACAAATGGAAATGAGAAAATATGAATTCAATTATTTTTATTTATTCATAGTTCAGCAAAATTATAATTGGCTCTGAACTGCCATCCCCCAAACTTCTGCCTATGCCATTTGGATAGAAGTGGTAGGGAAATATTATAAGTAAAAAGATGATTTTTTGTTGTCAGAAGATGTTAAGGGTAGAAAAGCGATGAAATATGATTTGTGGTTTGTGTTTCCATGTAAACTGTGATATCCATTTAAGTCAAAAGATTATTTGACTCTATGAAGTGATTTAAAGTAGGGCTGCATAACGATTAATCACAACTAATCGTTTGCAAAATAAAAGTTTTTGTTTACATCATATATGTGTGTGTACTGTGTATAATAATTATGTATAAATAAATGCACACGCTTAAGACATTTAATTAGTATTTTGTGTATATACATTTGTATATTTATATATATAATTGATAATTGAATCTATAAAACATTTTTTTCTTAAAATTATACATGCATGCGTGTGTGTGTGTGTGTGTGTGTGTGTGTGTGTGTGTGTGTGTGTGTTTATATACATAATTATTATACACAGTATACACATATATGATGTAAACAAAAACTTTTATTTTGCAAACGATTAGTCGTGATTAATCGTTATGCAGCCCTAATTTAAAGCTAAAATAAGAGTTGAAAATGATCTCATAATTTACTCATCCTCATGCCACATGCGAGCCCTAATTTGGGCCTAAATGATGACAAATTTTCATTTTTTTGGGTCAAACCATTCCTTCAAATAGCTTGAAGCTGTAGCACACAATTTTCAGGAGAAGCAGAAATGTTTTATGTAAATATTGTTTATAAAGGTGGTGTTTATCAGATTGGAGGATAATGTAAGTCAAGGGGCATGTTATTCTGTCACAGATTTCCATCCATTCATGAATATCTGAAGCATCAATTTGTGTCTAAAGAGGCATACAGTGTTCGGGAAGAAAGAACATTATTTGACGGTGGGGTAATCCTGTATTAGTCCTACCCTCGTGTTGCCTGCGGGAGAAAAGAACAAGAAAACAAATTCCTGCTTCCGGCTGAATTCACAACTGTTATCTGGCTTCCCTATCCTTTTGTTTAGTGATATTGCATTTTGCTCTTTGATATTCCAGTTAATCCTTCAAGTAAAAAGATTTAACTCGAGATTATGCTGTTTCTATGAACACTGGCTCCTGCTCACTGTGGCATGTCTGAGCGAATACTCCTGAGGCGATGTCATAATTCGAGCTGTACATAGAGAAAGTGGAAAAGGAAGCAGCGCGTTTCCCATCGGTGCCGTTGCTCGTGTACACACGAGTTTATGTGGCCCACATTTGTACATAACTCCTAATGAACAACATGCATCAGCGTCTAAATCTCCATTTAATGAATTGCTCGATGGCTCAAAAGCATTGTAATGTCGTTGTATGTTATTTTAACCTGTCAAACTCATTATGTTTTGCACTTTCTTTGGAGCACACTAAAGTGTTTGGCTCAAGAATAATGTGTGGACTGATAACCGCTTACCATCTTAAATGCCAGATTAGACACTTCAACTCCCAGCTGTATTTTAACACGCTAATGAATGTAGTGTTGCTATTCGCAAACCAGCCCACTCATATAGCAAAAAAAACCTTCAGAATTCCAAAATTGCATCTTAAATTCACACAAGGCTATAATTAAGCAATCTCTTGCTTATGTGATACTTCCTTAATGCAAAACTTCTATAAATAAGGTAATTTTGAGCAGACACAAAATCAGATTTTTTTCCCAATTGGTTCGTTCCGAACAGAAACAGTATTTTAACGTTTCTGGTTTTCGGTTCAACCCTAAAATTGACATTCCTGAATCGGTTAATAACGTTCCATGTCAGCTGTGGGACATGCAAATAAGTAGGCTGATCACTAGGATATTAAACTTAAATTATTAGTCTACATCATTTTCCTTAAGTCTCTATCTTGTCATTAAACATTAAAAAAGGCAACATTAAGCATTATCCTTACATAACTGTAATTCTGACATGCCTACATTTGTTTCAGCATTATACATGAATTAAAACAAGGACAATTTCTGCCATGTCGTTTATTGGCAAACAACTTAAACAAATGTTTTTATTAGAAAAAGATCATTTTGTTTGTATGTGTCCTGTCAAGAACAGAAAGATTGTTCGCGTGCTTTTTGAAACGCGTCTCTACGTGTATGCACTTTTGAGTGCACTTAAACACGCGCACACACACAGACGGAGGGCGAATGCCAAACGGCGCTTCAGGAAGAAGATGCAGCATAAACAGTCGCTCCACATAAAATGTAAATTTATGTTGTTTTTCAGTGCTTTATTCACCAAATGTATTTTAATGGACTACAGTATGAGACACAGTAGCGCAGCTCTCTCTCAAGTTTATACATCAAGAGTTCTGATCTTTAAAGGGCATAGGGATAATCACGTTTGACTGGAGTTGGACCGGACATATTCAACCGGATGTGCGTCTGTGCATACAGAAAATTGCTCACTTTAGCGTCTTTTGTAGTTAAATTGTTTAAAATCACTTAAGTGTTAACATTTGCAAGTTTTTGAAACAAGTGCAAATTATCACTTTTCACCCTATTTAAATTTGCGTATTAATTTGCGAATCGCATGCGAGCCGAACTGTGGGTCATGATCTGTACGGATCTTGGATCAACTGCGATCCGTTACACCACTAATTAGTATTAAAAAAATAATTTCTTGAGATACTTAGCCTACAATATTTGGGTGATTCTCACGAAAACTTGGTTTTAAAAATGTCAAGCATGAAAATGTAAAAATTGCTTAAATTGATTTTTTTCCCCACCAGATATTGAAAAACAAAGTCTGGAGTAAATGGGAACATTAATTTAAAAACTTTTACTTATCATTTAACACTTTTTGTAACATAATTTAAAAAATTTGTCCTAAAAAATCTCATTACCGCAACAGTCAGAAAACATCAACACTGACATATTTTCAAAATGACATGACAAACCTGAAAGAACATAATTTGGAGATTCTGCACATGCATTTAAAATCAAAATATTATGCTTCTATTAATTAAATTAACATTTAATAAGCATCTGTTGTGGTAATGATAATCAAATGTCATGTAAGCATTCTGACAAGACAATATTTCAAATTAACTGTAAAAAATGATCTTACTTGGTAGCCATCTTGAAGTAACTGGTCCATGTCCTTGGTCACTCAAAATCAAACTTTATTAAAATTCTGTATGTGTGCTTAAACTGTTCTCAAAAAGTGTTGCGGAGGATGAGAACATCAGGCATGGACACATCATTTTCCTAATTTTTCGTCATTATTATTATACATGAATATTCAGTAAATATTTTTTCTGTCATCTAAAGTAGTCTAGCAAAACATCCATTTATTTTTTTTCTTAATATTTTTGTGTTCATTTGATTCAATTACAACATAACGCATGTTCAAACACAGCCGGACACATTGCGGTTATGAGAATTTCAGCAGAAAATGAGATAAAATTTCCAATTATAAATTCTTACGTTGAAATCACACCTTGTGCAAGGTAGAACACTGTATTGTGTTAATTCTGATGTTTTTTAATGTTACTATATTACACATTTTAAAGCTAAAATCATTAGTGCCGTGGTGTTTCAATGGTTTCGTGAGAATCACCCATTTACCTCTTATGATTGAGCATCATTAGAGACTTGGGCTTGAGTAGGCTACTTGATGGTGGTAAGCTTCTCATTTCTTATATGAGTCAACGACGACCGGATGTAAACTTCACAGAGTCATATTGCACAGAAATTTTGTCAAAGAACGTAAAAAATAATGTTTTTTTAAATAAACCATTCTGCTCCGGAACACATATTTTTTGAAAGTTTATGGTTTCGTTTCTGCTCCTTGCAGACATCAAACGTTTCTGATATTCGTTTTTTGTTGCGTGAACCGGTTCAAAGCCTTGCACAAAATAGACAGAAAATGTTTGCTAGGACATTTAAAATTATTATGCCAAAACAAGATCAAGTTAAAGATATTAGACGTACCGGGATAGAGCACTGCCATCTACTATGAACAGGGGGACAATGCAACGCTTAATATGTTCGCTCTGATAACAGAAGTCCCGCCTTACAGTTAATAGAACCAATCAACAATCGATAATGACTGGCGTTTTTCTGTGGGAGGGGCTTTGTACAGAGCCACGTGAGGAGCTTGCCAACCTGTGTGCATACATATTGGCTGAAACCAACTCAAAAATATATGTTTTTAGTGCAATTTGTGCTTTCTGAGAAACAAAAGTTATGGTAGGTTTAGTTGTTTGTCAGAAATTGTTTTATTGTGATTTTAGCACACGAATTTAGAGATATGTCTTTCTCCATTCAACTAGACAGGACTTTAGTCTTGCATGACTGAAATACAGTAACTGCCTAGAGATGTTGCAAACTTGGTCACCTAGTGGTGCAGCTTCCCTTAAGGGACTTTCATCGAGCATTACGTGTTGCAGTGTGATTGACAGCCTGTCAATCAGCAATACAAACAGTGATGTTGTAAGAAATATTAGAACTGTGAAAGCGCCGCTTATCCAATCAAATTAAAGAAGCGAAACTAATTGTTTTGTCATATTAAGTTGCAGCGTTGAGTTTTTCTCCTTATGAAACAAATTGAACATTGCATATTTCAATCAGATAATGGCCTGAGGGCCTCTCATTTGGCAGCCAGCAAACTGATGTGCTAAGGTCTGTCGGGTCTGCCATTCTAACGGCTTCTCTATCTTGCCCTGAATATGAACTCGTGTTTTCCTCATTGTGATTCTCTTCTCATGGCCTGTTGTTAGTGGCTCGGCTGAAATCTGAAAGGCTGAAAGTGCCTGTGAGTCTGTGGGTTACGTAGAGAATGATAAATCATTTACTTGTTAATTTCGTTCTCAGAATATGATTTTTCTACGTTTTTTATCTTAGTCTATAGTTACACTGAGATAATGACAGTCGCGAAACACTTGATTGGCTGTAGACAGTATATGTTCACGCACGGGCCGGTTGCCTAGTAACATCATCCATCTGTCTGCAAGGTCTTTGCATTGTGTTATGAATTTAACATTTTTCCAGGCCCAGTCAATTGAAACGATCAAAAATATGTTTCTTTCGGTGGAGATTTGGAGCACTGTCATAGGCTATTATTGTCTGATGTTTAGCTGTTTGAAGAGCATCTCGATATATTAGTGGCACCTAATTGCATTACCTGGGGGTAGACGAATGGCGCCAGCTAAAATGGTTGGCTGAGGCTCAAGCTGTGTTGAAGACAAGTGCATCTTTACAGCTTTTACATCCATTTCCAGCTGGGACCTTTATTGACGACTAAGTGATTTTCCAACAGTTTTTTTTTGCCCTCAACACTCATGCTTCATCTGAGCTAGCATTTTGCCATTCACCATCTAGAAGCATATTAGCGCGTATTTCTCAGTAGTTGAGTAAATGCTGCATTGTAAAAACCATCTGTAGATGCTGTTTGCATTCAGGATATTGTTAAAGCACATGCTTACTTATTTGTTTAGTGTTTTATTTTAGTTATTTTTCCTCTCTGTGACTCATTGTACATTAGATGTTTGACTAGGTCTAAATTCAAACTGTCCCATGAACACCCACATTTTAAGTATTTATATACTGTACCGACTGTTGGGAATAGAGAGGCATCATTTTAAAACTTTCCCACTAATAGGGTAAACATACTTGGTGTATATCATTTCACACAGTTCTATACAGATTCCACTAGGGGTGTAATGGTACATGTATTTGTCCCAAACCGCCATTGTTCGGTCCGTGCACTCTGACGACGAATACTCGCATTCAAGTGCATGCAGCGCTGTGCAGACTGGTCGTCCTCTGACATCAGGGTTTCTTGAGAGCCATTCGAAAGCCTAATAATAAGCCTAAAGTTGGTTGTGCGCCGACGAGAAGCGCACTTCAAGGAGCAATCGCTCGAGTCACTCTCATGTTATTTGGATTGGATGTGCCGATCGTTTTGCACAGCACGGCAAACAGCTTTCATCTGAGGCAGTCACAGGTGATCCACGAGGGGTAGATAGGACGGGGATGGTGTGTCGGCTGGTGTTGCGAGCGCATGCACACCTCCCAAACAAACAAGATGGGTTTAAACTCAGCGCTTGCTGCTATGACTGAAGTTTTAAAACAGTATTGTGCTGAGAAATAGTTTGTTTAAACAACACTTATCACTTAGGAAAATTCACTTTAGCTTTACCATGGTATTTTTAGGAAAACCACAGTAACCACATATATCCCATTCACTCACTACAGAAAATATATTTTTTTAACCAAGGAATATCCAGTAAATCGATAAAGTAATGGAAATTCCCCAAAAACAAGAAAAACTGTATCCTTCTACAATAGTAAAACCATGTTTACTTGCAACAATAAAACAAAGCATAAACGTTTTAATATAAGAGCAAAACTAAATTTAATTTAATTTATATTTATATTCAAAACCCTTTAAAGGGATAGTTCACACAAAATCTAAATTCTGTCATCATTTTCTCATCTTCATGGTGTTATAAACCTGTGTTCATTTCTTTGTTTCTGATGAACACAAAAGAAGATATATTTTAATAAATGATGTTAAGCATCCAGCTGATTGTAACTATTGACTTCCATAGTAGGAAAAACCAATACAATAGAATTCAATGGGTACCATTAACTGTGTGATTACCATGATTTATTAATCATTTGTCACAATACTTTCATTTGTTTTCCTACTATGGAAGTCAATGGTTACAATCAGCTATAGGTGCTTACCATCTGTACCGTTACACCACTAGTTGTAAGGGACAACAACAAAGGTCAATTTGTATGATACTGTATGTGAGTAAGTTATTCTGTCTGGAGCCAGTGATCAGATCTTTACCTCTTTTCTTACTAACAAGAGTTAAATGTGATCAAGAGCTTACTCCTAGACCTATTAGGAGACATATTTTCATATGAGACATATTTATCAGGAGACATAGACATATTTTCTCTAAGAGAAACACTCACAGTTCACACAAGTGTCTAAACACAATAAACAGTAAGTATAATTTCATCTAGGCTACACTATGCATTTTACATGTGGACACTGTACAGTAAGTCTCCACAATGATGTTGTTGTTTTTTTTGCACATTCCAATGATTCTCTTCCACTGATTTGTCTTTGCTATTTTGTATAACATTGTTTTTTGTTTTATTCACTACATATTTTGACACAAATGCCACATCCGTCAAAAATGACATAATGATATTTACAGAATGCTCTCTGCACATATTATATGTTTATTAAATCCTATCCCTTCAAATCTGCTTAATCCAGAATATTGAATTCTGACTTTCGTCATTCGTAGTGTTTCTATTTGCATCTTTAGTGATTTTGCAACTGTTTACTTACAAGTGGAGGGTTTTGCCAAAAAGGATGCATGCACTCAGAGGATTTTGCAGCAAAGTGTTTATTTTTATATATATATATTTTTTTTTTTTGCAATGAATCAACTAAAGTGACATTTGTGAAATTAAGGCATTTCAATTACTGACTAAAAACCAAAAACAATCATTGGACTAAATATTTTATTTTATTTATATTTATAGACCGTTTCAGCAGTAACAACATAAACAAGAAGCCGCGCGGTCCGCATGTAACTTCCGGTAAACGGCGCTAAGAATAAATATCAACTAAGTTCTTTAAACTTACTTTATTTATATAACAAGCAAAAAAACAACACATAGATTACAGAGGAAACCAAAACATTTGTTATTTTCGATGAAGCATTTGTTCAAGAGATCAGTCAGACCGTTAAAAATCCGAAGTACAGTTCGGATCCAGACGTGTATCACGTGCGTCTGATGAAACCATCTATATTCAAAACCCTTTAAATGGAAAGTTCACAAAAAAAAAAAATCTGTCATCATTTTCTCATCCTCATGTTGTTCTAAATCTGTATGAATTCTTTTTTATTATTTATTTTTTAATGAACAAAGATATTTTAATAAATGATGGTAAGCACCCAGCTGATTGTAACCATTGACTTCCATAGTAGGAAAAACAAATACAATGGAATTCAATGGGTACCATTGACTGTGTGCTTACCATGATTTATTGCAATATCTTCTTTATCATTTGTCACCATTCATCCATAATATTTGTTTTCCTACTATGGAAGTCAATGGTTTCAACCAGCTGGGTGCTTACATTTGTGAAAATAAGGCATTTCAAAGCAGTTTTATTTCCATTAAATGAAAAACCTAAAAATAAGAGGCTTAAAGCGTTTTGCATCTAAACTCTTCATATATTGAAGGGTAGGACCACATTTGATGAATGTATCACATGTATTCTGAGACAGGAGGGCAACTTCTCAAGACAAATGCTTTACCTGTTGATTAAAACCTTGAAACGCACTGGCTTCTATTTTATGTAACGTTAAGTCTTCTTTATTTCATTTAGCTATTTGTTAAACTTCTTTATATCATCATATATTGGATCTGACTCGATATGAACTGCACTGAATAAAAATGCCCACACACATTTACTGCAGTTAAATGCATAAGACTTTGATATAGCCACGTTTTATTCTTTAAAATAATCCATTAAGATGTTTTATTTTTTTTTCTCCTTCTTATTTCACACAAATTGTGTTTCCATAGAGACATTTTCTTTGTTTTCTACCAGCTTTAAATCCAGTGTCCCTAATGAGCTGAAGACAATAAGGAATGCAAGAACAACTTACTCCCGGTCGTACGGTGCCATCTTAAAAAGTGGATTTACCAGCCAAAAGATGCTTTCTAGTGGCTTGCGATTTACACTATATCACACCGGTATTAGCCATGTATGAGCGAAAATGCACTGACAATTATACTGTAACAACTTGGTGGTTAAAAATATTCTCTGACATACTAGCCAATATTTTCATGCTGCTTATAAAACCTCTTTGTGTTTGTCCTGTCCTTCGGTGCGAATAATGCCGAAAATATCCTGTAGCCGCTTTTACAAAAACAACAACCTAATTCAGGGTTGAGGACAAGGGGAAGTAATTATTTTTTCACAGGGAAAAGTGCCAGCACTTTTCAGGTGTTTTTCATTTTGAAGTGAGAAAGCAATGTTTTAAGATTTAGTTGGTCTTTTGAGAGCTGTACCTATTGGGACTGTTAACCTTACGCCATGAAGTGCTGGAACAAGTGTGTTTCATTTAAATGCATAATGCATAAAGTGCAATGATTGCATGCCATTGATCAGCACTTGAATAAATTGAGTTAAAATTCTATTAACGTAACTTGTTAAGCATAAATTGAGATGAATATTTAACAATAGCACAATATTACATATATAAATGCCTTTGCCTTTTTTTTTGAGTGGTATTTAAACTACTTAAACAGACTAAGCTGCATGCATGCATCAGAACAATATGCTTTCCCAGTTATCACACAATAAACAATGAAGCAGTGTTATTTTGAATTTCCTCCACTGACATAAGTGGATCTTTTATGGAATAATTAAATGAGCCTCGATCAAAGGACTGCCAGTCTCGTTCCTGTTAAGCAGTGGCTTTTAAGTTCTTCTTAAAATAAATAAATAAATAAATCAAAATGAATATGTCTATATTGTAATTTAAGGAAAGATTTTATTGAATGACTTTTAAACATATGCTTGGATGAAGCACTTTAAACTTTATTATTCACACACAAAGGCAAGAAAATGAACAAGATGGAAATAACTTCCTAAAAGTAGCCATTGCTCATTGAGGGACTGAGTGCGGGCTTACAAGGGGATCCTTCACTTTCATTTTGATATTTTAACCAACTTTTAAATTTTGATAATGGAATACAAGTTTTTCTAATGTATTTAACTGGATTGAATGTTTAAAAAGTGAACAAAATACAATCTGATATTCATTACTGTTTCCTGTGCTGTTGTTTCACCACCACTAATGATGCCACATTATGGAAGATGATGTCATTAGGCAACTGGCTTAGTTAAAGAGATATTATAACAGACTGGATGAAACATAATTGAGGAACATATGAAACCCATAAAATCTAATCTGGTATTCAATACCAATTAAAGCAATTTGGTTTGATTAGAGAAATAAACATAAATTAGGAACACCTCATGTATTTCTATATAAACTGACAATTGTGGGTAACACTTTACTCGAAGGGGTGTTCATAAGACTGACATTACATCTTCATAATCATGACAGGACACGTGTCATGAACATGCAGACATTTTTGACAATTGTCATTAAGTGTCATTTGTTCAATTATGTAATTTTTAATGCAAAGATGATGAGATGTTTGAATCGTCTTTGTTATGACAACTTGACAAACCTATACATCATAACTTGTCATAAATCTGTCATAAACATGAGCAGAATAATTACCAAACTTAAGAAACTACCTATCTTTGTGTTAACATAACATTAAACTGTCATTTAAATGTCATTAAGTGTTAATACTGTCAAACAATTTTAAATATCTTAACAAAATGCAACAAACATGTCAAAAGATTATACTTAAGATTATATTAATGCACAATAAATACAAATTGACAAATAACAGAACTTGGTCTTCCTCACACAAAGGGTTCGGACATTTTCTGACAAAACATTTAATCAATTTAATTTAATGTAATTAACTTTGCAGTGATATGGACCCAACCTGCATGGCTTAACCCATTATAGTACTTTTTTCCATTTAATTTTAGGTGAATCGTTCTAGAAATGCAATCAAATATAATTTTATCAATTTTAATAATAATAATAATAATAATAATAATAATAATAACAACTATTATTATTGTTATTGTTATTGTTATTGTTATCAAATTATTTATTTTATTTTATTTGTTAAATGTGTGGAGAAAACTTTTAAAAAAACATTATGAACTGAAGAATATTCATGATGTTGTTATAAAACTGTTGCACAAAATATTAACCCTCAGCACATTCTTTTTATGACAAATTATATTTGTACCACTGTAGTTGAGGTCAAGAAAAATATTAATGATGCTAATATAAAACTATATGACAGAGTATCAACCCATTTCAATGACAAATTCAATTTGTATCACTGTTAAAAAGTGGTCAGTTATGTTGTCTTGGTAATGTCAAGTTGTCATAACAAAGTAATCTTAATCAATGTCATCTTGCATTAAAAATTACATAATTAAAAAATGACACTTAATGACAGTTGTCATAAACATGTATAAAATCTTCTACATATTCATAGCACGTGCCATGTCATGATTAGGAATGTGTCATGTCAGTCTTATGAACACCCCTTCAAGTAAACTGTTACCCAATTATGCTCCTACATTTGCTCCTATTATTTCTGTGCACAGCATGGGGGTTTGCAAACTGTAGGTTGGGACTCACTGGTGAGTCAAGCAAAGTCTCTTAAAGTTGCGGTGAATGCTACAAAATCAGTTCAGTCATTAATAAATAGCAATACCAGTGACTGTTATATGATATTCCCAATGCTATCTCATGGCAATTCGAACATATTTTACAAGTTGCCTAATTCGTACGACCACATCCGTACATTTTTATATGATTTGCTTTTGCCCCTGTGAGGTTTTGGTTAGGGGTGGGGTTTCATTATTGTTTTTTATAATAATCATATGTTTTTTGTACGATTCACTTTGTGGAAATTAATATGAATTAGCCAAATATGTACGGATTCTCAATCAAGCTGGATTAAGGTATTTTGGTATTTCAATAAAAGTTATATTTTATTTATAAAATTAAAAGGAAAATAAAAACGACTTAATTTTCAAAGAAAAAATATCCATGCCAATGTGCTGGTGGGTCCTTATATCTGTTTACATGGGTTGCGAAATGAAAAGTTTGGCAACACCTGGCATAGATGTAACAGTAGCTCAACCATAAGTTATTTCAAACTTTTTTATTCATACACACTCTTGGGGGTTGTGTACAACAAAACTTTTAAACGCTGCTGAAAACGCCTGAACAACGGCGAATGCCAGCTGTTTTTCAGCTTAGTGCCAGCTTTCTTCAGCTAAGCGCTTTGGTAGCTCTGATACGTCAGCTGTGAGATGGTTGGTTGCTGTGATACTTGTCCCGCCCCACATCAAGCGGAGTTGAACATTTTTCAACTATCGGTGCTCAGCGCTGAGCGCAGAAAAACCGTTGGGCGCCGGTTTTAAGCGCGGAAGAAAACCGCTAGCTGCTGGCTTATTTTTGAAAAACGCAGAGCTTCCATTGGAAACTATTGAAAACATGCGCCGGCTGCGGGCGTAAAAGCTTTTACGCTCGTGGCCGGCGCATGTTTTCAATGGAAACTTGGCGTTTTTCAAAAAAGCCAGCAGCTAGCGTTTTTTTCCGCGCCGAAAAACAGAGCTCGGCAGATTTTCCGCGTTCAGCGCTGAGAGTTGAAGAATATTCAACTTTGTGTGAAAAGCTCCGCTCGTCAATGTCAGTTCCCACACGGCTGTCCAATCACAGTGGAGCAGGGGCGGGACATTACCATAGCAACCAACCGGCTCACAGCTGAAGTATCACAGCAATATATATAAAACACAAGTTGTGTTAAAAGTAACACAAAACGTGTTGTTTCAATAATAACACAGAGATGTGTGGATTCCAGGACAATGCATTTAGTGTGTTGTCCCAAAATCAACACCAATGTGTTGTTTTTAACACATTTGTTCTAAGAGTGTAGTCTTCACTTATTTTAGACATTGTTATAAAATAAATACAACTATAATCAACATCTTTAAAAATTGCAGTTTTTATTGTATTTTCAAACACATGTGATTGGAACATAACACTTTACTGCATACAGCAACACCACCTACAATAGGATCTAGTTGTTTCCGTCCTCTTTACAGTGTGTTTGCTGAAAGAACTCATTTGTCACTATGAAATGTGCTGTGCGGTGAGGTATCCTTGGCCGTCTCCTTGTTTGTGGCGCCTGTCTCTTCTCCCTCCGTGTCTGTGGGCTAGCCCGACTGCCTGCTCTCCCCTGTGGCCATCCTGCTCTCTTTCCTCTCCTCACCACAAAGCATTTGCATGTACTCGCATTTAAGGCAATTAGGGCCTGAGCTGTCAACCTGACAGGTGGCCTCCATCTCGCTAAATGCACCTTTAATGTTCGTGTCCAAGTTAAATCTTTGCGGGCCCGAGTTGACAAACCGCAGCTTTTTTTGTATTGTGAATAATTAGGCCAATTATTTCGAGCGGATGGCGATTAAACATATGCGTTTCCCCATTCAATCCGGCAGGGTTCTGTCGCTCCGTTCCATGTGGGCCGAGCGTTGACCCAAATTAAAGCAGAGATCCCTCCCGCAGCTCCCCATCAACTTATACAACAATGCCAGGAGAGTGTGCCAGCATCCACTGCCTTAATAAAACAGTAATGATAATGACTATTGGTATTGCACCATTATGTTTTAGTTCCACGACATCAGGCAGAACAGGCCTTGTTTTATACTAGGGATACTCGCGGCTGACAGCCTGATTAATCCAGTGTTTCGTTTAAAACCTCTATTTAGCAGATAACACTAATTTCTTTAGTGTTATAGGGTTTTTGTTGATTGTATTGTGTGTGTGTGTGTGTGTGTGTAAAGTGTTTGAAAAGAACAAAGATTTTGTTTTTATGCCTCACTATTTCTGTGGGTGTAGCATTGGCGGGAATACTGGTAGAAAATGATTAGGTTAAGCAGCATTAGAGTCTTAGGTCTGCTGAATTATTATTGCTATTGGTCGCAAATCATTTCATGAACATAATGCTTTCCTAGATTAAACCATGTCTTCTTTTACACGCACACACACACACAAAAATAGCATGGATAAGCTTCTGTGCAGCTCATTGCGGTATTTGCACGAGATGTAAACATTCACTGAATTGCCAAAAACGTTAGATTCTTTGACACGTTACGACCGTCTGCCCCGCAAGGGTCACTGAGGGCTTTAAGCAAGCCATCTGTCTAGAAACGTGTCAGGAGCTGACCTGGATTCAGCCAGAAGGATCACTAAAGTCAATGAAGGTCTTTGTTGTAGCATCGAGCGATGCAAATCGGACGCAAACTGTTCCGCAGAAACTGACGGTTATCTGCGCCAACTGTACAATATATGCAAAGTATAGTCAGGGCAAATATATTGACAATTTGTTTGGCCCTTTACTAAATTTGCATCAGATGTTAATCATCACCCACAGCTGACTCTTGATGTGATGCTCATGATGATGGCTGCGAAGAGGCATAAACCGAAGGTCTGAACTATGGGTTGCCGGTGTTAGGGAGTTTATAAGATATCACATGCCGTTTTTAAAGGGACTCCCACGCAGCACCAGGAAGCAACTAATGCTGTCTCTGGCAGCACAGAGAGAAGAGGGAGCCATCAAATGTGACTGTCAGTTAGACTCTAGGGATTCACTTTCCCATTCATGCCCAAGAAAAGGTTGCCAGTACGATGTTTCTTCGCAAGTAAAAAAGCGTCTGCTTTCACTTTCTTCACTTCGTGTCACCTTTTGCCTCCTCACTGTAGGCAAAACGCAAAACAAAATACGCTAAGCTCCTTTAGCATGAAAAGAACAGAGAGATAAACCGATGCTTTTGTGTATCTTCATCTCTGTGTTTTTTTTGTTGAAGGGAAAGCACTTTTTGAACCTACTTTTCTCAACACATGTAGGAGACGTTGTAGCTTTTTAGTGCAGAGATGCTTTGAAACAGTGATTTCTCCCTTTGCCTGATGTTGTATGTGGGCGACACCAGTGCAGACTCATTTATTAGGAGCCTGTTATTAATGTGTTTGTGGATTGCACTCACGGAAGTGTAAGAATGGTGGCGTTGTAATTCTTTCTCTAATCTAGAGCACAGAATTAGAAAGATGTTGTCCATGTTGTCGACCTTTATATGAAATCATATGATATTTAAAACCACACCAGGTTATCTGAGTGTAATTGGGCTGTGGGGGACAGAGCCCCCCTGAGATACAGACTCTGTGTCTGTAGTTAGATCAGATCTGTTTACAACTATTATGATCTGTTTGTCAGGTGGCAGGTGTGGGAGCTTCTAAAAGAGGACATAATGAGGACATATGAAACAATGTTTGGGGAGGAATATATTTACATACTTTTGAATATTTTTTAGATTGCTGCCAAATGTCATAGAATAGATAAAATCTTGGGACCGTTGATGCAATGTAGATGTAAAGGAGAGGGTAAAGATACACAGCACACAGTTGTGGCCTGAAGTTTACATAAACTTGCTAATAATTTGATAAATGTTGCTAATTTTATTAAAAAATATATTTTTTTGTCTTGAGCCATTAAACTGATCTTCATACTGACTGTATGTTGAGATTCATCTTTTACACTGAGGAGAATTGAGAGACTCGTACAAAATTATTACTAAAGACATAAACAATCACTGATGCTAAGGTACATGCCACCATACATTTAAAAGTCAGATTTGTTAAAAACAACGTTATTGTGTGTATTTGGTGTAATACAATAAGTTTGTGTGATTTATGGTTACAAAAAAACACATTACTTTCCACATACCGTACATTATTGTTGCTCTTCTGCGTCCTGCCTTCCTGAAACGTGTTGATTTGTACAAAGCTCATTGTTCTGAAAAGCAGACTGTCGTCAACTAAAAATGTGACGCTTCTTACCATGTTTTGAAGATTAGCTCTCAATGCAATACTGACAGCAGTTTATGTCTTTATTACCTTATCAATACGAGCCGAATCTGATTTAGAAAATGTAGATGACCAAGCTGATCGATCAACTTTACCAGCGGTTTGAGCAGAACGTAACAGATTGGTAAGATGTATAAACAACCCCCACCCAACCAACGTTTTCAACCCGCAACTCGGTCTGCAAAAAAATTATTATTGTACCCGACCCGCTCCCTTGCCCGCATTTTTAAAAAGTAGTAATTGTTTAAAATAGTTAATTGGCATCTTTATTTCAAACGACTCAACCGACTGCGACCCGAATATCATTAAAAATATTTTTGGATGACTCGTAACCGCGGGTAACCATGGGTGACCGCAAGCACCCGCTCATTTCGGATCAACCCGTACATCACTGAAGGATACTAAAACATTAACTCTTTTCCCGCCAGCGTTTTTTTTTTTAATTGCCAGTGCCAGCATTTTTTATGATTTTCACAAAAGTTTAATGCCTTCCAGAAAATGTTTTTTAAATATATAAACATACAATATTAATGATCAAAACATACACATAGTATTTACCGTTTGCCCTAAAGGGAAACTACCGGGTTTTATAAGTTAGGTAAGAGCACCACCTGGTGCATAATAGCGGAAATATGGACTGCCTTAAAAACTCGTCATTGGCTGGGAAGCGTTTTCTCTTAATTGACTAGTTAACTTGTCAATGGCGGGGAAAGAGTTAAACCATGTTTGCATTTGTGATCATACAAATGACAAACATGAATCGCTACTTTGCACCGCACAAAACTGCATTTGAATTATGGTTTAGTCAGTAGAAAAATTCTTTAATAAGAAAGCATAAACTGTGAAACTGATGAAAACAGGTTGTATGTCAAAAGCGGGCAGAGTTATGATAATGACCGCTGTGTCCACATCAACAGGCCGATGAAGTAAACTGTTGCCTACAATCTGTGTGTTTGTTGTAGTCAAGAAAAGAGATGTAAACGATAACTCGTGTAGTTTGGAATTTGAACCTTTTTCAACCGAGAGGCAACCTTCAGATCTCTCTAATGAAGCCAATACGGAAGTGATTTAAACTGCAATTCATTGACTGGCTGCTAGAGGCTGGTTTCAAAAGAGAGTCAACTCTCATAGACCACCATGTTAAAATGCCCATCTTTAGTGCAGAAAATAAAATGTTTACAGACTGGTACAAAAATAGTTTTGTAGTCTGTATAGCTAATTAAATTAAAAGCCTTCATTATAACTGTGGGGGTGGTGAATTTTTTGTTACTCATCCGTTAAATTTATATTAAGCCTGCATAATTAAGGGCGTGACCACTTGAGTGACAGGTGAACAGCTACTGCTGTCACTAGAATCGAGCTAGGTGGGCGTGGTTTCAGCAACCAGCCACCCTAGCTTCACCCACTTCCCCCCTCTTTACCTATTTTCGGATATCCGCGAGTGATGCACGGTGACACGCGGCCAAAATGGCGATGACAGGCACCGCCCACTGTTGGCTTCAACGATCTTCAGAAACCTATGGGTGATGTCACGGACACAACGTTACAGTATTTGTTACAGTCTATGGTACTAACACACACTTACACACCGAAGGAAATGTAAAATCGTGAATCAAATAATTGGTGCTCTTTAAAAATGTCCTTCAAATACAGTCTAGTTTCTTTAACGCTTACAAGAAGTTTTCTTAAGTGTCACATGCCATCATCCTACCTTTATTGCTAAACAAGCAATCTGAACTTTATTAAACACACATTTACAAATGCTAATTCTGTATTAGCCTAGCTTCGATTTAAGCTTGCAAAAGCTCTAGTCTGTGGCGAAGCATATCCTCAGTTTTGAGCATGTCAGACTGTTGCTTAGCGAGCTCTTTGTATTCCTTGTAAGTAGACAGCCGTTTGACAGTTTGTTTCAAAGAATGTTTCAAAATGTTTCAATACCTAAGGGGAGGTGTGCAAGGAAGGAGAAATCACAGAGGCAATTCAGTTATGCAAATCACATCACACTGTTTTCATTAATCCCACCAGAACACTGCAACTGCCTGTGCAGAAGAGAGAGAGAGAGAGAGAGAGAGAGAGAGAGAGAGAAAGAAAGAAAGAAAGAAAGAAAGAGAGAGAACTCTTTCAATATATCTATCAATGTCTTAATGTGCAAAAATTATGACAGTCTCAAATGCAGAGCTGTGTGACATTTTGATTGCCTGACAATGTCATTTTACTGTCATCTGAGGTATTTAGGACTTTTTTGTGCTAAAATATATTTGGAGATGAAAGTGACATCATTTACTCATATTTCTAATAGTCTCAATTCATCACGTCAATTCTTATTGTGGTTTTAATAAAAGCTTGTCAGTGGTCAGTCGTGCCCTGCATGCAGCATAAAACTGTATTTTATGACCATATAAAATAATCCAGAGGTTATAATGCATAACTCATCCTCATATAAAATCCAAAAACAACATAGTTCATTGTTTGCGAACAAACAAATAAAAAGTTACGCATCTGTAAATCTGCATTTTGAAGTTGAGCATCGTTTTATCTTTCACTAATTGATCCTTGCATCACCTTCATCCTTACAATGCTTGTTGTCGTCTTATTTATTTATTTGTCACTCGATATATCTCTTTGAAGTGTCAACTGTGGAAGCGTAAAAATGTATTCCAGACAAATTCCATGTAAAAAAGAGGAGAACTGAGGCAATACGACATGCTAAAAGCATAATTGGCATTATAGATTCTGTTTAAAATCTACATCGGGGTTTCAAAACTGACACGTCCTCATTAAGCCGCTGGCCTAGCGGTAGAAATAAAAATGATTGCCGTAATTACACTGGCGCGGATGACGACGATGATGAGGAGGAGGCACTGCTGGCTACATGTGCTCCCGATTAAGTTTAATCTGGCAACCCTCCTCTTTGCTATCTCTCCTCAAGGCTCCTCGCCTCTAGGTGCAAAAGCTCGGAGGCAGCCTTCCATAATGAGCTCCTCAGCTACACATCGGATACCCTGGAGTACAGTCCCCACAGAGCCCTAATGAGCACTCCAGTGTAGCACTCTGTACTCGCAGCCAAGGGCTCCAAGCCGGCCTCCCCGTAGACAATGGCACACGGGTGGGCACGGCTTGTTCGCCATTCTCTCCTCAGCCGGTCCCCAGGGCCGGAGGGAGACCGCTTGTATGGAAGGTGGGAGGAGTGGCCCGGGGCCTGCAGTTGGCAGCGGTTGCCTCACGGGGGGAGAGACGCTTGTCTTGGCCCACCGACAGCCTTCTTTCACATCCAGCAATGTGTGTGTGGGGTACCGAGTGTGAAAAAGGAGAACGATAGACAGCCCATCATTCAGGCCCACTTTGAGCAAACCAGGAGGCAAGTGCGGACTGGAATCCCTGCATCAGCAGAGTGCCGATGCTATTTACTTGCCAGGCAGTATTTATAATAGACTCGGCGGCACTGGAGCGCTGGAATCAGGAGACGCTAGCGTTTGTGATGCGTTCTCTTTTAGTCCTTTTGAATATTGTCGTTACTTAAATGGATTTGCATAACAATCAGCTAGATTTTATTAGCCGGCGCAATGCAGAAAACAATCAGTGCGGTGTTGATGCAAGACTCTTAATTACAATGTTGAATAATGTCAAGCAATATGAATCAAGCCAAGCACCTCTCACGTGGGCTTTCATCAGGCTGGAGAGATGGGGAACATGCTCATTAGCGCTTGGGTCATCGTACGGGTGGACGGGTGATGCTGTAGGTTAGCTTTTCACTGTTCCACAATTATGCATATGGAGAAGAATATGATAATATTGTTTATGCATTAATTTTGGCAAAGGGCGGTATTACCTTCAGGTTTTTTTAATTGCTCTGTATTTCAATGAGCTCACCTCTTGATCTTGGACAGACTCGGCGTTGGCTCGCTCTGGTTGTCTTTCCTGAAACAGCTCCATCTGGGAATGAGGATTACATAGTTATTATCTTGGGGGTGGATTAAGGATTTATGTCTATCACTGAGTTCTGCTGCCAAAGACAAATAAATCTCAACATGTTGTTAATACATAGTCTCTATTGTTCTTTTGTAATAATCAAGAATAAAAGCCAGAGCGCTGTTGCAAGGTAAATGTGTGTATGTTTGGGTTTACTGCTGCTTGTCCTGTTCGGGAGGTGGGATTTATGGAAACAAGGTTTCATCATCAAACATAATACGTTGGATTCTGCTGTTATGGAATGCTCGAGCTGTGGAGAGATCAGAAAGAAAATTCATTCTCAAAAACAAAGATTGAAAATTGAGAACGGGATACAAGGTTATATTGCTGCGCTGCCGCTGTGCTACATACAGTATGGATATACAAGATTTTTGATTGGCATCTGCCTTGTTGGAGTATGACCTCGTTGCGTGTCTCTGCCAATATTAAATACATTTTTTCTGTAGGGTAGTTTAGACTAGGGGCTACGTTAACAATTAACCTTTTCCTCCTTTAGCAACATTTGACATTTTAAATTGTTAACATGAATCAATATAACAACTTGCAGTGAAACATGTCAAAGGTTCGTCCAGTAACACACAGACCACATGGATGCCCCTGGCCACGAATGACTTTTGGACAGCGCAACAACCTGATTTGATCCGTTGTGTTGCATGGAAAACCAAAGCCCGCAAATCTGCTCTTATCCTGATCTAAACCTATTAGCTCACCACCTTGCAATTGTAGCACTCGGTGAGTGGTGGTACAAGTGGCACACCTGTTACGGCCGGCTGACCATTTCTTGTTTGTAAGTGTGAGCGTGTATTGAACGCATCGACGTGTGTAAGCGTTCAAAGCCCTGTTTCTAACCGAGCGCAGGCTGTGATTTGATAGCCCTGAGTGGAACAGCAGGATTAGGGAGAGCATGCTGCTAGAATTGGTTTAATCATCATGAAGGACGTAGCCGTAAATGGAGACGACGTGACATTGTCTTCTCGAACAGCCTCTTTATTAGTGCTGGATGGTGCTTTAATCCAGAGAGCTATGGGCTGCCAGCGGCCGCACGTTACAGTGGCTTTACCTTTGTGTTCTTACGGTATGCTCGTTGCCATCCTCAGAGCACATGCCACACCACAACAGCCATTTGGATAATTCTGTTGTGTGCCGTGGTGGGGGGGTAGAAAATGAGAAAGAAATGAGGATGTGGGGGAAAGGGTGGCAGTGGAAATACAATATTTTTCATATTTTACTATATGAATTCCAGTAGACATGGAATATTACAAATCATTTCATCGGAAATAGCAACATGCTCTTCAAAACATCTTGATTTTTAGGTCAAAGGATCTAGCATTGGTGTAATGGGTAACCCTTTACAAGTTTGTATTTGTTAACATGTATAAACGCATTAGGTAACATCTGAACAAATGTAGTTATCAGCATTTATCAATCTTAGTTAATGTTAGGTAAAGCCAATACAATTGTTTATGGTAGGAACTAATGTTATACCATGGGGCTGTTGAATGCTTTATTCTGGTTGAGAAATGTTCCACTGGTATTGATTATTTTCCTGTAAAATGCACATCTAACCTGTCAAATAACCACCAGAGCAATGTTTGTGGTAACCAATGGTATAAGAGGAATAGCTGACTACGGTCCTTTGAATTATTTTGTACTTTGAAAATAACGTACATATTATTATATATACTTTACAGTGAATGCTGAAATTAAAGGGATAGTTCACCCAAAAAATAAAATAATGTCATTAATGACTCACCTTCATGTCGTTCCAAACTCGTAAGACCTCAGTTTATCTTTGCAACACAGTTTAAGATGTTTTAGATTTAGTCCGAGAGCTTGTTGACCCTTCATTAAAAATCGACATACAATACAGTATACTGTCCATGTCCAGAAAGGTAATAAAAACATAATCAAAGTAGTCCATGTGACATCAGTGGGTCAGTTAGAATGTGTTGAAGCATTGAAAAATACATTTTGGTTCAAAAATAAAAAAATTACTATCCAGCATGGTCTTCTCTTCCGCGTCTGTTGTTTAGCACATGCGTGAGACTAAAGTCACATGACTGCAGTGACGCGAATGACGTGTTATCCTCAGACATATTTGCGAAGTTTTATTTTTTTCAAACTTACAGCGTGCATCTCCCTCAGACTGTAAACGAAGCCCGGGCACACCAAAAAAACCCCAGCTGGGGCGCATCAGATAACATGTCAGGCTCTTGACTTGCGCTTCACAACAGACGTGGAAGAGAAGACAATGTTGAATAAAGTTGTAATTTTGTTATTTTTGAACCATAATGTATTTTCAATGCTTCAACACATTCTAACTGACCCACTGATGTCACATAGACTACATTGTTTGTATTATCTTTCTGAACATGGACAGTATATCGTACGTAGATTTTCAATGAAGGGTCAACAAGCTCTCGGACTAAATATAAAACATCTTAAACTGTGTTCTGAAGATGAACGGAGGTCTTACGAGTTTGGAACGACATGAGGGTGAGTCATTAAAGGATTAGTCCATTTTCTTAAAAAAAAAATCCAGATAATTTACTCACCACCATATCATTCATAATGTTGATGTCTTTCTTTGTTCAGTCGAGAAGAAACTATGTTTTTTGAGGAAAACATTCCAGGATTTTTCTTATTTTAATGGACTTTAATGGACTCCAACATGTAACAGTTTTAATGTAGTTTAAAATTGCAGTTTCATCTGAGTTTCAAAGGACTCCAAACGATCCCAAACGAGGCACAAGGGTCCCATCTAGCGAAACGACTGTCACCCTTGACAAGAAAATTAAAAAATATGCACTTTTAAACCACAATTTCTCGTCTATCTCCGGTAAAGGGTGAGCGCTAGCGCGACCTCACGCAATACGTCATCACGTCAAGAGGTCACGGATGATGTTTGCGAAACTACGCCCCAGTGTTTACAAGTGTGTTGAAAGAGGACCGTTCTGATGTTGTTGTATGTCGAATGATACTAATAATGTCTTTGTGTCAGTTTATTTTATTGTTTTAAATGGTCCACAAATGTGCGTTTCACATATGTAACATGTGACCTTTCTACGGCATTACACAATTACGTGAGGTTGCGCTGGCGCGTCACAGGACCAGAGATAGACGAGAATTTGTGATTTAAAATTGCATATTTTTTATTTTTCTTGCCAAAAATGACAATCGTTTCTCTAGATAAGACCCTTATGCCTCGTTTGGGATCGTTTAGAGTCATTTGAAACTGCAATTAAACTGTTAAGTCTTGGTGTCCATTAAAGTCCATTAAAATGAGAAAAATCCTGCAATGTTTTCCTCAAAAAACATAATTTTTTCTTGACTAAACAAAGAAAGACCTCAACATTTTGGATGACATGGTGGTGAGTAAATTATCTGGATTTTTTTAAGAAAATGGACCAATCCTTTAATGACATTATTTTCATTTTTGGGTGAACTATCCATTTAACATGAACTAAAGATCTTTGCACATTGGGTTCGAAATACTCATCAGAAATTGTTGTGTCACTCACGTTTGCACAATTTTTATTTTATTTTTTGCATCCGTAGCAAGCATTTTGAGAGGTGTTTTGACATCTGAGCCACTTTACAAGGTAACGCCAAAATCAAGAATAGCGTCTTACAAGTTGATCCACCTCGTCTCGCAGCACAAAGTATGACCAACAAAGTGAGGAATACAGTACACAGAGACAGAATATAAATACAGATAGAAAGTGCCGTGATTGGAAGATACTGTATATGGTAGGCCACACTCAAAATGTGAACTCTGTATTTAACTCATCCCAGTGTAGTGAACGCACACACAAACACACACACACACACACACACACACACACGCGCGCGCGCGCGCACGCGCACACACGCCAGAGCAGTGGACGGCAGCCCACAACTGAGAAATCTGCCTCGATCAAGTTAGCTAAACGATAGCTTGTTGCCATCTATTCACAGTGAATAGTGCTAATGTTACGAAGACTTCAATTTGTATTGTTTTGCAATTTGTTTCGCAACGGATGAATTAATATGCATTGGATACAGTGTGCAAAGATCTTAAGAATGATATAATCTGTTATTGTTAGTTCATATTTGCTATTGCATTAACCAATGTTAACAAATATAGCCTTATGATAAAGTGTAACCATTTTATTTGTGTAGAAACATATACAGTAACAGAACATAATATACACTTAAAAAATTGCGTTGGGTCAAAAAGAGACGAGCCCAGCCCGCTGGATTGTAATTTAACCAATGCTGGGTTGTTTCAACTCAAAATGCTGGGTTGTTTTAACCCATTGTTTGTTCAAAAATAAACATTTTCTGGGTTAATTTCAACCTAGCTGCTGGGCTCATCCCTTTTTGACCCAACGCTGGGTTTGAAAATAACAAAGCATACATTTCTTAATTTCTATATTCTATTATATACTATATATTTAATAATTGTCCGGTTTTCAGTGGTTTCTTTTCTTTGTCTTTTATGTAAAGCTGCTTTAAACCAATGCAACACTGTAATAAAGCACTATATAAGCATACATTTACCTATTTTACACATTTCTTACCTGGGAAAGCGTCGTACTGTGTATGTTATTCATTGCATTTACGGTATATGTGCCTTTTTTCTTCATCTTTGATTGTCTGCTTCGTCGCTGAAAGTCTGAGGTCTGAACTCATGTTTCAGCATAAGGATCACAATTTCACATCTACATCTGACTGCTCTGCAATTGAGTTAACAGGCTGCAATTTGCATATGAGGTTACCAATTTTACTTCAAATTTTGACTTCTCTCTTGTTCCAGAATTGAATTTTTCAGGCATCTCATGTCCTAATCTGGCCCACTGTGGTGTTAAATGTCAGGCAATGACTGTATTTAGACATGTCAGACTGCCGGTGTTTGATCGAAAGGTTGCGGTTTATACAACACAGAGCTTCTTAGCAGATCAAGGAGGGAAATAAGAAGAGATGTAAAACAATTATTCACATCTATTGCCACTTTGTCACTAAACTAAACTGTTTGGATCTGACATTTGAGATTTGTATATCTCAATCTATTAAGCCTGACTTCAGTTCTGGTTTAAGCAACAGATGACTCAACCAAACAATATATGTTCATAAACCACTTAGCCTCAAACACAAAAAATAAGTATTTGAAGTGCTCATATTAAGCTTTTCATCATAACTTGTGCACTAAAGCTGGGTCAAGCACAATACTGTATGTTGTGCATTTTCTGCGTCATTTTATCTCAGGATCAAAATATTTGTTTGAAGCAAAAACTATTGTTTTCTTCATAAACCTCCCAAGCCTATGAATTATTTAGTGTGACCAAATACCAGTTAACATTTTCCAAAAATGAGACACTAATCACAGCAGAGACTAGGCACCATTCAGAGAAAGCTGTATCTCGTCACACACATTCTAGTGGATGAGCTACTTTCTGGAGCAAAGGAGAACTTAGGCAAATCTGGTTCTTCTGTTCCTCTTCCTCAGAGACGAGGATCAGCAGGCAGAATCCTTTATTTGTCCCAGAGTTGAGTGTGTGGAACACTTGGCCGTGTCCCTTGGTGCTTCCAGGATCAGAGTTGCGCACAGCCACGGTCTCACTGCTGGCAACACACAAAGTCGGCTTGGAATGACAAATTGGTCTGAGACACCAACGCGCACGTGCCAAGAAATGCTCTGAGAACACATCACACTAAATTGGCAATCTGAACTAAGTTTAGACAAGCTGCACACACACAGGCGCAAAGCAAACATCCGCATGGTTCATACATGCATGTGATTGTAGTAAGCGTTTTGTGTGTGTGTGTTTATAAGGATGCTATTTAGTTTTATTTTTACGTTTTTAGGTTTAGATTTAGCAGTTTTTTTCTGATATGCTTTTTAATCATGATAAGTAGATGCATTGCATATTCGACATTTTTTTTTACTACTGTGCACTATTCAACTATATAAAAGCACAGCAAAGATGCATGCATTTTTATGACTGCAATCAAGAAACATAAGGAACTAAATGTATAAATACTATGCAGGTACACTTCAGTGCTTGATGTCTGGAGATTCACAAGCACACGGACGAGACCTCTGAAATATTGCGTTCAGCAGAGCATCCTTGAATTTCCAGTTGTGTGGTCGTACATCAAGTGCAGTCGGATCTTTAGAGCAAGCACTGCTAAATTCTCAGTCACTGAAAAGCTGTAATCCTCAATAAGAGAGTGCATCATTTGTTGTTACCTGAGTGTTAAAGCCACAGTATGTACTACCTTACTTCAAGAGCTCTTATCTCCTTTAACATTTATTTACATTTTATTCATTTAGCAGATGCTTTAATCTGAAGTGACTCGAGAGAGCATTTAACATTTTTTCCAATGATCCAACAATAAGCATACACTGTTAATAAATACAGCATAACGTTTTGAAGTTTTGACTTAAGATAAGTTGAAATTGTTTAACTTAAATAGTTAAAGGGGTGGTTCAATGGTATTTCATGCATTCTGACTTATTAACACAGTTATAGAGTTGTTTCCTCATGCTAAACGTAGGCAAAGTGTCAAAAAAGCAGTTTTGGACGTGTTACAGAGTATTTCTGTGCCGAATGCACTTCGCCAGGGTTCGTACGAGTTTCTGAAAGTATATATTTTTTTGATTACGGGTCCAGATGATGTTTCAGGGGTTTCTATACGTATCACTTCTTTATATGGGCACTTCCCCCGGAAAACCCCGCCCACCCGTCAATCAGCGGGAGACAGTAGAACTTACAAACATCACTTCACGCGACAGCTTTGTTTAATTTCAAAACTCAACAATGGCACGAAAGCAAAAGTGTGTGTTTGGATGTAAGGAGAAGATAGTCAGCCTTATGGAAACAATGGATATAGTTTATTATCCGGGGTAGCAGCGGAGTTTTGCGTGTGTGTTTGATGCGCTGGATTTCATAAAAAAATCCCAACCGGGTCATGAGTTGCATGCGGTAAGTAAGACTTCTGTCTTAGTTTGGAAATAGGCACGTGCATATTATATAAATGATATGAACATGTAGGGAATCATAAGTTAAACAGTGTTGTATAGTATTGCATGACTCGTACTTGCTCCTCCCGCGGTAGTAACTCCTCCTCCTTCATTTTTTTGTACGTTATCGGAAAGAATCGGTAAAGCTAATCTTTCTTTTCTAAATCTGATTAAACTAAAGACTCTTCAGATATATAAAGGATGTAATACTACTCTATAGGTACTCCAGATTAACATCAGAAATGCAGAAACAGCGAGTGTTATGTGAAAAATATGCGTTGATATGATATGATTTTACAGTGTAGTTTACAAAGCTATATTTTCGAGTAGGACTATGACAACAGCTTGGATCGGGAGCCGCATTTCATGCTCAGACAGGAAAGGTCACATGTACCTGCATGCCCGAGTGGTTTGTTGTAATAAAAATTTTCAGCTGATTATCGCACACCACCCAACAGTTAGAATTGAGGATTCAAGTTGAATAATGAAGTTGTGTCCTGATGAGGGGTTGGCAGGGACAATCAGGAATCCAGCCTAAGCAAGGTTGAGTTGAAGGTAACCTTCCTTCATCCAGCAAGAGATACGAGCCGGGATGTTGGGGTCATCGGGCTGGAATGACAGGTGAAGCTGTGTGTCATCTGCGTAGCGGTGGAATGAGGTGCTTAGCAATTCAATTGGACTTGTATCTGCCGATTAAACTCTTCCTTACATACAGTACAGGGCTGAACATGCAACGTTTGATTAACCTTTGGGATTTGAGCTTGGGGAGGCATTAGGGGATTAAGACCAAAAATCTTTCCTTTGATGTTAATAATTTAGTATCAAGCCTCATGATAGAGTGTCAGACAGCGAGGAGATGTGCATTTGTCATTGCTGTGAAATAATTCGGCTTGAAAGCAGCCCTAAATTGATATTCCTCGAACACGTTCATCTTCCCCACAAATGTCTACAATTAATTCTGATGTACAGGCCCAGATTTAACATTGTTTTGTAGATATTTCAATCTTAGGTATTGTATATGAAATAGATTTGCATTAGTTTACTGTGCATATAAGTTGGATTATGAATTGAAAAACCTTTCATTAAATGTATAGCATTTATTATCTACCTGATAGCGATGAAACACAGTAGGGGAGAACCGAAGCAAAAGTAACGCGAGATAAAAGTAACAAAGCGTTTTTTTCTGATCCGCGATAACATTTGCATCTCAAACTATGAAGGCATCTTACGCACACAACCCCTGACAGACCTGACAAATATTGCGTTATTTACTCACCGTTTAGGCATGTAGATCCAGAAAGGTGTTTTCAACCATGATAAGTAAATTCCTAAAGCGGTTATTTTGTTCTTATAACGTGTTGTGTTTCTGGTTTCATGTGTTAAAGTACTGACCAATCTCTACCCATTCACACCAAGATGCGTACAAATGACACGCAGTGTGATTATGGTGCAATAGATACGCCAAATTCCGCTTTTGCGTGCATATGATACGCCAGTCCTTCCCATTCACTTATATGGCGAATCGTTTCATGTTGTTTTATTTATTGGTTTCTCATTTGTTTTCTATTTTTTAAACCATTTTCGCTTGGGTTTAGGGTTAGATTTGGGTTTTGCTTTAGGATGTAATTTAATCTAAAGGTTTCTGTCTATTTTTAAATCATTGGTCGCTTGGAGTTGGGGTTAGAATCGGGGTTTGGGTTAGGATGTCATTTTATGTTACAAAAAGTTGTTCTAACCCAAAACCCAAGCGACAATGGTAAAAAAAAAACAGAAAACAAATGAGAAACCAATAAATAAAATGACACGAAACGATTCGCCATATAAGTGAATGGGAAGGACTGGCGTATCATATGCACGCAAAAGCGGAATTTGGCATATCTATTGCACCATAATCACACTGCATGTCATTTGTACACTTTTTGGTGAGAATGGGTTGTCAATCTACAGGTTATTTAGTGACCTAACACATCCTGAAGTTTCACTTCTCAGAGTTTTTCAAAATAAAAGTAAACCGTGTTTAAATGTTCGGGATGAAAGTAACACTTGTTACTTTTGTCCTGCTGCTAATATCAATTCACTACTTATGTTTAAAGTGAAATTATACTTAAGTTGTTTTACATTTTTACAAAATTTCACCTTGTATTGATAGACCACACTTGTGAGTTATTGACCACAGCAAAAATATATATCTGTCTATAACATTATCTTTTAAAATAATTTTTTTTCTGAGAAATGGTACTTTCGCCCCTGCTCTCCCTTATATCCAATATATGCATGCACATCTTCCTCTATTGCTTTACTATAGACGGTTTCATCGGACCCACGTGATACACGTCTGGATCCGAACTTTACTTCCGGTTTCGTTTTTTTAATGGTCTGACTAGTTGCTAAACTGATCTCAAATGCCTCGTCGAAAATAACAAATGTTTTGGTTTCCTAGGTAATCTATGTGCTTTTTTGCTTGTTATATAAATAAACTACGTTAAAAGTACTTTTTATTCTTAGCGGAGTTAACCGGAAGTTACGTGCGGACCGCGACAGCCGCTTGTTTATGTTGTTACTGCTGAACCCGTCTATACATATATGCAAAATGCAAAAACAACATCCTATAACGTTTCCCTCAATCTATGAATTTAGATTAAATATGAAAGACAAGACTTGTTTCATAAGATGGCAGATGGGTGCTTCTTTTTTGTCATTAAAATGATTTTCAGTCTCTCTTTGATGGTTTGTGCCCAAAACCACGCCTTATCACGATTTCAGGTGGACCACTCAAATTGAAAGCTTCCATCGCTTGAAGCCACATCAAAATAATTGTTTTGAGTTGCCGTGGATTTTATCTGGCAGATGACTTACTTGAAAATGATCCAAGAGAACAATAAAAGACTTTTTTCCTCTGGATATGCTCACCAAAACGCACGACAGCCCGGCTCGCAGTTATTGAATTCGGGCCCCATATCAGTCGCAAGTCAAAATTTCTCTTATTTCTTTTGGGGAATGAGGGGGGGAGTGAAGCACTGAATATGATAAATGTACAGTTCAGTCCTTAGACTGTATGGCCAAGGCAGGCTCTAAATTATACCGCTCAGTTTGAGGGCGAAGAGTTGCCCTAAGGCTCCTAAATTGCTAATGATCAACTGTGAAGAAGCACTTTGATAGCAGTGCCGGGGGACTTTAAGGCAGATCTACTGTTGTGTGCGGAGCGCCCGCGCCTCACATAGGGAACCCTGTATCATTACTCTTTTAGAAATAGGGGATGTCTAAAATGAAAGTAGGAAGAAAAACCCAAGAAAGCAAAAGTACCTGCCCTAGCCGCTCCAATAGGCAGGCGTGCGCGTGCATAAGTATTACAGCATTAAGTCAGGACACATGCAAAGGGTGCTAACCTACAAGGTCTGCTACAGTCTTTATTGTACTACCATCACACTTCGCTTTTACATTATGTGCTGCTAAGATCCAAGTAGACGAGTACTGTATGTGAACGAAAACATCTGATAATCCTGAAATACAGATGCCCATTTAATCCCACAGAGAGTTGTTTCTTAATTTTGTCTCTCCTTTTGGTTTTCACTAGCAGCATAGGTGTCATAAACGGAGACAGCAAAATCAGAAGCTTGTTATGGGTGTGCAATTTATTTAGCGTTGGATGCTCTTGACTGTCAGCCAGGAAGTAACAAGTACAAAGTCTCCCAGTGTGTGAGGAGAATGTTACTGGGCCAGCGCAGTCTCACTGTGCCAGCCTGCCAAATAAAAGCCCTGTGCCTTATTTTGCCTTGGGTGAATGGTGCTCTTGTTTGGGCGTCTAAATGGGAGTCGTCTGAGAGCACGGTGAGTCTTCTCCACCTGGCGCGTATCGGAGATGACAAGTTAATTTTGCGACGTCAGGCGTCCTATTAAAGATTGCTTTTAAGGTGAAAAGTACTCGGCTGCTTTCTCCTGCCAATTCACAGCCCGGGGCTTTTTATCTGGCGAGGGCCGGCACAAAGACAAACAGAATTATTTGTGGGTCCTCGTACGAACCGCGCTGCCGTTCTTATCAAACAGAAAGTGTTGGAAATTGATTGGCTCATTTGTCAGTGAAGTCGCAGATACGGCGTACATCGCATCTCTGTCATTTTCTTTTCGATTTCGTAATAAATGCACGCACATGCGCGACGAGATTAGATTAGCTGTGATGAAATATTCATGCGTTGCATTTAAACCCCTGCGAAGCGGTAATAAATGAACATGTTCGCTGTAAACTGCTTTGTTTTGCTCGGCTAGTGAATGAAATGTGATTTTTAATGCAGCTAATCCTTTTAAAACACATAGCAGGCTCATTATGGCCTAAGGGTACAGATATGTGGGTGTGTGCATGACCATATTTCCTTACCGTTGTTATTTGTGGCAAATTTTGGTTTATATTTGTTGGGAATCATTATAAATAAAACATAATTTTGTATTCGTTTTTAGCAATTGCATAGCCCTCAGCGCTATGTACTTTTAAGCAAAACATGGATGGACTTTTGTTACAGAGTGCTAGATCTGTATACACCTGCTGTGATTCTTGTTTTGGCCTTCTTCGAACGAATTCTTGTTGTCTATGAGCAACACAGCGCCCTGGCGTACCTGCCTTTAACCCTTGTTTTTATTACAAAGGTCTAATTGAGACTTCTCTCAGCACTCAAGGACGGTCTAAAAGAAGGGGCTTCACACTGCTTAGCAAATGAGCACACCAGGCGCAAGAAGCCTCCGTGTCTTGATGCACTTGTGGGAGGCAGTCATTTCAAAGAGCTCCCCTTTAGAGCGATGGCACATTGAGCGTCAGTCAGCCTCAACACTGCTGGCAAGGAGATTACTGCTCTTTGCAGCCCACCGCTCGCTCTCTGTCTCTGCAACCATTTCGAGGGGAAAAAATTCAGAGGTGAAGTGAAGAAATCACTTCTGTTGCTTGTTTTTTTGGGGGGGAGGAACGGCATAGAGGTTTAATATTAGCAATTTGGCATCTCAATGAAAACTAATTTGTCTGTGTAGTGTGAAGCAGAGATGTAACACGTAATAAGAAGAGATAATACATTTGCCTTCTATGTGGCATTTTCCATCATGTTTATTTGACTGCACTTCACAACCTTGACAAAATCACATTTTGCTTTTGCGAGTTTACCGGCGCTGCATGAATTATGGAGCGAGCTCAGAAGGACGTAAAGAAGGAATCTTTTAAAAAACGCTATTTGAAGATCATTCCTTTCATGCTCACTTATTTTGGATAGTTAACAGCTTTTTGAAATAACAGGAGACCATTCATCTGACACACGTTATTTGCTTTTAACCAGTGTAGTTATCTAGAATTTGCATGTAGTTTAGACTTTCGGTGCAACATATAATTTGGACTCACAGAAAGGGCATCCCACCGAGTGCGGTGGGTCAACGCTGCCTGGTAATGTTGCAGAAAACCTGCGAATAAATAAAGTCCCAGTGGTGCGTGCGTGTCTGTCGGTTATGTCAGATTTTAATGGGATCATATATTATTTAAACACGCGGGACAAGTTAATACACTCGGCACACTATACCTGTCATATTAAATAATTAACCGTGCTTGAGCAAAACATTAAACAGGAAATAAGCATTAACACAAACATGGTTTTCCGGAGAGATTTCGTTCTTTGTTTTCGTTTCATTACTCGTGTCAGTGCCGAGGACCGCCGCCGCACGCTTTGCCGGTAATTGAGGAAACGCACAGCCTTTAAAAACCACGTGACAAAATTGAGTTCAAATCGTAGCTTTCCTAATGGAGAGCTAAACAGATGTTTCGATTTACTGAAGTAGAGCAGACACAGGTCAAAGCGAACGATGCTGACAGCGGCTCTCCTGAATAAACATGTCCTCTGAGCTGCCCTTGCAACCAGGAGAATGTGTGCTTTATTAGTCTCTCTACTTGACTTCCTGTGCCAGCGCCGCTCGGGTTTCAATATCATGTATTGTTTAAAACAAGCTCATTAAATGAAAAACTGTCTCTAGGAGCTAAAAACAGGTTGAGGAGGAGAGGTATGATTTTGTAATTGGTCAACGGCACAAAACTGAATAAGATGGGAATCGTAAGTATACTGAATGGTTTCGGTTCTGGCTATACGTAATGACTTTATTAATGCTTCTTTTAGTACCTGTAGAATCATTGGTCCAAACAACAGCACAACTAAATATTTTTTTAAAAAGATGTTTAGTTGAATATTTTGTCTTAGTGTAACACTTTACAGTAAAGCTGTATTTGTGAACATTTGTAATGCATTTAATGAACAATTGAGGAGCAAAACCCTCTAAATATCATGTTTTCTTGTAAATAAACTTTTTTTTCAGGCTTGTTTCGATTAATTAATTTAACTTTAATGGCATGAAATGGTACACTCTAAAAAATTATGTGTTAATTTTGTACAAATTTTTTGTGTTATGCTATTTATCACATTGTGTTTTTTGTGATGATTTTGTGTTCAAATAAATAAAAGTGACCACACAATTTGTGTTAAAAGTAACATAAAATGTGCTGTTCTAAAAATAACAAGGAGATAACAACAAATTTAGTGTGTTGTACCAAAACTAATCCTGATTAGTTGTGGTAACACTTTATTATAATGTTCATGATTTAACATTAGTTAATGTATTAACTAGCATGAACAAACCATGAGCAATACATTTGTTACAGTATTTATTCATCTTTGTTAATGTTAGTTAATAGAAATAAAGCTGTTTATTGTTTGTTCATGTTAGTTCACGGTGCATTAACTAACGTTAACCAAATTTTAATAAAGGATTAGTAATTGTTGAAATTAACATTAATAAAGATTAATAAATGCTGCATAAGTGCAGTTCATCATTAGTTCATGTTAACTAATGTAGTTAACTAATGTTAATTAATGAACATTATAATAAAGTGTTACCGTTGTTTTTAACACTGTTTCATTGGTATTTAACAAATTTAACAGCAAAACCCTCTAAGTGCATGCAAGCCTTTTTGCCATAAACCTTCACATCTAAAAAAAAATACACTTCTTAGACATAGGAAACGAGTTGAAAAATTACAAAAACTGCAAGTAAAAACATTGCGAATATTGAAAGTCAAACAAATTAGCGTCGCACACCTGAAGTGAATGGATAGGTGCATTGGATAAGAAGACAAAAAGTCTCATAACATACACAAAAAGCAATTCCCGCACTATCTGCTTGCTGAAAAATTTAATAATTGGTGCATTGAATATTGAATATTGAAAGTCGAAATTAAAAATTTTAAACTGAACCACACATTAGGGGGCGCGATGATTTAACTGCCACATATGGGCGGCATTCAGTTCTAAGTAATCCCAAGGGACCCAAGTTTAAATATGATCCATGGTCGTATTGCATGCCGTAATTCATCCAGTTCTTGAACAATCTTTCATGCACTTAGAGGATTTTGCTGAAAAATCAATTTGGTGTTTAGCGGATTCTTACAACAAAGTGGTATTTCTGAATTACAGTGGATTTGAAGCGAAAGAGCATTCGGTCAATATCATTATATTCTTTTTGACAGAAGAATGCCGTTAATCTGCTTTTGGATCTGATCTCTTCAATGTATTGGAAATTAATATATACAAAGAAGAATAAAGCCTGATAAAACTATAGACCGTTTCATCGGGCGCACATGCAGTGACGCGATAAGCATCTTGTCCGAACTTTACTTCCAGTTTCTGTTTGTTTAATGGTCTGACTAGTTGCTGAAACTGAACTCTTAAACAAATACCTCGTCAAAAATAACAAATGTTTTGGGTTCCTTTGTAATCTATGTGTTGTTAATTTTGCTTGTTAAATAAATAAACTACTTTAAAATGACTTTGTTGTTATTTATTCTTCGCAGACTTTACCGGAAGTTACGTGATGACCACGAAAGCAGCGTGTTTATGTTGTTACTGTTGAAACCGTCTATATTGCTCATTGTTCGTTCATGTTATCTTTTGAAAAGTGCTAAAAAGCGTAAATGTAAAACATTGTAATATCTTGTGTTAAAAGCATTCTTTGTCATTGTTGTATTAGCCATAAAGATTTTTGTTTAACCAAGCTTTCAACAAAAACTCCTAAACACATTATTGTATGTGTTTATTTATTTGGATAATAAGGTAGCATTTAACATTATGCCTTATATCTATATAAGTATATGCTGTAACAATGCCAGAAGCACAGTCATGGAAACAATTCAGTTATTTTGTATTATTATTTATTTTTATTATTATTACTTTTTAAATGAATAAAAAGTTATCGGTTGTGAGCCCTGAAGTAGGTAAGATTATTAAGCCCATGTCTCCGCAGAGTCTCGTCTTTACAGAAGGGGCACAAAACCACTTTCTATTATCTCAGACGCCTAGGGCTGACCACGCAGTGTTTGTCTTTTACGAGACAGCTAGTGTGAAGCGAGGTTAGCACGCAGGCAATGCTGACTCCTCTAAGTGCTGATGAAATATAGATGTTGAAGTCTGGACCGCTCAATGTTTCATCTCTCTTGGTGATACCATAAGGAAGCCATTAATAGTGTCAGAGAGCATTAGTCCTACAAAAAGAAGATAACTAGATACGTATGACTGGCAGCACCTGCTTGGAATCAACAGAGCATCCCTTACGTATTAGAGAAAGAAGTTTGTTCCCGTGCGCAGGCTTGTCTGGTTATTTTTTCTCATATGTATGCAAGGTCACTTCAAGATGGTCATTTCCCCTTGTGTTACCTTTGTCAGTATGCAAAGGCCTTGCATCTTGCATAATCGCGAACAGCAGGACCATCTGTTGGTGCCTTGTTGACTTACCTACGTGCAACCTTTTTAGCATTGGTTTTCTTGTTTCAGTCTGATGTAGCACCATATTTACAATATGGTAATTGGCTAATGAAATCCTGTTTGAGAACTGGTGCATATGTTATGATGCTTGCACTATGCTCTATGCTTGTGTTTTGAGCAGAGTGGATGTAGGGAATGGGATAGGTCCATATACATCTGTTTGCGGTGTATTTCACTACAAGAGATTGATGATCGTAACCTTTATTCACTCAATTGGCTTTTCCGTTTCTTCAGAGTAAGTGTACATAATAGGTCACTTTGTACTGTCGTATTACAAAACACTTGCGTTTTATCGAAACTGCACTTGAATGCATCCGTTTCTTTTCAAATAAAATAACTAATGCATTTGTGATTTTGTCTTTTTTTTCTCATTCAGAACCAGACCCCAGACAAAACATTCTCCGTTGTTGCAGCCACATGTCCCCATAAGGTAAGTGACTATCTTAAATATTTTTCTTTTTACAAATGTATTTTCACTAATCGAATCTCTAAATTTGTTGCTCTCAACTGGTGGGCTGCAACCCGGTGGTCTCACATCTCTTCTGATAAGGTTGCAATCAATGCTAAATGCAAATAGTAACATTTAACTAACCGTATAATTGTGCATAGTTCGAATAGCAAAATAAATAGGCTCATCAACTCTTTAAAGAGAGATAGGGGAAAATTCATCCAATATCTTTGGTTGTTGCCATCAAAATCTGTTATGTTATGTGCACACAAAGTCATCTGCCACTTAGTAGAAATGAGCCAAATATGGCAGATGTCAACATGGACATGCACTCATTCTCAAAAACTATGTACAAAACTATATGATTTAAACGGCACATATTATGCCCATTTCACAAGATCTCAGGTGTGCCTTAAATGTGTCTATAAAGTTTTAGCTCAAAATACCCCACAGATCATTTCTTAGAGCATGTCCAAAATGCACTTATTTGGGTGGGAGGAAAAAAGCGCTGTTTTCATGTGTGTACCTTTAAATATAAATGAGCTGCTGCCCTCACTCCCTACCAACAGACAGTGAGTGTTTTCTTAATAAATATATATTATTTCTGTGAATACAATAGTATCATTAGCCGTTTTAGTGCTACAACATGCTTACAAACACATTAAGAAAAGCTTTTGGGTAAAGTTAACCAGTCAATTAGTGGCTGTGGGTGGGGCTTTGTTAGTGTGACATCACATTAACAAGAGAATCAAAACAACATGTTTAATGAGAATGTTTTGGTTTAATATAGATTTTAAAAATAAGGAAAAAGTGGATTTTTTTATTGCAGGGTTGTTGTGTTCACACACTGCCAACACACATTTATGTCCTTGTAACACCTTGTAAAAGTGGATTTTGCATAATATTTGCCCTTTAAAAGAAAATATGAAAAATATCAATATAGCCGATGTCAGATGTAATTTTCATGGTTTATCCTGCTCAGTGTATATTAATACATCTTTGCAAATTAACTCTTTCCCCGCCATTGACGAGTTAACTCGTCATTTAAGAGAAAACGCTTCCCTGCCAATGACGAGTTTTTCCGGCAATCCGTATTTCAACTATTATCCACCTGGAAGTGTTCTTATACAACTTATAACACCCGGATGTATTCCCTTAGGGCAAACAGTTCAAACTCCATGTATGTTTTGAGGATCAATCTGAATCTGATCTCTATCAAAAGTCCTTCACAAAGATGCAATTATCTCAACTTTTTGCTCAAAATTTGGTATTTTTGAAGAAACCTACCCATATTTGAGAGGTGGTAAAAAGAGAATAAATGAATGTAGGATGGTCTGTTCTTTCATTTGATATATTGTTTGTTTATATATTTAAAGAACATTTTCTGGAAGATATTAAACTTTTGTGAAAATCATGAAACTGGCAACTTTTTTAAACGGTGGCGGAGAAAAGTTTAATTATCACATTTCATTATTCTATACTCATTATAAAATCTGGGTGCTGAAGCAAACTAGTTCACTACCAATGTTGTACTGTAAATAAAACATAAATGGTGCTCTTGTATCTATGGAGATTTTTCTAAAAGACATTATCTTTCTCTGTGAATATTTTTTTCATACTTCTATATCTTTAAATTCAACAAAATGTTTTTCTTGACACTGCCATGCAACAGAGCAAGGAGGCATGACAGCAGATATTTCCCCTTTATTGTGTCTTATCTCTCCTCGAAAACAAGGCTCTGAATTAAACCATACTATTGCTACAAGATGTAGAATTATCTGTGATTTCATGCTCTTTGGCTTAGGATTTACCAAACAGCGACAAGAATCAGTCACGTTCTTTGTGTACATGAACGAAAAACAAAAAATGCATTTCATACCTAAAAGCTTCTCCGCCTTGAGCAGTTTTAGTAAAATTGTGCTTCTCCACAATGAGAAATAAAGTGTTGTACTGAAAGACCTCGCGCTATTGTCAGTGCACTAACCCCAAATGTGCCAAAGTGATCATGTCCTTTTCCGGTTGACTGCGCGGGTCGAGAGTAAAGACCTTGCAAAAAGTAATTGAATGGCAGGCACTGACACAGCTGACAGTCTGTCAGCAAGTGGTCAAACTTTGGCGGTATTAAGTGTACAATCTCTAATGTACTGAGTGCCATCTAAAGTGACTTGATTCTGCAAGAAAAGCTGCAAAGTATTTATGTCAGCCTGCAATATACCAAACCGAACTAGTGCTCATTGTATGACATACACAAAAAGGCAATCAGCCTTATCCTGGGCTTCTTGGCACACAACAGGGCTCTAATTGCTGACCTGTCCTTCACACCAGCCCATGCCGCTCACCCCTGTCGAGATCACCTTCATTATAAACCTTCATATACGATGCTGATGCACTCGGACTCACCTCCTCGACACCCGTTTTGTCCTTGAAATATGGAGAGCGTTGCAATTCCCACGTTGCCGTCAGCTCTCCTCAAACCAGCTGATCTGGGTGGAGGTAATGAAGGGATGCCACCGATTTGCGATGGCGTTAACGTTTCCCCACGACCAGCAGAACATAATCTCTGTCTCGTCGCTTCCCATTAACGTCTGTGATCTGCACAAACCAATATGCAAAGAAAGCAATGAAGCAGTGGAGTAATTTGGTGTGTCACTCAGCGCAGAATGAAAGTATAATGGCTAAATGGTCAGATATGATTTCTATAATAGGAATGGCGCACTGTGTGCGGCTAAGACCATTCGTATTTGCTTTGCTGCTGTTGTATGCATTCACAATGAAAGGGAGCTAATGAACAGAGAGCTTTTAAAAACCCAGTGATTATATAGAAAGGAGTAGAGGATAGGGTAGAAATAAAGAAAGAGGGAGAGCGCAGCAGACGGGGGTGGAGAGAAAGCTAAGTATACATAATTGCTGCTTGACACGTCGGCCAAATTCTGCAGTGCCAGGATTGGAGTGAAGATGATTAACGGCTGTCCGTGTGGGTGGGCAACTTGGTCACCCTGGGTTTCTGGTTGCCACAGCGATTGTACTCCAAGGCCATACATTACATTGTGAGAGTCCCCGAGGCTCAAGCATTGTTAAATTTCCCAGTAATATCTTACATTATGCGTTCGTCCTCTCTGCGGTAATTCATTCCAGGCACTGTTATTCACAATAGGTCAATAGTGAATGTGGAGTGAGTCCCAATTTCAGATCTTCTATCAGAACGTGAAGGATGGCACACCTCGCCGCTTAACGTTGATGAAGTGGCCCTGACTTGAGGCAAGTGATCATTTGTCTGACATTAGAACAGGCACGTCTGCTCTGGAGACGTCTGTGGACGACCCGACCGATATTTTGCAGGTATTTAAAGTCAATTCATCAAGGCAGCGAGTTAACCCTAGCAGTTTTGTACAATTGTGGTGCCATATCGCCAAAGCTCCCCACTGAGACCGCAAAGCAGATGGCAGATGGAAAGCAGGATTTGACCCTTGCCTCCCTGCACGCGAAACATGCCGATCCCTGGCACGAGTTGCCAACTAGGCACGTACCTCTCCATACAAACACACACATACGGTACATGCATTATACATTTGGCAGATGCTTTTAGTGGATAACAAGATCTATGTTTTTCTCAATACATGTGTTCAAACCTGTGACCTTTGCTGCTAATGCAATGCTTTACCAATTACACCACTGTACGTATACACAAGAAAGGGGTGTCATTACGCCAGCTATGATGTCACATCCTCTCAGTTTTTCTCGCTTTGTAATTTGCAGTTATGACTATGCACACCTCCACATTCCTGCTAGGAATAGTGTTGTGTACCAGTGGTGAGTAAGCACATCTTAAAAGTGATTCATACTAGATAATAAATGGAAATCCCTCCAGCATTCCAACAGCAGGCTAGTCATGCAGCAATTAAGCCTTGTAGCATGCGAAACTCAAGGCAGCATGCTTTGCGTTAGGAGCTTGCATATTATACACTATTCAGGAGAGAGTAGGCGTGATGCTGGAAGACAGGCAGCAAAATGCCTGAATCCACACCACGGTCCTAACGTGGTGCTTTTGGCGGATGTCTTCAGACAAACATGTATCCGAACTGGAAAAACTCACAATACGAAAGGTCACTTGTGACCTCCGGGTGCAGGGCTATGCTGCGGCTGTCACTAGCAAGCACAGCATGTTCATGTCAAACAGAGAAAAGGTACACCGTGCTGCCGGACCCTCAGTGTCTGCCGTGCAACAGGTTGTGTGTGCGTCCATCTTTATTTGGGGTATTTTTAGCTCCTATATGGGGGACTTGACTTGTGGTTTCCTTCCAGTTTCTTTCAGTCCTGTACTTGGCTGTATTTTCCTCTTGTAATCAGTAATTACAAAAGCAGTGTTAATGCGATGTCCCTTTAATTGGCAGAGATGTTGATTTTTACAGCCGTATTAAAGTGGGGTCTGTGCACAGGGTAGCGCATTTATAGACCTGCTCCTCGCAAGGTCCTCTGGCTGTGGTTGACCCAACTAATGAAGAGATGAAATGAATACTAACCTCTGGAATTACAGCTGTAAACCTGCACAGATTGGATGATTTATTGCATTACAACAGGATTAATTTGCCCCATTTTTCATACGCATTTCAATAATAAGCAAAATGTTCAATTTCTCCCCTTGTCACCACAAAGCATGCAGCTCTTTCCGAAACTACGGCACGTTTCCTGCTCTCTTTGTTAAACCAATCAGGGATTTCGCTGCGTGCTGTCCAATCAATTAAGTCAAATCTGTGTGCAGCCCTTTGATATAGAATCATTTGTCAAATCTGTAGAGGTGCCTGAGTGCACGTACCCAGGAGCCCGAGGCTTTTGACTTCTGTCCACCTGGAAATCTGCTCCAGCTTCGGATTCGAGCATTCCTGATGTCCTCCGTAATGTTAATGGGGTGTCATTGTGCGCTGGATTTGGTTCAGCTCAGGTCCAAAGGCTTTTTCCATGCATTAGCCTCTTGACTACAAGGCTTAACCTGTTAATTTTTTGAAAGCTCTTCTCGGAGAAAGTTCGATATGATGGGGTATACAGAACACGAGCCTTTAGGATTCAAATGATTTGCTTTTTGCTCTTGCCTGGTTATTGCATTAACGTTATACGATACAACAACCACCTTCAGCGTGACATAGAAGCAACACGCGTAATCTTGTTTCATCCCATTATTCTGGGATTTGGGAAAGAAGGTAATTCAGGTAGAGGTAATTTGCTGATTTCGCTGTATGGAGACGCCAGGCACAGAGGGGTCATTTAGTTCATACATTGCGCTTTTTAATAATGCTCTCATGTTTCTTTGTTCTTATAGCTCTCTGAGGAACTCCCGGAGAAAACTTTAGACTTCACCTAATTTCCGTCTGAAGCAGCCAGACTAAGTGTGAATGATACCTTTTTTAGCGAGATGGATGAAATGGAAACTTCATTCAGGAATATTTCATTTAATTAAACAGTTTTTAGCTAAGGTACCTCATTATGAATCAGTGTTGCGTGAGCTGCCTTACTTTTTTGTACTGTTGAAAGAACTCTACAGCCATTGATGTATGTATGTACTCCTGTAGGAGCTTAAGACCACAAACAGGGCATGGGCTAGTTAAATCATAAGGGGTAGAATAAAGGTAGTGGGTTTAATCAAAATGCCATTGAAGTACAGAACATCAAGATAATGCTAGACTGATTCTTATCTCATTGTGTCTGATCTTTCTCAGTGATCAAAGTCGTTCAAGTCAAGTGCTAAATATTTCAGTAGAATGAATAACAGTGTGAGGTGATCACGTGACTCATATCTAAGCTCTAAAATCGTTTCTAAATCTGTAAAGAAGAGGTCTTCAGACAATGTTATCACACTCCTGCTGTCAAGTGTCATGCAATTAATCAATCATTCAGAATTGTGATGTGTACCGCCCCGCATTTCATTATCCATCTCATTCTTGTTTTGACAAGTAAGCCAGTCTTCATTTTCGAGAATAATAAAAAATGCCACCAGGAGCGTTTATTGCAGATGCTCTATACGCCTTTATGGCTATAACATGGTATAATGATCCATCCGTGGAAGGTAGTCATTTTCCCGATGCAGGGTGAGATGCTAATGATCCGGTGTCACAGGCACTATGGGATGGTGCTGCATCTTTACAGTGGGTGGCTAAGCGCAAGGAGCATGCAGGAAATCTCCCATAAGCTTAAAAGCAAATTAATGCCTCTCACCTTCACACAACCTTTTCCCTCCCTCTCGTCTTCATGCTATTATTCACGGGACTCTCGCTGTCAAGTCTGGCAATAATTTGTGTACTATTCTTAAATTTGTTCTCAGCACCGTTCCAAAAGGTGGCGAACGGATTAGACAGGGGAATATTTAAAGGCGTGTAAAAGGCAAAATTTATGATTTCCTGAGATCCCCAGCTCTGGTCCACAGATGGGAATGTTTGTTTGGAGAGGGAAAACTCGACAGCATGATAATCATTAAGCAGATGTAGTGTAAGTGCGCCGTGAAAAATAAAAAACTGTGACAGTGTTACGCAGACCGGAATTTTAAATTCGCTCCCGAAACTTTTCTTTGGGATTCAGGAATGAGAATTAAGACAAAAAAGAATAACTAGCAGATGACCTCATTAGATGGTGCTTAGCCAATCCAGAATTGTATATTGTTAACATTCCCCGAACAGCAGAAGAGCTTGTGAGAATGGTTGATAATAAGGACTTAAGAAGACATTTGTTTGTAGACTGTGCTCGAAAGGTCCGTGTGGGGCTGTAGTTTACCGGTCTTGAAGCAGTCAGCCTGACACTCAATATAAACAAGCATTGGACGGCTTCAGAATGAACCAAGCTCTAAAGAATTTGAGCGCTGTTCACAGTGACAGCATATGTTGCTTTTGATAGCCATAGCCAGAAAACAGCGAGTGGTCTGGAATGGAAATTACGTTAGGTTTATTCCCTCGTTGCCTTTGCTGATGACATAGGCTATGTTGTGAGTCACAGGACTTTTTTTAATAAGCCGTTTTTCATGTGCGGACACGTTCAGGTTACATTTCATATGATGTTTTTCCTCGTAGAATATCAATAACTATTTTGTTGTGTTTTGTCATGTCAATAAAGCTTGAGTTAATTGTATTTTATGTTAAAATGATCCTCTATAGCTCAGTGGTAGAACATTGCGTTAGCTGCGAAAAATCTCATGGGTATACCTTGTCACTTGGGATAAATGCTTAAATGTAAAAATGTTTGTTTTTCATGTCACCTTGTGCAACTTCATCATACTGTCTATAAGGTTCCAGTGAGTCGTGTGTAATGTTTTTTAGTGGAATCTGCCTGCTGTAAAATGTTGATACCTCTTAGCTCTCAGGATATAAAGAAATATCCTCCAAAGTCGTTGCTATATTGCACAGCAAAAGCAAGTGCCAGGCAAGCAAAATACAGGCACATCCATCACAGGACATTTTCCGAATACCAGATACTGTCTGAAATACCCCTGTCATGTGCTTAGTGTTCCTACAGTGAAAAATCCACACCGAAATGCCAATGTGGGAATCTTTTTACGAAGCGAGTTGACTGCAGACACCTATTTTTATTGCAGAATTTCAACTTTGATATTTTTTATGCTCTGCCACTTGTAGCTTTGTGATTCACCTTTAGTGTTTGCAAGTCATCTGCTCCCCAACCCCCTCCAAAAAAACCCCACATTGTCATAGTTCTCCCACTGTAATGTTTTTTTTTACTGTTTATTACTATAGTTTGATTTCCATTACATTTGAAGATAAAACGCATGACCTTGCCTTACTGTTTTCGGCTTTGTGAGTTGCAGTCTCATCTTCCTGCTATTCACAGACAGTGTTTCATAAAGACTGTGTGCAATCAAAGCACAGACATTCTCAGATAGGCTGCACCTCATTTGTACGATTGAAAAGCCTCAAGACGGGCTTTGCTTGACAACTGCAATTATGATTCGGTAGAAAAGAGCTGAAATTATAAGAACAGACCTGTTCTGAGACTTTGAAGATCCATGAATACTTGAAACGCTGCACATGGATAACTGTTATTGAGTTAATTAGTCTGGGCTTATTAGGATCTCCCTTTCTGTCTTTCTCGCTCTCGCTATAAATTACTTAAGTCCACCATGGGTATGCATCTGTTTCCCTCAGTTTAAAATCAATCCTGACAATCAATAACCGTTGCTATTAATGTTAGAGTAGGCAAAGCCAAGTCAATAGCTTTAAGTGTATCAAAAGTGTAAATAAACACATGAGAGGTTCGTATTTGAAATAAGCCTGAATTGTCACTTGAAAAAGTCACAAAATTAAACTTAAGGGTTCCAAAAGGCTTTTAATTTCCACATTATGCTGTGTGGCACGTAATGTGTGGCTGTGTGACAGATATGGATTTTGAGGATATCTTTATGTGACAGCAATAATGCAGGTATGGATTTCTAAAAGACGTTATAAGATAATATAAAGGGCAAATATTCAAGAGATACTCCCGCCAAATATCGAAATTACCCCATGATTTATTTACCCCTTAAGCAATCCGAGATACATATGGTCATCATCTTTCAGACGAACAATAATTTGAAATTATTTTATTTTAGAAAAACTTCTGATTTTAAGTCTATCCCCGACAGCGTTTTTAAAAAAATGGGCCATAGCATGAAAATTGACTTTTTCCATGTTTTAGTGCTATAATTGGGTCCCCAGTGCTTCTATCAACAGAAAATGTAAGAAATAACAACCCAGTAACTTAGATTTGGTAAACCAATCTCTGCAAGCACGTGAAAATTAGGTCATTGAAATTTGGCTCCCCTCATGATGTCATAAGGGGATCTTATTATAATAAGACCACTCCTTAATCTGCACTATCCCACCATGACACCTTAAGAGAAAAAATAATTCACAGCACAATTGAGTTTCAATTTCAAAAAACACCATCATTGTGATCAGTGTTTGCATTCTATCAGCTCATTTGCATTTTAAAGGACACAACCAAAATGGCACATTTTTGTCTACAACTACAAAGTAGCATTTTTAACATGTTATAATAAATTATCTTTAGGGTATTTTAAGGTAAAACTTCACATATGTACTCTGGGGACACCAAAGATTTATTTTACAACTTAAAAAAGTCTTGTGAAATGTCCCCTTTAAATATATAAACATACAATATAATGAAATGCTTTAAAAAAAAACATTCATCCTATCTCCTTTTGTTCTCTTTATATCACCCCTCAAATATGGGAAGATTTCTTCAAAAATACCAAATTTAAAGCAAAAAGCTGAGATAATTGCATTTTTGTGAAGGACTTTTGATAGAGATCAGACTCAGAGCGATGATCAAAACATACAGAGAGTTCTTACTGTTTGGCCTTAGGAGATGCTTCTAGGTTTTATAAGTTGAGTAAGAGTGTCACCTGGTGGATAATAGCAGAAACATGGATTGCCGTAAAAATTCGTCATTGGCAGGGAAGCCTTAAAATAACGTTTCCAAAAAAATTTCCGTTCACCCTGTTTCTAGTGGATGAACGGCACTTTCACATTCGCTTTGCAGCCCTCTATAGGCCAAAACCGCACTAAAGAAGTTTCGAGTGAAAACTACAAAAACTTGGTTTACGGCAGACCTACAATCCAATCAGAGCCAGCTTTGCTGCGGTAGGCTAAATTATTTACGACAGTGGTAATGGACAATTCCGCTTTCAACCTGTAGGTGGAGCAAAGAGCAAAAACTCTTTAGTGTTGCTTTAAAGCCCCCCAAAATGCATTCATTCTTTACAGAGGTAATCCCCACGGCTCCAAGGGGTTTATAAAGGTCTTCTCCGGGTAATCGATGCAATGTGTTAAAAAAAAATCCATATTTCAAACGTATAATAATAACTAGCTAATAATAATAAGACAGTTTTAGTATAGTGAGCGTTGGTTGCCATAAGAACATTGTGCAGTGACTCTCTTGAATCGCGTTAGTCTAATGCAGAGTTCAGACAGCCCTGATTTTGACTTGCCGACAGGTTTTGAGAAATCGCAGACAAATGCCCAAATCACAGACAAATGGATGCTCATGCACGCGAGTGACAATCACACAGTGTGAATTATCAAAGACGTGATCTGAGAGAATCGCTGACAAGTTGCCGACATCCGTGATATATTTGGCATGCTAAATATCTGAACCTGTCTGCGATTCAAAATCATTCTGTGTGAAATGTGTTTTGACTGAAAATAACATTGGCGATGACCTACAGCCAATGAGAGCGCAACATACAGGGCAGCTGGAAGTTTGGGGAGGAGTCTCTCCATCAACCATTTCCTCCTTCATAATCTTTATTTCTTCTTCTTTCTGCTGCAAATGAGCGCACATGCACTTTGTATGGTAAGCTTTATGCGGGCTACCATCTTTAATAATAATCCCAGTCTCACGTGAGAACTCCGGTCTTGCACGCGTGACCTCGCGTTGTTTCCTTGTCACTTCTCGCGTGCGTTTGGTTGTGAGACGTAGTTTGCGGACCGGGACAAAGTTGTCAGCAAATCTTCCTATGGTAAAGTCATGCAGTGTGAAACCCCCTGTCGCCAATCCATCATGCAGTCTGAAACAGCAGCGACTAAACGCTAACCCGCTAACGCAGTGTGAAAACATCTGTGACCCGACTAGTTCGAAAATCATGCAGTCTGAACTCGGCATAAGATGGCATCAATCCCTGGTCCCTGTTTTCTACCATTATGAGCTTGGAAGAGCAAGGACATTTCCTAAACTAACTCCACATGTGCTTGTCTGAAAGATGATGGACATATGTATCTCAGATTGCATTTAATTTTGATATTTGGCTGGAGTATCGCTTTTATTTAATTAAATCAGCTTATGATATATTTAACGTTGCAATTTTCTGCCTCACATAGGATGATTTGAATAATAATCACTGTTTGTATTTGCACAACATGGAGAAAAAGGCCCTAAATACGACACCTGCAGATTCACAGCGGTCGGCCATCGTATTTTTGGAAATGCTTAGATCCATATGGCGCCCATATGTTTAAATATGATTCAGATGGAACCTGTGTGTGGATCCTGCTGTGTTCACAAACTTATCCAGCATCATTAATCAGTGTCACCATCAGGTGTCTTGTTTGCCAGGCGAGGCTTAAGTGACAGTGATAAGTGATTCTTCTCTTGTTCCAGCATGAGTTCTAATACAGTGGGCTTTCACATTATCAGCGTGGACAATGCCACTGCCACTCTGAATGAATGGATGCGTCAAGTCTTTCAATAAAAGAACAATCCAAACCATTAACAATTTAAATGTCATGCTGAGGAAGCTAACAGTGAAGGTTGATGCAGATATTAGCTCTTTACTATTCCAATCATCCTTCCATCAAAGCTCAGCGCCCGGACGACCTTCTGGCTCTCTCTCTTCACGTCGAGCGGCAATGACAGGAGCCAGGTGCGTGGCGAGGCCGCATGTTTCGACCTTAGTCTTGATGAGGGATTTCAGGAAGTGTAGAGGGCAGAGTTGCCGATTGGTGGCAAGCGAAACAGTGACTTTGACTCCAAATGGGTTTTCTCTGGAGTGCAAAAACATTTCCCTAAGCCCCTTCCCTTCGTTTTCTTCATTTTTTTCCCGCAGTCTTTCCTTGATCTTGACCTCTCGAGCTGTACTGTATGACTAGATTGTTTCTTCAATAACTTAGATATGAATATCCCATTTCATCTTGTAGCTCCTCACTAATGTAATCCATGAGTTCTGATGATTAAGTTAGATCCAACAATGCAATTAAAGATGTCCTTCAATTCCACTTCGTTTCTAGGGACAGCTTCAGAAAATTTGAGTTTGAATTTGGTTGAAAGTACCTGATTGAATTTTAATGCGTAATTAAATCAAGCAGTAAATCAATTCATCCCCCTTTGAAAATGAGCATTCGACACTCCCAAGCATCAAAAGCCAATTATGATTAAGTTATTATCGTATAGTCGCATAATGGCAAGAAACGACTGGATTGGCATAAAATCTTTGCTCAGCTTTCTGCCGTGCCTCGAAAAAGCAAATTCGCAGGTAAAACATGTTTTGTGCATTCTACTACACGTGCTTTCAATCTGTTTCACTAAATAAAGGTGGCAGTTTACCCGCGAATGCCTCCGGGGGGGACTTAGACTGCTCTCTTGATGAAGAACCAGATCAAACTGGTCTAATTTCCTAAATGAATCCTCCAGAACTATTACCAGTGAGCCCAGCCTCTGCATAATGTGATGAGCAAAGGGAACATTGATGAACTTTTTTAATTATTACGCCGCTTGGGAATTTGACATACCAGTTCGGGGATCCACACCGTCAGGCTTTTCGCCGTTTTTTAGCTCCTTTTTTAATTCACCCAATTTGTCGGCCCAAATGAAACACTGAAAGGTTAGAGTGTGGAGTAATTAACAGCACTGGGCCTAATGAAATCAGGAGGGGATGGTGTGTAGTGCGAGGATCAATACGACTCTTAAAGAGTAGGATAGGATGGGAATTGTTGGGGGAAATAAGGCTCACTTAATAGTAATAAGTTGATGAAAAAGGCAACATGTGCTAAATGAGAATGCGCCGGAAAACAGATAGAGGCGTCATTCTGAGGTGGCAACATATTGAGCTACGCTCACACGGCCACGTATCGAGCTACGCTAGCATGTTCTCGGCTAATCTACTAAGATGGATGTGGGTTTTAAAATGAAACGCAACCGCCGGAAGCCAATTCTTTTGTTTACTGATCTTATAATATGTGACTTTACAGTATTTTCGCCTTTGCCCGCCAGACAAAGCAAGTAGCTTGGAACAGATGTCAGCTGTAAATATGTGCAGCTTTGCTCACAGTCACGAAACAAGAGAAAGTGTTATTAATCACATGAATACTTCCACTTTAAACTCCTGCTGCCTCCGACATTAATGAGCGGAGCAGGATTGATAATTCTGTACCTTATGCACAATTTTCCCAGGGAGAGAGCAAAATCTGAAGTGGCTTTGTGCCAAAACACGCTTAGCAAAACTGAGCTGACCTTTAAAAGTGTGAACAAAACAGTCTGAAAACATAATGGGAAATAAGACAGGGATGACCACGGCTAGTTGTCACAGTGAGTTTTACTTATAGGTTTGTTTTTGGTATAAAGTAGCTGTCACAATTGCAGGTTAATGTATTTTTAAATAGAGTTAAACAACTACAAAGCACAAAACAGCTCAAATGTAAGCAAGAGCATACATTTTACCCTAGACCCGATGTAGTCTGGCTATGAGTAACCCATGTCTAGCCAAACTTAAATTTGGTTTTGCTAAAATAATTGAGAATTGTTTGGTTTTCTTTGTTTATTTTGTTTCTTTTTTGGGCTATGGTTAGACATATATTAAGTTTTCACTGACAGCCCAAATTTGCCTTGTTTTAGCGTAGACATCTGGGCTTTGTTTGAACGGCTAGATGTCTTTAAAATGCAAAAATGGCTTGCTGGGCGGCAACACAGTAATACTAAACGAACAGATGGCGAACAGATTTATAAGGAAATTATAATAGCAATATTATAACATATAAAGCATGTGCAACTACATTCTCGATGAAATCAAAATTTTAAGTTTTTAGTATGAATATGTAAGTTTTAAGCATATTTTTCTCAAAAATATTTTTTATTCATTTATTAATATTTACAAGGATATAATCATACAAAACGTATCATATCTGACAATGTTTATGACATCATTCTGTATTTCAGCTCATCAGATTTCTTTCTGCTCATCAGATTCTAGGCTGTGAGGTAAATTAAATTCTATTGGCTATTTTTTGTCGCACCCTAACTCAAAGTTGCACATTTTTACAACGTTTTGTTGAATTATACTTGATGTATAAGCGTGATGTTGTGTCCACTTCTTTACGATAATAGCTGACCCTGTCTGTAAAATCTCATACTGTAATTAAGATGTTGGGAGTATCAAAGTTGGATTTCAATCATTGATTTAAATCTTTGACATGACCTTACTCAGTCAATATTAAAGATATCAAGGTTATCTTTTCACAGAATGTCCTTTATATTATGTAGGATGATTTATGTAGAAAACATAAAGCAAGCAGAGTCACATATTGGAATTTGAAAAATACACTAAATTGATTAAATTAATAAGACAATATTTTTTAATTAAAGTGTTGGGACTAAGAAACAAAACCACTTTGACTCCAAATCTTATAGATAATCTAATAATAAAATTTAAGTTTTTGATTTCAGATATTGATTTTACATTGATTTAAATCTCACTTAATTAATATGTAAGACATCGTTATATTTTCACAGAATGTTATATTTAAATAATGTTGGATGCTTTTAAGTAGAAAACAAACAGCGAGTGTTGAGAATTTCTCATCAATCTACAATTATTGTTTATAATATTGCAATGTGCATATGCTTCAACTATGTGTCTATGCTCGTGGGAGGTTGTACACGTGGCTCACACAAGGTGCAGTGAGATATTGCACATTGAAAGCTATGCTTGTATTTCACCAAATACAGTCACATAAATAAGGCTCTCTGGGCGACTGTCTGATGGCAGGTCACGTGCTCCTTTCACCTCCACTTAACAGCTGAGGTGGAGGTCCAAGGCCTGCCAGACAGTTCTGCACGGCTGAGGTACTACGACAGCTTGTGCTTGACCGTCCTGTCACTGTTTTAGCACATAACATGCCACTTTCTGCCAAGGAGCCTCCAGTCATAAGAACAGCTATTTGAAACGTTGGATATGGCAGGAGAATGCTGTTTGTTAGATTTCACCGCTGTTTAGACAATGAAAGATGCAACGTTTTATGAAAATAACATTTGAGGGGAGTGTGCTAAGAGGAATTGTGGCCACTTATTACAATGTTTTTCTTGCGTGCAGTCTCTTTGGTGTTTTAATGACTAAATTGCTGAAGGAATGATAAACAACGTTTGCAACTGGCCACAAAATTTGTCCTAAACAAATTAAAGAGTACATCTTGAAGTCTGTTTCAGGTAAAAGGCTATATTTAATAGGCCAATTTTTAATGGAGATGTTTAATTAGGATTATTTAAGTATTATTTCTCAGAAGTTGCTTATATATAGCTCTGGAGATTTGATGATTCAGGTGTGTTCAATTTGTCAGATGTTTCTCCAAACATGGCTTAACGAGATAGTTAACCTTAAAATGAAAATTCTGTCATCATTTACTCATCCTCATGTTGTTTTAAACCTGTATGAATTTCTTTTTTTCTGATGAACACAAAAGAAGATATTTTAAGAAATGATGGTAAACACACAGCATATAGTGACCTTTGACTTCCATAGTAGGAATAAAAAAATATGATGGAATTTAATGGGTACCCTCAACTGTGTGCTTACCATCATTTATCAAAATATATTCTTCATCATTTAGCATCTTTAATTATTTATCACAATACTTCCAAAATATTTTTTTCCTACTATGGAAGTAGGAAGCATCTTATTTTGTGTTCATCAAAAAAAGAAAGAAATTCATACAGGTTTAGAACAACATGAGGATGAGTAAATGTTGACAGAAATTTCATTTTAACCCTCAATCTATCATTAGAGTCTATATGACCCCAAACGACATTTCATTGGCTAAAAAAAGGTTCCCTCAGAGATATAAAACTTTGTGACTTTTCCTAAATAATCTATCTTTACATACACAAACAACTAGGCTTGGTTAGGTTGTTCTAAAGGTATGTAAACATTTTTTTTTTATTACAGTAATCTGTCCCTTGGTGTCAATATGACCCCAATTTAAAGTGAATGGAAAATGCAAAAAAAAACTTTTTTCCATTTGTCAAAAAATAAATATCAATAAATCCAGCATAAATCTGAAAATTTTCACACAGAGATGAAGGCCTGATACTTGTGCACAAATGCAATGAAAAAACACACACGCACGCACGCACACACACACACACGCACTCTCACACACACACACACACACACACACACACCTGCGCACGCACATGCATGCACACACACACACAGACACACACATTTACACTAAGTCAATTTTCTATGCCATTTTGTAAAAACAGACATTTCAAAATGCATCAAAAACTATAAAAAAATTACTATTTAAAATAATATTTATTTTTAATGTCCTTCCTAATGTTTATATAAACATAAATTTACAAAATGTATCACAAACGTAATGATTTGATTTGAGCAGTTGTCCATATCCAGGAAAATGAATGGGTCTCTATGGGCATCTGCTGGTCGATATTATTTAATTCCTAAACTGTAATTCTTTTATGTTTTTTTTCTATAAACATATGTATATGTATATATGTAGAAATCTTTGATAATATTGATTAACAAATCTAGACTCAGTTTGTGACGTTGAAATCTCTATGAAACTTTCATTAAGACATTTGTAAACTTTTTCTCAGAAGAAATATCTGAGACTTAAGCAAAAATTTCCATTGTCTCTCCTTTTAATCTTATTGATGTCTAAAGCCCTATTCACACAGGATTAGTATTACCTGGTGACCTTAAGTCAATTGCGAAGGTTGTGTGTGATCGTAATCCCATGCAAGTTGTCTGTGTCTGTAATTTGTAAAGCAAAAATTCCTCGCAAATGACCTACCATATTTTGCCCAACACAGATGTCTTGTAAGAAATATTAGCCAGTCCCGTGCAAATCAGCATCTCTGCAATTTGGTGAGGATTTGGTGGGGTCGTATATCATGTTCAAGTTTTTTTTTGTAAAGGTTTCTGTTGTGGGGTAATTTCTAAATTACACACGCGGTCCACAGATAATACTAATTCCACATGAATTGGTCTTAAAATAAATAATTGAGACAAAAAGAGATCTCATCTGTGATTGTTTTTTCTTATGGGCTGTAAAACACAGACAGTGGCCTTCCACAAACAGGACTTAGCACCCATCCCTTTAGATTTCATAATCATTTTGGCATCAAAATAAGTGCAATGATACGTTATTGTCAGATTATGTCATATGAATACAAACACAAAATGATCTACCAAGATTTTGCCAGGCATCTTCATTTAATCAGATCAATATAGAAACATGTCTGTACCGATACTTGCAGCCTTCCATCTTCTATTTGTGCCTTCCTGAGGGCAAAGCGAAAAGCTTTTTGTCTTCGCTGAGGCATGCGCTTGGCTGTAAACAAGCAATATATTTCTACTTTGTGGAATGGGTGACCACTGGGATCATCATTCTTCAAAAGCAGACAGACCAGCATGACTGTTGTTGAAGAATGTCACGCTCACTGTAGGTTGCGTCTTGCATTCATGGTCACTCGGAGATGCATATACATCTCCTTCTTGGCCAAAACGTTCGGTTTTATGATGCCATAAGCGTTAAATCAGCGCTGGGATTTGAAATCCCTGGGGTATGAGTTTCGTCCGGCCATAAACAGCGCAGTTTCAGCCTGGTGGTGGGTCTGAAGTTAGCCCATAATAGTACCTCAACATGGCAGATAGGTTTGAGATAGAGAGCGGTTGAAGGACAACGTTAAACAAGTAGTCCGTTGAGGATTGAGAGCCCAAAGTGAATGTTTCCTTCTCATCACAGACATCACAAGAGGGCTGTGACCCCAGCAAGGACATCTTAAACAACAGCAGTGTGCCGCAAGGCTCAAGTACTTAAAACACCTCAGACATATGGCTTGGTAAACGAACACTTTCGATGTTTATTCATGTGCAGCCGGAATACCAAATGAAAAAATGATATGAATGAGCCTTAATTCAAGGGACTGTTAAAAAAGAATTGGCCGTGAATATATTTAATTTAACCTGAAGTAATAGGTATGAAAGAAGGGAGCAATCGTGTTAATTAACTTAGAAAATGTGAAAAACTGTTCTTTAGCAAAATTGTCCTATTTCATTTTTTTTAAATGACCTGTTTAATCCAATATGTTGCTTTTATGATTGAAACGCTATGAAGGCACTAAAGGATTCAAGCAAAATAACATGCCTCAATTTGATGCAGTGCAGTTTTACTCCACAGGTATCTATAAGCTATCGCAGATGTACATAATAAATGTATTTGTATAAAAGAAAGGCGTTTTCAAGGTTGAATTAAATTGGGATTCTAAGGCGCAACACAATAAGCCCTGGTGTTTTTAATCAATTATTAATCCAATATTTTAATGATCAGAAAGCTGGGATGATCAAAGGCACGGTTCGTGCCTCTCTGCCATTGCTCACTGAGACACACTCCGGCTCTTTGAAGTGCTGCGCCAACAAATGCACTTATCTCCACATTTTCCTCGCAGGCATACATGTGGTAGATCTGTGAAAACACTGGCCAGGAGAATCGCCGCGAAAGGGTCATTTGACCTCGACCTTTTGCTATAGATAAAAAGTACATGAACGTATAATGTACACTTTTAGAGCAATGTAGGTTCAATAGCTACAAATCATTTTGATTCATTCTCTAGTTCATCTTTGCCTTGCCCTATTAAAAATATTTCCAGTTTTAATTCCTAAATAATTCCTACAAGATTTTATAATTTACCGTTTCTGCACGACCGCCGGAATACAGCATGAACTCCATATCTAAACTATTACAGCACATTTCCTTTAAGCACATGTAGCTTCTTTTGTCAATTTCTGTACACATTATTTTCCCAATTAAATCGTAAATTTTGGTCACCCAGTGGAAGGGCAAAGCTCACATTAACTCCCAACACATGCATCTCTCGCTAAAAAGGGCTCCCTGCAGTGAAGGCACAGTTCCATTCATGGTTTTAACCTAATGAGCTAATTAATTTGTTGATTATTATTTGCAGCCTCAAGATGGATTGTTGCATGGCACTGTTTGTCTTTTCGAGCAAGCACATAATTCAAGGGCAATAAATTCACGAGCCGAGATATTTCAATGCTTCCTGATGAACCAATCCAATCTGTGACACAGCAAAGAGGTGTCTGGAAAACTTCTCAGGCTCTCTTGACAGTCTGTCGATGACCTGTATTTATGGATGCGTGCAGTCTGCCTTTAGCAACACAAACACAAGCCTCCATTGTGTATGTCGAAGTAATTGTAAAACTAATAGGATATATATTTCCCTCTATCGGATAAATCAGCTCGGGCAGATACCAAGCAGGTTGTTAATGTCTTGAAATAATTGCTGAAGGAATGCCTTTGTTAGGCTTGAGAAATAAATATTTCTCTGGTGACAATGCTGCGAAAGCATTATTTATTCATCTGTTTACGGGACTATCTTCTGCTGAGCGAAGCTTTACTCCACGTTCAACTTTTCAGATTGAAAGAAATTTGTTTATCCAAAAAGATGAATCTGCATTTTAAGTCTGTCCGATGCTGTTTAGGCCCGTGCTGAATATATGTAATGTATGAAATGTGAAACTTTCTAGAGGTCATTCCACTTGGTTTCTGAGATCTCCGCCTGTAACACAGAGAGGCCTCTGTGTAAACATTTCATTCCCTTGATGAATCTCAGTTGTGTTCCATGACCGAAACGATTACGTTGGTAGCATTTGAAGGGACGCTATTGTACCATGTTGCACCCAATATTTCCAAAGCCACATTGTCTGAATCCTTGAAGACCTGACAGGTCACATCAGTCAGCCTGAATGCTTATGGGTGATTCTCACGAAATCCAGACTTAGAAGGTGTCCAGCAGCAGATTTTTTAAAAAGCCCTTGAAGCCATTTTTTGCACATATACGATTAAGGTCTGAACTTTCTATAGACGGTTTCAGCAGTAACAATATAAACACGCAGCTTTCGTGGTCATCACGTAACTTCCGGTAAACTCTGCGAAGAATAAGTAACAACAAAGTCCTTTAAAAGTAGTTTATTTATATAACAAGCAAAATAAACAACACTACACTACATATCAACCCAAAACATTTGTTATTTTCGACGAGGTATTTGTTTAAGAGTTCAGTTGCAGCAACTAGTCAGACCATTAAACAAACAGAAACCAGAAGTAAAGTTCGGACCACCGCCTGATGAAACGGTCTATAACCATTATTTTTAGAGGATTTAAAACATTTTTCCTATATAAATATTTATATTTTTAGATTATAATTACAAAAAAATTATCATTACCGCAACACGATATTACATTAAACATATGCATTTACAAACTCATGTTTCGGTAATGAGAACTAAAAAGTTGTCCAACAAACAAAATTTCTACTTTTATCTGGAAAGAAAAAATAAGAACTGCTTACCTGGTAGCCATCTTGAGTGTCACAGTCAATTATGTCCCTTCCAACATTTTTTTTTAATGTTAGTTCATTGAGGGCTTAAACAATGATTTAAAATTGTTGCGGAGGATGAGAAAATTGGTGTTGGACACATTTATATTCCTTATTATTGTCTCTATATGTACCAATGATCACCAAATACCACATGTTTCTTTACTGTAAATGTTTATAGAATAACATGCACTGAAGATTTTTATTTTTTAGATTTGTTTAATTATAAATATTTCCACGTCAGAACCAAAATCCAGTCATGGACACGTTGCGGTAATGAAAAATTTCCCCTTAAATATGGAAAAAGCAACAAAATTGGTTTGTATGATGTCATTTGAAATCATGTGCAAAAAAGTATGTGAAGATATGTTTGTAATTGTATGCTTCTTATTTTGATACTTTTACTTTGCATTTACTTTGCAAAATGTTTCATGACACCTCCTAAGTCTAATTTCGCGAGAATCACCATTATATGTCCAACCTCCACAGATGCATGCACGTGGGCTCTGTTTCTTGCATGATTGTTGATTTGTAGACATGAATGCTTGTATGCCGTTCCCTTACAGATCAAAAGACATAACTGTCATTCTCATGTCCCGCAGTCCTCTCTTTGCATTTCTTCGACATGCTTCTTTTTCCGTTATCAAATTGCTCATTTATTATCCCCGAAACAAAGAAAACACAATCTGTGATTAAAAATTAAACACAGTTATCTCTTCCCGAGCGATCACGGAGTCCCTTGGGAGAAGTTGCTATTTTGCCGCCTCGCAGGCGTCTTTTGTTCCCGTTTCGGAGACATGTCACTATTTATTGTTAATTTTTGATGCTTCATTTGATATGCAGTTCTCTTTCTGACATGAACCGAAGTCTTCATCTCCGTGTCAAGGACTGCCTGTGAAGTCCCGGTTTCAGGTTGGCATAGAGCAGAGAATGTGTTCAACCGTGGGCTCTGTCAACCTGCTAATGCTGTAATCATAGCTGACTGCAGACTCACTCGCCTCTACCACCGAAATCAATACGTAATCAGACACATCATGCAGAACCCATAGAAACATTTTTACAGAGGTAAATACGTGTGATGTGGCTTATCGATACTTACGGGTCTATTTTGGGGAGCTGTATCTCAAGTCTATAAACTATTAGTTCAAGGCAAAAGTAATTCCAACGCTTCGCTGTGATGTTTTTGTGGACTTGTTTTGACACCTACTGTATGTCTAAAGCACATGTTGCTTTGTTATTGGACAATAATTGGAGCATGGGAGAACTGTCCTCATTAGCAGTCTTGGGTTTATCCTTTTAACCCTGCTGCCAAAGTGTCGGAGCTAAAAAGAAAGTAAAGAGCCCTGTGTATACACTATGCCATGTAGTTTTGAATATATATGAGTTTAAAAGCAATGACCTTGACCTGTACTCACTTAAGAAGAACTAAGGTCTTATAGATGTTGCACTTATTAAAGGACTGGGATTCGTGTTGCTCTTCTGCCTAAAGCTAAAATATACAGTATGTGTTTGAGTTTATGTGTGAACAGTACAGGATATACTCAAAGAAAACTGAATGTAACTTGATGTGGATTTCACACTGGGTTGTTTTGTAGGGTTATAAAATTTGGGTAGGCAATGTCTTTCCTGGAGAGTTTTGTTCCAACCCTGATAAAACCTGATCTACATGTAGCTTTCATGACCCTTTAGACCTTGCTTGTAGCTTGTTCAGGTGCGTTTGATCAAAGCTGGAGCTAAACTCGGCTCTTATGGACCATCATTGGCTTCCCACAGGTTTGCTTCGATGTAAAAAAAATCTGCTAGTGTTTTGTGATAAACTGGTTTACAAGGACAAAGATTTATATTTATAGATTTGGGCCTGAGGATCCCCAGAAGAATGAATCATACAGTATTTAAGTATCAATCGGGTCAGATGTTTCTCCTAAAAATTAAATGAAACATACTTTACTTTTCCTTATGTTGTTCCAAACCTACAGTATATGAATTTATGTCTCCTGTTAAACACAAAAGGCAAAATGTTATGGACTGACAGTCTCATTCACTATTTACTTCATTGGGTCCTCTTTTGCCATAATGAAAGTGAATAGCGAATAAGGTTGTCAGTCACTTTCACATCTCATTTTATGTTCCACAGTGATACAGGTTTGGAACAACCTGAGGATGAGTAAGTGTGTTTTTCTGTAATATGTAGAGATAACATATAGCCAGCTGGTTGTTATAGCGAAATACATAAATCCAGACAGTGTGGTCAGGACCCAGACGCATTACACTGTTTTGTCACTTGACTACATGTAATGTGCATTAGGTGTTGATTTAATAGATTTTATTAGCTTATTTGAAAGGAATATTAAATGTGCAATGTGAAATTCTTTCCCTAGCAGCTTTAAGCTATGGTATGAACTTCAAAAGGGAAAAATGCATTTGGTTTAAAATTTTGTTAATTATGCATATTTATATTGCATTTATTTGGAAATGTTTCACTGCACCAGTCAAGATGACCAGCAGTACCCAGATGAGGCTGTGTTATTGGTTGTAGTGTTGTATTTGGAAAAACGAACCTTTACTGTAAAAAAATGTAGCATTTTTGTCAAATCAACATATATGTTTTATCGTTACTTCTATTCACGATTTTTCATTTCCTTTGGTGTGTATTAGTACATGTTAATGATATGCAAAAGGTACAAACCCCAAATTAAACGATGAAGCGAGTTACCGTCTCCAACCGTCTCTCAACTTTTTTGTCCTATTTTCAAACCATTGTCGCTTTGGTTTAGGGTTAGATTTGGTGCTTGTGTTATATGTCACTTTAAGTATTTGTCACTTTAAGTATTGGTTTATAAAAAAAGATACAAGACTTATTTTTTTATATTTTCTAAACTTTAACCAATTGTCACCTGACGTTGGGGTTAGAGTTTGTTTAGGTAAGGGTGTCATTTTATGTAAATCTAACCCTAAACCGAAGCGACAATGGTAAGAAATTAGGACAAAAAAATTGAGTAACCAATACGTGACAGTGACACAAACAGAAAAGCGTGACATGCTCACGCTCAAACGCAGCAAGCGAGACATTTTCACGCTGGTCCATGTGTGAAATAGTCACGTAATTTCGTGATACTGGGTTGGATTGTAGGCAACAGTTTACTTCCTTTTATTGGTGACGTAGTGAAGACCGACATTAACATAATTCCTCGCTTGGACTCACAGCCTGTAAGTTAACTCCTGTTAGCATTGCATTATGAACGAATCTTTCAAACATGGTAAGGGGCGTCACATTTCCGGCTGATGTCAATTGCAACGTACAGATTAGCTGGCCAATCAGAGACACAGCGCTTTTCAAATCGATTAGTTTTGTACAAAATCTGGAGCTACAAAAATGTACGGTATGTGGAAAAATGTGTTTCATGAACCATAAACCATGTAAAAACATTGTAGTATACCAAATACACAAAATAACATTGTTTTTAGCAATGAAATAGGTGCACTTTAACTTAAAGGAATAGTCTACTCATTTTCAATATTAAAATATGTTATTACCTTAACTAAGAATTGTTGATACATCCCTCTATCATCTGTGTGCGTGCACGTAAGCGCTGGTGCGCGCTGCGACGCTTCGATAGCATTTAGCTTAGCCCCATTCATTCAATGGTACCATTTAGAGATAAAGTTAGAAGTAACCAAACACATCAACGTTTTTCCAATTTAAGACGAGTAGTTATACGAGCAAGTTTGGTGGTACAAAATAAAACGTAGCGCTTTTCTAAGCGGATTTAAAAGAGGAACTATATTTTATGGCGTAATAGCACTTTTGGGAGTACTTCGACTCGCCTGAAAAGTCCGCTCCCCTTCTCCCTCTCATAATGGGAGAGGGAGCGTGTTACTGCGCTGAGTCGAAGTACTCCCAAAAGTTCAGTTGTCCTTTTTTTAAGTGTTGTCAACACTGGCCAATCAAAATCAAGCATCCAGAGCACCGTGTAATAAATATGAACCAAATTGGACATTTGATTGTTAAAGACTTTTCAAATAAATTAATTTAGATAGCATAACCCACAAAAATTTGCTTTTTAGAATTGTTGAGAAATCTTAAAATCTCAGACTTCATCAAATGTGTGCACACACACTTTGAGGAAAGATCTCCTCTCAAACATTCAAGACGATTTGAGACTTCTGGGATCTTTGTCTGAAGCGAAAAAATCTGAGTAGGAGAAATGTTTAAGAATTTGCTTGCAATATATTTTCATTAGTGCCTTAAAGAAACAAATGAAATATATCTTTTGTGAATTTTCTTTCTTGTGTAAAGGTGTCCTCAAAGTCAATCTTTTATAATATTTGTATTATATCAGTGATAATGGATGCATAAACGCTGTGAGCTTAAGGTCATGTTTTATAACTAAGTAGTTGATTCAGTAGGAATAAGGGATTAAAGAAGTTAAACACAACAAAAAATAACTCATTTCAGAGCATATTTCAAAGAAAATGCTGTATCTGTGAGCAAGGCTTCCAGGAAGCAGCGTGTTCTTTAAAGAAGTTTAGATGCTTCAAAAGGTTATTCATGTTTTAGTGCTTTTAAGAAACTTGCTCTTCCAAACAGCTCATTTTTCACTCTCACTTTGCTTAACATTTGTGGATAGTTACAGAGTAATGACTTTAGTCTCTTGGCCATCAAACAACTAATGAAGTGACAGTTTTCTTCCGTATTTTTTTTTACCATCAGCTTTTGTCAGGACAGCAACAGATTTAACAACCAGTTTTCTGAGTCGATTCCATCAAGCATTTATTTTGAGCAAATGTCACTTGCAAATGGCTGTGATTCAGTGATCTTTACGTGTGGAATGGGCTTTCAACGGAGTTAGAGATTGTCTTTTTTGTTTTTGAAGTGCATGCCCCAGCATAGATGATCTTTTCATTATCACGAAGTGCTAACCTGAGGTCAGCCTGCACAAAGTTATGATTAGAGCGTTCCGTAATCTCCGGCATTTAGTTAATTATGTTGCTCTTGAGGTGGCCATCCACGTCAACTTCAAATCCCTTCAACACCGTTGCCACGTATTGTTTAAATCGTTTGCCGTGTCGTCGTAACCCGCTGTTCCTGCGAGCTGTAGTAGCATGAAAGCAATGTGCTTTCAACTAATCTCTGTTGTTCTAAATTCAATGTCATTACTCACATACTTCACTGAGCCCTTTGGCAACAAAATGAGAAAAAAGACAAAGCGTTTTCACCTTCAAACTGATGAGAACATACAAGCCTGTCACAGACCTTTGGTCTCTCCGGTGATTTGTCTCTGTAACCGATATCTTAATTTTTTTAGATGGTACAACATTTGTTCAGTTGCAGAAAGCATGCGGTTTTTATTTATTACCCATCTAATGATTTATTTGCTCGAAAATGTGGTTTTGCAGTGGGTAGTAGGTCAATTCGGAGGGTTAACACAACATCACTTCAGATTCAGAAGCAAGCGTATCGGTGCGGTGGTCTTGAATGTTCAGTTTTTTCTCTGGGTTCAAGTGAAAATGAGGAGAGGCGGCTGATATGTTTTATTTAGCTGAGCAGCTCTGTTCATTGATCTGGAGAGATGCCTGTTGGTGCCTTACTGGTCCATGAGCAGCAGCAAACGAGAAAATTAACCATAATGCTATTTCACGCTACTCCACTGTTGGAGATCACCCCTGCCGGCTTCTGCACAGCCAAGATGATGGGAAGAGACTGCAGCACTTCTTAGGGTCACTCTGCGTGAGCGCTCGCATATTTGTTAGCCTCTCATCGCCTATTCATAGGAACCAGTTATAAGCTCCTCCATTGCGAAGATGTGTCTGAGTAAAAAATGAAAATATCGAATGGGTAAATTGGCCTGCATTTATATGCGAAAAATACTGAATAAAACACACAAGCTGTTGCAAATCTTAATGATCGGTTGTTTAAATGAATGGGTGTGAATGGGTTCATGAGTGCAGTACGTAATATTGTAGCTAAAAGTTCAGACGATACAAATTGAGTGTTTTTTTTTTAGAGTCAGTTTCTTTACTGTAAAGTACTGTAGTTGTATCCAGTGATGGGCAGTAACGCATTAGAAGTAACGCGTTACTGTAATCCGATTACTTTTTTCAAGTAACGAGTAAAGTAAGGGATTACAATTGCAAAAAAGTAACTAGATTGTTACTTCCCCGTATGCAGGCTGCGTTACTACGTTATTTAACCTTGATTTTATTTCATGAGACTTGTGTCGTGTCTCGTGTTGTGTCAAGTGACAATGACGTATGAACGCCGCGCTGTCAGTCAGTGTAGTGTTGAACATGAAGAGACAACATGGAGCGTGGAAGAGAACAAGACTATGCAGCATTTAATGCTTGGAAGTACCGAAATTACTTTGAGTTTAACTCAGTTAAAGGTGACAAAACATCAGCGTCCGCTGTACACTCTGCGTGGGAATAAAAACTTATATCTACAGCGAAAAATTCCACTTCAAATCTGAGCAAACACCTAGCAAGCCGGCACAGGAATGTGAAAATTACTGGAAAAAAACCCTGAACCCCCTGCTGACGTGACCGCTGCGGCTCCATCTCATTTACAGTGTTACGACGTAAATAGTCCTCAGATTGTGTATTATATTCTATTACAAGACGTTCATGCGAAATCTGATGTAAACAACAGACTATATATCTATATTTCATGGATTATACGCATTTGTGGACAAAAATGGTCATTTGATGAATTCTATTAGACTGTTTTCATGGGTTATTCACATATCTGAAACAGACTGGATTCGACTCACGATCGTTATATCAACACAAAGGTAAGAAGTCCTGTTTATAGTTTCAATGTTGTCATCAAAATACTACATTTATGATGCTAGAGTATCTGTATCTCAAAACAAAAACCATACACTGATGCTAAACCCGTAGACCTTTTAAACAATGCATAGTAATGTTAATATTATTAATGTTTGTAGACAGTAGGCTATATTGTTAGCAGCGAATTAGTGCGCGTCGAGAGGTTAAAACAGAGAATATTTCATTTGATTCAATTTTAGATGATGGAATATGCAGAAATAATAGAATTAGGCTGAAAGGTCTGTTGCTTAATAGCATATTTAGGTCATGCATCATGTTTTTGAAAAGTAACTTAGTAAAGTAACTAGTAAAGTAACTAATTACTTTTGAAAATAAGTAATCAGTAAAGTAACTGGATTACTTTCTGGGAGAAGTAATTAGTAACGAATTACTATTTCCAAGGAACTTGACCAACACTGGTTGTGTCTAGTCATGAGCCATACTTGCTACAGTAGGACATTTTTTTATTTTAGGGAGCGTTTTATTGGAGCATAGAAATAAAGATTCATCAGAATTTTGGGTCAATTTTACTGGAAGAGAAAAAGAAGAAAATGTATGAGGAGCAAACATTATTACAAAAGTTGCAAGCTGGTTTTAAATGCAAGTGATATTTCAAATAAAAAACTGTTATTAGTTGAGGTATATTGCATTAAAGTATTCTCTTCAAAATAAGCAGATATCTGTTAAATTAAGCCATGCATCACATACCCAATAAGTAGAAAGAATGTGTGGCTCAGAGAAAATACACATCTGAGAACACACTTGTTAAACAATACAAGGAATTACTTGTAGGTTTTTCTTTTTCTTTTTTAGTTTCAACCCCATTAACCCTCTAGATATGCAGCACTGCCTTGAAAATCCCCAAGTAGTAGCTGTTTTTCACTCAAATGAGGTTGGTGGTCCACCGATACCTGACTTTTAAAACCTGGCATTCTTTCTGAATAACGCTGACGTTCTGACTTTGCTTGAAAGAGAGGACATGGTAATGCATTGATCTGTGACTTCCCCATGGACCGGGATGGCTGATGTTCTTCCTCTTCTTCATGTTAGTATAAGCACCATCTTATTCTCTTGCTAACCAATCCAGCGCCATCTGCACATTGTCTGGGTCGCTACCGGCGAGGGGCTTTGGCAGCTTGGCTTGTTGCACAACTTGGCTTATTTTTTCCTCTGTTTTTATCTCTATGCACATACTTTTGATGCCGGTGTTTTATCCCGTTGGCCAGGCTTTGTTTGGTCTTGGTATCTCCTCCAGCAGCTTGTGTTTGTTTTATGGATTTCTGGCGTGGGTCTTTAAACAAGTGATAATGTTTTACAATACGTACACACCTTAACCGCAGCGTAGAGAAAGGCGAGATCCGATTTGTTGATTCTAGTTTGGAGGGAAAAAATGGATGAAAACGTAATTGGCAGGACAAAAGAATAAAATAAAAGTGAAATATGATATATTATTAAATAATGCAAAATACAGGCAAATAGACCACCAAGAGAAGTCAGTGGTTTTAGGTCACTCGAACTGGCCTGTAACCTTGTCAAGATGTGCAGTATTGTCCGTTTGATGCAACTTGTCCACAAATTGGCCTAATTGAGTAAAGTCTAGGACAGGGGTCTCCAACCTTTTTGAGCAAGGGCTACCACAATTAATAAAACAGAGAGCTACTTTTTGAGATAGTCTTCTCAAAACGTTTTGTTTTACGTGTTGATTTTAACAAGTAGGTTGCAGAGCCCAGCTCTAGGATATCAAGTAATTAATTTGGAAACCCCATTTTTCGTAATATTTACACTTTCAGACAAAAAGTGATCTCTAGCTACCGGGCGGTACCCTTTCCAAAAGTGCACATTTGCTAAATAGGTTATATTAGAGGTAGCTAAATGGAACATATTAGGACCTTTTTAACTGCCCCAGTGACAGTGACCCATTTTTGACCAATTTTTCCATTTCACATTCAAATTTGTTAACAAATGATCTGAAAAGAAGGTGATAATAAATGATAGCCCAACAGGTAAAAATAACGAATGTAATTTCTTTTTCCGGCTTCAGTTGTGTAACAGAGAGTGGAGGGTTGACACATCTTTCACAAATCGTCCTTGACAACTGCATTTAATCAATTACAGCATTAGATTCGGAACGGGATGGGTAATTAGAAACATTAAAGTAATATTTGTGCATTTTGTACGTCTAACTGTTGTCATCTTTACAGAGCTACACAGCAATGAATATCCCTTAAGGGCCATAATGGTAATTCAAGTCAGATCCCTATGAAGTATTAGCTAAACTATTCAGATATACAAAAGACAGAGAAGAAAAATAAGACCAGATATATTGACTTTTGGCAGTCAGTGATATTCAAGATTTTAAACAGATTTGATAGCCCGATCATGTGGAGTGATTATCTGCATATGAATTGCTCAGATGCAAAAGCCGCTAAACGCCACCTTCAAAAATGTAATATTGATATTAACCGAATGGTTTGGGTGCATATTATATGTTTATTACATATTTTTTTTAAAGTCCATAAAGTGCATGGAAGACGAATGTGAAATGACCGTGGTTGACTTTCAAACTCAGGTCCATTGTGAGTACTTGGACTTGAATGCAACCTGAATGTGGCAGCCATTTGCAATGTTTCTAGTTGCATCTTTACTGATTTTGCAACTATGTCTTGTCCACAGAAGTGGATTTTTTGTGGGCATTTTCTTTCTTAACATTCCAGAAGTCAAAGATAAAATGTTTACAGGGGCAGATCAAATTCGTCGCTTTCAAGGATCATGTTTGAAGTGTGGCTTTTGCCTTATTGGAATTGCTTTGGCTCCTTAATTATAGATAGCATGATTCCCTAGCAACAATCTGTTGTTCTGTCAACTCCGATCAGAGCTGAACCACCTAACATGACACTCAAAGGTCATAAAACTGCTTTTTGTGGCACGGTATCAAAGCAACCTCATAATTAAAGAGAGAAATGTACTGTACCTTACTGAGATCACAGAATGAACTGATAGCTATTGACAGTATAGCTGTATGACAAAACTTAAAGCAATTTATTGACTTACACAAACTAAACTGAATTAATATTGAATGAATACTGGCAGCTGGTATAAATACCGTACTTTGAGGGAGGTTAAGCTATTTTAAACTAGTCTATACAACATGTGACTTATTTGAATACCATTGTAATTAAGACGGTAGATGGAATGTCTGTGTATATTGGAAATTAAAAATAGCAGAGGACTACATTTGTAGACTTTCATTATATTTCAAATAAATTCTAACCTAAAACCTTGATTTGAAAAAGCCCATGGGCACATTATTATGCATCAACTACTCTGCGCATAAAATTGTAGGAAGTAATAATTGCAGTGATTTATTTCTTTTGGTTTTTCAGATGTGAATTTACCTCTATGACATTAACACAGTAGAATAAGCTCAGCAGACAGACTGCAAACTAAAAGAAGTTTATATTTTGTCATTCCACCAATATTGTTTCTAAATGAAGTGGTAAGCAGTTTGGAGACGTGCGTTTTTGGCAGAACCTGCTCTTTATTTTTGCCAGTTACATTTCTTTCTCTGCTTTTTTAAATCACAATAAGGCCTTTATTTGTGACAGAAGCAAAACATTTGAAAAAAAATCCCTAGGGCTCTTGAGCATGTGTTAATGATTAACTTTTGATTCTTTGTACGTTTCAAGAATATGAAAAAATATTCTCTCTGTCTGTGTGTTTTTAATTCCAATTGTATTTGTAATATAGACTTAGAGTTTCAGGCATATGGATACAATTTTCCAACGGCATAGTCGTGTGTCTTTATTTGATTATTTCCACTGAAAATATAGCCTAAAGATACATTTTTGAAGGTGAGGTGACCGTTAGATCTAGTGGTGATCCTTTTCATGTCATTTGGTTTGTATTATAATGGTTCAGGGATAGAAAATATCATTAGTCTAAGTACTGATCCACCCATGGGCGGACTGGGACAAAAAATTGGCCCTGGCATTTTGGACCAGACCGGCCCCTCGTTCGATAACCCACACATTTTCTGTCTTTTTAGTCTCTTGTATGTGTATACCAACCATGGCATAAAACAAGGTTACACTTGAGGCTTTGACCAGGGCCGGAGTGGGACTCATTTTCAGCCCTGGAGTTTCATGCCTTAGACCGGCCCACTTTAGTTCACGACTGAGTATTAAAATAATATCTTTAAACCCTCAGTAGTATAAGTCTGCAGTAGTGCACTGTTCTCTGCAGCCTTGCAATTCACTGTATTTTTCAAATAAATAATTTCATATTCTGTGCAAATGCAGTAAACAATTATAATTTTTGCCATAATCATGCAGACCTGCCATAAGGCCATATAAAGTAAACTTATTCAAAATCTAAAGGAAACAAATGGGTTTGTGTTTTCCTCTATATTTCTATTTCTAAAAAACGGTGAGTCTTGAGATTAACTGTTGGGTTGATAACGTTTGGAAACCCCTGATATACAATACACAAGCAAGATTTATCAAGTATGCATTGGAAACAAATGGAAAAAATCTGTATCTTTTTTTAGTACTTAGATCATGTCTATTGCTAAATAACGTAGGCCTACATTGTGTTAAAAAAAAGAAAACATCATGGATATACTTTTGAAACTACTTTTTTCAAATAAACTAATGAGTTTTGCATCAAATAGATTTTTGTTCCTCTTGCAATAAACGATGAATAATGACTATTCATAGAGAATTCATCTATGACTTGGATAAAAAAACACGTTTTGTAAATTCTTTTCCTTTTAGAGGCCAGCCCGTTTGTATTAAGACGCGCTCAAGTTTATTTAAATTATAATAGACGCGCGGCCGGCAAGCGCACTCAAAAGACGCGCTCAAGTTTATTTTAAATATAGACGCGCGGCCGGCAAGCGCACTCAAAAGACGCGCTCAAGTTTATTTTAAATATAGACGCGCGGCCGGCAAGCGCACTCAAAAGACGCGCTCAAGTTTATTTTAAATATAGACGCGCGGCAGGCAAGCGCACTCAAAAGACGCGCTCAAGTTTATTTTAAATATAGATGCGCGGCCGGCAAGCGCACTCAAAAGACGCGCTCAAGTTTATTTTAAATATAGACGCGCGGCCGGCAAGCGCACTCAATATAGACGCGTCTGAAACAAAACTCGTGTTCAAATAAGCGCTTTGAAAACCAGAAGACAGCGGCACGTCCTGCGTTTCCCATGCGTTTTAGATGTCAATGAACCCTAATGCAAGAATTCTTCCAATAAGTGGTCGGGACTCGGGACACAATCAACTTGTGCATAAAGCGGCGGGGACATCTCTCACCCACAAATACGCGTCATCCCGGTGGCATGACAACACCGGCCCTCGTGGCCAAAAAAACAGACCGGCCCACCGGGAATCCTCCCGGTTCTCCCTATGGCCAATCCGGGCCTGGCTTTGACTCTCTGTTATGTTTGACAGATCTAAGGGTGAAGATCTCTCACTACGTTTTATAAATCATTATTATTTTACTGAAAGCTACCAGGGCTGCGTTTTTCCGATAACGTTGTCTCTTAGCGCGCTACGAAGACTCTTAAGTTAAACCTTAACTACAGGTATACCTTTTCAAGGCATGTTTCCCAAACTGTAGCTTAGTGGGTTTCTTAAGGTATTCCTTCTTACGTACGACGAAACCAGGTGCTGTCCATGGCGATGGTGCTGAATAGGTTGATATCGATTGCTCGACAATCAATTGTTCACTTTATGTAATAGGTTTCACTGCGTTATGAGAAAGCGGTGTTCTTATATCTAAAGAAACATTTCAGAAATAGTTCAAGTTAAATTTATTAGGAATATCTTGTAAAAATATGTCAAATTGCAAACAACTAAATTCAACCTTTATTATATATTTATTATATATCAAACCCGTGCAAAACCCGCAATTAATTTCCAAACGTTTCATACATAAACTGCTCCAATGCATCCGCTATTCCTTCACTTTAAAGGATACTTTATATTAGGGGTTCCCAATAAGTGCGTTGCACAGGGGAATAAGGTGGGTCGTGAAAGTCACCTGCTTGAATGTGCATTAAAATTAAAATAGGTCTATATATAAAAACAAACTGTCGTTCATTAGTTCACACGTTTATCGTGCTTGGACACTGGATGCGCAAGCAGCGTGGTTACAATGTGGATAAGACGCATTTCTGGAGCCGCGCCTGTTAAATATAACATAAAAATATATATTATATTATATATAAATATATGAAGAGTTTAGTTGCAAAACGAGATAACCACAGTTCTTTTAATTGTTCAGAAATCTCGTTTTTTTGTTGTGAATTCCAATTGATTTCAATGCAACTGCAGTTGTTTTGTTTTGATTTAAACCTTCATAACTTAAAAAATACAGCTAAGTAGCACCATAAAACAAAATAATAACATGATAACATAATAATAAACATGTTAAAAAAATGGATTTATCTCGTTTTGCAACGAAACTCTTCATATATTATGATTGCATTAGATTTTAGCTTTGATTAGTTTTAATGTGGAAATTTTGTTGACCTTAGGAGACTATACAAGCAGTAATCAAGTGGAGCAGTTTCTTTTGAATGTTTATAAAGAATATGGCATGCAGTTGCCTCAAAGTTATAAAACATTAAAAACACTTCGATGCAAAGTCGAATTAACATCAATAATAATATTTAGGAAAATTTTACTTTTTTTTTTTGCAGCTAAAATGGCCGGTAAACTAAAGATTTAATGGATATGAAATGCACAAATGAAATAGTGAGATTCGCTGTATAACTGCCATAGTTTCACCAACTCCTTCACGCGGGGCGGCAGTGGTCGAGTGGTTCATGTAGGTTGTCTACAAATCGGAAGGTTGGTGGTTCAATCCCCGGCTCCACCTGACCAAGTGTCGAGGTGTCCTTGAGCAAGACACCTAACCCCAGCTGCTCCCGACGTGCTGGATGGCGCCTTGCATGGCTGACACCGCCGTCGGTGTATGAATGTGTGCGTGAATGGGTGAATGTGAGGCAATATGTAAAGCGCTTTGGATGGCCATTGGTCTATGAAAGCGCTATATAAATGCAGTCCATTTACCAAAAATATATTTTTTAAATAGTTTCTTAAGCCTGTAGCATTTAATAGTTCGAAGCTGATGTTCATTTCGGAAACATGATTAAAATTCTAACAACCATCAGTGTAATGATGTCTAATTATGTGAATGTTTTATTCTTTAAATATAAAAATATTTGCCTAATTGAACACGGAGTGTATTGCAACTTTAATTTTTTACAAATATTTAGTTATATAGACTGCAATGTAAGCTTTTATCACAGTGATGGCCCCTAGTGGAGTTAAGTGGGATAAGGTAAAGCTAAGAGTGCTTCAGACCAACCTTCCGAAAGTATGACTTACAGAAGGGATACGTAACTAAGAACGTTTCGGGAAACACTTATTAACGATAAGGTACAGCTTAAGGTACAACTTAAGAACGACGTAGAGCTAAGAAGGTTTTGGGGAACGCAGCCCTGAACAGCCAAAAAGTGTAACCAACGGTGTGGACAGACTTTGTGAACATGAGAAGGAAACACAGGGCTATTTGGGATATACTGTTCAAAATCAAAGCTAATTTTATATAAACAAAAGGGAACAAATGAAACATACTTACAAAATCTCTTTCTCAACAAAAACCAACAACAAAAAAAACGGTAGTCGTGTTAATAAGGTTTTAATTTTTTTTTAAATGTATCTTTAAAGTTAAGTAGTTTGCATCTCTGCATTTGCTAACTGTCTGTATTTTTTAATATAAGGATGCATTTTCTGTAATGCAGCTTTGAAACAATATGCATTCATGTGTTAAGCACAATACAAACGCTCAGACTCCCGCCTTCTTTCGTTTAATTGATTGGAATTCTGCTTAGTTCTGTAATGTGATTAGCTGGAATTCACGTTCGTCTTAACAAAAACTCAATTCTTTGGTTAAAAATCTTGCTCGGCCATGTAATTCAATTGGTTGGGAGTCGTTTACAATGGCTTCTGTGAACAGAAACTCCCGCCTTCTTTCATTTTGAATTGTCAACATTTTGACACTGTAACTACGTTAGGTGAAGAAAATATTTTGTGTATTTGGTATAATACAATGTTGTTGTGTGTTTTTTTCTCATATTATTTTCCACATACCGTACATTTTTGTAGCTCCATATGTACTGCTTCCTCAAACGCATTGATTTTGTAAAAAATTCATTGATTTGAAAAGCGCTGTGTCCCTGATTTGCCAGCTAATCTGTACTTTGTGATTGGCCTGAATACCTCCGACGTCAGCCGGAAATGTGACGCTCCTACCATGTTTGAAAGATTTGGTTACTAACCGGAGTTAACTTACAGACTGTGAGTCCAAGCTGGAGGAAATATGATAATGTCGGGAGTAAACTGTTGCCTAATCTGTGTGTTTTTTGTAGTCCAAGAAAAAAGATTTATGTTGGATTTATGTACTTTGTACGTTGCATATGTACTAATACACATTTACACACCAAAGGAAATGTAAAACCGTGAATCGACCATAGTTGCTCTTTAAAAGGCAAATAAATTGATTTTGTCTTACATGAGTTTACTATGATGTTAGATGAAGAAGATGATTAAAGGGCCCTGTTTAATAAGGGCTCACGTAAAGGCCGTGCTTGCCTTTGGCCATTCCCTTACAGCCAGTAAATTAAGAGACTACAGAAAGGTCACTTTGCATACCGATCCCAGCCCCGGAGAGACAGCGGTTTTCCTCTTCTGATCAAGAAAATCTACATAGTGTTCCCAGATCTGCCCGGGTAACGCTACTTGATCCACACCCCCTCCCTTATCTAATTTGGGCCAGTGGGTCGAAGCGGTGGAGCCCAGTGAAAACGAATCACCAGTTTGCATGACTGTGGGCAGTCTCTATCAATCAGAAATACAATGCTCAAAGCGAGAAACCAGCAGTGGAATATTCATCTCTCCTTGCAGTGCAGTGGAGTAGAAGCAGGATTTCAAACAGTCGTGGGAAGTATTTTATAAAACAGATCAAATGATAGTTTGCCATTCTTGGTTACAGTCATTTCGTACAGTAACTGACGTTTATGTAATTTCATTTCTTTTTCTGAACGCTCGCCACTTACTAACAAGTAAAGTGCTAACATTTGCACCTGTCCTGAACTGAGCTTGGTGCTTAACCATCATGTTCTGGATTTGCTTTTTATGTTTGGGCAGCTCAGAGACTGTGTATAAAAATAATAATAGTAGTAATTTTGACATTAACCTTTAATTTTCACTTGAGGTACTTTTTATATGTTCCTCTGACCTTATCAAAATAGCAGGTTTTATTATATATTTTGTATTTTTAATGTTTAGTTTTACTACAAAGTGTGCAAGTATTTGACTCTTATTCAATATAACAGTGTTATTTCTTTTTAAGATGATTTAAGAAATTGTAGAAAAATACCATATAAGAAATCAAATTCGGTGGATAACAGGAGTGTACTTCTGGTGTAAGTACAAAAACTTTGGATACAAATTTGCTAAAATTCATTGCATTTCTTTTTTTAAATTTGAAATTCATTCTCATTTAAACCTGAAATCTATGTGACTGCAAACAGAAGATTGCCAACGTTAAAAAAAATAAGTTAAATATATTGATATTTAATATAGTGGCTGTATGAAAGTCCTTTCTTTTGGTTAATTTTTAAAGCAATACTTTTTTAATGGCCATTTTTACTCTGTAATGTGCATTCACGTCAGCCTTTTAAAGCATGAAAAGAGTTAAATAATATATAATTGTCCAATATTATCACTGTACTTGTATACATATTACTTACAAGTTAACAGCAGCCTGTGGCATTAAAAAGAACTGACTTTGGGTCATGCACAGGATCACTTAATATTACATTTACAGTACATTTAGTTCTCATGTTGTATGTTAAGTGGATTTATTAGGTTAATAAAACAGAGTTCTCTAATACATCAAACAGAATATGAGTGATAAAATGATGCTTCATAAAACACATACAGTACAGCTGCACATCTCAACCTGTAATCCTGATGCACAGGAGGAGATGTAACAAATTATGCCTCCTGTTGCTTCTTGAAAGTCTGGAGCTATTGAGTGCTCAGCTTGAGTTCTGTGCGTTTTTCTATGTTTTAGCAGACGCAACGCCGCGTGACCTTTCACCTGCCAGACGGATCTCAGGAGAGCTGCAACGACAGCGGGCTTGGAGAGCCGGAGTCCAACAGCGGCACCAGCACCACCCATCCTCTGCCTCTGGGCTTCCCTCAGGATGAGTACTTTGAACAGACCTCACCAAACAGCCGCACAGAGGGTGACGGAAACTCTGACCCCGAGTCCAGTGAGTACAGATCGCTGTCTTGACTGACAAATTGCTAAGTTATATTCAACATAATTTTTGTCCTTCCTAAGCAGAGCTTATTTGTAGAGATAAGCACATGAATAAAAATGCATATGTAATATATGTTTTGTAAAACGGTTAGTTCAGTCCTTAATGCTGATTGGTGAGTAGCCGTTAGTAGCAATTTATTTAGAATAAAACACAGCTATGACCACTGCACCCAACGATTCTGTATACAGTATCACCCAATGTAAACATATGTGAAACATTGTTGGTCAGGGACTATTTTTTTCAGCGGATCAAAATGCTTTTATTGATTTTACTTCATTAAAGCTGTGTTTATACATATTTTTGCATTTATATTTGTGGTAACTGTTTTAGAAAACCAATAAGGTACTTAAGGCTAGTACTGTTTTGTGAATAAGTCTGCTTCCCATTATGCCCAACAACACCCTTCAGCGGTGACTTATTCCACGATACAGCACAGCCTCTTGTACCTTTGCTTATTTAAAAAACATGGAGCCCAAGGTTCTGAATCTAGAATATAGTTTTGAAAAAAACAAGGCTTGAAAAGTGTAAAACTTGGAATGTAAAATGATTAATGACCGTTTAATCATCTTATAAATCAACAGTCATCAATAATTATGCCACTTTTCAAAGCACATCGATCATGTAAAATCATTTTTATGAAAGATCAGATTTTCTCGATTCTTTTGAAGCACAGACAATGCTCTTTGAAATTTGTATTTCTAAGTATTTAAATTTCATGTTTCTGTTTATTTCAAAATCTAATTTCTTTGTTGTTGTTGATTTATTTACTTAAATAATTAAGAAAAATGAAAAGTTGAAAAAAATCATGTTTAAAACTGTACATTTTGTATATATTTATAACAAAGTGAAAAATTTTGGTTCAACTTAAAAAAGTAAGTTAACTTGTTGCCGTAAAAAGGTGAGGTAATTAAACTCCAAAATATTTGTTGACACAATATGTTAATACAATTTCTTTTTGATTCAACTAATATTTTAAGTTAAATTAACTCATAATTTTAAGGCATACATTTTTTTAAACATGATCTCATAGAAAGTCGAGTTATAGTGACGAAAATTTTGATTAATTTATTTGTGTCTATGGCACGAAATTCAGCTTTTTTCGTGTCCTAAGCATGAATGTCTTTTTTGTGTCACTCGCACAAATTTTTATAAAGTTTTTTTGTGTCCGTGGCATGACTTTCTTTTTCGTGTAATTTTATGTATTTTTCTTTTTCTGTTTTTTTCTTATTTTAAATCATTGCCGCTTTGGGTTGGGGTTAAATTTGGGGTTTGGGTTATGATGTAATTGTATGTATTGGTTTCTACATGTTTTTCTTCCGCTTTTAAAACTATTCTCGCCTGGAATTGGGGTTAGAATTGGGGTTTGGGTTAGGATGTCTAAACATGTAACAGAAAGTGATTCTAACACCACCCCCAATGGTAAAAAAAATAGGAAAAAACTATGAGAAAACACATAAAATAACACGAAAAAGAAAGTTGTGCAACAGACACAAAAAATATTTATAAAAATACGAAAAAAATAATTTCACATTTGGTCAATTTTTTTGTGGCTATAACAAAACTTTCTGTAAAATCAGTCTGATTTTTTATTTGAACCAACAAAGTTTTTTAAACTTAAATACTTTTATCAGTGGACATGAGGATGGACTTTATTTTTTGAGCCTGTGTTTTTTTCTATCCATGCTGGATATTTTCGGGCAAAGGGAACATTGTTGCTAAGTTTACATTATGCTGCGCACAGTAATAGCGCTTTGCGGAGCAAATAATGTTTGTTTAGGGAGGGTGTTTATTTGCTCAACTTGTTATTGTTTAATGAGGCGCAAAAGAACTGGTTAGCATTTACTGCTGGGCTACTCCGTATCGGCCATTAGTTTGACCGACAGGAATTTCTGACCGTACGCTCCCGAGATCTTCTTCATCATCCAGCCCATAAAGCGCTCTTTGTCTTTCTGGCTGTAACCCCAGGATGTAAAACCCCTTATCAGGGTTTGTATATACTGTAGTTGGACTGCCCAGTGTGTCTGCTGGATCCTTTGATTCTGGGGTTCATTTCAGCCTGATCATCAGGAATCAGTCTGTTGACTGTGATCGGCATAGATCTCTCCATCCCTCGCTGGCCTTGGCATTAATAATATGGGTGAATTACCATAATGTTATTCATGTTGTCAGATGCAACAAAAGTAGGAAAAAAGGACAGGATAAAATAAATTGTCTTGCATACATATGTGAATTTTCTCTATGTCTGCTCAGTAAATGAGACAATAGCGTCACTGGCCAAGGTGCAAATGTCTTTTTGATCTGCACTGAAGCGGAGCTTTAACACTCTGTTGGAGGACGTATGAGTGAATTTTTTGGCTATTTCCATTCGTGATCGCCAATTCTTGCTCTTAGATTAGCTGTAGTCCAGCCTGCTGTGTATTATAATTCAATATGTGCTGTATCCATGAATTTAAATCAGAAATTTTGCATAAATATAAACCTCTAACAAACTGTATTGTATATACAGACAACCTTCTATGCAGAAAATAAATAGCTTGCTATAAATTATGGTTTAACACCAGAAAAATATATACCAATATCTGCGATGATGTAAGACCATTGTTTTTTTTATACTGGCTACAATGTAAATGTAACAAACTATTACAGATACACTTCAAAAAAAAAAAAAAAAAAAATCCCATTAAAATATCCTTATATGCATCATTTATATAAAGGGGACATATCACAAGACTTTTGAAGATGTCAAATAAATCTTTGGTGTCCCCAGAGTACGTATGTGAAGTTTTAACTCAAAGTACCATGTAGATTATTTATTATAGCATGTTAAAATTGCCACTTTGTGTGAGCAAAAATGTGCTTTGGGTGTTTTGGGTGTGTCCTTTAACATGCAAATGCGTTGATCTCTCCACTGAATGGGATTGGCGTGGTTGGATAGCGCAGATTAAGGGAAGGTATTATCCCCTTCTGACATCACAAGGAGAGCCAAATTTCAATTACCTATTTTTCACATGCTTGGGGAGAATGGTTTACCAAAACTAAGTTACTAGGTTGATCTTTTTCACATTTCCTAGGTTAATAGAAGCACTGGGGACACAATTATAGCACTTAAACATGGAACAAGTCAGATTTTCATAATATGTCCCCTTTAAAGATAAGTTCCTTTAAGTTATCAAACATTTGCGCGACAGCTTTTGCACTTTTATTCGACAGTGTATGTACAAGTAGTGACAACCCTATTTAACTGACTATATAACAAAAAATGTATATTGAACAAAAATGTACTTAAATATTACTAAAAACAAAAATTTAAAGGGATAGTTCGGCCAAAAATGATATTAAACCCATGATTTACTCACCCCGAAGCCGTCCGAGATGCATATGTCCATCGTTTTTCAGACAGTGACATTTTCGGTTGTTTTGGAGAGTGTTTTGGATCTTTCAGTTGGCCGGATGTGAAGTTGTGGGGTCCACGACCTTCAAGTCCAAAAAGTGTGCATCCATCCTTCACAAAATAAATCCAAACGGCTCAATGATAAACAAAGTCCTTCTGAGGGTAATCCGCACAGTTTCGTTGTAGAAATATCCATATTTAAAACTTTATAAACCAAAATAACTCGCATCCGGTAATGCCGCCATCTTGGTCGCGTCCGCATTCAAGATCAGACTTTACGCGGCGTACGGAGGTTACTCTGCTGCTGCTCTGTGCCCCTGCCCTCCGAATTAGTCATACGTCACTAAGAAAAGTGTGTACACTACGCTAATACTCTCTCCTGAATACAGAGGAGTCTAAGATGGCGGCGCTACCGGAAGGTAGTTATCTTGGCCCATACAGCTTTAAATATGGATATTTCCACAACAGCACCGCTAACCTAACCCTTACCCTCAGAAGACCTTTATTTATCATCCTGGAGCCGTTTGGATTTATTTTGTGAAGGATGGATGCACATTTTTTGGACTTGAAGGTCGTGGACCCCGTAACTTCACATTTAATTAACTGAAAGATCTAAATCATTTTCTAAAATAACTGAAAATGTGTTTGTCTGAAAAACGATGGACATATGCACATCGGACATCGGACAGCCTGTGGGCGAGTAAATCGTGGGTTCAACATCATTTTTGGCCGAACTATCCCTTTAATGAAAAAGTAAATTAAAGTCCCTGTGAACTGGAAATTGCAATCCGAGTGAAACAGAATATCACGCGAGGGAAATAGTGGGCATGGCTTGTGCTTTCCACTGTGTTTTGATTGGATATAGCAAAGTAGAAATTTCATTCAGGAATAGAACTGACAGCAGACTGAACGTTGGAGGGGGCGGAGTTAAGGGATTCTCCTGCCCAAAATATCTATCTGATGTCATCTGCGAATGATTGCCACGAGGGTGCGGAAATACATTTTAAGATTTTAATTGAAGTTTATAATAAAAAATAATAATTATGACTAACACGGATACATTGCTTATAATAAACGTTGCAATATTACAGAAAAAATATAGTTGGACTTTAAAGGACTTTAAATTGATATCAATCGAGATGGATGTCATTAGACAGCAAACATAAAAAAAACTACAGGATGTTGATTAACGTTTGGACGTTCAAATATGCGTGACTTGCTCAGGACTGTTGCGTTTTGATTTTCCATATTTCTGATACAAGAAAACAGGTTGGATAATAGACTGCTGTGTGCAGCATCCTGTTAAAAGTAACAAACTGTAACACTAGCAGTGATTTGCATATGCTAAGTGATTGCTCTGTGGCTCATTAATATTCTGCAATGGATGCATCTCAGGCTTCATAAAATCAGTCTTATAAATGGGAGCACAATGCGAGTGTCATTTGGGAACTGGGTTAATTGGCAAAGTGGACACTATTTTTATAATACATTTCATTTTTTTCTTCTCATGAGACCAATAAGTTGGTCTCTGGTAATGCAGTTACAACAGACAACCAATGATTGCGAGAAATCACGAAGGTAACACAAGAGGGAATTTTGAAGTCAATCTTGTTATCATGCTGTTTCTTTTCACTTCGTCATCACTCGTTCAAGCAAGGCAGCCTTTGTACACAAAATATATCATTTATTCTATTGTCAAACTACGGGGCTGAAAACCCGAGTGCGTTTTAGAAACCGAAAGCCTCATGAATAAGCATGAGCAATCCAGCACTGCTTAAAATGAAAAATACATTGTGCGCTTTTCATCCCAAGATTACTTGCTATTGCACAAAAGCCAGACTGATAAAAACCATGCCATTTATTTATAATCACGTCAGGAGCCACGTGGCTTCCTCCTGCATCCTAAAAAGTGTTAAGATTTGATGTCGGGCCCTCGAGTGCTGCGGGACCCCCAAGAAGCACAGAAGTCGGACGCCTCACTCAGCTCCCATTTCCTAGCTCAAAAGTTCACTTATAAAAGACGACGTTGTGGTTCAGGGTTCAAAAGTAAAGATAGATCCCTTCTCTGTTGACACTCTCCGAGACTGTACGAGAGGAGCATCGGAGACGTAGGGAGCCCAGGACGGATTAGATATGGTTTTATCAATGAGCGGCAGGCAGCTGTAGCTGTGGCAATCGCTTATCTTGTCGTCTCAATTTGAAAAGAGTGAGAACAAGAAAGAGAGAGCGAGATGAAGGGGGATTGAGAGACAGAACCGAACGACGGTGGCAGACCCAGGGAAAAGGTGATTCGAAGACAGAAAATAAAGCGGGCGACCTGAGAGGGCTGTGCGAGGAAGGTGGGGCGGCAAGGTCTCGCGTGTCAGCTCGCTCTGAGTAACAGCAGGGAGAATAGCCCAGGATATGGCCTTCTTATGACAATGTATTTCTCCGCTCCTCTTTAAAACAGCATCTTTATTAGACCACCCGCTTTCGAAATAAAGTTCATGTGACATTTATGTTAGCGTTATTTATGAGGCAGGAGGCAATTCGTTTTATGGCTCCTTTCGCTCTGGCTCCTCCGGCTCGCTTTATCAGACTGTCACCAGTGTAGTTTGCTCATTTTTGTTACACTCTGCTCTGAGCGATTTCGAATTTGCCACGGCCTCTGGCCCATTGGCTAAAGACTCAATTTTGCTGTCGCAAAATTAGCATGGATGATGTTGTCTTGCTGCCACCCCCTCCATCCTGGCAGGAGGGTAACAGCTGGCAGGAGGGTAAAGGGAACTTCTCAAACAATTAACATTTTCAAATCTTACTGTGGCTGTCCCTTTAGGCGGCAGCCGAACCTTTGTACTGGTACATCAAACGGTTTAATGCATTAAAGTGTATGTTTTGTATCGACGCTGGCATGGAAACCAGGTGGTTATGGATTTGTTTAGCAAACAAACTGAAGAAAATGGATTCATGCAAATGAAACAACTCAGGGTTGATTGTTGCTATAATCTTTTTCCAAAAGATATTCAATCCTATTTTTAAATATTTTAAAATAATTGTATTTTCTATTTGGGTAGGGTATTATTCAGATGAACAATATATAATAAATAACATATCATTAGTGTGAGCATTGCCTTCAGAGCGCCTGGTCTTTGAAGTGAGTACTGTGCACTACAAAGCTAATTTGGCATAATTGTGTGTTTCATGATTGCATGAGTCAGAATGTTTCCTTCCAAATAAGTCAGATTAATTACACAAGGGATATTTATAAAGTTATAATCCTGGAGCAATGCATGTGTTGATATACATCCTTAACATCCATCATAGTTGTTTCACTAGTGGAAATGTCAATTCATGGCAGTTTGTATGTATTTTACAGCCAAAACTTCTTTATATAGTCGCGTATTTTTTTTATTCTTTTTTCGTGATATTATCACGAATTTCCGCATTTTTTCGTGATCGTATAAAGAATTCCTGTTTTCGTGTGATTATCACGTATTGGTTACTCAACTGTTTTGTCCAATTTTCTTACCATTGTCGCTTTGGTTTAGGGTTAGATTTACATAAAATGACATACCTACCCAAACCCAACTCTAACCCCAACGCCAGTCGACATATAAAAACATAAATCAGAAAAAAAATAGTATAAACCAATGTATAAAGTGACATTCTAATGCAAACACCAAATCTAACCTTAAACAGAAGTGACAATGGTTTAAAAATAGAAAAAAGCAGTTGAGTAACCAATACGTGATAATCACACGAAAACAGGAATTCGTTATACGATCGCGAAAGAACTCGGAAATTCGTGATAATATCATGAAAAAAGAATCAAAAAATATGTGACTATATCATGAAACTTTGTGAGACTGGGTATGTATTTTACGAGGTGACTAAGTTATATTAAGTCATATGACCACATTTTTATATTTTTGTAAATTTGCCCTGTAACGTTGGGGTTTAGGGACGGGGTTTTCATTATTGTACAATTATCGTTTTTCTGCGCAATAAACTTCGTGTGAATTAGCCAACTCACAAAATATGTACGAATTCTCATAAGATTGTTGGTAACACTTTATTTCACAGTACATGTACCTTGTACATATATGGTAAATAAGTTGTACTTACCGACAAATGTGTGGTACTTACTTTTAGGTATCTACATGGTAATTAATTGGTATCATTACTGTACTTACCAGTGGTACATACTTGGTAGTTATTATGTAACTTTAGATAAGTACTGGGTAATAACATATACATACTTATAGTGTAGGTATATTGTAACTAACATCAAACACTACTGTACTTACAAATTGTAAGTGTGTGGTACCTGTAGGCCAGTGTAAGTTAATGAAAGGCACATACATGTACATTACCATACATGTACAAGGTAAGTTCACGTACTGTAAAATAAAGTGCTACCAGATTGTTTAGTCAAAGTGACTTTTCATGCATTTTATGACTACATGTGTTGTCTAGGAATCGAATGCATTACATTGGAGTTGTTCGAGTCATGCTTTGACAGGGACTTTTCTATTATGTTTTGTATTGAGTCAATAAACAAAACTTGCTGACTTCCTTTAACATACTGATCTTTCTTTCTTACTTCAGAAATACAGGTTTCTTGACAGGTATATGAAATCCATTATGACTTTGATTATATACTTTAGATATGACGGGCTGTACGGTATCTTAAGCATCCTGTTGCATTCCACTGTCACATGCCATCCAAAGGATTTAGTGGTAGAGAGACTTTAGTTTTCTATCAAAAACCATGTCATTAGGGAAGTATTAGTCAATGAGAGAGATGAAAGATTTTCTGATCGGTAGCATATGGCCTCTTATGACCAGCTTATGTCTTTTCTTTCTAAGATCTAAATCTGGTCTATAAAATAAATAAATAAATTGCAATAAACCAATCCACTTCATGCATTGTAAGTATAATAAGATTACGGTTTTAACATTGTCCATACACTTCCAGGGTAAGAGCTTTATTATACACTTTCCCTAAGTGCATTCATGGGTCATTTTTGTTATTGTTGTCCACTACAGTATTTAGAACCGAAAATGAATGGACTTGGTTTATCCGAGATATTAAATGCTTTCTCCGTCTCTGCCCCGCTCTTTCATTTTGGCAGAGCGTAACGGTTATTGCTGTTAGTGGTATAAACAGATGCAAGGTTGGCCTTTTTGGATAATCTCAAGATGAGCAGTCTAAACAGTGTTATAAACACTGCATAAGTGCTGGTGCACTGCGTAAAACACATTTTCATTTAATCAAATCAGTCTGCCTATTATTTTATTCAATTATCTGTAATGAATGTGTGACTTAATTACACTGCATTACATCTCCATTTCCCAATCAAAATTCTCTCCGGAAACCCTTTTTACATAAAATGGTGACTTTTCGAATGTATGAAACTGTCTCGCAGTCTGGAAATTATTAATAATTATCAGCATGGGAACAGAATAACATCGAAAATCTTGTTTAAAGTAAGGAATCATTTATTGTATTCATGGAAAGTGCTAGATTCATTCAAATGTGAAAAATTACACACTTTTAAACATAAACCAAAATGGGTGGTTTTCCAGACAGGGTTTAGATTAATCTAGGATTACGCCTTATATTATATTAGGACATTTAAGTAGTTTTTACAAACAGACCTTACACACACACACAAAAAAAAAAAAAACATTACTGATGTGTGTATTAAGCCAAAACAATGGCACAGATTTATTTTAAGATATGTCACCGCAAGCTGTTTTCAGTTAAGACAAATTTAACATGTATTTTAGTGAAGTCCTGTCTGAAAATTAATCGGTTCTATAGTTTAGATTTAAGGTCCTAAAAAATTATTGGATGAGAGTTTTTTTTTAAATGCTGATATAAAGCACCAAAACAAGACTAGGAAGTTTTACAGTTTATTTTTATGAACGATTTGTCTGGAGTCAGTAACTCCATTTATGTCATGCTTGCCGTACCTCAAGACATTTATTTAGGTTTTTATAGCAAGACATTTTTCATTTTTTTTCCAGACATTTTTTGAGTTCTTGTTTTACTTAAAATTCTCTTGTGTTGTGTACTCTGGATTACTTTCTTATGCACTGATTCATCATCTTGCTAAATTTGTCAAAGCTGTCATCGCTAAGCTCAAAAGAGTCACTCAACCCCCCTTACTGATTTGAAAGTGTCACTTTAGAAGTACTGCAGTAATAATAACAGTTTTGTTTTCGATTAAGCAACAAATCACCAGCACCAAGGTTTGTGGATGTCTCTCTTTTGTGAGTATAGATTTCCATTTCGGAAATACATACAATTATATACTTTGCTTGACCAGCGTCTTTATCTTCTTTCTGTTTCGTTTGCTTTATCAGACTGTATTGCTAATTAAAACTCAATGTGGTCACATCATATATAGCTGTAATGCGTTTAACAGACCTGCCACTATTTTACAGGTGCATAAAAATAATCCAATACTACAACGCCTCTCATCCAATCAAAATCAGAAACAGCATTGCAGAATGTGGTTTTAGGTTTTTAGTCCCTTTAACAGCAATATTCTGAGATTTAAGCATAGCTATATTTCTCAAGAACACACTTTAAGCTCAAGTTGTAAAACACAAATGCATTTATTTAAAAAAATACATCATGTCATCTTATTCCTGGTGTTGCATGCATAAATGCTTGACTTTGAAAGAAAAGAAAGAGACGGAAAAGTATGGGACACAAGTAATCATATTAGGATGATCACTTAAACCAAACCATATTTTGCAAAGTTGGCTTCTCAATTCAAACAAGTAAATGTTTATGTGCTGCAGGGCTTTCCAGCTGCTTACATAGGCCTGACTTCAATTAAACTAGCGCCAGTTTGAATGTACATGTTTCTTCACTTCCTGGATTTGCCTTTTTACCTTATGTCTGGCCTTGGTCAGGTGGGATTTGATTGGTTTCATCTGTATATCCATTGTAGCCAGCAGGATTTGAGAGGAGAGTCAACTCTTTGAGCTGATATCTGTGTTTGGTCTGCTTCAAATGCCATTGATAGTTGTCTTGGGGAGACGATCTATTGATCTGGAAAGACAAGTCAAAGCACTTAAATCTCCTTTGTTTCCCTGGTAGAGTTGGGAAAGTGTCATGGAAGAAAGCTCCAAAAGAGTGTATTAAGCAGCTGTTGAAGACAAATTGAACGGCAGCGCCCTGTTTTTGTATTGAATATTTTTGTCTTTGCTTTTAGTCAGAACCTTCTGAGCTTTACACACCCTCCACCTACAGGGAGCGATACAAATTCAAACCATCCAGAAATGGGCATTGTAAGTGTTAATTTGGTCTCTATCGCTAAAATATTCGGCTAGAACACACAGAAATCCGTAAGCTTTTATTGGTTTGAAGAAATCATCAGATTAGTTTTTTAATTAACATTTATAAAGGGGATTAAATAACTTTTTAATGAGGAGCAGATACCTCTCGCCGATAAAGCATGCATAACTGCCTTAAATCCAACAATCACCACGAATGTGTCCTTCAGGATATTATTTGGAAGCTCAACTGAGCTTCACTTCTCCGGAAAGCCAATTCTGGGCCGAAAAGCCACAGCACAACACCCTGAGTGGGATTTCAAAGACTCTGACAATTAAAACAGCTACTCTGCACTTGTTAACATGTTCAGAAAGTTTCAGGCCTGATTTGGGGGAGGGATCAATAGCTGTCAAGTTTGATTGCATCTCCAGATAAAGTATCCTGAACTCTGTTGGGAAACTTCAAACGCTCCGCTCAAAAGCGCTCACTAATGACCGGCTATCTAGTCAACTTATCTTATTTTTCTGACAAGTGGTGCGATACTGAAAATCCAAATCACCTGATCTCGGAATAAAGAAATACGGATTCTTAAAAATAAAGGATAATTGAACATGTGCAAAACTTCCTCATCTATGATAGATGCAAGTATGACAATGACAAAATGTTAGGGTTTAGATCCAGTTCACTTGAACTAGATTTCACTACAACAGATCTCTCTTTGTCCGAAAAAAATGACTTTTTATTCTATTCTATTCTATTCTATTCTATTCTATTCTATTCTATTCTATTCTATTCTATTCTATTCTATTCTATTCTATTCTATAGATGGTCAATTTGACAAAGTGATATAGCGTAAGTTTATAATCTTAGTTATCTTAAATATAGTTGGGTTTCAATCAAGCGTGCAGCACAAGCCCTGAAAAGTGAAGCCAAAACGTCTCAATCGCCCCGCAGTGACTGGTCCTAATATAGGTCATAAACCCCACCTCCCCCATGTTATTCAATGGGACTTGAGACCAACAACACAATTTAAATACACTTCAATTATCTTTTTTCCGAAGCTGGTTTCTGTAATTTACTGCATTTTTATCATACTGATGTAAATTCAAGTGTTTGTTTTTAAAATAAGTTTGTTTTTAGTTAGTTATTTAATGCTATAAAAACGGTGGTGTCATGTCATGATTGATATGGGCGTTCTGCGAGGGCGGGGCCTTGCTTTCGCGGCTTTACTTCCTGCTTACTACTGTGCAGGACTGGTCCCTAAATCACATGCGCAGACTCAAGACCCAAGATGTCAGCGCCGTATCAGGACACTGGCTGCTTAACTTTTCACCAATGTAAGAGAGCGAACGGGCGCCGTCCATTTTTTTTTTTTTTTACAGTCTATGGTTTCAATGCTTAGTGTCACTAAAACATTTAACAGGTATTATTATACCAAGCTGCCTCACAACATTGACTCTATTAAAACAATGACATTATTAAAAACCTTGAGATGGAGACCATGGAAACCCAAATCTACTTATGAAGATAATACAACACCCAACATAAGATTGAACAGCAGTAAAGAAAAAAAATAATAATAAATGATTATGTGAATCAATGAATAAATAAAGTACATTGAATATATAAAGAATAATAAATGTTAGTAAATTTAAGATAAAGTCTAATGATAAGAGTAGGAGCATCAAAGTTTAATTACAGTCATTAATTTCACATTGATTTCAATATCTGACATAGTGTGTACTTTAGTAAATATTAAAGATGTTTTTTACATTATGCTTTTTATGTAGAAAGCCATAAATCACAAAAACAGACTGCACTGTCAAATTAAAAGTTAAAAAAATTAACTTTTCTGGTACCCTCAAAGATTCATACAAACAAATTGAAAAGTTAAAGGTACACAATAGGTCCTTAAGGTACAGTAATGTACCCAGAAAGGTACAACATTGTATTATGTTTTGTATACCTGTAAAGGTACAAAAAGTAAACCTCCAGTGACTGAAAAGGTACAGTTTAAAACTTTTATTTGTGGGTTATTACAGACTGGATAAAAAAATGGAAAGGACAAAATCAAGTCAAAGAAAAGTAAAGATCTGCACACGGTTATATGCATGGCTTTCACCTCCTTAAAAAATCTTTAATTAATGCTTCATCAAAGGCCATTTACAAAAAACTAAAGAAATAAATGAAGATCATAATAAAAGAAATATTGTGTGATAAAGAAAGTAAATAAAGTACAACACTAACGTATGTTTGTACTCTCAATGCAACCTCTCAAACAATACAAACACATAAGTTCCTTTTAATAAACTGAGGTCCTAAGATCCTTCACACAATCCACACGTTTGGAAAACAGTGCTAAAGATTTGATTCGATTTTTCCAGAAGGTGGGACCTACTTTCAGCAGGTGGTAATAGCACAGTGTTAACTGTGAATAAAGTGCTTTTTATAATAGGCCTAATTTACATTTAAATCTGCATTAAAAAGTGCAGCAGTGAGTTCAGTATGACACAGGTTTTTGCCACACACACAAGTGTTGTATTGTTTATATCATGCACATGCCAAACATTTTAGCGTACTGTACCAAACACAGTCAACTTCATGGCCAAATGTTGGACATACTGCACACCTTTGTTCCTAAGGCTTCATCTGTTGAATACAGATTTGATTAGTTTTCTCCCAAATGGCATCATTTCAATGGCCACATGCACGCATCGCTGCCAGAGGAATATGTACAGCAGCTCATTATCAAAGCATTAAAATGCCAAGATATATGTCTTGGATACACATCAATTTTTCATGCTCATCATTCACTTTGCGAGCAGAACAGACTGCAGGCTCCAGTTCCATCAAATGCATTTTGTTAGAAGTCTATCATCCTTCACTAACATTCGCCTCTCAGACGACTGCGCAATCCAGCCTGCTCGATTCGACACGGTTACGGACAGCCTACCTGCGTTCTCATTGAGATGCAGCAGGAAGACACGGAGAGTCAATGAAAAATAGATATGCTGATGTTTTATTAAATGGCATTTGTTACAGATAGCCTTGACAAGAATTTTAGTCTCTTGTACCAACTGTGAATCATACAAATTTTGGACTCATGTGATCATACTGTGGATGTCAGATGGGGTTTCTGGAACAGAATAGTGCTTGGAATAAATTTGAGGTTTTAGAAATCGGTTGCATGTGTGGTCAGATTTTACCACGCATTTACTTACTTTAGCAATGTTGTTTATAAACATTGTTTTAGGGGCCTAATTTTAATGCATTTGATATATTTAGCAATGGCAGTAAATTATGCATGCTTACTCCTCAGCATCTAATGTTGGGACAATTGTGTCTACACAGAGAAGTGGGCCTATAAAATATGCCACAGTGAATTGATTAAAATGCATGGCCTTCCCCCGTTCTCATTTTTCTTATGCAGACAGTGCCAAGGATAAAGATGGGTCTGCTTAGATAGGCTTATTGACCAAAATAACCGAGAGTCAATATGTTCCTTCAAAGCTAAACAGACTCAGCATCTTAGGGGTTGTATTTTCGGTGGCAATAACTCTATTGACCCATGTCATATTTATATCTAGTTAGTAAATCATAGCTTTGACACATGCCAAAGTCGTTTACGTTTGTTATTAGTGAAAACGGTACATTGCATATTCATGAATTCGAACCACCAAGGATTCCTTAGCAAACTAGGCTGTTACAATAAATCATGGCATCTAGGCCATCCATAACGTAGAATTGTGACAAATCCCACCTACTGTTAAATCAAAACAAAACATTGCCTGATCTATTTCCAATTTATCGGGGAGAGACGCGAGACAATCCCAAAGCAGCTAATACGAGCAAATGCGAATAAATCATCTATTTTAGCTTCTAGTCCTTTATTTTCACACGGGTCATTGGGATCTAATCCAGGGGTGTGTGCGTGTGCATGCAGGAACCAGATTACTTGGTGGCACCCTGTGGTCTAGTGATCAATGTGAGCTCTGATTCTTTGATAAATTGGTATTCTCAAACAAATGGATGACTTTAGAAAGAGCTCGGGGCCAGTAACATAGACAGATGGAGTGTGGGAGCAAGGGAGCTTTGCTGAGTGAAGGAAAAAAGATTTCATTTGGGACACACAGAGGATGGATTAGACTCACCCTGGAAGTGTTTGGGCTAACAAAATATGACAGGAGCTTTTGAGGGCTCAACACGGAGCCCTGGCAGTGGCGTAGCTGGTGCATTCATCACATTTGCCATGGTCAAGTTCCCAGGCCGTGCCGCTAACATGCATCTGTGAGACCTCCAGGCATTTGACCACCAGAGAGGGTCATGCAGTTGCACGCCACTTCATGCCGGCTGCATCGGGAAGAGCCACCGGTGTGCGCCTGTAGCTGCCGCACCAGCCGTCCGCGAGTGTCCCCGTGCTCCGCTTCCTACGCGCACCTGCTCGGTTGCCTCGGTTTGCTCTCGTTCCAGGTTGCCATAACTCCCAGGGGTCACAGCTGCTCAACATCTGTCAAGCCATGCACATTTTTCATAGTGAATCACAGATGCTATTTATAACAGGGTTTAGCCAAATGTAGATATTTGGAATTGCTCTCTTTTCAGTTCATTAGTTGTGCGTTACCAAATTGGGCACGTCCAAGGGTTGTCGAAAAAATTGAAATTAGATTGACAGACACAGCATACTAATTTCATTAGTCCAGTTTAACACAATTTTGCTAAAAGACAAATAATACTTATATCATTACTTTTGACATTTTTTTTCAAGTAATTAAGATCTTTTAATGATGGTTTACATAAAGTGTAGTTTAGTACTGCCAAAACAAATTAACAAAGCCATCAGCAACACAAAATGTCAGGTGTGTGCCACTTCTAATAGGATGTGCGCTATAGTACATCTTATAGTACGTCCTGTTTGCCAAATGCAGTCCGAATTTGGAAATTGAATTGTTATTCAAAAACCATTCTCAATTCAGTTAAAACATTTAAAGGATAATTCCGGTACTTAACATTTTGAGTCTCATTTCTGGTTTGTTTTGGATGAACTACAGTGATGGACACTAAAATTTTGACAATGGGTCGTGTCTTGACTTTTTGACTCGTTTAGAAGCATCTTTTGACTGTTTCAGAATGGAAGTCAATGGCCATACACAAACATGTAATTAAAACAACACATAACATTCATTTTCAAAACTGTGCTACTCACCGAGTGGTTCGTGGTGTTCGTTGATGATTAAAAACAAGTAGTGTAGCGAAATAAAGTTTTTGTCGTGTTTTATTTGGCATTTTGTAAAATTCCATTGACTTCTTTTGGAAGACTCATTGCTCGCTAATATATCACTCTGCCGCTGGAAACGTAAAAGGGGTCTGTTTACATATTGTTGTAGTTTTTTCGCTCGGTTTCTCTCAGAAGAAATTTTTCCCATATTTGATGGCTTATTGACTAGCCTTCGGTTTGAAGTTGAGCTCGATTGTGATTGTCTATGCACTAGACACAGAGTTCCATTCAGCGTCCTTGTACGGCAAAGTGGTTGTCGCCATCAAGTGGTCGGGAGTGTGCTAACGCTTCAGACTCAAATATAGAGCGGAATGAACGTTAAGTGTTGTTTTAATGACATGTTTGTGCATGGCCCTTGACTTCCATTCTGAAGCAGTCAAAAGACGCTTCTAAAAGAGTCAAAAAGTCAAGACACAACCCATTGTCAAAATTTAAGTGTCCATCACTGTAGTTCATCCAAAACAAACCAGAAAAAAAGACTCAAAGTGTTAAATACCGGAATTATCCTTTAACACTAGAATAAACAGGCTGTATCCGAAGTCCCATACTTTCCTTGTAAAAATATATATATATGTTCAAATTCAAAATATACATAAAAGAGTAGGCGAAAAATACCGTGATGACCTACTTCTTCCAGATGGATTATGAAGTGTACATTCGATGGACACTTTATTATCCCTTGACGCAATGCAACTCCCGCTGCTAGGTCACATGACAATTACTACATGGTGATTTTTTTTTCATTTTTGCTATACATGTTCACTCTATATAGAACATACTTTTTACGCTTATTGAGTATTTACTTTGTTAAAATAATCTGTAGTACTGACAGGTCTCAAGATAGTATGCGATTTTGTAAGCAGCTATAAATCTTCAATTCTGTTCCTGCCTTGTAATTAAAGCGACACTGACCACAGATATAAACGTTTATTTCTGATAAACTCTCAGCATTTAAACTTCTCTCATGTGTGCTTTAATCCTTCCAACACTGTTTCATTAAGACCTACACATCATTCGCCCTTATTTGCTATTCACACATAAGCAGGTGTGGCAACAAATTACCATCGCTACTGAGATTTCAGCCTATTTAGGTACAAATTATTTCGTTCTCTGTAGTCACATCTAAAAAACAGCTCTGCTGTCGTTTTAACAGGGGCACCGCGTGTGTCCTTGATCTTGTAGTTGGCTTAACCGGTCGCTCACAGAGGGAGGCAGATGTTGTCTTGGGGCATGGCCGTTCGCCTCTGCCACTTCCATGCCTGATGTCACTGTGCATGCAGGTGCATTGCTCCTCTGCGTTATCTCTCTATTTCTCTCTCTCGCCGGTGGTCAAAGCTGCAAGTGTCACACTAGGGGATATGCCCATTAGACCCAGTGAGCTATAATAATTGATGATCAGACCTGCTGTCAGAGTAAAAATGCAACTCCAAACGAGGAAAGGCATGCTGAGGCACACTTGCAGTAATGCAGACTGAAACGTGGCATTAGGCTGTCGCGTGCCGCAGAGTGAAGGTGTGATGGGAGGGCCCGACTGAACTAGCATGAGGAAACCGGTGGCCCATTGCACAGGATGATGAGGGTTTTGTCCTTGAAATAGCAGATTTGCATTCTAATGACATGAGATGCTCTGCTGATAATAGACGCCTTGATGTTTTTCAGCCCGTGGATCTGTTTTACACCCACACACGCTACACTTTCAGTTAATTATGCATGTCTTTATTGAGAAACAATGTCTCCAATGGCAACCTGTCGGTAGATCCTATAAACCAGGACCAGTGTTTATTAGATGAACGCCGTGGCCCTTATTTCAGTGAAATGCGCTGTCTCTACTGTATATTGCCGTTTCATTCAACTCTGCTCGAGTTAATGATATGAAGACCTGAAAGAGGAAAAAACAAGCCAGATGAGATTCATATCCGCAATTGTACGTCTTCCATAACAGTAGAGATGCCACCGAGCCGGGTGGATCTTTCACCAAGATGCATTATATTGCGTTATGGTTCTAGTTAGCGCTAAATCAAAGCACACGTTTTTCAAACCGGCCTGTTCTGTGACTAATCATCCTATTAAGATTGCTGGTAGGCATTTCATTATGGCAAAGATATTGCGAATTCATAATTCTTAACAAACAGGGTGTACAAGGTGTATCTAATTAGGCATTTTACACTCCATTTCTTAACAACACTGGTAAACACTCCTGAGCTCGGGAACTGGATCACATATTTGGATCCCGGTGTGATGGTGCACACCTGTTTTTCCCTGCTTGAGAAATACTGTCTAGCGGAGCAGAGCCTCTGATTATTGCTCGGGAAATGCTTTTAATCATTCGGTGTGGATTCGCAGGCCGTCTGGATATGCCCGAACACGGACTCTCCTCCGCTTCGTCACGAGCAGCTATTGCCTTTTCGAATCATTATTCCCATTATTTCTCAACCTAACCGCCCATAGCTACACGGTCCCGAACTCACTTCCATCTGTTTTACCTTTCAAAGCATCTGTCATGGCTCCCAGCAACATCCACCTCTCGAGTCAGAGAGACATAAGGACGTCTGTCCCAACAGACAGCCAATCGGGACGCGCCGACCATCCGTTAACGCTCCAGCGGGCCCCGCGCCACGCTCGCGAGCATTCGACACGCTATATCCAAGCAAATTGCATTCCTCAGTGAAGTTAGTGTTTCTAATTCTTCACTCACAGCCAGTTGTGCCGGCAGATAATTTGATAAGCCCTGTCATAATGGTGCTGCCGAATCCTGATAAATGTGTCTAATGTGGCTGTGAGTAAAGGCTGGGAGACGAAAAAACACTCAGGATTTCCTGCTGCTTTCTCAATAAGCAACACAAGCCATAAAGACAAATGGAGAGCTCTGGATTTCTCCACTTTCAAGTAACGAGAATGAGTGTTGTCCTGTGGCACATTTCACGCGATACCATGTTTTAACATTCTAGTGTGGTTTATTACAAAAATCCGTCACATAAATAAATACAATTTACACTCGATGTTCTCCTACACAGTGTCACAACGTCAACACCCCCTCATTTCTGGACATAGATTTTCAACAGGACATAGATTCATTAAACTAGACTTTATAACTTTTTAAAAATATTTTCCCTCTGCCCCAATTTATATTTTTTCTACGAATGGAGCTTTTTGGGAAACTGACCACGCACTGACCTACGAATCCACAGAGCCACGAGCCCTTCATTCTTCCCATCTACTTATAGTTTAATCTGTGTCAGATTTTCCCCTTCTGTTAAAATATGCTGTCTGTGGCTGCCAGTCTCAGTGAGAGCCGCTTCTTAATCCTCATGAATACATGACTTTGTGCGCATGAATAAATAAAAAGCTGCTTGGCGGGTAATTGAGGTGCCGTGCCACTAACAAACGAGGACACAATTTGTAAATGAGATATTCCCCCAGCTTGCTCAACGATGATTTATATCAAATTAAACCATTTACTAAAATCATGCAAGAACGCTTGCAGGCTTCTCCTTGTAGCAATTTATCTACTAGAAACAGGAGTTGCGAGATGTCCTTCAATTGCTCTGTATTGCTCTCAGTTGGTTAGCTGTGGATATTTTGAAAGGATCTTTATGAATCTTTTTGTTAGCATTCTTTCATCTTATATCTTTAAGTTAATGTTGGACCTCTGGCTGTGGTTTGCATATGGCTTCAAGAAGCAATGCATATTCTTACTTTACTCTCATAAACTATGATTGCTATGATTTCCTCAACTTAATAAGACGTTACAGTCGTGTAGTGTGTTACCCTTTCTGGAGCACCCCCTCATATAATTTTATTCTTTAGTTTGTAGTAATAATAAAGCATTAACCCCCCAAAAAGCATTGGGTTACCCCACTGCTTTGCGGGGCTTATTGTTTTTATAAAACAGTTACTTTATATGCATAGCAGGATTTCATAAAATAAAACATAAATAAGTTGTAATTATAATAGTACAAATATTACTCTTCCGCTAAACAAAGTAGTTCCTCAGAATCGAGTGTGGCGGCAACAGAGTGCAGTTTCCAACCAACACAGACGCAGCAAAGACACAATGAAAATATGATTAAAGACTGTTGTATTTATTTTCTTAAATCAACATTTATCTAATTTATACATTAACATTTATATCGTGCAACTGTTGAAGTGATGATCAAATAAGCATGCTTAACTCTTTCCCTGCAAAATTGCCACCCAGTTTTAGTATAATGGCTTCCAGAAAAATGATCTTCATTAAATAAACATAAAATGCAAGAACAGACAATCCTCTTTCAAAAAAAAAAAAAAAAAAAAAACGTTTCATCATACCTTCATTTGTTCTCTTATCACCTGGTGTTTATTTTCATAAATCAGTACGTAGCAACATTGGAGCAGTGATACTTCCGTAATGCGGTCTGAACCTTGGGGGTATTTTTTCACGGCTTAGAACGCGTATAATTTTATTCTGTAGTCTGTCTGTCTGTCTGTCTATCATTTGCAAAATATAGTATAGGAATAGTAGACAAAATGTATGTGTGTCTTTTAGAGAGAAATTTATGTGGCCAAGTGTCAATGTCATGCGCATAACCCAGTCCGACAGCGGCATGATCGATCAACACGCATGTAGTGCCTATGGGTAAATAGGCCTATAGTGTTATTGCTTACATCAAGCTGAATTTTGCCGATTAAAATAAATGACCGCAGCACTGCAGTGGATCAATCTCAAATATTTCATTCTCTGTCTGAACACCTTCGTTCCAATCCATTGATTCATGGAGATGTTTGTTATGTCCTACAAGTTTCACCGTGGTCTCTATTGTGCTGCATTGTTTCTAAAAGGCAGCATAATGAGAAAACTGTTGATGAGCCAGACATCCTTTCTTTCGCCTGTGGGAGACCTCGGGGCAACCGAGGAAGTGCTAATTCAAGATAAACCCAACGCTGCAATGTAAGATAGATAACAAGGTTAACCTAAAGCAAAATAGCTTATCTTTGGGGAAACACACCTGTAGTAAGCAGTGAAATGTTTAAAGGAGAGCTATGAGTGCATTTAGGTTTGAGAGTGGTAGTGGCAACATGCCCTTGGCCAGAATGAAAATAAATAAATGATTTCAAGTCCACGGACAGGCATGCTGCGACTCTGATGTGTTTCTTCTGTTTGAAACGGTGACACGTTGTCAGCGGGGCCAGAGATTCGCAGTTCGGCGGATATCTCAGGTATCTGTGCTGAATGCACAACAGAGTCATTTTGGCAATGGGTTTTGTCTTGGGAAATGTTTCCATTAAAGCCACAAATGTTCATTCACGGTGGTGCCATTAAACTGAGCGGGAACGGTGCATGGGATACGCTCTTCGCTCGCAGCTTTGTGCCCGGTGTCACCAGAGTCTACACACAGCAAGAATTCATGATTACTCTGCACGCTTCAGGGATGTTAAAGAATAACATGGCAGGGGACACGGTATGAACCTCGTCGGCTGTTATGTGTTTAAATGACTGCCATCACGAGAGGACGAAATAATCAAAGCTAACTATAAAAGGATAAACACGTTTTCCAGTGTTCGATATCCCACAAAAACAACTCTCAAAGAAAGCGGCATTGATTTCATACTGCAGGTCCTCTTCCGTACTCGTGCCCTTGCGCCTAGTGCTTGACCCACTTATTTTCTCATCTTTCCTGGTTTTCTCTTGAGGGTTACGCTTGCCTACTGCTTTTCCCATTACAAAATGGACGCCTGCCAAGTATTCAAGTACAGCCTCTCTCGGAATGAGTTAGGCGATACCAGCTCAGTTAGTCAACATCATAAATCATCAGACAAATTGACATATGTGCCACAGGAGAGCCGATCCTTAAAGGAGGCTGAAGACCACACACAGCTACAGGAGCTCGCGATGATCACGGCGGTGAATAAATATTGACAAAGCGTTAACATAAGATATAGCATCAACCGTGGCATTTAGCCCATCTCATGTGGATTGCTCCTAAATACATTAGGTGTGTGAAAATGATGACCACGTCCACTAATAGCTATGATATTATACTGCAGTAATGCACAGCTTCGTATGGTTCAACTCCACATCATTCTTTCAGCTTGTATATGAAAAGAGATTTCCAAATTTTTCCTGGTGATGCAAAATCCTATGTCGTCTTTTTCCATTAAAAAGTAAAATGCTAAATGTGAACTTAATAGTTTCGAGAACGCAATTAATGTGATTGCCTGTCCTCCAATAACTGCAATTGTCCAAGCTTGAGCTTTTTTCCATCAAATAGGGAGAAACACAAGAAAATTTACTGTTGTTTTATAGACTCAGTACACAATTATGGCTCGCAGTATTGTGCAGTGAAAAAAAAAACAAAGAAATTACTTGTAAACAATATTTTTATACAAAAAAAAACAGTGCAATGTTTTGGTACTCATCCTAACATTAAAAACAATGTGTTGTTTATTCAGTCTTACAGTAACACACCTCTGCCTTATTCATTTGATTTGGTTATCTCCTGGATGGAGGAGGATGGAGGATATAATTCTAGGTTCCTTTTGAATTGTAATACGACCAAGAGGCAAGAGATACTTTTCTATACAGCATATTCCTTGATAAACACTGTTTCTATTCGAGAAATTCAAGAAGATCATTTAAGTGGCACATGAGAGACATGGATTTCAAATCTCTTTTGATTTCGAAAGCAAAGAGGCCTTGAGTTTAAAATGGTCAAGTGTAAAAATCTAAACAAGTTAAGTTATTGAAAATTCTTGCATTGATATGTAAATGATATGAAAGGAATTTAAAAGGCAACATTTCTACAATTACATATTTTCAAATCCAAAATGGCAGTGCGAGCTCTCGTACAGAAAACTTTGCAATTTAATACTTTATTATGCAGGCACAGTTGCTCAGTAGGTACCACTGTTGGCTCACAGTAAGAAGGTCCCTGGTTTGAGCGTCGGCTGGTTCACTGTCATTGTGGAGTTTGCATGTTCTCCTGTTCAGCGTAGGCTTACTCCGGGTACTCCGGTTTTCTTCCACAGTCCAAAAACATTGCCCCTCCTCCAACGTGTGTATTGATCAACTTGTGTATCGATTAACTGGTTCTCGCCAAGAAAAACGCCATAGATGCTGGAATGGTGTTAAGAATAAATGAATAATTTATAATTATATTACTGTCAATTAATTTGTCTTCTATTTCTTGTTTATCTCCATATTTTATCAACTTAAGTGAATTGAAGATTTATTACATGGTCTACGACTTTTAACATCCTAGAAAGATGGTAACAGGCAGTGTTGGGGGTAACGCATTACAAGTAACGTGAATAACGTAATATTAAAGCTTTGCGGGGCTTATTGCTTTTATAAAATGGTTACTTCATATGCATAGCAAGATTTCATAAAATAAAACACAAATAAGTTGTAATTATAATAGTACAAATATTACTCTTCCGCCAAACAAAGTACTTCCTCAGAATCAAGTGTGTCTGCAACAGAGCACAGTTCCCAACCAACACAGACGCAGCAAAGACACAATGAAAATATAATTAAAGACTGTGGTGTTTATTTTCTTAAATCAACATTTATCTTATTTATATATTAATATTTATATTGTGCAACTGTTGAAGTGATGATCAAATATGCTTGGAAGCATGCTTAACTCTTTCCCGTCAAAGTTGCCACTCAGTTTTAGTATAATGACTTCCAGAAAAAGTATCTTATCTTATAATTATCTTAAAAAAAAAGTTTCATTATACCTTCATTTGTTCTCTTATCACCTGGTGTTTATTTTCATAAATCAGTACGTAGCAACATTGGCGCAGTGATACTCTGTGATGCGGTCTGAACCGTGGGGTTACCGGGGTATTTTATCACAGCTTAGAACGCATTTCAACCAATCAGAATGAAGAATCTGAACGGGCTGTTTTATAATATTACTTTTCTGAAGTAACGAGTAAAGTAACGCATTACTTTTTAAATGTACACATTCATATTTGAGTTTCTTTTATAAAAATGTAATGCAAGTTACTTTTTTAGTTTAATTAATTTGATATAAAAAATTATGTACTAAATTAAACTGAACATAGTCACATTATTTACTCTATGCGTATATGCCTGTGTGGGAACAGCTTGAGTCAGAAACTGAGATGGCAGGCTCAACATATTTGTGATGAAATATGCATTTTCTGAATGCAAAACTTTTTAGTCATAAAAACACCTGCAATGCCTGAAAGAGATCAAGCTTTAGCCAAGAAAAAGTAACGCAAAAATAGCTAAAAAGTAATGTAAGCATTACTTTCCATTAAAAATAACTAAGTAACACAATTCGTTTTTTTTTTTTTTTTTGAGCAACTTATTGTTACTATATTGTAATGCATTAGTTTTAAAAGTAACTTTCCCCAACACTGGCAGCAGGATATATCTACAAGAATTTTAATGATGCCCAGTTTATTTTAAAGACAAAATACTCTTCAAATAGTCATCATCAAAAAAAACTTTACTGAAATGGCTACAGCGAGAGAGAGAGGTTGATTTGTGCTTTGTTGTACCCATTGATAAGTCCATGTAGAGGTATAATAGGACAAGCAAACAGGATCATTGTTGTCTGGATGGTTGTACTCCCTATAGGGTAAAGTCAGAACACAAAAGCAAACTCATTCTGCCTTTCTGTTAGTGATCACAATGCTTCTTCATCCACTTGGTATTGTTTGAAGCATCCAACTTTAAATAGAGAAGAGATACATACTGTACACAAATATAGTAATCGCCTTTCCAAGTATGTTAGGCAATCTTAAAAGTGATGTTTCTTTGTCTGTCGCTCGTGAAAGCCATTCTTTTTTGCCAAAGGATTTGGATTTGAGCAAGTATATGATCGCTCTCTTTGCTGGAGAGATGTTTAAAGAAGACATACAATTTGAGTTGGTGCCGAGCTCATCAATATGAAATTGGTGCAGGGCTGAGGCTAAAAAAAATAAATAAAAATGGAATGAGACAGGCTGACACACCTCCCCTCCAAATCCTGACTCAATCCATTTTCCGAATCCTCCACCTGTCAAGATTAGAAATTGTGTGGAGACAAAACTTCTTACATGGATTTTAGCTCGCCTTTGAACATGTCTTCTGTGAAGAAAATAGCAGAGGAAGAATTTGGCTATGCGATGATGTCACATTTTTATGTTGATTGCATATGGCATACGGGCACATATAGACACAAATCTGAATCCGTTGTTGTGGACTTTATTGTAACATTAATGTTTCGTTGATATATTTTGGCACTTATATGACACAGTTGCATACTCTATGTTGTATGTGGTATTTATGCATAGATATAAAAGTCACCATTCAGAATATTGTTTTGATCCCTGTTGTGTCAAGTAAAACTAATATTTTAAGTTTTTTGAGTCTAGTATTAGTATAGATTAGTAAAGACACATTGTTTTAAATCGAAATTTGAGATCACTTGCAGTCATCTAAAAACCAGATGAAAATGCAGCCAGCATCAATCTTTGGCACACAAACCAATATTTTTTCAGTTCCTTAGAAACGTCAGCATATTAAATAGTTTACACTTTTACAGTATGCATTATTATATAGTAAGGTGACTGAATATATTACCTAAGCCTTAGGCATTATTTTAGAAAAAAAACCTAATTGAATTTAATTACCACATTTGATTTATTTCCTTTCAGTTGCTTGACTTCACAACACTTAACTTTAGCGGTTAACATTTGCAGACACCCTTTCTGTGAGAAATTTCAGTGACAGCAAATAATGGGACAGGTTCGTCCCAAGGGTTCCAACCTGGGAACATCACGCACACGCTGTAATACTTGTTATGTTAACGACTGATAGATAAGAGAGGATATAAAACAAATGGCTTAGTGAAAAAGCCCCGCAGTCACTTTATATTGGCATTATGTGTCATTGTAGTTTGATGTCATAAATCACTAGTTAGTTATAGTTATGCTTTTGCACAGCGGGGATAGCACAAATCAAATGTCGACATTTGCTGGTAATTTCTAAAGACTGTCAAAGGCCATGGCGGTCTCGTCGGGTCCCGTGGGAGATAAAAGCCATATAGTAGTGGAGGGAGAGCAGACATCCGTTGTGTTGATAGATTTCTCAGTGAGTGACTTTAGCACACCTACAAGCCGCTCGTACCGGGCCATCATGCCCTCTGCGAACAATGAGAGTGATGAATCTGCCGTTACGGGCCCCTCATGATGCCACTGAGGCCAATCTTTGGGAACAGCCGTTAAAATAACACATCACATGACTGGGCCTTTTTAACAAGCTCGGAGACACAGGTTCAGGGAGGGCTTGTGTGGAACGAGGGACCCAGCTGCACATTTGTGTCTAAAAACTATATGTCCTGCTGCTCTCGGCTGACCTACACCAGAGCAGTTTATCTATCGCAATGTGCCCACATGGTCATGAGGTTAGAGTCATATCTTTTTTATTTTATTTATATTATCTCTTTCTTCTTACACATTTGAGTTGAATTTAATAATGAAATAGGGATTTAGAAAAGGTGGAGAGTGGAGGAACTACTACAGTATTGCAAAAATGGTGGTTTTAAATAGGAATATTTAGAGTTAGAGGATATGTATGTATGTGAATTATAATCAGAGTAATACAAATATTTTTATTGGGCAAATGTCACGTGTTTGCATTATGTATTGTTGCACAAGGTTGAGCGTTTTGTTTTTCCGGTATTTTTTTCACTCTGCCAAAAGACCATCTCCCGCAAATTATTGGAAATGTATAATGTTTTTCCAGAGAGTTATTGATGAACGAGTGTTTTGGTGTCATGTAAGTAAATTTTTCATCATATGTTTTTTTTTTGTTTCTAAGTTGGGTGTGTACAGTAAGATACCAAATCCAATGCTATGTCATCTTAATCAGTGTCTTGTTGACTAAAACATAGCATCGTTTTGAAATATGTCTGCAGCTCTTAGCCACTTTTTAGGTGGGCTTGAAAATATTTTGACCCATCGGGTTAATTGTAACGCTGTGTTACAACTAACCCCTCAGCACTTACGATATGAAAACCGCTAGCGTTAGCGTAATTTTTGCAGTTTTAAATAGGCTACACACGAATGATTGCTGACTGCCAACAAAATAAATGCCTGTCTTATCAAAAATCATGTGTCAAATGTATTTTTGTTTATATGTTTAATATTGATTGAATAAGCTCACATCAAAGATTGAAATCAGACTTTGATGCTCATTATCTCAGAATTTGATATTGAAACTGTAGTATGGTTATTATTGACTGGGTCACATATAAAAAAAATTGTCATAATTGTGTGGCTTTTCTCACATATTTAGAGATTTGTATTAATTTATAATTGAACTATTGTTAGAACAGGGGTGGATGAATGAATACAGTGTGGATACCTGTCTATTATAGACAGATATATAAACAATATCCACTTCAAGTATATAGACGAAATAGTATTAAAATATTAACCAGCAAACTAAATTTTAAGCAAGTGTTACAACTAACCCCCTGCCTGTTACAATTAACCCCACCTATGGGGTAAGTTGTAACGTTTGCACTTCTGTCACATTTGGTGTAATTGTCCAAAAATGGTTAGTACTAGAAACAAACTCCAAATGTTCATTTGTAGCAGAGATGTGTGTGTTGCTTGTGCAAAAATAGAATTAATCAAACTCAAATATTTTTTGAATGATTGAGCCAAAACCAAAAAGCGTTAGGTTGTGCCCCGCTCTCCCCTACTTGCAATACTGTTGGCCAAAACAATTTGTATACACCCCGTATTACCTTTTTACTGTTTTGTAATTGTTTTGCAATTTAAATATTGTCGATGCAAACTCTATAATAGACTTATTATTGCCGGTTCCCCTTAGTGACAACTTTTTTACATTTTATGCATTCGGCAGGCGCTTTTATCCAAAATGCATACAATTTATCAATATGTGTGTTCCTTGGGGATCGAACCCATGACCTTTTCGCTGCTAATGCAATGCTCCAGTTGAGCTACTGTACAGGAACACTGAAGCACAACATACCCTGCTATTAAGTCTAAATGCATTGTTTCATTTTCCTGGATAAATAACAGTGAAAGCGATCAAAAGCTTTTCTGCAGCAGGAGTACTGTATAACATGCGTGTCTATAAAGCAATTGATTTTTAAGAAATAAACCTGGGAAATGATCACTGTAGTATAAAGTGCGCCAAGCAGCCCATGTTTATGTTTTCACTAATTTTGCCATTATAGATGTCACTGCCCTTTGTCTGTCCGGCCAGAAGAGCTTAATGAACGGCGCAATATAATCAAATTACGGAAAGCTCAGTATTCAGATGCACAATACCCGAGCAGAAATATGGTGCTGCATTGTTCCTTTATTGGCATCAGCTGATGAGCTAATCTCTTTGAAGTCCTGGTTCTTTCATCATTAAAGCTCGATGCTCTGCAGGCAGCCAAAATAAAGACTGCCAAATTCACACCAAACTTACAATATTAGGGACTGTAGAAGCCAGTAGTTTAAAAATCTATTAATTAAAGGTATACACGGAGGAATTGTGCAATAACTGGAAGGAGCCACGGGGCATAGACATTTGTAAGTATTAATGCTACTGTTGTATATGACAGCCCACAAATTATCTTTTAAAAGACCTCCTCTGCTTTTATATTCCACGTTAGCTGGGCTTTTTCTTCAATTTTTAAGCTTGACAACAGTGATAAAGCACTATTAGTATAAAGCATCATTATAAACCAACATACAACATTAATTTATCCATGAGGACAAACATCTCAGCAATTTATCTCACATCAAGGGCAGAGTGGTTTGGGTAGGGTTGTATTTTAAATGACCTTACCAGTTTTTGACTCTTACTTGACTCGTGCATGCTCCGATCCTTGTCTTTAATGTCTTCTCTTGCACACCTACACTAGCCATTCTTAAGAAGGCTTTTCACAAAGCCACATTGACGTGATTGATTAGAGTCTCTAAGCTGCCAAATGCATGGCTTTGATAGCTGTGATGTCAGTGATATATCACTACATTATCTGATTGCATCACCCAGCTGAACCGAAACAATGCAGTCAGGTTAGCCTTAGAGAATGTGCTGTGAAAGCATTAGCCGTGTCGATGTTGGCATTTAAAACAAGAAACAGAAACCTCGCAATGATGTAAGCTTACATTGCACCTACAGTAGAAATCTTATAAAATCAGCTTCATTGTAGGTAACGCTGCTAGTAAATGCTACTCTGTAAAGTGACCTTACTTGAAAATGCTTTTTGTTTCGTGATAAATATTACATGAGCACAATTATCTATCTGCAGGATTATGGCTGTGCAGTATTTCTTCAAAACCTTTCGGCTTCGCAGATGTGGCATGTTCAGTGTGACTTACGGTATGTCTTGCTGGGCCCTGTGTATTAGTTTAGAAAGCTGCGTCATGGGAGGTGGTTTAGTTTAGATTCAGGACCAGTCAGTCGGCATTGTATTCGTAAGAAATTTCTCATAACATTTTTTTTTAATTATGGGGGACTCTGTATTGTATTTTTCCCAAGTAATGGAGGTTAATAACACATAATTACCAACTGTGCGTTTTAACGAATCCAAAGCAAAAACATCTCAATGGCCTCACTAAAGTAATGTTATTATGAGAAGATTAGCCTACGTTCGTAGTGTTTTTAACTTAAGAAATCGTGTGTCGTGTTGTTTTATGGCTCACTGGTTGCATTCGAGTTAACTGAGTTGACTGTTGTCATTCACACACTAATTACAGTACTTGTGTGAATTTCTAATAACCAAAAATTACAGCGTGTGCCTCTTCACATCTGAGGGGGTTTCTAAGTTTGAATGCATTGTTCTTTGTCAGCATATTTACTGTGTTGTTTGTGCTTCTAATGTTGTTTGGTGTTCAAAAATTATTGTTTATCCACATGTAACAATTTCAGCCTGTTCATGACTAGTTTTTAGTTTTAACACACTGGAAATATGTAAAAACATGGATTTTTTTTCTCTATAGAGTCATTTGTGAATAAGTAATGCTTATTGTAAAAGCCAAAGCCTTTGTAATTATCCAGACTGGACAAGTGGTCATCATGAGGTCACAGACTAATGGTTGGCTATTTACCCATTAAAACAAAGAATGAATCTGATGGACAGACATATTAATGTCATTTCACATCTCTTTCTGTTGCCCGTCTGAATCTTTTCCATCTTTTCTTAATTGTGTTGCCGTTCGGTAATGCATTCCATTCTGCCTGCGCCTGTTTTTTGCTTTTAATGGAGAAAGCCTTATTGTGTCTGCCTCCATGCTTAGTCTGGCTTATGAAGCCACAGGCCATTTGAGGGGCTCTGGTTTCTGTGGATTTTAATTTGTCTTATCCCGCATGAAGATAGCAGGGACTGACACGGGGACAGGACGTTTTAGGTACACGTGTCAGTGAAGGTTGACTTAATCTTAAAAGTAGTTTTTTGTTAATAAATCATTATTTATTTGGGAAGTACACAAATAAATATCCCACGGTGTAACTGTGACAGGATTTGCCAGACACCTAATTATTTTAACCGTGTTCCCTCAAGGTTGTGTCTGCTAAGCGGGTAAATGATAGCGGTTGGTTTGACATTATGTTTATTTCATTATCAATGATATTTTGATCCCACCACATTATCCTGTCTAGATGCATTCGAATTGTTTATTTCACTGCACTTTTGACATATTCAGCTGTAATGGTTGGAAAACCCACTTTAGTTTGTCGAATTATTTTTCTGTGTGTCAGTGAAGGTCAGATATTTGTCTGAAATTGATGCCTTTTGTTTTGTTTTTCCTAAATCATTTTTAGATTGTCATTTGCTTATTGGCCTGTTAAATGTCACTGTGAGATTTGACTTAAAAAAATACTAAACATTACCTGATCTGTCAGTCTGTATTTGTACATAGCGTCTGTTTTTTCAGACAACAATGAGGGGGGAGGGGGGTTGCATACAATAAGTATCATCAAAATGAAGATCAGTTGCAGTCTACTGATGTATATTTCAACATGAACTCATGAAAATATGTGTGTTACGTTTCATTGTGGTTGCCATCCGTACATTTACTTACGTTTAAAACACACTGAAACGTGTTATTACGATGTTTTGACCAGACTAAAACATAAATTATTTACGGCTTTACAAACTTACAAATTTGTACGCAAGTTATTCCTATTCAGAAATATTAAAATAGCGGGCATTGGCTTTTCTTACTCATATTAATGACATATTTTCAGACATATTTTCTGACAGTTTACCCATTTACCTAATGACTAGATTATGATATTCAAAAATATTGAACATTTTAAAACTTTAAAATGAATAACATTTCTGTGTTTATTTAACTTTTTTAATATTTAGTTTGTTTGCCATAACACACAAAAACGCGTTTTCCTATGCTGTCTTCTATGCAATACGTTATTATTACTACTAAGCAATAATTACACCAAAATACAACATAAATTCACAAAATATGTTACTTTTATTAATTTGCTGCAATCCACATCTTTAAAATTCATACGATTGCGAGGAACAGATCCAAATTTAGCCCTTTATCCAGTGATCTTGATCCGAGTTCTCATCAGCAATCGTAAAGTCAGATCGCGCGTTCGTTATAAGCTAATATAAAATTTAATTCAAATATCGCACCTCAAGAAGCTTTATGACACATTGCTTTATGGCAGTGATATCAAAAGCTCATTGGCTCTGTGCGTGCCGCATGACATATTTGCGTCATTTCCGCTTCCGTTGGTGTACGTTTGAAATATTAAAAAATGTGCCGCGAAAGAGGGAAGCCGAATCAATGTTCTCTTGGATTAATAACTTTAATACTTCTTTTTACGTTACTTCATATACTCCAGAAAGTACCGCGGGTGCAGCACATCATAATTTTAACTACTTTTGTTACTGATTTTTAATATTCACGATACATAAGTTGTAAATAAGACACTTGTCTGTCTGTTATGCTTTTTGCAAATGATTTTAAGGACTGTAGTTTAGGGTAAGGTTTGGGGTAGGGTTAAGGTGGTAACATGTCGCTAAAATGGTTAAATAAATCTCTATGGAATGAAAGATACGTAAATGTTTTACGGTTTTTAGCTGTAAAAACGTAATAATGCTACGTTTAAATGCTGTAAATACGTCTACATTGTACGTTTTAGCATCTATTTAAACATACAAAAAATAAGTTTTTTGTTTTTTAAAGTTACGTGTTAATACTACGCATTAACAGTGAGACCAGGCTGTGTATTTACAGTAGCTGTTGTTTTTAGTGTACCACAAATGTATGTCCATGTTGAGGTCTTTAATACATTTCCTGACCTCAGATCATTGATCCCTCCTGTTCATCATCAGTACCCATCTTCTTTACACATGTTTCACAGAATACATGTATTATTATTAAAACTTACACAGAATTTCATATTGTTGTTTTATTTTGAATAATAAAATATAAAAAAACAGAATGCACAAATACATCAAAGTGCAATAATATAGTTGAATACAGGACCAGACTTCCTCCTCTGCTGTGTAACCAGTACAAGAGAAGACAACAGCCCAACGTTTTTATACATCCAATTCAAGTGAGACTCAAACTATGACAAATCCCTCCCAAAATTAGGTCTGAGGTGAAGTGCAATACCT